>NC_051309.1:164993523-166206440 GCF_015220235.1 Choloepus didactylus | reverse complement strand
CTTCCCTTCAATAGATTTGCTTATTTCCTTTATAAAATGAAGGGATTAGACTAATCTTTAAATTCCTCCTCAACTCCCAAATGCCACAACCTCAGCCAACAGCTATTACAACCATCACTATTTATATAGTGCCACTATGTGTTAGCACTATACTAGTATTTATCAAAGATCTCAGTTAATGTGGCATAAGGTGAGAGGCAGTGGAACCCAGCTCCTCACCACTGCATTCTACAAACTTTATCTCAAAAAGGGCCAGTCTTGGAGATTTCAGAACAGTAAATCTATTGAACAGTGGGGAGGGGAGACAAAAGGGAGAGTCTACAACAGACAAAATAAGGAAGAAGTAGGGCTAGTGTACAGTCTCAGATTGCACTGAGGTTAATCAAAAGGAGAGTGGAGCAAGATGGCTTGAGAGAGAATTCTGTTTCTACATTTACTAGCTATGTGACGTTGGGCAGTTTCCCTTAACACTCAGTAGATCAGGAAAAATAGTCATCACCAGTTACCATCTGTGCTCAATGGAACCTTTCAATTTTTCATATTTTTAAGTAACTTTAGAAACAATTTACAGAAGAATTAAGGAAAAGTGAAAAATAACTTCTGTGCTGGTTTGAATGTATTATGTCCTCCAGAAAAAGCCATATTCTTTGATGCAATCTTGTGGGGCAGACATATTAGTGGGGATTAAGTTGGAACATTCGGATTAGGTTGTTTGCATGGAAATGTGCCCCACCCAACTGTAGATGATAACTGATAAGATATTTTCATGGAGGCATGGCCCCACCCATTGAGGGTGGGCCTTGATCAGTGGAGCCATATAAATGAGCTGACAAACAGAAGAAACTCAGTGCAGCTGTGAGTGATATTTTGAAGAGAAACTGAAGCCTAGGGAGGAATGTCCTGCGAGAAAGCCATTTTGAAACCAGAACTTGGAGCAAATGCCAGCCACGTGCCTTCTCAGCTAACAGAGGTTTTCCAGATGCCACTGACCATTCTCCAGTGAAGGTACCTGACTGCTGATGTGTTACCTTGGACACTTTATGGCCTTAAGATTGTAACTGTATAGCCAAATAAACCCCTTTTATAAAAGCCAATCCATCTCTGGTGTTTTGCATTCTGGCAGCATTAGCAAACTAGAACAACTTCATTATAAATTTTAATAAGAATTTAAACACAGCAAACCCAAATTTTTATTCCATATTTTCCCTGGTTTTGAAGGTACATATACCCAAAGTAGGCAAAGTCCTTTGAATGCAAGTAACTGCTCATTAACTACCATGCAAGAACCTGGAACATGGCAAAGGATTTGAATAAACATTTCTGCAAAGAAGACATATAAATGTCCAACATCATTAGTCATTAGGTAATTGCAAATTAAAACCACAATACAATATCACTTCACACCCACTACAATGGCTACAGTCAGAAAGACAAAATAACAAGTGTTGGTTACGATGTGGAGAAATTAGAACCCATGTACATTTGCTACTGGGAATGTAAAATGGTGTAGCTGCTTTTGAAAACAATCTGACAGTTACTCACAGTGTTATATATAGAACTAATTGTCCCAGCAATTCCACTCTTATGTATACAGCCAACACAGATGAAAATGTGTTTACACAAAAACTTGTGTTTTGACTATTCAGAATAGTCAAAAAGTGGAAAGAAGCCAAATTCCATCAACTGATGAATGGATGAACACTATGTAGTATATACATACAGTGCAATATTATTCTCCCATAAATGGGAATGAAGTACTGATACATGGTACAACATGGATGAACCTTGAAAACACCATCCTAAGTGAAAGAAGCCAGACACCAAAGGCCACAAACTATATGATTCTATTTATATGAAATATCCAGAAAAGGCAAATTCATAGTGACATGAAATAGACTAGTGGTTACCAGGGGCTGGGGAAAGAAGGGAATGGGGAATAACTTAAGAGATATGGGGTTTCTGATGAAATGTTCTGGAATGTTATAGTGGTGATTGATGCACAACTCGTTAATACACTAAGCAGTAAAAAACAAATCTCCTGAAGGTGATAGAAAAGGATCTTTTATGACTGCCTGTTTTATGAATTGTATAATTTACAAGGGTGAACTTTATAGTATGAGAATTATATCTCAATAAAAGTTATAAAAAAAAGTAACTGGGACATATCCATCTTGTAAATACTCATTCCAGATTTCAAATGCATCTCCAGTAAGTTCTAGCTCATCATTATATCTGGTTCTTCCTCTTGCACTTGCATTGTCAAAAACACAATGTTATTGATCCTAGATTTCAAATACATTTATAATTTACCATTACTTTTGGATATTTTTGAACTCACAGTATCACAGTGCAATACTTTTGAAAACTCTAACCATTAAAAATTTAGTTGAAGAGAAGATTGCTGTGTTGGTTTGTATATATTATGTCCACCAGAAAAAGCCATGTTCTTTGGTGCAATCTTGTTGGGACAGACGTATTAGTTGGGTTGGAACCTATTGGTTCAGTATCCATGGAGATGTGACCCACCCAACTGTACGTGATAACTCTGATTGGATAATTTCCAAGGAGGTGTGGCCCCACCCATTCAATGTCGGCCTTGTTTAGTTTACTGAAGCACTATATAAGCTCAGACAGAAGGAGCTCACAGCTGGCTGTAGGTGAGACAGACATTTTAAAGACGGTCTTTGGAAGCTGATGCAGACATTATGGAGAACGCCATTTTGAAACCAACCTGGGAACAAGCAGACGCCAGCCACATGCCTTCCCAGCTAACAGAGGTATTCCTGATGCCAATGGCCTTTCTCCAGTGAAGATACCCTTTGTTGATGGACACTTTATGGCCTTAAGACTGTAACTATGTAACCAAATAAACTGCCTTTTAGAAAAGCCAATCCATTTCTGGTGTTTTGCATTCTGGCAGTATTATCAAACTGGAAGAATGGCCATGTTCTTTGGTCCATTAATTCTCACTTTTAGATTTATAAACATCAATTAGAATGTTCAATCCAATATATTTTTTTATTTCTACATTACCTATTTCCTTCAAATCATCTTTGTATACCAGTCTGCACTTATCCACATAACCTCTTAGCTAAACAGGATGGTCCAGATTCTTGTCAACCAGTATTACATGACGGAGTCATTCCTGTTGAATGATTAACTGGATGAAAATACTGTATTTCCTTTGTCCTTAAAAACATAATTGTTTTTAAAACGTATTTCTAAAAATAAAATATATTGTTTTTAAAATATATTTTTAAAAATAAAACATTTCATTTTTGGTTATATTTGAATTTTATGATTGGTGGGTATGAATATAGAGAATTTCCATGGTACTTTATGGAGGTAAAATATACAGACAATCGATCGATTTGAGCGACTGCAATATGTTCTGATGGCACAACAGGTAGACATGCTAAGGATTATTTTTGTGACGTCTGGAAGCCTGTGAAGAATGATTAAATACATGTTTCTAATATTTTAATGTTTTGTATTTACGTTATTTATTCTTTGTATCTAAAACTGAATAGCTATTGTGCTATATTATTTATTGATAGTATTAAGCATGAAACTAGTTGCAAAACCCACTATTTTGGAAATAAAAATGTATTTTGACATATACAAATAAATGAATAAAAAATATATTGTTAACTCATTGATTCTTGAATTTGAGAAAATTCATCTAGGAAATCATCATATGAAAACTTGAGGTTTCATTAAATGGTCATTTTTGTCTTCATTAGAGCTGACAAACTATATTTGCATTCATCTTCTGATTTGTCTAATAATAGTGGAATGTCTTCTTTTGTCATTCTCTTCTCTTTGGACAGAAAATGAAAAGTTCTCAATTTTCAACTGCGTTGCGTGAACATTTAAAAAACAGAAGACCACAGAGATGGTTTCTCCAGACTTCCTTTTGGCAACACAATGAAATAAAAAGGATGTAGGAGGTGGGGCAAGATGGCGGACTGGTGAGCTGTATGTTTTAGTTACTCCTCCAGGAAAGTAGGTAGAAAGCCAGGAACTGCGTGGACTGGACACCACAGAGCAATCGGACTTTGGGCATACTTCATACAACACTCATGAACACGTGCAACTGCTGAGATCAGCGAAATCTGTAAGTTTTTGTGGCCAGGGGACATGCACCCCTCCCTGCCAGGCTCAGTCCCGTGGGAGGAGGGGCTGTCAGCTCTGAGAAGGAGAAGGGAGAACTGCAGTGGCAGCCCTTATCAGAAACTCATTCTACTGATTCATACTCCAACCATAGATAGACTGAGACCAGACACCAGAGAATCTGAGAGCAGCCAGCCCAGCAGAGAGGAGACAGGCATAGAAAAAAACAGCACGAAAAACTTCAAAATAAAAGCGGAGGATTTTTGGAGTTCTGGTGAACATAGAAAGGGGAAGGGCAGAGCTCAGGCCCTGAGGCTCATATGCAAATCCCGAAGAAAAGCTGATCTCTCTGCCCTGTGGACCTTTCCTTAATGGCCCTAATTGCTTTGTCTCTTAGCATTTCAATAACCCATTAGATCTCGGAGGAGGGCCCTTTTTTTTTTAATCCTTTTTTCTTTTCTAAACCAATTACTCTAAGAAGCCCAATACAGAAAGCTTCAAAGACTTGCAATTTGGGCAGGTCAAGACAAGAGCAGAACTAAGAGAGCTCTGAGACAAAAGGCAATAATCCAGTGGCTGAGAAAACACTTAAACACCACAACTTCCCAAGAAAAGGGGGGTGTTCGCTCACAGCCATCATCCTGGTGGACAGGAAACACTCCTGCCCATCGCCAGCCCCATAGCCCAGAGCTGCCCCAGACAACCCAGTGTGACAGAAGCGCTTCAAATAACAGGCACACACCCCAAAACTGGGCATGGACATTAGCCTTCCCTGCAACCTCAGCTGATTGTCCCAGAATTGGGAAGGTGGAGCACTGTGAATTAACAAAGCCCCATTCAGCCATCATTTCAGCAGACTGGGAGCCTCCCTACACAGCCCAGCAGCCCAGAACTGCCCTGGGGGGACGGAACTCACCTGTGACATAGCACAGTCATCCCTCAACAGAGGACCTGGGGTGCACAGCCTGGAAGAGGGGCCCACTTGCAAGTCTCAGGAGCCATACGCCAATACCAAGGACTTGTGGGTCAGTGGCAGAGACAAACGGTGGCAGGACTGAACTGAAGGATTAGACTATTGCAGCAGCTTTAAAACTCCAGGATCACCAAGGAGATTTGATTGTTAGAGCCAGCCCCCCTCCCTGACAGCCCAGAAACACGCCCCATATACAGGGCAGGTAACACCAACTACACACGCAAGCTTGGTACACCAATTGGACCCCACAAGACTCACTCTCCCACTCACCAAAAAGGCTAAGCAGGGGAGAACTGGCTTGTGGAGAACTGGTGCCTCGTGGACGCCACCTGCTGGTTAGTTAGAGAAAGTGTACTCCACGAAGCTGTAGATCTGAATAAATTAGAGATAAGGACTTCAATTGGTCTACAAATCCTAAAAGAACCCTATCAAGTTCAGCAAATGCCAAGAGGCCAAAAACAACAGAAAATTATAAAGCATATGAAAAAAACAGACGATATGGATAACCCAAGCCCAAGCACCCAAATCAAAAGATCAGAAGAGACACAGCACCTAGAGCAGCTACTCAAAGAACTAAAGACGAACAATGAGACCATAGTATGGGATACAAAGGATATCAAGAAGACCCTAGAAGAGCATAAAGAAGACATTGCAAGACTAAATAAAAAAATGGATGATCTTATGGAAATTAAAGAAACTGTTGACCAAATTAAAAAGATTCTGGACACTCATAGTACAAGACTAGAGGAAGTTGAACAACGAATCAGTGACTCGAAGATGACAGAATGGAAAATGAAAGCATAAAAGAAAGAATGGGGAAAAAATTTGAAAAAATCGTAACGGACATCAGGGATCTGACAGATAATATGAAACGTCCTAATATAAGACTCATTGGTATTCCAGAAGGGGAAGAAAAGGGTAAAGGTCTATGAAGAGTATTCAAAGAAATTGTTGGGGAAAACTTCCCAAATCTTCTAAACAATATAAATACACAAATCATAAATGCTCAGCAAACTCCAAATAGAATAAATCCAAATAAACCCACTCCGAGACATATTCTGATCACACTGTCAAACACAGAAGAGAAGGAGCAAGTTCTGAAAGCAGCAAGAGAAAAGCAATTCACCACATACAAAGGAAACAGCATAAGACTAAGTAGTGACTACTCAGCAGCCACCATGGAGGCGAGAAGGCAGTGGCACGATATATTTAAAATTCTGAGTGAGAAAAATTAGCAACCAAGAATACTTTATCCAGCAAAGCTCTCCTTCAAATTTGAGGGAGACCTTAAATTTTTCACAGACAAACAAATGCTGAGAGAATTTGCTAACAAGAGACCTGCCCTACTGGAGATACTCAAGGGAGCCCTACAGACAGAGAAACAAAGAAAGGACAGAGAGACTTGGAGAGAGGTTCAGTACTAAAGAGATTCGGTATGGGTACAATAAAGGATATTAATAGAGAGAGGGGAAAAATATGACAACCATAAACCAAAGGATAAGATAGCTGATTCAAGAAATGCCTTCACAATTATAATGTTGAATGCAAATGGATTAAACTCCCCAATTAAAAGATATAGATTCGCAGAATGGATCAAAAAATATGAACCATCAATATGTTGCATACAAGAGACTCATCTTAGACACAGGGACACAAAGAAATTGAAAGTGAAAGGATGGAAAAAAATATTTCATGCAAGCTACAGCCAAAAGAAAGCAGGTGTAGCAATATTAATCTCAGATAAAATAGACTTTAAATGCAGGGATGTTTTGAGAGACAAAGAAGGCCACTACATACTAATAAAAGGGGCAATTCAGGAAGAAGAAATAACAATCGTAAATGTCTATGCACCCAATCAAGGTGCCACAAAATACATGAGAGAAAAACTAGCAAAACTAAAGGAAGCAACTGATGTTTCCACAATAATTGTGGGAGACTTCAACACATTACTCTCTCCTATAGATAGATCAACCAGACAGAGGACCAATAAGGAAATTGAAAACCTAAACAATCTGATAAATGAATTAGATTTAACAGACATATACAGAACATTACATCCCAAATCACCAGGATATACATACTTTTCTAGTGCTCATGGAACTTTCTCCAGAATAGATCATATGCTGGGACATAAAACAAGCCTCAATAAATTTAAAAAGATTGAAATTATTCAAAGCACATTCTCTGACCACAATGGAATACAATTAGAAGTCAATAACCATCAGAGACTTAGAAAATTCACAAATACCTGGAGCTTAAACAACACACTCCTAAACAATCAGTGGGTTAAAGAAGAAATAGCAAGAGAAATTGCTAAATACATAGAGACGAATGAAAATGAGAACACAACTTACCAAAACCTATGGGATGCAGCAAAAGCAGTACTGAGGGGGAAATTTATAGCACTAAACGCATATATTAAAAAGGAAGAAAGAGCCAGAATCAAAGAACTAATGGATCAACTGAAGAAGCTAGGAAATGAACAGCAAACCAATCCTAAACCAAGCAGAAGAAAAGAAATAACAAAGATTAAAGCAGAAATAAATGACATAGAGAACAAAAAAACAATAGAGAGGATAAATATCACCAAAAGTTGGTTCTTTGAGGAGATCAACAAGATTGACAAGCCCCTAGCTAGACTGACAAAATCAAAAAGAGAGAATACCCATATAAACAAAATAACGAATGAATAAGGTGACATAACTGCAGATCCTGAAGAAATTAAAAAAATTATAAGAGGATACTATGAACAACAAACTGGATAATGTAGAGGAAATGGACAATTTCCTGGAAATATCTGAACAACCTAGACTGACCAGAGAAGAAATAGAAGACCTCAACCAATCCATCACAAGCAAAGAGATCCAATCAGTCATCAAAAATCTTCTCACAAATAAATGCCCAGGGCCAAATGGCTTCACAGGGGAATTCTACCAAACTTTCCAGAAAGAACTGACACCAATCTTACTCAAACTCTTTCAAAACACTGAAGAAAATGGAACACTACCTAACTCATTTTATGAAGCTAACATCAATCTAATACCAAAACCAGGCAAAGATGCTACAAAAAAGGAAAACTTCCGGCCAATCTCCCTAATGAATGCAGATTCAAAAATCCTCAACAAAATACTTGCAAATAGAATCCAAAGACACATTAAAAAAATCATACACCATGACCAAGTGGGGTTCATTCCAGGCATGCAAGGATGGTTCAACATAAGAAATCAATCAATGTATTACAACACATTAACAAGTCAAAAGGGAAAAATCAGTTGATCATCTCAATAGATGCTGAAAAAGCATTTGACAAAATCCAACATCCGTTTTGGATAAAAACACTTCAAAAGGTAGGAATTGAAGGAAACTTCCTCAACATGATAAAGAGCATATATGAAAAATCCACAGCCAGCATAGTACTCAATGGTGAGAGACTGAAAGCCTTCCCTCTAAGATCAGGAACAAGACAAGGATGCCCGCTGTCACCACTGTTATTCAACATTGTGCTGGAAGTGCTAGCCAGGGCAATCCGGCAAGACAAAGAAATAAAAGGCATCCAGATTGGAAAAGAAGAAGTAAAACTGTCATTGTTTGCAGATGATATGATCTTATATCTGGAAAACCCTGAGAAATCGACGATACAGCTACTAGAGCTAATAAACAAATTTAGCAAAGTAGCGGGATACAAGATTAATGCACATAAGTCAGTAATGTTTCTATATGCTAGAAATGAACAAACTGAAGAGACACTCAAGAAAAAGATACCATTTTCAATAGCAACTAAAAAAATCAAGTACCTAGGAATAAACTTAACCAAAGATGTAAAAGACCTATACAAAGAAAACTACATAACTCTACTGAAAGAAATAGAAGGGGACCTTAAAAGATGGAAAAATATTCCATGTTCATGGATACGAAGACTAAATGTCATTAAGATGTCAATTCTACCCAAACTCATCTACAGATTCAATGCAATCCCAATCAAAATTCCAACAACCTACTTTGCAGACTTAGAAAAGCTAGTTATCAAATTTATTTGGAAAGGGAAGATGCCTTGAATTGCTAAAGACACTCTAAAAAAGAAAAATGAAGTGGGATACCCTTGGGAAGTTGGTTGCTGCAAAGGAGAGGCTAGGCCTCCCTATGGTTGTGCCTAATAGCCTCCTCCCGAATGCCTCTTTGTTGCTCAGATGTGGCCCTGTCTCTCTGGCTAAGACAACTTGAAAGGTGAAATCACTGCCCTCCCCCCTACGTGGGATCAGACACCCAGGGGAGTGAATCTCCCTGGCAACGTGGAATATGACTCCCGGGGAGGAATGTAGACCCGGCATCGTGGGACAGAGAACATCTTCTTGACCAAAAGGGGGATGTGAAAGGAAATGAAATAAGCTTCAGTGGCAGAGAGAATCCAAAAGGAGCCGAGAGGTCACTCTGGTGGGCACTCTTACGCACACTTCAGACAACCTTTTTAGGTTCTAAAGAATTGGGGTAACTGGTGGTGGATACCTGAAACTATCAAACTATAACCCAGAACCCATGAATCTCGAAGACAGTTGTATAAAAATGTAGCTTATGAGGGGTGACAAGGGGATTGGGAAAGCCATAAGGACCACACTCCCCTTTGTCTAGTTTATGGATGGATGAGTAGAAAAATAGGGGAAGGAAACAAACAGACAAAGGTACCCAATGTTCTTTTTTACTTCAATTGCTCTTTTTCACTCTAATTATTAATCTTGTTATTCTTGTGTGTGTGCTAATGAAGGTGTCAGGGACTGATTTGGGTGATGAATGTACAACTATGTAATGGTACTGTGAACAATCGAAAGTATGATTTGTTTTGTATGACTGCGTGGTATATGAATATATCTCAATAAAATGAAGAATAAAAAAAAAAAAAAGAAAAAAAAAAATGAAGTGGGAGAACTTACACTCCCTGACTTTGAAGCTTATTATAAAGCCACAGTTGCCAAAACAGCATGGTACTGGTACAAAGATAGACATATAGATCAATGGAATCGAATTGAGAATTCAGAGATAGACCCTCAGATCTATGGCTGACTGATCTTTTATAAGGCCCCCAAAGTCACTGAACTGAGTCATAATGGTCTCTTCAAAAATGGGGCTGGGAGAGTTGGATATCCATATCCAAAAGAATGAAAGAGGACCCCTACCTCACACCCTACACAAAAATTAACAGAAAATGGACGAAAGATCTCAATATAAAAGAAAGTACCATAAAACTCCTAGAAGATAATGTAGGAAAACATCTTCAAGACCTTGTATTAGGCGGCCACTTCCTAGACTTTACACCCAAAGCACAAGCAACAAAAGAAATGTTCCTTTTTACTTCAATTGCTCTTTTTCACTCTAATTATTATTCTTGTTATTTTTGTGTGTGTGCTAATGAAGGTGTCAGGGATTGATTTAGGTGATGAATGTACAACTATGTAATGGTACTGTAAACAATCGAAAGTACGATTTGTTTTGTATGACTGCGTGGTATGTGAATATATCTCAATAAAATGATGATAAAAAAAAAAAAGAAAAAATAGATAAATGGGAACTCCTCAAGCTTAGAAGTTTCTGCACCTCAAAGGAATTTTTCAAAAAGGTAAAGAGGCAGCCAACTCAATGGGAAAAAATTTTTGGAAACCATGTATCTGACAAAAGACTGATATCTTGCATATATAAAGAAATCCTACAACTCAATGACAATAGTACAGACAGCCCAATTATAAAATGGGCAAAAGATATGAAAAGACAGTTCTCTGAAGAGGAAATACAAATGGCCAAGAAACACACGAAAAAATGTTCAGCTTCACTAGCTATTAGAGAGATGCAAATTAAGACCACAATGAGATACCATCTAACACCGATTAGAATGACTGCCATTAAACAAACAGGAAACTACAAATGCTGGAGGGGATGTGGAGAAATTGGAACTCTTATTCATTGTTGGTGGGACTGTATAATGGTTCAGCCACTCTGGAAGTCAGTCCGGCAGTTCCTTAGAAAACTAGATATAGAGTTACCATTCGATCCAGCGATTGCACTTCTCGGTATATACCCGGAAGGTCGGAAAGCAGTGACACGAACAGATATCTGCACGCCAATGTTCACAGCAGCATTATTCACAATTGCCAAGAGATGGAAACAACCCAAATGTCCTTCAACAGATGAGTGGATAAATAAAATGTGGTATCTACACACGATGGAATACTACGTGGCAGTAAGAAGGAACGATCTCGTGAAACATATGACAACATGGATGAACCTTGAAGACATAATGCTGAGCGAAATAAGCCAGGCACAAAAAGAGGAATATTATATTCTACCACTAATGTGAACTGTGAAAAATGTAAAACAAATGGTTTATAATGTAGAATGTAGGGGAACTAGCAATAGAGAGCAATTAAGGAAGGGGGAACAATAATCCAAGAAGAACAGATAAGCTATTTAATGTTCTGGGGATGCCCAGGAATGACTATGGTCTGTTAATTTCTGATGGATATAGTAGGAACAAGTTCACAGAAATGTTGCTATATTAGGTAACTTTCTTGGGGTAAAGTAGGAACATGTTGGAAGTTAAGCAGGTATCTTAGGTTAGTTGTCTTTTTCTTACTCCCTTGTTATGGTCTCTTTGAAATGTTCTTTTATTGTATGTTTGTTTTCTTTTTAACTTTTTTTTCATACACTTGATTTAAAAAAGAAGGGAAAGTTAAAAAAAAAAAAGAAAAAAAGGAAAAAAAGATGTAGTGCCCCCTTGAGGAGCCTGTGGAGAATGCAGGGGTATTCACCTACCCCACCTCGATGGTTGCTAACATGACCACAGACATAGGGGACTGGTGGTTTGATGGGTTGAGCCCTCTACCATAGGTTTTACCCTTGGGAAGATGGTTGCTGCAAAGGAGAGGCTAGGCCTCCCTATGGTTGTGCCTAAGAGCCTCCTCCCGAATGCCTCTTTGTTGCTCAGATGTGGCCCTCTCTCCATGGCTAAGCCAAGTTGAAAGGTGAAATCACTGCCCTCCCCCCTACGTGGGATCAGACACCCAGGGGAGTGAATCTACCTGGCAACATGGAATATGACTCCCAGGGAGGAATGCAGACCTGGCATCGTGGGACGGAGAACATCTTCTTGACCAAAAGGGGGATGTGAAAGGAAATGAAATAAGCTTCAGTGGCAGAGAGATTCCAAAAGGAGCCGAGAGGTCACTCTGGTGGGCACTCTTATGCACACTTTAGACAACCCTTTTTAGGTTCTAAAGAATTGGGGTAGCTGGTGGTGGATACCTGAAACTATCAAACTACAACCCAGAACCCATGAATCTCGAAGACAGTTGTATAAAAATGTAGCTTATGAGGGGTGACACGGGGATTGGGAAAGCCATAAGGACCACACTCCACTTTGTCTAGTTTATGGATGGATGAGTAGAAAAATAGGGGAAGGAAACAAACAGACAAAGGTACCCAGTGTTCTTTTTCACTTCAATTGCTCTTTTTCACTCTAATTATTATTCTTGTTATTTTTGTGTGTGTGCTAATGAAGGTGTCAGGGATTGATTTGGGTGATGAATGTACCACTATATAATGGAACTGTAAACAATCGAAAGTACGATTTGTTTTGTATGACTGTGTGGTATGTGAATATATCTCAATAAAATGAAGATTTAAAAAAAAAAAAATGTAGCTTATGAGGGGTGACAGTGGGATTGGGAAAGCCATAAAGACCACACTCCACTTTGTGTAGTTTATGGATGGATGAGTAGAAAAATAGGGGAAGGAAACAAACAGACAAAGGTACCCAGTGTTCTTTTTTACTTCAATCGCTCTTTTTCACTCTAATTATTATTCTTGTTATTTTTGTGTGTGTGCTAATGAAGGTGTCAGGGATTGATTTGGGTTATGAATGTACCACTATGTAATGGAACTGTAAACAATCGAAAGTACGATTTGTTTTGTATGACTGCGTGGTATGTGAATATATCTCAATAAAATGAAGATAAAAAAAAAGGATGCAATAGAGATGATTTATTTCACTATTGCATCATTTTTCTAGACAATTCTATCATTTCTCTGTTTTGTTATTTTTTTAGCATACTTGGAAATAACTGATGAGTAATGATGAAATAGCAAAATTTTTCAAGATACAGGAAAGATAAGACCATTAAGATTGGATACAAATTTTAGATTTACAAAAGGGTCCAAAGGCCCATCTGGTACTTGCAAGATAGTTTTTATTCTTTTAAAAAATAAGTAAATTTTCTCATTGGACGATCTCTAAGAAGGAATAAAAGTCCTGAAATATCAACCTTTACAAAGAGTTAGAAGTGCTCAAACAAGAAATTCAAAAATTAAAACTGGGTCCAATGTTCTAAAATACTGAGGGTTAACTTCCCAGTTCTGTAAAAGAGTAATTTCTACATATGGAAAAGGAAGACAATAAAAATACCTATTACCTACGACTGTTAAAGCATTTAATGAGCTAATATACACACACACAACACTAAAATAGTGTCTGTCATATTATAAGCCCCCAACTTGTGTTAATTATTATTATAATTAACAGTCTACTGAGTGTACTATCACTGGTAATATTCCTGTAACACTTCCTCAGACCCAAAACCCTAGCTAATTCTATTTCAGTATCATCATGATTTTCCTATGGCTCACAGAGCCTCTAAAGATTCCAGTAAAAGAGACAGCAAGAGATTATGGAAAAACACAGGCAGGCCTGGATATAAATTCCAGTTCTACCACTCATTTATTGTGTGATCTAATAAAAGTTATCTACCTCTCTTAGCCTCAGTTTCCTCATCTATAAAATGGAGATATGATCTCTTGCAGCATTGTGAAAATGAGTTACAAGATATAAATGATAGATAGGCGGGGCAAGATGGCGGCATAGAGAGGAGTGGAAGCTAAGTAGTCCCCCTGGAACAACTACAAAAAACCAGGAACAAAGAGTAAATAATCCAGAATAACTGCGGGGGGACAAATGAGACCATCCATTCATCATACACCAACCTGAATTGGCAGGAATGCCCGAGAACACAGCATAAAATCTGTAAGTAAAACCTGCGGAACCAGGTCAGGAGACCCCCTCCCCCATAGCCCGAGCTGCAGAGCCTCGTGGTGCCACAGAGAAGCTCTCTCCCAAAAAACGAATACAGCTCAGCTGAGCTCCAACTGGGGTTTTAAGTAGCGAGTGTGAACTGCTCACTACAGGTATGCATCCCCAAAAAACAGACAGAGGCTTTGGGTGACGACTGACCTGGGAGAGCCAGAGGGTTGCCTTGGACTGGGTCTGAAGGGGACTATCTGTTTCTTTTTTGGCTCAGTGGAGAAAGCCCCAGTCATTTTCAGTTTCCAGGGCTGTGACTTGGGGAAGGGTGGAGACACCACAAGCAGAGAGCGAGACCACTGAAATGCTAATGACCTCCACCTGGGGGGTCTGTCTTCTCTAGGAGGAAAGGGGTGGGGCCCTTTCCATTCAGAACCAGACCCCAGAGCCTGGGGGAACACAGCCATACCTCCTCACACCAGTCAAGAATTACAGGCTAACAGGCGTCACCTGCTGGACAGAAAAGCACAGTGAGCTGAGGCATCAAAGGGTGGAGCAATTTTCTAAGACACACCCGCAGGGAAACCAGATTCTGAATATTTCTTCCCTCTGGGACCTGAGCCTGTTCTGGTCTGGGAAAACCTGATTTGGATAACCAAGGAAACCATGCCTAGACAACAGAAAATTACAACCTACACTAAGAAAAACAAAGTTATGGCCCAGTCAAAGGAACAAATGTACACTTCAACTGAGATACAGGAATTTAAACAACTAATGCTAAATCAATTCAAAAAGTTTAGAGAAGATATTGCAAAAGAGATAGAGGCTGTAAAGGAAGCACTGGACATGTATACGGCAGAAATCAAAAGTTCAAAAAACCTACTAGTAGAATCTATGGAAATGAAAGGCACAACACAAGAGATGAAAGACACAATGGAAACATACAACAGCAGATCTCAAGAAGCAGAAGAAAACACTCAGGAACTGGAGAACAAAACACCTGAAAGCCTACACGCAAAGGAGCAGATGGAGAAAAGAATGAAAAAATACAAGCAACGTCTCCGGGAACTCAAGGATGAAACAAAGTACAATAATGTACGTATCATTGGTGTCCCGGAAGGAGAAGAGAAGGGAAAGGGGGCAGAAGCAATAATAGAGGAAATAATTAATGAAAATTTCCCATCTCTTATGAAAGACATAAAATTACAGATCCAAGAAGCGCAGCGTACTCCAAACAGAAGAGATATGACTAGGCCTACACCAAGACACTTAACAATCAGATTATCAAATGTCAAAGACAAAGAGAGAATCCTGAAAGCAGCAAGAGAAAAGCAATCCATTACATACAAAGGAAGCTTCATAAGACTATGTGCGGATCTCTCAGCAGAAACCATGGAGGCAAGAAGGAAGTGGTGTGATATATTTAAGATACTGAAAGAGAAAAACCACCAACCAAGAATCCTGTATCCAGCAAAGCTGTCCTTCAAATATGAGGGAGAGCTCAAAATATTTTCTGACAAACAGATAATGAGAGACTTTGTGAACAAGACACCTGCCCTACAGGAAATACTAAAGGGAGCACTACAGGGTGATAGAAGACAGGAGTGTGTGGTTTGGAACACAATTTTGGGAGATGGTAGCACAACAATGTAAGTACACTGAACAAAGGTAACTATGAATACGGTTGAGAGAGGAAGGTGGGGAGCATGTGAGACACCACAAGAAAGGAGGAAAGATAACGACTAGGACTGTGTAACTTGGTGAAATCTAGAGTATTCAACAATTGTGATAAAATGTACAAATATGTTCTTTTATGAGGGAGAACAAGCAAATGTCAACCTTGCAAGGTGTTAAAAATGGGGAGGCATTGGGGGAGGGATGCAATCAGCATAAAGTAGAGACTGTAACTAATAGAATCATTGTATTATGCTTCCTTTAATGTAACAAAGGTGATATACCAAGGTGAATGCAGATAAGAGGGGGGGATAGGGGAGGCATGTTAGACACTTGACATTGGTGGTATTGTGTGATTCTTTATTCTACTTTGATTTAAGGTTATTTTTCCTTTTGCTGCTTCCTAGCTGTCATTTTTTGTTTCCTCTTTCTTTTGCCTCTCTACCTTCTTTGACTCTCCCTCCTGCCTTGTGGAAGAAATGTAGATGCTCTTGCTTAGTATGAGCAGAATGTTTAATTAGGATGAACTTAAATGTTTGGAAATGAACAGGGGTGTTGGTAGCAAGATGTGAGAATAACTAACACACCGAATGGTGTGTGAATGAGGTGGAAAGGGGAAGCTCAGAGTCATATATGTCACCAGAAGGAAAGCTGGAGGTCAAAAGATGGAAATGTATAAAACTGAATCCTTTCGTGGGCAATGTCCATGATCAACTGTACAAATACTAGAGATCACTTCATGAACCAGAACAAATGTATGACAATACAATTAGAAGTTAATAATAGAGGGGCATATAGGGAAGAAGTATATACCTATTACAAACTGTATACTACAGTTAGTAGTATTTCAACATTTTTTCATAAACGGTAACAAACGTACTATATCAATACTAGGAGTCAACAATTGAGGGGGGTTGGTTAGGGATAGGGGAGGTTTAGAGTTTCCTTTTCTTTTTTTCTTTTTTCATCTTTCACTTTATTTCTTGTCTGGAGTAATGAAAAGTTTCTAAAAATTGAACAAAAATTAAGTGTGATGGATGCACAGCTCTATGAGGGTACCCAGGGGCAAGTGATTGTACACTTTGGATCTTTGGATAATTGTATGGTATCTGAACAATCTCAATAAAAATGAAAAAAAAACCAAAAAAACAAAAACAAACAAACAAACAAACAAAAAAGATATAATTGACAGGCGTACCCAGTCCATTGCATATTAAATTGTGGGCACTCAATAACTGTAGCAGCTGTGATTCTTTGGCTTTCCAAATATTATATTAGTTGTTCTTTTTGTCTGCTTAATAGCTCAATTAAAATTGAATCTCAATATCTTTCACTATTATGTTATATCACCCTCTCGTCAAAATTTCTTTGTCCAAGGCTCTAAATACCGTCAAAGTGATTTAATGCCCTAAATATCATCAAAATGACTTAATGCTCTAAATTGTCTAACTCTTCAAGTTAGAAGTCTATAGGCAAGGGATATCTGCACCTTTTGGCTCCAGTAGAGAAAACAAATGAAAAAGCAGGCATAGAAAGACTTAAGATATCAAAAGAAATTCTTAAGAATGCTTTGCTGAATGCTTACAGAGAAATATACATAAAAATAATTGCATTCTAAAATTCCTAATTTATATTAATGGTTTCAGTAAGTGGGCATTA
Source organism: Choloepus didactylus (assembly GCF_015220235.1). Taxonomy (NCBI): domain Eukaryota; kingdom Metazoa; phylum Chordata; class Mammalia; order Pilosa; family Megalonychidae; genus Choloepus; species Choloepus didactylus. The sequence continues at coordinate 166,188,963 of NC_051309.1, read as the reverse complement.
TGAATTCAATCTACCAAGTTGCTCTTTGGTCATGACACTTAGAAACTGGGTAAAGATATTTTCAGTAGGTGCCTGAATTTATATTTTTACCCATGACCAGATTAGATGGCTATCATTCTTTCTAGGCCCAGACAAACTAGCTCCCCACTTGCTTCTTACTTCTCTCTAACCAAGTTCCCTTCTCCTGAAACTTTCAGCTGATATCCCTTCCCGAGTACAATTGGATTACTACATTGACAGAAGTCAGGTGGGCATTCTTAAGGATTATATGAAATATCTTAAAAGAACATCTCAAAATTCCAATTTCATTGAGCGCACCATATCGAAATATAACAAATTACCTCTGAAATAACTTCTATTACCATTTTGCTCCTGATAGCTATTTAAATTAATCTTACATGGAGTTCTAGTGACTTCAAACTCAGGTCAGCAAATGCATCTCCAAGTTGCCTTTGGGTATGCACCATCTGGAAAAGCTGGGTGGACAACGTCTGAGCCAATCTTAAAATATTTTCATACTTTTTCTTGTTATCTCTTAATATATCAATTTGAGCTTCCAGTTCAAGGTCCACAGTTCTTGAGCCACGGCCTAGCTTCTCAGAGATAATTTGCCGAGTACACTGAAAGTGGAAAGATGCACTGTGTTTAGGAAACAACAACAAACACAAATACAGAAATCCAAAAGTACCAATGCTAGTGCATATGGCATATACCATTTTTGGCTTCAAACAAGCTAGCCATACAAACTGAAAATTGTCAGTCACTTTAGAAGTTCATCAGGACTCAGAAAATTCATTAGATGTGTCTCAACTATTACTAATCAATGAAAGTTTTAAGACTTATCTAGCTAATTTATATACTGTCAGAGGATGTCTCTCCCATAAACATATTCTGAACTTAGTGCACTCAGATAGATAATTTAAAACAAAGGGATAATGGACATTAATTTAAGAATAATATTGGACCATTAATATAGGAATAATAAAAATATAAAAATTCTAGTCTCGCCTATTGATTTCAAGTGCTTTTTTCCTTCTATATTCCTCTTATATAGCTGAGGTGTGTTGTTGAGGGGAGGAGTAGTAGATGAAGGGAAAAAAGTAGAGAGAGAGGGGGAGAAAGGAAGTGAGGGGAGTCAGAGAGATGAGAGATTCCTGAATTCTTTCTTTACTTTGCCCAGAAAGAATAATATTAAATTATGTTATTCTGCAGGGGTATTGGCCTACCCCACCTCGATGGTTGCTAACATGACCACAGACATAGGGGACTGGTGGTTTGATGGGTTGAGCCCTCTACCATAGGTTTTACCCTTGGGAAGACGGTTGCTGCAAAGGAGAGGCTAGGCCTCCCTATAATTGTGCCTAAGAGCCTCCTCCCAAATGCCTCTTTGTTGCTCAGATGTGGCCCTCTCTCTCTAGCTAAGCCAACTTGAAAGGTGAAATCACTGCCCTGCCCCCTACATGGGATCAGACACCCAAGGGAGTGAATGTCCCTGGCAACGTGGAATATGACTCCCGGGGAGGAATGTAGACATGGCATCGTGGGACGGAGAACCTCTTCTTGACCAAAAGGGGGATGTGAAAGGAAATGAAATAAGCTTCAGTGGCAGAGAGATTCCAAAAGGAGCCGAGAGGTCACTCTGGTGGGCACTCTAACGCACAATTTAGACAACCCTTTTTAGGTTCTAAAGAATTGGGGTAGTTGGTGGTGGATACCTGAAACTATCAAACTACAACCCAGAACCCATGAATCTCGAAGATAATTGTATAAAAATGTAGCTTATGAGGGGTGACAATGGGATTGGGAAAGCCATAAGGACCACACTCCACTTTGTCTAGTTTATGGATGGATGGGTAGAAAAATAGGGGAAGGAAACAAACAAACAGACAAAGGTACCCAGTGTTCTTTTTTACTTCAATTGCTCTTTTTCACTTTAATTATTATTCTTGTTATTTTGTGTGTGTGCTAATGAAGGTGTCAGGGATTGATTTAGGTGATGAATGTACAACTATGTAATGGTACTGTGAACAATCGAATGTACGATTTGTTTTGTATAACTGCATGGTATGTGAATATATCTCAATAAAATGAAGATTAAAAAAAAAAATTATGTTATTCTATTTTACCCCAGAACCAATGGTAGAGGAACCTTTAATTTTTAGAAAGTACTTAATTTCAGAATTCACAGAAATAAATTTTGTAGTAATTTTTTCAGAAATCAAAAATTGTAAAAAACTTTGTCACTAAATAATACATGTTAAGGGTAGCCACATGAAGCACTAATATGTTCAACATTATTAAAAGTTATTTAAAATATAAAAAAGTAATAAATAGATAATTTGGAAGGTATTGTAATTTATAAAAAATGTTAACAACTGTTCTTTTTATCCTGTCTTTCAAAGTTCCAGTTACAAAATAGACATCTGTTGTAAAAATTAAAATAATGTGGAATGACATGAAACAAAAGGTCAACATCCTCTTCCTGCCTTTAATCCCAACACCTGCTGACTGTTTGATGGGTATCTAGACTATTTACCTGTTTAATGTTAGCATATAAATGCTACTTATACAATTTTCAACTTAAAATTGAAACCAATTTCCTGGAACACTCTCTCTTTCGATCAATTAAAGATTTTTATGACTAATCTTTTTTTTTTTTTTTTTTTTTTTTGCAGAGGAGTTCTCTTTTTAAAAGTAGAGAAATTCTTCATGATCTAGAAAATGAAAGGATGGGTGAGAGACCAAAACTTACTATAGAGAAAAACACACACATACTCCTAGAAGATGAAAATTGCATCAAAAGAAAAGTTTAACTGCAGACATTGTGATTCTAATGAGAAAAACATAAGCAAGAAATAATACCTGAAATGGCAACAAGATAAAGGAGATATTGTCACTCATTCCCACACTTTTCATCTGCACCAGGATTTTCTCTATGCAATATTATCAAAGATCTTTAATCTACAGGAAAGCCAAAGCATCTGATGTATTACTTAGCAATCCAGATGTAATAATCTGTTGAAAAGTCAAGATGCCAGAATTCATTAAGGAGCTTTGCAGACTGGACAAAATGAATGTCTACTGTTGTCTGAGTAGACATTTATTCACAGAAATAATGGTTACAAGCAAGGAGTAAGGTCAAAGGTTTAAAGAGGAAATTTTTTGTTTGCAGGGAGCTCAGGAAGTGGGAAAAGCAAGGAAATACTGATTGCAAGACATATAAAGATAAATCTGGACACCTGAAACAAGTATAGAAACTGAATTTACAGAGCATGTATTCCAATATAGGTAAACAAATTATTTAAAGGGAAATCTAAACAATCTGGAAAGAGTATTACATATTGCTTATCGGCAGTTTTATAAAGAAAGTTGTACTGAGAAAATACAAAGCTGCTAGCCGTTTCCCCACTCATTATGTTCCCCAAGAAAGTTTTCACATGCTCTCTAAAGAGGGAATTTTTATTTATATTGTTGCCTAATGTATACTGAAATTAAAATGTAAAATGTACACTGGAGATAAGTAAAAATTAAAAAGCAAGTTAAAATAGAAGAGGTAGGACGGTGGAATAGGGAGCTCTAGGATTCAGTTCGTGCTCCAGGGCAGTTAGTAAACAGCCAGGAACTCTCTGAAACAACTGTTTTTGGGCTCTGGAGATCAGAAGAACACTATCCACCATCTAGGAAGAGTGGAAGGGACTGATAAAATGTGCTGAAGATCTGTGAGTAGATCTCTCCACACTGCAGAGGTTGGTGTCCATTCCCGGCTGTCATGGCAAGCAGCCTCAGGAGCCTCTCCTTGGCTGGAAATAGAAGTCCCCTTTCCTAAGAACAGCGGGGGCTGGAGGGGGGTGGAGTGGGGAGACGGACTCACAAGCTGGATACTGGTTGCAGCTTTTGATTAATGAATTCAGATTGCTGGGTTCCAGCTCCAAGGACAACTACAGTTTCAACCCACCAAGGACAGAAAGCAGCCAGCAGCCTCTCCTTCAACACCGCCTCTGGCAGGGGTGGAAGCAGGGCTGATGGAGAAATGGTGCCAATCATGGGGATGCAGGGAACAGTGTGAATAAAGGGTGGCTCATCCCCAAGAAAAGGGGAAGGCATGGCTGGGCACTGACTGCAGCTTTTGATTAGTGAATTCAGATTGCTGGGTTCTAGCTCCAAGGATAACTACAGTTTCAACCCGCCCAGGACAGAGAGCAGCCAGAAACCTCTGTTTCAATCCTACACCTGACAGGAGAGAAAGTGGGGCTGAATTAGAGACAAGGTACCTTCTTGGAGCAGTAGGGAACAGTTTGGTGAAGGGCAGCTCTTTCCCACAAAAAGGGGAGGACATGGCCCAACATAGTTTGTGGCTGTTGATCAGAGAATTCACATTGCAGGGTCTGGGATCCGAGCAACAGTTTCAACCTTCCCCAGCTAAAATTGGTTGGCAGCCTCTGTCTCAAACGCAACCCTGACAGTTGAGAATTATAGGCACAGTACCACCTCAGGACTGTGGGCACTTATTAAAAAAGAAGAAAGAGCTAAAATCCGAGACCTAACTGCACACTTGAAGAAACTAGAAAAAGAACAGCTAACCCCAAAGCAAGCAGAAGGAAAGAAATAACAAAGATTAGACAGAAAGAAATGAAATTGAGAATAAAAAAAAAAAAAAATAGAGAATCGATAAAACCAAAAGTATTTCTTTGAGAAAATCAGTAAAATTGGCAACCCTTTAGCTAGACTGACAAAAAAAAGAAAGAAGATGTAAGTAAATAAAATCAGAAATGAGAAGGGGGACATTACTACTGACCCCAAAGAAATAAAAAAGATGTTAAGAGGATACTATGAACAACTGTACGCCAATAAATTAGACAACTTAGATGAAATGACAAATTCCTAGAAAAACACAAACAACTTATACTGGCTCTAGAAGAAACAAAAGACCTCAACAAACCAATCACAAGTAAAGAGACTGAAACAGTTATTAGAAACTTCCCACAAAAGAAAAGCCCAGGACCAGATGGCTTCACAGGTGAATCCTAACAATCATTCCAAGAAAAATTAATACCAATTCTGCTCAAACTCTTCTAAACAGCTGAAGAGGAGGGAACACTAACTAACTAACTCATTCTATGATCCAACATCACCCTAACACCAAAGCCAGATAAAGACACTATAAGAAAAGAAAATTAAAGACCCATCTCTCTAATGAATACAGATGCAAAAATCCTCAACAAAATACTAGCATATGAAATCCAACAGCATATTAACATCAAATCAGAGGAAAAACCACATGATCATCTTGGTTGATGCAGAAAAGGCATTTGACAAAACTCAGCATCCTTTCTTCCCCAAAACACTTAGAAAGACAGGAATAGGAGGAAACTTCCTCAGTATGATAAAGGGCATATATACAAAACCCACTGCTAACATTATACTCAACAGTGAAAGACTGAAAAGCTTTCCTTCTAAGATCTGGAACAAGACTAGGATGCCCACTTTCACCACTGTTATCAACATGTCCTAGAAGTTCTAGCCAGAGTAATTAGGCAAGAAAAAGAAATAAAAGGCATACAAATCAGAAAGGAAGAAGTAAAACTTTCACTATTTGCAGATGACATGATCCAATATTTAGAAAGTCTTGAAAAATTTGTAACAAAGCTACTAGACCTAATAAATGAGTTCAGCAAAGTGTAGGACACAAGATTAACAAGAAAAATCAGTAGGGTTTCTATACATTAGTAATGAGCAATCTGAGGAGGAAATCAAGAAAAAAGTTCCATTTACAATAGCAACTAAAAAATAAAATATATAGGAAATTAACCAAGGATGTAAAGGATTCATACACAGAAAACTACTCACATCACTAAAAACAATAAATAAGACCTAAATAAATGGAAGAACACTCTGTGTTCATGGATTGGAAGACTAAATATCATTAAGATGTCAATTCTACCCAAACTGATTTACAGATTCAAAGCAATCCCAATCAAAATTCCAACAACCTACTTTGCATAAATGGAAAAGACAATCATCAAATTTATAACACATTATAAAGCCACAGTGGTCAAAACAGCATGGCACTGGTATAAAGATAGACAAACTGAGCACTGGAATTGAATTGAGAATTCAGAAACAGATCCTCAGATCTATGGCCAATTGATTTTTGACAAGGCTGCCAAATCCACTCAACTGGGACAGAACAGTTTCTTCAACAAATGGTTGAAGAACTGAATATCCATAACCCAAAGAATGAAAGAGGACCTCTATCTCACACCTTACACAAAAACTAACGCAAAATGGATCAAAGGAGGGCAGAGCAAGATGGTGGAGTGGTGAGGTGTAGAATTTAGTTACTCTTCTAGGGCATCTGGAAAATAGCAAAGAACTGTATGGAACAGCCATTTCGGGGTCTTCTGTGACCAGTCACACATCATATACCAGTCTGGAATGGATGGAATGGTTGAGATTGAAACAAAGGGTAAGTTTCCCAGGCTAGGGGGCTGGTGTCCCTCTTCCCAACCCCCGGCATGGCAGACTGTCTTGGAGCTGTTTCCCCGAGGGAAAAAGAAACAATCTGTGCTGGGAGCAAGGAGGGGGACTCAACCCAGCCCCAACTGCAGAATTAATTAACAAATTCAGACTGCTGAATAAAAGTTCCAAGCACAGATAAACCAAGATCAGGCATGAAAGGAACCTCGGGGATTTTGCCTGGCAGACAGGAGGGGGGGCTAACAACAACAGCAAAACAAAACAAAAAAAACACACAAAGACTTTTAGAATTGGAGTTGTTCAGAATACTGGAAAAGGGTTGGGCTCCAAGAAAAAGGGGCACACAGAAATGGGCACCAACTTGGGCTCTGGTTTGCAAACCTGGAGAGCTGGGGTCAGGCTCTGAAAAGGGTTTTTATTTTTTTCTATTCTTTTCTTGCTCTAGACTCTTTATTTTTGTACTCTTCAATAGCCCATCAGAGTTCCTGCTTCAGCACTGCCCAGGGCAAGGGAGGAATTAAAGCTGTCTGACAGTAACTATTTAGGTGAAAGACATAACAGCCTTAAGGGTGTATCTTTAAATAGTATATACTAGGACTGACAAAGCCTGGGGCCTGGGGAAAGGCCTTGAAAAGGGATTTTTTTTTCTTTTTTCTTTTTTTTTTAAATAACTGTTCTAAGTAGCTCTTTACAGATAGCCTCAGATATTTGCACTTGGCCACTGGACCCAGGTAAGGGTGGAGCTAAGATAGACCTGAGAGAAAAACTTCTTGACCAAAAGGGTGAAGGTAAAATGAAGGTAAAATGAAAGGGTGAAGGTTTAAGACAGTAAAGATTAATTTGATAAGGGAATGAACACTGCTGGCAAATTCTTAAACATTTTTTAAAACTGTTTAATGTTGGGAAAGATGCCATTCACCTCTATTCTGGACTGAAAAAAAAAAAAAACACAAACACAAACAAACAAACAAAAAAGGATAATCCAGAATTCATTACTCACAACTGTTGCTACATGTAAGAATAAATAAGAAAATAAATTTTGGAAATAGAATCAGATAGAAAAAAAAAATGGGTTCAAGTCCTAAACTTAAAATTGTTCCTATTATATATATGGCTTTAATCACTAAACTGGTCTTGGGGCCAAAATTAACAACCAAGAAATGCAGTGCTAAATGTCTTCTTTAAGGAAAAACAAAGTATTTACTGGAGAATAGAAATAGAAGAAATTAAAGGTGGGAAACATGCAGGATCCAAAATCTAAAAAAGAGAGACTCAAAGTCTTAGCCAGAATCAAATTATCCATGAATGAAATGGACAACTACAGTCCTAAATCAATCAAATCAATCTGTACTTAAAGGATTATTCAAATGACAATGGACCAAAAAGGTCAAAAAGGCAGGAAACCACAGAGAGAGTCATGTAGTTCCAATAAGGTCATTACGCTCTGAGCTTTTTTGTGTGATAGGCATATTGCAGCCTACACACATTGGATACAAGCTACATAAAAATAATGTAAATCAGAACTTTTTTCTCTTTTGACCTAGACTGAAAATCTAAATTAAGCTCTGATTTAGAGAAAAAAATTTAAAAAATAAAGGAAGTGATTATTTTGAGAAAATGAACTTCCTTCACATAATATTATACCATGTTTATAACACTTTAAGAACTGGCTATTTTCATTAACACATATTTTAAGAGAGACTGAATGTGGTATATTACCAAAGGAGATAAATTTGGGGTCTTAATACTGATTTCACTCAGATTATTGTAGAGTTAAGAGACAAAAGAATAAAGAATAGATACATGATAAACAAACATAGGGGAAAAACAATAAGGAAAAAGGGAAACATCAACTAGATGACACAACAAAGGAAGGCTCAAATGAACAAATGCTTAAACTTTAAAACATATAATTTGTAATTATTAGGATTCGGTTCAGAAATAAGGCCTGTCTTTTTAGGTTCAAAATGTGTGGACATAGGATGTTAATAGAGGAAATTTTCATGAAAAAAATGAACAAAGGAATAACTGAATAAGTAAATTTAATAAATGAATGAAGCTTGGTCTGGTATGGAAGATAAACAAATAAAAATAAAAGGAAGTATAAAACAGAATTCTAAGCATCAGGCAAAGGTAGCCTCAAGAACAAAGTTACAGAAGTATGAGAAAGCATAGTTTGTTTAGAAATCTCTGGGCAATTTGGTATGGATCACTGGATCCATGGGTGCAAGAGAAGCATAGTGGGAGATGATGCTGGAAAGGTATATTGGGGTCAGATTCTCCCCATTCTAAAGATAATGAGGAGCCACTGAAGGACTTCAGCAAAAGTGAATCGCAGTAGGCTAATGTAGTGGTTTGAAGCTATTATGTACCCCAGAAAAGGCCACTGTTCTCTTAATTCATTCCTGTGGGTACAGACTTATTATGGGTGAGACCTTTTGGTTAGGTTATTTCAACTGAGATGTGACCCATCCCACTCAAAGTGTACCATAATCCTTTTACTGGAGCCTGTTATGAGAGGATAAAGGACACAAAGAAAAAGCCAAGAGAGCTCATGGAGAAAAACCCTGGATAGCTAGGAGAGGACCCAAGAAGCTCAGAGAAAAGGCAAAAGCTAGAAGCAATGAAACCCAGGAGAGAAGGACCAGCAGATGTTGCCATGTGCATTCCCATGTGACAGAGGTGTCTCAGATGCTGATGGCCAGTCTTCAGGTCCAGGTATCATCCTGTTTCCTTAATTGGGAAATTTCATGGCCTTAGAACTGTATAATGTAAGTTAATAAATCCACATTGTAAAAGCCAACCCATTTCTGGTATATTGTATTCTGGCAGCTTTAGCAAACCAAAACAGCATAATAGAGAATGGAGTGTAAGAGACTCTGTTAAGACGCTTTTACTTGATATATGGGAGAGCAAAAGAGATATGAAGTATAGCTATGAAGGCTGGAATAAAGAAAAGGAGATAAAGTCAAAGAATATTAAGAAGGCAGAATCCATAGGATTTAATGACTAAATTTGTGGGATGAGAGAAAAGATGGAATATAAGTTTTTGAATACTGGGTGACTGTTGTGGTATGAGGGAATACAAAAGGAAAAACAAAACATGGATTGAGAGAATCTACGTCCTTGAGAATAGAAAAGGCAATGATTAATTAGAGTGTACCAGATGAAAACAATTTAAGGAAGCATCACTTTTGAACACCACCATTGTGTTTCCGAAATTCTTTATTGACATAAACTAAGTAATTTTTTTGGAAAGATTTATTTAACAGGCTTTAGGGCACTTTTACCATCTTAAAAAAACCTGTACTTTGAGGAGGATTTCAGATCACAGTTTCAAAGCATCAAATGAAAGAATAAATTTCCTTCTGTACTACTCTTGAGAAGGCACACAAGGGCGACCATAGAGGGACTTGCTCTGTATAAAAATACAGACAGTTACTGATTTACAAACCACCAGACCCATAACCAATTCATGACTATAAAGGCTAATGCTCTAATCTGAGACTCTAGAACTTTGATCCACCTAACTATTCTACTAATTCTGTCTTGTTCTTGTCAAGATTCAAAGATATTTAAAGTGGATTTGGGGCTTAAACTATTAGTGACATATCAAATACAGCACAGATTAAATAATTTGCTTCTTTATTTTATGGAGGGCATAAGAAAATAACCACCAATTATTTTGAAGCAATGCAACTAACAACATTAACAAACTTTGGAAACCCCACCCATTTGCAATCTGGTGTTGCCTATACAATAAATGTTCAGGAATTACAATAAACACTAGAGAATTTCAAACCCTGGAGAGCCAATATATTTCTCTTGACTTTCAACTGCCACAGAGTATCAAAAGTGGAGGTGGGGCAAGATGGCGGACTGGTGAGCTGTATGTTTTAGTTACTCCTCCAGGAAAGTAGGTAGAAAGCCAGGAACTGCGTGGACTGGACACCACAGAGCAATCTGACTTTGGGCATATTTCATACAACACTCATGAACACGTGCAACTGCTGAGATCAGCGAAATCTGTAAGTTTTTGTGGCCAGGGGACCTGCACCCCTCCCTGCCAGGCTCAGTCCTGTGGGAGGAGGGGCTGTCAGCTCTGGGAAGGAGAAGGGAGAACTGCAGTGGCAGCCCTTATTGGAAACTCATTCTACTGATCCAAACTCCAACCATAGATAGACTGAGACCAGACACCAGAGAATCTGAGAGCAGCCAGCCCAGCAGACAGGAGACAGGCATAGAAAAAAACAGCATGAAAAACTCCAAGATAAAAGAGGAGGATTTTTGGAGTTCTGGTGAACATAGAAAGGGGAAGGGCAGAGCTCAGGCCCTGAGGCTCATATGCAAATCCCGAAGAAAAGCTGATCTCTCTGCCCTGTGGACCTTCCCTTGATGGACCTAATTGCTTTGTCTCTTAGCATTTCAATAACCCATTAGATCTCTGAGGAGGGCCCTTTTTTTTTTTAATCCTTTTTTCTTTTTCTAAAACAATTACTCTAAGAAGCCCAATACAGAAAGCCTTAAAGATCTGCAATTTGGGCAGGTCAAGACAAGAGCAGAACTAAGAGAGCTCTGAGACAAAAGGCAATAATCCAGTGGCTGAGAAAATTCACTAAACACCACAACTTCCCAGGAAAAGGGGGGTGTCCACTCACAGCCATCATCCTGGTGGAGAGGAAACACTCCTGCCCATCGCCAGCCCCATAGCCCAGAGCTGCCCCAGACAACGCAGTGTGGCAGAAGTGCTTCAAATAACAGGCACACACCCCAAAACTGGGCGTGGACATTAGCCTTCCCTGCAACCTCAGCTGATTGTCCCAGAGTTGGGAAGGTGGAGCAGTGTGAATTAACAAAGCCCCATTCAGCCATCATTTCAGCAGACTGGGAGCCTCCCTACACAGCTCAGCAGCCCAGAACTGCCCTGGGGGGATGGCACTCACCTGTGACATAGCACAGTCATCCCTCAACAGAGGACCAGGGGGTGCACGGCCTGGAAGAGGGACTCACTCGCAACTCTCAGGAGCCATACGCCACTACCAAGGACTTGTGGGTCAGTGGCAGAGACAAACTGTGGCAGGACTGAACTGAAGGATCAGACTATTGCAGCAGGTTTAAAACTCCAGGATCAAAAGGGAGATTTGATTGTTAGAGCCACCCCCCCTCTCTGACCGCCCAGAAACACGCCCCATATACAGGGCAGGCAACATCAACTATGCACGCAAGCTTGGTACACCAATTGGACCCCACAAGACTCACTCCCCCACTCACCACAAAGGCAAAGCAGGGGAGAACTGGCTTGTGGAGAATAGGTGGCTCGTGGACGCCACCTGCTGGTTAGTTACAGAAAGTGTACTCCACGAAGCTGCAGTTCTGATAAATTAGAGATACGGACTTCAATTGGTCTACAAATCCTAAAAGAACCCTATAAAGTTAAGCAAATGCCAAGAGGCCAAAAACAACAGAAAATTATAAAGCATATGAAAAAAACAGACGATATGGATAACCCAAGCCCAAGCACCCAAATCAAAAGATCAGAAGAGACACAGTCCCTAGAGCAGCTACTCAAAGAACTAAAGATGAATAATGAGACCATAGTACGGGATACAAAGGATATCAAGAAGACCCTAGAAGAGCATAAAGAAGACATTGCAAGACTAAATAAAAAAATAGATGAACTTATGAAAATTAAGGAAACTGTTGACCAAATTAAAAAGATTCTGGACACTCATAGTAAAAGACTAGAGGAAGCTGAACAACGAATCAGTGACCTGGAAGATGACAGAATGGAAAATGAAAGCATAAAAGAAAGAATGGGGAAAAAAATTGAAAAAATCGAAACGGACCTCAGGGATATGATAGACAATATAAAACGTCCGAATATAAGACTCATTGGTGTTCCAGAAGGGGAAGAAAAGGGTAAAGGTCTAGGAAGAGTATTCAAAGAAATTATTGGGGAAAACTTCCCAAATCTTCTAAACAATATAAATACACAAACCATAAATGCCCAGTCAACTCCAAATAGAATAAATCCAAATAAACCCACTCCGAGATATATTCTATTCACACTGTCAAACACGGAAGAGAAGGAGCAGGTTCTGAAAGCAGCAAGAGAAAAGCAATTCACCACATACAAAGGAAACAGCATAAGACTAAGTAGTGACTACTCAGCAGCCGCCATGGAGGCGAAAAGGCAGTGGCACGATATATTTAAAATTCTGAGTGAGAAAAATTCGCAACCAAGAATACTTTATCCAGCAAAGCTCTCCTTCAAATTTGAGGAAGAGCTTAAATTTTTCACAGACAAACAAATGCTGAGAGAATTTGCTAACAAGAGACCTGCCCTACTGGAGATACTAAAGGAAGCCCTACAGACAGAGAAACAAAGAGAGGACAGAGAAACTTGGAGAAAGGTTCAGTACTAAAGAGATTCGGTATGGGTACAATAAAGGATATTAATAGAGAGAGGCGAAAAATATGTATGACAAACATAAACCAAAGGATAAGATGGCTGATTCAAGAAATGCCTTCACAGTTATAAAGTTGAATGTAAATGCATTTAACTCCCCAATTAAAGGATATAGATTCACAGAATGGATCAAAAAACATGAGCCATCAATATGTTGCATACAAGAGATTCATCTTAGACACAGGAACACAAAGAAATTGAAAGTGAAAGGATGGAAAAAAATATTTCATGCAAGCTACAGCCAAAAGAAAGCAGGTGTAGCAATATTAATCTCAGATAAAATAGACTTTAAATGCAGGGATGTTTTGAGAGACAAAGAAGGCCACTACATACTAATAAAAGGGGCAATTCAACAAGAAGAAATAACAATCCTAAATGTCTATGCACCCAATCAAGGTGCCACAAAATACATGAGACAAACACTGGCAAAACTAAAGGAAGCAATTGATGTTTCCACAATAATTGTGGGAGACTACAACACATTACTCTCTCCTATAGATAGATCAACCAGACAGAAGACCAATAAGGAAACTGAAAATCTAAACAATCTGATAAATGAATTAGATTTAACAGACATATACAGAACATTACATCCCAAATCACCAGGATACACATATTTTTCTAGTGCTCACGGAACTTTCTCCAGAATAGATCATATGCTGGGACATAAAACAAGCCTCAATAAATTTAAAAAGATTGAAATTATTCAAAGCACATTCTCTGACCACAATGGAATACAATTAGAAGTCAATAACCATCAGAGACTTAGAAAATTCACAAATACCTGGAGCTTAAACAACACACTCCTAAACAATCAGTGGGTTAAAGAAGAAATAGCAAGAGAAATTGCTAAATACATAGAGACGAATGAAAATGAGAACACAACATACCAAAACCTATGGGATGCAGCAAAAGCAGTACTGAGGGGGAAGTTTATAGCACTAAACGCATATATTAAAAAGGAAGAAAGAGCCAAAATCAAAGAACTAATGGATCAACTGAAGAAGCTAGGAAATTAACAGCAAACCAATCCTAAACCAAGTGGAAGAAAAGAATAACAAAGATTAAAGCAGAAATAAATGACATAGAGAACAAAAAAACAATAGAGAGGATAAATATCACCAAAAGTTGGTTCTTTGAGAAGATCAACAAGATTGACAAGCCCCTAGCTAGACTGACAAAATCAAAAAGAGAGAAGACCCATATAAACAAAATAATGAATGAAAAAGGTGACATAACTGCAGATCCTGAAGAAATTAAAAAAATTATAAGAGGATACTATGAACAACTGTATGGCAACAAACTGGATAATGTAGAGGAAATGGACAATTTCCTGGAAACATATGAACAACCTAGACTGACCAGAGAAGAAATAGAAGACCTCAACCAACCCATCACAAGCAAAGAGATCCAATCAGTCATCAAAAATCTTCCCACAAATAAATGCCCAGGGCCAAATGGCTTCACAGGGGAATTCTACCAAACTTTCCAGACGGAACTGACACCAATCTTACTCAAACTCTTTCAAAACACTGAAGAAAATGGAACACTACCTAACTCATTTTATGAAGCTAACATCAATCTAATACCAAAACCAGGCAAAGATGCTACAAAAAAGGAAAACTACCGGCCAATCTCCCTAATGAATGCAGATGCAAAAATCCTCAACAAAATACTTGCAAATCGAATCCAAAGACACATTAAAAAAATCATACACCATGACCAAGTGGGGTTCATTCCAGGCATGCAAGGATGGTTCAACATAAGAAAATCAATCAATGTATTACAACACATTAACAAGTCAAAAGGGAAAAATCAATTGATCATCTCAATAGATGCTGAAAAAGCATTTGACAAAATCCAACAACCATTTTTGATAAAAACACTTCAAAAGGTAGGAATTGAAGGAAACTTCCTCAACATGATAAAGAGCATATATGAAAAACCCACAGCCAGCATAGTACTCAATGGTGAGAGACTGAAAGCCTTCCCTCTAAGATCAGGAACAAGACAAGGATGCCTGCTGTCACCACTGTTATTCAACATTGTGCTGGAAGTGCTAGCCAGGGCAATCCGGCAAGACAAAGAAATAAAAGGCATCCAAATTGGAAAAGAAGAAGTAAAACTGTCATTGTTTGCAGACGATATGATCTTATATCTAGAAAACCCTGAGAAATCGACGATACAGCTACTAGAGCTAATAAACAAATTTAGCAAAGTAGCGGGATACAAGATTAATGCACATAAGTCAGTAATGTTTCTATATGCTAGAAATGAACAAACTGAAGAGACACTCAAGAAAAAGATACCATTTTCAATAGCAACTAAAAAAATCAAGTACCTAGGAATAAACTTAACCAAAGATGTAAAAGACCTATACAATGAAAACTACATAACTCTACTAAAAGAAATAGAAGGGGACCTTAAAAGATGGAAAAATATTCCATGTTCATGGATAGGAAGACTAAATGTCATTAAGATGTCAATTCTACCCAAACTCATCTACAGATTCAATGCAATCCCAATCAAAATTCCAACAACCTACTTTGCAGACTTGGAAAAGCTAGTTATCAAATTTATTTGGAAAGGGAAGATGCCTCGAATTGCTAAAGACACTCTAAAAAAGAAAAACGAAGTGGGAGGACTTACACTCCCTGACTTTGAAGCTTATTATAAAGCCACAGTAGTCAAAACAGCATGGTACTGGCACAAAGATAGACATATAGATCAATGGAATCAAATTGAGAATTTGGAGATAGACCCCCAGATCTATGGCCGACTGATCTTTGATAAGGCCCCCAAAGTCACTGAACTGAGTCATAATGGTCTTTTCAAGAACTGGGGCTGGGAGAGTTGGATATCCATATCCAAAAGAATGAAAGACGACCCCTACCTCACACCCTACACAAAAATTAACTCAAAATGGACCAAAGATCTCAATATAAAAGAAAGTACCATAAAAATCCTAGAAGATAATATAGGAAAACATCTTTAAGACCTTGTATTAGGCGGACATTTCCTAGACTTTACACCCAAAGCACAAGCAACAAAAGAAAAAATAGATAAATGGGAACTCCTCAAGCTTAGAAGTTTCTGCACCTCAAAGGAATTTCTCAAAAAGGTAATGAGGCAGGGAACTCAATAGGAAAAAATTTTTGGAAACCATGTATCTGACAAAAGACTGATATCTTGCATATATAAAGAAATCCTACAACTCAATGACAATAGTACAGACGGCCCAATTATAAAATGGGCAAAAGATATGAAAAGACAGTTCTCTGAAGAGGAAATACAAATGGCCAAGAAACACACGAAAAAATGTTCAGCTTCACTAGGTGTTAGAGAGATGCAAATTAAGACCACAATGAGATACCATCTAACACTGGTTAGAATGGCTGCCATTAAACAAACAGGAAACTACAAATGCTGGAGGGGATGTGGAGAAATTGGAACTCTTATTCATTGTTGGTGGGACTGTATAATGGTTCAGCCACTCTGAAAGTCAGTCTGGCAGTTCCTTAGAAAACTACATATAGAGTTACCATTTGATCCAGCGATTGCACTTCTTGGTATATACCCAGAAGATCGGAAAGCAGTGACACGAACAGATATCTGCACGCCAATGTTCACAGCAGCATTATTCACAATTGCCAAGAGATGGAAACAACCCAAATGTCCTTCAACAGATGAGTGGATAAATAAAATGTGGTATATACACACAATAGAATACTACACGGCAGTAAGAAGGAATGATCTCGTTAAGCGTGACAACATGGATGAACCTTGAAGACATAATGCTGAGCGAAATAAGCCAGGCACAAAAAGAGAAATATTATATGCTACCACTAATGTGAACTTTGAAAAATGTAAAACAAATGGTTTATAATGTAGAATGTAGGGGAACTAGCAATAGAGAGCAATTAAGGAAGGGGGAACAATAATCCAAGAAGAACAGATAAGCTATTCAACGTTCTGGGGATGCCCAGGAATGACTATGGTCTGTTAATTTCTGATGGACATAGCAGCAACAAGTTCACAGAAATGTTGCTATATTAGGTAACTTTCTTGGGGTAAAGTAGGAACATGTTGGAAGTAAAGCAGTTATCTTAGGTTAGTTGTCTTTTTCTTACTCCCTTGTTATGGTCTCTATGAAATGTTCTTTTATTGTATGTATTTTTTTTTTTTTAATTTTTTTTTCATACAGTTGATTTTAAAAAGGGAAAAAAGTTAAAAAAAAAAAAAAAAAAAAAAAGGAAAAAAATATGTAGAGCCCCCTTGAGGAGCCTGTGGAGAATGCAGGGGTATTGGCCTACCCCACCTCGATGGTTGCTAACATGACCACAGACATAGGGGACTGGTGGTTTGATGGGTTGAGCCCTCTACCATAGGATTTACCCTTGGGAAGACGGTTGCTGCAAAGGAGAGGCTAGGCCTCCCTATAATTGTGCCTAAGAGCCTCCTCCCAAATGCCTCTTTGTTGCTCAGATGTGGCCCTCTCTCTCTAGCTAAGCCAACTTGAAAGGTGAAATCACTGCCCTCCCCCCTACATGGGATCAGACACCCAAGGGATTGAATCTCCCTGGCAATGTGGAATATGACTCCCGGGGAGGAATGTAGACCCGGCATCGTGGGATGGAGAACATCTTCTTGACCAAAAGGGGGATGTGAAAGGAAATGAAATAAGCTTCAGTGGCAGAGAGATTCCAAAAGGAGCCGAGAGGTCACTCTGGTGGGCACTCTTACGCACAATTTAGACAACCATTTTTAGGTTCTAAAGAATTGGGGTAGCTGGTCGTGGATACCTGAAACTATCAAACTACAACCCAGAACCCATGAATCTCGAAGACAACTGTATAAAAATGTAGCTTATCAGGGGTGACAATGGGATTGGGAAAACCATAAGGACCACACTCCACTTTGTCTAGTTTATGGATGGAGGAGTAGAGAAATAGGGGAAGGAAACAAACAAACAAACAGACACAGGTACCCAGTATTCTTTTTTACTTCAACTGTTCTTTTTCACTTTAATTATTATTCTTGTTATTTTTGTGTGTGTGCTAATGAAGGTGTCAGGGATTGATTTAGGTGATGAATGTACAACTATGTAATGGTACTGTGAACAATTTAATGTACGATTTGTTTTGTATGACTGCATTTATATCTCAATAAAATGAAGATTAAAAAAAAAAAAAGTGGGGGTAGGGAGATATATCTTCAGCAGTACTACACTGACCTTCAATTGCTAAAAAGCATCAAATGGGGGGAGCAGTGTATCTATGGCAGCTCTAAACTAAAAGTATTTCAAGGCAATATATTTCTTCAATTATGTATATATTTTCAGTCAGTTAATAAGTAGTTTATAGTTTGTAAAATCTGTGATTTATTCTCTTGCTACGGACTTTTTCAACTACATTTATGCCGAGGTCAATGATAACACAAAATACTTCATTTTCTAACCGTATTTCCATGTTCAGATGGCATTATTCTCCCCTATATGTTCATATAATTGTAATACAACATTTGAACACCATGCAAATGAAAATTCCTAGAGCCATTCAGGGTGGAAACATTACAAAATTACAAACCTTGTAGGTGTTTAGGCTCCATTTTCTAACAAGTTCTAACTTTTCCATTGCAGGATTTTTAATTTCATCTGCTAGAATAACTGGTCCACTTTTTGCTTGTGTTCTCTGGCCACCTGAATGATTACAACAAAAGATAAGAACTCAAAACACAAATTGGGAAAGAAAACAAAACACTGATGCTGTTCAAATTAAACTACTTACTCATTTTAAACTAAAAAACTTTTTACAAAGTGAAGACTAGAACTTTCTGGAATCTTTGATGATAGTTTAATGATTTAGAAACATTTCTGTCCATTAAAAGCAAATATCATGTGGTTTGGTTGTCACCTTCTTAAAAAAACATTCCTGCAATAAACCTTTTCTAAGTAAGCTGCTATTCATTTCATGAAAACTAAGATTTTTACAACTAATCTTACAACCTAATAACCCTCCAAAAAACTATCTTTGCCAATGAATCTGAAACACTATGTATTCCCCAGTGATCTTCACGTTGTATTATGCAGACTAGAGCAAAAATTGAACTTTGCTATAATTTTGGAGGATTTTAAATTATAAATTTCAAATTACCGTTAAAAATATCAACACAAGAATCAGATGCTGGGTGAAATCAGATCTACATTTTACCTCCTTATTCGCAAGAGACAAAACAACAGTCACCAAACAAAAAACCAAAGTCATAATTAATAAAGGCAGTGTAAAGCCCGGACAATGTTTTGTTTCAACAATTAAGAAATTATGACATAAAATCAACCCTACAACTATACAGTTCCTAACGTGAAATATTTTTCATAGCAGAAAATATTTAATAAATGCTCATGAGATTAATGATCTGAAACTTTCTAATAATTTAAGAAGAACAATGAAATAAGAAGAGAAAAAGCTGTAAAACTGGTTACAAAATTAAGGTCAGCAAAAATTTCTTCTCTCAGTTACTTCTATAGTCAGAACAGCCTTTTACCCTGGCTTTACCACGGTCTAAGATCAAGAATGGTACACAAACGCCTCACTTATATGGACTAACTATAATGTGCAAACTCAGAACTGAATTCAAGAGCATAGGTTATCAGGGGAAGGCTTATTGTACAGGTTCCCAGATTGTAAGCTCTTACAGCAGTCACACCTATTGTTGAGTTGTTACGTTTACTTCCAAATTCTGAGATCCTGAGCTCTGTGTATAACCTGGTCGTTCCCTGGAACTTTGGGTATCTATGTAACACCTGAGTGACCTGAGATTCAGAGCCAGAGCCCGGCAGCTAGGAACGTCAGCATTACCCCGTACAGCAAATGTTAAAAGAGTCTGAAAAAGATCAGACTTCAATTAGATACATGAATGAAACTGATCTGATTAGTACTAAGGCAAATCAGACTAAAGGATAAAGGATGATATTGACTGTGTTTTAAAACTTCAACTTCTGTGTAAGATCAAAGGAAGAGATGTTTATTTGGTGCAAATTTTATATTTTCTGTAGCACACTAGCTAATTTAACTTGTATGGTCAGCATATTTGAACACTATAATTACAGGGAACCTTGAATAGGGAATGAAATCTTGTTGGTTTGCACAGGTTACTGCGATGCCCCAATACATCCCAGAGTAATCTGGGCAGAGAATAAAAAAGTATTTGCAAAGTCTCCTTGAGTGGCTAGGGGAAAAAGTGGAAATATTAAACTTCCCCACCTAGGGAATTCGTGATATTTTCACAAGCATTGGGGACTACCAATTTAATAGGCCAAGCCCTTGATCTTGGGGTTTGCCCTTAAGAAATTCATTCCTGCAAAGGAGAAGCTAAGCCTACTTATAATTATGCCTAAAAGTCACCCCTATAGAACCTCTTTTGATCAGATGTGGCCTCTCTCTCTAAGCCAACTCTGAAGGTAAACTCACTGCCCTTCCGCCTACACCGGGCATGACTCCCAGGGGTATAAATCTCCCTGGCAATGTGGGACATGACTCCCGGGGATGAGCATGGCCTTGGCATTGTGGAATTAAGAAAGCCTTCTTGGACCAAAAGGAGGAACAGAAATAAAATAAAGTTTCAATGGCTCGCAGATTTCAAATGGAGCCGAAAGGTCATTCTGGAGGTTATTCTGGAGGTTATTCTTGTGTATTACATAGCTATCCCTTTTTAGTTTTTAGTGTATTGGAATAGCTAGAAGGAAATACCTGAAACTGCTGAACTGCAATCAGTAGCCCTGATTCTTGAAGATGACTGTATAACTATACAGCTTTTACGGTGGGACTGTGTAATTGTGAAAACCTTGAGACTGACACTCCCTTTATCCAGTGTATGGACAGATGAGTAAGAAAATAAATACAAAAGATAAATAAATAATTGGGGTGGGGGGCAGATAAGGGGTTTGGGATTTTTTTTTTTTAATTCTTATTTTTATTTTTTTGGAGTAATGAAAATGTTCAAAAATTGATTGTGGTGATGAATGCACAACTATATGATGATACTGAGAACCAGTGATTGTACAGTTTGTGTGATTTCTGGTATGTCAATATATCTCAATAAAATTCCATAAAAAAAAAAGTGGTTCCCCCAGCATTATTTCTGGGGACACTATGCTTAAAAACTTTTGCAAGGAGATAATCTGTAAAGCAAAGCTTGGAAACTACGGTTTTAAAGTAGTTAAAAGGACTTCAAAATACCTCAACTAAAGAGTATAACTGTTCTTCTCACAACTATCCAAATGAAAATGCTTTATAAAATAATATTCGCTTTATTAAAAAAAAATGGTGCACAAAAGCAAACACATTTAAGAATTTACAAAATTTTCATACAAATGAAATATAAAATGTCAATATTTCATATAGAAAATATGGAGTTCAATTTTTCTCCTGTTTTTATAGCCTAGCCATATAAAATGCAGGGCAGATAAAATGCAAAGCTGTTTTTCCCAAGTATTTTTCATTCGGTATAAATGGTAAATTACATGGTATTTTGCTGCAACCTGCAAACTATTTGTAAGATGAGGCTGAAAATAAGAAGACACCGTCCTTTCTACTTGACCCATTCCCAATAATCAACAGCCCAATTATTGAAGGCCCTATTTTGTTTATCAGGAAACAGAGGGCAGAGCTGCAAAGCAAGAGTTTAGAATCAAATAAATGAGTCTACGTTTTTCAGAGCAAAGAAAAGATGCTTTAAAAGATGGGTATATACTTTACAATTTTTTTAAAACAGGTATAATGAATTAAACTTCAGGTTTGAGATACAGTCTAGGAATTTTGAAAAGTCAGAAAAATAGGCTATAGCTATAAAGATTTCCCTTATTGTTAAAGAAGAGTAGCAGCCACCAAAAAAGGCAGAACAACACACACCGAAGAATATAAAGCAAGTGATTATGAAACTGAGGGAATTAGTTAAGCTTCAGCAGTAGCAAGAAGGGCTTTATCCAATCAGTGCAGTGAATACCTGCAGGAACAATTAAATCACTTCCTTGTTGAGCCAGTCGACTAGCTGCAACCCTGCTAGGAGACATAACAGATGGCAGTGGTGGTGCTGGGGAACCTGGAAAGGGTAGACATTTAACTGTGAAAATCCTTTTCCTACTCCAAATACTATACATTTTGAATATAGGTTTACTGATATTTCCTTTATTTTTTTAAACTTTATTTATCGAAGTGGTATCTCCTTTAAAACACTCAAAAACTAGAATGAAAAAATGGAATTGATGTATTTTTTTTAATTAGGAGAGGACTAATAAGTGAATGCTACCAAGATGAGTTCTTTGCATAAATTTTTCATAAAACTATCAAAATCAACCAACACATAACTATAAATCAATTAAAAGAATGTGATTAAAGTCCCATAGTTGAATGATTTAAAGTTTAAGTAAATATTTTGTAACTTGCTACTTTTACATATGAAGATAAAACTCTTATTCAAATAAAAATCCAAAGGCTAAGTATCATGCTTTAATATTCCTTGAAATGTGAAGCCAAGCCTTTATAGGAATTGTAACCAACAATTTCAAATCATATATCATATAGTATAGAGCCTTGCTATTTATTCATAGTGTTGATGCCAGGGACCTATTATCAACTACAGTATCTTAAATTAGAAAGGTAAACTCTCAAGCACCAGATCAGCTGAGCCCAAATCTGCATTTTATCAAGATCTTTAAGTGATTTGTAGTACTTTGAAGTTTGAGAACAGCTAATACAGAGTATTATTATTACTAATCATAAATATCATTCCTAGAGCTTTTTAAACATATCTTGGACACTCTTCAAGAAATACTGATTATCAGTGAAAAAGACATCTGTATTTTTAAAAAAGCCACTCAGTTGATTCTCAAACACAGCTAAGTTTGAGAACCAGAGAAAAGAATACAATTTTTGAATGAAACACAACAGAGTTTTAAATTCTAATTCTGGCTCTATCTACCACTTAGTATGGGGACATCCTGGCAAATTACTTAACATCTCTGAGCCTTTTTTTATAAAGTAAAAAGTACTTACTAGCCAACATTGTTGCTAATGCCTAGCATTAAACCAAAAACAAAAAGCAAACAAAAAAACCTATATAGCTTCAATTGTTTTCTTTACTTAAATTCTAAAACTTGTTTATCTTTGGGGAGGGGTGATGAAAATTAAAATGAAATTGAAACAATTATGAAAGTTCTTCCACATTTTAGCTGAAAATATGTTAAGGTGTACA
The DNA here is from genome assembly GCF_015220235.1 of Choloepus didactylus. Classification (NCBI taxonomy): domain Eukaryota; kingdom Metazoa; phylum Chordata; class Mammalia; order Pilosa; family Megalonychidae; genus Choloepus; species Choloepus didactylus. The sequence goes on along the minus strand of NC_051309.1, from coordinate 166,165,766 downwards.
GTACTTTTATTTCAAATACACTCCTCCCCAGTTCTCTAGAAAATATCATGCAATGTATCAAATTCATAATAAAAATTTTCTAATAGGACAGAATCAACATCAACTTTCTTTACTTAAAATTAGTAATAATTGATCATATCTCAGATATATTAAGTTCTGATGCTGAAATAGTGAACATTTCTAATAGAATGAAAACTTTAATTTGAACTAGAACTCCCATTAAAATTGAAACATGCAATAAACCTAAAAATACTGTTGCTATCTTTCAAAGAGAGAGGAACTTGTCTCTTTAAAATTTAAAACTGGAAGGGGGTCACTAAAATTGACTAGTCTGACCCTCCCAGACAGTTTAACTATAGGAGAAATGAAGCCCAGTGGAGTTAACACAGCTTCTTATTAGAACCCCGGATGTTCTGAATACTAAACTAGTGTTCTTTGTACCACACCACAATAGTTCCATTATTAAATTCACTACAAAAAGCACTAATCCACAAATTACTTGTTGAGTTGGAAGGCATTTTAATAGATTATCTAGTCCAATCACCATTTTAAGCAAAGATTATATCTCTACTATCTAAAGCACAAGGTCTTCTATTATAAGGAAGAACTAAATAAAAGCAGACTGCTGTAGTTCTAGATCTTGATGACCTCAGGAATAGAGCGCTATTGTTCTGGTTACTGCAGTTTGTTAATTTTGCATAAGACATAGTCCCATGATACAACATGAGATCTGTATTATACATATAACAAATGATACATGACTTTACAAACTAAATAGCGAATGATGGAGTGCTGGGGTAACTGGGCATTTCACTTTTTTACTTTATCTTTAAGGGTAATTATCAATTTTCTGTATCTTCACTATTCTAAACCTTAAAGCAACTAAATTAGTTACAAAATCATTTGCCAACACAAAATAAAAACAATTTTTTAACATATAGAATCTTGCTAATTGACTAAATTTGGAGAATTAGCTCTGTTTCATCTCAACAATAGAATCTAGGAATATAACTATATTATGACTTTTAGTCATTGTGTATATAGTAACAACTACAAGTTCTAGTAAAACAAAATTCAGGTACCAATTACACTTTGCTCTTTGATTTATTCATGATTTCTGCCATTACTGATTCTGTAACATTTGTTGTTAGGTAGATACAAATATTTGTTTTTTGTTTTTTTTTTTTACAGTTTGAATTTAAGTATAACGTCTTCTAAATTTGCTATAAGTAAAGATGGAAAAGTAAATGGCTACTATTCTTCCATCAATAATGATTCAATTTTTAAGTTATCATTCAGACATTTTTCCAAGAGAGCTAACATTCTTTCAGTAGACTTATTTGCTAAATTTTAACCATTATGTCATTCTTCACCATGTTCATTCCAATTTATCTTTATGTCTTAAAACAAGGGCACTTAAAACAATTACAACTTTCCAATAAATGCTAGACTAATCCTGAATATGGCAGAATGATTTTCTTTTTAATATATTGATCAACAATGCAGCTTGTATTAAAAAATGTTTTATCAAGTAGTTCAAAAAAACACAAATTACCGCCATTATCTTGAAAGATTTTCTATTTCAATCTGAAGGATTAGGATTTAGTTATAAACAAGTGAAACTGACTGGCATTTTCATATTCATACATAGCAGTTCGTAGTGGTCAGTTATTTTTTAAATGTTGTATAATTTAAGGGGAAAAAGATGACATCAAATGTCGGTTAAATAATTTCCTTGAAAATACTTAAAATATCTTAATAATTTTTATCCTATATTGAAATTTAAAATTTTAAATTGATGATTGGTATAAAAATGACATCACATTTTGCAAAGTAAGCTTTATGTCTCTTGTGAGCCCTTTAAGCACTCAGACAATCCTTTCCAATTCAGTTACCCCTTTAGATAAGAGTGCTACACAATGGTTACTAAGAAACTGACATACATGCTCTCTTCCTCTTCATAGCTTTATTTTTCTGAACATAAGAATGAAAAGGTAATTAAAAAATGATGTCACTAGATATTATTTTGCAGCATAGAGTAAGAGATATACTCTATTATATATATATTATAATATTAACATAGCCATCTAGCAAAGAATATAGCTCAAAACCTAATTTGTTCTTGAATAAAGTATGGGCCATTAGTACAATAAAAATACAGAATACTATTATCTGTAAGAGGGTTAAAGATGGTAAAGGCAGGGAGATCTTTTTTCACTTTGTGAAATTATAATGTAGTAATAAATTAGTATATACTTTATTGAACATAAACTACAACTACTGCTTTAACTACAGTGCTATCAAGAAAATCTATTTTCCACATCCATATTTTTACCTTGTTTTACTTTTTCTCACTGATGTGAAAATGAAGAAAACACTTGAGAAAAACTATTACAGGCAAGAACATTAAAAAAGGAGGCAACTTCTTCCTTTCTATTTAAAAAAAAAGTGTGTAGAAGAGTTAACACAGCAGGCCTGACTGCTAATCCTTAGGAAGACCTGCTTTCAAGGTTGTCTTCTGGCTAGCATCTGGGAACAGGAATTTGGGAAGGGTTCCTTCCATTCCCAGAACTATTAAGAGTGGTTCACCATGCTTAAACATGTTTATATAGACAATGCAGTTTATGTTGCATACCTGCTTTCTTCTGCGGGTATACAATCTGGAACATGCTAGGCAGAGGGTACCTTTGTGACAAGCCCCAAATAAAAACCCTGGGTACTGAAGTCTCTGTGAGCTTCCCTAATTGGCAACATTTCACATATGTTGTTAGAACTCAGTGTTGGGGGCAACTAAGCACATCCGGTGTGGCTCCACTGTGAGAAGACTCTTAGATGCTTGTGCATGGTTTCCTCCAGACTTCGATACATGTATCATATAACTTTTCCCTCTGCTGACTGTGCTTGGTATTTGATGGGATGGAGTCATGTACTCCATAAAAGATATGTTCAAGTTTTAATCCATATTCCTGTGGGTGTGAACTAATTTGTGAATAGTATTTCAGAATATTCATGTGTGAATAGGATCTTCCAAACATTTTATTTAGATGAGGCCAAACTGAATCAGGGTAGGTCTTAATCCAGATGACTGGAGTCCTTATAAATGGAGGAAATTTAGAGCCAGTAGATGTCAGAGAGAGAGAAATCACCATGTAATGGAAGCAGAAAAGGCAAACCAAGGAACCCCAAGAATTGTAGCAAATCCACACCAGAACAATACAAACTTCAGAGGGAAAACATGGCCTGTCAAGACCTTGATACTGGACTTCTGGCCTCCAAAACTGTGAGCCAATAAATAACTGTTGTTAAGCCAACAAATGTGTGGTATTTGCCATAGCAACCCTGGCAAACTAAGACGATATTCTTTTGCTGTAAAAAATTATAGCCACAAGTATGACTGTATGCTGGGACCCCTAGTGAATTGCTGAACCTGAGGGTGATCTTTGGAACCCTCTCCACCCCCCTATAGCATGTATAGTAGGAAAAATAAGTTTATTTTACTAATTGCTTTCAAACAGGAAATACATATTTATACAAATGAACATTGATGTATAGCTCTACATTTTGTAGTTAAAAGCTAAAACAATCTGAATCTGCATTTCTAATACAAGTTTTGAATTTTTATTTCAGTATTTTAAAACCAATTCTAAATAATAATCAGTGAAACTCAGTTATACGTATCTATTTACATAACTTAGACTATTCAAATAATTCCTAAATTACTTACACTGAAGGAAAAAAGGATATTTATAATTAGTGTTTTATCACAGATTTAAAGGGCTTACTTAACTCTTGTGTTTCATTAACAAAGGTAACATTAGATGAACTTCTCCTATCCTCTGCTTCAGCCCTTTTTAAAAACAAATAGGCTCTTACCTTGAAATGCTCCTGCTTCAATAACCCCTTCTTTGGTACTATCAAAGCCATGAGATGTAATCTGGGTTTCTGAAAGACCAAGTCCAGCTGGTAATGAACGCTTCAAATCCTTAGTATTTGAATAAAAGAGAAAATCCTTGTAAAAAATCCCCTATCACATAACTGTTCAGCATAATTGTGAACTTTTAATATCTTAAACTATTTTTCTATTTGGTTAGTACTTATTCCCTTATGCTGTCTTGGCATTCTATAATGATGTATAATCAGCAGCAAAAAGAGTAAGATTTGTGTTTAAGAGGTACTGTGTATGACAAATACAAAATATTTTCTGGAACTAAACATGCAGATATAAAAATTCAATTTCCAATCTACTGATACATCAAGAAAATTATTTTAAAGAGCTGAATTAAAATGACTAAAAAGCCATGTCTAATATTTAAAAATTGACTGATTTCAACAATATACTCTTGATGAGCACACCTAATGGGTAACATGAACAAATCATTCACTTGCAATGAAGCTTAGGTAAAATGAGCTTCTCTGACTTCAGTTGGGGTGAGGTAAAGGAAATCTCCTTGAATTTCAATTTATATTAGACACTGATATTGTCAACCTAACTATAAATTAGCTTACACTTGAACATTAACTGTACTCAACATTGAGCAGCAAACTTTAAGAAGAATAAAAGGCCAGGAAGCACAGTGTTCTCTAAAAGGCACAAGCCAAGCTGAGAATATTGTAAAAAATTTTCCCCAGTATCTTGAAAATTAAGTATCAGGGCTTAGTAATGATGAGGGAAACAGGTCAAGAAAAATCCTCTAAAATCACTGAGAACCAAAGCTGAGGCTACAGTGTGCAGCTTCTATAGGATGAAACTACATTAATAATTCAGATTTAGAATCCACTAGGACTCCAGAGAAAGCAAACTGAAATGAGGCAAGGCATTAAATTTAAATTAAAATCAATTTTCTGTTTCTCTTTATTAAAGATTCTTGGGAACAACAGGGCTATGACAATAAATACAACTAATTATTAAGCTAAAATTTTAGACTAAGCAGTTCGAGATACCAGATTTTGGATCATCAAGAGTATAATATATATATGTTAGTAAATATATGTATTTACTAATTCACCATACCTCTTTAATGTAATGATAAAGTACATGTCTAATATTTAAAAACTACATAAAAGTACATAAAGAATGATGGGAGATGGAATGGGGGTGAGGAAGGATGCACTGTCTACCTAATGGAAAAATCAGGGTTGGGGGAAAGCCTTGGGAATTCAGTAGCATGTTATTGGCATAGCATGGAAACCAGCAACTAGGCTGCCTTAGCCAAATCAGCTAAGGGTCTATTTTGAGAGACAGGTAAATGGATTAGGAGAAAGCCTGCTGACAACATGCTAAGGTAGAGATTCTGGCTTTGACCAAATTAGAAAGTTAGTTTCCAACAGGAGACTTGATTGAATTATGTAAAGGACTGTTTTAAGAATATTAATTTGACAGACATATAAGAACAGTTTGGAAGGGTTAGAAAGTAAAGGCAAGATCAATAATTAAATGGGACTATACGTCAGGAACTCAATAACTGTTACCTAGGATAAGAGATGGTTAAAAGAATGGCAAGAAAAAATGAAATTTAGGAATAATCAAAAGTAATAAAATTACAAAATTTTAATGAAAATTCAGGATGCACCCATGTACAAAATATAATGATACAGGAGAACAGCTAAGATAATATATACAACTTAACTATAAGGCCCTAATAGAAATTAATTTCCATAATCACAAATGAGGATATGAAAGGGTTATTTAAATCACTGATCAAGGAGACTTGATTTAAAATAATTATTTCTACTCTGCCACTAATTTAAAAAAAAAAAGGATAGGTTAAATAATATTTACGTTCTTTAATATAATTTCAACACATATTATTTTGGAATGTTTGCCGAAGAAGCTTCTATCTGTATTCTAATGTTCATCTATCCTTAAATCTATCCATGATGTTTTTCTTGATCAATGTATTGGATTTCAGCAATCAGCGATTAACTTCTTTTCCTGAAATTTTTCACTAATATCAATGTGGAACTTATTGTGGCAGAAACACAATAAGAATGACTAAGTCTATTTTATCTTTACATCTGGGGAAAGGCATATGTTATATATGAAAACAGATATCTGGTTTGTGAACTGAACAAAACACTTTTCTGAAGATGAAAAGAATCTCTTAAGATGACTGAGCATGGATTCCTTGCTTCTCTCTACTCTGAGATCCCTTTTAGAAGAACCTGTGGGACTATATTAAGATTGGGTGCCCAGGTCCAGAACCTCCTGCATCTCTATTATTAAACTTCCTTAGTTTAACCAAAACATGTAAGGGTATAAGTGATTTAAAATCAACTACATAGGAACTAAAAGAATAACTATTTCAGGCCATTCTTGCATGTTGACATTGCTTAAAACTATTCTTGGATATTTTTACTAAAAGCCATTTAATAATTTAAGTATTAAAAAATCAGTTTGGTTCAAGGAAATAAAAAGTGTTTTTAAAAATTTCCTACAGATCTTAACTCATCCTAAGAATGGAAAAACAAATACCTATAAAATGACTTCCTATTGTCTTTCTAGCATTGTAGGCTGTATATCAAATAGGAAAATTTATCTTGCCATAAGGTACATGTTCATGTGATAGATTTATAGCATCTTTGCTTAGTTCTTGAAAATTCAGTCTTATCTGTTCAACTTTAAACTTCTAACTTTATACCATGATTTCCCTTTTCTAGCTAAACAAATATCTGTCCAACTTCTGCGTGATTTATTATTGGGAACAAATAAAATGGATGAGATTGTGTCTGGAAACACCTCCTTAATCCCACTGGTCACAACCTGGGGATTTCATTGTACCAGTGTCTTCACTGGTAGAGAGGTGTGTGTCAAGAGATTTGTTACTAATAGTAGTTAAAAGTAAAACATGTATTAACTTCAGTGTATAAAATATTTATATTACGGTAGATGCAAGATAATCCCTAAAATAACTTACTTGCATTCCAATATGCTATCTGGACTAAGAGATACACAGTGGGGTTTCAGAAGGCAAAGAAGATTGTTTAGCACTTTGGGTATCAGGGAAAATGTCTGAGAACGGGTCTGGTTCATAACGCATCCATTATTTTAAAAAATAATAATTGGCAGTCATTTCATGAGGCAGTTTGGTGTAATGGATGCACTGTGGCTCCTAAGTCAGGTCAGATAAACCTGAGTTTGAATCCTGACTCAGGCACTTAATATCAATAGCTGCATGATCCTAAGCAAGTTTCTTGAATGCTTGTGTTGCTATGTTTCATTACTGCACTTAAGGGATAATAATTTTTACTTCAGAGACAATATACAAAAAGTATACAGTATAATGTCTGGCACTTCAAATATTAACTTCCTGCCTCCCCTTTATCCCAATTTATAAACAGAACTTTTATGGAGATTAGAAGTCAGAGCAATAGAAGATTGTTGTGTTATACTTAAAACTGAACATTATTATCTGTAAGAATATGTTTTCATTCCATCCAGGATGGAGTGATTTTTATTTAAGTGACAAAGACAGTAAAATACAACCAGAGTCATTAAGATACCTTTTTTCATCACAAAAATATGAATCTAAGCATTCCCATAATGCTTACAATGCCATTTTACTATTATTAGGGTATGCCTATGTCTGAAAACAACCGGATCATTAACTTTTTTTTATTAGAGAAGTTGTAGGCTTATAGAAAAATCATGTATAAAATACAGTTCCCCTATACCACCATATTATTAACACCTTGCATTAATGTGGTATGCTTGTTAAAATTCAAGAAATAACATTTTTATACTTTTACTATTAACTATAGCCCATCATTTATAAGAGTTCACTGTCTGTGTTGTACAATCCTGTTTTTTTTTCTTATTCCAGTAACATATATCTAACCTAAAATTTCCCCTTTTGACCACATTCACATATGTAATTCAGTGCTGTTAATTACATTCACAATGTTGTGCTACCATTACCACCATCCATTACCACATTTCCATCATTCCATACAGGAACTCTGTACAATTTAAGCATTAACTCCCTATTCCCTACCCCCACCCCGGCCCCTGGTAACCTATATTCTCAATTCTGACCATGAGCTTGCTTATTCTAATCATTTCCTATCAGTGATACCATAAAATGTTTGTCCTTTTTTGACTTATTTCACTCAACATGATATCTTCAGGGTTCAACCATGACGTCGCATGTATCAGAACCTTGTTCCTTTTCACAGCTGAATAAATATTCCACTGTATGTAAATACCACGTTTTATTTATCTGTTCATCGGCTGATGGACACTTGGGTTGCTTCCACCTTTTGGCAATTGTGAATAATGCGACCATGAGCACTGGTATGCAAATACTTGTTCAAGTCCCCGCTTTCAATTCTTTTGGGTATATACCTAGAAGTGGTATTGCCAGGTCATATGGTAGTTCTGTACCTAACTTTCTAAGGCCAAACTGTCTTCCACGGTGGCTGCATCATTTTACATTCCCACCAACAATGAAAGAGTCGTTCTGTTTCTCCACATCCTTTCCAAAACTTGTAATTTTCTGGTTTTTTAATAGTAGCCATTCTGGTGGGTGTGAAACGGTATCTCATTATGGTTTTGATTCACATTTCCCTAACAGCTAATGATGTTGAGCATCTTTTCATGTGCTCTTTGGCCATTTGTAGATCTTTGGAGAAATGTCTATTCAGGCCTTTTGCCATTTTTAAACTTGCATATTTGTCTTCTTACTGTTGTCTTCACCCTGTGGTTCCCCATGGAGCCACCTTTTAAACTTTATATAGCATACTGTTACTCAACAATAAAGACTCTTAAATTACTTTTAAAAGTTTTTGATAGTCCCATTAAGTACCAGCTATTACCAGAAACATGAAAAACCTGGGAAGATAATCCAGACAGACTACAGTTGAATACCAGTTTTCCTGTTTAGTGACTATGTGATCCTGGGTAAACTTTCTTAGCCCGTTTGCTTATCTATAAAAAGAGGCTTAAAATCACCTCATAGTATCACGAAATTGGGCAAGATAGTATGGGCAAAACACCCAGCACACACTTAGGCACTTAGTTAATGTTAGCCATCCCTTTTCCTTACTACAATCATCCTTACAACTGTGATAATAATAATAATAATAATAATTACAATCACAAGCATTTATTGAACACCTACTATGTGCCAGGAACTATTCTAAGCACTTTAACGTACAGTGCACAATCATAAAAATGACCTAGCAAGCTGAAACTGTGCAATCAATGGGAAAAATTACAATTGCTCCTTGACTTTTAAAAATTCTTTCAAAACACTAAAATCTCTTTCCTTGTTTATGTTAATAAGTTTGCCTTCACTAAATTCTTCTCGAGTATCTCAAATAGGGGTAGTGTCAACATTCCTATAGTCAGCTATTTCTTCTATAATTCCATTTAGGTTTAATTTGAATGTCACTTCTTCCAGTGTTTTCACTTTTCATTTCTTTGCTGCACTTTCATCTTTATTCCACCCATTCCCTTTGTATTATCCATTTTTGTAAAGATGTAACATGGGTTTATCCCTGGAAGACAAGAAAGCAACACAAGCACAGTTTTCTGTGTATGTGTTAATAACAGATGCAGAGTGACCAATCACTGACAGACTTTGAAGGAAGTAAATGATTATTCATGGATCATGATGTGCAATCTGTTACTACATAGTGATGTGTGGACTGAAGTGCCTTACATAATTACAGTTAATACACTGAAATTTGAGCCATGTTGTTGAAGGATGGTACTGTTTAACTAAACCATAGGAACTGAAATTCATGGATATTGGAACTATTAAAGACTGTCTGCATATTATTGCATTTAATCTTGACAATAACACTTTAAGTACTATCACTCCCATTTTACAGAAGAGAAAATTGGGGCACAGAAGTTTGTCATTTAATTACTAACTAGCAATATACTAAGGACTAAGAGTCAAGAAACAATATTAACTGTAATATATGTTAAACATAAGTAGCCTCAAGTAATTTATTGGAGACTTAAGAGTTCATTTTAGATAGGATGTTTTCTAAACAATTTGTTTAAAGAAATACTTTTAAAAATCGTAACTTAAGAACCTGTTAAAGTTAAAAGGCACTAAAGCAAATAAGTTCACAACTTGTAAATTTCCTACTGGTACAAAACAGATGAATGACCTTCATTCCATTTCATTCATTTCTTAATGTCATTTAATACATTTTTATCTAGCTCTCACAGGACCACATCCTTTTCATCTGTATACTTTGAAGAGCACTTAGAATAAAAAAGAAAACCTTTACATTTAGTTTTTATTTACTTCCTATTTTTAAAGCAAATCTCTGAGTCTGTTCATTTCATTGAGTAATTGATCTTTACTTTTCCAGTTTATTTTTAATATCTAAACCAATAGTTTCTAGTTTTAAATATTGGCAATTATTTTATTCATATTTACATTAAATTCAGAAAGTGTCCCCTCTGAAAGAGAAATAAATCATTTACAAAATAAAATACTGTCAAACTACCAAAATAATTTTTTTTTTTTTTTTTTTTTTTATTTCCAAGTTTGATCATTAAGATCACCTATTTTCTGGATTGGTTCCCTTGGATGTTGCATTGCTCTAAGTCTTGACAGCTTTTTAGCAGGTTGTTTCAGAGAAGAGCATAGCTTTCTTTAAGGAAAAAGGAATCTAAGACATCCCTCCAAACATGAGGGATTAAAAAAAAAAGCTGCTTTCTGAATGTGCCCAATCAGCATACAACATGCAATTAGCATAGAGGTCCAGCAAATTTTGTTTACTGTATTCTTGGAACTTATCTGAAAGTTAACCATTCTCCTACCACACAATATTGTGTAAATTCCCAGAAAAGAGACATTACAGTAGTCATATTTGGGAGGAGTGGAGCTAGTAACAGGTTAAACAGCAAAATGATAGCCATCTTTGATTACCTAAGTTTTTAAGCAGGCATGGCCTTTAAAAGAGAAAACTTTGGTGCTGGCACTACTACATCTCACTTAAAACCCTTCCAGTGACCTGCCAGAGTTTCTTTGCTCAGCAAACAGAAGTTCTTTCAGAAAACATTTGTGACTTTACGTAAAACATTTGTGACTTTACGTAAAACAGCTGTAAAATCTGAAAAGCACTAAGGCCTTCCTATGCCTAAACTGCTACTAACAGAAGGAGCCTAACCAAAAGTGTTGTAAGTGGGTCCACTCAAATTTTGTCATTTTGATAGTGGTCTTGCAGAGAGTACAATGCAAAACAATATGGGCTATTTGAGAGAAATGCATGACTTGTGAGACAACACTCAGTATTTTTAAGAGCTTGTTGAAAGACTGTTTTCCTTAAACTATACATTCTCTGAGTAATATGTTAGCTTCTACTTTTCTTGAGAAAGGATCCATAGGTGGAAAAACCTAAATCATGGATTTTTGTTTTGGGCCTACCGCAGAAAACAAAACATTTTAGTTATGTTGAATATGGCAATTTCTCTAACTCTGCCAACTATAGTGTAATCCACAAGAAATTTCATATGGGGCTAATATTTACTTTCTCTCTTTAACTCATGGTACAAGTTGCCAATTTCTAATCTAATACTTTGACCAGCAGTACAATATAAATAACATGCAGCCTATAATTGAGATTAAAGTTTTCTAATCTTTCAAACAAAAGACTTATTTTTTATTTAGAAGCAGAAATATTTTTGCTGTAAGAAAACCAAGTTAATATTAAGATGGTTATCCTAAATTCTCTACATCTAGCTGTTGCTCATATTTTAATAAAAAGAGTTAAGAAACCTAGAAACACTAATGGGACATAAGGCAATGACTAAGCTGCTAACAGGATTTTTAGGATGAGTTCTTCCATTATAATCTCTCTATAGATGTGAATGTTAGTATGAATCTAAAAAAGGCCTCTCTTGGGACAGGCTGAAAAAGGAAATCAAATGAAAACTCGAACATCGATGACAAACAAAAACAACAAAATAATTTACAATTTCACTGCCTGTACCATAGTGACCCTAGCTGGTCAGCCAAGTTATGACAACTTAATGAGCTAGCACTTTAATATTATATAGAACTTTGTAATTTTATATAGAAGTTTATACTCTTTATATATGACATGTACACTTTAAAGTGCATATGTGCTATGTAGTAAACAAAAGCCATTATAAAAGATTATAAACAACAAATAAGTATAAGAGAAAACTCTAATTATAAGTCAGATTTATTTACAAGATCTCTTTACTAGTCTATAAAAAGTCTAATCCTAACCAATATATATTTTTAAGTAACAATATTGAAATGTTTTTGTTTCCATGGCACAAGAAAACTTGATGTTCTCCCATATTTCTATACATCTCAGAATCTTCGTATATTTATACATATATCCATTTGGTTGAAATACTGAAATATTCTACACAAAACTTTTTTATTTTAGGGTAAAATTCACAAAACGTCAAGTCCACCATTTTAACATTAATTTTTACATTTTAGTGGTATTTTGTACATTCACAATATTTTGCCACTATCACCTCTATTTCTAGAGCATTTTCATTATTCCCCAAAAGGAAACTTCATAGCAATTAAGAATTCACTGATCATTCCCTCCTCCCCAACAGCAACTTCTGGAAACCACTAATCTACTTTCTGTCTGTCTGGTTTCCCAATTCTATATATTTCATATAAATCAAAACATATAATTTGTATCTGGCTTCTTTCATGTAGTATAATGATTTTGTGGTTCATCCATACTGTAACAAGAATCAATACTTTATCACTTTATTGCTGAATAATATTCCATTGTATGGATATGCCATAATTTGCTTATCCATCCACCATTGATGGCATTTGGGTTATTTCCACCTTTTTGCCTATTGTGAATAGTGTGAGGGAAACATTCATATATAAGTTTTTTTTTAAATACCCGTTTCCACATCTTTTGGGTGGATGACTTGTATTGGAACATTGTGCTGTTTGGGAATTCTATGTTTCCCATATTTATGGACCACCAAGTTGTTTTCCACAACAGCTACACCTCAGATTCCCACCAGCAATGTATGAATGTTGGAATATCTTCACATCCTCACCAACAGCTGTTATTTCCCCCTTTTGTGCGTGTGAAGTGGTATCTTAGTTTGATTTGCATTTCCCTAAAGACTAACTATTTTGCACATATTTTCATGTCCTTAATGGCCATTTGTATATCTTTGGCAAAATGTCCATTCAAGTCCTTTATACTTTAAATTATCTCCGTCCTTTTAATGTTGAGTTGTAGCAATACTTTACATATTCTGGATACTAAACCTTCATCAGATATATGATTTGCAAATCATTTCCCCAATTCTGTAGGTTGTCTTTTCACTTTCTTGATAGCGTCCTTTGATGCACAAATTTTTCTACTTTTGATACTGTCCAATTTTTCCATTTTTTTGTTACTTTTTCTTTTTGTGTCATAGTTAAGACACTGCTGACTAATCCTAGATCAGTAAAATTTACAAGTATGTTTCCTTCTAAGAGATTTTTAATTTCTGGGCTTACACTTAGGTTTTGATCCATTTTTGTCAGTTTTTGTATATGATGTGTGGATCATTTTTATGAATGTAGATAATCTGTTGTCCTAACACCATTTGTTCACAGATTATTCTTTTCTCCACTGAATGGTTTTAGTACCCTCCAAAAATCAACTGGTCAATTTTATTCCACTGAACAATAGTCTATACTTACACCAGAAAAACATGGCTTTGATTACTGTGAGTTTATAGAAATTTTGAAATCAGGAATTGTGAGTCCTCCAAAATTATTCTTTTTCAAGATTGTTTTAGCTAATCCGGATCTCTTGCATTTTCACACAAATTTTAGGATATGTTTATTTCACAAAAGGAGGAGCTACAATTTTAATAGGGATTCCATTAAATCTGTAGATCAATTTGGGGAGAATTACCAACTTCACAATGTCAGTTCTTCATCTCATGAACATGAGATGTCTTTTCATTTCACTTAGCCCTTTTAAATTTCTTCAACATTTAGTTGTTTTCACTGCAAAAGTTTCTTGAACTTACTTGGTTAACTTTATTTGTAAGTATTTTCTTCTTTGATGTTACTGCATCTTGACTATTTTCTTAATTTCATTTTTGAATTGTTCATTGCCTATTGTATTGAAATACAACCAATATCTATCTGTATGTTGATCTTGGATGCTGCAACTTGCTGCATCATTTATAAGTTCTACTAGTATTTTTTACAGATCCTTTAGGGTATTCTCTATATAAGATCATGTTAACTATGAATAGAGATAAATTTACTTCTTCCATCCCAATCCAGATGCATTTTATTTATTTTTCTTGCCTAATTATCCAGTCTAGAACTTCTAGTACAAGCATACCTCATTTTATTATGCTCTGTTTTATTGCATTTTGCAGATACTGCATTTTTTTTAACAAATTTTAAAGTTTGTGGCAACTCTGCATCAAGCAATTCTATTAACGCTATTTTTCCAACAGCATGTGCTCACTTCATGTTTTTGTCACATTCTGGTAATTCTCACAATATTTCAAATGTTTTCATTATTATTATACCTGTTACGGTGATCTGTAAACAGTGATTATTGATGTTGCTATTGTAATTGTTTTGGGGAGCCAAGAACTGCCCCCATATAAGACAGCAAAATTAATTGATAAATGTGTGTGTTCTGACTGCTCCACCAAACACCTGTTCCCCTATCTCTCTCCCTCTCCTGGGGCCTCCCTATTCCCTGAGATACAACAATACTGAAATTAGGCCAATTAATAACCCTACAATGGCTTCTAAGTGTTCAAGTGGAAGGAAGAGTCACAAGCTAGAAATGATTAAGCTCAGTGAGGAAGGCATGATGAAAGCTGAGAGAGCCTGAAAGCTAGGCTTCTTGCATCTAACAGTTAGCCAGGCTGTGAACGCAAAGGAAAAGTTCTTGAAGAAAGTTCAAAATGCTACTCCAGAGAACACAAGATTGATTAAAAAAAAAGCAAAACAGCCTATTGCTGACATGGAGAAAGTTTTAATGGTCTGGTTAGAAGATCAAACTAGCCACGACATTCTGTTAAACCAAAACCTAATCCAGAGGAAGCTCCCAACTCTCTTCAATTCTATGTAGGTTGATAGAAGTGAGGAAGCTGCAGAAGAAAAGTGTGAAGCTAGCACAGGTTGGTTCAAGAAATTTAAGAAAAGAAGCTGTCTCCATAACATAAAAGTACAAAGTGAAGCAGCAAGTACTGACGTAGAAGCTGCAGCAAGTTATCCAGAAAATCTAGCCAAGATAAATGATGAAGATGACTACACTAAACAACAGTTTTTCAATGCAGACAAAACAGCCTTCTATTGGAAGAGGATACCATCTAAGACTTTCATAGCTAAAGAGGAGGAGAAAATGCCTGGCTTCAAAGCTTCAAAGGACAGGCTGACTCTCTTGTTAGGGGCTAAAGCAGCTAGTGACTTAAAGTTGAAGCCAATGCTCATTTACCATTCTGAAAATCCTAGGGACCTTAAGAATTATGCTGAATCTACTCTGCCTGTACTCTATAAATGGAACAGCAAAGCCTAAATGACGCAAATCTGTTTATAACATGGTTTAACAAATATTTTAAGCCCACTGTTGAGATGTGTTCAGAAAGGAAAGATTCCTTTCAAAAGATTACTGTTCATTGACAAAGCACCTGGTCACCAGACAGCTTCGACAGAGATGTACGAGATTAATGTTGTTATCATGCCTGTTAGAACAACATCCATTCTGGATGTTGAATCCATGGGTCAAAGAGTAATTTTCACTTTCAAGTCTTATTATTTAAGAAATACATTTTGTAAAGCTATAGCTGCCATAGACAGTGATTCCTCTGATGGATCTGAGCAAAGTAAATCAAAAATCTTCTGGAAAGGATTCACCATTCTAGGTGCCATGAAGAACATTTGTGATTCATGGGAGGAGATCAAAATATCAACATTAACAGGAGATTGGAAGAAGGTGATTCCAACCTTCATGGATGACTTGGAGGGGTTCAAGACTTCTCTGGAGGAAGAAACTGCAGATGTGATAGAAAAAGCAAGAGAACCAGAAAGAGAAATTGGACCCTGAAGATGTGACTGAATTCCTGCAATCTTAGGATAAAATGAGTGAGGAGTTGCTTCTTATGGATGAGCAAAGAAAGTGATTTCTTGAGATAGAATCTACTCTTGGTGAAGATTCTGGGAATATTATTGAAATGACAACAAAGGGTTTAGAATATTACATAAACTTAACTGATAAAGCAGTGGCAGGGTATGAGAGGATTGACTACAATTTTGAAAGAAGTTCTTTTGGAGGTAAAATGCTATCAAATGGCATCGCATGCTACAGAGAAATCTTTCATGAAAAGAAGAGTCAATCAATGCAGCAAACTTCGTTGTTGTCTTATTTTAAGAAATTGCCACAGCCATCCCAACCTTCAGCAAACACAACCCTGATCAGTCAGCAGCCATTGACATCAAGGCAAGACCTTCCACCAGCAAAATGATTATGACTTATTGAAGGCTCAGATGATGGTTAGCATATTTTAGCAATAAAGTATTTTAAAATTAAGGTATGTACATTATTTTAGACATAATGTTATTGCACACTTAATAGACTACAGTATAGTATAATTATAACTTTTATATGCATTGGGAAACCAAAAAATTCCCTTTATTGTGACATTCACTTTATTGAGGTGGTCTGAAGCCTCAAGAAAAAACAACTCCAACAAGAAAAAGAATGAGTTTATGGTGGCAAGTGACCTCCCTAAAGCTGAATGCAACATTTTGCATGTATTGTACTCTTCTTGAACAAAGATTATCCATTAGAATGCCAGCAGGGATTTTTATCATTTTTGTTCAGTTCTATATCCCCAGTGCCTGCCACATAGCAGATACTCAATAAATATTTGCAAATAAATCTGTAAAAGGAGCTATCCCAAATATAAGAATAAATTATCAACTAAAATGTTAGTATAGTAATTATTTTAATTAATAGAAGGTTTACAAAGTCAATAGTAAACTATGATGAAGTTAACTTATTGCAAGGATGCCTTATTGTTTTCAAACACAGGAAAGTCTAAAACCTAAAATGAAAATATCCTTTTTGTATGCAGACTTTGAGTCTCTTTTTCAGTGACTCACCCTATAATGGCCCATACATGTTTAGAAACTAAGTTTAAATACTTGCGATTAAAATAAACAAATCTCAAACTTGAAGACACATTAGTCACTTTAAAAAGACTGCTGGGACTATTAAAAAAAAAAAAAGCTGAAAAAAAGTTCAGACTTCAATTAGAGATATGATGAAGCAGTTCTGGTTAGGACTAAGGCAAATCAGGCCAAAGGGAAAAGGACAATATTGACTGTTTTAAGACTTAACTTCCATGTGAGACCAAGGGAAGAGATGTTCATTTAGTGCAGAAGTTATATTTTCTGCAGCACACTAATTTAACTTGTATGGTCAGTTTATTCAAACACCACAATTACATAATTACATGGAACTTTCAATAGGAAGTGAAATCTGGAAGGTTTGTACAGGTTAGTGTGAAATCCTGATACATCCCAAAGTAATTTGGGCAAAGAATAAAAATGTATTTGCAGGGCCGTCCCCCCCCACCCCACCCCTGAGGAACTGGGGAATAATGTGGAAATGCTGGACTTCCCCATCTGGGTTATTACTGATATTCTCACAAAAACTGAGGACTACCAATTTAGTAGGTCATGCCCCTGATCTTGGGGCTTGCCCTTATGAAGCTTGTTACTGAAAAGAAGAGGCTAAGCCTACTTATAATTGTACTTAAGAGCCTCCCCCAGAGAACATCTTTGCTGCTCAGATGTGGCTTCTCTCTCTCAAAGTCCACTCAGCAGGTGAACTCACTGCCCTCTCCCCTACATGGGACATGACTCCCGGGTGTATAAATCTCTCCGGCAACGGGGTACATGACTTCCGGGGATGAGCCTCGACCCAGCATCGTGGACTGAGAAAATATTCTTGACCAGAAGGGGGAAGCGAAATGAAACCAAATAAAGTTTCAGTGGCTCAGAGATTTCAAATGGAGTTGAGAGGTCACTCTGGAGAGCATTCCTATGTGCTATATAGATATCCCTTTTTAGTTTTTAGTGTATTGGAATAGCTAGAAGGAAATACATGAAACTGTTGAATTGCAACCCAGTAGCCTTGGTTCTTGGGGACGACTGTATAACTATGTAGCGTACATGGTGTGACTGTGTGATTGTGAAAGCCTTTGGATCACACTGCCTCTATCCAGTGTACAGACAAATGAATAGAAAAATGGGGACAAAAATTAAATGAAAAATTGGGTGGGATGCAGTGGGATGGAATGCTTTGGCTGTTCTGTTCTCTTTAACATTTATTTTTATTTTTATTTTTATTTTTTAGAGTAAGGAAAATGTTCAAAAATTGACTAAGGTGAGGAATGCACAATTATATGATGGTACTGTGAACAGCTGATTGCACACTGTGGATGACTGTTTAGTATGTGAATATATCTCAATAAAACTGAATTAAAAAAAAAAAGCACTGCTGGGGTCGGGGTAGGGTGGGGGAATGATTTTCGATGGGATTTTCTAACATCAATTACATCATCTATCTAGACAGTGGTCCTCAAACAGGGCAAGTTTGACCCATATCTTCCCCAAACTCTTCCTTCCAAGGGGGCATTTTGGAATGACTGGAGACATTTTTGGTTGTCACAACTAGAGCCGCTACTAGAAGCTTGTGGGAAGAGGCCAAGGATGCTGTTAATCATCCGACAGTGCACAGACCAGTCCCCCACAACAAAAATTATGTGGTCCAAAATGTCAACAGTGCCAAGGCTGAGAAACTCTAAATTATTAACTTCTGTTAAATAAAGGATTTTATTCTTAAACATTTAAAAATTTTTAAAAAGTTCTGTCTAAACTTTAAAATAATTCAAGTACCTTTCAACCACTACTTTTTCAAGAACACTAAAATTATATTATTAGTTATTTAAAGTGTACACATATATCAGATGTCATAAAAGGGATGCTTAATATATATTATCTCCAGAAATAAGCATAACTATCATTTCTAGGACTATATTAAGCATATCACTAATCTTATCTCATTTAATATTAACACCCCCACAAAGGCAAATATGATTATTACTATAGAGATTAAAAATAAAAAGTATAAGAGAGTAAATATCTGTTCAAGGTTATATAGCTAGAAATGACACCACTAAAATTTGAATCCACATTATCTCCAAGTACATGCTGCTTCTATTAAATTGCATTAAATTTAAACTTCAACTGAGAGACAGGTCAGATTAAAAGCATCCCAAGTCTCATTTTCCACTGAGTCAAGGATGCTACTTTAGAAACTGAACAGCAAAATCAGGAGCACGCAACTAGGGAATTATGTATTAAGGACACTTAGATAAGAGATTAGAGAGTACCAATTTTCAAAAGGATAATCTATACTTACTTTTTTTTTCTTATCAGAAATAAAATTGAGTAGTTTAATAAGGTTATATGCCAAAAACATTGGACACTTGTTCTGGTCATAAAATAGAACTGGTCATATAGCACCAAAGTCTAATTGCTTACTGGCCTGGAGCTTAATCTTGACAAACCTCTAACATGGCCTATCTATATAAGTAACATTAGGTTCCTGGCAATTCACAAAATCTAATAAAATATTCTAGTATTAAACTTGATCTTTATTTTCATCTCAACACTTAAGGCAATATCAAAATTCTTTGCATTAAAAAAAAAGATATTCTTACCCTATTAAAGCCATGTTCATGAGAGTCATCAAGCTCTCCATTACTAGTAACTGGAATTTCTGCTGCGGAATTTTTGGGAGATTCATGAGCCATGGCAGATTCCTAAAAAAGAAAAAATAAGAATAAAGGCATAACTAACATCAAATCACAAAAGTCAAGTATACAACATATTCATGTTCAAAGCAATTACACACCACCATTTTGGTATTTTAAAGTAATTTTAACTGACCTAATACTTATAAAATAAACCTGATACTGATATACATATATAATACTTATATCATAAACATAATAAAAAAATGCATCTGGCTTTCTAAAATGCACACAACCTAAATTTCTTAATTAAAAGTGGGTTATTTTTTGTAGCTACCAGAGAGCAATATCCTTGCCTTTGCAATAGTGTTACTATAGACAACCACGTACAACTGGAAAAAATATCACAGAAAGCCAAGCTTGGTTGTTAACTCAAGGAAAGCAACTCTACTTTTCCCATTTTATATAGTGGGCATCTAAGGAAGCTTTTGTCTAAAAAAAGAGTTTCCCTGATAACATGAAAAAAAAAATTTTAACCTCTGTATTAGGAGAATTAAGCTTTACACCCTGGCATTACACTTCTAGAAGTAAAACAATGTTTAAGAACATACTCCCTAATTTCATAATCACACCATTTCTTTTAGAAATTAAATATGGTTAACCAAATTAGAACATCAAGAGTGATAACAGCAAAAATAATGATGAGTAGGTAGCTCTAAGAGATCCCTCCACAGAACACACAGAAAAAGATCAACCAAAACTGTCAGAATCAACTTTGTCAGAATTCTGGGAAATAGTCAAAATTTATAGCAAGCAAGCAAAGTCTGAATCAAGAAAAAGACCATTTAAAAACAGTAGGAAAGCTTTCTGGTGTCTTTACTTCCCCAACCATCTCAGCTCAGCGGCAATCTTGAAGATGGCAGTCTGTGTTCCTGAAGTGTGACTCTGGTCCCCGATTTCAGAGGAAGCAGAGTAGACTTTATTCTCAAAGAATTGTGTTTATATGTGTTGACCTGTCTGGGGATACCTGAAGGACTGACACAAGGCACTTACCTTTGTTTTGCCTAACTTGGAATTTTCTCAGAGCAGAAAAAAAGCTACAGGGAGGACATTCTGCAAAAACATTGTAAGGTAAATGAACACTCTGCTGCCACCAGGGAGCAAAGATTACAGTTGAGGCAAACAAAAGACATGTTGAAAGCCTGAGAGGAAAAGCTAGAGAAAAGGGCTTTTGGAAATAAGATATTGAAAAGTGCCAGGTATTCTAGGGAATTTAGAAAGCCATGTGCATGCCAAGGGCAGGATGTATGCTCAGTAGGGTCTGAGACAACCTTAACCTTTCACCTCTGGTTTATCTTTAGGTTAAGTGAAAGCAGGAAGTAAACGTTAAGACAGAGTTGTGGAGGGATACTGCGGGCCTATGATGGCACACACCCCTCCTCTGTGGAAGCCCACGAAGTATACAGCCTAGAGGCAGGGGTCCCACACAGAAGTGCCAAGAGCCCCACACCAATCCCAGGGACTTGTGGGCCCATGGCAGAGAGAGACTGTAGGGAACTTGAGCTGAAAGGTTAGATGCGAGCTACAGCCCCAGAGGATTCCAGCCACAGCCCTGGGAATGGCTGGGAGTACTGGGTCTTAAAGTTGTCTTCCCTGCCTAACTACACAGGGCACTCCCCCCAACCCCCACCCTCAGGACTGGTGGTCCCAACTGCACACAGAAAATTGGGACTCCACAAGGTTTGGACCCCCATTCGCTGCAAAAATGAAGTTGGGGAGAACTGGCTTGAGGGTAAGAGGTGGCTTGGGAGCGTCATCTGTTGGTAGGTCAGGGAAAGTGCCTCCCCCAAGCTGTAGCTTTGTCAAATTATAAATAATTGTTCATATAAGCCTGCATATCCTAAAAGGACCCGATCAAGATAAGCAAATGCCAAGAGGCCAAAAACAACAGAGAATTTTAAAGCATATGAAGAAATCAGAAGATATGGATAATCCAAACGCCCAAATCAAAAAACCAGAGGAGACACAGAATTAGGAGCAATCACTCAAAGAAGTAATTACAAACACCAATACCATGGCTCAGGATATAAAGAATATCAAGAAGACCCTTCAAGAGCATAAAGAAGAATTTGCAAGAGTAAATTAAAAAAATAGAGGAACTTATGGAAATAAAAGAAACTGTTGATCAAATTAAAAAGATTCTGGGAACATATAGCAGCAGATTACATGAAGTTGAAGAACAAGTAAGCGAACTTGAAGATAATATTTTGGAGAGTGAAAACATAAAAGAACGAATGGAGAAAAAAAATCGAAAAATTTGAAATGGATCTCAGGGATGTGATGGACAACATGAAGCACACAAATATAAGAATCATTGGTGTTCCAGAACGGGAAGAGAAGGGTAAAGGTCTAGGAAGAGTATTCAAAAATATTGTTGGGGAAAACTTCCCAACCCTTCTAAACAACATAAATATGTAAATCGTAGACGTCCAACAAACTCCAAACAGAATAAATCCAAATAAACCCACTCCAAGACATAATCTGATCAGAAGGTCAAATGCTGAAGAGAAGAAGCAGGTTCTGAAAGCAGCAAGAGACAAGCAATTCACCATATACAAGGGAAACAACATAAGACTAAGTAGTGACTACTCAGTGGCCACCATGGAGGCAAAAAGGCAGTGGTATGACATATTTAAAATTCTGAAAGAGAAAAACTGTGAAGCAAGAATTCTTTATCCAGCAAAGCTCTCCTTCAAATTTGAGGGAGACCTTAAAATCTTCACAAACAAATGCTGAGAGAATTTGCTAACAAAAGGCCTGACCTACAAGAGATACTAAAGGGAGCCCCACCGGGAGAGAAAAAAAGAAAGGAGAGAGAGGTCTGGAGAAGAGCTGAGAACTAAAGAATTTTAGTAAGAGTACATTAAAGGAAATAAAGAGAAAGAGGGAAAATAATGTATCTGACAAATAAAAACCAAAGGATATGATGGCTGATTCAAGAACTGCCTTCACAGTAATAACATTGAATGTGAATGGATTAAACTCACCAATTAAAAGATATAGATTGGCAGAATGAATTAAAAAATATGAACTATCAACATGTTGCTTACAAAAGACTCACCTTAGACACAGGGACACAAAGAAATTGAAAGTGAAAAGATGGGAAAAAAACATTCAATGCAAGCTTCAGCCAAAAGAAAGGGAGCAGCAATATTAATCTCAGATAAAATAGACTTTAAATGCAAGGATGTCATAAGAGACAAAGAAGGATACTATAAACTAATAAAAGGGACAATTCAACAAGAAGAAATAATCATAAATGTCTATGCACCCAATCAAGGTGCACCAAAGTACGTGAGACAAACACTGGCAAAACTGAAGGAAGCAATAGATGTTTCCACAATAATTGTGGGAGACTTCAATACATCATTCTCTCCTACAGATAGATCAACCAGACAGAGGACCAATAAAGAAACTGAAAAGATAAACAATGTGATAAATGAATTTGACTTAACAGACATAGACAGAACATTACATCCCAAATCACCAGGATACACCTTCTTCTCTAGTGTTCATGGAACTTTCTCCAGAAGATCATGTGCTGGGCCATAAAACAAGCCTCAATAAATTTAAAAAGATTGAAATTATTCAAAGCACATTCTCGGATCACAATGGAATACAACTAGAAGTCAATAACCATCATAGATCTAGAACACTCACAAATATCTGGAGGTTAAACAACACACTCCTAATCAATCAATGGGTTAAAGAAGAAATAGCAAGAGAAATTGCTAAATATCTAGAGAGGAATGACAATGAGAGCACAACGTACCAAAACTTATGGGATGCAGCGAAGGCGATATTGAGGGGGAAATTTATAGCTCTAAATGCATACATTAAAAAGGAAGAAAGAGCTAAAATCAAAGAATTAATGGAACTGAAGAAACTAGAAAATGAACAGCAAAGAAATTCTAAACCAAGTAGAAGAAAAGAAATAACAAGGATTAAAGCAGAAATAAATGACATAGTGAATAAAAAAACAATAGAGAGAATAAATAAAACTAAAAGTTGGTTCTTTCAGAAGATCAACAAAATTAACAAGCCGCTAGCTAGACTGACAAAATCAAAAACAGAGAAGACCCAAATAAACAAAATAATAAATGAGAGAGGTGACACTACTGATCTCAAAGAAATTTAAAAAAATTGTAAGAGTTTACTATAAACAACTGTACACCAACAAACTAGATAATGTAGAACAAATGGACAATTTCCTGGAAACAGATGAACAACCTAGACTGACCAGAAAAGAAACAGAAGACCTCAACAAACCAATCACAAGCAAAGAGATCTAATCAGTCATCAAAAAGCTTCCCGCAAATAAATGTTCAGGGCCAGCTGCCTTTACAGGGGAATTCTACCAAACTTTCCAAAAAGAACAGACACCAAACTTACCTAAACTCTTTCAAAACACTGAAGAACATGGAACACTGTCTAACTCATTTTATGAAGCTAACATCACTCTAATACCAAAACCAGGTAAAGATGCTACAAGAAATGAAAACTACAGGCCAATCTCCCTAATGAATATAGATGTAAAAATTCTCAAAAAAAAAAAAACAAAAAACTTCCAAATCAAATCCAAAGAAACTTTAAAAAAATCATACACCATGACTAAGCCAGGTTCATTCCAGGCATGCAAGGATGGTTCAACATAAGAAAATCAATCAATGTAATACAACACACATTAACAAATCAAAAGGGAAAAATCAAAAGATCTCAACAGATGCTGAAAAAGCATTTGACAAAATCCAGCATCCTTTTTTGATAAAAACACTTCAAAAGGTAGGAATTGAAGGAAACTTCCTCAATATTATAAAGGGTATATATGAAAAACCCACAGCCAGCATAGTACTCAATGGCAAGAGACTGAATGCCTTCTCTCTAAGATCAGAAATGAGGCAAAGATGCCCTCTGTCACCACTGTTATTCAACATTGTGCTATACTGTTATTCAACATTGTGCTAGAAGTGCTAGCCAGAGCAGTCCAGCAAGACAAAGACATAAAAGGCATCCAAATCGGAAAGGAAGAAGTAAAACTATCATTATTTGCACATGGTATGATCTTATATTTGGAAAACCCTGAGAAATCGATGACACAGCTACCTGAGGTAATAAACAAATTTAGCAAGGTAGCGGGATACAAGATTAATGCACATAGGTCAGTAATGTTCCTATACACCAGAAATGACCTAACTGAAGAGACACTCAAGAAAATGTTCCATTCTCAAAATCAACAACAAAAAAAATCAAGTACCTAGGAATAAACTTAACTAAGGAAGTAAAAGATCTATACATAGAAAATTATATAACTTCACTAAAAGAAATAGAAGGGGACCTAAACAGATGGAAAAATATTCCTTGTTCATGTGAAGGAAGGCTAAATGTTGTTAAGATGTCAATTCTACCCAAACTCATCTATAGATTCAATGCAATTCCAATCAAAATTCCAACAACCTACTTTGCAGACTTGGAAAAGCTAGTAATCAAATGTATTTGGAAGGGGAAGATGCCTTGAATTGCTAAACACATTTTAAAAAAGGAAAACAAAGTGTGAGGACTTACACTTCTGACTTTGATGCTTACTATAAAGCCACAGTAATCAAAACAGCATGGTATTGGGGCAAAGATAGATGTATTGATCAATGGAATCGAATTGAGAATTTGGAAATAGATCCCCAGATCTACTGTCACCTGATCTTTGATAGGCTCCCCAAATCCACTAACCTAGGACATAGTCTCTTCAACAAATGGGGCTGGGAGAACTGGATACCCATATCCAAAAGAATGAAGGAGGATCCATACCTCACACCCTACATAAAAATTAACTCAACGTGGATCAAAGACCTCAACATAAGAGATAGTACCACAAAACTCTTAGAAGATAACATAGGAAACATCTTTAAGACCTTGTATTAGGAGGTCGCTTCTTAGACCTTACATCCAAAGCACAAGCAACAAAAGAAAAAATAGATAAATGGGAATTCCTCAAAATTAAAAGCTTCTGTACCTCAAAGGAACTTGAGAAAAAGGTGAAAAGGCAGCCAACTCAATGGAAAAAATATTTGGAAAACATGTATCTGATAAAAGACTGATATCCTGCATATATAAAGAAATCTTACAACTCAATGACCATAGTACAAACAACCCATTTATAAAATAGGCAAAAGATATGAAAAAAACATTTCTCTAAAGAAGAAATACAAATAGCTAAAAAACACATGAAAAAATGTTCATCATCACTAGCTATTAGGGAGATGCAAATTAAGACCAAAATGAGATATCATCTCACACCAATCAGAATGGCTGCCATTAAACAAACAGGAAACTACAAATGCTGGAGAGGATGTGGAGAAATTGTAACTCTTATTCATTGTTGGTGGGGCTGTATAAAGTCACTCTGGAAGACAGTCTGGCGGTTCCTTAGAAAACTAGATATCGAGTTACCCTTCGATCCAGCAATTTCACTTCTTGGTATACACCGGGAAGATCTGAAAGAGTGACATGAACAGATATTTGCACACCGATGTTCATAGCAGTATTATTCATAATTTCCAAGAGATTGAAACAATCCAAATGTCCTTAACGATGACTGGATAAAGAAAATGTGGTATATACACACGATGGAAAACTATGCGGCAGTAAGAAGGAATAAGGTCGTGAAACATATGACAACATGGATGAACCCTGAGGACACAATTCTGGGTGAAATAAGCCAGGAACAAAAAGAGAGATATTGTATGTTACCACTAATGTGAAGTCTGTGAAAATGTAAAATAAATGTTTTATATTATAGAATGTAGGGGACCTAGCGATAGCATATACTCAAGGGGGAACAATAATCTAATAAGAACAGATAAGTTATAGACAGTAATCTTAATGTCATGGGAATACTCAGGAACGACTATGGTTTGTTAATTTTTGGGAGGTATGGTAGGAACATGTTGGAAGCAATGTAGTTATTTTAGGTTATTTGTTTTTCTTATTCTGTTATTTAGTTACAGTTTGTTTATTTTCTTGGAGTAGGGAGGAACATGGTGGAAACAATGTAGTTATTTTAGGTTATTTGTTTTTCTTATTTCTTTGTTCGGTTATGGTTTGTTAATTTTCTTGGGGACAGGTGGAAAAAAAAAAAAACAGACAGAGTTGTGAATGGCCTGGCTAAGCACTGAAGAAGTACCCCAATGCAGAGCCAAAGAATAGGAGAGATGGATTTTTTTCTTTTCTTTGTCCATCACAAGATTCACTGTTTTATACATTGCCATATTTAAACCTCCAATTTTCCTTCTGGTGACATATGTGACTCTGAGCTTCCCCTTTCCACCACCTTTACACACTATTCAGCACTGTTAGTTATTCTCACAATGTGTAACCATCACCTCTGTCCATTTCCAAACATTTAAAGTTACCCTAGTTGAACATTCTGCTCATAAGCAACCGCGCCCCATTCTTTAGCCTCATTCTATATCCTGATAACTTACATTTTATGTCTATGAGTTTACATTTTATAATTAGTTCATATCAGTGACACCCTGCAATATTTGTCCTTACATGTCTGCCTTATTTCACTCAATATAGTGCCCTCAAGGTTTCTTCATCAACTCATTTTTTTTAAAAACTGTTTTGTTCACACACCATACATTGTGTCCTAAGTAAACAATTGATGGTTCCCTGAATAGTCACGTATTTATGTATTCACTGCCATCACTACTATCTGTATAAGGACATCTCCATTTCTTCCACAAAGGAGGAGGAAGAGTCAAAGAAGGTAGAGACAAGAGAAAAAGAAAAAAAGAAAGGAGAAAAAGAAAGAAAGAAAAAAAAAACATGACACCTAGGAAGCAACAAAAGGAAAGACAGCATTAAACTAAAGCAGAATAAAGAGTCGGACAACATCACCAATGCCAAGTCCCATACCCTTCTCCTGTGTTCCCCTCATCATATGCATTTAGCATTGGTATATTGCCTATGTTACATTAAAGGAAGCATAATACAATGTTTCTGTTAATGTAGTCTCTAGTTTGCATTGACTGTATTTTTCCCCCAATCCCATCCCATCTCTAACATCTTGTAATGTTGATATTCATTTGTTCTACCTCATGTAAAAAAATATTTGTACCTTTTATCACAATCGTTGAGCACCCTAGGTTTCACTGAGTTATACAGTCCAAGTCTTTATCTTTCCTTTTTCCTTCTGGTGTTCCACATGCTCCTAATCTTCCTCTTTCAACCATACTCACAGTCATCTTTGTTCAGTGTACTTACATTGCTGTGCTATATCTCCCAAAACTGTGTTCCAAACCTCTTACTCCTGTCTTTTCCTTTCTGTCTTTAGTGCTCCCCGTAGTGTTTCCTGCAGAGCAGGTATCTTGTTCACAAACTCTGTCATTGTCTGTTTGTCAGAGAATATTTTAAGCTCTCCCTCAGATTTGAAGGACAGTTTTCCTGGATATAGGATTCTTGGTTGGTGGTTTTTTCTTTAAGTATCTTAAATATATCACCCCACTTCCTTCTTGTCTCCATGGTTTCTGTTAAGAAATCCGCAGTCTTATCAAGCTTCCTTTGTATATGATGGATCACTTTTTTCTCGCTGCTTTCAGGATTCTCTTTTTATCTTTGATGTTTGATAATCTGATTATTAAGCGTCTTGGCGTAGGCCTATTCGGATCTATTTGGTTTGGGGTAAGCTGCGCTTCTTGGATCTGTAATTTTATGTCTTTCATAAGAGATGAGAAATTTTCATTGATTATTTCCTCTATTACTGCTTCTGCCCTTTTTCCCTTTGCTTCTCTTTCTGGGACACCAATGACACTTAAATTCCTGCATTTCATTTTGTCCTTAAGTTCCCAGAGACACTGCTCATATTTTTCCATTCTTTTCTCTATCTGTTCTTTTGGGTGTAGGCTTTCAGGTGCCTTGTTCCCCAGTTCCTGAGTGTTTTCCTCTGTCTTTTGAGATCTGCTGTTGTATGTCTCCATTGTGTCCTTCATCTCGTGTGTCGTGCCTTTCATTTCCATAGATTGTGTCAAGTTGTTTTTTCAACCTTTCGATTTCTACCTTATGTATGACAAATGTTTTCATTATACACTTCATCTCTTTTGCCATATCTTCCCTATACTTTCTGAATTGATCCAGCACTAGTTTAAATTCCTGTATCTCAGTTGAAGTGTAAGTTTGTTCCTTTGGGCCATAACTTCACCCTTCCTAGTGCAGGTTGTAGTTTTCTGTTGTCTAGGCATCTGGCTACCTTGGTTACTCCAAATCAGGTTTTCCTAGACCAGAATGGGCTCAGATCTTGGAAGGAGGCAATAGTTTCAGGTCTCCCTGAGGGTGTGTTAGAAGATTGATGCAGCCTGTGAGGACTCGAGTCACTGTGCTTTTCTGCCCAGCAGGTGGCGCCTGCCAGCCTGTAGCTCCAAACTGGCGTAAGGAGGTGTGGCCCGTGGCTGTTTTCCCCCAGGCTCTGGGGTCCAGTTCTGAATGGAAGGTGGGTAGAAGAGCTTGGAACGGACTCTTTCCTCTTATGGAAGACAGAACCCCCTGGGGAGAGGTCATTTCCATTTGAATTGTCTGACTCTGCTATCTCCACCCTTGTCTGGGTCTGAGTGCTGGAAATTGAAAATGGCTGAGGCTTTCTCCACTGAGCCGAAAAAGGGACGGAAAGACCCCCTTCAGGATCAGTCTGCGGGCCCCCTCAGTTCCACCCATTGGCCAGAGACAGTACCCGGTCCTCTGGGCTCCCCCTCCCTCCCAGAGAGGTCCTCCAGCTTTCCAAGGTCAGTCATCACCAAAAGCCTCTGTTTGATTGTTGGAGATTTGCAGCTTGTATTGAGTAGTTCATGTGTGCGAATTAAAACCTCAGTTGGAGCTCAGCTGAGCTATATTCACTTGCTCAGAGAGAGCTGCTCTCTAGCACACGAGGGTTTGCAGTTTTGGAGAGTGCTGCTCTCTAGTACCACAAGGCTTTGCAGTTCGGGCTGTGGTGAAGGGGCTCCTGGCTTGGGTCCACAGTTTTTACTTACAGATTTTATGCTGTCATCTTCGGCATTCCTCCCAGTTCAGGTTGGTGTATCATGAGTGGATGGTCACATTTGTCTCCCTGCAGTTATTCCAGATCAATTTTTAGTTGTTCCTGACTGTTTATTAGTTGTTCCAGGGGGACTAACTAACTTCCACTCCTCTCTATGCCGCCATCTTCTTTCTCTCCTGTCTCTCCTTTTAACATATATATTTAAAATTTTTTTGGCTGCAGACATTCAAGGAAATCTCTCTCAAAACACTAACTGCCATAGGCTAAAGGAACAAATGCCACATACAACAAAGAACACAGACTTTACAAAAGTAGTTCAGAAAAGTAACTACACAAACAAATAGCAACAACCCACAGCAAGCAATAAAACAAACCCTGAGAGGGAGTGTGCCAGTTTGAATATATTATGTACCCCAGAAAAGGCCATATTGTTTGATGCAATCTTGTGGGGCAGACATATTAGTGAGGATTAGGTTGGAACATGTGGATTAGGTTGTTTCCATGGAAATACACCCCACCCAACTGTGGGTGATAACTCTGATTAGATAATTTCCATGGAGGTGTGGCCCCGCCCATTCAGCATGGGCCTTGATGAGTTTAATGGAGCACTATATAAGCTCAGGTAGAAGGACAAGCTTGCTACAGCCAAGAGGGAGGGACACTTTGAAGAATGCACAGGAGCAGTTTCAAAAAACCAGAACTCTGGAGCAGACGCCAGCCATGAGCCTTCCCAGCTAACAGAGGTACCATCCTCCAGTGAAGGTACCCGATTGTTGATGACTTACCTTGGACACTTTATGGCCTTAAGACTGTAACTTTGTAACCAAATAAACCCCTCTTATAAAAGCCAATCTATTTCTGGTGTTTTGCATTCTGGCAGCATTAGCAAACTAGAACAGGGAGAAGAATTTCATTTCCAGAGTTACTATATTATACTTTCCAAAATGTCCAGTTTTCAACAAAAAATTATAAAACATCCAAAGAAACAAGAAAATATGGCCCATGTACAGGAGAAATGAACAGAAACTGTCCTTTAAGAAGCAAAGACACTGGACCTACTAGACAAAGACTTTAAATTAACTGTCTTAAATATGCTCAAAGTAAACCATAGACAAAGAGGGAAAATCAAGACAACCGTGTCTCAACAAATAGACTATCAATAAAAGGACAGAAATTATAAAAAGGAACCAAACACACAAATTATTAACTGGAATGTACAATAAGTGAAATAGCAATTACAATAGAGGATTTCAAGGGCAGATTTGAGCAAGCAGAAGAAAGAATCATTGAACTTCAAGGACAGACAAATCTCAACTCAGATTATCCACTCTGAGGAGCAGAAAGAAAAAAGAATGAACATAAATGAACAGAGACTCAGGTACCTGTGGGGTATCACTAAGCATACCATTATACACATAATGGGAGTCCAAGAAGAAAAGGAAAATGAGAAATGTACAGAAAGAATATTTGAACAAATAATGGCTGAAGGCTTCCCAAATTTGAAAAAAACACATGAATCTACAAATCCAAGAAGTTGAATGTGGTGGTTTGAAGCAGTATGCACCCCAAAAAGTTATGTTCCTAAATTAATCCATTTCTGTGTGTGTGGACTAATTTTAAGAAGAACCTTTTGATGAGGCTACTTCAGTTAAGTTATGATCCACCTCATTCAGGACGGATCTTAATCTTCTTACTGGAGTCCTTTATAAATAGAATTAATACAAAGAGAGAGAAAGAAAGCCATGGAAGCAAGAAGCTGAAAGCAATGAAACCCAGAAGAGAAGGGAGAGATCAGCAGACACCACCATATGCCTTGCCATATGGCAGTGGAGTCCAGCATCGCTGGCAGCCAATCTATGGGAAGAAAGCATTACACTGATGATGCCTTGTTTTGGACATTTTTCTCAGCCTCAAAATTTTAAGCTAATAAATTCTCATTGTTAAAGCCAACCCATTTCATGGTATCTGCTTTCAGTAGCCTAGGAAATGAAAACACTCAACAAACTCTAAGAAGGATAAACCCAGAGTGATTCACGCTGAGACACATTATATTCAAACAGTTGAAAGAAAAAGACAAAGGGAATTTTGAAAGCAGCAAGAGAAAAGTGACTCATCACATACAAGGGATTCTCAATAACATATTAAGGTAATTTCTCATCATAAATCATAGAGGCCAGAAGACAACAGAATGGCATATTTAAAGTGCTAAGATAAAAAACTGCCAATGAATTTTGTACTTGGGAACATAAAATATCACAAAATGAACATTTGCAGTAAACAAAAACTGAGGGACTCTGTCACTAGTAGATTAGCCCTACAACACAGGCTAAAAGGGGTCTTTCTGGTGGAAATAAAAGCACAGTAGAAAGTAACTTGAACGCTGAATAAAGAACACTGTTAAAGACAACTACATAAGGAAAGACAAAAGCCAGTATTACTGTAGTTTTGGTTTGTAACTCTTTTTTTCCCCTGTATGATTTAAAAGACATGTGTAAGACAACAATTATGAATCTATGTTAATGGATACATAATAAATAAACATGTCATTTGTAACAACAATATTATAACTCTTTATAGAAACAGATTTGTATACTAATGAAGATAATGGGGTATTATTTCAAAATAGAAATGTTTAAAAGGTTAATTGTAATCCCCAGGATAAACATTAGGAAGATAAGTAAAAACATATACAGAAAAGGAAATGAGAAAGGAATCAAAATGGCACATTACAAAAAAACCAATAAAACATAAAAGGCAGTAATGGAGGAGTTAAGGAACAACAAAACAAAAAACAAAAAAATATAAGACATGGAAAACAGCAAAATAGCAGAAATAAATCCTTTCTTATGAGTAATTACTTTCATTATAAATAGATTAAACTCTCCAATTAAAAGGCATAGCTTAGCAGAATGGGTTAAAAAAAACAAACAAAAAAAACAAAAAAACATGATCTAACAATGTGCTACCTACAAAAGACTCACTAAAGGACAGAAAAAGATATTTCACAAATAGTGACCCAAAAAGAACTGAGTGGCTATACTAATATTAGGCAAAATAGACTTTGAGTCAAAAATTGTTATGAGACAAAGAAGGATCAATCCATCAAGAAAATACAACAATTATAAACATAAACACACCCAAAAAGAGTCCCACAATATATGAAACAAAATTGAAAGAACTGAAAGGAGAAAGAGACAGTTCTACAATAACAGTTTGAGACCTCAATACCACACTTTTCAATAATGGACAGAACAACTAGAAAGAAAATTGATAAGGAAATAGAGGACTTAAATAACACTGTAAAACAAGTAGACCTAAAAACATATACACAATACTCCACCCCAAAACAAAAGAATAAACGTTTTTCTTAAGTGTACATGAAACATTCTTCAGGACAGACCCTAGAGTTAGACCACAAAACAAGTCTCGATAAATTAAAAAAGACTGGAAATCATACAAAATATCTTCTCTGACCACAATGCAATGAAACTAGAAATCAATAACAGAGGCAAAGCTGGAAAATTCACATATGAAAATTAAACTCATGGTTCAAAGACGAAAATACAAGGGAAATTAGAAAATATTTTGAGACAAATGAAAAGGAAAATACAACATATTGCTTAATGGGTACAAAGTTTCCTTTAGGGGTAATGAAAACATTTTGGATATTGATATATGTGGTGGTTGCACAACACTGTGAATGTACTAAATGCCACTTAACTGTACACTTTAAAATGGTTAATTTTATGTTGTATGAATTTCACCTCATTAGAAAATAATGATAGAACATTATTTGTGATCAGTAAAAATTTTTCATGCCTCTGACCATATTGGATTAAAAAGCAAAATGTGTGATTACCTTTAAAATAACAATTTTATATTTGTAAAGGATCTCAAAAATAATCTCATTTCCCTTATTCTAAAAATTAAGAAATTTCAGAGTAAATAAGTTCAACAACTTATTCTAGTAAAAGAGAACCCTCTCCCCAACCCCTCTAGTTTTTTAAACCTGTAATGGCTTTGAAAGTGTTGTGTACACACACATAATTTTAACAATGGTGCCTACTAGAATAAAGGCCTTGACAGCTATATGTTAGGATCCTGAATGAATATCTAACGATGTTATGTTCTAATGCTCAAGACTTGAATCCAGCTGCTGTCCCTGATACCTCATTGCACAGAATCACCAAAACCAGACTAAACAACTGAAAAAAAAAAATGTGTGTGTGTGTGTGTGGGGGGGGTTAAACTACAAGTCTGAATCTACTGCCAAGAATATTATTAAGAGTTTCTTTGATTTTTTCTGGAAGAATTTTTTTAAAACCAGATTTAAATAACTAAAATAAACTTGTTCCTAGTTCAAGCATTACACTTTATGTTTAAAGCAGTTAGGAAAAATTTTCAAAGAAAGATTGCACTATATAATTAAAGAGATTATTATAGGTTAGATTGCGTTACTGAAAACAAGCATTAATGCAAATAGGCTTATGATCTAGTCTCTACTTGTATGAAACATAAAAAGGCTTATTAAAATGTAAAAGATATACACTGGATGACAGCAAACAACACTTTTCATAGAGCATGTTTGTACATCAAGTATGTGAGATAAAAGATACTAATTTCAAAATGTATGATGGCACTGTTTTACATTTTTTGCAAAGACTTTAATACCTGTGATTATAGGAAGACTCCTGGATTCTCATATCTATTTCTGCATTTAATCTGTTGCAATATGTTGTTTGGGTAGAAATATATGAAGAAAATTCAGCCTTATACTGCTTGTGCCTTGTCAGATTAATCGTGGAAGTTCTTTGATACTATATCAAAACTTGACAAGTGATAGTTCCTTAAAAGTTAACTGCAATGTAGAATTTAAAACCATATCTTTGTATGGTGTGAATATATCTCAATAAAATTACATTAAAAAAACTTATCAATGTACTTTCCACACCTTATCAGATTAAAATCCACTGGTTTACCTTGCAGTTTGAATGGATCAATTACATATGCATTATTTAGTAATATCACGCATTAGTCATTTGGAAAACATTGGTTAATGGGTTATGCAGATCTTCCAAATATTGATGTATTTTCGTTTATAATATAAAATGGTCAAATTTGTTGTATCACTGATTTCATCAGAAAAGACTGAATATGGGGAAGCTGTTAAGCTCAGTGTAGTAGATACAAGTTTTCCAAAATTCTAATTTTCACTTCAAAGTTTGAATTTTATCACTGGCAACAAATACTATCAAATGTTCTACTTTAAGTAACAGTTTTTCCAAAACATGTCTGCCAAAAAATAACCATGTCTGAATATAGCCAGAGTTTGCCTTTCAGCCATCCTTTCAAGTAAAAATGGTATTCCATTAAAAAGGAAAAAGCAATCTGTTCAGCTCACCATTCAATCACACATGTGCTTTTTCTCAAGACAACCACGGAAATTTGGCATGGAGCTGAAGTGTTTTAAGTATATTTCCCGCTTCCTCATACAGAATATTAAAAAGATGTTTTAGACATAACATTTAAAACACTACTTCATCAAAGACATTCTTAAGTGAAACTGGAATTTCGTTACTGTGAGTACACAGTGGTGAAAAAATATGACTCCTAGTACCACTTGGTAAAACTGTTTGATTCTTGCTAAATGCCAACAGTTTTATGTACCAATTCTTTTGCAGCATGAGTGCAAATAACACAGAAAGATGGCACGTAATGTCTTAGAATTCCTGAAAACAGTTTTGACCTTGCAGACACCTGAAAGAGTCTCAGGAACCGCAACCCCCCCCCCCCCCGCCAATTTAGAGACCACAGTTTGAGAAACACTGGTGTAGACAAATTTAACCAACATTTACCAGAAGCTTGCTATATGCAAGGTACTCTGCTAGATTCTAGAGAAAACAAAAATGAAGTAGTCACTCCTCTGGGGAAAAGTGCCGCTGGTTCTGCTTGGGAGGCCAATCAGATTATACAATAAATATCTAGAACAGTTAAGTATCCACTCACTTTTTTTAGGAACTCTAAAACCAAATCTTTTGAAACAGTTACAAATTGCATAAATCCCAGGGTCTTCCTAGGCCAGATTTCTGACCCTTGGCAATTCTAGAAATGTTCTACTTCATTTATACCATACCTCTACTCCTTAAACAAACCTTTTTTTGCCATACTGAATTTTATACATAATATTTCTATTGTCTGATACAAAATATACCATCTTTCCGTCTTTGTATACGTAGGGCAATAGTAGGTGCTCAGAGTACTAAACTTGTTAAGAATGAAGATGTGAGAGAGTAAATAAATGAATATTCCCTTACCTACTGAAGAATAAGGTCCTTAAGGACAAAGACAGTTTTACTTATCTCTATATCCTCAGAGACTAGCCCAGGGTTTGGCAAGGAAGAGGTTCTCATTAAATGCTTATTAAATGGAACAGATATGAGCCTATATCACAAGTTGATTTTAGGAAGTTGTTAAAATGATCACTACATTCATGTTCCACACCTACTCTCTCCCTTGCCCTACCTATGGAGTATATAATTAACACCTTCATTATTTCTTGTGCATTTCACTGCAGTAAAACAAACTGGAGGGAAATGATCGGAAGTAATTAAAAAAGTGAACTACTGAAGCTTTCAAAACTAGTGTACTTTAATTATTTTGAAGACTGCTATAACAAAGACTAAAATGAAACCCCAAGTATGAAAAAAGAACTTTTACAATAATGCAAAATCCTGCTGATGTCATTTCAAACATTCCCCAGATATCCTATTTCTCTCATTTCCTGGCATTCCTAAATTTCTTATTAAAAATACTGACAAAACAAAGCTTTATTTCAGAGTTCATCTTATTACAGGCTTTGAAATAGTAAGGAAATAAAGTTAATGCATAATGTAAAGCCTTGAAAGTTTAAAAAAAATTTTCAGGAAGATTCCAAACATACTATCTGCCTTAAAGATTGGATTTCATGGGAAAAAGTTTCTGAGACAGAAATTGGCATGCAGGAAATTTATGGAGAGTCATCCAATACAGGGAGTGAGGGAAGCAGACTTGGACAGAGCTGCAATGCTTGCACTGCAAAATAGGCCTTGGCCAATCCCACAGGGAGCACTGAAGCTGGGATGGCTTTTCAGAGATGTTTCAAACTGAAATGAGGGGGTTGGGCACTTGTACCCTCACATTTGTATCCCTGAACACTGGATACCCAGATTACAGGTGTTACTTTGGGCAAGGCAGCTCTTTCTGGTAGAGGCAATTCCTAGGGAGCCTCAGCTCCCTAGCAAAAAGCCGTCAGCAGGGAACATTCCTGGTAGCTGGGGGAAAAAGGGTGTTGGTCCTGAAGGGGGTAACTGAGCCACTCAGTACAGCATCCACCATATCTTCCTTATTAGTATTCTAAAGCAGTACCTATTTAAAAGGGATTTAAAATATCTTGTTTAAAGAATAACTGGCCACTTTATGCACAGCTGTACAGAAGTTCACTGATCTCTACTAAAAGAAACTGCCTCTTTCACATCCCCAATTGAGTGGTTGCCACTGACTGAACCAAGGAGGAAGCCTGGCTTCCTCCCTGACACAAAAGCTGTCTGATCCACAAGTTACAAGTAAAGAGAAGTCCGGGTTAGAAAAGCATTCATTGCCCAACAGAGGAAAGGGACATTTCCTGAGCTAATCAGACTCTCCAAAGGGTGAACAGGGAATGCTGAGTGAATCAGTCATCCGGAGTGTTGGACAGGCAAATGAGAACAGAAGAGCAAGGAGATTTATGTTGATGACAGATCATTACCTTCAAAATCTACACACTCTAGTTGACAATTATTATCAAAACAACTCTGTCCCTAGATCTGTCTATGCATCTAAACTATGAATTTCTGAAAGATCTCCTGTTCTTACATTCTTTTTGAGATTCCTATTTTCTTCGCTGCAACTACATCCTTATGATACACCCACATTACTGGAGTTAAGTTTTTGCTCAGTAGGATGAGGGATAAACTGCTGCGGCAAGTCACAAACATACCCAGCAGCCATCTCCTAGTCCTCTTCTACCCCCTTTCTTTCCAAACCCTGTTGCTTGTTTGTGCGCAATGTTTCAGCACATTTCCATTTTGCAGCACAGGGAAGATGTCAGGTCTCAACTGTGAAAAACAAACTACCCAGAAGTGGAATGGTTTGACATTACCTTGAATCAGAAACCAGGAACAGGGTAGGAACTCTGCACAAACGTTGCTCAACACATGCTTCTTGTTCAGTGGCAGGGCCCCCACTGCTGGGGTGTATAAAAACTAGCACTCAGGCAACAGGGTCCCTCATCTCCTATGTGAAGCAGGGCAGGTAAAGCTGCCATCCAGTAACTCTGACCCAAGTATGTGGCCTCCCTGGCAATCTGGCCATGATGGGGCCTCTATCCCTGCTCTTTTGGACCCCTTGTGCTGTGTAAGTAATACAGTCAACTTTTTAAATAATCTCTATTGGGCCTGAACCTATGTTCCCATGACACACCAAACAGCAACTTGCTCCATACTCTCAGATGGTTCAAAAAGGAAATGGTATAGAGAGAGTAATGTTAAAGTAAATGGGATGAAATGTTCACAGCTGGTGAATCTGGGTAAAGAGTTTTAAGACCATTTTCTGCATGAAATTTTATTAAAATTAAAAGTTAAAAAATAAATATAATAAGGAGGCTAGAAAAGCATGCAGGAGCATATCATAATGGGCTTTCTAAGGCCAGGCTAAGAAGTGTGGACTTAATTGTGAAAGGAATAAGGAGAAAGCAGTAAAGGGTTTGATCATTTATTACAGGGAACAGTCTGATGGGAGGTTAAACTGAAGGGAAAGAAGGAAAGACTGGAGGCAGAAAAATCTATTTAGAAGACTATTTTACAGTCCAGATAGGACATAATAAAGATCTGAATTAAGGTACTGGGAATGGAAAAAGGTGGGTTCAAGAGATACTGAGAAACTTGCAAAGTGATGAGACCGTGGGGGCTAAAAATGGAAGTGGAATCTAGAATAATCCCATGTGATTCCCTCCCACCGCCCCCCCCCCCCACCCCACCCCTACACACATACACAATTTCTGGTTTGGAAACAGGGAAGATGAAAGTGTTGCCAAAGTAGGAAAAGCAGAATGTGTATTTAGCTTCAAAAGGTCAGAGAATGAGTTCAGTTTTAGACATTGTGAATTTGAGAATATTTGTGGGCTATCTAAGTCTACCAGTGTGCTGGTTTGAAATTGTTATGAACCCCAGAAGAGCCATGATCTTTTTTTTTTTTAACCAAGAGAAAATGCTTTTTAATACAAACACTATACATTTGGGTACAAAAATGCAATACACAAGCAGAAAACATTATTTTATCAATAATAATGTCTCAACTAAGAACACTGAAATTAAGTTATTAAGGAATGTTAAGAGGAAAAACATTTTTTAAAGTTGTATTCAATTGACTCTGTTAGGGAAAACATTTGTTTGGCTCTGGTCACAGTTCCATCATGTCCACTTTCTTTGTAAGTTCAGCTTCAA
The DNA here is from genome assembly GCF_015220235.1 of Choloepus didactylus. NCBI lineage: Eukaryota > Metazoa > Chordata > Mammalia > Pilosa > Megalonychidae > Choloepus > Choloepus didactylus. Next base: position 166,126,396 of record NC_051309.1, on the reverse strand, counting down.
TGGTATCCAATTCTCATTTTGCTTCTTCAATTTTTACTTGAGCAAGAGATAGATTCGGCATTAAATCTAAATAGGACTCCAGTTTTTTCTTCAAAAGTATTGTCTGTCGTTTTACTTCTGCCAGTTTCTCTGACAGTTCTACTAGTGACTAATAAGACAGAGAAGCACCCATGCCTCTAGCTGAAAGTTACTGCTCCTCTGCAGTCTTGATTCCAAATCTGAACTCCTCTGATTTTGCTTTTAGGAAATCCATGTTCTGAAGATGACTGTCAACTTTGCTCTTTCCATAGAGACGCAGCTCTGCCTTCTTGAGGTCCTCTCGTAGACATTTTTCTAATATTAAAGTTGCAGTTAGGTTTTTTCAAGTTTTGTCAATTCAAGCTTGATTTCTTCATTTTTGGATTTGGTACGAAAAAGATCAGAGGTCAAATCATTCACTGCAGGGATAAAACTAGCTAGTGAGGTAGCCTTTGTTTCAAGTGCCATTGCACTGTCAACCAAAGTACTGAGATATCTGGAACTAGTGCTAGAGAGATTGGCAGGGGAAAAATTCACACTCTCCATGAGAAGGTCTTGAAGATGCTTGGCTTTGGATTCATATTTGCTCATTTCCTGTTTCAAATCTTCTGTTACTAGGGAGACATCCTTGTCCTGGGCCATGCTGTTTTCTGAAAGGTGATATAAAATCTCTGTGGACCATGGATTCACCTCATATTGTGGAATACAATGATCTCCAAATAATTTTTTTCAACCAGGCAGCAATGCCTCTTTCTCTTGGGGCATCTCCGTATCTGCTGCTCTCACCACTTGGGAGTCATGATCTTTTAGTCCAATCTTGTGGGATGGAAACCTCTGATTGGATGTTTCTATGGAGTTGTGACCCACTCAACCATGGGTGAGAACTCTGATTATATTATTTCCATGGAGGTGTGGACCCCACCCATTCAGTGCAGATCTTGATTAGTTCACTGGAGTACTGACACATACACTGATGCTTGGAGACGCTGACAAGAAAGATGTTTGGAGATGCCAAGCTAATAGATAAAGCCCAGAATTTGCCCTGGAGAAGCTAAGAGAAGACCCCCAAATGCTTAGAGAGACATGCCCTGGGAGAAAGAAGCAAGGACACACAGGACCTAACAAGAGCAAAGACAGTAGCCCAGAGACATTTTGGGGAAAGCCATTCTGAAACACAATCCAGGGGCAAAGGACCAGGAGACACCAGTCATGTGCTTTCCCAACTGACAGAGGTATTCCAGAAGCCATCGTCTGTTCTTTAGGGAAGGTATCTTCTTGTTGATGCCTTAGTTTGGACGCTTTTATGACCATAGAACTGTAAATCTGTTACCTAATAAATCCCCTTTATAAAAGCCAATCCATTTCTGGTATTTTGCATAACAGCAGCATTAGCAGACTGGAATAATTAGTAAATTAGGAATTTTTAAATGCAGGCCTAGAGCTCCAGGCTAAAGACATCAATTTGGGAATTATCAATGTGGGGATACGGAGGCATGAACTGATAGAGTAGTAATAGTAGAAGTCAAAGAGAAACATCCTATGGAACAAGATGAGGAAATAGCAGGAAAAAAGTGCAGCAATAGAACCATGTGTTGTTCTAGTTTGTTGCTTTAATTAGGAAATGAATGTCCCAAAAATGGCATGCCTTAAAGCAAGTAATGGGAATACTTATTTGCAAAAAGATATATAAATATCCCTGCTATTATCTATTCACTTTATTTCCCACAAAGAATGACCCACTTTTTGGAAAATCATATACTAAACATTAATTATAGTGCTAAAAATTATTAACAAACATACAAATTGGCAGAATGGTTTTAAAACAAAAAATTTCATGACAGCTCCCTAGTTGAAAATGAGTATCTCAAAAGTTAAAAAATGGCAGATTAGGGAGCTAAAGGATATACTCCTATAAAAACAACAAGTGGACTGGCAAAAACTGTCCAAACCAACAGTTCTGGGGCTCTGGAGACCAGAGGGGCATTGCAGGACATCCAGGAGAAACCTGGATGAGTAGACTGAGAAGCCGCAGCAAAAATTATGAGTGAACTGCTCCTGAAGCAGTGGCTGGCACACAAACCCCACCTGCAAATCTTGCCTCAGACACAGTCTGTGGCTAGCTGCTCAGGACAGAGAGGGGAGTAAAAGACTTCTTCCCTGGGAACAAAGGTGGGGAGAACATGGATAAGTGCTGAGCACAGCTTCTGATCGGTGAGATTGGACTACCAAGCTCTGGCTCTGAATCACTGTTCTAGCCTCCTGGAACAGGGATCTCTACAGCTATTGTTTCAACATCGCCCAGTGGAGATTGAAAAAACAGAGTCCCTTCTAAGGACAGTAGGGAAAGACTGGCCAAAGAGCACCATCTGCAGGGCAGACCAGGCAACTGAATCTGAGAGAAGCAAAAGGGGAGGGGAAAAAAAAGACCTTTTGGGGTCTTTCCTGACACTTTCCCCAGGACCATTTGGAACTCATCTGTGCCCTTTTGTGTGTCCCCCAGCCCTGTTTTGATCAGTTAAACACAGGCAATTCTAAAGATCTAAAATAACTTGAAAGAAGTGTCAAAGAAGAGCCTTACCACAAAGTCAATTAACAATAAAACATTAAGCAAGAGAGAAAAACTGAACATCAGAGTAAACACATCAAAATAATCAGAAGCCTAGACATCAGCAGAAAATTACAAGCCATACTAAGAAATAGGAAGATATGGCCCAGTCAAAGGCACAAATTAAAAAGCTGGAGGAGACAGAATTTGGAAAAACTAATCAAAGATGTTCAAACACATCTCTTAAATCAATTCAAAGAGATGAAGGAATACGTAGCTAAAGAGATAAAGAATACTAAGAAGACAACAGGTGAGAATAAAGAAGAATTTGAAAACATGCCAGAAAAATAACAGAATTTATGGGAATAAAAGGCACAAGAGAAGATATTAAAAATACACTAGAGGCATACGACAGCAGATTTCAACAGATGGGAGAAAAAGGATCAGCAAGCTAGAAGACAGGACATCTTAAATCTTACAGACAGAAGACCAGAGACAGAAAAGAATGGAAAAAAATTGAGCAGTCCAAGGGAAATGAATGACAGCTTGAAACGCACAAATATATGCATCACTGGTGCCCCAGAAGGAGAAGGGAAAAGGGGCAAAAAGAATATTTGAGGAAATAATGGCCAAAAATTTCCCACCTCTTATGAAAGAGTTGAATATACATATCCAACAAGGGCAATGACTACAAACAGAATAAATCCAAATAGACCTATTCAAAGACACAAATTAATCAGAATGTCAAATGTCAAACAGAATTCTGAAAGCAGCTAGAGAAGTGATTCATCACATATAGGAGTGGTGATTTCTCATTAGAAACCATGGAGGCGAGAAGGCAGTGGTATGATATATCTAAGATACTGAAAGAGAAAAACACCCAGCCAAGAATTCTTTGTCTAGTAAAACTGTTCTTCAAAAATGAAGGAGAGTTCAAAATATTGACAGATAAACAGAAACTGAAAGAGTTTGTTAACAAGAGACCTACCCTACAAGAAATACTAAAGGGAGCTCAGCAGGTTGAGAAAAAGACAGGAGAGAGAGGCATGGAAGAGAGTGTAGAGATGAAGATTATCAGTAAGGGTAATTAAAAGGGGAAAGAGTCGGACAAAACAAGACATAACAATACACAAGCCAAAGGATAAAATGGTTGAAGTTATGCCTTTATAGTAATAACACTGAATGCTAATGGATTAAACTCCCCAATCAAAAGACACAGATTGGCATAATGGATAAAAAAAATATGACCCATCTATATGCTGTCTACAAGAGACTCTCCTTAGAACCAAGGACACAAATAGGTTGAAAGTGAAAGGCTGTAAAAAGATATATCATGCAAACAGTAACCAAAAAAGAGCTGGGGTAGCTATACTAATATCGGACAAAATAGACTTTAAATACAAAAGTGTTCTAAGAGACAACGAAGGACAGTATGTATTAATTGAAGGGGCAATCCTTCAAGAAGAAATAAAATCATGAACATTCCATGCATGTAACCAGGGTGCCCCAAAATACATGATGCAAACACTGGCATAACTGAAGAGAGAAATAGACATCTCTAAAATAATACGTGCAGGCTTCAATACACCACTCTCATCAATAACAGAACATCTAGACAGTGGTTCAATAAGGAAACAAAAAATGTGAATACTATGGTAAATAAACTAGACCTAACCAACAGGTACAGAATATTGCACTGCAAAACAGCAGGATATACATTCTTTTCAAGGGCTCATGAATCATTCTTCAGGATAGACCACATGTTGGATAATAAAACAAGTCTCAATAAATTTGAAAAGACTGGAATTATACAAAGCACTTTCTCTGATCATAATGGAATGAAGCTGGAAATCAATAATAACCAGAGAACTGGAATTTTCACAAATATCTGGAAGTTAAATATCACACTCCTAAACAATCAGTAGGTCAAAAAAGAATTTGCAAGAGAAATCAGTAAATATCTCGAGACGAATGAAAATGAGATCACAACATGAAAACTTATGGGATACAGTGAAGGCAGTGCTGAGAGGGAAATTTATAGCCCTGAACAGCTAAGTTAAAATGGAAGAAAGGGCTAAAACCAATGACATAACTGAACAACTGGAGAAACTAAATAAAGAACAGCAAACTAATTCAAAGTAAGCAGAAAGAAATAACAAAGATTAGAGTGTAAATAAATGAAATGGAGAATAAAAAACAATAGAGGGAATCAATGAAACAAAAAAGTGGTTTTTGAGAAGATCAACAAACCCTTAGCTATACTCAAAGACAAAAAGACAGATGATGCAAATAAATAAAATCAGAAATGAGAGGAATCATTACTACAGATCCTGAAGAAATAAAAAGGAACATAAAAGGACACTATGAAAAACTGTATGCCAACAAGCTAGACAACTTAGATGAAATGGACAATTTCCTAGAAACACATAAACAATCTACACTGACTCAAAAAGAAACGGAATACCTCAACAAACCAATCACATGTAAGGAGACTGAATCATTCATCAAAAACCTCCAAACAAAGAAAAGGTCCAGGACCAGATGGTTTCACAGGTGAATTTTACCAAGCATTCCAAGAAGAATCAATACTATTTCTTCTCAAACTCTTCCAAAGAACTGAAGAAGAATGAACACTACCTAACTCATTCTATGAGGCCAACATCACCCTAATACCAAAGCCTGATAGATACCACAAGAAAAGAAAACTTCTGACTAATCTCTCTAATGAATATAGAATCAAAATCCTCAAGAAAATACTTGCAAATAGAATCAAACAGCACATTAATAGAATTATACAGTATGACCAAGTGGGTTATATCCCAGGTATGCAAGGGTGGTACCACACAAGAAAATCAATTAATGTAATACACTACATTAACAAATCGACAGGGAAAAGCCACATGATCCTCACGATTGACACAGAAAAGGCATTTAACAAAATCCAGCATCCTTTCTTGAAAAAATACTTCAAAAGATAGGAACAGAAGGCAACTTCCTCAACATGATAAAGAACATATATGAAAAACCCACTGCTAACATCATGCTCAATGGTGAGAGACTGAAAGCCTTCCCTCTAAGACTGGGAACAAGACAAGGATGCCCACTTCCACCATTGTTATTCAACACTTTGCTACAAGTTCTAGCTAGAACAACTGGGAAAGAAAAAGACAGAAAAGGCATCCAAATTGGAAAGGGAGAAGTAAAATTTTCACTATTTCCAGATGACATGATCCTACATTTAGAAAATCCAGAGAAAAAAACACAACAAAGTCACTTGAGCTAATAAACATGTTCAGCAAAGTGGCGCGATAACAAAAGCAACATGCAAAAATCAGTGGTGTTTCTATAAACTACTAATGAGCTATTTGAAAAAGCAACCAAGAAAAAAAATTCCATTTACAGTAGCAACTAAAAGAATCAAATATCTAGGAATAAACTTAACCAAGGATGTAAAGAACTTGTACACAAAAATCTACAAAACATTGTTAAAAGAAATTCAAGAAGACCTAATTAAATGGAAAGACATTCCATGTTCATGAATTGGAATGCTAAAGGTCATTACAATGTCAACTTTTCCCAAATTGATTTACAGATTCAATGCAATACCAATCAAAATTCCAACAGCCTACTTTGCAGAAGTGGAGAAGCTGATTAGCAATTTTATTTGGAAGGGTCAGGGGTCTCAAAATCCAAAAACATCTTGAAAAAAAAGAATGAAGTAGGATGACTCAGTTTCCTGACTTTAAAGCATATTATAAAGCCACAGTGGTCAAAACAACATGGTACTGGCATAAAGACAGACATATTGATCAATGGAATTGAATTGAGAGTTCACAAATAGACCCTCAGATCTACAGTCAACTGATTTTTGACAAGGATCCCAAGTCCAATCAACTGGGACAGAAGAGTCTCATTAATAAACGATGCTGGGAGAACTGGATATCTATTTCAAAAAAAAAAAAAAAAGAAAGAAAAGTGTGCCAGTTTCAATGTATTATGTCCCCCAAAAAAGCCATATTCTTTGATGCAATCTTGTGGGGCAGACATAATAGTGGGGATTAAGTTGGAACATTTGGATTAGGTTGTTTGCATGGAGATGCGCCCCACCCAACTGTAGACGATAACTGATGGGATATTTCCATGGAGGCGTGGCCCCACCCATTCAGGGTGGGCCTTGATTAGTGGAGCCATATAAATGAGCTGACTCAAAGAGAAGAAACTCAGTGTAGCTGTGAGTGACGTTTTTGAAGAGGAGCTAGCTTGCTAGAGAGGAACGTCCTGGGAGAAAGCCATTTTGAAACCAGAACTTTGGAGCAGACGCCAGCCACGTGCCTTCCCAGCTAACAGAGGTTTTCTAGGCACCATTGGCCATCCTCCAGTGAAGGTACCCGATTACTGATGTGTTACCTTGGACACTTTATGGCCTTAAGACTGTAACTGTATAGCCAAATAAACCCTCTTTTTATAAAAGCCAATCCATCTCTGGTGTTTTGCATTCTGCAGCATTAGCAAACTAGAACAAAAAGAAAGAGGATCCGTATTTCATACCCTATGCAAAATTAACTCAAAATGGATCAAACACCTAAATATTAGAACTAGAACCATAAAACTCCTAGAAGAAAATGTAGGGAAATATCTTCAAGACCTAGTGATAGGCATTAGTTTTTTAGACCTTACACCCAAAGCACAAGCAATGAAAGAAAAAAAATTAATAAACAGGGCCTCCTTAAAACTGAATACTTCTCTGCTGCAAAGGACTTTGTCAAAAGGGTGAAAACGCAACTGATTCAATGGGAGAAAATATTAGGAAACCACATATCCAATAAGGGTTTGATATCCAAAATATACAAAGAAATCCGACAACTCAACAATAAAAAGACAAACAACCCAATTAAAAGAAGGGTAAAATATTTGAATAGACGCTTTTCCAAAGAGGAAATGGTTAAAAAGCACATGAAAAGAGGCTCAGCTTCAGTAATTATTAGGGAAATGCAAATCAAAACCACAGTGAGATATCATCTCATACATACTAGAATGGCCACTATTAAACAAACAGGAAATTACAAGTGTTGGAGAGGATGTGGAGAAATAGGAATACTTATTCACCACTGTAAAATGGTATAGTTGCTGTAGAGGATAGTTTGGTGGTTCCTCAGAAAGCTAAGTATAGAGTTGCCTTACGATCTGGCAATCCTGCTACTTGGTACATACCCAGAGGATCTGAAAGCAGAGACACAAACACACACTTACACACCGATGTTCATAGTGGCATTATTCAAAATTATTCTAAAAGATGGAAACAACCCAAGTGTCCACCAACCAATGGATGGATAAACAAAATGTGTTATATACATATGATGGAATATTATTCAGCAGTAAGGAGGAATGAAGTCATGATAATATGGATGAACCTTGAGGGCATTATGTTAAGTGAAATAAGTCAGACATAAAAGGACAAATATTGTATGATCTCACTAATATGAACTCATTATAATATGTAAACTCATATACATAAAATCTAGAATATAAGCTACCAGGATATAAAATGAGGCTAGAGAATGGGGAGCAGTTGCTTAATATGTGCAGAATTTTTAACTAGGTCAAACTCAAACATTCGAAAATGGATAGAGGTGATGATAGCACATCATTGTGAGTACAATTAATGATGCTGAATTGTGGTGAATGTGGTGGAAAGGGAAAGTTTAGCCCCATGTATGTCAACAGAAAGAAAGTTGGAGGTTAAAACATGGGAATGTATAACACAGTGAATCTTGTGGTGGACGATCCCTGTGTTTACCTGTACAAATATGAAAAAGTTCTTTCATGAAACAAGAATAAATATATAACACTATTACAAGGAGTTAATAATAGAGGGATATATGGGGGAAAATGCACCTCTTGCCAACTGTGTACTATAGTTAGCAGCAATATCTTATTCTTTCATCAACAGTAACAAATGTACCACACCACTACTAGAAGTCAATAATAGAGGGGAATAAAGGGTCTGGGATGTTTGGGGTTTTCTTTATAATTGTCTTTTTTTTTTTTTTTTTTTTGGAGTAATGAAAATGCTCTAAAATTATCATGGTGATGAATGCACAATCAATGTGAGCCATTGATCGTATACTTTGGATGGATTATATGGTGTGTGAATATATCTCAATAAAATTGCATTAAAAAAAAGACTGGGGAGGAAACTACATTTGTGCCACAAGCTATTCTATAAGCTTATTTTTAGGACAGCTAAGCTTTGAAGGAGAGCACTCGCACAGGCCAACATGCAAAGACTGAGAAAGGTGGCTTCTTTACCTTTTTTGTTTTTTTTTAGCTTCTGGTATTGAAGGAATAACACTAACTAGATTCAAGCTTAAGGAACAGTGTCTAAATTTCAGAGATAATACATTAATATGTTAAAATATCCAGGTTGCAAAAAAAGATTATAAAACATACAAATAGGAAATGATGACTCATGCAAAGGAGCAGGATAAAAAATTAGAAACCATCAATGAGGAAGACCAGAGCTAAAGAAGATATAAAAAATGGTCTGTAAAAACCTGAAAAGACAGTCAACATCATTTGCCATTAGGGAAATGCAAATCAAAACCACAAGAAGATACCGCTTCACATGCACAAAGTTGTAGAGAAACTGACTTCTAAAAATGTTTTTAAGAAAAAGACAAAAAAAAAAAAGCTCCTAAATATGCTCAAAGAGCTAAGGAAAAATATGGACAAACAAGAAACAAAGAAAATCAGGGAAACAATAGATGATCACAAAGAGACTGTCAATAAAGAGACAGAAATCATGAAAAGTAATCAAACAGCTGAATATCATAGTAACACTAACTAAAAACTCCCTAAAGGGTTTTAACAGCAGATTGAAGCTGACAGAAGAATCAGTAAACATGAAGATAAAATGGTTGAAATAATTCAGTCTGAGGAGCAGAAAGAAAAAAGAGTGAAGAAAAGTGAACAGTGCCTTGGAGACCCTTGGGACACCATGAAGCATAACAATATATATGCTGTGGGAATCTCAGAAGGAAAAGAAAGAAAGGGAAAGAATATTCAAAGAATTAATGGCTGAAAACTTCTGAAATTTAATAAAAGCCTAAACAATACATATCCAAACTCCATATAGGATAACCTCAGAATAGGTCCACATTGAGATACATGATAATCAAACTGTCAAATGCCAAAGATAAAGAGAGAATTCTGAAAGCAGCAAGAGAGAAACAAAGTGTCATGTAAAAGGGAGCCACAGAGTAAGACTAAACGCTGACTCCACATCAGAGATGAGGCAAGAACACAGTCAGATGACATATTTAAAGTGTTGAAAGAACACAAGTGCCAACAAAGAATTCTAAATACTGCAAAACTGTCTTTCAAACATGATGGAGAGATTAAGACATTCCCATACAAACAAAAGCTGAGGGAGTTGGTCACCATGAGATGAGCCCTACAAGACATGCTAAAAGAAGTTCTTCAGGTTGAAAGGAAAGGATCAGAAAATAGATTGAAGTTGCAGGAAGAAATAAAGATCTCTGGTAAAGGTAACAAAACAGGTAAATATGAATGCCAGTACTGTTGTATTTTTGGTTTGTAAACCCACATTTTACATCCTACAGGATTAAAATGCAAATGCTTAGTAGTACATAATGATAAATCAAAGGTCTTGTACTTAAAATGTATAAATATGTGATTTGTGAAAACAATTACATAAAGGTGGGGGGATGGTGGGGTACACATAGTGAGTGTATCTAATCAAATGTGAATGTTATAGACTTAGGATGCAAAATATAAGCACTACAGTAACCACAAAGAAATACTGGAAAAATATATTAAGAAAGAAATGAGAAGGGATTCTAAAGAAAGGACTTGAATAAAAAGGCAAAGGACTTGAATAAACATTTTTCCAAGGAAGATATACAAATAACCAATATGCACATGAAAAGAAGCTCAATGTCATAACCATTGCAGAAATGCAAATTGGAATCACAATGAGATGCAACTTCCCACTCACCAGTATGGCTATTGTTAAGGAAGAGAAAATAGCAGGCGTTGGCAAGGATATGGAGAAATGGGAAACAGCGCACTGTTGGTGGGAAAGTAGAATCATGCAGCTGCTTTGGAAGACAGTTTATCAGTTCCTCAAAAAGTTGAACATAGAGCTGTCATGTGTTAATTTGGCTAAGTGTCCAAGGAGGGAAATCCCACTTCTAGGTATATACCCAAGGGAAATGAAGGCAGGGAGTAGGCAGATAATTCGTGCACCAATATTCATGGCAACACTGTTCACAGAGGCCAGAAGACAGAAGCAACCCAAGGTCTGTCAGTAGATAAATGGATGAACAAGTGAGGTGTATACATACAATGGAATGTTGTTTGGCCCCACAGAGGAGTAAAGTTCTAACGCTGCTGCGTAGATGAATCTTGAGGACATGGTATTGAGTGAAATAGGTCAAACACAAGGGGACAGACATTGTGTAATTCATTTACATGACATAGCTACAACATGCAAATTCCCAGAGACAGAAAGTAACAGTACAGGTTGCCAGGGCAGGGGATGAAAAAAAAACTGGGAATTAATGCACAGTGGGTATGAGGTTTCTATTTAGGATGGTGGGAGAGTTCTGGTAATGAATGGTGGTGACAGTAGCACAACACTGTGAATGTGAGTGATCCCACTGAATTGTACACTTGTATGAAATGGGGAAGTTCATGTTGTAAATTTGCTTTAGTCAGGGTTCTCCAGAGAAACACAACCAACAGGATTTTATACATTTATATATATATATATACTTATTTATTTATTTATAGGAGATTTATTATAGGAATTGGCTCACATACTCATGCAAACTGACAAGGTCGAATGCCATAGGGCAGGCTGCAAGTTGGAAACTTGGCAAAGGTAACAGTGAATTCCCCAGAAGAGGCTACAAGATGGGAATTTTGATGAAGGTGATGATGAATTTTCCAGAAAAGCTGGCCGTCTGAAGTAGAGATAGAAATTCCTCCTTTTTTTGACTGTTGAAATTATCAGTTCTCCCTTTAAGGCCTTTAAATGATTGGATGAGAAGACTTCTCCCATTGCTGAAGGTGATTTCTTTGTTGATTGTAGACTTAACCATAGACATAATCAACTGACTAATGATTTAAATCCACCAAATACCCTCAACAGTAACAATCAGGTCAATGATTGCTTGACCAAGCACCTGGATACTTAGCCAAATTAACACATGAAATTAACCATCACAATATTTATTTCCACAAAAGAGAGAGAGGTTAAAAAGATATTAACAATTAAGTCAATACATGAGTCCAGACTGGATCTTATAAAGGAGAAAATGCCCAAAATGACATTACTGAGGCAGATGAAAAAATTGGAGTACAGACTGTAAATTTTATAGTAATGTTCAATTTCTTGAATTGTACCTAAGCTGTTTACATAAGTGAATATCCTTGTTCTTAGGAAATGAACATGGAAGTTTTAAGTGTTCGAGGGGCATGATGTTTACAACCAAATTATATTCAAACATCAAAAAATAAATAAATAGAAAAACATAGACGGATAAAAAGATAGAATGATACCTCAAATGGAACAACATGCTAAAAGTTGGTGGGCTTGGGAATCTGGGTGGAGGGTATAATGGAGTTTGGAAATCTCTGTATGGTATACATGCTATTTTTAAAAGCATCTTGTAAAAGTCTGAAGTTATTTCAAAATAAAAAGTTAAAAAAAAAAATCAGTGAGCCTTAAGATGCAGCAGTAAAAACTATAAAAACAGCACAAAGAGAAAAAAGGAATCCCCTACCTAGAAAAAAGAAAAGAAAAAAAAAAGAAACGAGGAGTCCATTAGATCAAGATGGCAGCATTAATATGCCCCAGGGTGCCATTCCCTCACAGAATCTTTTAACAACTAGCAAAAATTAGGAGAGCCATTGTTCTCAAAAGTTCAGCAAACAGTTAAAGGGTTAACTGGGCAAGTGCCACAATCAAGAAAACACAGCCTTAAAAATGACAAGCATAATTGTGTTCACAGCCACTGCCATGCCACCGTCACTCTCTAACGCCAGCGCTGCCTCTAGCTCACCAAGCTCCAGCCAAAGAAGAAAGGCGATAAGTAAGGAGGTCTCTATACCATGGCTCTTACAAAGCAGACTGCCAGCAAAGCGACCATGGCAAAGCACCCAAGAAGCAACTGGCTACAAAAGCCACTCACAAGAGTATGACCTCTACCAGAGGGGTGAAGAAACCTCATCATTACAGGCCTGGTATTGTGGCACTCTGTGAAATTAGACATTATCAGAAGTCCACTGAACTTCTGATTCGCAAATGTCCTTTCAGCACCTGGTGCGAGAAATTGCTCAGGACTTCAAAACAGATCTATGCTACCAGAGTGCAGCCATTGGTGCTTTGCAAGAGGCAAGAGAGGCCTATTTGGTTGGCTTTTTTAAAGACACCAACCTGTGTACTATCCATGCCAAATGTGTAATAATTATACCAAAAGACATCCAGCTAGCCTGCCACATATGTGCAGAACATGCTTAAGAATCCACTAAGACAGGAAACCATTCTCAGAAAAGGAGAGGACCCTGCACTTCCTATTCACCTAAAATTTCCCCTTTTAACCACTTTTAATGTATAATTCAGTGGTGTTAACTACACTCATAACATTGTGCTACCATCACCACCATCCATTACCAAAACTTTCCCATCCCTCTAAACAAATTCTGTACCAATTAAGCATAAACTCCCCATTCCCTTCCCCTGGTACATGTATTCTAGTTTCTGATTCTACAAATTTGCTTATTCTATTTATTTCATATCAGTGAGATTATACAATACTTGTCTTTTTGTTTCTGGCTTATTTCACTCAACAAGATGTCTTCAAGGTTCATCTGTGCTGTTACATGTACCGGAACTTCATCCCTTTTGAGAGCTGAATACATTCCATTGTATTTCATATGAGATTTTGTTTATACATTCATTTGTTGATGGACACTTGGGTTGCTTACATCTTTTGGCAACGGTGAATAATGCCACTGTGAACATTGCTGTGCAAATGTCTGTTTGCATCCCAGCTTTCAGATCTTCCAGGTATATCCGAGCAGCGAGATTGCCAGGTCACATGGCAGTTCTACACTAACTTTCTGAGGAAGTGCCAAACAGTTTCCACAGTGGCTGCACCATTTTATATTTCCAAAACGAACAACTCTTCCTATTTCTCCACGGTCTCTCCAACACTTGTTATTTTCCGTTTTTTAATAGTAGCCATTCTAGTGGGTATGAAATGATAACTCATTGTGGTTTTGATTTGTATTCCCTAATAGCTAGTGACATTGAGCATCTTTTCATGTGCTCTTTGGCCATTTGTAGGTATCTTCTTTGGAGAAATGTCTATTCAAGGCTTTTGCCCATTTTTAAATTGTGTTGCTTGTCTTTTTGTTGTTGAGTTATAGGATTTCTTTATATAGTCTAGATATTACAACCTTACCACGTATGTGGTTTCCAAATAGCTTCTCCCATTCTATAGGCTGTCTTTTTACTTTCTGAAGAAGTTCTTTAATGTGCAAAAGTTTTTAATTTTGAGGAAGTCTCATTCACCTATTTTGTCTTTTTGTTGTTCATGCTTTTGGTATAAAGTCTAAGAAACCATTCCCTAACACAAGATCCTGAAGATGCTTCCCTATGTTATCTTCTAGGAGTTTATAGTCCTGGTTCTTATATTTAAGTCTTTGTTCCAATTTCATTAAATTTTTGTATATGGGGTGAGGAAGTTATCTTCATTCTTTTGCATATGGTAATCCTGTTTTCCCACCACCATTTGTTGAAGACACTATTCTTTCTTCCATTGAGTGGACTTGGCACCCTTGTCAAAAATCAACTGACCACAGATGTGAGGGTTTATTCCTGAACTCTCAATTCAATTGAACTCTCCATTCAATTCCATTGTGTCAGTATCATGCTGTTTTGGTTCTCATGGCTTGGCAATCAGTTTTAAAATTGGGAAATGTGAGTCGTCCAACTTCATTTTTCTTTTCAAGATGGCTCTGGCTATTTGGGGCCTCTTACCTTTCTATATAAATTTGATGATTGTCTTTTCCATTTCTGCAAATAAGGTAGTTGGAGTGCATTGAATCTGTAAATTGCCTTGGATAGAAATGACATCTTAACAATATTTAGTCTTCAAATCCACGAACATGGAATGTCCTAACATTTATCTAGGTTTTCTTTTTTCTCTTTTAGCAATTTTTTGTAATTTTCTGTGTACAAGATCTTTACATCCTTGGTTAAATTTATTCCTAGATACTTGATTCTTTTAGTTGCTGCTGTAAATGGGAATTTTTTTTTTTTTTTTGCATTCCTCTTCATATTGTTCATTACTAGTGTATAGAAATACCACTGACTTTTGCCTGCTGATTTCACTTCACACCCACTAAGATGGCTGTAATTAAAAGACAGGTATTAACTTGCTGCTTTAGAAAACAATCTAGCAATTCCTCAAAACATTAAAAACAGTCACCATATGACTCAGCAACTCCACTCCCAGATATATACCCAAGAAAAAGAAAACATATGTCCACACAAAAACTTGTACATGTTTACAGCTGCATTATTCTCAATTGCCAAATAGTGGAAACAACCCATATATCCATCAACAGATGAATGGGTAAACACAGTGCAGTATATCCAGTATTATTCAGCCATGCAAAGTAATGAAGTACAGATACATGCCCTTAAAAACATAATGCTAAGTTAATGAAGCTAGCCAAAAAAGGCCACATATTGTATGACTCCATGTATATAAAATGTCCAGAGTAGGAAAACCTATAGAGACAGAAACTAGCTTAGTGGTTGCCTAGGGGTAGAGGAAACAGGAGGATTAGGAAGTCACAGGTAAGGGGTACAGGATTTCTTTTGGGAGTGATTAAAATATTCTAAAATTTATTGTGGTAATGGTTGCACAACTCTGTGAATACAGTAAAAAACAGTGAGCTGTACACTTTAAAAGGGTGAAATGTATGGTATATGATTTATAGCTCAATAAAGCAGTTTTTTTTAAAAAAGCTTTACATTTGAATGTTCAAGCATTTATACCCTATGGAAAATATATGATGCATTATTAACATAAGCTCATCCAAAGACTGAAATATTATCTTAATATTACAAGAAAGAGCCATACTGGAAACAAGTTTTGTTATTATCGGCATATTACATTTTTACGGGTAAAATTTAATTGCTAAAATGCTTACAAACAAGGTAGAAACTTTCTATATAGGATGTAAAAGGACTTTCCTTGCCTTAATCAGACTTGTGGAACCATATAAGGCATCTTATCTCATAAAAAGCACGTATTTTACATTGTTCTATAATCCAGTTTACCACTGAGTAAGCACAAAGTAGTATAATAATAGGCTTAAAGTTTTGTTTTTGAAACCGTTTTTTAAAAAATTATTTCAAAATGTATTTAAAAAGTACTGTGAAATATTTCCAATGCTGAACTTATTGATCATGTATGTTCAGACAGCAGTTTGTTCGGCTATCAGATAGTTATATTTTCTTTTAATTTAATGGACTAAATTCTTAATTTCAGTCAATTCTACACAAAAGAGCAATGAAGGGATTAAGCAGTGTGAAAGAAGAGACATTCACAAATATTCAACTTTAGTTTTTCTAGTTATGGCTTCAGACAATAAAAGTCACAGTGCTTAGTAGACTAATTATGCATGCCAACAGAGACCATATTTTGTTACAACAGCAAAGAGCACAAACGCCTTCTGTGTCAAATGAAATTATTTAGATTTTTGTTTGCCTACAAAAATAGCAAGAAACCAAATTCTACTAAACTCATAATTCAAATAGTCTTTAAAATCTCCTTACATGTTAGTAAAAACATGACCTTCCTAAAATGGTTACTGGAACTACTGAAGTATTAATTCAACATGGTTCAAAAGTATAAAGTAACCTAGGTATCAGGATACATGGATTTAATGCCAACTCTGTGCTTTATTATGACTTTATATGTCACTTTACTTCTTTAAGTTTCGATTTCCTCATTTATAAAATGAGATTAATTTCACCTATTTATCATAAAGGTATGGTGAGAACCAAATGTGAAATAGCTCAAAACTAAAAAATATTACAAAAACACATTATTATTTTGGCACAATGATTTCAGCATAAAACCAAAAGAATAAATATTGGAGTAGTTCAATCAACACTACTATCTAAAGGCAGAGCTACTCTTAATATTCTCAGTATGGGTACCCTAACTATACTTTTCCAAAACAGACTACCATCAAGGAAGAGTTGAAATATGGTATGTGTTTTGTTTATAGTCTTGTTTTTCTTTTTCCTTCTATCTTGGCAATTTCATCACTTTAATAGATCAATGACTCTTAAACCTATTATTATAAAGGAATGCATGAAGCAAATGTGACAAAATCTAGATAATTATTGAGTCTGGATGATGGGTATATGGGAATTCATTTACATTTTTATCTTTTCTGCATATTTTGCAAATTTTTCTTAATAAATGTTTTACTCTATTAGGATCAACCCTAAATTCTCTTGAATTTTCAACTACCTGCTGCCTGAATATTGGCATTTCAAATATTTCCCCAACTTGCTCTTCTTCTGCCTGTCATTTTTAAAAAAAATTTTTTTTTAATTCAGTTTTATTGAAATACATTCACACACCATACAATCATCCATGGTATACAATCCACTGTCCACAGTATGATCACATAGTTATGCGTTCATCACCACAATCTATGTCTGAACATTTTCCTTACATCAGAAAGAACCAGAACAGGAATAAAAAATAAAAGTGAAAAAAGAACACCCAAACCATCCCCCCCATCCCACCCCATTTGTCCTTTAGTTTTTACCCCCATTTTTCTACTCATCCATACACTAGATAAAGAGGGTTTGATCCACAAGGTCTTCTCAATCACACTGTCACCCCTTGTAATCTACATTTTTATATAATTGTCTTTAGGAGTCCAGACTGCTGGGTTGGAGTATGGTAGTTTCAGGTATTTACTTCTAGCTATTCCAATACATTAAAACCTAAGAGGTGTTATCTATATAGTGCATAAGAATGTCCACCAGAGTGACCTCTCGACTCCATTTGAAATCTCTCAGCCACTGAAACTATTTCGTCTCATTTTGCATCCCCCTTTTGGTCAAGAAGATACTCTCAGTCCCACGATGCCGGGTCCACATTCATCCCCGGGAGTCATATTCTGCATTGCCAGGGAGATTTACAGCCCTGGGAGTCGGGTCCCACGTAGAGGGGAGGGCAGCGAGTTCACCTGTCGAGGTGGCTCAGTTAGAGAGAGAGAGCGCCACATCTGAGCAACAAAGAGGTACTCAGGGGGAGACTCTTAGGCACAATTATATGCAAGTTTAGCCTCTCCTCTGCAATAACGAGCTTCATAAGGGCAAGTCCCACAACCGAGGGCTCAGCACATCAAACTGCCGGTCCCAATGTTTGTGACAACATTAACACCAGTCCAGGTGAGGAAGCCCAACACTTCCACACCTTCCCCCAGATCCTTGGGGCTGGGGGGTGGGGGGAGGCTGTAAATATATTTTTTATTATCTGCCCAAATTACTCTGGGATGTGTCACTATTTCACTCCAGCCTATACTAACCTACCGTATCTCACTTCCTATTCAAAGTTCCATGCAATTGTGGTGTTTGAACAAACCGACTGTAGAATTGTACCGTTTAGAAAATTTAGATCCTGTACCAAATAGACATCTCTTCCCTTGCTCTCATATGGAATTTGAAGTTTTAAAACACAGCCAGTTTCGACCTTTACCCTTTGGCCCGGTTTGCCCTGGTCTTAACCAGATCTGCTTCATTCATATCACTAATTGAACTCTGGGCTCTTTTTCAGCTTTTTTTTTTTAACAGTTGCTGTATGCACTAATACTGACATTCATGTCTGCCAAGCTCTAGCTCTGAGTTTCAGGTGTCTCAGAGATAAGCATTGTTCCAGAGACCAATCAGGTTATACACTAAGGGATCAGCATCTCAAAGTTTAGAGACAGGCATTACAATTCAGGGATAGAATTAACTGCTGTAAGAGCTTACAATCTAGGAACTATTACAATAATTATGTCCACGTTAGGCTATGTTCTAAGATTCAATTCTGAGTTTACACATAGTAGTTAGTCCATATTGGTGAGCATTAAAGTGTTTGCCTTTATTTCTGGTGTTCTGCCTGTCATTTTTATTTCAATGACAAGCCAACCTTAGCTGCTGGCTATCTCTCTAACCACATTTCTTCCCACTTTTTCCTCACTGACACTCAGCCCCAGCTACAGAGTCCTCTCCACCAGTCCTCAAATACACCAATATTACTTTTGCCCATGCTGTTTCCTCTGAAAAGTTCTTCCTCCCTGACTTTCACATGAGTGTCTCCCTAATTTCACTCAGGTTTCTGCTCAAACAACATCTCAGAAGGGTCTTCACTGACCAACTCATGTAAATCAGCACTCTAGATCATTCTTTAACTCATTGTCCTGCTTTACAGCACTAAATACGATCTCATATTATAATTTTTATATATATAAATGTTCAACATGTCTGTCTCCCTCCCCAGTATGTCTACAAAATAAAAGTCAACTCCTCAGCCTGACACTCAAAACCCTTACATAACCTGAACTATCTTCTTTCCATAAACTATGCTTATTAAGATAACCTATTAAGTCAAACTTAATTATTCACTCTTCCCCATACATGTTTCTCAATTTCCTTTCTCCATCCCTTTGCCCAAGTAGTGACTATCACCACAAGCTCAAATTCTATACATGCTGTAAAACCAGTTTAAACGTCACCTCTACTGATATTCCTGGCTGATGCTCCTCTGAACCGCCACAATTCTTTATGTGCACTATGCTTAAGGCATTATTATTCTCAAATGCATTTTATTTATTTATAAAAAATTTCTTATATTAATCAGTATGCTGCTTGAGGGCAGAAACTACGAAATTCACTTTTTAGACTTACACAAGAGAAAAAAGACAAATATTTGTATATTTTTCTTAATGTGAGGTACTGGTATATACATCAGTGTTACTACATTGAAGGACAGGCAGGAAGAAAGAATTCAGGCCACAATCCCAGTATATGTTAAATAAATACAATTACTTTTCTTTCTTCTGTTTTGGTTTTTAAAAATATACTTTCTTTGCTTCTTTTCCCAATTTTCCTGCTTAAAATTAAAAAAAAAAATTGTTTTCTATTTGGTTTTGAAAACTCATTTTTTCCACTTTCATTTGGGTTTCAATCACCAGTCTGCTCCTTAATAGCTATGTAAACCTTTCCAGGTCTCAGCTGCCTAATCAGAAAAGAGGAGAGAAAACCCCAACTGCCTATAGGGTTATTGTAACATTAAATGGGATAATACTCTTAGTACAATGCCTGGCACCTAATAGGGCAGCAAAGAAGAGTATCCAAAATGGAGGATCAGGGAGGGAACTGCAAAATCTTCCCTAAAAACAGCAAGTAGCCAGGCAGAAACCACCCAAATCAATCCTTTGGTGACCCAAGGGGCAGGGGAGGACTTTTCAAGGCCCAGATCAGGGAAGGACAAGGGACAAAGAGTCTGGGAAAAAGTGGATACAGACTCTGTTTCCAGCTCTGGGTCCTGGTGCCCACCTCCTACCCTTGAGGAAAACAGCAGCTGGAGGCCTGATCCTTGCCTGGGGGATGGCTGGAGAATAGGCAGCTGAAGGAATCCTCCACCACAAGAAAAGTAGGGAACACAGCCCCAAACTGACCCCAGTTTTGGCCACGGAAGTGAGCGCACAGGAACCATGCAGTTTCAGTCCCACCCAGTCAGACACTTCCTGTGTTCCAGGAGGTAAACAGCTTCTGAGGATGATTTAGTCACCAAACAGTGCCATCTGCTGGGCAGGCCTGAAAGAGCAGGGGAACTGCAGGGCTTTTCAGAGCCTCTCCAGACCCTATACCAGGCCCATTGGGGCTGGTCTACACTGACTACATGGATACCTGGCTGTGTTTTGGCTGAGAAATACGGAAGAACCAATTGTCAAAGTAGTGCCCTAATACAAACCCAGGCAACAACTAAACACTGGAAAAGAGAGAGAAATCAACCTTCAGAATAGATGCATCACGATAATCAGATTACCAGATATCAGCAAAAAAATCACAAGGCATACTAAAACTCAAGAAGAAATGGCCCAGTTGAAGGGACAGATCAAAAAGTCAAAGGAGATGCACAATCTGGAACAACTAATCAAAGATGTGCAAACAAATTTCCTGAATCAATTCAAAGAAATGAAGGAAAATTTGTATAAAGAGATAAATGATATTAAGAAGACACCAGAAGAGCATATAGAAGAATTTGAAAGAATACACAGAAAAACAACAGATATTATGGAAATAAAAGACACTGTAGATGAAATTTAAAATATACTGGAGACACACAACAGCAGACTTGAAGAGGGAGAAGAAAGAATCAGCAAGCTAGAAGACAGATCAACCAAATTTGGACAAAAGAACAAATGAAGGAAAAAAAAAAAAAGGAAACATTTGAGCAGGGCCTCAGGAAGTGATTGCCAACACAAAGTGGACAAATATATGCACCATGAGTATCCCAGAATGAGAAGAAAAGGGAAAAGGACCAGGAAGAATGCTCAAAGAAATAATGGCTGAAAATGTCCCAACCCTTATAAAAGACATAAATATGCAAATCCAAGAAGCCCAATGTACTCCGAACAGAATAAACCTGAATAGACCCACTCCAAGACTCATAGTAATCAGACTGTCAAATGCTTAAGAGGAGAAAATTCTGAAAGCAGCAAGAGAAAAGCAATACACCATAAAAAAGGGAAGCTAAGTAAGACTAAGTGCTGATTTCTCATCAGACACAGGCGAGAAGGCAGTGGTACAATATACTTAAGATACTGGAAGAGAAAAACTGCCAGCCAAGAATTCTCTATCTGGCAATGTTGCCCTTCAAAAATGAGGCAGAGTTTAAAATATTCACAGATAAACAGAAGCTGAGAGAGTTCATTAATAAGAAACCTGTCCCACAAGAACTACTAAAGGGAGTTCTGCCAGATGAAAAGAAAAGATGGGAGTGCGAGGTCTGGAAGAGGGTATAGAACTGAAGAACATTAGTAAGGGTAACTTAAAGGATAAAAAGAGAGAGAAAAAAATAGATTTAACAAACAAAAACCACAGGATAAGATCGTTGAATCAAGAACTGCCTTTACGAAAATAACTTTGACTGTTAATGAATCAAACTCCTCAATCAAAAGACACAGATTGGCAGAATGAATTAAAAAATATGATCCCTCTATATGCTGTTTATAAGAGACTCAACTTAGACCAAAGATGCAAATAGGTTAAAGGACAAAAGATGGAAAAAGATATTCCACACAAGACCTTATATGCAAAAATATCTGGGGCACAAAACAGGTCTTAATAATTTTTTTTTTTTAATTTTAAATCCTCTATCATGGTTACTTTTTTTTTTTAATTTAATTTTATTAAGATTGTTCACATGCCATACAATTATCCAAACATCCAAAGTGCACACTCGGTTGCCAATGGTACCATCATATAGCTGTGCATCCATCATCACAATTATTTTTTTTTCAATTTTTAGAACATTTTCATTATTCCCCAAAAGAAATAAAGACAAACAAAGAAAACTCAAATTTTCCCATAACTCTAAATGCACTCCTCCATTACTGACTCACAGTATTGGTATTGTACATTTGTTACTATTGATGAAAGAATGTTAAAATACTACAAACTGCAGTACATACTTTGCAATAGGTACATATTTTTTCCTATATACTTCTCTATTATTAACTTCTAGTTGTAGTGTCATACATTCATTCTAGTTCATGAAAGAGATTTCTATTAGTTGTACAGTTAATCACAGATTTTCCACCACAACATTCACTTTTTTAATACATTCCCATCTTTTAACCTCCAACTTTCCTTCTGGTGACATACGTGACTCTAAGCTTCCCCTTTCCACCACATTCACATACCATTTAGCACTGCTAGTTATTCTCACATTAACATGCTACCTTCACCTCTATCCATTTCCAAACACTTAAGTTCAACCTAGTTAAACATTCTGCTCACAATAAGCAACTGCTCCCCATTCTTTAACCTCTCTATATCCTGCTAACTTATATTTTACATCTATGAGTTTACATATTATAATTAGTTCATATCAGTGAGAGCCTGCAATATTTGTTCTTATGTGTCTGACTTATTTCACTCAATACGGTGCCCTCAAGGTTTCTTCATCAACCTGTTATTTTTTAAGATGGCTTCGTTCATCCACCATACATTCCACCCTAAGTAATCGATGGCTCCCTGTAGAGTCATATATTTATGTATTCACCACCATCACCGCTATCTACATAAGGACATTTCAATTTCTCCCAAAAAGGAGGAAGAGTCAAAGAAGGTAGGGACAAAAGAAAAAGAAAAAGAAAGAAAGAAAAAAAACATGACTGCTAAAAAGCAACAAAAGGAAAGACAGAGTTAACCTAAAGTAATTAAAAGAGTCAGACAACATCACCAATGCCAAGAGTTCCACACCCCTCCCTTATGTCTCCCTCTTAAAAACATTTAGCTTTGGTATATTGCCTTTGTTAAATTAAAGGAAGCAGACTGCAATTTTTCTGTTAACTAGTCTCCAGTTTGCATTGATTGTATTTTTTTCCCCAATACCACCCTACTTTTAACATCTTGCAAGGTTGACATTCATTTGTTCTACCTCATGTAAAAACATATTTGTACATTTTATCACAATTTTTGAGCACTCAAGGTTTCACTGAATTATACAGTCCCAGTCTTTATTTTTCCTCTTTCCTTCTGGTGTCCCACATGCTCCTAACCTTCCTCTTTCAACCATATTCACAGTCATCTTTGTTCAGTGTACTTACTTTGCTGTGCTACCATCACCCAAAATTGTGTTCCAAACCTCTCACTCCTGTCTGTTCCTATTTATCTGTAGTGCCCCATTTAGTATTTCCTGTAGTATAGGTATCTTGTTACAAACTCTCTCATTGTCTGTTTGTCAGAGAATATTTTAAACTCTCCCTCATATTGGAAGGACAGTTTTGCTGGACATAGGATTCTTGGCTGGTGGTTTTTCTCTTTCAGTATCTTAAATACATCACACCACTTCCTTCTTGCCTCCATGGTTTCTACTGAGAAATCTGCACATAGTCTTATCACGCTTCCTTTGTACGTGATGGATTGCTTTTCTCTTGCTGCTTTCAGGATTCTCTCTTTGTCTCTGACATTTGATAATCTGATGCTTAAGTGTCTTGGCATAGGTAGGTCTATTCAGATCTATTCTATTTGGGGTATGCTGTGCTTCTTGGATCTGTAATTTTATGTCTTTCATAAGAGATGGGAAATTTTCATTATTTCCTCTACTATTGCTTCTGCCCCTTTTCCCTTCTCTTCTTCTGGGACACCCATGACACATACATTCATGTGCTTCATTTTGTCATTCAATTCCCTGGAATGTTGCTCATATATTTCCATTCTTTTCCTTATCTGTTCTTTTGTGTGTAGGATTTCAGGTGTCTTGTTCTTCAGTTCCTGAGTATTTTCTTCTAGCTCCTGAGATCTGCTGTTGTATGTCTCCATTGTGTTTTTCATCTCTTGTGTTGTGCCTTTCATTTCCATAGATTCCGCCAGCTGTTTTTTCAAACTTGATTTCTACCTTATGTTCACCAAGTGTTTTCTTTATAGCCTTCATCTCTTTTGTTACATCTTCCCTGAACTCATTGATTTGGTTTTTGATTTTGTTTAGAATATTCCTTTGAAAATCTTTAACAGATTGTTTCATTAAAGTGAAACAATATCTCAACTGTATCTTGATTGAGGTGTAAGTCTGTTCCTTTGACTGGGCCACATCTTTGTTTTTTCCTAGTATAGACTGTAGTTTTCTGTTGTCTAGGCATCTGGTTTCCATGGTTACCCCAGTCAGATTTTCCTGGACCAGAACAGGTTCAGGTTTCAGAATGGGGTTATATTCAAGGTGTATCTTAGAAGAATGACAGACTTCCCTGTGAAGTCTCCAGTCACTGTGATTTTCCTAACATTCCCAGCAGGTGGCGCCTGTTTCCTGTTGCTCCTGACTGGTGTAAGGAGATGTGGCCCCTTCAGTTTCTGTTTTGGCTGTTTTCCCCCAGGCTCTGGCTCTGGTTCTGAAGGTGAAGCTGGGCCCCACCTCCTTACTCTTAGGGAAGATACAACCCCTAGGGAGTTATCATCTGCATTTGAATAGTCTCTCCGGCTCTGTTATCTCCACCCCTGTCTGGGTCAGAGCGCTGCGAACTGAAAATGGCTGGGGCTCACTCCTCTGAGCCCCACAGGTTGAGAGAGAGAAAAAGGGACAGAAGGCCCCCTTTTAGAGCCAGTACACTGCCTCCCAGTTACACTCATCAGCCAGAGGTAACACCTGGTCTTCTGGGCTCCCACTCCCGGGACAAATGAGTCTCCTGGTTCTTTAAGGTCAGTCGTCACTAAAAGTCTCTGTCTGCTTGTTGGGGGTTTGTAGCTTGTACTTAGCAGTCCACATTTGTTAATTAAAATCCCAGTTGGAGCTAGGTTGCACTATATTCTCTTGCTAGGAGAGTGCTGCTCTCTACCACAGCGAGGTTTTGCAGCTACACCTCCGCAATTTTTAGTTACAGATTTTATGCTGCAATCTCAGGCATTTCTCCCAATCCAGGTAGGTGTACGATGTGTGGATAGTCACGGTTGCCCCCTAGCAGCTATTCCAAATTATTTACTAGTTGTTCCTGGTTGTTCATTAGTTGTTCCAGGGGACTAACTAAATTCCACTCCTCTCTATGCTGCCATCTTCCCCCCTCTCCCTTACTAAATTTTAAAAGATTGAAATTATGCAAAATAATTTCTCTGATCATAATGGAATGAAGCTGAAAATTAATAAAACCTAGAGAACAGGAAAATAGAGCAAATATATCAGAAAATCAGTAAATACATCAAGACAAATGAAAATAAGAAAACAACATATCAAAACATGGATAACAGCAAGGCAGCACAGAGAGGGAAATTTATAGCCCTAAAAGCCTACATTAAAAAGGAAAGAGCTAAAATCAGTGACCTAACTGAACAACTGGAGAAACTGGAGTACAGCAAACTAATCCCAAAGCAAGCAGAAGGAAAGAAATAACAAAGATTAGAACAGAAATTGATGAAATGGTGAATAAAAGAATAATAAAGAGAATCAATAAAACCAACAGTTGGTTCTTTAAAAATATCAATAAAATCAATAAACCCTTAGCTAGACTGACAAAGACAAAAAGAGAGACACTGCAAATAAATAAAATTAGAAACGAGAGGGAGGGCATTACCACAGACCCCAAAAATAAAAAAGATCATAAGTGTTTACTATGGACAACTGTATACCAACAAACTAGAACTTAGTTTAAATGGACAACTTCCTAGAAACACACAAACAACCCACACTGACTCAAGCAGAAATAGAAGACTTCAACAAACCAATCACAAGTAAAGAGATCAAATCAGTCATCAAAAATCCACCAACAAAGAAAATTCCAGGACTGAATGGCTCCACAGGTGAGTTTTATCAAGCGTTCCAAGAAGAATTAATATCATTCCTGCTCAAATTCTTCCAAAAAATTGAAGAAGAGGGAACACTACCTAACTCATTCTATAAGGCCAACATAACCATAATACCAAAACTGGATAAAGATATTACAGAAAAAGGAAACTTCAGATGAATCTCTCTAATGAATATAGATGCAAAATCCTCAACAAAATACTTGCAAATAGAATCCAACAGCACATTAACAGAATTATACACCATGACCAAGTGGATTTTATTCCAGGTATGCAAGGGTGGTACAATATAAGAAAATCAATTAATGTAATACATCACATTAACAAATCAACCAGGGAAAAACCACATGATCATCGCAATTGATGCAGAAAAGGCATTTGACAAAATTCAGCATCCTTTCATGCTAAAAAGACTTCAAAAGGTACTAATCGAAGGAAACTTTCCCAACATGATAAAGGGCATATATGAAAAACCCATTGCTAAACATCATACAAAATGGTGAGAGACTGAAATCTTTCCCTCAAAGATTAGGAACAAGACAAGGATGCCCACTGCCACCACTGCTATCCAACACTGTGCAGAAGTTCTAGACAAAGCAATTAGGCAAGAAAAAGAAATAAAAGGCACCCAAATTAGAAAGGAAGATGCAAAACTTTACTATTTGCAGATGACATGATCCTATATTTCGAAAATCCAGAAAAAAATGACAGCAAAGCTACTTGAGCTAATAAGCAAGTTCAGCAAAGTGGCAGGATACATCAACACACAAAACACCAGTGATGTTTCTATACACTAGTAATGAGCTATCTGAGGTGATTAAAAAAAAAAGAAATCCATTTACAATAGTGTTCCAGTTTGCTAATGCTGCTGTTTGCAAAACACCAGAAATGAATTGGCTTTTATAAAGGGGGTTTATTTGGTTACAAAGTTACAGTCTTAAGGCCATAAAGTGTCCATCAACAATCGGGTACCTTCACTGAAGGATGGCCATTGGCATCCAGAAAACCCCTGTTAGCTGGGAAGGCACGTGGCTGGCGTCCACTTGCTCCCAGATTGCATTTCAAAATGGTGTTCTCCAAAATGTTGCTCTTGGGGCATTTTGTCCTTTCTTAGCTGCAGCTCCTCTTCAAAATGTCACTCTCAGTTGCTCTGAGGTCCTTCTGTCTGTGAATTCCTTCATACAACTCCAGTGATCCAATTAACACCCACCCTGAATGGGCAGGGTAACACCTCCCTGGAAACTTTCCAACCAAACGTTTCACTCACAGTTGATTGAGTCACATCTCCATGGAAACACTCAATCAAAGAATTCCAATCTATAAGAGACTATTCTGTCTCAGTTGAGTGGGCTTGGGAGCCTTATCAAAAACCAACTGACCATAGATTTGGGGTATATGTTTTAGTGATCAACACTAAAACATCTGCCCCCACAAGACTGCATCAAAGAACATGGAGTTTTGGAGGACATAATACATCCATACTAGCACAAATAGCAACTAAAAAAATCAAATATCTAGGAATAAACCTAACTGTTATGGTTGGCTAATGCTGCCATTATGTAAAATACCAGAAATGGATTGGATTTTATGAAGCTGGTTTATTTGGTTACAAAGCTACAGTTTTATGGCCATGAAAATGTCCAAACAAAGGCATCAACAGTAAGGTACATTCACTGAAGAACACCAACAGGTCTGGAAAACCTCTGTTAGCTGAGAAGGCACATGGCTGGCATCTGCTTGCTCCTAGATAGCATTCAAAAATGGCATTCTCCAAAATGTCTCTAAGCTGCAGCCCAAAATGTCACTCTCAGCTTCTCTGAGTTTCTCTGTGAAGTTTTATATGACTCCAGTGATTTAATCAAGACATCTCCATGGAAATTATCTAGGCAAAGATCTCACCCACAGCTGATTGAGTCACATCTCCATGGAAACACTCACTCAAAGGATTCCATAATCAACACTAATACACCTGCCTCCACAAGACTGCATTAAAGAGAATGGCATTTTGGGGGACATAATACATTCAAATCGGCACACTAACCAAGGATGTAAAGGATTTGTACACAGAAAACCACAAAGCATTGCTGAAAGAAATCAAAGAACACCTGAATAAATGGAAAGACATTGGAAGTCTAAATGTTATTATGATATCATATTTTACCCAAACTGATCTACAGATTCAATGCAATACAAATTAAAATTCCAACAGCCTACTTTGCAGAAATGGAGAAGCTGATTATAAATTTTATTTGGAAGGGTAAGGGGTCTCAAATAGCCAAACATATCTTGAAAAGAAAGAATGAAGTGGGAGGACTCAGCTTCCTGACTTTAAAGCATATTATAAAGCCACAGTGGTCAAAACAGCATGGTACTGGCATAAAGACAGACATATTGATCAATGGAATTGAACTGAGAGCTCAAATATAGACCCCCAAATCTATGATCAGTTGATTTTTGATAAGGCTCTCAAGCCCACTCGCTGGGACAGAATAGTCTCTTCAACAAATGGTGTTGGGAGAATTGGAAATCCATAGCCAAAAGAATGAAAGAGGACCCCTATTTCACACCCTATATAAAAATTAACTTAAAATGGATCAAAGACCTAAATGTAAGAACTAGTACCATAAAACTCCTAGAAGAAAATGTAGGAAAACATCTTCAAGATCTAGTGTTAGATGGTCATTTCTTGGACTTTACACCCATAGTATAAGTAATGAAAGAAAAAAAATAGATAAATCAGAACTCCTCAAAATCAAATACCTCAGTGCTTCAAAGAACTGTGTCAAAAGGGTGAAAAGGCAACCAACTCAATGGGAGAAAATATTTGGGAAACACATATCTGATAAGGGTTTGCTATCCAGTATATATAAAGAAATCCTACAATTCAACAATAAAAAAAAAAAAAAAACCACCCACTTACAAAATGGGCAAAAGACATGAATAGACATTTCTCCAAGGAGGAAATATAGATGGCTAAGAGGCACATGAAAAGATCTCAGTTTCATTAGCCATTAGGGAAACATAAATCAAACCACAATGAAATATCATCTCATACCTGCTAGACATTAAACGAACCATTAAACAAACAGGCAACTACAAGTGTTGGAAAGGATGTGGAGAAATTGAAACACTTATTCACTGCTGGGAATGTAAAATGGTACAGCAGCTGTGGAGACGGTTTGGTGATTCTTCAGGAGGCTAAGTATAAGAGTTGTCTTACAATCTAGCAATCTCGCTACTCAGGATACACCCAGAAGATCTGAAAGCAGGGACACAAATAGACATTTGCACACCAATGTTCACAGCAGCATTATTCAATTGCCAAAAGATGGAAACAACCCAAGGGTCCATCAACCAATCAATAAACAAAATGTGTTATATACAAATGATGGAATATTATTCAGCAGTAAGAAGGAATGAGGTCCTGAAACAAGCGACAACATGGATGAACCTTCAGGACATTATGTTAAGCGAAAAAAGTCAAACGTAAAAGGACAAATATTTTATGATCTCACTGATATGAACTAATTATAATATGCAAACTCACAGATATAAAATATAGAATATAGGTTACCAGGATACAGAACGAGGCTAGAGAATGGGGAGCAGTTGCTTGAATATGTGCAGAATGTTTAACCAGGGTGAACTCAAATGCTTGGAAATGGACAGAGGTGACAGTAGCAGGTTATTGTGAGAATAATTAACAGTGCTGAATGGTGTGTGAGTGTAGTGGGAAGGGCAAGTCTGGAGTCATGTATGTCAGTAGAAGGGAAGCTGGAGGTTAAAACATGGGAATGGATAACACAGTGAATCTTGTGGTAAACAATGTCCATGATTAACTGTACAAATATAAAAACGTTCTTTCATGAACTAGAGTAGACGTACAACATTATGGTAAGGAGTTAATAATAGAGGGGTATATGGGAAAAATTTACCTATTGCAAACCATGGACTATAGTTAACAGTATTATCTTAGTACTCTTTCATCAACAGTAACAAATGTACCACACCAATACTATGGATCAATAATGCGGGGCGGGGCAGATGAGGAGTATGGAAGGATTTGGGCTTTCTCTTTTATTTTTATTTCTTCTTTGGGGTAATGAAAATGTTCTAAATTTGATCATGGGGCTGTATGCACAACTATGTGATGATATTGTGAACCAGTGATTGTACACTTCAGATGGTTTCTATGCTGTGTGAGTAAATCTCAATAAAACTTCATATTAAGAAAAAAGGAAAACAAACATCTGATATCTTTAAAAAAGGAGAATAAGAAAGCATTTTTATGGTCACTTATCAGATAATCATTTTAATGGAAACATCATTTGACTGAGAGGAAACCTACCTGGGTTCTGAAATTAACTAGCTCAATGTCATGAACAAGGGAATTAACCTTACAGAACCTAGGTGAACTCTAAGTCCCATCAGGGTTAATAATGTTTTTTGTTCAGTGCAAAATGCTGGGCAGGAGTTGGGGGGCAGTTTCTGTTGTTTTTAATAAATGAAACTACCACCCAAGTCATTATCATATTCTATCCATACTAATATCCATATATAGTAGGGTGAGAATTCATTCATTCATAAGGGTGGCCATCCGTGATGTGCCAGTCTCTGCTAGAATTAGTCTGAATTGATGAAAAGTCTGAAGCATAGAACATTTACTCAAGAGTTAATGGCCATAATAATATACAGCTATGACATATTAAAAGGAAAAACACTAAGATGAGCCAAGATCTTGAATATTCAATTTACAGACAAGGACATATAAATACTGTTTAACCTCAATATATAAATTTTTAAAAATAAAGATGCAAATAAAATGAGTACAATTTTTCTTCTATTAATTTTGATTTTTAGAAGAAAACATTTTACTCAGACTAGTATATAGTCAATTTGGAAAGCAATTTGAAGATATAAATCAAAAATCTTAAAAATGTATTCATACTCTGTGCCTCAGTAATTTCATTTATAGAAACAAATTTATAGAAATAATCAGAAATGTTTAAAAATACATAAAAATACTGAAATTATAAAGATGTAAAAATATATATGTAATATGCTCATCAAGCATTAGTAAAAAGTGGAAACAGTCTCAGTGCATAACAGCTAGAGAATACTTAAATAAATTAGGGCTCACTTGAACAGTTAAGTATTCTAAAAGCATTTTTAATTAGAAAATGTTCCAAAAAATGTGAATTTAAACTCAAGAATTCAAACCATATATACAGTATCATCTCAGCCACATAAAAATTACACATCATATATGCTTATTTAAAACATGAAAGACATTATACCAAAAGGACAGTCAATGATAACATTAAGAATAGGAATTGATTTTACTCTTTATGCTGAATTTTTATTTTTCCATTAAAAATTAATTAGCACACACTTTTATAAATAGAAGAATTCATAAGCAAATTTGACCCATAAAATTTTTTCATCAGGGTGAAAAACAAGGTTTAAATTAGTAGAATACTAATAAATAAGGAATGTTAAGTTCATGAAATATTCCTAAACCCTACTTTGGTTAACTATAAACTCAAAATGCCTTTTAATTGGAGCATAAATTCATATTTTACAAACCTGTTCTTTTTATTTTTAATTACATCATTCCTTATGAATGTTTCCTGAACATTTGGGTGTGGCTAAAACACAAGGAATGTCTAAAATAGATTTTAAGGTTAATATACAGACAAATTTGAACAGTTACTTGGCAGTGGTTTCCTTCAGATCATCTTCATTAGGGCTTAACTCTCTATAGAGCTGTAAGTTACTAGTTTAGCATCTATCAGAGTGACAGTCATACAGAAGAAACTCACGTGGTAAACCACAAACAATACATTTCATTTATTGTTATGAATCCCATCATTCATTAGCTGAGCTGCCAATCTTTCCTGTAGATCACATGCATCAAAGTTCCTCTCTTCACCTCTCAACAGTATAGATTCAAAGATCTGATCACAATAAATCAAATCCATGAGCTAAGATAAATACAGTACACATAATTCCCTAGTTTCCCATAATTCCCTAGTTTAGAAATATTTATATATTTCTAAATATAACTACAATACTGCTTTGATAAATGGCAAACAGTCGAGCTTTTTTAAATCATAAAGGATCCTGAATCCTCCACAGATAATACACATTTTGCCACCAGAACTCATTTTAAGTTTTGGACTGAAGTATATTAACTAAATCCTATATTAAAGCTTGCCACAGACTCTCAAGTGTCTTGGCTTAATTGAAGAAATACTGTGCTACGTATACACATCACAAAAATGATAAAGAAATACTGCAACTGGAGTCAGAAGACCTCATGTTGAATTCTGGCTTACCGATGGATCTCAGTCAGTCATAACCTTTCTGAAACTTAAGTTTGTTTAAAAAAAAGGTGTGTGGGGGGATAAAAAAAGCTGTTTTATCTACTAATTAAATTATGTCAAATTATTTTAAGGATCAAGTTGGGACAATATGAAAGTGCCACTCTATAAACCTTTAAGCACTATATATATGAAATGTATTACTAGTATTAGGCATTCAACAAAACTGTTGATCTGAATTCAATAAAAAATTAATTGCTTATTAGGTTTTCAATCTGATTAATTAGGGCAGTGGTTCTTAAGTGGTATATATTAGAATTACCTGTAAACTTTCAAAAAGAAAAAATACACACTACCAAGGGTCTATAACTATAGATTCAAATACAGTGGGTCTGAAGTGAAGTCCAGAACCTGGTATTTTTAAAAAAGCTCTATATTTGGGTTCTAATGCATACCAAACCAGAGAGGGCATAATGGGAGTAGAGGAGCTCAAATGTGAGCCCACTTCTATTACTTCAACAGAATCCTTTAGCTGTCATCATATTTCATATTTAAATTTAAAACTATAGTTTGACCCACAACTTTCCTGTTCATTCTATGTGACAAAGGCTATACTCTAGAATTCCAGATGCCCAAAGGCAAACAGTAACTTAATTTCCACTATGAAGAAATCTCTCTCTCCTCTCCTTTCTTTCCTGTACATATGTGTGTAAAAGAGGTATTTAGAATGGCACATGTTTAGACCAACTAAGCCAATCTGGACAGTCTAAAACTTTGACTGAGATGGGCTGACTTTAAAAACAATAGAAATACCACCCAATCACCTCAGAATTAAACCTGACTTCTGTGGCTGGTTTGGGATGCACCAAGAGTTGCAGTACCATTGCTGCTGTCAGACATTCCTAAAAGTAAAATGTGTTAAGCACACATTAAGTAACTTAGTTAAAAGAGCTATATTACGTTGTTGATATTCTTTCTAACATTCCACCAAAGCAGCATAACTAATTTATTTAAAGTCAGAATTTGCTTCAAAACTATCTACAATCAGAGAAGAACCTACTGATTACAACAGGTAAACAATCAAAAAAAAAAAAAACAAAAATTCATAAAAAGTACTTAACCAGAAAGTAAAAATGTATATTTCAATGATTAAAAAATAATTTCATAAAATCATTTTAGATATGGCAATTTAAAATATCAGAGCATCCACTTGATTTGACAGATGAAAAAACTGAGATCTAAAGATGTCTAAAGCCAAAATGTTAGTTACTCATGGCCTATTTAAAACCAAAGTTCCAGACCAGAACTCAGACCTCCCACCTCCTCGCCAGTGATCTTTAGTATTGATAAATGATGTGACTGCTCATTGTCTAAGTGAAACACTATATTCAAATTTCATTCAATAAAAGTTAAATGAGCTATTGCTGCTTCTAACTTTCTCAACAAACATTTAGAAAATGCCAACTACATGAAGAAGAGTAAAATCTAGTTCAGGTTCTAAGAGCACTCAGGGAGATGGATATACAAACAAATAATTACAAGACAATATATTAAATAATAATATTCTACTCTTGAGGTACACTGGAGGGAACAATTTTACTGTTAGCAAACAGAATCCAACATACCACATTTAGAAAATAATACATCATGACCAAGTGGGATTTATCCAGGAATACAGGATTAATTCAATTAGGAAATATATAAATACATAACATTAATAAATCTAAAGGTGAGAAACATGATTTTCTCCATAGATGCTGAGAAATCTTTTGACAGATTCAACACCCATTGAAAATTAAACACTCAAGGATATAAGAATTGAGGGATATTTTTTCAACATGATAAAATATATACACTTCAGTCCTACAAAAACATTACACTATTTAAAATGAAGAAATAATAGAGGCATTTCCACTAAGATCAGGAACAAAGCAAAGACGCTCACCCTCTCCACTACTATTCAACACTGTAGTAGAGACATTAGCCAATACATTTAGACAAAAGAAATCAGTTAGAAGAAGAATAGGTGAAGAAGTAAAATGATCTCTATTTGCAGATGGTATGAGAGTATATCTAAAAAACTTCAAAGAATCAAGGATAAAACTAACTCAAAAATAAAAGAAGTAGCAGATGAAATTAACATATAAAATCAACAGACTTAATATACACAAACAATAAACAGAGACCAAAACAGCAGAGAAAAATCCCATTTACAACAGCAACAAAAGATCAAATCCTTGGGAATAAATTAAACAGTGGGCAAAATCTATATGAGAAAAAAAAAATAAGACATGACTGGAAGACACTAAAAAAAATGTAAGCAAATGGAAATAAATAAATGGGGAGAAATAGACAACTCTTCCTCACAACAGAATTTCAATTAATAAATGTAAAAGGAAAGAAGGAAACAATCACCAATAGGCACACATCACTGCAACATCAGCTGCAGAAAAGAAGTACTGACAGATGCTAAAAACAGACGGGAAACGTTTGAGGAAATGACGTTCTTCAAGCATTAGCGACTACCAATTTAATAGGCCAAGCTTGATTTTGTTATGAAACGTATTCCTGCAAAGGAGAAGCTAATTCTACTTAAAATTATGCCTAAGAGTCACCCCCAGAGAACCTCTTTTTGTTGATCAGATGCAGACTCTCTCTCAAAGCCAACTCTGTAGGTAAACTCACTGCCCTCCCCTTCACGTGGGACAGGACTCCCAGGGATGTAAATCTCCCCGCAACACGCGACATGACTCCTGGGGATGAGCCTGGCCCTGGCACTGTGGGAATGAGAAAGCCTTCTTGGACCAAAAGGAGAAAGAAAAATTAAACAAAATAGAGTTTCAGTGGCTGAGAGATTTCAAATAGAGTCAAGAGGTCACTCTGGAGGTTATTCTTATGCATTATAAAGATATCTCTTTTTAGTTTTTAGTGTATGGAAAGAGTTAAAGGAAATACCTGAAACTGTTGAAATGTAATCCAGTAGCCTTGATTCTTGAAGATGACTGTGTAACTATATAGCTCTTAAGGTGTGACTGTGTAATTGTGAAAACCTTGAGACTGACACTCCCTTTATCCAGTGTAAGGACAGATGAGTAAGAAAACAAAGACAAAAATAAATAAATCTTCGAGGGTGGGGGAAAGGGGGTATGGGATGCTTTGGGTGTTCTTTTTTTTATTTTTATTCTTCTTTTTATTTTTTTATAGAGTAATGAAAATTTTCAAAAATTGATTGTGCTGATGAATGCACAACTATATGCGATAACCATGAACCATGATTGTACACTTTGGATGACTATTTGGTATGTGAATATATCTCAATAAAACTGCACTTAAAAAAAAAAGTCTGGGGGAGAAACAGGATTTACAGTCTCAAAGTATCTCTCACAAGACACGTATCAACTACAAAGGGAAAGACAGTAACTTTACAATGGAGAAACTCAGCAGACCAAGTGATAAAGGCAAACACCAACAGTGATAAGGCATATCAACATCATAAACTCCTTGATAGTATTAACTGAGAATACATCACTGATATGGTATTCTTGCCAAAAAATGTATAAACTCAATCCAATCATGAAATAACATCAGACAAATCCAAGCTGACGGATGTTCTACAAAATAACTGATCAGTACTCTTCAAAAGTGTCAAGATTATGAAAGACAAGAACTGTTACATACTGGAAGAGACTGGAAAAATAAATACAATGTTGGTTCCTGGGTAGGATCCTAGAACAGAAAAAGGACAATAGTTGAAAAATTGGTAACATTCTAAGAAGGTCTGTAGTTTATTAATAATATGATACTAATGCTAATTTCCTATTCTTGATAATTATACTATGGTTAAGTAAGATGTTAACATTATGGGAAGTGGGCTGACAAATAAAGGGAACTCTGTACTATTTTTGCAACTGTCTTCAAGTCTAAAATGAGACCAAAATAGTTTAAAAACTGTAAGGAATTCTGAGCACAGGTAGAGGAATTACCCTTAGATAGGAAGAAATCTCTTCTATGGAGGCAGAATGAAAGCAGTTGAGATAGAGGAATAGAATGGAAAATGGAAGAAAGTGAAGGCAGTTCATTTTAGCTGTCTTCTACTTTCTTGTGAAATAGAAGTTATCACCTGCTGCCCCATATTTAAACAGTGGCACCAACTAGGAAAATAGATCATTACTGTCCAGCACTAGAAAACAACAACTCCAGGGAAACAGGGAAACAGAGAATCAAGTATCTGAGAATAATAGAGACAGGTACTAAATCTGTGCCATTCATATTCTTTACATGATCTAACCTATTTCACATTTATCTTTTAAAAGTTTGCCTGTTGATAACCCGGGGCAAGATGGCAGACTGGTGAGCTGTATGTTTTAGTTACTCCTCCAGGAAAGTAGGTAGAAAGCCAGGAACTGCGTGGACTGGACACCACAGAGCAATCTGACTTTGGGCATACTTCATACAACACTCATGAAAACGTGGAACTGCTGAGATCAGCGAAATCTGTAAGTTTTTGCGGCCAGGGGACCCGCGCCCCTCCCTGCCAGGCTCAGTCCCGTGGGAGGAGGGGCTGTCAGCTCCGGGAAGGAGAAGGGAGAACTGCAGTGGCAGCCCTTATCGGAAACTCATTCTGCTGATCCAAACTCCAACCATAGATAGACGGAGACCAGACACCAGAGAATCTGAGAGCAGCCAGCCCAGCAGAGAGGAGACAGGCATAGAAAAAAAACAACACAAAAAAATCCAAAATAAAAGCGGAGGATTTTTGGAGTTCTGGTGAACACAGAAGGGGGAAGGGCAGAGCTCAGGCCCGAGCGCAGGCCCTGAGGCGCATATGCAAATCCTGAAGAAAAGCTGATCTCTCTGCCCTGTGAACCTTTCCTTAATGGCCCTGGTTGCTTTGTCTCTTAGCATTTCAATAACCCATTAGATCTCTGAAGAGGGCCCTTTTTTTTTTCTTTCTTTTTTTTTTTTAATCCTTTTTTCTTTTTCTAAAACAGTTACTCTAAGAAGCCCAATACAGAAAGCTTCAAAGACTTGCAATTTCGGCAGGTCAAGTCAAGAGCAGAACTAGGAGAGCTCTGAGACAAAATGCAATAATCCAGTGGCTGAGAAAATTCACTAAACACCACAACTTCCCAAGAAAAGGGGTGTGTCCGCTCACAGCCATCATCCTGGTGGACAGGAAACACTCCTGCCCATCACCAGCCCCATAGCCCAGAGCTGCCCCACACAACCCAGTGTGACAGAAGTGCTTCAAATAACAGGCACACACCACAAAACTGGGCGTGGACATTAGCCTTACCTGCAACCTCAGCTGACTGTCCCAGAGTTGGGAAGGTAGAGCAGTGTGAATTAACAAAGCCCCATTCAGCCATCATTTCAGCAGACTGGGAGCCTCCCTACACAGCCCAGCAGCCCAGAACTGCCCTAGGGGGATGGCACTCACCTGTGACATAGCACAGTCACCCCTCAACAGAGGACCCGGGGTGCACAGCCTGGAAGAGGGGCCCACTTGCAAGTCTCAGGAGCCATACGCCAATACCAAGGACTTGTGGGTCAGTGGGAGAGACAAACTGTGGCAGGACTGAACTGAAGGATTAGACTATTGCAGCAGCTTTAAAACTCTAGGATCACCAGGGAGATTTGATTGTTAGAGCCACCCCCCCCAACCTGACTGCCCAGAAACACGCCCCATACACAGGGCAGGCAACACCAACTACACACGCAAGCTTGGTACACCAATTGGGCCCCACAAGACTCACTCCCCCACTCACCAAAAAGGACAAGCAGGGGAGAACTGGCTTGTGGAAAACAGGTGGCTCGTGGACGCCACCTGCTGGTTAGTTAGAGAAAGTGTACTGCACAAAGCTGTAGATCTGATAAATTAGAGATAAGGACTTCAATTGGTCTACAAATCCTAAAAGAACCCTATCAAGTTCAGCAAATGCCACGAGGCCAAAAACAACAGAAAATTATAAAGCATATGAAAAAACCAGACGATATGGATAACCCAAGCCCAAGCACCCAAATCAAAAGATCAGAAGAGACACACCACCTAGAGCAGCTACTCAAAGAACTAAAGATGAACAATGAGACCATAGTACGGGAAACAAAGGAAATCAAGAAGACCCTAGAAGAGCATAAAGAAGACATTGCAAGACTAAATAAAAAAATGGATGATCTTATGGAAATTAAAGAAACTGTTGACCAAATTAAAAAGATTCTGGACACTCATAGTACAAGACTAGAGGAAGTTGAACAACGAATCAGTGACCTGGAAGATGACAGAATGGAAAATGAAAGCATAAAAGAAAGAATGGGGAAAAAAATTGAAAAACTCGAAATGGACCTCAGGGATATGATAGATAATATGAAACGTCCAAATATAAGACTCAATGGTGTCCCAGAAGGGGAAGAAAAGGGTAAAGGTCTAGGAAGAGTATTCAAAGAAATTGTTGGGGAAAACTTCCCAAATCTTCTAAACAACATAAATACACAAATCATAAATGCTCAGCGAACCCCAAATAGAATAAATCCAAATAAACCCACTCTGAGACATGTACTGATCACACTGTCAAACACAGAAGAGAAGGAGTAAGTTCTGAAAGCAGCAAGAGAAAAGCAATTCACCACATACAAAGGAAACAGCATAAGACTAAGTAGTGACTACTCAGCAGCCACCATGGAGGCGAGAAGGCAGTGGCACGATATATTTAAAATTCTGAGTGAGAAAAATT
Organism: Choloepus didactylus; assembly: GCF_015220235.1. Classification (NCBI taxonomy): domain Eukaryota; kingdom Metazoa; phylum Chordata; class Mammalia; order Pilosa; family Megalonychidae; genus Choloepus; species Choloepus didactylus. Next base: position 166,087,147 of record NC_051309.1, on the reverse strand, counting down.
TCCAGCCAAGAATACTTTATCCAGCAAAGCTCTCCTTCAAATTTGAGGGAGAGCTTAAATTTTTCACAGACAAACAAATGCTGAGAGAATTTGCTAACAAGAGACCTGCCCTACTGGAGATACTAAAAGGAGCCCTACAGACAGAGAAACAAAGAAAGGACAGAGAGACTTGGAGAAAGGTTCAGGACTAAAGAGATTCGGTATGGGTACAATAAAGGATATTAATAGAGAGAGGGGAAAAATATGACAAACATAAACCAAAGGATAAGATGGCTGATTCAAGAAATGCCTTCACTGTTATAACGTTGAATGTAAATGGATTAAACTCCCGAATTAAAAGATATAGATTCGCAGAATGGATCAAAAAAAATGAACCATCAATATGTTGCATACAAGAGACGCATCTTAGACACAGGGACACAAAGAAACTGAAAGTGAAAGGATGGAAAAAAATATTTCATGCAAGCTACAGCCAAAAGAAAGCAGGTGTAGCAATATTAATCTCAGATAAAATAGACTTCAAATGCAGGGATGTTTTGAGAGACAAAGAAGGCCACTACATACTAATAAAAGGGGCAATTCAGCAAGAAGAAATAACAATCGTAAATGTCTATGCACCCAATCAAGGTGCCACAAAATACATGAGAGAAACACTGGCAAAACTAAAGGAAGCAATTGATGTTTCCACAATAATTGTGGGAGACTTCAACACATCACTCTCTCCTATACATAGATCAACCAGACAGACGACTAATAAGGAAATTGAAAACCTAAACAATCTGATAAATGAATTAGATTTAACAGACATATACAGGACATTACATCCCAAATCACCAGGATACACATACTTTTCTAGTGCTCACGGAACTTTCTCCAGAACAGATCATATGCTGGGACATAAAACAAGCCTCAATAAATTTAAAAAGATTGAAATTATTCAAAGCACATCCTCTGACCACAAGGGAATACAATTAGAAGTCAATAACCATCAGAGACTTAGAAAATTCACAAATACCTGGAGGTTAAACAACACACTACTAAACAATCAGTGGGTTAAAGAAGAAATAGCAAGAGAAATTGCTAAATATATAGAGATGAATGAAAATGAGAACACAACATACCAAAACCTATGGGATGCAGCAAAAGCAGTGCTAAGGGGGAAATTTATAGCACTAAACGCATATATTAAAAAAGAAGAAAGAGCCAAAATCAAAGAACTAATGGATCAACTGAAGAAGCTAGAAAATGAACAGCAAACCAATCCTAAACCAAGTACAAGAAAAGAAATAACAAGGATTAAAGCAGAAATAAATGACATAGAGAACAAAAAAACAATACAGAGGATAAATATCACCAAAAGTTGGTTCTTTGAGAAGATCAACAAGATTGACAAGCCCTTAGCTAGACTGACAAAATCAAAAAGAGAGAAGACCCATATAAACAAAATAATGAATGAAAAAGGTGACATAACTGCAGATCCTGAAGAAATTAAAAAAATTATAAGAGGATACTATGAACAACTGTATGGCAACAAACTGGATAATGTAGAGGAAATGGACAATTTCCTGGAAACATATGAACAACATAGACTGACCAGAGAAGAAATAGAAGACCTCAACCAACCCATCACAAGCAAAGAGATCCAATCAGTCATCAAAAATCTTCCCACAAATAAATGCCCAGGGCCAGATGGCTTCACAGGGGAATTCTACCAAACTTTCCAGAAAGAACTGACACCAATCTTACTCAAACTCTTTCAAAACATTGAAGAAAATGGAACACTACCTAACTCATTTTATGAAGCTAACATCAATCTAATACCAACACCAGGCAAAGATGCTACAAAAAAGGAAAACTACCGGCCAATCTCCCTAATGAATATAGATGCAAAAATCCTCAACAAAATACTTGCAAATCGAATCCAAAGACACATTAAAAAAATCATACACCATGACCAAGTGGGGTTTATTCCGGGCATGCAAGGATGGTTCAACATAAGAAAATCAATCAATGTATTACAACACATTAACAAGTCAAAAGGGAAAAATCAATTGATCATCTCAATAGATGCTGAAAAAGCATTTGACAAAATCCAACATCCCTTTTTGATAAAAACACTTCAAAAGGTAGGAATTGAAGGAAACTTCCTCAACATGATAAAGAGCATATATGAAAAACCCACAGCCAGCATAGTACTCAATGGTGAGAGACTGAAAGCCTTCCCTCTAAGATCAGGAACAAGACAAGGATGCCCGCTGTCACCACTGTTATTCAACATTGTGCTGGAAGTGCTAGCCAGGGCAATCCGGCAAGACAAAGAAATAAAAGGCATCCAAATTGGAAAAGAAGAAGTAAAACTGTCATTGTTTGCAGATGATATGATCTTATATCTAGAAAACCCTGAGAAATCGACGATACAGCTACTAGAGCTAATAAACAAATTTAGCAAAGTAGCGGGATAGAAGGTTAATGCACATAAGTCAGTAATGTTTCTATATGCTAGAAATGAACAAACCGAAGAAACACTCAAGAAACAGATACCATTTTCAATAGCAACTAAAAAAATCAAGTACCTAGGAATAAACTTAACCAAAGATGTAAAAGACCTATACAAAGAAAACTACATAACTCTACTAAAAGAAATAGAGGGGACCGTAAAAGATGGAAAAATATTCCATGTTCATGGATAGGAAGACTAAATGTCATTAAGATGTCAATTCTACCCAAACTCATCTACAGATTCAATGCAATCCCAATCAAAATCCCAACAACCTACTTTGCAGACTTGGAAAAGCTAGTTATCAAATTTAGTTGGAAAGGGAAGATGCCTCGAATTGCTAAAGACACTCTAAAAAAGCAAAACGAAGTGGGAGGACTTACACTCCCTGACTTTGAAGCTTATTATAAAGCCACAGTTGCCAAAACAGCATGGTACTGGCACAAAGATAGACATATAGATCAATGGAATCGCATTGAGAATTCGGAGATAGACCCTCACATCTATGGCCGACTGATCTTTGATAAGGCCCCCAAAGTCACTGAACTGAGTCATAATGGTCTTTTCAACAAATGGGGCTGGGAGAGTTGGATATCCATATCCAAAAGAATGAAAGAGGACCCCTACCTCACCCCCTACACAAAAATTAACTCAAAATGGACCAAAGATCTCAATAGAAAAGAAAGTACCATAAAACTCCTAGAAGATAATGTAGGAAAACATCTTCAAGACCTTGTATTAGGCGGCCACTTCCTAGACTTTACACCCAAAGCACAAGCAACAAAAGAGAAAATAGATAAATGGGAACTCCTCAAGCTTAGAAGTTTTTGCACCTCAAAGGAATTTCTCAAAAAGGTAAAGAGGCAGCCAACTCAATGGGAAAAAATTTTTGGAAACCATGTATCTGACAAAAGACTGATATCTTGCATATATAAAGAAATCCTACAACTCAATGACAATAGTACAGTCGGCCCAATTATAAAATCGGCAAAAGATATGAAAAGACAGTTCTCTGAAGAGGAAATACAAATGGACAAGAAACACATGAAAAAATGTTCAGCTTCACTAGCTATTAGAGAGATGCAAATTAAGACCACAATGAGATACCATCTAACACCGGTTAGAATGGCTGCCATTAATCAAACAGGAAACTACAAATGCTGGAGGGGATGTGGAGAAATTGGAACTCTTATTCATTGTTGGTGGGACTGTATAATGGTTCAGCCACTCTGGAAGTCAGTCTGGCAGTTCCTTAGAAAACTAGATATAGACTTACCATTCGATCCAGCGATTGCACTTCTCGGTATATACCCGGAAGATCGGAAAGCAGTGACACGAACAGATATCTGCACGCCAATGTTCATAGCAGCATTATTCACAATTGCCAAAAGATGGAAACAACCCAAATGTCCTTCAACAGATGAGTGGATAAATAAAATGTGGTATATACACACTATGGAATACTACGCGGCAGTAAGAAGGAACGATCTCGTGAAACATATGACAACATGGATGAACCTTGAAGACATAATGCTGAGCGAAATAAGCCAGGCACAAAAAGAGAAATATTATATGCTACCACTAATGTGAACTTTGAAAAATGTAAAACAAATGGTTTATAATGTAGAATGTAGGGGAACTAGCAATAGAGAGCAATTAAGGAAGGGGGAACAATAATCCAAGAACAGATAAGCTATTTAACGTTCTGGGGATGCCCAGGAATGACTATGGTCTGTTAATTTCTGATGGATATAGTAGGAACAAGTTCACAGAAATGTTGCTATATTATGTAACTTTCTTGGGGTAAAGTAGGAACATGTTGGAAGTTAAGCAGTTATCTTAGGTTAGTTGTCTTTTTCTTACTCCCTTGTTATGGTCTCTATGAAATGTTCTTTTATTGTATGTTTGTTTTCTTTTTAACTTTTTTTCATACAGTTGATTTAAAAAAGAAGGGAAAGTTAAAAAAAAAAAAAAAAAAAAAAAACCAAGGAAAAAAAAAAGATGTAGTGCCCCCTTGAGGAGCCTGTGGAGAATGCAGGGGTATTCGCCTACCCCACCTCCATGGTTGCTAACATGACCACAGACATAGGGGACTGGTGGTTTGATGGGTTGAGCCCTCTACCACAGGTTTTACCCTTGGGAAGACGGTTGCTGCAAAGGAGAGGCTAGGCCTCCCTATGGTTGTGCCTAAGAGCCTCCTCCCGAATGCCTCTTTGTTGCTCAGATGTGGCCCTGTCTCTAGCTAAGCCAACTTGAAAGGTGAAATCACTGCCCTCCCCCCTACGTGGGATCAGACACCCAGGGGAGTGAATCTCCCTGGCAACGTGGAATATGACTCCCGGGGAGGAATGTAGACCTGGCATCGTGGGACGGAGAACATCTTCTTGACCAAAAGGGGGATGTGAAAGGAAATGAAATAAGCTTCAGTGGCAGAGAGATTCCAAAAGGAGCCGAGAGGTCACTCTGGTGGGCACTCTTATGCACACTTTAGACAACCCTTTTTAGGTTCTAAAGAATTGGGGTAGCTGGTGGGGGATACCTGAAACTATCAAACTACAACCCAGAACCCATGAATCTCGAAGACAGTTGTATAAAAAGGTAGCGTATGAGGGGTGACAATGGGATTGGGAAAGCCATAAGGACCACACTCCACTTTGTCTAGTTTAGGGATGGATGAGTAGAAAAATAGGGGAAGGAAACAAACAGACAAAGGTACCCAGTGTTCTTTTTTACTTCAATTGCTCTTTTTCACTCTAATTATTATTCTTGTTATTTTTGTGTGTGTGCTAATGAAGGTGTCAGGGACTGATTTGGGTGATGAATGTACCACTATGTAATGGTACTGTAAACAATTGAAAGTACGATTTGTTTTGTATGACTGCGTGGTATGTGAATATATCTCAATAAAATGAAGATTAAAAAAAAAAAAAAAAGAATTGATTCAAAATGTAAAAAAAAAACAAACAAAAAACTAATAACCCAATTTTGAATAATTTAAAGCTCTTTTTGGGGAAGTTTTTGACTCAATTGGGCTCATCATGCATGGCTTTGATGTGAAACAATTTGTTCTTGAAAGCTAACATTATTGTTGGCAATAAAGACAGGAAGTAGAAATAAGTTTCCAATATGTAAAGCAGATTTCTCATTTCACATGGACCTGTTCTGGGTCTTGGCTTATGAATCACACTATGTTCCCTGCAATAAGATGCTGTCCATGCAGCTGGTTATGAAAAATGGCCTGTAATTGTGAATCTGATATTGGTTTTCAATACTGAATTTATCATTCTGTCCTCTTAACAGATATTAAATACTTTAAGGAATTTAAAAAAAAAAAAAAAAAAAAAGTTTGCCTGTTCATAACTTTGATAACCAACAAACAGAGAAAGTGACAGGATTTTAAAAATCTCATACTTGAAAATACAAGCTATTGACTTGCAATTTTTGCTGCTTCAAAATAGGCTTTCTGATTTTTACTTGGTTTCATGATTATCTTTAAAAGCTGTCTTCAAAATAGGATGATAAAATAAACTACCAGTAATAAACTAAATTGATAAACTACTAATATAAACTAAATAATAAAACTACTGCTAACATTCACGTCTCAGAGGCCAATTATTTTGGAAGTCAAAGATGCCTTAAGTCGTCTCCAGGGTTCTGCTTCTATCAATCGCCTAGAAGTATTCATTGACTAATAAGTATAATAACCAAAAACCTCTAAAATGTGAATTACTAATTAGACTTATAAAAATGCATAAATAATACCACCTGTAGTTTATACTACATCTAACGGTTCAGGGTTGTTTTTAATTTTATTATAAAAATCACATTTTGATTTCCATAAACTGAATAGATTTGATCTACCCAAACAGAAACCATGTAAGAACTTTTACAAGAATTTAATGAAGGAAAGTTCTATATACTATAATTCTTAAGTGTATCTGAGGTCTTCTTAGGACCCAGAAAAGAGAGGTACTGGATATACCAGGATCTCCAAAGCTAAGAAGAAACAAAAGACTCCATGCATAGCAGAAAGGAAAAACTGCATTTACAGTCTCCATGGTGCCAGTGAGTTAAAGAATCAGAAGTCTAATAATTAAAGGATCTATAGGATGTGTACTGTTGAACAGAAATCATGTGAGTTTTTCAAATTAAGGTAATTATATATGACAGGGGGTCTGAAACGGTATGCTCAAGGCACAGGATGGCAGTTAAACAGGATAAATGTGGCATATCATACCAGGATGCAAATTTACATTCTTTTTTATTAAATAAGTATGATATTATGCAATCTAAAGCAAAATTCACTTGAATAAGCAATGCACACAAATCTTTAAAGAAATTTCTTGAATTTTTATGATAAAATGAGCCTTGTAAGAAACATCTCAAGAGCTGATCTTTCTAGGTGTACTTTGGTAAAAAAGTTTGAGAAGTACCATAAATAATCATAATTTTTTTATGGGACCAAGGAGCTCTGACTGGCGAGTCAAGGATAATGCTAAGCAGGTAAATACAAAACACTTAAGAGCAAAAAAGTAGCAAATCTTGCTTTGATCTACTCTTGCTTAGTTTCTTTACATTGTTTTATCACTGGTATTCCAAAGACTCGGTATCATGCTAAAGATTAAAGTGGCTCTGTTTCTTTTGTTCCATCTACTGGAATATGCCTATCTTTTCTCACGCATGAACAAACAAGAAGAGAATGGTACGACTGGTTTTGATTTCATAACTCAACATTAATTTTCTCAGGTCAAACTGATTTCTTGTTTATAATAAAAAATGTAGAGTTAAAATACATATAAACTAAATAACAGAACTACTGCTAACAGTATATATATATATATAAAAAACAGAATATATATATATATTCTTAGGGTTGAAAATAATATCCAAAATACAGAAACTTTTTGTTTCAGTTAAAGCAATTTAAAATAATTTGTTCTTTATGATAAGTTTTTCAAACATAGAAAAATAAAATCTCTTTGTCCAATATGACTGACATTGAACTAAAAATGGCTTACCACACAATAAGTTCAAAGTATATTAAACTTACTTTCATAAATAGAATAAAACAAATAGAATTAAGGAAATAAAGAATCAATTACATCATACTTTACTGTCTTATATAAAGAACTACCCGGTATCTGTAAAAGCTATTTTGCTGAACACCTAAAAATCCTTTTAGATACTGATAAATTAAGTTTGGTTGTTCATTAAGATCAACACATCAGTCTACATAATTCAAAAACAGCTTCTCATTTATAGGTAGTAATAAGCAACAATTTAAAAGTCAGCCTAACAGATATTCCACTATCACCATCCCCACCACCATTACTAGCTTTTAACCAACTAACAAAATTAACTTTTTATTTTCCCCATTCAGACTATGTACAGAGAAACTATGAGAAGTAAAAGGTTAAGACTCTCAAAAACTAAATTACCCTCTGAAAAGTGAACTGGCTGTAAATAAACTTTAAATTATTCAGCATACAGCAGCCTCATTCTCCACTGATGGCTACCTGAGTCCCTGAACATTAGCAGTGAACCCAACCAAGAACAAAGAGAGCTGGTCATCTGTTTTTAGTGTTTGCTGTAATTGATTTCATTTCAAAATCAAACAGGCTCCCCGTTGTTGGTATTGCCTGCTTTTTCCCTCAGCAATGGACAGTTAATTTTGGAGTATTATTCTAATTTTGTTACTAAATATTCATTACCCCTCAATAGTCACAGTTAATGTTTTAAAACAAAATGAGAAAAAGTTCAGAATAAATAATCTAAAAATATTGCTTAATACAGATACACATGGCTACACATAGAAATATTTATAGATATGTGAGTATACATATACACGCACACACACACATTAGTTAGTAGTGTTAGTATAGTTAATATATACACATATACTCCCATATACTCCCTTGTTCTGTAAGCTAAGAGGGTCTGGAAGCAATAACAGATCTTGGTTTCTAATACTGTTCTTCAGTAAAAGGAACTAGCACTCCTTGGATAAATCATTGATTCTAGGGCTCAGGCAGGAAATATACAAGATAAGCCTAAAGCATCGTGTAATAACAAAAAGTAAGAAAGTGATCAAAACACACACACACATACACACAATGATGGGAGTATGTCAGGGGAATACAGAAGCCTACTGAAAGAGCTCCCAATGGTCAAAGATAAAACTATTTGAGAAAGAAAAAAGTACTGAATTAAAACTCCAAGTATAAAATAAATATCCATGAGTGCATATTTCTATAATTCCATAAATAATAAAAGGGGGAGAGGAGACAAATCTTTCATGCAGAATTTCAAATAATTTATGTAGAAGCTCCACCTTTAAGGAATAAGAGTGACTTTCTTCTAAAGAGCACAGTGTGGAAAGAGAGAGGAAAAAAAGTAACTTTACAGTGGAGAAATCTGACAAACAATACCTCAAGCCAGGTGATCAAGGTTAATATCAACAGTAATGTCATATTGATAGTACATACCCTTGATACGACACGATGCGACTGGCACTATACCTGTGGTCTTCTTCTCCAAAACACAATAGCCTAGTCTAATCATAAGAAAAACATCAGACAAATCTCATTTGAGATTTGGAACATTCTATAAAGTACCTGACCAGTAATATTCAAAAATATCAAGGCCATCAGAAACAAGGAAAAGTCCAAGAAACTGTTACAACTAAGTAGAGCCTAAGGAGACATGACAACTAAATGTAATGGGGTATTCTGGAACAGGAAAAAGACATAAGAGGAAAAGTGAGGAAATGTGAATAACGTATGGACTTCAGTTAATAATAATGTATCAATACTGGTTCACTCATTAAGACAAATGTGTCACACTGACATAAGATTTTAATAATAGGGGAAACCGAGTATGGAGTATAGTATTATACTCATAATTATTCTGAAAATCTAAAACTGTTCTAAAATAAAAGTTTATTAAAAAATAATCTAAGAATTCTGTGCTACATTCATATAATTATTAAGAATTTATTTCCATGTACTTGAAAAATAAGTATATTTGGTAATTTAACTACTACTATACTAACTACTATTTTTAAGCATTCATACTTGAAATCCCATATTATAAAATCCATGAACTGAAATCTTTAATATCAGCAACCTGGAGATTCAATATATCAATATTTAGGGTGTCACATAAGGAAAAGGAAATATAGAATGTAAGCTTTGTATCATTGTTGAATCTCTTGTATTTCTTAGCTGCGCTTAATGGGATTGCATAAAAGAATGTTCTTGTACATGGGAAGTGTATACGTGAATTATAGTGAATGTTCAAGGATGTGTGCAGCTAGCTCTCATATGTTCAGAAGACAGAGCAATAGATGATGGACGATAGATAGGGAGGGAAAGAAATAGCGATGCGACAGCATGTTAAAGTTGGTGGATTGAGCTATCGGGGGAGGGGGGTCAGGGTATGATGGAATTCTGTGTATGGGGTTAGTATTGTTTTTGCAACTGTTCCTATAACTTTGAATTTATTTCAAAATTTAAAAAAAATTTAAAAAAAATAAAATTAAAAAAAATATATTTAGGGTGTCACCACTAAGCTAAGTCCTAAGGATTCAATAATGAACTGAAAAAGAAAAAAATATGTGGTCCCTGCCTTCATGAAGTTTGGAGGCTAGTGACAATCATATAATCACACAAATAAATATAAATTGCAACTGTGGTAAATGAATAGTAGTATTACTTAATCTGAGAGGTTAGGGCATTCCCTAAGGAAATCAAACTTCAGCTGAGATATGAAGGATGACTAGGAGCCAACAAGGTAAGAAAGGGAGAAAAGAGGGTTCAAACTAAGAGAAAAGCATGTGCAAAGTCCTTGCAATGGCTAGGCTAAAGAAGGCCAGTATGGTTGAGGAGGGGAGAGGTAAGCAAAACATGGTACAAGATGAAGCTGGAGAGTTAAGCCATGTTAAGGAATTTTATTTTTATCACAGAAAAAATGCAAAACCATGAAAGGACTGGGGGGGGGGGTGGGTAGGAGGAGAATGACAATCAACTTTGTGTTTCAGAATAAATCACTGTGCCTTCAGGATGGATAATGGATTAGAGAGGAGCCAAAAATAGAAGTGATTAGACAAGAATGGAGGCTACTGTTGAAGTTTCACACAAGATGATGGTAACAAACTAAAGTGGTAGTAGTGGAAATGGAAAGAAATAAACAAAAGAGACATTTAGAAGGTAAGATTAATAAAACTTGTTGACAGATTGGAATTTGGTAATGGAGAAGGAGTTAATAAGAATCACCCCTAGTTTTCTAGATTTTACAACTGGAAAGATAATGGCATCAGTCAATAAAATAAGGAACAAAGAAAAGAGGACCAACATTTTGGATTTTTTTGGAGGGGGAGGAAGAATCAGTCTAGTTTTAGATACAGTGGATTTGAGATACCTTTAATATAGTCAAGAGAAGGTGTCTATTAGACAGCAAGATATACAGGTCTAGAGCTCAGAGGAGATAGAAAACACTCATGCTGTTAGAAAAGCTGACATCTTTATCCTAGAAGAGCAGCTAACTATAATCCCCAAATATCAAAGAAACACATTAGAATTACACTAGCGGCATTGGGATTTAGTTAAAACAAAAAGTTGAGGGAGAACATGACAATCATATTTCATCAGCAATCATATGTCATCATTCCCATGGGGAAGACAGGGATTTTTTAGATTTTGGTTCAACAGTATAATAATTACATGACCAATCATAGACCATTTTAAAGTTTAGCAGGGCTGGCCAACAGAACTTTATGCAATGATAGAAATGCTCTATATCTGCACGGTCCAATAAAGTAACCACTAGCTACACAGGACTACTGAGCACTTGAAATACAGACAGTGTGACAGAGGAACTCAATTTTTTTATTTGATTTGATTTTAATCAATTTAAATAACCACAGGTGGCTAGTGGTCACTGTATTGGACAGCAGGTTTAGAGCTTCCTCAAATATTTCATCCAATCCCCAACAACAACCTTGTAAATTATCTAGGAGTGGGAGTCGGAAGAAGAAGTAGAAGTGGAGGTGGGGTGGGAGAAACTTGTCATTTCTCCTGTTTATTTCATTATTCGAATTTTTATTTCAAGGATATTTATATATTACTTTAATAATTAAAATTTTAATTTTTAAAGCAATTGATGATATTCATTATAGACAAAATATTTTGTAACAAAAATAGTAAATATTGAAAAAGGAAAATAAAAATCAACTGTAAACTTACCTATAAGAAATAATCTACAATTAACAGCTAGTCATACAAGAGGATATACAATTTTAACCCTTTTGTCAGAAGTACGCATAGCACCAATGGCCCAAGTAGCTTTCCTAAGAGTTTTATCACATTTCTCTTCTGTCCACCAAACACCTTGGGAATTCTGTTAGACAGCCACCATCTCAATATTGGAAAGAACTCTACCACAAAATTGCCAAAGATAAACACTCAATAATTCACTTACCTATCTCCCTTTCACCAGCACCATTACTACTCCTGCCACCAATGTCACAGTCTAATTTGAACATAATCTCTACCCCCAATGTCAAGAAATCATTTAATCACTATAGTGAAAAGAACACAAGCTTTGGAGTCAAGCACCTTTTGTTTTTAAGTCCTGGGGTACCTTTTACTGCTTGGGTGACCCTGACTACTTACTTGTGCTGGTTTTCGTACCTTCTTCATTTGTTAATAAAATAAGACTACCTAATACACAGCTAGTATTTATAAAGCATAATGTCTAGCCACAGTAGCATTCAATAAATGACAACTATTGTCAGGTTCTGTGTGCCCGGTACTGCCTCAGATGCTGGAGGCAGCACTCTGAAGCAAAACAAATCGGCTGCTGGCCATCCTGGAGGTTATGTGTCACTGGCTAAACTCCAGTGTTTCCTTCCACCTGGTGTTTGAATACCTGATTCATCCTGTATAAGGTGTTTGACCTTGTACAAGGCACTTTACCTAAATCTCAATTTCTTCATTTATAACATGGTAAAGTTATATGCTCTATCTACTCGACATGGGTGGGGTAAAAATTCCTCTTCTCTAGGGTAAAGCTTTCCAACAATATGCCAAGAATGGATTACAGATGTTCTGAGATACTGACTCCCACCAGCCTTCAAGGAGCCCGAGTGGGTCTGGCTACAGTCTGCCATACAAATATAACCATTTTCTACATGTGCCATAACGTAGAAAACAAACTGGGGTTACCATTTGACTTCCTCCTCTGGGTGATTCAGGCCTCACCACCAATTCTGTAGTTCTAATGATCCTGCTACAAAGACAATGTGTCACTATTCTCCAAAGGATCAAAGAGGATCAAACATGAAAACTGAGGTGCTACTAGACCAATGCCATCATAAATATAAAAACAAAACGAAACAAAATAAAACTAACAATTACCTTAGGTGAGAATTATTCCACCTGTGTCAGATTTTCACAAAAGTCTTGAGCAATTTTCAGAGACCATAACAATCTAAGAATTCTTTCTGGTGGCAAATATTTGCCTTCTGAGAGAGGATCTGATTTTTTCCAAATGCCCAAAGACTCTAAGAGTCTAGTGATGAAGGTAAGGTGATAAAGCCAGGCAAGAATTCTTGACTCTTGTATATCTCAATCTGAACTGGAAGTAGTTCTAGAAGTGGATTTCAAAGCTGATTGCCTATTTGAAGAATGGTATTCACTTAAGTATGCTTGTAAAGGGAAAAAGTAATTACTTCATAAACAGTTGATTCAGGAAACAGGACCTGCCTATGCCCAACCTAAGACAAGACTTCAAAAGAAATAGAGGGGAAGGGAATGAGAGGAGGGGGGGAAGAAAGAAGGAAGAGTAATAAAGATAAGAGAAAAAAAAAAAAAAAGAAAATATATGCTTGTTATCTTGTAGAGAATGGCTGAGAGTCTGTAAGGGCTATTCATTGGCTTTCATGACTACCTAAAGTGAGCAAAGACCAAGTATAACGATTATTTTCACATCTTTGATTTGTGGTCTTTTTCATACATCCCAACATTAATGTTGGTGCTAATCTGACTTTTAGACTGCCATGGTCCCCAAGTCATCATCTTCCATATTATGTAGAACTACTTATTTTCCATTCTATGTGTATATTGTTAGGTTTTTGTCCAAAACCATACCACTTTAAATTCCCTGTTGAATTAACTGCTTCCTCCACCTCAAATTTATCATTCCAAAATTCATTTATACCTCCAAACTCTTACAATGCCAAGTTTACTGTTTATAAGCTTTATTTTCAAATTTTTCATTCCTCATATGTTATAATAAATACACACACACACACACACACACACACACACACAGAGAGACTTAGATCCACCCTCATGGCAAAACCCTATAGAATACCACTCCATAGACCTCCAAATGCAATTCTTCTTGTCATACCATTCAAACCAGGTGTTCATCCACTGAAAAATAATAAAGGAAAGACATTCTTTTTTTAATGTCCGATAGAAAATCAGGTGAGAGAGGAAATCATGATACCCGTGACTCATTCCAAAAAGGATGCAGAAGCAGTCTAGAGGAGAGGTTAACAGCTCACAGACTGGAGTCAATCTAGGATCTATCCTGGTTCTACCATGTAATTCTGAGCAGATTACTTCAGTAATCACTTGGTTTAGTATTTTCAGTTAATCATTTTGTTTCAGTTTCTTCATCTATAAAAATGGGGATTTTAGCCACCTTATAAGGATTAAATGAGATAATCATGTAAAGCACTAAACATAATGCTTGGCACACAGTAAGCAAATGATTGTTAATTGCTGTTACAGTGTTAGACAGAATCTACTATTTAGCATAGTCTATTGTTTATAAAGTCACGTTGGCTACTTCCCAAGTGAGGATGCTAGAAAGAGGGAAAATTATTTTATTATGTGGGCAGAAAATAGAGGTGACTCTACATAGCCTATGATGAGGAGTATATAGGTCTCTTCAAGTTCTAACATTCTGTGAAACAATCATCAAAGCATTTAGAATTTCAGACACTCAAATAACAAACACTTCACAACCAAATCAATAAATTCAAATATGCACTCCAAAACTTGTGTTTAGTTTGGAAGGATACAAACTTAATGTATTCCTCTGAGAGAAACAATCATCAAATACCTGATTTAGAATGAAGGGAAAAGGGGTGTCAAGATAAGCTACAACATACCATAGGTTTATGGACCACACCATTGAAATAACTATTTCCCCTTCCTAGCAAAATTAAAGTCCAAGGATATGACTCAAGTGAAAAATAAGAAAATGAGAGCAAAGTGCAACCAGAATTTAAATTTTTTACTCTGAACTACACCTAGTAGGTTGGCAATGTTCAGTATGTATTAAATAATTATAACACATCAATTTATAAATTCACTGAATCTCCAGAGCACTGACCACAACCATCCCTAAAACGAAACCTCAAAACCACAAATCAGAAACTAAACAAGTAGGCAGTCTCACTTCCTTCTCTAGGCCTAGGAAGAAATTTAGAAACACTCAAGTTTCAAAGTAGTTAGAAATTGCAGTATAAAGCTAGAATCCCTGCATTCTACTCTCCTAGGTCCCCAAAGAAGTCATTTACAGTTTGGAAAAACAACAGCTCCAGACACACACACACACACACACACACACACACACACACGCACACACACACACACAATGTTTCACTAACCTCAACAAGACAAGATTAAAAACAAGGTTGTTTTTAATCTTTGTAGGTCATATATCCCCTTTGAGAATTTGATAAAAAGAATGGACATTTTCCTCAGAAAAATGAAATGCACTCAAAAAAACTTTGCATGTAATTTCAGGGGCGGTAATGAAGAAAACCCCTGAAAGTCACTGACCCCTAGACCATGGCTCCCAAGTCAAGACCCAGAATTAAGACAAACCATTAATCCAAAGAAAACTAATTTACCGATTTGAAAAGAAACAAAGTAACTGAGGCACAGATTTCAATCCAGAAAATAATATAAGATTAGAAATATTTTCTATTTCATCAGATAAGCAGTGTTAGACTTGAAGGTTAGGGTTGGTCACACTGAAACAAAACAAACAAACAAAAAAATAGGACAAATTGAAGAAAAGCAGATATAGCCTACTGTAGTTGCTCTGAGGTAGCAGCAATGAAATTGTCAATTCCACAGCCTTAATACAAGGCTGGTTTAACGTCAGAATTCTGGCGCACATTTCCATGTCAGCGTAGTTATACTGCAACAGCAACATACCCTTGCAAGTAAAAGCACAAGTTTATGAAAAGTCCTGCAAATCTGCCATTTTCCCTTATCAAATAAGAACGAGATAGAGTAAGTATATACTTTAATCTAGGAGAAAACGAAGGGGAGGGGTATTAGAACTCTTAAAAGGGATACCTAGAGGATCTTCAGGAAGCGTAAACTACAAACTTTTTGTGATCAAAGGACTCCAGACGGAGATAAGAACAAAACAAAGGAAGTAATAATAAAACAAAGTAAAAGGAGAGAGAGCGCGTCCAGAAACTGTTCCTAAAAAAAAAAACAAAAAACAAAAAACAAAAAACAAAAAAAAAAAAAAAAAAAACTCTTTCCTTTTCCTAGACACGTAAACGGTAGTAACTTGACAAAGAGGAACAGACGAGAAGAAAACAGCACAACTCCCTTCCGAAACTCCAGCATTCCTTGGCCATCCTGACAAGCAAAGTCAGACTTGGGACAGTTCACAAGCAAGGCTCCTCCCTGCACCACTGCCAGATGAACCTCTCAGAGGGACTATCACTATCTCCCTTACCCTCATTGAGGGAGAAAGTAAGTGGGGGGTTGCAGAGAGGCGACAGAAACAAAGGTTGACTCCAAGCCTGAAGGTGGCCCACTCCAAGACTTAGTCAAGAAAGACCTGGAACCTACGACCCCTTTTCCTACTCAATGCATGCAAACCCGAGAGGGTTCCGCCCTTAAATGGCCGGTCTTCCCCCTTCACCCGCCTAGTGTTTCAGGGAAACACTCAAAGGGGTAGAAGGAATTAAGGGGCAGAAACTAAAGGCAGAATACTTGGACAGAAATGGCACAGAATAAGGACAGAAGTGTCCTGTGCAAGTCCGGAATAGCGAACCCTTAAGGCAACGTGTCCGCCCCCGCGAACCACCTCAAATCATCCTGCGCCCGACTTTTGCCCTGCTGGCACGCGCTGCCCTCACCTGTCTGCGGGAACTCCGGCAGCTCACACGCTGCGACTTATCCCTGCCGCTGCTCTCTGGGATCGCCTCAATCCTGCAAGAACTGAGCAGAGACGCGATCGGTGTCTTTTCCTACTTCCCTTACCTTCCCCCTCTCCCCCACGCACGTCGGATCCTCGGGGGCGGGGAGCAACTGCAGCTGTCACAGCCTCTCACTGACCAACCGCCGAGGACACCCGGACCGGCGGCCTCCCCACTTCGCCTCCAGAGGTTGCACCCGGAGCAGCGGAGCCGGAAGTGAAGAGACCGGAAGTACCGCTGTCCTTGGACCTGGACGGCCTCTCCCTCAATCCGGCCAGGCCCAGCCACGTCTCGATGGTGCCAGCCGCTCCTCCCACGAGGTCCCCTCCGCCTCTCGCCGAGAGGCTGGCCCCGCCCCTCCCGCTGCGGCCCTAGCAACCACATCCGGGGATCCGCCGGTTCCGTTGCCCTGGTAATTTTCTGGCTGCGGCCGAAATGTAGAGGGTTTTGAGCGCTGGTCCTGATGTACCTCCCAGCGCTGGGAGCTTGCCGAAGGGTGCGACAGCTGATCTTGAGTGGTTGGAGGTCTCCAGGAGTCCTCGGCATCCCTTCTCTCTCACACGCCCCAGCCTCATGCGTTAGGCGTGCAGGAGGTGGATGTCGTTCACGCCCACGCAGACCGCTGGAACGCTAAAGCTTCTGTCTCAGCCACCAGAGAGCAGGAAGGTTATTCCAGCCCCGCGGGAGGTCTGGAGGGGATACGGGAATAAGGAAGCAGACGGGATGCGGGAGCCCACCCTAGCTTCCCCTGCGCCTGAAGAGCCCTCCTCTGGCTACGTCACTCTCGCCCACCCCCTTCTGGAAGACCAGAACCCCATGCCCGGTTCCTTCAGCCCTTGTATACCTTTGTGATCACTCTCTGCTCCGTTCGCTCACTGACGGTGGATTCCTGATAATTTTCATATTTTTACAGCTCATGTGGCTCTGCTTTCCTTGCTCACCCCATAACAAACAGTGATCACTTTCCTGTCTACAAAAACTGACAAATTCCTTCTTTCGGGGCCCTGTACTTTTCCTAGGTCGTGGCCGCAACGTGTACTCTCCCTATCCCCAGCACTGAAGAGAGGGAAAGTATGGCTCCGCAGTAGTGCTAGACATACCTGAAGCTCATTTATGCCCAGTATATGTAGTTGGGTCATCCACACACATCTTCTTTCAGACTGCCTTTTATGACTCCTTTTCCTTTGATAGCCTTGGGTATTCATTTTTACTAATGTTTCACTTGTAGAAATGCAAAGGATAGGTTAGGGCACATTGTGAGATTTATCCTTCTTTAGATCGTACATCTCATCTGCCTTTATTTGTCATAGTAGCTGACAAGACATTTTTGATAACTAAGTTCCCAAGGCAGGGTTCTGCCTCTTCAAATTTTCAGAGTTTCAGTATAATGAAATTGTTCAAATGTAATTCTCTGTCAGATATCTCCCCCCAGATCCATGAACAGTAAATATGTATGACATCATAAATGTTTCAACAAAAATTCTTGTGTACAGGACCCTTATCTTAAATGGCTCTGTCCTTAACAAAAGAAAACAGCAGGTGTGTGTGTGTGTGTGTGTATCAAATCACTCAAACTGTAACTTCAGCTCTGCGGTTTCCTATGGATTTTCCTGTTCAAAGCCATCCTGTTGGTTTGGGGTCAGTCTTCTGGGTTCCAAGAAAAGGACCCCAATCTAGAATAATTACTGCTTTTATAGTATAGGAGCAGAATGGACAAGAACAAAACTGTGTAAGTATTATTTTTTGGGTTTCAGAAGGTTAATGACAAAGAGGTGCATGGCAGTGTTCAGTTGTGCTTGAATGCTGTAAACAATTGTTTGAATTGCCTGGTACCTTAAGGATCCCGGCTAGCTGTATTTTCAGTTTGGGAAAGCTTAGATTCATTTAAGTCAGTCTAACTAACTACATTGTTAGACTCAGAGGGATGTCTTTTATTAGCAAGGTGGTCAGTTGCTGTAGTTATTTGTCCTTAGCTGGATTGTTTCCTTGGAAGCTCTTAAGGTGATGGTTTTGAGAGAGGTGCAGATAGACCTGGAAGCACTTGGATCTACTGCTAACTTCTGGTTGTTCAGGATGCTATTAATCACGTTAGCTCCTCTTCAATCCAATGCTATTGTAGTACTGTGTGTGATTAGTCCTCCTACATATTGTGCCCCAAAGGAAATTAGAATGCAGGCTGGCTCAAAGAAAACACTGGCAGCTACTTCAGCTAGTAACAGAAAATAGTGAAATTCTATGCGTTCTTTGGGATAAAGGAAACAACAGCTAATGTTTTTTGGACTGGAAGCGATTTTTTCATATTAACTGAAAGACCAGATTTTAAACCTACCACTGCCTAGATGGAGATTTTTTTTCTTTTCTTTTTACTCTCTTTCATTTTTTCCCCCTAGCTGTGGAGATTCTGCCTGCCCATTCTGTTTAGGAAGAATGGAAGACTATTCCTCTCTTCTCAATTGTCATTTGTGTTTGGAGAGATAAGAAAAAAAAGGAACTTGCCATATAAGCTTACAACATGGGGATTGTCTATTCATTTACCATTGCGCAGGTATTGGCTATTTATTCAGCTTTTGAAATATAGAGTACTATTTATTCACTCGAATTGTGGAGTACTCTGATAGCCTGTGATGAGGAAGGAAAGGAGGCAACAGGCTAAAGCATATTGTTTTTGTTCCTATCTGAATGGATTAAATGTGCAAGAGAACGTTTCTCTCTGTATACTGAATACTGTGTACTACTTATCAATGTTGTTTTCTGAAGAGAAAGGAGAAGGTGCTATTTCATATGTTTTTCTGGAAGAATTCTGGTGATGTCTCAAAAATTTCATCTCTCTTCATCCTCAGTTTCCTTTTCATAGAAAGATATTTAGGTTTCTGATTGCCCAGTGTAATCTTCTGGAAGCAAACCTTTTATTAGGGGATGCTGATTAATGGAACATTTGATAAAGCCCCTGAGCACTTAGGGTACAAAATGAAAAGGTACAGCATGAGTTTCTAGGACTTATTACATTTAAAAAAAATTTATAGTGGTTGCACTCATTCAGTTATATATAGTCTGTACTTGTATACTTGAACTTAATGATGGTAAGTCTCTGAGTATCACTTATTTCTAAAAGCAGTAGAGTTCTCTTAAGCATTTGTTATGATAATTAGAGAAAGCTTCTCATGTGAAGCTCATAAACCTTAAATGTCATTTGTAGTCTATTGAATGAAGTCTAATTCCTTATCCTGGCATTCAAGGCTTACCCGTTCTGGCCCCAATCTTCTTTTCCTATCAGCTAAGTATTTTCCTATCTTTCTTTACCTGTCAAATACCTGCCTAAATTTTATGGTTGAGTTCAAATGTTCCTTCCTTCATGAACCCATCCTTTACCCTCTGTGCCAGTTTAAATGTATTATGTCCCCCCAAATGCCATTATCTTTGATGCACTCTTGTGTGGGCAGATGTTATCAGTGTTGATTAGATTGTAATTCTTTGAGTGTTTCTTTGGAGATGCGCCACTCTGATGAGATAATTTCCATGGAGGCATGGCCCCACCCATTTAGGGTGGGCCTTGATCAGTGGAGCCATATAAATGAGCTGACAAGCAGAAGGAACTCAGTGCAGCTGTAAGCGACGTTTTGAAGAGGAGCTACAGCCAAGAGGGACACTTTGAAGAAAGCACAGGAGCTGCAGATGAGAAACATTTTGAAGATGGCCATTGAAAGCAGACTCTTGCTCCAGAGAAGCTAAGAGAGGGCAAATACCCCAAGTGCAACTAAGAGTGACATTTTTGAGGAACTGCAGCCTAGAGAGGAACATTCTGGGAGAGAGCCATTTTGAAACCAGAACTTTGGAGCAGACTCCAGCCACATGGTTTCCCAACTAACAGAGGTTTTCTGGAAACCATTGGCCATCCTCCAGTGAAGGTACCTGATTGCTGATGTGTTATCTTGGATACTTTATGGCCTTAAGACTGTAACTGTGTAACCAAATAAACCCCCTTTATAAAAGCCAGTCCTTCTCTGGTGTTTTGCATTCCAGCAGCATTAGCAAACTAGAACACCCTCCCTATGAGAATTAACTTTTCCCTCCTCTTTGATCCCACAGCACTTGATCTGACTCTCCATTTTAGCCTTCCTTAACTACTTGTGTCTGAACATCTATTTCCCATGATAAATATGATCCTTTGAGGGGAGGTGAACTTTGAACTCATTTTATTCACTCATAGCCCCAAGAAACTAGCTAATTCTCCTAGAGTTATGGAAATATCTTGTCTACTGCATACCAGTATACTGGTAAATTCCAGAATACCAGTAACTGCTTCTACTTAAGGTAATGGTACACAGCACAGGATTAGGTGGACATAGGTGTTGTTATCTGTTTGTGCAAGAAAATGACTGAGTGCTTTTTCCTCCCTCCTTTATTAGAGAAGTTATGGGTTTATAGAACTCTCATGCATAAAATACAGAATTCCCACATCTCACCCCACTACCTGCTCTGCATTGGTGTGGATCATTTGTTACAATTGATGACAGCAATTTCTTACAGTTGATAATACAATTGATGGTATTTATAATTGTATGTTAATTAAAATCCATGGTTTAACTTAGGGTTCAATGTTTGTTTAGTGTAGTTCCATGGATTTTTAAAAAAAATTTTTATTCTGTTACTATATATACAATCTAACATTTCCACTTTTAATCATATTCAGATAAATATATTTCAGTGCTATTAATTGCATTCACAATGTTGTGCTACCATCATCGACATCCATTACCAAAACTTTTCCATCATTCCAAATAGGAACCCTGTACATTTTAAGCCTTAACTTCCCATTCCCTATCCCCACCCCATCCCCTAATAACCTGTATTCTAGATTCTGACTCTGTGAGTGTTCTTATTCAAATTGTTTCAAATCAGTGAGATCATATAATATTTGTCCTTTTGTGTTTGGCTTATTTTACTCAACATGATATCTATAAGGTTTATCCATGTTGTCACATGTATCAGGATATCATTTCTTTTTACAGCTGAATAATATTCCATTGTGTATATATACCACATTTTATCAGTTGATGGAGACTTGGGTTGTTTTCAAACAACCAACAAGCCAAAAACAACAGAAAATTTTAAAGCATATGAAAAAACCAGACAATATGGATAATCCTAGCCCAAGCACCCAAATGAAAAGATCAGAAGAGACACAGTACTTGGAGCAATTAATCAAAGAACTAAAGATGAACAATGAGACCATGGCACAGAATATAAAGGACATGAAGAAGAGCATGGCACAGGATATAAAGGACATCAAGAAGACCCTAGAAGAGCATAAAGAAGAAATTGCAAGAGTAAATAAAAAAAAATAGATGATCTTATGGGAATTAAAGAAACTGTTGACCAAATTAAAAAGATTCTGGATGCTCATAGTACAAGAATAGAGGAAGTTGAACAACAAATCTGACCTGGAAGATGACAGAATGGAAAATGAAATAACAAAAGAAAGAATGGGGAAAAAATTTGAAAAAATTGAAATAGACCTCAGGGATATGATAGATAATATAAAACATCCAAATATAAGACTCATTGGTGTCCCAGAAGGGGAAGAGAAGGGTAAATGTCTAGGAATACTATTCAAAGAAATTGGGGAAAACTTCCCAAATCTTCTAAACACCATAAATACACAAATCATAAATGCCCAGCGAACTCCAAATAGAATAAATCCAAATAAACCCACTCCAAGACATATTCTGATCACACTGTCAAATACAGAAGAGAAAGAGCAAGTTCTGCAAGCAGCAAGAGAAAAGAAATTCACTGCAACAAAGGAAACTGCATAAGACTAAGTACTAACTACTCAGCAGCCACCATGGAGGTGAGAAGGCAGTGGCATGACATATTTATAATTCTGAGTGAGAAAAATCGCCAACCAAGAATTCTTTATCCAGCAAAGTTCTCCTTCAAATTTGAGGGACAGCTTAAAATTTTCACAGACAAATGAATGCTGAGAGAATTTGCTAACAAGAGACCTGCCCTACTGGAGATACTAAAGGGAGCCCTACTGACAGAGAAACAAAGAAAGGAGAGAGAGACATGGAGAAAGGTTCAGTACTAAAGAGATTCAGTATGGGTACATTAAAGGACATTAATAGAGCGAAAAAATATATATGACAAACATAAACCAAAGGATAAGATGGCTGATTCAAGAAATGCCTTCACAATTATAACGTTGAATGCAAATGGATTAAACTCCCCAGTTAAAAGATATAGATTCGCAGAATGGATTTAAAAAAAATGAACCATCAGTATGTTGCATACAAGAGACTCATCTTAGACACAGGGACGCAAGGAAATTGAAAGTGAAAGGATGGAAAAAAATATTTCATGCAAGCTACAGCCAAAAGAAAGTAGTAGTAGCAATATTAATCTCAGATAAAATAGACTTTAAATACAAGGATGTTATGAAAGACAAAGAAGGCTACTACATACTAATAAAAGGGGCAATTCAACAAGAAGAAATAACGATCATAAAGGTTTATGCACCCAATCAAGGTGCCACAAAATACATGAGACAAACACTGGCAATAATAAGGAGGCAATTTATGTTTCCACAATAATTGTGGAAGACTTCAACACATCACTCTCTCCTTTAGAGAGATCAACCAGACAGAAGACCAATAAGGAAATTGAAAACCTAAACAATCTGATAAATGAATTGGATTTAACAGACATATATAGAACATTACATCCCAAATCACCAGGATACACATTCTTCTCTGGAGCTCACGGAACTTTCTCCAGAATAGATCATATGCTGGGACATAAAACAAGCCTCATTAAATTAAAAAAATTTGAAATTATTCAAAGCACATTCTCTGACCACAATGGAATACAATTAGAAGTTAATAACCATCAGAGACTTAGAAAATTCACAAATACCTGGAGGTTAAACAACACGGTCCTAAACAATCAGTGTGTTAAAGAAGAAATAGCAAGAGAAATTGCTAAATATATAGAGGTGAATGAAAATGAGAACACAACACACCAAAGCCAATGGGATACAGCAAAAGCAGTACTGAGGAGGAAATTTATAGCACTAAATGCATATATTAAAAAGGAAGAAGGAGCCAGAATCAAAGAACTAATGGATCAACTTAAGAAGCTAGAAAATGAACAGCAAACCAATCCTAAACCAAGTAGAAGAAAAGAAATAACAAGGATTAAAGCAGTAATAAATGACATAGAGAATAAAAAAAGACAATAGAGAGGATAAATAACACCAAAATTGGTTCTTTGAGAAGATCAACAAGATTGACAAGCCCCTAGCTAGACTGACAAAATCAAAAAGAGAGAAGACCCATATAAACAAAATAATGAATGAGAAAGGTGACATTACTGCGGATCCTGAAGAAATTTAAAAAATTATAATAGGATACTATGAACAACTGTATCCCAACAAACTGGATAATGTAGAGGAAATGGACAATTTCCTAGAAACGTATGAACAACCCAGACTGACCAGAGAAGAAACAGAAGACCTCAACCAACCAATCACAATCAAAGAGATCCAATCAGTCATCAAAAAGCTTCCCACAAATAAATGCCCAGGGCCAGATGGCTTCACAGGGGAATTCTACCAAACTTTCCAAAAAGAACTGACACCAACCTTACTTAAACTCTTTCGAACATTGAAGAAAATGAACTCTACCTAACTCATTTTATGAAGCTAACATCAATCTAATACCAAAACCAGGCAAAGATGCTACAAAAAAGGAAAACTACAGGCCTATCTCCCTAATGAATATAGATGCAAAAATTCTCAACAAAATACTTGCAAATCGAAACCAAAGACAAAAGAAAAAATAGATAGATGAGAACTCCTCAAGCTTAGAAGTTTCTGTACCTTGAAGGAATTTCTCAAAAAGGTAGAGGCAGCCAACTCAATGGGAAAAAAATTTTTGGAAACCATGTATCTAAGAAAAGACTGATGTCTTGCATATATAAAGAAATCCTACAACTCAATGATGATAGTACAGACAGCCCAAAAATGGGCAAAAGATGTAAAAAGACAGTTCTCTGAAGAGGAAATACAAATGGCCAAGAAACACATGAAAAAATGTCCAGCTTCACTAGCTATTAGAGAGATGCAAATTAAGACCACAATGAGATACCATCTCATACCGATTAGAATGGCTGCTATTAAACAAACAGGAAACTACAAATGCTGGAGAGGATGTGAAGAAATTGGAACTCTTATTCATTGTTGGTGGGACTGTTTAATGGTTCAGCCACTCTGGAAGTCAGTCTGGCAGTTCCTTAGAAAACTAGATATAGAGTTACCCTTCGATCCAGCGATTGCACTTCTCAGTGCATACCCGGAAGATCTGAAAACAGTGACGCAAACAGATATCTGCACACCAATGTTCATAGCAGCATTATTAACAATTGTCAAGAGATGGAAACAACCCAAATGTCCTTCAACAGATGAGTGGATAAATAAAATGTGATATATACACACTATGGAATATTACATGGCAGTAAGAAGGAATGATGTCGTGAAACATATGACAATGTGGATGAACCTTGAAGACATAATGCTGAGTGAAATAAGCCAGGCACAAAAAGAGAAATATTATATGCTCCCACTAATGTGAACATTGAAAAATGTAAAACAAATGGTTTATGATGTAGATTTTAGGGGAACTAGTGATAGAGAGCAATTAAGGAAGGGGAACAATAACCCAATAAGAACAGATAAGCTATCATGGGTAAATTTAACATTCTGGGAATGCCCAGGAATGACTATGGTCTGTTAATTTCTGATGGGTATAGTAGGAACAAATCATTAGGTTACTTTCTTGGGGTAGAGTAGGAATATGTTGGAAGTAAGGAAGTTATCTTAGGTTAGTTGTCTTTTTCTTACTCCCTTGTTATGGTCTTTTTGAAATGTTTTTTTATTGTAAGTTTTTAAATTTTTTTTTATTTGTTATATAGTTGATTTAAAAAAAAGAGTTAATTAAAAAAAAAAAAAGGAAAAAAATACACTGAGCCCCCTTAAGGAGCTGGTGGAGAATGCAGGGGTATTGGGTTTCCCCCCCTCGATGGTTGCTAATGTGCTCACAGACATAGGGGACTGGTGGTTTGATGGGCTGAGCCCTCTACCATAGGACTTGCCCTTGGGAAGACTGTTGCTGCAAAGGAGAGGCTAGGCCTCCCTATAATTGTGCCTAAGAGCCTCCTCCCGAATGCCTCTTTGTTGCTCAGATGTGGCCCTGTCTCTCTAGCTAAGCCAACTTGGCAGGTGAAATCAGTGCCTACCCCCCTATGTGGGATCAGACACCCAGAGGAGTGAATCTCCCTGGCAACATGGAATATGACACCCCGGAGGAATGTAGACCCCACATTGTGGGATGGAGAACATCTTCTTGTCCAAAAGGAGGAAGTGAAAGGAAATGAAATAAGCTTCAGTGGCAGAGAGATTCCAAAAGGAGCCAAGAGGTCACTCTGGTGGGCACTGTTACACACAATATAGACAACCCTTTTTAGGTTCTAATGAATTGGGGTAGCTGGCAGTAGATACCTGAAACTAACAAACTACAACCCAGAACCCATGAATCTTGAAGGTGACTGTATAAAAATTTAGCTTATGAGGGGTGACAATGTGATTGGGAAAGCCATATGGACCACACTCCACTTTGTCTAGTTTATGGATGGATGAGTAGAAAAATGGGGGAAAGAACAAACAAACAAACATAGGCACCCAGTGTTCTTTTTTACTTTAATTGCTCTTTTTCCCTTTAATTATTATTCTTGTTATTTGTGTGTGTGTCATAATGAACGTGTCAGGGATTGATTTTGCTGATGAATGCACAACTATGTAATGGTACTGTGAATAATCGAATGTACAATTTGTTTTGTATGACTGCATGGTATATGAATATATCTCAATAAAATGAATTTTAAAAAAAAGAAATATTGGTCTGTTATTTGCTTTTCTTATGGTATCTTTATCCAACTTTGGTATGAGGGTGATGTTGGTATTGTAGAATGAGTTAGGGAGTGTTCCCTCCTCTTCAATTTTTTGGAAGAGTTTGAGCAGAGTTGGAGTTTTAAGTCTTCTTGGAATGTTTAGTAGAATTCCCTTGTGAAACCATCTGGCCTGGGCTTTTCTTTGTTGATTTTATGACTGATTCAATATCTTTACTAGTAATTGCTTTGTTGAGATCTTCTATTTCTTCTTAAGTCAATATAGGTAGTTTCTGTGTTTCTAAGAAGTTGGCCACTTCATCCAGGTTATCTAATTTATTGGTATACACTTATAGTCCTTTTTATTTCAGTGGGGTTGATAGTAATGTCCTTTTCAGTTCTGATTTTCAGTATTTGTATCCTCTCTTTTTTTCTTTGTCAGTCTACCTAAAGATTTGTCAATTTTGTTGATCTTTTCAGAGAACCAACTTTTTTGGGGGTTGATTCTCTCTATTGTTTTTTGTTTTCTATTTCATTTATCTCCACTCTAGTCTTTATTATTTCCTTCCTTCTTGCTTTGGGTTTAGTTTACTCTTCTTTTTCTAGTTCTTACAGTTTTTAGATTAGATCTCTAATTTGAAGTCTTTCTTTTTTTTAATGTAAGCATTTAGAGCTATAAGTGTCCTTATCAGCACTGTCTTTGCTGCACCCCATAAGTTTTGGTATGTTGTGTTCTCATTTTCACTCACCTAAAGATATTGCCTAATTTCTCTTCTGATTACCTTTTTAACCCACTGGTTGCTTAAGAGTATGTTCTTTAATTTCTAGATATATGTGAATTTCCCTTTCTCCCTCTGTTATTGATTTATAGGTTCATTCCATTGTGGTCAGAGAAATAAGCATTGTATAATTTCAGTAGTTTTGAATTCATTGAGAATTGTTTTGTAACCAAAAATTGCTATATCCTGGAGAATGATCCATGTGCATTCAAGAAGAATGTATATTCTTTTTTGTTGAGTACAGTGTTCTGTATATGCCTACTAGGTCTAGTTGGTTTAGTGTATCATTCAAGCACCATATTTCCTTATTGATCTTCTGACTAGATGTTCTACCCATTATTGAGAGTGCTTTGTGAAGTCTCCTACTATTAATGTAGAATCATCAGTTTTCCTTTCAAATCTGTCAGTATTTGCTTCATATATTTTGGGGCTCTGCTGTTAGGTGCATATATGTTTTTAATTGTTACATCTTCCTGTTGAATTTTTCCCTTTATCAGTAAATAATTACTGTCTTTATCCCCCATAACTGTTTTTGACTTAAAGTCTATTTCATCCAATATTAACATAGCCACCTCAGCTCTCTTTTGGTTACTACTTTCATGGTATGTTTTTTTCCATTCTTTCCCTGTCAGTCTACTTGTATCTTTGACTTTAAAGTGAGTCTCCTCCTGAATGCCTCTCTGTTGCTCAGATGTGGCCCTCTCTCTCTAGCTAAGCCAACTTGGCAGGTGAAATCACTGCCCTTCCCCCCACATGAGATCTGACACCCAGGGGAGTGAATCTCCCTGGCAATGTGGAATATGACTTCCAGAGAGGAATCTAGACCTGGCATCGTGGGATGAAGAACATCTTCTTGACCAAAAGAGGGATGTGAAATGAAATGAAATAAGTTTCAGTGGCTGAGAGATCTCAAAAGGAGCTGAGAGGTCACTCTGGTGGGCATTCTTACATACAATATCGATAACCCTTTTCAGGTTCTAATGAATTGGAATAGCTAGCAGTAAATACCTGAAACTATCAAACTACAACCCAGAACCCTTGAATCTTGAAGACAATTGTATAACAATGTAGCTTATGAGGGGTGACATTGTGATTGGGAAAGCCATGTGGATCACACTCCCCTTTGTCCAGTGTATGGATGGATGAGTAGAAAAAAGGGGCAAAAAAAAAAAAAAAAAAAAAATGTGCCCAGTGATCTTTTTTTACCTTAATTGTTCTTTTCACTTTAATTTTTATCATTATTACTTTTGTGAGTGTGGTAATGAAAATGTTCAAAAATTGAATTTGGTGATGGATGCACAACTATATGGTGGTACTGTGAACTATTGATTGTATGCTTTGGATGACTATGGTATGTGAATATATCTCAATAAAATTGAATTATTAAACAAATTAATTTTGTTGATGGATGCATATCTATATGGTGGTACTGTGAACAACTGATTGTATGCTTTGTATGACTGCATGGTATGTGAACATATATCAATCAAATTGAATTATTAAAAAAAGTAAAAATAACAATAATAATAAAGTGAGTCTCTTGTATACAGCTTATAGTTGTGTCATGCTTTTTTTATCCATTCTGCCAGTCTCTGCCTTTTGACTGGAGAGTTTAATCCATTTACATTTAAAATCACTATTCATAATTCCGGACTTTGTGCTGCCATTTTGCAATTTAGCCTTTTTATGTCTAATACCTTTTCTGTCTGTCAATTCTTCTGTTATTACCTGCTTTTATATTTATTTGATTTTTTATGTTATACCATATTGAGTGCCTTCTTTTTTCAATCTGGATATATTTTTCATCTATTTTCTTTGTGGTTGCCCTGGGGTTAAATTTTAACATCGTAAATGTATGACAATCGTATTTGGTATGATACGAACTTAACTTCAATAGCATGCACATATACTTTCCTGCACTCTTCTTTCTCACCACATTTTTCTGTAGTTGTTGCCACTTATATCTTCATACATTGTATGTCCAAAACCATAGATTTATCATTACTTTTTATGCATTTGCAATTTAGCACCTGTAGGAAATAAGTGGAGTTAAATACCATACAATATAATACAATAATACTGACATTTATAATAACCCAAATGGTTACCTTTACCACAGGTCTTTATTTCTTTATGCTGCTTTGAACCACTCTCTACTGTCTGTTCATTTTAGTGTGAAGAACTACTTTTAGCCTCCATCGTTTCTCATGAGAAATGGCACACAGTTTTATTGGGATTCCCTTGTATGTAACACATTGCTTTTCTCTTGCATTTGATAGTATAGTCAATATATGACATAGTGTATTTTTCTTCATGTTTATTCTGTTTGGTGTTCTCTGAGCTTCTCGGATGTGCATATTCACGTCTTTTGCTAAGTTTGAGAAATTTTCTTTAATTATTTCTTTGACTATTTGTCCCTTTCTCTCTTTCTTCTCCTTCTGGGACTCCCTTAACGTGTATATTGGTGCCCTTGATGGTGTCCGATAGCTTTCTTAGGACATTTTTGCTATATATACATAAATATATATATATATTTTTTTCCTTCTGCTCCTCAGCCTATTACAAGTGTCTCTTGTCTTCAAGTTCACAGATTCTTTCTTCTGTCAGCTGCATTCTACTCTTGAAACCTTCCTGAGCATTTTTCATTTCAGTTATTTTAGTCTTCAACCCCAGTAGTTCTGTTTGTTTCCTTTTAAAAGTTTCTGTCTCTTTAATTAGACTCTCAATATTGTTCATTCATTGTTTTCCTCATATTCTGTAGTTCTTTCTCTGTACTTTCCTTCTTCTCCTTAAGCCTTTTTCAGTTCAGTTTTTTAAAAGCATTATTAGGTATGCCCACATTCTCGTCTCCTTCATGGTATTTTCTGTATTTTTATCCTCTTCCTTTGGATGGGTCATCATTTCCTGTTTCTTTGTTTGTCTTGTACTCTTTTGTTGCACACTGTATATTGAAATGTTGACTCTGGGATTTACTTCTTGGGATGTCTGTTTCCTAGTTTTGTAAACAGCTGGTAATAAGACAGAGATTTTCTTGAACTTCAGTCTTCCCATTAGGAAGGTCTATGTGAGGCAAATGTACTGTGCAGGGTTTTCCCTTACTTTGCCTCTGTCTTGTCCTGGGCTTTTGCTTGTTAGTTGCTGTAGAGTTTCCATGTTTACAGGAGTTTTGTTGTCATCTCTGTTTCCCAGGGGACAAACCTCCCTCTCCTGGGTATCTGAAGCCAGCAGGCCTTTGTCCCAGACTATAGATTTTTACATTCCTTATGTTGTCTCAGGCTGCTTTTGCTTGGAGGGTAAATTCTGGGAGGATGGTCACCCCAGAGATGATTTTTCCAATTCAGTCCTTCCCAGTCAAAACAGGGCCAGACCTACCGAGGGGGTACAGACTGGCTTCAAAGTACTCTGAAGAGGGTCAGGAAGGTGCCAAAAAATTCTCTGATGGCTCCCCATAGTTAAGCTTTCCTGGCCTGCCCAGCAAATGCATCCCTTCTGTTAATTTGCCCCCACAGTCTGGAGGAAGTCCTGCATTTTTAAATCTCCATCGCCTCTGCCCCTGTCTGTGGAAGGTTGAAACAATGGCTGCCACCGCGTTTGTCCACAGCAGGGTGAAACAATAGCTGCCCTCAGAGCCACGACCCAGCAATCCGAATTCACTAATCAGTGATTGGCCATGCACACCCCTGTTCTTAGGGAAAGAGGATTTTTATGTCCCTTTCTGTCAGCAGCAGCTAGCCAGGGACTGGACCCCAAAGTGGCCTGCCACAAGAGGTGGGGATGGGCACCTGTAGCTGTTGCATGGAGAAAGCAATTTAAAATTATTTACTGTAATTTATCAGCTCTTTTCCTCCTGTTCTTCCCTGGATGCTGTACAGTGTTCTTTTGGCCTCTGGAGTTTCAAAATAGTTGTTACAGATAGTTCTTGTCTGTTTAGTGGTTATTTTAAGTGGACGGACTGAGTCCTAGAGCTTCTTACTCCACCATCTTCCCTAGAAGTATGAGTGCTTTCTTAAGTTGGGAAAGTGGTTGATTTCCTGATCAAGTGAGTATAAGTTATTACCCTTAGAGATTCTGAATGGGAAGAATGCCAACTTTATTTTTCTTAATATTGATTTGTTTTTTTTAAAATCTGGTGCAAAAGTAATATTTAAGAGTTGTAGTATAGTTTTTAACTACAAAGACAGAGTAGCAATTGAATTTATCCATGATTCCATTACACAGAGGAAACACTTAATATTTTAGTCAATGTCTTTTTTCTATGTAGATCTATATTTTGTTCATTATTTTGAGAAACTGTTATTGAGAGCCTGCTGTTTTGCTGGGCACTAAGCACTGTGGGAAGAGCCATGAACAACACAGGCCAGACATCTGCCCTCATGGAGCTAACTTATAAGTTGTATTTATGGCATACAGTTTTGTATTTTGTTTTTTTCCACTTGATGTGTCATGGAATTTTTCTTACATCATTAAAGATTCTCCTTTAATGGCTCAATAATATTTCAGCATATAGATATTCCTTAATTTACTAAACCAACATTTTTGTTGCACGTTTAGGTTACTGCCATTTTTGTCTATGATAACAATGCAAGGGATGTTCTTATGTGGTAGGCAGAATTCTAAGTTGACCTCCAGTGACCCTACCATGTCAATATGATGGACTATCACTTCCACAGTTATGTTACATAATATAGAAAAGGGATTTTGCAGATGTAATTAAGGTTGCTAATTAGTTGGCTTTGAGTTAATGAAAAGGGAGATTATCTGGGTGGGCCCAACCTAATCACATGAGCCCTTTAAGAGCAGAGAGTTTTCTCCTGCTATTGTCAGCAGAAGTCAGAGATGCTCAGAACAAGAGAGATTCTACAAAGAAGGTTCTCCATTGCTGAAATGAAGTGGGACCATGGGGCAAGGATCTGAGAGTGGCCTCTAGGAACAGAGAGCAGTATCCAGCCAATAGCCAGCAGGAAACAGGGACCTGAGTCCTCCAACCACAAGGAACTGAATTTTGCAAACAACCTGAATGTGCTTGGAATGGATTCTTCCCCAGAGCCTCCAGATAAGAGCCTGGCCTGACTGACCATCTTGATTTCAGCCTTGCAAGACCCTCAGCCAAGGACCCAGTGATGCCCACCTGGACTACAGAACTATGAGATAGTAAATGGGTGTGTGGTAGTTTGTTGTGCTGCCATAGAAACCTATTTCACTTGTAGCCTAATTTATATTTACATCCATAATTATTCTTTTGGATAAAAAGTTAGATGTACCATATTGCTTATTTATTCTCCAGAAGCTTTGTACCAATTTGTGTGCCTAACAATATATGCAACTGCACCCTGGCAAATACTAGATACTATACTGTCCCCCCTTTTGGTTTTGGTCATTCTGATAGACATAAAACAAGGTATCTCCTCTTTTGGAAGAAGATTTATATTTCTCCTCTTATTCGTAGAATTGACCATTGTTTTTCTTTATTTGGGGTTCAATTGGTAAGGCTTTTTGAGGAATTGTCTATTCTTACTCTTTGGCTGACTTTACTGTAGGCATGAAAGAAAATGCTCCTTGATGTGGAGTACAGCATTTCTCTGCTATAATATTTTCATAGGGTAGGATGATTAATGAGCTTAATTGAGACAATGAGTACCTCTGAGGAATATTAGCCTCTGCCATTACTCCTTGTAAGAAAGGAATAAGTTTCGTTTTCACATAGAGACAGCATGGAATAAGGGAAATGGAGGCAAAACCAGTTTAAACAAGCCCCAGACAAAGAGAAGAGAGAATCTGCCTGATGTAAAGAGACATGAGGTAGTATCAGAGGCGGGAACTCACAGCAAAAAAATAAAAATTTGGGGGGGGATTGGCTAATCAGTTCAAAATCTCAATAATGAGCTAGTTGGCTCTCTGGGATTGGCTGTACAAATTAAAATCTCAAAAGATGAATTAGTTAGTGTTCTCGGATAGGCTGTAACCTCTGTAGTACCCAGTCAATGGGGAAACAGGGGAAGGACTTGCGAATTAGGAGTAGGAGATTTAAACATCGCCATTCTCTTCCTCTGGCGCGCCAGCCTTCCATGTGTTTGGCTGGACGCCCTATCTTGCAAGATTGTAAATAAATTCTTTTCTCCTCCAGAACCGAGAGAGCGTTTATTCCCTTACAGGTACCACTTTATTTCCGACACTCCTTATAAAAGTATATCCCAAAGATATCCTGTGGGAGAATTGAGAATGTCAGCTTCATTGGTTAGGCAGTACTGATGCCTTATTCTTTTCTAGGGAAAAAGTTTAGCTTGTCTGGCTTGGCATTAGAAATTTAGTTGTTTCAGAAATAAAGATATATTGTGTCTTCCTAAGGAAAACTGTAGCTTTGACTGCTGCTTTAGAAGGAAATAGATGCTCTTACCTTTCAGGAAAAAAGCTAGTATCTTCCTAACTAAAGATATCACTATTTTTAATTTGATCAAGATAATCAGTAATTTTTGATTATGTATTTGTATTGCTTTAATTGGGAAGGGGTAAGGGAAGAAATTCAAGTCACTTTTTTTCTGTAATCCTTGCCATTTGAGATAGTAGGGTTTATTTTTTTATTTTATTTTATTTTTTTGGCTTTTATAAATGGGATTGATTTGGTTACGCAGTTACAGTCTTAAGGCCATAAATTGTCCAAGGTAACGCATTGGCAATTGGGTACCTTCACTGGAGGATGGCCAATGGCATCCAGAAAACCTCTGTTAGCTGTGAAGTCATGTGGCTGGCATCTGCTCCAGAATTCTGGTTTCAAAATGGCTTTCTCCCAGGACATTCCTCTCTAGGCTGCATCTCCTCAAAAATGTCACTCTTGGAGGGGCAAGATGGTGGCATAGAGAAGAGTGGAAGCTAAGTAGTCCCCCTGGAACAACTACAAAAAAAACAGAAACAACTAGTAAATAATCCAGAATAACTGCAGGGGGACAAACGAGACCATCCACTCATCATACACCAACCTGAATTGGGAGGAATGCCCGAGAACACAGCATAAAATCTGTAAGTAAAACCTGCGGAACCAAGTCGTGGGACCCCCTCCCCCATAGCCCGAGCTGCAAAGCCTTGTGGTGCCAGAGAGAAGCTTTCTCCCAGCAAGCGAATATAGCTCAGCTGAGCTCCAACTGGGGTTTTAAGTAGCGAGTGTGAACTGCTCACTACAGGTATGCATCCCCCAAAAACAGACAGAGGCTTTGGGTGACGACTGACCTGGGAGAGCCAGAGGGTTGCCTTGGACTGGGTCTGAAGGGGACTATCTGTTTCTTTTTTGGCTCAGTGGAGAAAGCCCCAGTCATTTTCAGTTTCCAGGGCTGTGAAGCGGAGAAGGGTGGAGACAGCACAAGCAGAGAGCAAGACCATTGAAATGCTAATGACCTCCACCTGGGAGCTCTGTCTTCTCTAGGAGGAAAGGGGTGGGGCCCTTTCCATTCAGAACCAGACCCCAGAGCCTGGGGGAACACGGCCATACCTCCTCACACCAGTCAAGAAGTATAGGCTAACAGGCGTCACCTGCTGGGCAGAAAAGCACAGTGACCCGAGGCATCAAAGGGTGGAGCAATTTTCTAAGACACACCCACAGGGAAACCAGATACTGAATATTTCTTCCCTCTGGGGCCTGAGCCTGTTCTGGTCTGGGAAAACCTGATTTGGATAACCAAGGAAACCATGCCTAGACAACAGAAAATTACAACCTACACTAAGAAAAACAAAGTTATGGCCCAGTCAAAGGAACAAACGTACCCTTCAACTGAGATACAGGAATTTAAACAACTAATGCTAAATCAAATCAAAAAGTTTAGAGAAGATATTGCAAAAGAGATAGAGGATGTAAAGGAAGCACTAGGCATGTATACAGCAGAAATCAAAAGTTCAAAAAAACAACTAGTAGAATCTATGGAAATGAAAGGCACAACACAAGAGATGAAAGACACAATGGAAACATACAACAGCAGATCTCAAGAGGCAGAAGAAGACACTCAGGAACTGGAGAACAAAACACCTGAAAGCCTACACGCCAAGGAGCAGAAGGAGAAAAGAATGAAAAAATAGGAGCAACGTCTCCGGAAACTCAAGGATGAAACAAAGTACAATAATGTACGTATCATTGGTGTCCCAGAAGGAGAAGAGAAGGGAAAGGGGGCAGAAGCAATAATAGAGGAAATAATTAATGAAAATTTCCCATCTCTTATGAAAGACATAAAATTACGGATCCAAGAAGCGCAGCGTACTCCAAACAGAAGAGATATGAATAGACCTACGCCAAGACACTTAATAATCAGATTATCAAATGTCAAAGACAAAGAATCCTGAAAGCAGCAAGAGAAAAGCGATCCATTACATACAAAGGAAATTTAATAAGACTATGTGCGGATCTCTCAGCAGAAACCATAGAGGCAAGAAGGAAGTGGTGTGATATATTTAAGATACTGAAAGAGAAAAACCGCCAACCAAGAATCCTGTATCCAGCAAAGCTATCCTTCAAATATGAGGGAGAGCTAAAAATATTTTCTGACAAACAGACAATGAGAGACTTTGTGAACAAGACACCTGCCCTACAGGAAATACTAAAGGGGCACTACACGGTTATAGAAGACAGGAGTGCGTGGTTTGGAACACAATTTTGGGAGATGGTAGCACAACAATGTAAGTACACTGAACAAAGGTAACTATGAATACAGTTGAGAGAGGAAGGTGGGGAGCATGTGAGACACCACAAGAAAGGAGGAAAGATAAAGACTGGGACTGTGTAACTTGGTGAAATCTAGAGTATTCAACAATTGTGATAAAACGTACAAATATGTTCTTTTATGAGGGAGAACAAGCAAATGTCTACCTTGCAAGGTGTTAAAAATGGGGAGGCACTGGGGGAGGGATGCAATCAGCATAAACTAGAGACTGTAACTAACAGAATCATTGTATTATGCTTCCTTTAATGTAACAAAGGTGATATACCAAGGTGAATGCAGATAAGAGGGGGGGATAAGGGAGGCATGTTAGACACTTGACATTGGTGGTATTGTCTGATTCTTTATTCTACTTTGATTTAAGGTTATTTTTCCTTTTGCTGCTTCCTAGCTGTCATTTTTTGTTTCCTCTTTCTTTTGCCTCTCTACCTTCTTTGACTCTCCCTCCTGCCTTGTGGAAGAAATGTAGATGCTCTTATATAGATAATGGTGAAGGTGGTGAACACATAAATGTATGACCATGCAGAAAACCATCAATTATTTACTTGGGATGGAATGTATGGTGAGTGAACAAAACCATATTAAAAAAAAAATGGGTTGATGACAAAACCTCAAGGGCAATATACTGAGTGAAATGAGCCAGACACATTAGGACACTTATTGCAGGGTCTCACTGATAGGAACTAATTATAATATGTAAACTCATAGACATGAAATATAAGGTACCAAGATATAGGACGAGGCTTAAGAATGGGGAGTGGTTGCTTAGTATGAGCAGAATGTTCACTTAGGATGAACTTAAATGTTTGGAAATGAACAGGGGTGTTGGTAGCAAGATGTGAGAATAACTAACAGCGCCGAATGGTGTGTGAATGAGGTGGAAAGGGGAAGCTCAGAGTCATATATGTTACCAGAAGGAAAGTTGGAGGTCAAAAGATGGGAATGTATAAAACTGAATCCAATGGTGGGCAATGTCCATGATCAACTGTACAAATACTAGAAATCACTTCCATGAACCAGAACAAATGTATGACAATACAATTAGAAGTTAATAATAGAGGGGCATATAGGGAAGAACTATATACCTATTACAAACTATATGCTACAGTTAGTAGTATTTCAACATTTTTTCATAAACAGTAACAAATGTACTATGTCAATACTACGAGTCAACAATTGAGGGGGGTTGGTTAGGGATAGGGGAGGATTAGAGTTTTTTTTTTATCTTTCACTTTATTTCTTGTCTGGAGTAATGAAAAGTTTCTAAAAATTGAACAAAAATTAAGTGTGATGGATGCACAGCTGTATGAGGGTACCCAGGGGCAAGTGATAGTACACTTTGGATTTTTGGATAATTGTATGGTATCTGAACAATCTCAATAAAAATGAAAAAAAAAAATGTCACCCTTATTTGCTCTTGGGGTGCTTGTTCTCTCTTAGCTTCTCTGGAGCAAAAGTCTGCTTTCAAAGGCCGTCTTCAAAATGTCTCTGTAAGCTACAGCTCCTCTCTCAGTTCCTGTGTGTTCTTCAAAGTATCCCTCTTGGCTGTAGCAAGCTCGCTCCTTCTGTCTGAGCTTATATAGGGCTCCAGTGAACTAATCAAGGCCCATGCTGAATGGGCGGGGCCACACCTCCATGGAAATTATCCAGAGTTATCACCTATAGTTGGGTAGGTTGCATCTCCATGGAAACACTCAAAGAATTACAGTCTAATCAACACTAATACATCTGCCCACACAAGACTGCATCAAAGATAATGGTGTTTGGGGGGATATAATACATTCGAGCTGGCACATTCCACTCCCTGGACCCCAAAATAACATGATCTTTCCATATACAAATACATTCATCTGTAGGGTTTATTTTTAACAAATGAAATAAGGTAGAAGGAGGGAGGGAAGAAAGTTAGAAGGAAGAAAGGAAAGAAGAAGGAAGTTGGGAGTTTCCTTTTTCTCTTGAAAAGTAGTTTTGGATAGTGTTGTCTTTTCTTGAAAAATTAGTTCTCATTACCACTTAATTTCTGAAGTTTGGTATCTTCCTAAGGGCAAGATTTTTAAAAATTTTATTTGAGATAGTTATAGATTTACTGGAAGTTCCCCAAAAAATATACAGGGAGGGCCCATGTATAAGCAAGGTATTTGTTTTAGTTGAATGGCCAAATTAGTTACTCTAGAAAGGTCATGTCTCCCTAATATTTGGGTATGATTGCTATTTATGTTCACAGAATTCAAAATGGTCTATTCTTCAGTGGAGGCCTGATGTTGCTTTTTGTTTCCTCTCTTTGTTTTTTGTAAAATTTGGAATGGCATTGGAAATGCTGACTTGGTTTGATATAGAATGTATAACTGGTCAGAAGAGGCCCTACCAGTGTGATTCAAGAACACCATAATATAGTTGTTCTAGTTTGCTAATGTTGCTGGAATGCAAAACACCAGAAATGGATTGGCTTTTATAAAGGGGGTTTATTTGGTTACATGGTTGCAGTCTTCAGGCCATGAAGTGTCCAAGGTAATGCAACAGCAATCAGGTACCTTCACTGGAGGATGGCCAATGGTGTCAGGAAAATCTCTAATAGCTAGGAAGTCATGTGGCCAGTGACTGCTTCAAGTTCTGGTTTCAAAATGGCTTTCTCCCAGAATGTTCCTCACTAGGCTGCAGTTCCTCAAAAATGTCACTCTTGGTTGATCCTCTCTTCGCTTCTCTGGAGCAAGAGTCTGCTTTCAACAGCCATCTTCAAACTGTCTCTCATCTGCAGCTACTCTCTCAGCTTCTGTGCATTCTTCAAAGTGTCCCTTTTGGCTGTACCTCATCTTCAATATGTCAGTCTCGGCTCCACTGAGTTCCTTCTGTTTGTCAGCTCATTTATATGGCTCCAGTGATTTAATTTAGACCCTCCCTGAATGGGTGGGGTAATACCTCCATGGAAATTATCCAATTAGAGTCATCACCCACAGTTGGGTGGGTCACATTTCCATGCAAACAACCTAATCCAAACGTTCCAACTTAATCCCCACTAATATGTCTGCCCCTCAAAACTGCATCAAAGAATATGGCTTTTTCTGGGGGACATAATACATTCAAACCAGCACAGTAGTGAAAACAATGGTAAACTTGATGTTAGAAAGCCTTGATTACAGACTGCATTTGACCACATTATAACTCTTAAGACTACTGAAAGCCAATTTTACCGACCTCTTGGGCATTTTCCAATACAGGTAGTAAAGCAATTTGCAGAGTAAAGTCCTGGACTATCATTATTATTAAGGCCTTTTTTTTTTGGCAACAAAACAATAACAACAAAATTCCTTTTCTTGTTGTAACTCCTATGATAAAAATTACTCCTTTGAGTTGGACAATAAAAGCAGAGTAATTTTGGCAAAAAGACATAATTACAAAATGTATGTGTAATCTGGGAAATCTGGGAAGAGAAAGAAGAACTAGAGAGATAGGTTTATCCACAATGCTTCACATGGTAGTAACACCAGTTACTATGAGCTTCGTATCTTGGCTGGCAGAAGGCCCAAAACCCATAGATTCTGGTGCCTGTAGCAGAGTTGTGCCTGGGAATGTAGAGACAAGCCCATTTGCTGGCCTATGACTGTTCTCACAGCACTGTTTGTTTTAGGAAGAGCCTTCCTTTCAGTATATATTTAAGATGGGAGTCTTGTTTCTGCAAGTGAGATTTGTTAAAATCCCTGAATCGTAGAGTCACACAGCCAAGAGACATTAGGGAGAACATGATGATGAGATCATCACTACACATTTAGTGAGCACTTTTGTAAGGTGCTAAATATTGTGCTAAGTGCTTTATACTCATCTCATTGAATCTTACTGAATACGCAACAACCCTAATGAGTTAGGTGCTATAATTACCCCTGTTTTACAAAAAAGGAAACTGGCTCCAAATGGTTAGAACTAAACTGTCCAGGGTCATTTGAGTGCTAGATGTTAGAGTCACTTCTCAATTCAAGTCTGTCTGGCACCAAAACCCTTTATTTTACACATAAGGAAGTTGAGGTCCTGAGAGGTTAAGACCTACTTTTAGTGTAGTTTTTTTGTTTTGTTTTGTTTTGTTTTCCTGCATTATATCCTCTTAAGTTATTCCAGTGTATTAAGTATTTCTGGCTTCTGTGCATTGGGCTGATATGTCAAATCAATACAAAAGTTACTGGGTTTTTAGGCATTAGGTAGAATGATATTTAGATTTTTTAATGGAATTGTCAATCACTTGATTTTTTTAGTGAAGCATTTCTTACCAGACTCCCATAAAGGAGACACTGTCTCCCATGTGCTATTAAAAGTTGAACCTTGTGACTACTGTCTGACTATGTTTTTCTTATAGAGAAGCCAGAGAGGGCAGACTGACTACATGTAGAAAATAGCCACCAAGCATTTATCCAGTATCATTTTTAGTTCTTTAATTTTGGTAAGCCCATATTTTCAAAACAGATTAAATTTGTCTGATTTCTTTCAGAGGTATATATTACAAAGCATTCATAGTCAAGTGAGAATTCAAATGTGCAGAGCAGAGCCGAGAGCTTTTCACAGAGAGCCCCTTCAGGAGGTAAGCATTTCTCCTAGAAACTTTGGTTCTTGTATTTTCAAGAAACATGTTTCCATTCTTTTCATTATTATTCAGAGCCTAACTAATTGTTATAAATATTCTTTTTGATACTCAGTAGGCGTATCTCTAATAGGGCTGCTTTAATTTTTTTTTTTTCAAGAGACAAAGGAAGGAACACCATCCAGACCTAGAAGGATTTTACCATTTTCTTCCACACCCTGAAGAGACACAGAAATTAATGGGAAATTAACATTTTATGTGGGAATTACTAAAGGCTTTTTCTTCTTATCTCTGAGGCCTTCTGTGGAGAATTAATAGGAGGTTGAATGCACACATGGATAAAATGGATCATCTTAAAGGACTGAAGTTTCAAAAATACATCAGCAGGACTGGACAGGTTTGACATAATGAGATTTCTATTTTAGCTTGACTTCTGTAACTTGAATAAACTATAAACTGAGCTACACAAGGTCCTGGGAAGGAAGCTTCTTTTTCCAAAATATCCTGGCTGCTTATAACATTTTTCTTATTCAGATCTTTTGAAAAAGTATATTTAGTCATCAATTTCCTGACACTTACTGACTTTTGATATGTGAATTGGGACAGGAAAGAGCAATTGATACAGATTGGAAAAGAAATTAAATTCAAGAAACAACCAGGAAGTAAGAGGAAAAATCTCTACATAAGGACTGGTTGAGATGGCAGAAGCTTCCGAGGATACCTCAACTCAGCCTGTAACAGTAAAGAAAAAGAAAAGTCTGTCCATTGAGGAAAAGATTGACATCATAAATGCAGTGGAAAGTGGCAAGAAAAAAGCAGAGATTGCAGCCGAATATGGAATAAAGAAAAATTCATTGTCATCGATTATGAAGAATAAAGACAAAGTTCTAGAAGCCTTTGAATCGCTGAGATTTGATCCAAAAAGAAAAAGACTGAGAACTGCTTTTTACACAGATCTTGAAGAGGCATTGATGAGGTGGTATCGAATTGCTCAGTGTCTAAATGTACCAGTTAATGGTCCAATGTTGCGTCTAAAAGCTAATGATTTTGCCCAGAAACTGGGACATAATGATTTTAAGTGCAGTAATGGTTGGCTGGATCGCTTTAAATCCAGGTATGGTTTGGTATTCAGAGCTCAACCTGTAGAAGCTACAGCTACATCAGTAGATCCTTCAACTGTCTGGTGCCAAAATGTACTTCCTTATTATTTAAATGATTATCATCCTAAAAATATTTTTAATATAAAAGAGACTGGGTTGCTTTATAGAATGTTACCTACAAATACATTTGCTTTTAAAGGGGAAACATGCTCAATTGGAAACTTATGTAAAGACAGAATAACTCTGGTGGTTGGGACAAACATGGATGGCACAGAGAAACTTCCTTTGCTCATTATTGGAAAAAACAGAAATCCACATTGTTTCAAAGGTATAAAATCATTGCCTGTGCATTATGAAGCTAACAGAATGGCATGGATGACCTCTGAAGTATTTGAAAAATGGATGTGGGAGCTTGATAAGAAATTTCAAGCCCAGCAACGAAGAGTGGTGATTTTTGTTGATTCTTTTCCTGCACATCCAGAGGTAAAGAATCTAAAGTCCATTGAGCTAGCATTCTTTCCATCATGTTTATCTTCCAAATTTATAGCTATGAAACAAGGTGTTATTAAAAGCCTTAAAATCAAGTATCGACACTGTCTTATCAAGAAATTTTTAAGCTCTGTTGAAGGAGGCAAAGAATTTACTTTTTCCCTACTAGATGCAGTTGATATATTGCATCTCTGTTGGAGGACTATAACCCCAGAGACTATTGTGAAGAGCTATGAAGAGGCAGGATTCACATCCCAAAAAGGAGAAAGTGACACAACAAATGCAGAGACAGACACTGGTCTTGATTTGGTTGCCCATGCTCTGGCAGCAGGAGTAGAATTCCCTGAAGGCCTATCTATAGAAGAGTATGCTGCCCTGGATGACGATTTGGAGACCTGTGAAGCAGCACCAAGTGGTGACCCAGAAGGGACCAAAGAAAGTAAAGCAGATGAAACAGGATTTTGTACTTCTGATGAAGATGATGATGGCGGATCTTCAGGAACTGAACTCCCTTTGCCATCAAAAAATGAGGCAATAACTGCTTTAGATACTCTTAAAAAATTTCTTAGAAGTCAAGATATGAATGATGTACTTCATAATTCTTTAGCAGATCTTGAAAATTTTATTAACTCTTTATCATCCAAATAACTATGTAGTGTACAACATCTGAAGAGTAATAGGTTTTCCTGATGTATTTTACTATATAAGGTATGAAAAGAGAAAATACCATTTAGACATACAAAATGAAAAACTGATAATCTTTGGTTTCATTGCAAAAGTTTGGTCTGAATAACAAACCTCCCTAGGTAGATTAAATTAAATAATAAGTAAATGAAAAACATGAATTGCAAACTAGTAAGCTTTTAGGGAGTAGAAAGTGTATTTCAGAGGCCTTGTACTTGAAATACATGGTATATATGTCAAAATGAAAAACTCTCCAGTTTTCGGATTCATACAGACTGAATTGATAATTACTTTTTACTATTATGTGTTTTTTTAAAGTTCAGGTCATATTCTAGAATATTTTAATTGATCTACTTAGGTAGATATCTATAGCTTAGATAGTTATATTTTTAAAGATATACATGCCATATATATTCTAACTAGTCTCTTACTGTCAAGGGTTAAAGTAATTTTAAGTTACTTTACTTTTCTCATAGCTAGCTAATCTTCCTCATAAGGAATTATGAAAAACTACTGAAAATAAAATCTGACCTAACCATACACTAATGTGGTTAAAAATATATGTCTTACTATCAAGTTATTTCTATCTAAGGTCAAATGAAAGACTATGATTCTATTATGGGTTGTTTTTTTTTTTTGTCATCTATAGCCAGAAGATGATATAGATTCTTCCTAAATATTTGTCTGTATAATTGTGTGCTTAAAAGAAAAATACATTATTGAAACATTTATTATACTCTTATGATATTTGTATTTTAAAAAACTTACTCTTTAAAAGTAAATATGAAATATATATATGCAGTTATTAGAAGAAAGTATCATATGTGGTTCTTAGATTCTGATTTTACTGGATCAAGATTTTAATCTAAAAGATTAAATTATTTTCTTGATTTTACTGAGTTTTATTTTCAAGAAAAACTGAATGACCTTTCAGTACATTTTGATGTATTTGATCTCTCCTGTCACCCTAATTTAATAGGTAACATTTTGTTAAATCTCTGTTTAATGAAATTTTATCTATACCTTGAAGCTTTGTATAAGTTTATTTCATCTCCGTCTATAAAATATTGTCATTAAACAGTAGAGAAATACAACAATTGTGTCATACTTTTCCATTGTTAAATTTTAAATAGTATGTTTGTTTAACTTATTACAATTAATTTAGGGTCCCCTTTGAATAGGATTTTGAAAAAACATGATATAGATTATTTTTATTATGAATTATTAATCTGCCAAGAGAAGGCATGTTTGAAAAGAAATATTTATTTTCCACTGTTGATTTATTCTGCTTCTGAGAGTTAGTAATGGTAAGCCTCTAAAAAATGTATTAAA
This sequence comes from Choloepus didactylus, assembly GCF_015220235.1. Classification (NCBI taxonomy): domain Eukaryota; kingdom Metazoa; phylum Chordata; class Mammalia; order Pilosa; family Megalonychidae; genus Choloepus; species Choloepus didactylus. Next base: position 166,042,822 of record NC_051309.1, on the reverse strand, counting down.
GTTAAGAAAATTTCTTTTAGACTGAAACATGGATTATTTAAATTGAAAGTATTTTATTAATGATTTTACTTAAATTTTTAGTTTGGTAGAATTAGGGACATAAAGGGGCTCTTATGAGCTCTTTATGCCCGCCCTGTGACTATCATGCCTGGCATATGTTGGACCCTCAATAAATACTTTTTCTTTCTTTTTCTTCTTACATGCCATTTTAGGATCAAATATTTTTTATTTAATCATTCCAGACAGTCTATGACATAAGAGTTATCTCCATTTTTACAGATGAGGAAATTAAAACCTAGAAAGATGAAATTATTTGGTTAAATAAAATCTTAGATCCCAAACTAAAATATAGTAGTTCTCCGGTCACCTAGTCCTGTGTTCCTCTAACTATATATCATTATGTTTCTTATCTATACTGTTAAAAAAAAATTCTATTGTTGTTTTTTCCTTAAGTTGAGGAGCCCAAGGGAAAAATAGTTCAGCAAATATGCTGGATCCATGCTGATATTTCTATTCACAAGATCTCTCTTGAGAACACTTCTGATTTGCTAATTCTGTACTGCTCTATAACAGAGGCTCCAGGGTAGTTTTATTGAAAATATTTAAAACAGCTTTAATGTTTCCAAAGTGCTGAAAACGCTCCTTCGTTTTTCCCTCTGTGATTCCATACTATAAGTACTTCTGATGCATAATAAGTCGAAGGGTGATAAAATAATACAAACTACTATAAAATAAGGATAAGAAAAAAATGCCTTCAGATTTAACTTCAAAGATAAACCTTCAAATTGTTAATTTGTATACTCTTCTCTGTCGTTTATAAGACACATAGCTTTAAATGATTTTCTAAACACAAATGTTAAAAACACTTTTCCTGGGACATAAACATGCATATCATGCTCCTGATTTATCTTCCCAATGCAGTGAATACAAAGCTATGACTAAATGTCTCTTGTGTTTTCCAAAAACAATTTGATTTACAATTTGCCTTTTTTCAATCAAATGTGGCATTATTTTCACATCATTTTTATAAATTTCTACTGTTTCAACAATGTTTTTGTTTCTTGCTGCTTCATCAAGCAACAAATCTTATATCAAATTTGGGACAGCTTTTCACTCTCAATGGCTACTGAACCACTAGTGAAAGGCTTGGTTCAGGATAAAGTAGAACAAAGAGTAATTAAGGCCTGGCTTCTCATTTGAATCTAAGATCAAATCTCCAACCTCTCTTTCCCTATATACAAAGCAGAATAACTGGTAGTGGGAAGAAGGGAGGGGAGTGGGAATTGGGGGAGAGCTTCCCAAGCAACCACCTCAGATGCCAAGGGAAGACCTTGCTGGTCCAGTCAGGGCTCCAGCTTGATGGGGACTGAAAGAGAGGTTTGCCCCTTTGGAGAGGCAGAGCCACACTACTCTCAAGTTCACAGTCCAGGGGTAGGTGGGATTTGGGGGCACCAGGAGCCACCTGAACTAAGTACTGCATGGCATAAAGCAACCAGAAAGCTACACGGGGTTGCTGAGAGGCAATCTGATCACCACCACGGAAGACAAAAGCCTAGATTGACGGCCATAGTGCCCACACAACCGATTCTCAGAAAAAGTTTCATTCAATGGAGTAAATTAAACCTAGCCTTAGTTCTGTGCTACCTTGTGAAAGATATTTCTCTGAATCCAGTTTCCTCCATCCATAAAATGAGACTAATACTTCATTTGAGTTTATTTTGAGAATGAGACAAACTTTTGCATGTGAATGGATTTAGTAAAATCAAAAGTGTTCCACAGCTATAAGGAATGATTAGAAAGGTGCCTCCATTTTACTATTTCTCCAGTATAATGCCCAGATATTAACACTGTGGTCATTAAACATCAAGGACAATTTTCTTGTTGTCATCCTTTTGTCCAATAAAATAGGGAAGCTGACGTTTGTAGGAATATGCAATTTATTTATAGAGATTAAAAACTATTTTCATTTTGCAAAAGGGAATAAGATGACTTAGAATCCTTTATTTTTCCTGAATTGATCCTCATGCAAAGCAATACAGTAATATAAGTGCTCCTCACTAAGCAGCCCTTTCTGTTGCTACATTGTTCATTCAGTTGTCCTAGTTCCTTAGACTGTGATTTACTTGTGAAGACTAGGGTAACCTAGAGAATGCTCAGTGATAAATGCACTACCTAGTACCAATAAAGGTGTTGACGTATTAATCAATTTAGTTTTCAATTGTCTATACACTAAAAGGGCATGCATATTTCAGAATTTGTTAATCAATTGTAACTATTAGCAAAGACTTTAAAGTGTATGAAACACAGCTAAAAGAAATGGGGGCATATTTCATGCATGAGTAAATGGGAAGACTCAATATTCAAATATAATTTTTCCCCAAATTAATCACAATCACATTCCCAAAACCGTTTGTTTCAAACTTTGCAAAATAATTCTGATTTTCATTTTGAAGAATAAATATGTATTAATACCTAGGAAAATCCTAAAAACTAAAGCAATTTGGGAAGAGATGACCTAGCAGATGTCAAAACAATGAGGCATTGATAACAGAATTGATACATAAATCAAAGGAATAATACATTACACCTAGGAAAAGATCCAAGAATTTAGTATGTTATAAAGATGGGATTTTTAATCAGTGGTGGAAAGATGCATTATTCAGGAACTGGTATTAGGGCAACTGGCTAACAATATGGGATTAAAAAATAAAAGCCTTATACTAAAATGAATTCTAAAAAGATTAAACTCAAAAGGAAAGAAGGCAGGAAGCAAAGAGAGAAAGGAACAAAGAAGGAAACATAAATTGCAACTGTTAGAAAATATAAGTAAATATTTTAATAATCTTGCAGTACAAGTATGGAAGGTTTTTTAAAAAGTATGGCACTCAAGACAAATATAGAGTTGAGTTCATAAAAATACTAATGGTTATTGAAAGCATGAAAATATTTTCAACATCGTTATAAATATCAAAGAAATACAAACAAAACAATGGGGTATCTTTTTTTTTGTTGTCCTGTTATATTGGCTGAGGTTTTTTTAAAATAATAATACCAAGCATAGACAAGATCACAGGAAAATGAGATTGTTTTTGGAAATGTAAATTGGTATACTCTTCCTGTTGTTATAATTATAGCCGAAATGTATTAAATGGTTACTAATTGCCAGGCATTGTCCTAAGAATTTTACATTTGTTACCTCATATAATCCTCAGAAAAACTCCAACAGTTGTCAGCCCCATTTACTGGTGAGGAAATGATGTAAGTATAGCTACAGAACTAGGATTCAAACCCAGGTAATCTGATTCCAGAACTTAAAAATATGAGTACCTTTTATGAATTTATCCTAACAAAACAAAGATGTTAATGAAATTTGGTGCAGTGTTTATAGGTACATAGCTCCTCATCCAAAACCCTGGGGATATATGTGTTTCAGAATTCAGGATTTCTCAGTATTGAAAAATATAATATATACATAAATTCCATATTATATATCATCCCCAGGTGGCACTAGAGCAGCACCCCATAATCAAACTTTAATAATTTTGCAGCACAATTTATAAATATTCACACTAAGCTAGCCATGTTAAAGTTATAGCTTAATAGCTCATAGGTTTTATTGCCAAATAAGTTTTTGTCAGGTCAGCTTTTACCACCAAATGGTTTACAAAAACAATTCTCAGAGCTTTTTGTATTTCAGAACTGCAGATAGACGACTGTGGGCCTATCATAAGCATAAAATAAGACTGAAAATATTTAAATGTTTTAAATAGAGAATCTATTAAATACACATGTTCATATTGAATAAAACATCTTGGTTCAAACTTTTTTTTTAAAAAAAAAGCTTTTTTAACTTGGATGTATATGCTTATTCATTTGCCTGAAGTGAATATTTTTTTTTTCTTTTCAAAAAAAAATAAATTTTATTTTAAAAATTAACATATTTACATGCAATAAAACTGACTTTTTTGCTGTACAGTTTTCTGGATTTGTATAACCACCACCACAGTCAGGAACAATTCCATCTCTCCTATCAACATAATTTTTTTCTGAGCAATAATAAATATATAAAAACTAAACCCAATTAAGCTACTTCCCTGATTTAAACACTTCCTTCCAATTAACCTTTTTTTTTTTTTTTCCCTGTTGGAATATTCTTTTTTTTTTTAAATTAAATTCAGTTTTACTGAAATACATTCACACACCATACAATCATCCATGATATACAATCCACTGTCCACAGTATGATAACATAGTTATGCGTTCATCACCACAATCTATCTCTGAACATTTTCCTTACATCAGAAAGAACCAGAACAAGGATAAAAAATAAAAGTGAAAAAAGAACAAAAGAACACCCAAATCATCCCCTCATCCCACCCCATTTGTCCTTTAGTTTTTATCCCCATTCCTCCACTCATCCATACACTAGATAAAGGGGGTGTGATCCACGAGGTCTTCACAATCACACTGACACCCCCTGTAATCTACATTATTATATAATTGTCTTCAGGAGTCCAGACTGCTGGGTTGGAGTTTGGTAGTTTCAGGTATTTACTTCTAGCTATTCCAATACATTAAAGCCTAAGAGGTGTTATCTATATAGTGCATAAGAATGTCCACCAGAGTGACCTCTCGACTCCATTTGGAATCTCTCAGCCATTGAAACTATTTCGTCTCATTTTGCATCCCCCTTTTGGTCAAGAAGATACTCTCAGTCCCATGATGCCGGGTCCACATTCATCCCCGGGAGTCATACTCCGCATTGCCAGGGAGATTTACACCCCTGGGAGTCGGGTCCCATGTAGCGGGGAGGGCAGCGAGTTCACCTGTCGAGATGGCTCAGTTAGAGAGAGAGAGCGCCACATCTGAGCAACAAAGAGGTACTCAGGGGGAGACTCTTAGGCACCATTACATACAACTTTAGACTCTCCTTTGTGGTAATGAGCTTCATAAGGGCAAGTCCCATGCTCGAGGGCTCAGCATATCAAACCGCCAGTCCCAATGTTTGTGACAACATCAACACCAGTCCAGGTGAGGATGTCCAACACATCCGCACCTTCCCCCAGATCCTCAGGGCTGGGGAGGGGGAGGCTGTAAATATATTTTTTATTATCTGCCCAAATTACTCTAGGATATGTCACTATTTCACCCCATCCTATACTAACCTACCGTATCTCACTTCCTATTCAAAGTTCCATGCAATTGTGGTGTTTGAACAAATCGACTGTAGAGTTGTACCGTTTAGAAAATTTAGATCCTGTACCAAATAGATATCTATTCCCTTGGTCTCATATGAAAGTTGAAGTTTTAAAACACAATCAGTTTCAACCTTTACCCTTTGGCCTGGCTTGCCCTGGTCTTAACCAGACCTGCTTCATTCATATCATGAAGTGAATATTTTCTAAATTTGACTTGGAAGTTATGGCAGTAACATCTTCTCTTCCTGTGATTCTCCTTGGTAAACATCTTACTGACACCACAGGGCTAGAAAATTTCTTGCCAACTGAAACAGGAACTATAGCAGAATGTTGAATTGGTGAAAAACTAGACTTCCCAGTTTAACATACTATAAATTACATGTTCATCTTCATGGATTAGCCCAATTTAAGCCCAAAGAAGTCTGCTTCCTTGATCAGAAGACTCTTAGCCTATGTGTCAGGAAGGAAAAGGAGAGATTACAGGGGCTCCATTTCACTTATTTCTCTTATTTGTTGTTTTATTTATTTTTTTTATCTCTTATTTTACTTATTTCTCTTAGTTGTTAAATCCCAACAGAAAGTGCCTTTTTTAAGTGGGACTGTTGTATAATTCCTATGTATTTCTCCAAAAGTACCAGTTTTAGTTTCCTAGATGCTAAAACAGATACCAAACAATGTGTTGGTTTAACAACATGAATTTATTGGCTCACAATTTCAGAGGCTAGAAGGCTTGCTTCCTCCTGGGGTCAGTATCTTCTGGCAGTCTTTGGAGTTCCTTGGCTTTTCTATCACATGGCAACGCATATGGCAATGTCTTCTCCTTTCTCTTCCTGGTTCCATTGACTTCCAGTGTCTTGCTCTTCTTGTAGCTTTCTCTTTCCATGGCCTTTTTGTAAGGTCATCAATAATAAGATTAAGACCCATCCTGATTCAATTGTGCTATACTTCAACTGAAGTAACCTCATCAAAAGGTCCTATTTATAATGGGTTCACACCCACAGGTATGGATTGAGGTTAAGAACAAGTTTTTCTAATTCCAAGCCACTACAGTACTTATTAAATACATAGCAGGGTATTTATTTGATTAAATATTTGCTCATTTGAGGAGTTAAATGAAAATTTATGCATAGTATTATTTCTTCTATTAAGAATAAAGACCAGGTTTTTGTTTTGTTTTGTTTTCCCCTAACTACTACTTTATAAGCCACTAAACTCTCCTTGTTAAAGCAAAGTCACTGCCTGCATTATTAACTAGTACCACACCACACCACACCTTATTTTCTATATTGCAAAATAGACAGCTCGGCATAGGGATAAGAGCTTTTTCCATGTCATTACCTGCCCCAATGAGGAAATACCCCCTTAAAAGATCCAGAATTGCATCTCTCAGCTCTTGGAATGGTTTGAAGAGAGATATTTGCCTGGCTGCTACTCTCTAAAGGGAGTATCTAAGAGAATTGCACATTATTTCTGTAATAATAATTAGTCACAAAATAAGGAAACAAAGAAATAACAACAAAAAAAGCTCAGAACTATATATTGCAACCACATTAATTATAATTATTGTAAAGTATCATTCTTTATAAACTATTACTTGGAAAAATAAGACTCATGTATAATATCACAGAATAATCATTAATTTTATTATATTCTAATTTTAAAATTTTTATCAAAAAGTACAGGAAAGAAAATACTGTGCAGATACCTATCTACCTTCTCAATGTTAATAATTATGAGGTTTGTATCAGATTTTCATATATATCCTTCACTTTTCTTATTTATTCCTAATTATTTTATAGTTTATTTGCATCTGTTAATGGGATATCTTCCCTTTTGAATTTTCTTATTACTACTATATAAAGAAAAGTTCATGATTTTTTACTATTTGTTTTGTACCTAATCACATCACCAGATTTTGTATTAATTCAAGTAGTTCTTATTAATTCACATTTGCTTTCTAGTGTACAAGCATATCATTTACAAGTAGATATAATTTAATCTGCTTGCTTTTATTTATACTAATTTTTTCTTTTTCCTTCTCCTATATGAAGGCCATGAAAATATTCCTCTGTATTTTCTTCTTAGTTTTAAAGTTTTGTTTTCACTTTTAGATTTATTTTGGTGTGAGGTGTGAGGCAAGAATCTTTTTTTTTCCTATAGGAACCCTAAAGTCAACACCATAGATAGACTATTTTATAATGCCATGTCTATTACATAACAAGATCTACACCTAGAGTTCTTGTTGGGGAAGAGTTTAAATCCTACATTATGTGAATAATTACGAAATAGAAATTTAGTTTTAAACCAAAACACGCTAAGATATATTGAAGTAGAAAGATTAATCAATTAGTTTGTTTTTCTGCTACTGAAGGAAATGGCTTAGGAGCAAGTAACATTTAATTTTTTTTTAAAAAAAGAGTATTTCTGCATTCCCAAATTGCAGTATGTACAATTTATATCTACTACAAGGCTGATAACTTTTTACAGCATCTTTGTATTCTTAGTCTGTGAGATTTCAGCTTTAAGTCTTTTTCTTCCAAATTTGATCATTGTCCTTGAGAACTGAATATTCCATAAGAGAAATCATACTAAATCCTAGGACAGATTACTCTTACCTAATTTACAACTGATTCAAGCCCAGTTACTATAAATATTGTGGTGAGAACAAGTGACTATTCAGCAAGAGCCTACCGCACTCACTTGGCCCTCTGGATTTACTGATGAGAGGAGAGTGGGGGAAGAAAGCATCCCTGCTCTCATGGAATTGACAGAATAGTTGGGGAGGCAGACATTGTTCAATAATGATGAAAATAAATATAAAATTGCAACCATGTTAACACTCTGAAGAAGTGGTACTTCTCTCAAAATGTAGAATATTGAATTTTGACCTTGTTTCAAGGTCAGGGAAAGACTCACTGAAGAAATGTGGACAGCTGAGACCTGAGACTTCAACCATAAATAGGAGTTAACTAGGGAAGGGAGGGAAGGGGAAGGAGCAGACCAACTTGGGCAAAGGCTCTGGGAGAGATGGAGCCCAAGTCAGTTAAGAAACCAAAAGAAAGCATCTAAAGTGAGGGAGTGTGAGGCCTTGCATGGACTGGCCCATAGTTAGGACAGAGTAAGCATTACCTATTTTATTTATAGGGAAAAATGTAAGGGGAAAAGAGGAAATCTTCCTGTTTTCATTTTCCAATAGCCTGGGCCATTACCAGAATAGTGGAGCTTGGGTCATAGGCAAATGTTAGAAAATATGAGGAAAATGGAGTTTCTTTCCAAGGTTAAGAGATGGGGGAAGAAAGGCCCTGAGAGCCTAGAGAACAATGGGACCACACATTAAAGAAAATTAGAGCCAAGGTCACTGAGAAGGACATTTGAAAGTCAAGGAACTGTGGGAGCCGATTTGACTCTGCAGATGGCACAGCCCCCACTGGAACGAGCTCTGGAATGAGCAGTGTTCATTGCCTGAGCCTGGGCTTGCATCATCCCTCCTCCCTCCTCAAGGCATCCCTGGGGAGGCCTTCCTCTGATGGTAGCCAGTACTTTGCTTAATGACCACCCTGAAGAAATGATTCCAGTCTTAGCACCAACACCTCAGCAGGTCTTGTCCACTTATGCCATGTGGGCAAACCTATCTCTTACCTGTCCAAGAGGTCAGAGGGGCCCTGGAGACTGCGTGAGTTGGTGGGGAAGGGAGATCCTCCCATTCCTGAACTTGGATGAGGACCTTAACAGAGTACGTTTAAGATCCCTATAACCGCCCCCCCCCATAGCAATTAAATCATTTCTTTTATGCAAATATAAATTATAACCAGTAAAAGAAGAGAGTACATATGGAACAAATAGATAAGCTCATACTATAAGCCATATTTCTTTATAAAAATCAACAAAGATTTTTAACAGTCCATATCAATATTCTTGATTCCCCTTCTGCCTCTTCTCTATAAATGTGTGAATATAGTGTGAAATAATGCAGCACAGAATGAATCGTTACCAGGCTTCCCCTAATTTTCTGTTTTGAGATGTGGTTTGTCATGGAACACCTTGAATTATGTAGGCCAAGTTTCTCAAATGGCCTCACTGGAAATTTACATCCTTCTTCAGAGGTAAAATATCTTCAAGTCTATTGAAAAAGAAGTAAATAATAGTCTGCCTAAAAGCTATGTATTGTAATATTTGACCCTCAAAAGGAGGATTTGAAATTCCTTGAAGGGGCAAAGACATAAAAAAAGGCAAACAATTTTTAGAGAAGTCCCCCCCCTTTTTTTGCAATTTTATTGAGATATATTCTTACCATACAAACCATCCAAAGTGTACAATCGATGGCTTACAGTATCCCCCCTTCTTTTTAATCTATTTTATAGTAATAGTGTGCAGTGTTTTATGATAAGAATCAGATGTCAGGCATCAAGAAGGAAAAGTATAAAATTTTTATACTTTAGAACATGTGAAGCACAGCTGATGAGATACTTTAATTTTTATTTCAGATATTTTCTTTGATATTTTAATCATATTATGCAACTATCCTTAGCATAAAAGATTCAAAATATATTTTAGGACTATTTGATACCATCTCCAAATTCTGTTATCACTTTCTCAGCTGGAGTGCTCTATGAACACAAACAAGGACAGGAGTCTTTAAAATTACTTCCATCAAAAGTTTATTTTTCTTCTCTTCTCATACTGCTCTTTCAATAATGTGTGTAATAGATATTATTGAGCAGTTAAAAATTTCTCTGGGTCTGGGCAAGGTGCAGTTCCTAATTAACTGCCCAGAGAATGGTTTCAATGTGTGGGAATCAGTTAAGTGCTTCTATTGGGTTTTTTTGTGGGAACTGAGGGTGATGATATGACATTTTTAATCAAGCAAACTAAAACTTACACTTTTAATGACTTAGCAGCCCCCCTCCTTTGAGGACTCCAGATGGTCAAAGCTCTCAAGAGCAACTCTAGTAAACCTTGCTAACTTTCCATAGATGCTTGTGATCATTATGTAACTTTAGCCTTTGAATGTGACCTGTATTTTTCATTTCTTGTTTAACTTTGAGACTGTTAGACTTCTTCGTTTACTTTGAAATAAGTGAAAAATGCATCAGAATTTGAGACATGTACATGGAATAAAGGTAATTGGGAAGTGTTTTAGTTAGGGTTCTCTAGGGAAACAGAATCAACAAGAGATATCTATAAATATAAGATTTTATAAAAGTGTGTCACATAACTGTGGGTATACGTGAGTCCAAATTCCGTAGGACAGGCAGCAGACTGGCAACTCCAATGAAGATGTTCGATGAACTCCTCAGGCAGTGAACTGGCAACTTCGATGAACTCCTCAAGAAATGATTTGCTGGTTAGCCAAAGAAGAAGTGAAGGTCCTCTATCTGTCTCATTTAAAAGTCTTCAACTGATTGGATTAAATCCAGCTGATTGTATTCTCTCATTGTGAAAGACATGCCCTTTGCTGATGTGATCAGTCACAGCTGCTGCCAATTGACTGATGATTTAATAAACCAGCCTTCTGGCTTATTAACCAGCCACAAATCTCCTTGCAGTAATGGTTAGGCCAGTGCTTGCTTGAGCAGACAGCTGGGTACCATCACCTGGCCAAGTTGACACATGAACCTGACCATCACAGTCCACCCCTTGTCAGCTTGGCACTTATACACATCCCCTAAAACCATACTTTATCTCTACGTAGAGAACAACAACAGACATATAGTTCACCTAACAATACTCTGCTGTCCTGTGTACAACTGGAAATGTACTGAATATCTCCAGAACAAGTCCTTGGGTGACATTAATTCTTAAAATTTATTTCCTTTAACTTAAATACTGCAAAATGAACAATACAGCTTATGTCATATGATAAGGGGATAAGATAGAGAAGAAAGCAAAGATATTTGCTTTACAGACAAATACAAACATGCTCATAACAAAACAAAGAGGAAATATTTATGCCATCATGGTCCTCATTTCCATAACTGGTCCCATGGCCATAGTTCATATTTACCACTACCTTCTTCCACTACCTCTTCCACATTCCTTTTACCCTCAGCAAGCACTTCAGCTGGCCGTGGTTCTTTGCCTGGTGGGGTGACCCAAACCTTCATTCCTGAAATTTCTTGGCCATTGGTAGTCCTGCCTGGATTGGGCTGTTGCAGTTTTCCATTGACTTTAATCACAGGGCATGTTCGTACTGAGAGATGCCCTAGGGGATCTCCTGTATGCCAGGAAAACTCTTCTTTACCTCCATTGTGTAGTTGCAGTGCTACTTCCCCTTGATAGGATCAGTCACCCCAGCCAATATAGTAATCCCCCCCTTGCCTGTTGATTCAGAGGCATAAGAAGCCCAAAGTGGCCAGGTGGCAGTCTTAACTTCCAGTTCAATGGAATTATTGTGTTTCCTGGTGGATGCACTCCTCTTGGAACTAAGACTTGTAGACCAGCAGAGCTTAAGCTTGCAGAGACAGGAAGCAAAAATTTTCCTAGTGGATCACTAGGAGTGATAATGAGTGGTGCCACTTCTGTTTCCACCCCTTGATTCCTGGACCCATGAATCCTGGCTATGGGAGAAACAGCACCGTAGAGTAGACACTGATTCAGAGAATACACAGCCTCCTGGAGAACACTGCCCCAGCCCTGCAAGGTATTGCCACCTAGTTGGTGCCATAATTGAGTCTTCAACAGGCCATTCCACCATTCTATCAACCCAGCTGCCTCTGGATGATGGGGAACATGGTAATAACAGAGAATTCCATGAGCATGTGCCCTTTCTCTTACTTCATTTGCTGTGAAGTAGGTTCCTTGATCAGAAGCAATGCTGTGTGGAATACCATGACGGTGGTTAAGGCAATCTGTAAGCCCATGGATGGTAGTTTTGGCAGAAGCATTGTATGCAGGGAAGGCAAACTCATATCCAGAGTATGTGTCTATTCCAGTAAGAACAAATCACTGCCCCTTCCATGATGGAAGTGCTCCAATGTAATCAACCTGCCACCAGGTAGCAGGCTGATCACCTCAGGGAATGGTGCCATATTGGGGACTGAGTGTGGGTTTCTGTGGCTGACAGATTGGGCAATCAGCAGTGGCTGTGGCCAGGTCAGCTGGTGAGTGGAAATCCATGTTGCTGAGCCAATACATAACCTCCATCCCTACCACTATGACCACTTTGTTCATGAGTCCACTGGGCAATGACAGGGCTGGGGAAAGAGGCTGATTGGTATCCACCAAATGGGTCATCTTATCCACTTGATTATTAAAATCTTCTGCTGAAGTCACCCTCTGGTGAGCATTCACATGGAACACAAATATCTTCATGTTGTTTGCCCACTCAGAAAGGTCTATCCACATACCTCTTCCTCAGACTTCTTTGTCACCAATTTTCCAATCATGTTCCTTCCAAGTCCCTGGCCATCCAGCCAAACCGTTAGCAACAGCCCATGAATCAGTATACAAATGCACCTCGGGCCAGTTCTCCTTCCAAGCAAAGTGAACAACCAGGTGCACTGCTCAAAGTTCTGCCCACTGGGAGAATTTCCCCTCACCACTGTCCTTCAGGGACATCCCAGAAAGGGGCTGCATTGCTGCAGCTGTCCACATTCGGGTAGTGCCTGCATATCATGCAGAACCATCTGTAAACCAGGCCTGAGTTTTCTCTTCCTCAGTCAACTGATTGTAAGGAACAACCCAAGATGCCATAGCTGTGGGCTGGGAAAGAGAAGGTAAGGTGGAAAGAGTGGGGGTCATGGGCATTTGAGCCACTTCCTCATGTAACTTACTTGTGCCTTCAGGACACGTTTGAGCTCTATCTCATAAATACCGTTTCCATTTTATGATGGAGTGCTGCTGTGCACGCCCAACTTTATGGCTTGGTGGGTCAGATAACACCCAGCTAATGATAGGTAACTCAGGTCTCATGGTAACTTGGTGGCCCATGGTTAAGTATTGTGTCTCTACTGAGGCACAATAGCAGACCAACAGCTGTTTCTCAAGTGGAGAGTAGTTATCTGCAGAAGATGTTAAGGCTTTACTCCAAAATCCTAAAAGTCTGTGTTGTGATTCTCCTATAGGAGCCTGCCAAAAGCTCCAGAGAGCATCTCTATTTGTTACTGACACTTCCAGCACCATTGGATCAGCTGGATCATATGGTCCAAGTGGCAAAACAGCTTGCACAGCAGCCTGGACCTGTCACAGAGCCTCATCTTGCTCCGGTCCCCACTCAAAACTAGAAGCTTTTCTGGACACTTGGTAAATGGGCTGGAGTAGCACACCCAAATGAGGAATATGTTGTCTCCAAAATCCAAAGATTCTGTTATCAGAGTAAAGAAAATAACGGATCAATTACATAATCATCAATTGAGCTGACCCATTTCTGAACTGAGAGGAGAACTGTCACATAAGGGTAGAATATTATTTTGAGTCTGTTACCTGCCAATGTATTGTCTTAGGTACTGAGGGAGAATACAGGGGGGTTAAAGAGCTGTTCTCTGCCTTGGATTTTACCAACTAGATAGGAAGACAAGATACACTGGATGACAAAAGCCATTAGATGCTAAGTTTAAAGTTAGTGCAACAAAAAAATTCCAGGAGTTCAGAGAAAGATGAGGGTGGTGTGAACTGCTGTAATCAGGGAAGGCTTCAGGAAAAGGGTCCAAACCTGGACAGGTGAGATGCAGGGGTAATAAATCCAGGCATGGCAAACCAGGCAAAGGAATGGAGGCCAGAATGAAAAGGCATTTTGAAAAAATTCCTAAAGGTTTTAAAAAATATTTTCTGTGTCTTATATACAAAAGGAAGAAGAGTATATATTTACAATATTTCCAACTGTAGGCTGTAGAAGATGAGTCCATTATTCACCTAGTGATTGTGTGTGTCATAGCTAAAACTGTAAAACATCCCCTCTCCATCCTTGAGCACCTGCTGTTCCAATGGGAAAATGCCCTTTACTCCAAGTACGTAGGTAGTCTTTACAAAGCCTCTGGACTGAACTGTTACCTTGCTATTTTCACCAAGAAGATCCAAGTCTTAACAACTAGATATCCTAGATGAGCTAATCTGGTAGAATTTTTGGTATTTTTCCAGTTAATCACTTAGCTGTTAGAATTTTTTTTGTGTTTTCAGCTTGCTTGGTACCTCTAGCAACATGTGGTCCTAATCACTGCTAATTATAGAATCTTTTTTAATGATTCAAATAATGATATTCAAGGAAAAATTAGGCAGGACTGAGCTCATGCTTCTATGAGATATCTAGGGTGGAGTTGGAGGAAAGGATCAAGTAAGAAACAGCCAGTGTCTAGAAGAGCACTAAGGTCAAAAAAAATTATTTTGGGAGCTAGGAAGTTTATATTAAGCATTTTAAGAAGTGACTAAAAGTAATATGGCTCATGTTACTTCTAGTTCCTTGCCACAGTAGCAGCAAGTTGACTAAAAAGGAACAAGCCTCTGTCTGCTTGAAAGGGTATGAAGAAGGAGCAAATCATCTTTTCACTAAACCAATAATTCAGTTTCACAGTAACTTTACCACTAACCAACTTAAATATAAGTACAAAGATTATTTTAAGTAGTGTACACAAAACTAGTTCCCATTTCTGCCCCTAAATCCCGACCATTAAAACTTAACTCTCCATTTAATCCAGGTTTGTGTTACTGATAAGGTCTTAAGTAGGTGGAAAATCACTGAGTTAATGAGATTTCTCGGGGGAGCCAGGGCTAGTTTGATTCTTGGATGGAATCAGCCAGTTTTCTTATTGTCTTACACACTTCTATGTCTGCCCTTAACGATTAGTAGTATTAGCTACCTCCCTTGGGTGCTTACAATGTGCCAGGCAGTGTGCTAAGCTCTTTAGGTTTGTTATATCGTATGACGCCTTAAGAACATTTACTCTGGGAGGTTAATATTATTATCCCAATTTTACAGGCAGGGAAACTAACAAATGGTCAATCTGGGACTCAAACGCCTTAGAGAATGCTCTAAGTCCTTCCCTAGCTACATAGCTCCCTCCTCCTGGAAAGCCTTCCTACTCCGTTATGCCCATCCAAATTTAGTGAAGGCCCAGCTTAAGTCCTAGGTGCTCTAGTGATGCTCCTACTGTCTACATTTGACCTCTCCAGTCTAGGAACGCCAAAAGCATTTATTCATTGAACTCAGAAGAATGGCGCATTAGTAGAACATGGAGTAGTGGAGATTTCACAACCTAAAAAGAGTTAAGGCATATTGAGTGCTTACTATATATAAGAACTTGTTCTAAGAATTTTATATGGATTAACCAATTTCATTTTCACAACAAAGGTATGAGGTCATAATTATTATTTCCACATAAAATAGTAAATTTATAATAGTATTTTTCATTTTGAAATTTTACAGATTTATTTCCATTTTATAAACTGAGGCAGAAAAAAGTTAAATAACTTTCCTAAGGTCATAGGTTAGGAAACTTTCCTAAGTCAGTAAAGACTCCAGGATTCGAGTATTGGTAGAGTTAATATGTATAAAGCGAGTGGAACAGTGCTTACACGTAAGTATGTGTTAGCTACTATTAACTATTTAATGCTGCTGCCTCTCCAAAAAATTCTCTGTGCCTACCTATCCAGTTAATTTACCTCCCCAGGAAGAAAATTAAGCATCTACCATGAGTGAGGTGCTTGGTTAGACGGTTTAATTGTCATTCCATTCATTCATTCATTCATTCAACAAATATTTTTTCAGCACTGCTGTATCCCCAGGCACATGGACAACAGCAGTGAAGTAAAACAAAGTCCCTCTTCACAATAGCCCCATAAAGGGGATTTATTAGCCCCCTTTACCTGTTATTACCAATGACAAAATTTAGGTTCACACAGCTAGCCAGTTGAAGGGTTGGGGTTTAAATATAAATCTCTCCAACCAGAAAAGTCTAGTTCTTTCCAGCAGAAAAGAGAATGCTACGTCTGCCTGTGAACTACCTGATATAAACTCTTCTATCCCATGGGACAAAATATATTTTGAAATTAAGTTTGTTGTTTCTCTTATATTTAGGTTACAATTTCATGATAGCATCACTATCAACCCAAAATAGTATTTATGGAATATATGCACGCTATGTCATTGGTGAGGCTGCCTTTTTAAATTTTCTTCCCAGGAAAGCCTTCCAGCAAATAAACTATTCAGGAAAAAAATAGAGTTGTTCTGATGGGAGAGAGGGCTTTGAAGCCCAGTCTTACCCTAGATTCCCTAAGGCGGCCCCAAATGAACTCCCATAGAGCTCTATTGCTTCATATGACAGAAGGGGACACCATCATGATCAAAGGAAAAGCTGTTTTTAGACTCAGCCTATTTTGAAAACAAATTTTTGTTATTTAACCAACACCCATATCATTTATTGTGTGCCTGACAGTGTTCAAAACACTTTACAAATACTAACCCCTTTTAGATCCCTATCTGGGTCCCAATCTTGCCACTTACAAGTTGTGTGACAATGGAAAAATCAATCAATTTCTTGGAAACTTGGTTTCTTTATCTGTTAAAAATCTCACAAATTACAAGAATCAAATGAAATGAATGGTATGCCAGTGTTTTCTAAAATGCAAACAAATGCTGGGCCATAGAACTAGAATCAATATCTTGTTTCAAGAGAGCTTGAAATATTGAGGTATAAGTTATCATTAGCTTAGAACATATGTGCATGTGTGTGCATGATTACTGCAGTAACCTAGCAAATGTTTAACCCACAGCAGAGTTTTTTTTTTTTAATCTTCATTTTATTGAGATATATTCACATACCATGCAGTCATACAAAACAAATCGTACTTTCGATTGTTTACAGTACCATTACATAGTTGTACATTCATCACCCAAATCAATCCCTGACACCTTCATTAGCACACACACAAAAATAACAAGAATAATAATTAGAGTGAAAAAGAGCAATTGAAGTAAAAAAGAACACTGGGTACCTTTGTCTGTTTGTTTCCTTCCCCTATTTTTCTACTCATCCATCCATAACCTAGACAAAGTGGAGTGTGGTCCTTATGGCTTTCCCAATCCCACTGTCACCCCTCATAAGCTACATTTTTATACAACTGTCTTTGAGATTCATGGGTTCTGGGTTGTAGTTTGATAGTTTCAGGTATCCACCACCAGCTACCCCAATTCTTTGGAACCTAAAAAGGGTTGTCTAAAGTGTGTGTAAGAGTGCCCACCAGAGTGACCTCTCGGCTCGTTTTGGAATCTCTCTGCCACTGAAGCTTATTTCATTTCCTTTCACATCCCCCTTTTGGTCAAGAAGATGTTCTCCGTCCCACGATGCTGGGTCTACATTCCTCCCCGGGAGTCATATTCCACGTTGCCAGGGAGATTCACTCCCCTGGGTGTCCACAGCAGAGTTTTGATGTGATCTCCCTCACTAGTCCACTGCCTAAATTCTACTCACCTATCGTGTCTCAGCTTAGATAATGGTTCTTCTGGGAAGATTTTCTGATTTCCATGTAAGGAATTTCTTCTGTGTGCTCTCACAGCACCCTGTACTTCTCACACTTTTTCTTAATAGATTCCTTGTCTAGCTCCTCAACCAACTTTAACTTCTGTGAGGAACAAGGCCACACTCACCTTCTTCAGCATTGTATCCTCAGCATTAACAGATTCCTGGCCCTTACTAGGACCTCAATGAATAATTGAATGAAAAAATTATTCTGGATCTGAACTGAAGAGGTAGGGGTGGGCACGACTTGGAGCTCTAGTTTATTTAGAAAGGACTTCTGGAAATTCCTATGCTAGGAATAAGTATCTTTTCTTATTGTCATAAAGCCCTGCTCTAGTGAAGTGAACATGTGCTCCTAAGGTGACTCTGAAACCAGCCCAGCATCTGAGGTCACACTGTAAGTACTCAGTAAATATCCCTTGATCTCTTTCCCTTTAAGGAACCCCATGTGACAGCTTAACCTTGATAGTGCATGGCTCTAATGAAGGCATATGTCCAGTTTGGGGATTCAGGAACAGGTGGGAGAGGTGCTCCCTTTTAAGAACTCTTTAAATCTTCTGGTTTGGCCTCTGAAGTGTTTATCAGCTTGAAGAGACTGAAAGGGAAGCCCAGCAATGTTGTATTATTGAGCCTGTCTGGGGCCCACAAGTATCTTTGTCAGTTTCAGAAAGGTCAGTGAGTATATGATTGAAAAAAAAATCATACATTGCAAGGAGATGAAGTGGCACCGAGAATGAAATGAAATGTCATCCACAGTGAAATGAAATGCCTGAAGAAGGGAAAGAGAGACAGACAAGGCTGATAGAGTTGACAGTCATAGGCAGACAGCCGTTTAGCATAAGTTAATTTACTCAGTCCAAAAGGATGTATATATCCAGCTTGCACTACGATATATTAGAGTCTGACATGATGGTAGGAGGGGTGGGGGGAGAGAAAGGCTATTTCCAAGGATGTAATCTATTTTATGCATGAATTTCAGAAGCATAAGAAAGATCAAAAAGAAACTGGTAGTGTTTTTTCATCTGTTTCAGACTCCTGTTTTCCTGTCTATGCCAGCTCCTTCTCTGGAAGGCAGGACACAGGTAGTTTTGATGCATCAGGTTAAACTACAAATCGCCATGGAGGTAGATAAATGATTTCGTTTAGCATCAGCCAGAGATATGCATATTCCTGCCCCCATACATGAAAGTGCACAGTTAACTTTCTGTGAAAGTCAATTAAAAAACAAGCACCCAAATTACACACGTATTTCTTAAATACCTTTGGCTGGATATTGGGAAATAAGGCCTTTGTTTGTCACTCAAATGCAAATTGAATGCATTTAAAATGCAAAGATGAATAAGACCCTTCTAGAAGTTTGAAATCTCCAGAAAGACCAAAAGACAACTTAAGTAATTTTCTAATCATAAGAAGCTGACAAAAACAATTCTTATTCAGGCAACTGGAACTTTTGCCTTTTCTCCCTTAGTGTGCAGGGAGGGAAACCCAAAAAACACTGACAAAAGAAAGATCATGTGGGTAATGAGGACAAACCAGGAGTAGACTGTAAGCCATTCCCCTTGGAGCACCTCAAACAGAGTAGACATCTCTACTTCCTTTAAGCAAGCGGGGAGAGAGTTTCCATCTGAAGCAAGACCCTGGTCTTTTGTCGTTCGAAAGCAATAGTAATAACTGTCGAAGGCCCCTGCATGGCTCAGTTTCGTCAGCTGGGGGTCAATCAGAGGAAAAGCTCAGGGAAGAGGAAAGCCAGAGTCGGGGCAGAACAACTACATCCAGACTGGGTTCGGCGCCCCCCTCTGCAGTCATTTTTTCACCCCTGCTGCAGTCTTTCTACCTACTGACTGGAAGAGGGAAGTGCTGCAGTTGGAATATCCCGCCTACTGATCGCCACCTCAGGAAAAACCAGAAGGAGGTGCAACTTGATTTGCAAAATGTCTCTACTCCTGAAAATTTGGGTGCAAATATAAATTGGAGTCATATTGTAAGTGGACATTAGGAGTTTACTGTGTAAGGGAAACCCATGGTATACCTTCTCAAAAGTGCAGACTCTCTTACTTTAAAGCAAAACGATATAGATAATCATATTTTAACCAGTATGTCCTTTAAGTTTGACTTTTACACAGCTGGTTTTCTTATGATGAAGTACCTTTATTTTCTAAATCCTATTTCTGTAATGATTCTGCACTGCAGAGCAAGAGAATCATTGCATTATATCACATACCAGATCGCCAACACTGAAAATTTTACAAGAGACCCACCAAAATTTCCCTCTTTGTATTTTGTGAGATAAACGTCTATTTTTAACATATTTTATTTAAAAAAACAATTTTGACATCCAAAAAGTAAAAAGAACATAGCAAAAAAGACAGTAAATTGACAATATTATCAAAAAAGAAACAGAGATGAAATATATTTTTATAAAATATATACAATTTTTGAATGTAGAAGAATTGCCAGGTGAAATTTTATTTTACAATTTTTTTCATGTTAGTTTGACACATTTTTCAGCTTGTGGATATATAGTCAATGGGACAACATGAAGTAGAGCATAAATGTCCAATTTATTCTAATACTTTATCACTCACTATTGAATTCAGTTATCTATGGGTTTGTTAACACAAATGGAAGCAACACTCTTAATGGCAGTTTCCTTTATTTGGAAAATTCTGTGCAAACTGAAGGACACTCACTGACTACCACTCTGATGCTCCCCTTATTCCTTATTCGGCTCTGGAGAATTTGGAGGATGGAGCCCGGGTGTCTGTGGGAAGCTCCTCACCCCATGACTCTCTCCTAGCTGGGCCTGGGCAGCTGGAGGGCCTGGCACCTCAACTGGAGACTCTCAGGGTTACTGTGGAAGGATGGTTTAGCCGTGAAAACTTCCTCTTGGACCAGTGCTATTCCATTGTTCAGCCTTTGGGAACCACCTTCTGTAGCATATAGATTAAAGTCAACTTTGCTTCTGATTGTCAGCAATCATTAGACGGTTGTAGTAAGAGAACCAATTTCCTTTGTTGTATAAATGCAGAACCTCCCTCTTTCGTTCATTTTCTGCAATGAGTCACACATATTTTGCTTTTAATGAATTTGGTTTTCTTTCTGCCATATCCTTTGCAAGAATGAGGTATTAAATTCAAGAAGGGATTCTTTCTGGCATCTCACTTTAACACTTCTCACTCAGCAAACTCCTTCCTAGTTTTCAGGCTCTGTCTGTTGGCTGTCTTTCATCATCTTGACTTCTCACCCTCTATGATTGATTCTGGGTTTTGCTTCTGTTTGCTTCCTTCCAGCTCCCTGTGTACTAGGAAGAGAGTGTTTGTGCAGATAGATGGGTGTCTTGTCTGCTGCCATCTTCCCCATGTAATGCCTAAGTAGACTCAGAATGTATTCTGTGAATTTACATTTGGAACAATAGCGTATGCTCAGGTCTTTTTTTTAAGACAGACATAGTTTTACTATTCCATCTTCTTATGTCAGTTTCCAGGCATTTGCATTGATATTTATAACTACTGTCCCATTTCAGAGGCTCTTTTTTTTTTTTACTGAAATAATCTTCCCTTATTCAGTAATACCTCCCTGGCCCCTGCATGTCTGCTCTGGTGCTGTAGTAATCCCCTGCTAAATTCAAGGATTACAGCAGAGTCCCATGTTCTTTTTAAAAACTACTCACATAACACACTTAGTCAAGAAAGTACACAAACATTTAGTGAGCACCAGGCAAGGGCCTAGTGCTGTACTGCAGGTTTTCTTGTGTTTGTATCATCACCCATACACCAAACAGACAGGAAAGAAACCCCTTACTCTGCATTTGTGACCCTCTGGCTCTCCCCAACTACTAGTCCACTCTCCTTCAAATCCCCTCAGGGCAGAGTTGTTTATTTGCTCACAAACCTGGAGTTTCTCCCGCCAACGTGAAAACAAAGGAGAAGATACTTTCTCTGTTGTTTCTGAACTCTAGTATTGCCTTTTTGGTAATAATGCAGAAGAGAAGAGTGAAAACCAAGCATGCAAAAGACACAGTGCCCGGGCACACACCCCTTGAATTCTCCTGTCCTGGCTGCCCACTCCCCTCTGCCCACCCGGCCCAACCCTGTTCCCCTGCATCCCCTGTACCCCCCAGAGAGTCTGCAAAGGCTGAGCTCAGTCACCACTAGAGCAGGGAAACTTGCAGGTTCTGGGCCTTGAGGAGGAGCCATGGCAATGGGGGTGGTGGGCGGCACTTGGGAAGCTTGGAGCAGAAGTGATCACCAGCCCATACAGAAATATGGGTTAAACAACTGGTATAGCCATATTGTACTTAACATCTGGTATCAGTCCTGACTAACTGTGTGACCAACATAGAGTGACTTAATCTCTTGGCGATTCCCTTTCCTTTTCTGTCAAAGAAATCATATTTTCCCTGTCTACTTTGCAGCATATCATACTCTGTGATGAATACTTACTGCCGAATAGCAGAATTTAGATGGCTTTTCCTTAATCTTTGTATTTACCAGGACTACCCGGATGACCTTGAGCAAATTATTTAACATCTCTGCACCTCTTTCCTCGTCTGTAAAATGAGAGATAAGAATAGCACCTGCCTCAGAGATTAGTTGCGATTTACACGAATCAATACATGTGGAGATGTGGAGTGATTAGAACAGTGCCGAGCACCGTAATAATTACAATAGGTGGCACCAAGTTGGCAGCTACCTAAGTCATTTCAGTTGAGGGAGAGGCTCTGGGCTCCAATTATGAAAACAGAAGCCCTAATAGTGACTGGAAAGAGAGGTAGTACTTTTGTTTTGTTTTGTTTGCCAGATACTTAAATTACCAGAGCTGATACCTACCAAAAACAAGCAGAAAAAGCAAAAAGGATTATTTTCAACCCTTGCACACCTTCCAGAAAATTCTGATGTTCTGAGTCATCACATACCTTGCACTCTCATTTCTTGACAATTTTATTTTTTCCACCATTTCCTCATGTGACCTTGGGCAAATCAATTCACTTCTTTGAGTCTCATTTTCTCTTCTGTGAAACAGGGACATACATAAAAATCGAGCAAGGTAAGGTAGATGAAAATATTTTGAGAATGAGAAACATTGTCTAAATATTATGGAGACAGACATTTTTATGATTTATCAATTTTCTAAGCACACAGTTCTCTTTAGGATTGGAGCTGCTCCCAGAAGATGCGGTAAGACCTATGGAGATACTCAAAAGGATGGAAGACTGTTATCTTGAAGGCAGAAAGAGCAGAAGGCTGGAGAGTGACTTAACAAGGCTGTTCACATATAGAAAAGGATATGTCCAGCTGTTTTCCATCTTCAGTGATGACAGAAAAAAATAAAATAGACCCCGATAGGAGGGTCTTAGATTAGACATGAAAAATTTTTCTGCTGGAGAGGATTTTTAAAAATTGAAATGCATGCCCAGTCTGCATGGGATATTTCCTCAGAAGGTCCATAGATTTGATATGTAATAAGGACATGTGAATTTGCACACTAGGTCAGATCAGAGGATTTTCCAGGACTGAGAAACTCTGGATGGGAGAGAAGGGCAGCCACTCATGCCTAAAAGCATCCCAAACTTCCCCAAATGTACATACCCAAACTTTTCTTGAACAAATTTAATGATTTATGTTTGTATCTAAAATAGCATTTCCTTTTATTAAAGGGTTGTCACTTCTAGAGATTAGGAGCACAGACTTGGGAGTCAAGCAGCCTGGGTTCCAAACCTGAGTTTTATCCCCTTTCAGCCGTGTCACTTTGGCTAATTAAATGATTGTTATATCTCAGTTTCCTTATCTGTAAAATGGAGGCAATAGTGGCTCCTACCTGTGGTAGTTTGGAGCTATACCCAGAAAAACATGCTCTTAAACTTAATCCATTCCTGTGAGTGTGAACCCATCTAAGTAGGACCTGTTAATGAGGTTATTTCAGTTAAGGTGTGGCCCAATTCAATCAGGATGGGTCTTAATCCTGTTACTGGAGTCCTCTATAGAGAAATTCACACAGATGGGGATTCAGACAGTTGGAGAGACAGCCATGGGAAGCAAGAAGCTGAAGGTCAGTGGAACCCAGAGGAGAAGGGAGAGTCCAGGAGAGGCCGCCATGTGCACTGCCATGTGACAGAGGAGCCCAGGACCAAGGATCATGGGCAGCCAGCCCCAGGATGCCACAGCCTTTTGGGAGAAAACTTCACCTTGAGGATGCCTTGATTTGGACTTTCTTTTAGCCTTAAAACCATAAGATTTTAAATTCCCATTGTTTAAGCTAACCCATTCCATGGTATTTGCTTGAGCAGCTAAGAAAACTAAAACATTACTTTAAGGGTGGTTGTAATCATGCTTAGCATGAAGGAAAAATGGTAGTCAGCATTATGTTAAAACAGACTCTTCACAGTTTCAAAGGGTATCTCCGATCTGGAGATTTATTTGCTCTATTTCATTGTTTCATACATATCAACTTATATGTATATATTATGTGCTTTTAAAAAAATCTATTCTCACAGGAAAGCACATCTCCCTCCTTGTTCTTTTAGTTGCCATTCTCTGAACTTTCTCAAGCTCCATTACATCTTCCTTGAAGGGAAGTGACCTGGAATTGTTCAAGTGTATCCTTCCTAAAGGCAGAAAGAGGCAATGAATAATTTATTAAGACACCTTCTGGCAATATGAATCCATGCAATAGCTCTTAGGTTACGGGAATTGCCGTTTTCAGTTTGCCTCATCGGTTAGCAGAGAGCTGTTTATAACACTAGAGGTCACTGTTAAAGCAGTATTTCAAAAGCATAAGCTTTTAACCAGCAGTAAAAATTGAGAACACAGTGAGTGAAAAAATATTATATGGGTAGGTTGAGAGCATCAGTTGAAGTTTTATCGGGTTCCTAAATTGAAATTCACTTCTAATCTTTTCCTGTTTCTCACCCCTAAAAAACAATTCCATTTTCCCTGTGGTGGTAAGACGTCTACCTGGAGGGAGATCTGGGACTAAGGAATCTGCTTTGGCTTGGACTGTTGACTTCCAAACCAACCTTTCCAGCTCTGATGCCTAAGCCAAGCCTAAGTGTATGTGTCTGATCATCACCTTCAACCCATTTCCACTTGTCAATCCCCTTGCCTGCATCTTCAACTCAAAACCTGTTAAATGAGAGTCAACTTCCCAGTCCTTCTTTCTCTCCACTCTCACACCCAAATAGATTTCCCTTCTCAGCCTCCTTATTGGTGATTAAGACCAGATTTAACCTGCAATTTGAGGCCTTTAATCACCAAGTCCTTTTCTTTTTTTAACTTCCTAATTATGTTTTGATTTTTTTTTTTCTTCCATAAAATGGGAATAACAATAGTACTCAGTTTATAGTTGTGAGGATTAAATAAGGCCACTGTTTGGCAGTGGCCACTCTAAGACCACTTCTCTGCCAACTCTGTGCGTCTCTCAGCAGCCACAGGGGGACGCCCAGAACCTATCCAGCTCCTCTGAAGACCCCCGACCCCTATCTGCCTCATGAGCATCAGGGCGAATCTCATCACACCTGTTATCCTCATTGATGTCCGAGCCCACAAGAAGCCAGGACTCCCTGATCATAATCATCCCCCCAGAATCTCATCTCCACATGATTCTGCCCAGCCCCTTCCCCAACTTCATCTCCCACCCCTCCCCACCTCTTGAAACCCTTTTACCTGCCCTCTGGAACTTGGGCCAATCATCAGCAAAATCCTCTTTTTCCCCAACCTCTTTTTTGAGTATTCCCTTCCTCCTCCTCTTACTGAAACTTGGCTCTCTCCTGGGAACATGGCTTCAGGACTGCAAGGGAGGCTGGTTGTCTCCCACAAGCCTGGGGGTGGGGTAGGGATCCTCTGCAAATCATCACTGCTTCTAGACTACACTCCCTGGACCTCCTCCACCAAACACCAGCTCTGATTATCACATCATCAGACTACATCACTCTTAAAACTTATTCTAACACCTGTCTCCCCTTGACTCTCTCCAGTATTACCCCTATCTTAAATCTTAGCAACTTCAGCCTACACCCTGGTCTATCCTCCAATGACCTTGTCCCTCACCCGACCTCAGCCACTTATTCCCAAGTTCAGACACTAGGCCAGTGCCGTCCAAAAGAACTCTCTGCAATGAAGAAAGTGTTTTATATCTGCTCTGGTCAATAGAACAGCCACTGGTCTCATGTCAAATACGGCTATTGAGCACTAGAAATGTGATTAGTGGGACTGAGGAAGTGAATTTTAAATTTTATTTAATTTGAACTAATTTAAATTTAAAGCCTCTATCTGTTCTTGTGTTCTCTGTTCTCTCTCATTTTCTAGATGAATTTGCTTGTGCCCCCTAGCTAAAATCAACTCTCCTTTTGTGTCCTACATCTCATCACCTCTCACTATGAAAGAAATTCTCCCTTCTTTCTTCATCAGTTTTTTCCTCTCTACAAGGTCATTCCCATCAGCCTACAAACATGCTATTATTTTTCTCATCTTAAGAAAAATCTCTCTTGACCCTAGCTCCCCTTCTGGCTACTGTTGTCTTCCTTCTCATTCCCTTTAGAGAAAAACTCCTTGGAGGAACTGTCTGTGCCTTCCATTCACATCTCATCATTTTCAACTGCACGATGCCTCCTGTGACAGGGCCAGTTGGGGCAGGCAATGGATAATTTTCAGAGACTCACCAGGAGGCTGGGTCAAGCTGGTACTCCAGTTCCTATCTTATCATGTGGGAGCAAATGTGTTTACACAAGCCTTACAGAAGTTTCCATGTGTACCCTTCACACACTTACCCACAGGGCCTGAGCCCTTTCATGTCTTTGAACTGCTACCCCTCACCATCAAACTTACAGCCCTAGAATCTATTCTTATGCCCCCAAAACATAACATCCATCTTAGAAGCTATTGCTAATTGAGGAGCTAGCCAGCATCTTTTCTTTAATTTTAAATTCAGTTTTATTGAGATACCATAAAATCATCCATGGTGTACAATCAACTGTTCACACTACCATCATATAGCTGTGCATTCATCATCCCAATATATTTTTGAACATTTTCCTTATACCAGAAAAAATAAAATAAGAATAAAAAATAAAAATAAAAAAGAACACCCAAATCACCCCCCCATCTCACCCTATTTTTAGTTCAGTTTTTGTCCCCATTTTTCTACTTATCCATCCATACACTGAATAAAGGGAGTGTGATCCACAAGGTTTTCACAATCACACTGTCACCCCTTGTAAGCTACACTGTTATACAATTGTCTTCAGGAGTCAAAGCTACTGGGTTGGAGTTTGATAGTTTCAGGTATTTACTTCTAGCTATTCCAATGCATTAAAACCTCAAAAGGGTTATCTATATAGTGCATAAGAATGCCCATCAGAGTGACCTCTCAACTCCATTTGAAATCTGTCAGCCACTGAGACTTTATTTCGTTTCATTTTGCATTCCCCGTTTGGTCAAGAAGATGTCCTCAATCCCATGCTGCCAGGTCCAGATTCATCCTCAGGAGTCATATCCCACATTGTCAGGGAGATTTACACCGCTGGGAGTCAGGAGCTAGCCAGCATCTTAATCCCCTTCCTACTTGAGGGACTTTCCCATTGTGTGAGTCTTGGTGGAAGTGATGACACTGGTTTTCTGCCTTCTGTCAATTCTGTAAGCTAACTGGTAGCCTCCAAAAGTACTCTTTCCTGCTTAAGTTAACCAGATTTCTGTTGCTTTCGATCAAGAAACTGAATGACATACCACATGCACACACACACACAAACACCCCTGCCCTTATTCTTTACACTAATATTTAATGAGCATTTATTATGGGACAAGCACAATGCTGAGACATTACATGCATTATCTGATTCAATCCTCCTAACAGCCCTACAAAAAATGTTCTGTTATCCACATTGTACGGATGGAGAAACAAACACAAAGAAGTTATATGCTTTGCCCAAGGTCATACAGCTTATTAGGCATTGGAAATAGGGTTTAAACCCAGAGAATCTGATTCCAGAGCACCCCTTCCCATCACAATAATATAATCTTACACTCTTAAGTAGAACTCTTAAGTAGAGCCCCTTCAAATCACACGCTCTCTCAAAGTTCACTTCCTGCACGAAGCCCTCCCGACTACTCCAGCGCACATTGAAGGATCCCCTTCTCGATTCCTAGAGGAGTTCTTGTTGATGCCAAGTAATTCAACTCTTGTCAATATGCCATCTTGTGCGGTTATTTAGTAGCTTCATACAGATTCATTTTTCCCCCGCACTTCATTTCTGCTCCCCTAAAACAATCTAATACTTCTTTTATGTGCCTCTTAGCTAGAATGGGTTAGGCTAGGCTGGCTATTGTGCAAGATCCTAGGTCTCTGCCCATGGCATGGTTGGACTTAATAAAGACTTGGGGCTCCTGTTTCTGAAGTTCATTCTGCTGCACTCTAGCTGAATTTTCAGTATTTACATCATGGATAATGGACAGTGCAAAGGCTTTAGGCCATGCTGACCCAGATTCATTCCAGTTCTGCTACTCTACAACCTGGACAAATGACAAGTTAATGGAACTTATTTCCTTGTTTGAACAAATGGGGAAAATACAATGAGTGACTATGGTAAGCATTAAAGATATTAATAAGTAAAGCCTAAAATATTCAATGTAATTTCATTTTCTCCTCCCTTATCTACCTTCCCTCACCCAAGATGTCTCTCAAGAGATTTATCAGGATTATTTTCTTTTTTAAAACTGAGATTAAAAATGAGGGTTTCTTAGCCTTGGCACTGTTGACATTTTGGTGTGGACAATTCTTCATTGTTGGGCGGCTGCCCTGTGCATTGTAGAATGTTTAGCAGAATGTCTGGCCTCTTCCCACTGGATGCCAGTAGTACTCTCCTCCGGTGAAAACAACCAAACCAAAGCTATCTCCAGACATTGCCAAATATCCCTTGAGGGCAAAATCACCTGTTGAGAACCTGTGAGACAAGGGATGTGAGGCATTCTATAGGACATAAAACCTATAGAAATGCCATACTGTTTAGCAGTTTATATAAAAATCCTTTATGACTAAAGATGACCAATTCACAGCTTAGGTAATTAGACAAAAACTTTGGGGATCAGGTGGCAAGCAGAATTGGTAAAGGACTTTACTTCTTGAGGAAATAAATTTCTTCAGGCTTTTTGTCTAAACTGTTTGGTGCCTCATGTGCCAACTGGGACAGGCAATGGATAATTTTCAAAGGCTCACCATGAGGCTGGGTCGAGCTGATACTCCAGTTCCTATCCTACAGTGTGGGAGCAAATAAACTGCCTTGAAAATTTGCAATATTTTCCTCTTCCCATTTGAATTTAAGTCAAAACATAAAAAGACTGGTAGGAGGTCTTTCTCATTTTCTTCCTAAGTGCAAATGATTTAAAAGTCCTTGTTCATAACCTGCTGCTGTGTCTTTGTAAAATGAAAAAAAAAATCCAGTTTGATTAGCTGTAATCAACACTTAAAATCATTCACAGAGCACCTCTCCAGACTCCCAAGGTGAGTATTTTGAAGAAAAGGGCTGCAGAGAGCTTATAATACTACTCTTTTTTGGGCTTTAAAGAATCTTTTCAATATTTCTGAAGTCTAAAAATTTTATTAGGGAAAAAGAAAAAAGGGATATAAATTTATAGTTGATGGTTTGAATATGTCTACATTCATAAATTTTATAAAACATCTATTTTTCCTCTTGCTTCCTTTTCCATTTTTCAAATTATAGAATTTCAGAACTGAAAGAAACCTTTGAGGTTTTTAAGTGGTTTTTAATCTTTCTTTGTCATGGACCCCTAAGGCAGTCTGGTGAAGCCTGTGGACCCCATCTCAGAATAACATTTTTAAATGCATAAATAAAATGCAAAAGATTACAATAAAAAGTCAAGCATATTAAAATAGTTACCAATTTATTAAAATGCAAATTTGTAATATATGTGCTTTTTATTAACACATTAATTTAAAAACTCTGGTGGCTAGTCTAATAGCTAACATAATTTAAAAGTAGCGATGAGCCTAAATGACATTTTGAGATATCTGCAACAACGGTCATGTAACATGAAGATACCTGTGATTTCCATTGGTGAAAAAGTCCAGTTACTGCATTGCTAATACTGCTATGATTTGTTGCCTACATTCACAATTGAAGGAAATGGTCATTTTCAGTTAGAAGTTAGTGAAAATAAAATGGCAATTTTCCCCATATAAGTTCATGGACCCCCCACACACTCTCCTTGAATGCCTGGGGAACTGTGAAACCTAAGTTAAGAACCACTGATTTAGTTCCTCCGTCACTGCACAGATGAGGAAAATGAGGCCTCCAGGGGTTAAATGATTTGCCAAGAGTCACAGAGTCGGTGGTAGAACCAGGACTAGAACTCAGTCCCCCAGATCCTAATACCACATTCTCCTTCTCATAGATATCCTATGCAAAATTTTATACTGCTCAGATATGAACTATCTCTATGTGCACCAAAGCCCTTAGCTCATTTCTCTGCATACAAATTTCAGTAAATATATAGAAGATGAATGGAGCAGATTATGTGCAACAGAGACCGAAGCTACACACAATCAGCCCTCACTGCTGAGAATCTTAGGGTGGGGTGATTTTTCTATTCAGCTGCAACAATAAATAAAATATAAATTATTTTTAATTTGTATGAAAAAGTAAAAAGGGATGAAACATCAAAGGTGTTGTTTTGGTTCCAACATCCATATATAATGAAGCATTTTTTTCAGTGAATGCATGGAATCCTGGTCTTAAAAAGTCTGACAGTAATATTTAGTCACAAGTCAGAATATAAGTTCAGATTTCAAACTATTTTTAAAAAATTATTTAACTTGTGTGTTTTGAAAGATATCTCAACATTCTGGATATATTCTTATAGCTGTTTTCATGTGTTTAGTTTCTAAAACATTAGCCAAGTGTCATTAAGAAAGGACTTGCCCCAGCCTGGAAGCAAAAGAATTAGAAGTAAAGACCCAAAGAAAATTGAACAAATTCAGCTTCTCTTTACAACTTTATTTCCTAGGTCATTTTTAGACCCTTGTTTACCACCAAAAGAAATTTGATTTTTCTTGCTAGTAATTTTAGTTCACTCTCTGAATATTCTTCTAAAGAAATTGCCTATTTTTTTAAGTATTTTAAATTAGTTAATTGCATGATACAAGCTATGCTACAATTGAATATTTGGCGCTGGTTTTTCTAGTCCAAATGGGGCTGGGTGGTATGACCAATTTTCTGTTTCTTTGTGAGTGAAGCTACAGAGATTTTCAAGCTCTCTGTTTGCTTCAATTTTTATCTGCCTGCCAATAGGATGCTTACCTATTTGTTTGTCAAATGGCTACACTGATATTTGTTCTGGAAAGGAATCACCTCCATTTACAATATTTTTCTTCATTCTTTTATCTAAAGAGATGAACTTTTACCTAGAAATATTTTGAACATACTTGCCAAGAACACATTGGAATAATTTGGCATCATTATTAATTTTGTTTTCTTGGCTTTGGGGAAATGACATAAAAACGCCTTCAGATTTTCAAGCTTCCAGCTCCTTAGATACTTCCAATGTTTGCTCTGGCATACAAGTCATATTTGGTTCATGAATCTTATTTCTATGACATAATAAGTCATATTTTTGCTTTTCGATACTTGACAATCCCAAGGTGTTTTAAATCGAATAAATGCACACATTTTCAGAAAGCCAGGAAGCAACATCACCGGTTAGCCAATACCACATGTGGCGGTACACTTAAAAACCTGCTGTTATTGAACCATGTTCAACAAGAGTGCTGAGCCCATGGCATATCGCCAACTCTGGTTTTTAAGGTCTGGAATCATCATTTCATTTATCTCCCAACTGTTCATTTAGTTTTTCTTTTCTTTTTCTCCCTTGGCACCAGAAAAGGTTTGACTGCTAAAAATTGTGAAAAAATACAGCCCTGGATTCCACAACGTTCTGCCACATCATCAACATTCTAAGTAGGTCAATATAAACCTCCCTTTAAATCAGGCCTGCTACTATGTATTTCCTGGTCAAAAAAAAAAATAATAATAATACAGTCAGGAGGTGGGTTATGCCTACACAATAGGTGATGAATTCCAACAGGTTGTGACGTCCACTGGGGAGCCTGGCAAGGGGTCTGAGTGGTATTTTAACCCTTGGGCCTTTGAATTCCATGTTTCTGGAAAAACTGGGCTGCTGACCAAAGATGAACAGCAAAAATCCCTCCTCCCTCCACACTCACACATTTCTAGGAGGTCCACAGAGGGGAGAGAGAGGTGGAACCTAAACTGTGTCAACGAAGTCTGGTTTGAAAAGCAGGGAAGTTCCCCTCCCCTTATCCTCCTCTTCTGCCCACCCCAATCATCTCCTCCACAGATGTTTGCAATTTTACTAATAGCACAATCCTCTCCCTTTGCTTTCTTTGCAGTGTTCTGTCCTCCTAGGAATCTGCAGGGGGAGATCTGATCTGTCAGTGTGATGACATTATCCATTCCTTTTCTCCCCTGGTGCCAACAGTGTGCAGGAGAAAAAGGGAAACAGGCCCTGGAGATGACCTTGATTTAAACAATCATTTTGCTATTTTCATACACTGTCAATCAGTCAACAAATATTTTTTGAGCACTGTACCGGTTTGTATATATTATGCTCCCCCAAAAAAGCCATGTTTTTTGATGCAATCCTGTGGGGGCAGACATATTAGTGTTAAGTTGAAATGTTTGGATTAGGTTGTTTCCATGGAAATGCGCCCCACCCAACTGTGGTTGATAACTCTGACTGGATAATTTCCATGGAAGTGTGGCCCCGCCCATTCATCATGGGCCTTGATTAGTTCACTGGAGCCCTATCAAAGCTCAGACAGAAGGAGCGAGCTTGCTACAGCCAAGAGGGACACTTTGAAGAATGCACGGGAGCTGAGAGAGGAACTGCAGTTTACAGAGACATTTTGAAGACGGCCTTTGAAAGCAGACTTTTGCTCCAGAGAAGCTAAGAGGGGACAAACATCCCAAGAGCAACTAAGAGTGACATTTTTGAGGAGCTGTGGCCTAGAGAGGAACGTCCTGGGAGAAAGCCATTTTGAAACAAGAACTCCACAGCAGACGCCAGCCATGTGCCTTCCCAGCTAACAGAGGTTTTCAGGATGCCATTGGCCATCCTCCAGTGAAGGTACCTGATTACTGATGTGTTACCTTGGACACTTTATGGCCTTAAGACTGTAACTGTGTAGCCAAATAAACCCCCTTTTATAAAAGCCAATCCATCTCTGGTGTTTTGCATTCTGGCAGCATTAGCAAACCGGAACAAGCACCTACTACTACAGCGCTTTTCTAGGGGCTGGATATGGCTGGGATCCAGGGCTACAGGGTGGCATAAGTAAAGCAAGGCTCCTTTTATAACAGAACTTACATTCTACTGGGAGGACATACAAACAATCAAACAAATTACAGAAGTTCATATAGTGATAGGTGTTATGATAGAATAAATTGGGATGTGTCAGGGATACCTTTTTGATTTTGGAACCCAAAATTTAGACTTAAGCTCTGCCATGTTGGCTGCCAGCTGTCCCTAGGGCTTAGGGAGCCCTCCCGCCTGGACGCTTTCCTTCTGTGGTTTCGTCTGCCCAGAACGCTCTTCCCCCGATGTCCACCTGCCTCTCCCCCTTCAGGTCTTTGCTCAAATAGCACATTTTTAGGGAGTCCTTCTATGATGATTAAGTTCATGTGTCAACTTGGCCTGGTTATGGTGTACAGTCATTTGGTCAAGCAAGCACTGGCCTGACTGTTACTGTGATGATATTTCATGGATTTAAATCATCAGTAAGTTGATTGCATCTATGGCTAATTGTATCTACAATCAACTGAAGAGCTTGCCTTGAACAATGAGAGAAGTCTCATCCAATCAGCTGAAGGCCTTAATAGGAGAAGTGATGATTTCAGCAGTAATAAGAGAGACTGTTCATCTCTCCTTCAACCAGACAGCTTCTCCTGGGGAATTCACCAAAAACTTTCATCAGAGCTCCCAACTTGCGGCCAGACTTAAGGAATTTGGACTTGTGCATCCCCACAGCTATGTGAGACAATTTTTGTAAAAATCTCATAATATTTATATATTCCCTAGAGAATCCTGACTAATATACTTTCTCTCACCATTCTATTTAAAAACGCAACTTTCCCATTGCCTACCTTTGCTTTATTTCTTTCTTTAGCACTTATCACTTTCTAACAGGCTATATAATTTATGTTAATCCATTTACTTCCTTTATTCAACATATTTGGTTAATGGAAATGTGAGTTCCCTGAGGGCCAGGATTTATGTCTGTGTTGTGCACTGCTGTATCCCAAGCAGTGACGACAGTGCTTGGCATATAAACATAATAAGTGCACAGTAAGTATGTGTTTAATGGATTAATGAAATGAAATCTCTGAGAAGTTGTGACTTTCATAAATGTAATTATGCAAGAATTTTAAACAAGGAAGGGAAATTTGCTTTTAAAGTGAATTGCTTTACCTTAAATATTCAAATAGACTTGGATGACTACCTTCAGAGATGTTTTAGAGGAATTCCGGAATTCCTGTATCCGGAGTTTAAGATTCTGGAATGCTAGGAATGCACCAAGAAGGAAATCATCACACTTTGATTTGTCTGTTTTTTCAGGGCATTTTCATATATGGATGATCCCAATTGAGGAAGTACTGATGTGGGACAACCTGTACATAACTGCCGGGGACGGTGAGGGTGGGGAGGAGGGCTATGTCCAGAGCCCAGAACCCTAACCCCTTGGGGATTTACACACTTGCTCTCTTATTTGCTCATTGTAATGCTGTCATTCAGTGATTCTTAAAACCAAGCTTATTCTAAAAAGGGGTCCTACTGCTAAAAATGGACAATGGTGGTGCTTTCCAGATTTTCAGAAAAAAAAGAACATCAATGGATAGAATTTTCTCATTTTGAAAGTTTTCTCCCATACGTTTCTCATATTAATTCCTTTTTCCTCGATTTTTCATTTTGAAAAATATCAAACCTACAGGGAAAAAATGTAAGAACAGTATAAATGAACACCCAATATCCATCGAGATTTACCAATGATTTAATAATTCCCCAAATTTGTTTTACCTCTTTTTTATGTATATTAGTTTCCTGAACTATCTGAAAATAAGTTGCAGACATATGACACTCCACCTCCAACTTACCTGATACTTAAGCATGTATGTCCTATGAACAGGGAAAATTTCCTGTATTACCACAATACCATTATCAATACAAGAAATTTAAAATTGATACAATTACATTATCTAATATAAAGTTTGCATTCAAATTTTCTTATTGTCTCCAGTTTTATAGTTTTGTGAGGGTTTTTGTTGATTTTTTATTCAATCAAGGATCACCCCTTGCATTGGGTTGCATGACTCTTTAGTCTCTTTTAACCTTGAACAATCCTCTTGCCTTTTTTTTTCTCTTATGACACTGACATTTTTAAAGAGTCCAGTCAGATTATCTTGTACGATGTCCCACCATCTGGATTTGTTGGTTTCTATTCTCATCTCTTGTGTACCACCATCCTGGCTCTGGTCTGGGTTTCCCCAGAGATTTGTCCCATGGATTCTACTCCTCTGGTGCCCTACAGTGTAGCTGGCCTGGAAACAGTTCCATCATACCCTGGGACAGAGTCGAGGTTTCACAACAGTGCATCTGAGTCCCCCGGAGTCGGGTGAGGAGGCATTTGTTGTGGAGGGACATTTGTTGTGGTGGCCCCTGGTGTTCCAGAAAACTCCATGAGTTTCAGGGGTAGGAAACTGTTCTAGTTTGCTAATGCTGCCAGAATGCAAAACACCAGGAATGGACTGGCTTTTATAAAGGGGGGGTTATTTGTTTACACAGTTACAGTCTTAAGGCCATAAAGTGTCCAAGGTAACACATCAGTAATCGGGTACCTTCACTGGAGGATGGCCAATGGCATCTGGAAAACCTCTGTTAGCTGGGAAAGCACATGGCTGGCATCTGCTCTGGAGTTCTGGTTTCAAAATGGCTCCCTCCCAGGATGTTCCTCTCTAGGCTGCAGCTTCTCCCCAAAATGTCACTCTCAGTTGCTCTTGGGGTTTTTGTGCTCTCTTAGCTTCTCCAGAGCAAAAGTCTGCTTTCAAAGGCCATCTCCAAAATGTCTCTATAAAAACAGCAGTTCCTCTCTCAGCTCCTGTGCATTCTTCAAAGTGCCCCTCTTGGCTGTAGCAAGCTCACTCCTCTGTCTGAGTTTATATAGTGCTCCAGTAAACTAATCAAGGCCTGTACTGAATGGGTGGGACCACACCTCCATGGAAATCATCCAATCAGAGTTATCACCCACAGTTGGGTGGGGGGCACATTTTCATGGAAACGACCTAATCCAAAAGTTCCAACTTAATCTCTACTAACATGTCTGCCCCCACAAGATTGCATCAAAGAACATGACTTTTTCTGGGGAACATAATATATACAAACCAGCACAGAAACTCTCTGTTCTGCAGCGTTGCCTTCTACTTGACTGTGTAAGGGGCAAGGATAACAGGTGCACCCAGCTCACAGCGTAACTGCTAGGAGAGTGTCACAGGCTGGGCAGGTTGTGTGGGCGCATGTAGGATCTGTGCAGCCACTCAGGGTCCCACACTCAGAAGGCCCTGTGCTCGGTCAAACACCCTGCTGTTCTCGTCTGGAAATTCTTAATAATTTTTGAACAAGAGACCCCACATTTTCATTTTGCAGTGGGCCCTATACATTATATAACCAGAGCTGATCACAGGGCACAAGAATTTTAGTAGTAAGAAATGTATTTTATAATAACAGCAGCTGCTTAGGAAGAATCCCAAAAACATTTTGAAATTGATAGAAACAGGAGATTGAATGCTACATGGACTATTTGAACCTGGGATTCTTTGGGGATTGTGTTGATAGAGCCTGTCAAGTTGGTCTGATACCTTTTTAACAGCCAGCCTGTGGGCAGTCTTGGGGCTGCTGCAGATGGGGATGTGGTCCTGGGGAGCACAGCCTTCACCCACCCGCGGCAGCACACGTCGAAGCGGCTCTGCTGAAACCAGCTTCCTGAGTCCTTTGTCTCTCTAACAATTATAGATGATTTCTGTTTGCATTATTCACTAGCAATTGATTTATGCTTTAAAAACTATTAGTGGACTGTACAACCCAGTGAACCCTAATGTAAACTATGGACAATGGTTAACAGTATAGTTATAATAACCTTGTTTCATCAATTGTATCAGTTATCACACCAATGTAAAGTGATGATAATTGGGAAAACTGTGTGTCATTGGGGTATATGGGGACTCTGTATTTTCTGCATGTTTTTTTGTAAACCTACAACTTCTCTAATAAAAAAAGCCAAAAAATCCCAATTAGTGATTCTAGAGCCAACTTCACATTTAAAGGAAATACAGAGGTCAGAGGAATATTAGCTACACCACAGAGATGTAATCAGCAAAATCCAGACTGGAAAACTCTCAGGACACACACAGACATAAGGAACTAAATCACAGATTGAATAAATAAATAAATGGGGGAAAAGAGACAAATCTCTCATGCAGAATTCCAAATAATTTATAGAGATACTCCACCCTCAAGGAAGGGGAGCATAACTTCCACTCCTTAAGTATAGTCTGTGCATAGTGACTTTCTCCTACAGAGTTCAGTATGGAAAGGGAGGGGGAAAAAGTCATTTCACAGTGGAGAATCTGACAAACACTCTCTCAAGCCAAGTGATCAAGGTTGACATCAGCAGGTAAGTCTCACTGACAGCAGGTACCGTGGCTATGACGTGGGGCGCATGGCACTCGCTCTCCATGGTCTTCCTCCCCAAACACATTACCACAGTCTAATCATGAGAAAAAGACCATGCAACCCCAAATTGAGGGATAGTCTATGAAACATTTAACCAATAATCTTCAAAACTGTCAAGATCATAAAAAGCAAGAGTGTGGGTCATTGACTAGCACACAGGTACCACACCAATGCCAGATGTTAATAATAGGGGAAACTGGGGGCAGGGGGTGGGGTGGGATATGAGGGAACCCTCCATGATTTCTTTGCAATTTTTCTGTAAGCTGAAAAATAATGTTATTATTAAGGAAAAAATACATAAGAAAATCTGAGAAACTGTCACAACCAAGAGGAGCTTAATATGACTCAATATATTGTGCTATTCTAGATGGGATCCTGGAAAACATAAGGGTATTAGGGAAAAAAGAGGAAATCTTAATAAAGTGTGGACTTTAGTTACTCATAATGTGTCAATATTGGTTCATTAATTGTGCCAAATATCACATACTAAAGTAAGATGCTAGTAATTAGGGAAACTGGGTATGAAGTATGTGGGAATTTCTGTACTATCTTCAGAGTAATTCTGTAAATCAGAAACTATTATAAAATAAAATGTTTATTTAAAAAAAACCTATTGATTATTAGGTGTCCCAAGATGTTCTTAAAGTTCTTAGAATTTTTCACTTCTACTGTTTTTTAAAATTCAGTTTTATTGAGATATATTCACACCTCATACAATCATCCATCTCACTTCTACTTTTAATGTTCTTTTCCCTCCAGCAATCCCTTACTTCTTAGATAAAGATGGTTTTAAGTATGCTTGTGGGACAAAGATTGAAAAGGAGAAGAAACTGAGAGTGACTGCAAGTTTGTATTTCATAGGTGCTCCTCTGCAAGCTTGAAGCTCCTTTGTTTCAGGAGAAGAAAAATGGAGCCCCTGACTCCAGATTCACTGCTAGTTTCCACCTTAGGATTGCAGAGACATTGGTGAACTGGCAGGCCTGCGTCTCCTGGTTGGGACAGGGAAGGGGGACTGGGGTGGGGGGCGGCAGGGGTAGGAAGGGACAGAGCAAACTGTGTTATTAACACAATAGTGTTGTTTCCTAAGAATACAAGCAACTTTTTGGGCCTCTCCCCTCCTACATAGCCTCAGCAGAAGCTATTTTTCATTTATACCTTTCATGTCTTGTGAGTTCTCTTGGAAAATGTTCTTGAAGGACCTTGGGTATAATTTCAATAGAAAAACAAAAGGTAGTAAGATTGGGGGATAAAGATAAATTATGCAGGGAAAACCTAAGAATTCATATGCTCTTAGGTAACAAGTGGCCCCATTTGCTCTCATGTCAGCATCTTGCTCCAGCATTTATGATGCATCTTGTTCATTCCTTGACTTGAAAGTTTGCCTAGAAAGATCCTCTATGCTAACAGCATGTGACTCTAGTACACTTGAATTATCTTCTTCTTACTTCTAGTAACTGCAGAGAGAATACAGCTCAGTATCCTAAGTCTTCCTGTCATTCAGCATGAACCACTGCCCTCCTTTGATGCTTGGCAAACAACCTTATTGTGTTAGAATCATGACCAGGTAAAGGGTGGCCCCTGGGTGGGGTTGTTCCTAAAGGGAAAGAAGTTTAGCAAAATTCTATAAAAGCAATGATCTTTTTGTAAGACAGGAAATGTTAAGGTCTTTGGGCCAATTTTTCAATGGCTTTGGAAGCTCTATGTGTTTGGTTTTCCTAAACACATTCTGTGGAGAAGCCTGGAAAGAAAAGAAAAGTGATGCAAGGGCACACAGATGGTAAACCCACAGCTCCCATCCACAGCAGCAAAAAAAAAGCATCTCGACTCAAACAGATAAGCTCTGAAGTAGAAAGCTCTGAAGCCTCAGGGGAAGGTAGGAAATGAAAACCCCTGCTGGGCTGCTCTCAGGAGACCCACAAAACAGCATTGAGTTCAGCTTTCCCCCAAGGGGGCATCGTTTAAAATGGTTAGCAAAGTAGATATTGAGCAAAGCAGGCAATCAATCATTGGATAAGTTGTTCTGATTTTCTGCAGTTTCCCTCACTTGATCAGAAAATCATTAAATGGATTGTTTGGAAAGAATGGAAACAAATGGAAGTGGATATTTCTCTTCTTGAGGTAGAGAAAGCCTTTCTAAGCATGACTTTAAAGATAGAAAATAAGAGAAAAGGCCAAAGAATTTGACAAAGTAAAAACTAAAAATGTCTGAAAATAGTGAAAATATTATCAACAATATTAAAAGGCAAATAAGAAACTTGAACCATGTTTCAACATACACAGCACACAAAAGATTAAACAATCTTAATATACAAGGAATTCATAAATAAAATAAAAGAATATTCTGACAGGAAAATGTGAACAAATGAATTGGTTATTTATAAAAGAAAAAAATGTAGATAGCCAGTGATTTTATGAAAAGATAATTTCAACCAGACTAATAAACAAGAAAATGCACATTATAAAAATCACGAGGAACCATTTTCACCAATTAAATTGC
Organism: Choloepus didactylus; assembly: GCF_015220235.1. NCBI lineage: Eukaryota > Metazoa > Chordata > Mammalia > Pilosa > Megalonychidae > Choloepus > Choloepus didactylus. Next base: position 166,002,870 of record NC_051309.1, on the reverse strand, counting down.
AAAGGGAAGGAAAAAACCAGCATTGGTAAGAGTTCATTTTAAAAGGTAGTACTGTCATGTACATAATTTGGTATGTTTCTGAAATGTAATCTGGTATGTTTCTGGAATTTGGCAATATGTATCAAAAGGCAAAAAGCAAATTTTCCCTTTGGCTTAGGAATTATCACAAGGAAATAATTACATGTGTCCAAAAGTGTGTATTCAAGTATGTTTGACTCAGGCTTGTTCACGATGGCAAAAGAAGTATGAACAGCCTACATATTCAAGAATAGGGAATAGGTTTAATAAATTATATTACAGTATGGTTTAGTAGTTAAGAGCATGGACACAAACTAACTGGGTTCAAAATCTGGCTGTCCTCTTAATAACTAGGTGGCTTCTCTACGCTTCAATTTCCTCATTTGCAAAATGGAAATAATTTTATAGCATTCACCTCATTAAATTATTGTGAGAATTAAATGAGTTACTGTACATAAAGGGCTTGGTACATTGTACATTCTATGTAAGTATTAGCTGTTATTGCTTCTGTGGAGACAATGTAGCCATTAAATATGTTGAAGAAGAGCATCTAAAAACATGGGGAAATGCACACAGCATATTAAGTGAGGAAAAGCCACTTGCAAAAGATTATGCATTATACTAATAACAATTCTGTAAATATATTTTATATATACATACACACACACAAAGAAAAAAGACTAGAAGCAGACCAAATATTAATGGTGTTCATTTCTGGATGGTAGAGTTGGGGGTTTCTTTTATTTCTTCTTAACCCTTTTTAGTATTTCACAAAATTCCCACCATAACGATATTTTTTCTTTTAATCAGAAAATTTTAAAGTACTAATCTTTTTTTTTTTTTTTTTCTAATTTATTTTTAAATGAGCATTATTTGAATGCAGGCCTATTGCATCTATTTGACCATGGTAGAGTGATTTTGTTAAAGTCTTTAATTTCATTCTATTTTAAAATTAATATCTGTGCCTCTTCTTTTTCCTGGTCACTAGATTTGACAATCTAGGCAAGGTCTTTTAGGGTGACTTAGTATCCTGTACTTACCCTTATTGCCCAGAATCGCTAAATGATGGCTTTGTTCATACCTCCTAGGGGGAAAAGTGAAGAGGTGAGAGAGGCCTGACATCTTAATTGATTGAGGAAAGCACAAGAACTAAGGGAGACGAATAAAACAGGTTTTTCCCTTACTACTTGGCTGAAAGCAAGAGAGAATTGAGGTGTGTCTAGGTGTCTGAGTCACTGATGGGCCAGTTTCAGTCTTTCCTGTGGCTTTCTCACTGTTTTTGTCTCTTGTTTTCTGAGCCCAGCATATTGTGGGTGCTTCATAAATTTTGTTGAACAGATGAACAGATAAATGAATGATTGACAGGTTGAATAAATGAATGGAGAGACGGATGGATGATTGGTTGAAGATTAGGGATTGAGTTTCCTAATCTTTCCCCTCCTTTAAACTTCCCAGAAAGAAGGGGTGTGTCCCCACTTACCCACAACCACTCACAACCACTCACAACCACTCACAACCTCTCCTGCTCTCAATACTGATCCGAGGCAACAGCAGGTTAAGCTAAACCGGAGAAAGCCTAGAGCTGGTTATTTGGTAAAAGTAAGGCTGGTTATTTGATAGTTGCAGGTGTAAAAGTTTTTCAGTATAAAGTCTTTTGGGAAAAGGAGAACTAGCAAAATTTCCAAACCAAGTCCCAAATCCTGGATGTCACCATGAACAGAGATGGGTTCAATAGAAATCTAGGTGGTCAGCAGCTGGAGGAGGTGGTGTTCAGATCTAGGAAACCCAGTTTCTTGAGATCTTTGGGTACGGCCAAGAGCTATTCACAAGGGAGGATGGAGACCTGACACTGCTTGGAAGCTAGGCGTCAGGCCACTGATTTGCTCTGGGGGAAATGGAGCACTAGGGAGAAACAACTGATCCCAGCAGAGCAGCTCCCCAAGGACTCAAGATTGAATCAGAGTGCTGCGTTGGGGACTCTGTTTCCCTGCCAATGGCTGGCACCGTGGGGTAGCACTAAGTGGTTGCTGCATGGAGTGCAGGGTCCCTGGAGGCAGGCAGCCTCTTGCTGGAATCCATTCCATTAATTATCTACTCAACCTTTGAACATTCCAACTCCGTTGGTCCCTCCTCCCTCAGAATACCAACATGCCTCAGTCTTCCTTAACCTTAAAAAATCCTAAATTGCTATCACCTTGATCTATCAGCATTTTCCCTTCATTGCCAAAATTCTCAAAAAAGACATCAACACTCAGTGCTCCTTCATTCCCTCCTAACTTGTTTTCTGTAATCCCTTAGAATATGGCATCCTTTGATGCTATTTAATTGAATTTGCAACCAAAGGTCACCATGATTTCCAGGTCTCCACACTGGTAATCTTTGCTTAATTCTTAGCCTTCTTGACTTTTTGGTAGAATTCGACCAACCACTTGAAATTGTTTCTTTTCTTGACTTCCAGGGTTATCTCAGTGTTCTGATTTCCTATCCCTGGGATTTTTCTGTCTCCATCTCCTTCTCTGGCTAACTTCTCTCCCCTGCTTTCAGAAGGCAGGCATAGCTTAGGAAGACAGGAAAGCACAGTGGTTACAGGTCTGAGCTTTGCAATGCTTAGGTACAATGGCTGGCACATGGTAAGCAATCAAAAATATGGGCCTAAGAAAAAAGCTCCCCTCCACCCTTCCCAGTCATCTCTTCCATCCAAAGGTTTCACAGCAACCAGAGTGTTCCTTCAGAACTCTGTCAGCCTCTACTGCAGCACTTCCCACCTTGTACTAGAATCTGTTCTTGCAGGAGAGGCCTGTTTTCTCCTCTAGCTGAGCACTCCAGAAAGCATCCTTCTCATTTTTATAGTCCCAGGGAGTATCACAGTGTGGGGTACTTGAGATCCTCATGTTTTTGTTTGCTTGTCTGTATAACTAGTGAAGGAATTCAGTGTGAGTAACCTAAGATCTATGTTTTCAAAACTTTAGATTGATGTTTCTAACTGTCTGCTAGATATTTTCAATGTAAACATCTCTATTTTACTAAAACCAAACTCATGGTTTGGAGCCACCATTCTTCCAGAATGACCTAAAATCACAGCATGATCACTGTCTTCCCTCTATCACCCCTGACATAGAGCCCCCCAGTCCCGAGGGGTCTCCTTTCCCGATGTCTCATCCAATCCATCTTTCCTACACCTAAAACCACATCAGCCAAAGCCCTCACACCTAGGCTGGTAACAGTAGTCTCCTAATGCCCACTCACCCCACTCTGATCCATCAGGGCACACAGAGGCCAAATCAACCTTAAAACACCATTTGGATTCTGTGACTCTGTATCCCCCATTCTCTGCCAAACACATCTCAGGTAGTAGGAGTCAAGACAGGCCTCTGGCCTCCCATTTTATATCCCTCTTCCATTCCTTCTGACACAAATACTGGATAGCTTCCTTTCCCCAAGTCACAGGGGGTGTTTCTACCTTTGGGCCTTTGCTCAAGTCATTCCTTCTGCTGGGAACACCCTTTCCCTACCTTTCACCCCTAATAAGATCCTTGCGATCTCTGAGGTAAGTGCCACCTTCTCCAGGCCACCTTCCCTGTATACGACTGTTGGAAGTGATCCTTCCCTCCTCTGATCTCCTAAAACATTCAGTTTGTACCTCTCAACATGAATTAGAATAGATATGTCAGTTTGTGTCTTGTCCCCCTTTGAGAGAAGGGACTGTATTCAGAGTGCCTTGAACATTATAGGGGATAAATGTTTGTTTGCACTAATCAAAATAGAACCCCAGAATCACTTTATCAAAACTTTGCACCCGTGGAATTATGATTTCCCCGGTTGCCATTACCAATTCATTTCCAACCTCCATAGCTATGTGAGAACTGGCCTCCTTGGAGAGAGAATTCCTCACAGTTAGGCCCTGGGCAAGCAGTGTATATAGCCTAAAGAATGAGCAGAATAAATGCAACTACTCTGGAAACATGATAATTTCTGAGGGCCAAGGAAAGGGGTGTAGGGGTATCTAATGGGAACAGTCAACCAGTGAAGCCTGTTTGGAAAGTCTTCCTGGTAATCTAGGATTTAAACTTAGAGCACAACTCAGATTTACCATTCAGTCCTTGGGCCTCTAGCAGGGTCAGCCCCGATAACAGAATTAGGGTGCTCTTTCCCTTTCTTACCAATACCCTTGTTTTTCCTTCCCTTTTTCCAGCCTACTAACCTATCCTATAACCTACTTCTGCAGAGTCTTAGTTCTAGAACTTAGTATTTCCCAGGAACTAAGGTTTAAGGCAGGAAACAAAAGGAGTGGTAGATATTTTGCCAGCAGGAGGCTCTGTTCTTGAAGCTTTAAAATCTGACACATCCAGCTCTTAAGCCAGTCCTAGCTTCTAGGTATCATTTTGGGGTATTCAGTAGGAGGCCATGACTAATTCAGAATACTCCAGGGCATCTCTAGGAGAGAGGAAGACTTGAATTAGCCTGTATGTAGTCAGATTTTATAGGTAGTGATTAAATATGTGTAAAAAAACAATTATTAAATCATTAAACACCTCTGACTGACTCCTTGCAGAGTGTGGTATGATGACAACAGCATCAAAATCATCTGGGAACTTGTTACACATGCAGAATCTCAGGCTCCACCCCAAGCCTACTGAATCAGAATATGCATTTTAGCATGATCCTCTAATGATTTGCATGCATATCAAAGTTTAAAAACCACTGTTAAAAACTTCCTATGTTAATCTATTTTTAAAATATTTAACCTCAAGTAACTAAAAACATCTTGAAAAAGAAGAGCAAAATTGGAGGACTCACACTTCTCAACTTCCAAACTTATTACAAAGCTACAGTAATCAAAACAGTGTGGTACTGGCACAGGGACCGGCATATAGTCTAATGGAACAGAATTGAAAGTTCAGAAATAAGCCCTCACATCTATGGCCAACTGATTTTTGACATGAGTGCCAAGTCCACTCAATGCAGAAAGAATAGTCTCTTCAACAAATGCTGCCAGGAAAACTGGATGTCCACAAGTGAAGAAAAAAAAAAAAAAAAAATGATAGTGGACCCCTTCCTCACACCATGTACAAAAATTAACTCAAAATGGATCAAAAACCTAAATATAAGAGCTAAAATTTTAATACACCTAAGAGAAAACAGAGGAATCGCTTCAGGATCATGTATTAGGCAATGGAGTATTAGACTTTATACCCAAAGCACAAGCAAAAAAAGGAAAAAAATACATAAATTGGACTTCATCAAAATAGAAAAAAAGTTGTTCTTCAAAGGACATTATCAAGAAAGTGAAAAAACAACCTACAGAATAGGAGAAAATATTTGGAAACCACATACCGGGGTTTAATATCTAGATTATATAAAGAAATCCTACAACTCATAACAAGAAAGTGAAAAAACCACCTACAGAATAGGAGAAAATATTTGGAAACCACATACCAGGATTTAATATCTAGATTATATAAAGAAATCCTACAACTCATAACAAAAAGACAAACAACTCAATTTAAAAATGGGCCAAGGAGTTGAAAAGACATTTCTCCAAAGAAGATATACAAATGGCCAAAAAGAACATGAAAAGATGCTCAGTATCATTAGCCATTAGGGAAGTGAAAATCAATACTTAATGAGATAACACTTCATACCTACTAGAATGACTATTTGAAAAAAAAAAACAACCAGAAAATAGTATCAGTCAGTGAGGATAAGAGAAATAGAAACACTCATGCATTTCTGGTGGGAATGAAAAATGGTGCAGCCACTGTGGAAAACAGTTTAGTAGTTCCTCGGAAAGTATAGTATTTCCATATGACCCAACAATCACACCTGTAGGTATATACTGAAAAAATTGAAAGCAGGGACTCAAATAGATATTTGCACACCGATGTTCATAGAAGCATTATTCACCATAGCCAAAGGGGGAGGCAACCCAGATGTCCTTCAACAGATGAATGAATAAACAAAATGTGGTATATACATACAATGGAATATTATTTAGCCCTGAAAAGGAATGAAGTTCTGAAGCATGCTACAACATGGATGAAACTTGAAGATATTGTGTTGAGTAAAATGCTAGATACAAAAGCAAATATTGTATGATTTCATTTATATGAAATAACTAGAATCTGCAAATTCATAAAGACAGAAAGTAGATTTACAAGTCACCAGAGGCAGGGGTGGGAGTGGGGAATGGGGGGTTATTGCTTAAATGGTACTGAGTTTCAGCGTGAGGTGATGGAAAAGTTTTGGTAGTGGGTGGTGGTGATGGTAGCACAGCATTATTATTTTTAAAATCAACACTTAATTGTGTTCTTGAAAGTGGCTAAAATGGGAAATCCTATGTTGCATATAAAAATTTTAGAAAGCAATGGAGGAGGCGGGGCAAGATGGCAGACTGGTGAGCTGTATGTTTTAGTTACTCCTCCAGGAAAGTAGGTAAAAAGCCAGGAACTGCGTGGACTGGACACCACAGAGCAATCTGTCTTTGGGCATACTTCATACAACACTCATGAAAACGTGGAACTGCTGAGATCAGCGAAATCTGTAAGTTTTTGCGGCCAGGGGACCCGCGCCCCTCCCTGCCAGGCTCAGTCCCGGGGGAGGAGGGGCTGTCAGCTCCAGGAAGGAGAAGGGAGAATTGCAGTGGCTGCTCTTATCGGAAACTCATTCTACTGATTCAAACTCCAACCATAGATAGACTGAGACCAGACACCAGAGACTCTGAGAGCAGCCAGCCCAGCAGAGAGGAGACAGGCATAGAAAAAAAACAACACGAAAAACTCCAAAATAAAAGCAGAGGATTTTTGGAGTTCTGGTGAACACAGAAAGGGGAAGGGCGGAGATCAGGCCTTGAGGCGCATATGCAAATCCCGAAGCAAGGCTGATCTCTCTGCCCTGTGCACCTTTCCTTAATGGCCCTGGTTGCTTTGTCTATTAGCATTTCAATAACCCATTAGATCTCTGAGGAGGGCCGTTTTTTTTTTTTTTTTTTTTTTTTTAATCCTTTTTCTTTTTCTAAAACAATTACTCTAAGAAGCTCAATACACAAAGCTTCAAAGAATTGAAATTTGGGCACGTCAAGTCAAGAGCAGAACTAAGAGAGCTCTGAGACAAAAGGCAATAATCCAGTGGCTGAGAAAATTCACTAAACAACACAACTTCCCAAGAAAAGGGGGGTGTCCGCTCACAGCCACCATCCTGGTGGACAGGAAACACTCCTGCCCATCGCCAGCCCCATAGCCCAGAGCTGCCCCAGACAACCCAGTGTGACGGAAGTGCTTCAAATAACAGGCACACACCACAAAACTGGGCGTGGACATTAGCCTTCCCTGCAACCTCAGCTGAATGTCCCAGAGCTGGGAAGGGGGAGCAGTGTGAATTAACAGAGCCCCATTCAGCCATCATTTGAGCAGACTGGAAGCCTCCCAACACAGCCCAGCAGCCCAGAACTGCCCTGGGGGGACGGCACTCACCTGTGACATAGCACAGTCATCCCTCAACAGAGGACCCGGGGTGCACAGCCTGGAAGAGGGGCCCACTTGCAAGTCTCAGGAGCCATACGCCAATACCAAAGACTTGTGGGTCAGTGGCAGAGACAAACTGTGGCAGGACTGAACTGAAGGATTAGACTATTGCAGTAGCTTTAAAACTCTAGGATCATCAGGGAGATTTGATTGTTAGGGCCACCCCCCCCTCCCCGACTGCCCAGAAACACGCCCCACATACAGGGCAGGCAACACCAACTACACACGCAAGCTTGGGACACCAATTGGGCCCCACAAGACTCACTCCCCCACTCACCAAAAAGGCTAAGCAGGGGAGATCTGGCTTGTGGAGAACAGGTGGCTCGTGGACGCCACCTGCTGGTTAGTTAGAGAAAGTGTACTCCACGAAGCTGTAGATCTAATAAATTAGAGATAAGGACTTCAACTGGTCTACAAACCCTAAAAGAACCCTATCAAGGTCAGCAAATGCCACGAGGCCAAAAACAACAGAAAATTATAAAGCATATGAAAAAACCAGACGATATGGATAACCCAAGCCCAAGCACCCAAATCAAAAGACCAGAAGAGACACACCTAGAGCAGCTACTCAAAGAACTAAAGATGAACAATGAGACCATAGTATGGGATATGAAGGAAATCAAGAAGACCCTAGAAGAGCATAAAGAAGACATTGCAAGACTAAATAAAAAAATGGATGATCTTATGGAAATTAAAGAAACTGTTGACCAAATTAAAAAGATTCTGGACACTCATAGTACAAGACTAGAGGAAGTTGAACAACGAATCAGTGACCTGGAAGATGACAGAATGGAAAATGAAAGCATAAAAGAAAGAATGGGGAAAAAAATTGAAAAACTCGAAATGGACCTCAGGGATATGATAGATAATATGAAACATCCGAATATAAGACTCATTGGTGTCCCAGAAGGGGAAGAAAAGGGTAAAGGTCTAGGAAGAGTATTCAAAGAAATTGTTGGGGAAAACTTCCCAAATCTTCTAAACAACATAAATACACAAATCATAAATGCTCAGCGAACTCCAAATAGAATAAATCCAAAAAAACCCACTCCGAGACATATACTGATCACACTGTCAAACATAGAAGAGAAGGAGCAAGTTCTGAAAGCAGCAAGAGAAAAGCAATTCACCACATACAAAGGAAACAACATAAGACTAAGTAGTGACTACTCAGCAGCCACCATGGAGGCGAGAAGGCAGTGGCACGATATATTTAAAATTCTGAGTGAGAGGAATTTCCAGCCAAGAATACTTTATCCAGCAAAGCTCTCCTTCAAATTTGAGGGAGAGCTTAAATTTTTCACAGACAAAGAAATGCTGAGAGAATTTGCTAACAAGAGACCTGCCCTACTGGAGATACTAAAGGGAGCCCTACAGACAGAGAAACAAAGACAGGACAGAGAGACTTGGAGAAAGGTTCAGTACTAAAGAGATTCGGTATGGGTACAATAAAGGATATTAATAGAGAGAGGGAAAAATATGGCAAACATAATCCAAAGGATAAGATGGCCGATTCAAGAAATACCTTCACGGTTTTAACGTTGAATGTAAATGGATTAAACTCCCCAATTAAAAGATATAGATTCGCAGAATGGATCAAAAAAAATGAACCATCAATATGTTGCATACAAGAGACTCATCTTAGACACAGGGACACAAAGAAACTGAAAGTGAAAGGATGGAAAAAAATATTTCATGCAAGCTACAGCCAAAAGAAAGCAGGTGTAGCAATATTAATCTCAGATAAAATAGACTTCAAATGCAGGGATGTTTTGAGAGACAAAGAAGGCCACTACATACTAATAAAAGGGGCAATTCAGCAAGAAGAAATAACAATCGTAAATGTCTATGCACCCAATCAAGGTGCCACAAAATACATGAGAGAAACACTGGCAAAACTAAAGGAAGCAATTGATGTTTCCACAATAATTGTGGGAGACTTCAACACATCACTCTCTCCTATAGATAGATCAACCAGACAGAAGACCAATAAGGAAATTGAAAACCTAAACAATCTGATAAATGAATTAGATTTAACAGACATATACAGGACATTACATCCCAAATCACCAGGATACACATACTTTTCTCGTGCTCACGGAACTTTCTCCAGAATAGATCATATGCTGGGACATAAAACAAGCCTCAATAAATTTAAAAAGATTGAAATTATTCAAAGCACATTCTCTGACCACAATGGAATACAATTAGAAGTCAATAACCATCAGAGACTTAGAAAATTCACAAATACCTGGAGGTTAAACAACACACTACTAAACAATCAGTGGGTTAAACAAGAAATAGCAAGAGAAATTGCTAAATATATAGAGACGAATGAAAATGAGAACACAACATACCAAAACCTATGGGATGCAGCAAAAGCAGTGCTAAGGGGGAAATTTATAGCACTAAACGCATATATTAAAAAGGAAGAAAGAGCCAAAATCAAAGAACTAATGGATCAACTGAAGAAGCTAGAAAATGAACAGCAAACCAATCCTAAACCAAGTAGAAGAAAAGAAATAACAAGGATTAAAGCAGAAATAAATGACATAGAGAACAAAAAAACAATAGAAAGGATAAATATCACCAAAAGTTGGTTCTTTGAGAAGATCAACAAGATTGACAAGCCCCTAGCTAGACTGACAAAATCAAAAAGAGAGAAGACCCATATAAACAAAATAATGAATGAAAAAGGTGACATAACTGCAGATCCTGAAGAAATTAAAAAAATTATAAGAGGATATTATGAACAACTGTATGGCAACAAACTGGATAATGTAGAAGAAATGGACAATTTCCTGGAAACATATGAACAACCTAGACTGACCAGAGAAGAAATAGAAGACCTCAACCAACCCATCACAAGCAAAGAGATCCAATCAGTCATCAAAAATCTTCCCACAAATAAATGCCCAGGGCCAGATGGCTTCACAGGGGAATTCTACCAAACTTTCCAGAAAGAACTGACACCAATCTTACTCAAACTCTTTCAAAACATTGAAAAAAATGGAACACTACCTAACTCATTTTATGAAGCTAACATCAATCTAATACCAAAACCAGGCAAAGATGCTACAAAAAAGGAAAACTACCGGCCAATCTCCCTAATGACTATAGATGCAAAAATCCTCAACAAAATACTTGCAAATCGAATCCAAAGACACATTAAAAAAATCATACACCATGACCAAGTGGGGTTCATTCCAAGCATGCAAGGATGGTTCAACATAAGAAAAACAATCAATGTATTACAACACATTAAAAACTCGAAAGGGAAAAATCAATTGATCATCTCAATAGATGCTGAAAAAGCATTTGACAAAATCCAACATCCCTTTTTGATAAAAACACTTCAAAAGGTAGGAATTGAAGGAAACTTCCTCAACATGATAAAGAGCATATATGAAAAACCCACAGCCAGCATAGTACTCAATGGTGAGAGACTGAAAGCCTTCCCTCTAAGATCAGGAACAAGACAAGGATGCCCGCTGTCACCACTGTTATTCAACATTGTGCTGGAAGTGCTAACCAGGGCAATCCGGCAAGACAAAGAAATAAAAGGCATCCAAATTGGAAAAGAAGAAGTAAAACTGTCATTGTTTGCAGATGATATGATCTTATATCTAGAAAACCCTGAGAAATCAACGATACACCTACTAGAGCTAATAAACAAATTTAGCAAAGTAGCGGGATACAAGATTAATGCACATAAGTCAGTAATGTTTCTATATGCTAGAAATGAACAAACTGAAGAGACACTCAAGAAAAAGATACCATTTTCAATAGCAACTAAAAAAATCAAGTACCTAGGAATAAACTTAACCAAAGATGTAAAAGACCTATACAAAGAAAACTACATAACTCTACTAAAAGATATAGAAGGGGACCTTAAAAGATGGAAAAATATTCCATGTTCATGGATAGGAAGGCTAAATGTCATTAAGATGTCAATTCTACCCAAACTCATCTACAGATTCAATGCAATCCCAATCAAAATTCCAACAACCTACTTTGCAGACTTGGAAAAGCTAGTTATCAAATTTATTTGGAAAGGGAAGATGCCTCGAATTGCTAAAGACACTCTAAAAAAGAAAAACGAAGTGGGAGGACTTACACTCCCTGACTTTGAAGCTTATTATAAAGCCACAGTTGCCAAAACAGCATGGTACTGGCACAAAGATAGACATATAGATCAATGGAATCGAATTGAGAATTCAGAGATAGACCCTCAGATCTATGGCCGACTGAACTTTGATAAGGCCCCCAAAGTCACCGAACTGAGCCATAATGGTCTTTTCAACAAATGGGGCTGGGAGAGTTGGATATCCATATCCAAAAGAATGAAAGAGGACCCCTACCTCACCCCCTACACAAAAATTAACTCAAAATGGACCAAAGATCTCAATATAAAAGAAAGTACCATAAAACTCCTAGAAGATAATGTAGGAAAACATCTTCAAGACCTTGTATTAGTAGGCCACTTCCTAGACTTTACATCCAAAGCACAAGCAACAAAAGAGAAAATAGATAAATGGGAACTCCTCAAGCTTAGAAGTTTCTGCACCTCAAAGGAATTTCTCAAAAAGGTAAAGAGGCAGCCAACTCAATGGGAAAAAATTTTTGGAAACCATGTATCTGACAAAAGACTGATATCTTGCATATACAAAGAAATCCTACAACTCAATGACAATAGTACAGACAGCCCAATTATAAAATGGGGAAAAGATATGAAAAGACAGTTCTCTGAAGAGGAAATACAAATGGCCAAGAAACACATGAAAAAATGTTCAGCTTCACTAGCTATTAGAGAGATGCAAATTAAGACCACAATGAGATACCATCTAACACCGGTTAGAATGGCTGCCATTAAACAAACAGGAAACTACAAATGCTGGAGGGGATGTGGAGAAATTGGAACTCTTATTCATTGTTGGTGGGACTGTATAATGGTTCAGCCACTCTGGAAGTCAGTCTGGCAGTTCCTTAGAAAACTAGATATAGAGCTACCATTCGATCCAGCGATTGCACTTCTCGGTATATACCCGGAAGATCGGAAAGCAGTGACACGAACAGATATCTGCACGCCAATGTTCATAGCAGCATTATTCACAATTGCCAAGAGATGGAAACAACCCAAATGTCCTTCAACAGATGAGTGGATAAATAAAATGTGGTATATAGACACGATGGAATACTACGCGGCAGTAAGAAGGAACAATCTGGTGAAACATATGACAACATGGATGAACCTTGAAGACATAATGCTGAGCGAAATAAGCCAGGCACAAAAAGAGAAATATTATATGCTACCACTAATGTGAACTTTGAAAAATGTAAAACAAATGGTTTATAATGTAGAATGTAGGGGAACTAGCAGTAGAGAGCAATTAAGGAAGGGGGAACAATAATCCAAGAAGAACAGATAAGCTATTTAACGTTCTGGGGATGCCCAGAAATGACTATGGTCTGTTAATTTCTGATGGATGTAGTAGGAACAAGTTCACTGAAATGTTGCTATATTATGTAACTTTCTTGGGGTAAAGTAGGAACATGTTGGAAGTTAAGCAGTTATCTTAGGTTAGTTGTCTTTTTCTTACTCCCTTGCTATGGTCTCTTTGAAATGTTCTTTTATTGTATGTTTGTTTTCTTTTTAACTTTTTTTTTCATACAGTTGATTTGAAAAAAGAAGGGAAAGTTTAAAAAAAAAAAAAAAAAAGAAAAAAGACAAACAAGGAAAAAAAAAAAAGATGTAGTGCCCCCTTGAGGAGCCTGTGGAGAATGCAGGGGTATTCGCCTACCCCACCTCCATGGTTGCTAACATGACCACAGACATAGGGGACTGGTGGTTTGATGGGTTGAGCCCTCTACCATAAGTTTTACCCTTGGGAAGACGGTTGCTGCAAAGGAGAGGCTAGGCCTCCCTGTATTTGTGCCTAAGAGTCTCCTCCTGAATGCCTCTTTGTTGCTCAGATGTGGCCCTCTCTCTCTGGCTAAGCCAACTTGAAAGGTGAAATCACTGCCCTCCCCCCTACGTGGGATCAGACACCCAGGGGAGTGAATCTCCCTGGCAACGTGGAATGTGACTCCCGGGGAGGAATGTAGACCCGGCATCGTGGGATGGAGAACATCTTCTTGACCAAAAGGGGGATGTGAAAGGAAATGAAATAAGCTTCAGTGGCAGAGAGATTCCAAAACGAGCCGAGAGATCACTCTGGTGGGCACTCTTACGCACACTTTAGACAACCTTTTTTAGGTTCTAAAGAATTGGGGTAGCTGGTGGTGGATACCTGAAACTATTAAACTGCAACCCAGAACCCATGAATCTCGAAGACAGTTGTATAAAAATGTAGCTTATGAGGGGTGACAGTGGGATTGGGAATGCCATAAGGACCAAACTCCACTTTGTCTAGTTTATGGATGGATGTGTAGAAAAGTAGGGGAAGCAAACAAACAGACAAAGGTACCTAGTGTTGTTTTTTACTTCAATTGCTCTTTTTCACTCTAATTATTATTCTTGTTATTTTTGTGTGTGTGCTAATGAAGGTGTCAGGGATTGATTTAGGTGATGAATGTACAACTATGTAATGGTACTGTAAACAATCGAAAGTACAATTTGTTTTGTATGACTGCGTGGTATGTGAATATATCTCAATAAAATGATTAAAAAAAAAAAAAAAAAAAAGAAAGCAATGGAAGGGCTGCCTATATTCCAAGAGGCAGTATTATAAATGCTGTCAGCAGCCTACCACTCCTCCAGGACTGGCTTCTTCTTAAAGGACAGACAATGGAGAATATAAACAGTGCAAGGGGGCACTACTGAACCGCCCCATATTTCCCAGTTTCCATACGGCCATTCCCCTTCCTGCCTCAAATCAGGGGCATCTGTGATTTGAGAGGATGCTGGAATGGAGGCAGTGAGGACCGAGGAACCGAGGGGGGGCCTGGAGGTGCATGCCAGTCCTCCCACAGCTATTCCCGCACTCTACGGAATGACTCCTGCTGCTCCCATGAGGCAGGTCAGGAGCTGTCAGAACAGGAAGCTTTGGCAGTGAGGAGCTCTGGGTGCTTCCTGGAGGGCTGCCAGCCTGCGGTATTTAAGAGAAAACTGCTCCCAAAGCTGGAAACAATGCAAATGGCCATGGAAAGATGAATGGATAGACTGTGGTAAATCCACACAACGAAGTACTACTCAGCAATAAATGGAACGAACTACTGATGCATGCTGCAAAATGGATAAATCTCAAAAATCATTATTCTGAGTGAAAGCAGATAGACCAGAAAAGGATACATACTGTGTGACTGCATTTATATAAAACTCTAGAAAATGCAAACTAATCTATAGTGACACAAAGCAGGTCATTGACTTTTAGGTCTGGGGTGGGGCAGGCAGGAATAGAAGGAAGGGATTACAAAGAGGTATGAGAACATTTTTAGGGTAGATGGATATGGTCACTATCTTGATTATGTTGATGGTTTCATGGGTGTACACATGTCAAAATTTTCTAATTGTGCACTTGAAAACGTGTAGCTTTTGTATGTCAATTATACCTTGATAGAGCTGCTTAGCAATGAAACAGACAGACAGGGAGAGGGAGAGAAAGACTACTGCTGGTCAGAATAACCAACAGCCAGGAAAAAACAATGAGGAGAAAAGAAGAATGGAGAGAAGCCTGGAGCCAAGTCTGGCCTCCTGGCACTCTTTTGACCTTCACACTGTGGGAAGGTTAGATTGAAGAGGAACTCACCTGGCAGAGCCATCCAGGTCCGGGTTCATTTCTGAACCAAAGGATTCTTTTCAGAACCAGTGGCAGGCTGGCTCCCAGGAACATGTGCTTTCTGTGAGCTCTGAGATTGGCTCTGAGATGGAGTCATCAGAGAGACAAAGGGCCATGAGGACCTGCCCATTCTGAGCCATGCCTGGCTTTCTCCTTCCAAGCCAGCGTCAGATGCTTTCTGGGTGAAGAGTGAAGCATTTACTAGGACAGGGCCCCATGGCAGTCGGCACTATGTGTATGTGTTTTGTGGGGTAGGGTAGCCTGCATTTTGGGACCTTCAAATGCTTGTTGTGTGCTGATCACATGGTAGGCAGGGCTTGTGAAGTGGCTTGTGGTGACCATCTCAACATCAGTGACTGCCACTTATGACGTGACCACTGATTCCGTGACGCGGTTTAGAAAGGACAGCCCCAACAGAGCCCCTTTCTGCTGGATTTAAACTTCAGAAGGGGTCACTGATTGATGATTACATTTCACACACTTGCCTGTCGATCCTGTAGGAAGTGAAAAGTGGAGTGCTGGGAGGAGGAGAAGGGAGCAAGCCATTCAAAGCCTGCCACACTGCTGAAGACTCTAAACCTAAGCATAGATCTAATCTCTAGTAAGAAGGAAGGCTGGGGCGGAAAGAGGAGCCTGAAACACACTCATGTATTTCAAAAGAGCACTGTGGAGAGGAAGGGAGTCTGGGTTACAGCAACAGGGCTATGACACAATTCAAGAGAAGCCTTCAGTGAGCACCCGGTGGAAATGTAGCCATGTGGTGTCTCACTCACGGCCATCAGAAGTCCAACTGCAAACAGAAGCCATGTTCCCTGACCTGCAGGGCTGGGCCCATGAATTCATTCTTCTCTGTACATTCCACTCCCATACAACGTGTCTAACCATGACAGAGAAGGTTCAGGAGGAGCCCTGAGAACGCCACAGGCTGACTCTCCCAGGTGGAAAGCATGAAATGGTTTCATTTCTTTTGCTCTCCCAGAGAGCTCTTCAGAAAACATTCATCCTTTTAAACAGCCAGGCTCGAGGTCAGACCCAGCAAGCCTTAGAAGGGGTGACTCCTTTGCTTTCCTCAGAGGGCTGTCGAAGTGAAGCACTTAGTGGTTGAGATCAGGATCAGAAATTGCTTTCATTTTCATGGTCCTATTCTGAGGATTTATAGATTTTTATTTGCAGGTTTAGAAATGCTCTAGTTTCACATATTTCCCTTTGCTCAGTGAAAGATTGCTTCCCTTCCCCTGCCCCATCCTTTCCATAAAGTCTCATGAAAGAAGAAATCCTTGTTCCCTTTCTGGCTCCAGTGGCACTGGAAGTCAAATGGGGAGACATGAATAGCCACCCACTCCCTTTAACTGGCTGGTTCGTTTGGCCCAGGGCATTGGGTGTGACTGGGTGAGTTCACCCCAAACCATGCCATTACCTTGAAGTTCCTGTTTCACTGGAGAAAGATTGCATATGGGAAGAGATCTTGACCTGAGCCTTCTTCCTGAAAGTTCTCTGGCCTTTACATTGCAGAATCTTCCTTCTTCCAACCTGCACAGCTCTGAGTCCCCACTCGACAGCTGAGGTCTCAAGCCGACTCACCTGGGCAGAGAATTGCTAGAGAATTTATTACTGTATTGAGGGCTTCAAGCTCCAGCTATTAATTTTTGAATATTGTTTAGGCACTGCTGTAACATATTAATTTTGTTTGTTGAATTCTGTAAGTATTTATTATGGCATATCTGCTGTTATAAATAATTTCGATTTATGAGTTGGTATATTCCATTCTTATGCATACCCTGCAGAGCCTGAGAGAATCCTGAAGAAACAATTATTATTATATATGTTCAGTTCTTATATATACTTGAATAGCGCTTTTATTGAGCATACAAAATGTGAGCCCAAGGAGAGGTTTGAAGTTGACTAGTTTTCTCCTTGAACCGGACATAGGTTCAGTTTTTTCCTTCTTAGTTCCAAAGAACTCTTATCCTTTGATATACAGAAGAACATAGACTAAATATTTAATTGAGAGAATGAACACCAGGAACATGCAAGGAATATCATGTGAAAAAAAGAATGGTAAAAAATATTTGGAGGGAGGGTGAAAAAAGGCCTTCTTACACAAAATAATACATGCTCATGGAAACAAAAATCATAAAATTTGGAAAAGCAGATAGAGAAAATAAAAATAGTCACCCATAATCCCACCACTCCATGTTAATCACTGTTAACATTTTGAAAAATGCTTTTCCTGAGTTTTTCAATGTGTGTATGGACATTTGTGTATGCATGTCTCTGGTGTTTGCATTTGATTTTTTAAATGTTTTGTACCTTGCTTTTTTAATTTAAATATATCATGACAATCTTTTCAAGTAATGATGTACTAAAACATCATTATATGGATGTATCACAATTTATGCAATAAACTCCCTCCTAGTTAGGTCTTTTGCATGAAACTAATCAACCAACTAACCAATTAGTCAATTGGTACTTTACCAATTAAAAAGAATTAAGTACATAAGGCTGTTACATAAGTGAATATCCTTGTTCTTAGGAAATATACAAGGCAATATTAGGTGTTCAAGGAGCATGATTTATATAACCTACACTCAAATATTCGGAGAATTGGTGATAGATAGATAGAGATAGATGATAGAATGAGACAGCAAATATGCTAAAAAGTTAAAATTGTGGATCTGGGTGCCTGGGGTGGTAGGGATATGTTGAAATTCTCTGTATGGGGTTTACTTCATCACTGTAATTGCCCTATAAATTTGAACATATTTCAAAATAAGAAACTTGAAAAAATAGTTAAGTGTAATGCCATAGGCTTAAAGGGGAAACTAACCATGGAGATCCAGGGAAAAAAGCATTGTTCAATGTGCAGAGGACCTACGAGAAATTAGGGTGAGTATAAGGAAAATTGGATAATGGATGGAAAATGTATTGAATCTATGATGTCATAGAAAAAATACAGTTTTGAAGCTAGATAAATAAAGATTTTAATTATTTTCTTAGGCAGGTTTGAGCCTCAATTTCTTTATCTGTAAAACAGGAATAATTGTTTCTACATAAAAAAGTAACCACAGGAAGAATTGTGGGAAGATAGCGGAGTAGGAAGTACCAGGAATCAGCCCCTCCACCAGAACAAATATTAAACAGGCAGGAACTGTCAGATTCAACTATTTTGAAACTCCAGAGTCCAGTAGAATACTGTAGCATCAGGAAAGAGTGAGAGGAAGAGACCACTGAGCTGTGATAAATAGCAGTGAATTGCTCTCTATGCACAGAGGTCACTGCTGCCCACCCTCCACCTTCTAACAGGCAGCAGCAGGGTCTGACCCCTGACATAGCTTGATGGTGCCAGAAAGGAACATAAAAACCTCCTTCCACAAATCTGGGTTGGGTGGGGAGTGTGGCCCATGGCTGATCACTGCTTTTGATTAGCTACTTCAGATCACTGGAGGCCCAGCTCTGAAGAAGGCCATTATTCCAACCTGCCTCAAACAAAGGCAGTGGAGGAGACTTAAAGACATATGCTTCCTCAGAGCTTCAGAGGACAGCTGAAGGGCTGCATATGCTGGGCAGGTGCTGAGTCAAGAAAGTGCAGCTTTGAGGCTGTGGGAGTGGCTCCTGATCCCTTACTTATCTCTTTCCCAGGGCAGTTTAGAGCCCACTGGTGCTCCTTTGTGGGTCCCTGGCCTTGTTTCAGATGAGAAAGATTAACTTGGGAAACCTCTCTTTGGCCTGGGCCTCCCAGAATTTGCCCTACAGGCAAAAGTGTCTTGCGACAATGAAAGCAGTATAAGAAAAAATAAAGGTGGATGGCCTAGGGCAAAGGCTTACCTGCTTTAAAACCTGCAGTGGAACACCAGAGAGCAGGAGAAGATCTGTCTCCTGGGAAGTAGAGGAGGCATGCAAACTCCTGTAACCAGGGGAACTCCTAAGGCCTCTATGAAGCATGAACCTACCACAAGACATAGGTCCAGAAAAGGCAGGACTCTGCACTTTGAATTTGTCTTAGGCTGACCTTCTTAATAGGTCACTATCTGAAAAGATAGTGAAAGGTGTTCTTTGCTTAGGTTTGCTTGGTTTTGTTGGCTACTGGCACTCAAGAAAATTGTCATATGACAAACTGGATACAAACTCAAGAAACAGACATTTCAGAGAATGAATCACAGAGTTAACATTTTAAAATATTGAAATGAACAGTGTGCAATAAAATATTACAAAACAAAGAAACAGAAAATGATGCTCCATTCAAAGTAAGAGGATAAAAATCCAGAAAACATCAACAAAGAAAGACCAGAATGTGGATATACTAGACAAAGACTTAAAAAAGGGAACTTCAATGTGCTCAAGCTGATGAAGGAAAAAAACAGAGAAAGAACTAAAGGATATCAGGAAAATAATGAATGAACATATAAAAACCTAAATAAAGAGATAGAAATTTTAAAAAGGAACAAAACAGAACTATAGGAATTGAAGACTGCAAAAACTGAAATAAAAAAATCCCAGGATAGTTTCAACAACAGATTGGAGGTGGCAGAAGAAAGTGTTCAGAAAGTACAGAAAGAAAGTATACTCAAAGACAAGACAATTGAAATGAGTCAGACTGAGTATCAGAAGGAAAAAGAATTATAAAAGTCAAAAATAGCCTAAGAGATTTGTGGGACACTATGAAACATACCGATATACAGATTATAGGAGTTCCAGAAGGAGAAGAAAGAAAGGGGCAGAAGGAATAGTCAAAGAAATATTCACTGAAAACTTCTCGAACTTAGCAAAAGGTGAATATGCACATCTTAGAAGCCCAGAAAACACCAAGTAGGATAATCTTGAAGAAAAATATACCCCATCACACACTGATCAAACTGTCAAATGGAAACGAGAACAAGAGTTCTGAAAGCTGCAAAGAAAAACAATACGTTATGTACAAGGGAATTCCAACTAAATTAAGGACTGATTTCTCATCAGAATCCATGCAGGCAAGATGGAAGTGGGTTGAAACACTTTAAATGTTGAGAGAAAATGATTGAGATCCAAAAATTTTATATCCTGTTGGACTTTCTTTTAAAAATGAGGGAGGATTGTATAAAAATGTAGCTTATGAGGGGTGACAATGGGATTGAGAAAGCCATAAGGACCACACTCCACTTTGTCTAGTTTATGGATGGATGAGTAGAAAAATAGGGGAAGGAAACAAACAGACAAAGGTACCCAGTGTTCTTTTTTACTTCAATTGCTCTTTTTCACTCTAATTATTATTCTTGTTATTCTTCTGTGTGTGCTAATGAAGGTGTCAGGGATTGATTTGGGTGATGAATGTACAACTATGTAATGGTACTGTGAACAATCGAATGTACGATTTGTTTTGTATGACTGCGTGGTATGTGAATAAATCTCAATAAAATGAAGATAAAAAAAAATGAGGGAGGGATTAAGACATTCCTAGATAAGGAAAAGCTGAGTGAGTTCATCACCACTAGATCTGCCCTACAAGCAATGCTAAAGGGAGTTCTTCAGGCTAAAAGGAAAGGACACTAGACAGTGGCACAAAGGAATAAAGACCTGAGGTAAAGGTAACAATTTGGGTAATTATAAATGCCACCATTATGCTATTATATTTTTGCTATGTAACCTCACTTCTTACAGGTTGGAAAATGCAATTGCATAAAAAATGATAAATCTATGGTTCTGGACATACAATGTACAAAGATATAATTTGTAACAAGTACAAAAAATGTGAGGGATGGAGTGTTACAGGAACATTGTATATATATGCTATTGAAGTCAAGTTGATATCAAATCAAATATGATTATTATATATTTAGGATGTTAAATTTAACCCAATGGTATCCACAAGGAAAATATATGAAAAATATATCCAGAAAGAAATGAGAAGGGACTCTATATGGTACAATGTAAAAAATCAAATAAATATGAAAAGAAGGCATTAATGGAAGAATTGACGGGCAAAAAAGGTATAAGACATACAAAGACTAAAAAGCAAAATGGCAGCAGAAAGTCCTTCATTATCAGTAGTTACTTTAACTGTAAATGGATTAAACTCTCCAGTCAAAAGGCAGAGGTTGGCAGAAAGGATAAAAAAAGTATGACCCAAGTATACACGGTCTGTAAGAGACATGCCTTAAATTCAAAGACATAAATAGATTGAAAATGAAAGGATGTGGAAAAAATATACCATGAAAGTAATAACCAAAAGAGATATTGGGTAGTGTTCTGGTTTGCTAATGCTGCCAGAAGGCAAAATACCAGATACAGGTCAGCTTTTATACAGGAGATTTGTTTGGTTACAAAGTTACAGTCTTAAGGCCATAAAGTGTCCAAGGTAAGGCATCAACAATAGGGTACTTCACTGAAGGATGGCCAATGGTGTCCAGAAAACATCTGTTAGCTGGGAAGGCATGTGGCTGGTGTCTGCTTGCTCCCAGGCTGCATTTCAAAATGGTGTTCTTCAAAATGTCAGCATCAGCTTTCAACAGCCATCTTCAAAATGTCTCTCACCTGCAGCTTCTCTGAGTTCCTTCTGTTTGTCAGCTCTTTTATATGGCTCCAGTGATTTAATTAAGACCCACCCATTCACGTAACACCTCCATGGAAATTATTCAATCAAAGGTCTTGCCCACAGTTAACTGAGTCACATCTCCATGGAAACACTCAATCAATAGGCTCCAACCTAATCAACACTAATACATCTGCCTCTACAAGATTGCATCAAAGAACATGGCATTTTGGGGGACATAATACATCCAAACTGGCACACATGGCTATACTAATATTGAGGAATTTAATTCAAAAACTGTTACAAGGAACAAAGATGGTCATTGTATACTGATAAAAGGGTCAATTAAACAAGAAGATACAATAATTATAAATATATATGCACCTAGCAGCAGAGCCCTAAAACATGAAGCAAATACTGACAGATATGAAGGAAGAAATTAAAAGTAGGATACTTTAAAACACCACTTTCAATAATGCATAGAACATCTAGACAGAAGATCAATAAGGAAACCGAAGACTTGAACAATATTCTAAACCAACTAGACATAACAGACATATACAAAACACTTCACCTAATAGCAATAGAATACGCATTCTTCTTGAGGGCACATGGGTCATTCTCCAGGACAGACCACATCTTAGGTCACAAAACAATTCTCAATATATTCAAAAATATTGAAATATTTTGAGACATAACTTCAAAACTGGAGGATCTAGAAAATGAAGAACAAGCTAAATCCAAAGTAGGAGAAGTAAGGAGATAACAAAGATTAGAGTGGAGTTAAATGAAATAGAGATTAAAAATCAATAGAGAGAATCAATATAATTAGAAATCAGTTCTTTGAAAAGACTAATAAAATTGATGAAATTTTAGCTAGACTGGTGCAGAAACAAAAGAAAGGGCACAAATGACTAAAATCAGAAATGAAAACAGGAACATTACTACTGACCCAATTGAAATAAAAAGGGCTGTAAGTGGATACTATGAACAACTGTGTCCCAACAAATTAGACAACCTAGATGAAATGGACAAATTCCTAGAAACACACAAATTACTTAGACATAAGAAGATGAAAATGATCTCAACAAACCAATACTAGTAAAGCAATTGAATTAGTCATCAAAAACCTCCCTACAAAGAAAAGCCCAGGACGAGATGGCTTCACAGGGAAATTCTACCAAACATTGCAAGAAGAATTAGCACCAATCCTGCTCAACTCTTCCAAAAAAATTGAAGAGGAGAGAACACTCTCTAATTCATTCTATGAGACCAAAATTACCATCATACCAAATCCAGGTAAAGATACCATAAGAAAAGAAAATTACACACCAGTATCTATTATGAATATAGATGCAAAAATCCTCAACAAAATGCTAGCAAACTGAATTCAACAAACATATAAAAAATTATACATCATGATCAGGTGGAATTTATCCCAGATGTGCAAGGGTGGTTCAACATAAGAAAATCCTTAACGTAATACACCACATTAACATAATGAAGGAAAAAAAAAACACATGATCATCTCAATTGATGCAAAAAAGGTACTTGACAAAATCAAGTACCTTTTCTTGATAAAAACACTTAGAAAACTAGGAATGGAAGGAAACTTCCTCAACACGATAAAAGGCATATATGAAAAGCCACAGCTAACATCGTACTGAATAGTGAAAGACTGAAAGCTTTCCCTCTAAGATTAGGAACAAAACAAGAATGCCCACTATCACCCCTGTTATTCAACATTGCACTGGAAGTTTTTGCCAAGGCAATTTAGGCAAGAAAAAGAAATACAAGGCATCCAAATTGGATAGGAATAAATAAAACTTTCACTATCTGCAGATGATATGTTCCCAAATACAGAAAATCCTGAGAAATCCACAACAAAGCTACAAGAGCTAATAAATGAATTCACCAAGTGGCAGAGTACAAGATGAACACCCAGAAATCAGTACTGTTTCTATAAATTAATAATGAACAATCAGAAGAAGAATCAAGGAAAAAAGTACCTGTTCCGTTTTGCTAATGCTGCCGTTATGCAAAACACCAGAAATGGATTGGCTTTTATAAAGGGGGTTTACTTGGTTACAAAATTACAGTCTTACAACCATAAAAGTGTCCAAGCTATGGCATCACCAATAGGGTACCTCTGCTGGAGGATGGCCAATGGCATCCAGAAAACCTCTGTTAGCCCGGAAGTCATGTGGCTGGTGTCTGTTTGCATCCAGGTTGCATTTCAAAATGGCGTTCTCCAAAACATCAGCTTTCAATGGCCATCTTCAAAATGTGTCTCTCAGCTGCAGCACTTCCTTCTGTCTGTGAACACTTTTATATGGCTCCAGTGATTCAATTAAGACCCACCGTGAATGGGTGGGGTAACAGCTCCATGGAAATTATCCAACCAAAGGTCATGCCCACAGTTGATTGAGTCACATCTCCATGGAAATACTCAAAGGATTCCAACCTAATCAATACTAATACATCTGCCCCCCACAAGATTGCATCAAAGAACATGGTGATTTGGGGGACAAAATATATCCAAACTGGGACAGTACCATTTACAATAGCAACTAAAATAATCAAATACCTAGGAATAAATCTGACCAAGGATTGAAAGGATTTTTACAAAGAAAACTACAAAACATTTCCAAAAGAAATCAGGGAAGAACTTAAAAAATGGAAGGACCTTCCATGTTCATAGATTAGAAGACTAAATATTGTTATAATGTCAATACTACCCAAAGTGATATACAGATTCAACACAATCCCAATCAAAATCCCAAAAACCTTCTTTGAAGAAATGAAAAAGCCAATCATCAAATTTATATGGAAGAGTAGAGGGCTCTGCAAAGTAAAAGCCATGTTGAAAAAGAAGAATGAAATTGGAGGACTTTCACTTCCTTATCTAAAAAAAAGAATTACAAAGCCACAATAATCAAAACAGCATTGTAGTGGCACAAGGACAGACATGTAGACCAACAGAGTGGTATGGAGAGCTCAGAAATCAACCCCTACATTTATGGCCAACTGATTTTTCACAAGGGGGCAAAGACCACTCAATGCAGGAAAAAATAGTCTCCAACAAATGCTGCTGGGAAAACTGAATTTCCATACATAAGAAAATGAAGGTGGACACCCTCCCTCATACCATATACAAAAATCAACTCAAAATGAATCAAAGATCTAAATATAAGAGCCAGAACTATCAAAAGCAAAAGACTTGAACAGACATCTCTCCAAAGGAGATATACAAATGGCCAAAAATGCACAAGAAAAGATGTTCAACATTATGAGCCATTGGGGAAATGCAAATCAAAACCACAATGAGATACCACTTCATACCTACTAGAATGGCTACTATGGAAAAAAAAAATGGAAAATAATGAGTGTTGGTGAGGATGCAGAGAAATAGGAACCCTCGTACGTTTCTGGTGGGAATGAAAAATGAGGCAGCCACTGTGGAAAACAATTTGACAATTCCTCAGAAAGTTAAGTATAGAATAACTATATGACCCAGCAATCCCACTTCTAGGTACATACCCCAAATAATTGAAAGTGGGAACTCAAACAGATATTTACACAGCAATGTTCACAGTGGCATTATCCACAACTGCCAAAAGATGGAAGCAACTCAAGTGTCCATCAAGTGATGAGTGGATAAATAAAATCTGGTATACATACACAAGAGAACATTATTCAACCATAATAAGGAGTGAAGTTTTGATACATACATCAAAATGGATGAATTTGAAGACATCATGTTGAGTGAAATAAGCCAAACACAAAAGGAAAAATAATTGTATGATATCACTGATGTGAGATAATTATAGTAAGTAAACTCATAGAGTCATAATCCAGAATATAGTTACCAGGGGGCAGGGTGGGGTAGGGAATAAGGAGTTAAAGCTTAAAATGTACAGAGTCTCTATTTGGGATGATAGAAAAGTTTTGGTAATTGATGGTGCTGATGGGAGCACAACATTGTGCACGTAATTAACAGCACTGAATTATATATTTGAATGTGGTTGAAAGGGAGAAATTTTAGGGTATCTATTTTTTTTATTTTGAAATAAATTCAAAGTTATAGGAACAGTTGCAAAAACAATACTAACCCCATGCAAAGAATTCCATCATACCCTGACCCCCCTCCCCCAATAGCTCAATCCACCAACCTTAACATGTTGTCACATCGCTATTTCTTTCCCTCCCTATCTATCATCCATCATCAATTGCTCTGTCTTCTGAACATATGAGAGCTAGCTGCTCACATCCTTGAACATACACTATAATTCACGTATACACTTCCCATGAACAAGAACATTCTTTTATGCAATCCCATTAAGCGCAGCTAAGAAGTACAACAGTTTCAACAATGATACAAAGCTTACATTCTATATTTCCTTTACCTTATGTCTCAACTGTGTCCCTTTGAGCCACCTGTCCTCTATCCTCTAATTCCATCCAAGTTCATCCTTGGCATTCAATCATCTATTTAGACTGTCCTTTTTTTTAGTTGTGGAAACATATATACAGCCTTAATCTTCCCATTCCACCCCCTCCCTAGCCTTCCATTAGTGGCATTAATCACCTTTAGAATGTTGTAATGCTCTTTCCCACCATCCATTACTAGAAATTTCCCTTCACCTCAAACAGCAACTCCACCCTCATTTCTTAACTCCGCATTGCACCGTCCCCCGTTTCTCTTAACCCGAACTCTACAATTCATCTCTATGGTTACATTCTCTGATAGTTTCTTTGTGTTTGCTGTGGGGGTTAAAATTAACCTCTTATATCCATAACAATCTTGTTTTTCTTTGATACCACCTCCACTTCAATAGGACACATAAACTATGTTCCTATACTCCTCCATTCCCCTACCTTTATATAGTTGTCTAAAATTACATATTTTACATTGAGTTCAAAACCACTGATTTGTCATTAGGGTTTGTGTAATTTATATCATGTAGGAAGTAGTGGAGTTACAGTTCAAAAATTATTGACTTCTATTTGTATTCCATTGTGGTTGGAGAATGTGCTTTGAGTATATTCAATTTTTTTTTTTTTTTAATTTCTTGAGGCTTGTTTCATGTCCCAGCTTATGGTCCCTTCTGGAGAAAGAGCTGTGATCACTAGAGAAAAATGAGTGCCCTGGTGCTTTGGGATGTAAGATACTATATATTTCTGTTAAAATTCTCTACATCTCTTTCTTCTTTCTGTTGTTTCTCTATCGGTAGAGTTCCCTTTAGAATCTGAAGTAGGGCAGGTCTTTTGTTGGCAAAGTCTCTCAGGATTTGTTTGTCTGTGAAAAATTTAAGCTCTCCCTCGAATTTGAAGGAGAGTTTTGCTGGATAAAGTATTCTTGGTTGGAAATTTTTCTCTCAGTATTTTAAATATGTCATGCCACTGACTTCTCGCCTCCATGGTGGCCACTGAATAGTCACAACTTAGTCTTATGTTGTTTCCTTTGTATGTGGTGAATTGCTTTTCTCTTGCTGCTTTCAGAACTTGCTCCTTTCTCTTCAGTATTTGACAGTCTGATCAGAATATGTCTTAGAGTGGGTTTAGTTGGATTTATTCTATTTGGAGTTCACTGGGCATTTATGCTTTGTGTATTTATATTGTATAGAAGGTTGGGGAAGTTTTCCCCAACAATTTCTTTGAATACTTTTTCTAGACCTTTACCCTTCTCTTCCCCTTCTGGGACACCAATGAGTCTTAAGTTTGGACGTTTTATTTTATCTATTGTGTCTCTGAGATCCATTTCGATTTTTTCAATTTTTTTCTCCATTCTTTCTTTTGTTCTTTCATTTTCTGTTCTGTGGACTTCTACGACACTGAGATGTTGTTCAGCTTCCTCTAGTCTTGTATTGTGAATATCCAGAGTCTTTTTAATTTGGCCAACAGTTTCTTTTATTTCCATAAGATCTTCTATTTTTTTATTTAGCCTTGCAATGTCTTCTTTATGCTCTTCTAGGGTCTTCTTTATGTAGCTTATATCCTGGGCCATGGTCTTCTTGATGTCCTTTAAATCCTTTGCCATGCTTTCATTCCTCAATTGTATTTCTTTGATTAATTCTGTGAGGAACTTCATTTCTTCTGACAACTTGATTTGTGTGTTTGGAGTTGGATTCTCCATATCATCTGGTTTTATCATACGCATTGAGATTTTCTGTTGTTTTTGGCCTCTTGGCATTTGCTCTGCTCAACAGGGTTCTTTTAATTTGTAAAAACAAACAAACAAAAAAAAAACTATCTAATTTTTCAGAAACACTGTTTGGTGACATACACTTTCTCTAACTAACCAGCAGATGGCATCTGTGAGTCACCTATACCTCTCAAGTCGGTTCTCCACCTTGTCCCTGTGTTATATGGGGAAACGATTCTTGTGGGGTCCAGCCAGAGAACTCAGCCTGGGTGTGTTGCTGGAGCTGTCCGTCCTGAATGCGGGGCACTTGTACAGGTGGTCAGAGAGGAAGGACAGCCTCAATATTCAAATCTCCCCAGTTCCCGGAGATTCAAGGCCGCCACAAGAGTCCAAGCCTTCATTTCATTTCAGCCCCAGCCCCTCTCTCTCGATGTCCCACAAACCACAGGACTTGGCGTAGTCTGGGATCTCCAAGCAGGTCCCGCCGCCCAGCCGCGATCATCCAGGACCTCTGGTGAGGTAATGCTGTGCTACGTCATCAGCACGCACCGTCCCTCAAGGGAAGCCCCGGGCCGCCGGGCCGAGCTGGCTCGCTTTCAGCGTTATGCAAAAATGTCTGAACGGGGCATCTCCACACCCCCCTCCTCACACAGTTCCTCCTTCCCAGCTCCGGGACAACTGGCGGGGCTCTGGGCTGCGGGCACGGCCCCGGGCAAGAGTTTATCCAGCCCTTCCGGGAGCGAGCTGCTAGCCGCGGGGATTCTTTCGGCTTCTGGCTCTCCACTCCGTTCCCCCGGCCCCAGGGATATCTGCCATGGGCTATCTTCCAGGCCAGACACCAAGAGGCTGGCCCAGCCCCCTCTTGCTGTGTTTTACTGCGTGTTTCCCATGATCGCACCTGCAGCCGATCGCACCTGCAGCCGCTCCTGGCTTTTCCCCTTTTTTCTTTTTCTTTTTTTATATTAAAAGAGCCCGTTGGTCTCCAGATGCCAAACCCTGGAATCCCCGGATCGCTGTGCGGCTGCGGGACTTCCAGCCAGCTTACTCACTTGTTTCAGAATGCAGACTCTCAGTTTCACCAAGTATACAGCCCTGTGAACTAGCAGATCTCGTCCAGCTGGCACATCGCTGTAACCGGTATTCTGGGTCACTCTCTGGTCCTTATCTAGTGTTTTCCACTGAGGTGTTTCTTAGCCCTGTCTCACCTAGCCACCATCTTCGTTTCCTCTCCCTAGGGTATCTATTTTACTAAAATAAAATTTTTTAAAAAGAATCCATGGAACTATATAATACAAAGAGTGAACCCTAAGTTAAACCATGGACTATAGTTAATAGTATAGTTATAAATATGTGCTTGCATCAGTTGTAACAAATGTACCACACCAATGCAAGGCGTTAATAATAGGGTGATATATGGGAAACCTGTATTATATGCATGATTTTTCTGTAAACCCACTACATCTCCAATAAAAAAAGTAACCACAAACATAATATAAAATAAAAACACAAAATAAAACAAGACTCTAAACAGTGCCAGTTATAGAATAGTTTTCCATATTTGTTCATTTCCTTGCTCCGTGTCTATCCCTTTGGGTTGTATTGTCATGGGAAACTGGGAGGGAGACTTTGGACCCTTCCATGGTAACCAGTGTTTTTTTCACACTGGTTGCCTAGAGGCCAATTGTTCGTAAAGATGCTCAGAAGTGGGCAGTTCCATAGAGACAATTTTTCAAGTATAATAAAACTCCAATGAATCTAAGGCCTGTACAGATTTTTTCTGTTGCTGATCTAGCTAGCAGGTAGTTATGGTACAAAACAGGAGTGCTCAGATTGTGGTCCCCAGACTGATAGCATCAGC
This sequence comes from Choloepus didactylus, assembly GCF_015220235.1. Classification (NCBI taxonomy): domain Eukaryota; kingdom Metazoa; phylum Chordata; class Mammalia; order Pilosa; family Megalonychidae; genus Choloepus; species Choloepus didactylus. Next base: position 165,973,046 of record NC_051309.1, on the reverse strand, counting down.
ATTACCCAGTGTGCCGGTTTGAAGCTGTATGTACCCCAGAAAAGAACATGTTCTTTTAATCCATTCCTGTGGGTGTAGACCTATTGTGGGAGACCCTTTGATTAAGTTATTTCAGTTGTGTTTTGCCCCAGGGTAGGTCTTAATCCTCTTACAGGAGTCCTTTTTAAGAGGATAAAACACAGGGAAAAAGCCTCACAGAAGCTAGGAGAGACAGAAACTAAAAGAGAAACACCCAAAGAAGCTGAGAGGAAGCCACGGAAGCCAGAGCTGGAAGCAATGAAACCCCAGAGAGATGGACCGGCAGACATCTCCATGTGTCTTGTATCTGACAGAGCAGCCCAAGCTCGCTGGTGGCCGATCTTCCGGGAGAAGATATCATCCTGTTGATGCCTTAATTTGGACGTTTTCATGGCCTTAGAACTGTAAGCTAATAAATCCCCACTGTTAAAAGCCAGTCCATTTCTAGTATATTGCATTTCATCAGCTTTAGCAAACTAAATTGCTGGGAAGCCTGTTAGAAATGCAAATTCTCAGACCTCACCCAAGACCTCTTGAACCAAAAACTCTGGTGGTGGACCCAGCAAGGAATCTGTGTTTTAACAAGATGTCTGGGTGATTCTGATAAACAAAAAGTAAGGCAAGAGCCCTGGGAATTAAGAATCACTAATAAGCCTGTAAACTTGCATATAATTGTGCCTAAGAGTCTCCCCCTGGGTGCCTCTTTGTTGCTCAGATGTGGCCTCTCTCTCTAACTAAGCCACCTTGGCAGGTGAACTCACTGCCCTCCCCCCTACATGGGACCTGACTCCCACGGGTGTAAATCTCCCTGGCAACGCAGGATATGGCTCCAGGGGATGAATCTGGACCCAGCATCGTGGGATTGAGAATATTTCCTTGACCAAGAGGGGGATGCAAAATGAGACGAAATAGTTTCAGTGGCTGAGAGATTTCAACTGGAGTCAAGAGGTCACTCTGGTGGACATTCTTATGCACTATATAGATAACACCTCTTAGGTTTTAATGTATTGGAATAGCTAGAAGTAAGTACCTGAAACTAGCAAACTCCAACCCAGTAGTCTGGACTTCTGAAGACAAGTGTATAACAATGTAGATTACAAGGGGTGACAGTGTGATCGTGAAAACCTTATGGATTGCACTCCCTTTATCTAATGCATGGATGCATGAGTAGAAAAATGGGGACAAAAACTAAATGAAAAATAGTGTGGGATGGAGGGGATGATTTGGGTGTTCTTTATTACTGTTATTTTTTATTCTTATTCTGATTCTTTCTGATGTAAGGAAAATATTCAGAAATAGATTGTGGTGATGAATGCATACTTATATGATTGTACTGTGAATAGTTGATTGTACACCAAGGATGATTTTATGGTATGTGAATATATTTCAGTAAAACTGAATTTAATTTAAAAAAAAAGAAGAATCACTAAGCCTGGAATATACTGTAGCTCTGCCACTTACTCTGGGACCTTGGGCAAGTCAGTTCACTTCTCTAAACCTCCATTTTTAAATCTGGAAAGTTGGACAACTTGCTGGTTTGGATATATTATGTCCCCCACCAAAGTCATGATCTCTTAACCCAATCTTGTTCGGTGGAACTTCTTGATTGTTTCCACGGAGATGTGACTCACTCAACTGTGGGTAATAGCTTTGATTAAATTATTTCCATGAAGGTATGGAGCCTGCCTGCTCAGTGTGTGTCTTTAATCACTGGATTACTTAAGAGAACTCAAGAGCCAACAAAGACACTTGCTGATGCTTAGAGATGTTTGGAGATGGAGCCAGGACATTTGGAGATCATAAGCTAAGGGATGAAGCCCAGAGTTTGCCCTAGAGAAGCCAACAGAGGACCCCCAGATGCTTAGAGAGAAATGTCCTGGAAGAGAGAAGCAAGGACACAGAAAAGCTGAGAGATTGGAGCTAAGACAGATGCCCAAAGACATTTTGGAGAAAGCCATTTTGAAACACAGCCTGGGAGCAAAGGACCAGCAGATTCCAGCTACGTGCCTTCCCAGCCTAGAGAGGTGTTCCGGACGCCATCAGCCGTCTTCAGTGACGGTATCCTCTGGTTGATGCCTTAGTATGGGCATTTTTATGGCCTTAGGACCATAAATTTGTAACCAAATAAACCCCGTTTATAAAAGCCAACCCATTTCTGGTATTTTGCATAATGGCAGCATTAGCAAACTGAAACAGACAGTAATATATTCCCTGAAACCTCAAAGGATTTTTTCATTGACCAGATATGGTTAGGATGGTGAAAGGTATTCAAATAATGTATTATTAAATGAAGGATATAATTACTATTCCATCTTTGAGCAGGGCAATGTAGAATGTATCCCTATTATGAGGAAAATGGTTCTATTTTTATTGATCATTAAAAGAAGTCTGTGACCTTCATACAACATTTCACTGAATGCTTTAGCAACCTTTGTGTCATTTTTATTATGTAAAACATAAATCCTTGTGCAAATATCTTTAGTGTCTCAAAGTCATTGTCAGGGTGATATCAAACAATGGGAATAAAAAAATTTTTGGCAAAATAAAACTTACACAGTCAAAGTAACACTGCTCTTTTTCGGTCCTTAATGAAAATGGAGAACAACAGGTCACCACCTGGTGATGCAAACCCTTCATCTACGTGAAGAGTATTATTAAGTTATTTCTCAAAAGCCTTTGTTCCTTTCCAGGCTGAATAATTCTGCTTTCTTTCACTTCTGCTCAAAGACCTCATTATACTCCCCTTTAGTCATCTTTGTTTCTTCTCTGAACCCTTTCCGGGTACTTTAGCCACAACCTCTCATGAATGTGTCTTCCAGTCCCTTTGGGTTCTGGAGGCCAGAAATGGACACAGAGCCTGGTCACCATCAGAGAGGCTGTGGGGAGGATGACCGCACATTCTAGCGTGCCTCAGCGAGTATTTCACCAACAAAGCACTACCCTGATGTTTTAGATCAAGGCTACGGCTTCCTCCAAAACATGGATGCTCTTCAGCTGTGCTGTAACTTACCTAGCCATTCATGTTTCATTTTTCATTTCCCCCAGTGTACCATCTTTTATTTTTAACACACACAAAAGTTTTTAATATCTATGCATTAAAAGATTGGGAGGAAAAACACCAAAATCGTAACGGTAATTTTCTTGGGGAATGGGATTTATTTCCTTCTTGCCTCTCTGAATTTTTAAAATTTTCTACAAGTCACATAGTACCTGAATAAAAACACAAGCAAAAAATAAAATTGTGAAAGTATCTCCCTACTCCTTTTTAGGAACTCTGTTTTTGTTCATGGGATAACAAGGAAAATATGAAATGGCTTGTGTTGAGTAAGGTCTCGCTGACCCACCTGAGGGTTTCCCCCAGGACAGAAAGCTGCGTCTGACCTGAGGGTGACCAGCGGACCCAGTCTGCCCAGGACTGTCCCAGTTTTAGTGCTGACAGCCCACGACCCAGAGAACGGGGACAGTTGGTCACCCTACTTCTTGGCACTCACCACCCTCTCTGTGGCGCTGCCTGGCCTTTTCTAATCTCTGTCATGGCACTTCTCTTATGGATCTTGCTTTGCCATTTGCAGGCAGTTTCAGCTCATTTGGGTCTGAGGACAAAGCTTCAGGAGCATTATCTGTGTCTGCTGGTTCCAGTGAAGCTTAGCAGTCATCAGAAACCAAATGGGAAGAGGCAACTGAACTGAGCCCTCTACCAGGGAGAGGGAGTGAGAGCAAAGGGTTTGGGACCAGAGAGTAAAGAAAAGGTGAAGATTCCACAAAAGACGCAATGTTGCTAAGGGTATTCTAGCCAAGGTTAAGAATTATTTGAGACATTTAAGAATTGTGATCAGGGGACCAGGTGAGCCAAGAGAGCTGACCTAAGGACACCTTGAAGAAATGAGTCAAGAGGCCCAACCCATAGCATGGAAGAAAATCAGACAGTCAGTGAGATGTACGGAAAAGAAGGTATCTGTCTTTTAGAGGTGTAAAGGCCAAAGAAGTCCATTCTAGAAGGGCCTGGATTCTGGCCCTTTAAAGTTCAGGACTCCAGAAACCTTTCTCCAAGTGAAAAGACATGTTTTACCTTGTAGGTATGCTGCTCTAGAGAGAGGTCAGTGGTTTGGGGCCTGGAGTCCAGTGCGCTATGCTAAGGGATCAAGTGAGCACAAGTATAAGAGAGGGGATGGAAAGAGAATCGGGAAGAAAAACTGGCCAGTACACCAAAACCACAATGGATGACACAAACGGGTTGTCCATTCTTGGCAAGAATGCAAAGAATCGAAGCAGCCTGAGTTGGTTTACTTTTTGAGAGGGTGCTTAGGTAAGTTGTTAACTTAGGTAATGTGTCAACTATAGTTTGCTTTTAACAGCCATGCCCAACTTCCGTTGTGGCCAATTGTGCCTGTCAAAAGCAACTGTTCTGAAGCGTTGGGGGATTGCCCCAGGCTGTGGGTGCAGTACGTTATGTTTTTAGTGGGTTTTAGAGACATCAGTCGAGGATTCCAGCATCTGCCTATGCCTCCGCACACTGGACAATCTGGGATTTGAATCTAGTTATTTAGGGCCAGATGCTTTTCGGTGGAGCAGCAGGAGGGGAGAAATGAAGTGTGTGTGTGTTAGCCTCCTCTTTTCTCTGAGCCGGTCCACCGGAGACATGAGCAGCGAATGTGAGGCAAAGGAAGCCACAGAGAGCAAAAAGCCTCTCTTAGCTGTCAGCCGAGGGGCTCTAAGTTGGTGGCTCAAAACCCTGGCTATACATTAGAGTCACCAAGGGGTTTCTTAAAAATACAGATGCCAGGTCCCCACTCCCAGAGTTTCTGATGTAATTGGTTTGAGGTGGGATCTGGGAAATCTACATTATTTGAAATTCTCCAGATGATCCTACTGTGTAGCCAGGTTGAGAACCACAGATTTCAGCTTTAGCAGAGCAACCAAATAGGTGATTATTGGGGGCAGGGGTGGGAGAGTGGGGTGGTGGTAAAGGGGCTTAGAGGACCTTGTTTGTTCCAGCACAAGGGTGTTAAATCCAGGAATTGCTGCAGCCGACGATTTTTATTTTGCCCTCTCTGCCTATTGATTTTTTCAGTTGTATAATTCTTAATGTATTCATACATCTGTCTTCCTTTTAGATTCTCAAATTTTAGCTATATCAGAATGACCAGGAGGATTTTTTTTTAAACTGATTATGAGCCCCCATAGTTTCTGATTCAGTATCTCTGGAGTGGAGCCCAATAACTTGCATTTCTAACAAGTTCCCGTCTTATGCCTTGGAGCTACTGATTCAAGAACCATGCTTTGAGAATTGCTGGTCTTAATTTATGTTATCATTTCATCCTGTCAGTGTTTTGGTTTTATGGATTTAACGTTTCAGTGGAGAAATAATTTTCCTCAGTTGTGTTTTATTTTTCTCATTAAACTATATGATATTTAAATTTTTTCTGCCTGTGTTTCATCTAGATTTTTCTTACCACTTTGAACTCTGAGTTTTATTCCATTTTGTTTTGCCAGTAGCTGTTTTACTTGCCGTTTTTAACCATGTGACAGACAGTTTTAGTTAATCAAACCCCAATTTTTTGAGGTGTTGGGTCATCACTTGAGCCCCTCTCAAGTCTCAGGGGATGAATCTTGATTAGGCTAAAGCAGTAAAGGTAATTCTATTTCCCTTGCCAGAGATGGGTTTTAAAATGGCAATGAAATATGAAGGGAAGTCTGTTGGTGGGTCTCTGAGAATGTTTTCCTCATAACAGAACTCAGGAACGTTCTCTTTTCTCAATTTCAGACACTATTGTGTGGGTTTGATTCTTTGAGATGGAAAAGTCATCTGGCACCTAGGAGGGAACAAACTTTAGGACCAAAGCAATACCTGGAAGATGGCAAACCAGAAAGATGGAAGGAACTTGGGACCTCATGATGTTGTTGAGCCACTGAAGCAATGAACCCTAGAATGGCCATATATTCAGACTTTTTGTTACATGAGATTCCTTTTATTGTTTAAGCTGTCTTATGTTGTCTTCTATTGCTTGAAGCCAAAAGCATCCTAAATGCTACATGCTATTTTAGACTTCCTAAAATAATTATATTTCTGCCTGTATATAGTTGTGTGCCTATCTCGTAATAAGTTCCTTGAGATCAAGAATCATGCTATTTTTTTTCATGTTAATTATAGTCCCTAGTATGCAATAGGTAGTTTTTCCTGTATACCATTCTGTTGTCAACTCTCTGTACCAGTGTCATACCTTACAAGTATATTATGCAAGCATCTATCTATATTCTTAGTGCTGATCTGGGGGATATATGCCTTTAGACAACCTCTTTCAATCCTATTTGCCTTCAATACAGCTCTGATACTTACAATCCCATTAACAAATAATCAGCACCTCTATCCATTCCCATACCATTGAATTCACCATCATTAACATATCTGAACGTATTAGATTATCATTCATACCAATGCTATTTTATCTACGGTATTCCCAAGATCTTGAACACAATGTTGTTTGAGAGAACAAATGAATTAGTTCATTTCCGTAAACATTTGTTTGAAGACAAAGACTCTGCCAGGTTCTATGCTAATCACTGGGAATACTGAAACAAAATTAAACTTGTAACACTTCTGATCACGGCAAACAAAAACAGGACATCTGGTCACCTCACAAGAAAGGACATTTATTGTAAGGATGCAAATCAATTGCATATTAATGGACCCAGCACCCTGTCACAGAATGAGGCAACTCTGGGGCTGTTCTCATCTGACCCATGTGGTCTTGCTCATGGATCAACCTCTCCTTCCATCTCCATGCCTTTGGTCCTTCTTCTTTCACCACCAACTGGCTAAAGAGCTACAAATCCTTTAGCCCAGATTTCAGAGGACAAGTTATTTGGTTTATTAGCCACTTTATAAGGCAGAGCCCCTTAGGCCCACTACCTGGTGGGTCACTGGGCAGCTTTGGGTCAAGGGCCCCCTTTGGTCCAACCAGTGGCCACCTCAGGACAATAAAATATCCTGATGCACCTTCCTTGAAGCTATACGAGGAAGTTGGCAATGGAAGGAACCATGACTAGCATGTTTAAGAGGTGATGTAGAAAATAACTCTGGAAAGAAATCCATCCTGGTGGGATTGTGGGTGACATTTTTATTTTCTGCCCTCTACTTATCTGTATTTTCTAATCTTTCTACAGTGAGCATACGTTGCTGGCAAACCTTAAACATATTAAAATATGAATTGTAAGTAATTAAAAGGAAAAGACAGGAATTTATTCAGTGTAGTGCACAGCATGGTGCCACAAGTAAATAGGTACTTTTCTTTCCAACGCCTTGTGAGGTGATTATCTCCATTTCAGAGTTAGCAAATGTAAATGATACCAGATATCCCGTGAACACACTGTAGACTATTTTGGTTCAGTTCAATGTGGAACTGTAGTAATAAGGCTATTTGGGTTAGTGTCAGATGATGGCTACGCCTATGAGTATTTCTGCTATAACTTCACTTAGTATGTGCTTAAATAGGCACCAAAAGGGACAGCCTGTGCAAGACGCTATTTTCATCTGCTTTCAACTCCTCGGTAAGCTATTTCATCCAAATTGTAGCAAAGTACTCAGTCCTCAATGAAAATTCACTAGCACCAAATGTAATGCTTTAAAAACAAAACTTTCATAATATGGGAAGGGAGAATAAATGTAATTTAAAAGAAAATGTGCTTCATAGAGTGGTCTTCCTAAAACATAGGTCAGGCCATGTTGCTACTGCCTTTGTAATTTTCCAGGGCTCCTTGCTGTTGACAGAATCAAGTTCCATTCCTCACTCAATCTCCAGGACCTTGTCCCAACCTTCCTTTCCAGCCTTGTTGTATGTCACATCTCTTTACACGTCCCACTTTCTAACCATGTGAGATTGCCCCTCCCTGAACAAGACAAGCACTTTCAGATCCCTGCATACCAGAAATTCCTCCTGCGGGTGTATGACAAAATGTGGCCAAGAGCCACCACCAGAAAGAAAACTTGATAGATATTTCACCAACATGTGAATAATTTTCTATCAATTTCTTCCAATATTACATCCCTTCAGCTGCCGTCTGCTTTCCCTAAGACAACTTGTAGAGGAGAGCACACGTTCATGCAACCATTTAGTTAAAAAATGTCTTTAGTGTGCCACTGGGGGGTGTCACGAGAGAGACGGAGCTTGGGGCAAGGGCCAAGAGGCCTGGAGTTCAGGCTGGGTGACCTTGGGCCAGGTCTTGGCCCTCCACCTCCTCAGCTGTCACAGGGCAGTGATACCTGCTGTGCAATCTCATGGTTAGCCGTGAGAAGCAAACGGGTAGGAAAACTCCCTGTAAGCTGTAAAGCGTGTACAACGTGAGGTGTTAACATTTCAACAAATCTCATTATTCACTTTAGCTTAGCAGAGTTTCTCAACCTCAGCACTATTGACATTCTGGGATAGAAGATTCTTTGTTACTAGAGGACAGTAATGCCCACCCCTCTCCAAGGTGTAACAATCAAAAATGTCTCCAGACACTGCCCCAATTTCCCCCAGTGGGGCAAGGGTGGGCACTAACCTCAGTTGAGAACCACTGGTTTAGCATGAGCTTCTAGAGTTGCACTCTGGTCACCTTTCCATCTCTTTCCTCCAACTCTTCCTTCCAACCTCATCTACTGTCTCTTCTGGTCACCAAATCAATAAGGTGGCTTTTTATCTTTTTGACTCAATGTTGAGATGCCTCCCTACCCAAACTTGCTGACCTTTTATAAGGATGGTTTTCAATTATCCATGTATAGACTTAATAGCTTCTCTGGTTTCTGTCCACAGGATCTCCTAGAATGAAATTTAATTTCCTGGCATTGAACTCAAAAGCACTTCTTTTCTAACTCATCCCTTCCATCTTTGTTTACTAGACAATCCTACTTCATGATGTCAACATAACAATTTATCTTAAAAACCCAAGGTTTTTGCATTGGCTCATCTGTCCCCTTTCTAACCTACCTGTGGGTCTAAAAGTCATCCATCATTATTGGTCAACTTTTTCTCCTCATACCTTTTTTTTCAGTCTGTTTTTAATATTAAGAAAGTAATACATTGCACAGCACAAACATTGAACCCAAAGTTAAACCATGGGCTATAGTTAATAGTACAATTATAAAAATGTGCTGTCATCATTGTAACAGATGTGTCATACCAATGCAAGGTGTTAATAATAGAGTGGTATGTAGAAATACTGTATTTTATGCATAAATTTTCTGTAAATCCACAACTACTCTAATAATAATAATGACTCAGAAAAAAAGAAGGTAAACATGGTATCAAGAATTTTTTCAAATAGTACAGCAGTGTATTAAGGGAAACTTGTCTTCTTTATTTCCACTCCTCCTCTGCCCTGCAATCCACGGCCTTGCCAGCCTTCAGTCTCCCTCCCTCTCCAGAGATACACTGTTAATTCCTGGTGGATCTTATCTTTCCAGTTTTCTATGCATATGCAAGCATATTTTCTCTCATTACTTCTTCAACATGCTAATGTTTGTATGTGAAGATGATGATTTTTCTTTTATTCTCTTCTCTGCCAGAATAATTCTCAATCCCTAAAGACGATTAAGGGGAAACTTTTCCTAGTGCTTTGCAAATAGACTCCACTTCCTGTCAAAGCCCCGCGGGAGCTCAGCCTCTGCTGGACTTGACAGTCTGAACAGACATCGCCAAGCAAGCCCCACAAGAAAACACACACACACACACACACACATGCACACACACACATGCACACATTAAAGTCTCCATTCTATAGGAACTGATTAAAAAAAAAAGGCAACGTGTTTTGTAAAGGACCCTGAGGAGAGAGGAAGACAGGTTTATGCAATGGAAAAAACAACCACCAGAGAAACAGAGTTTAGGTAATGTGTGTATTGGGGCTCATTCCAGTGAACATTCTCCCTTGCAATGGTACATGAATTAAATTCCTGGCAGAGAGACTGTAAGAATTATTTCATTTGCCTCTGATTTGGTAACTTGTGACAATTTACAAATGCAATTGTCCAGATGACCAGAGGAGATTTTTAAAATCTCATTTGAATAAGGGCCATTTTTAGATTCTTTCTTTAAATCCTTTGTTCATTTGACATGTATTAATTGATTCTAGGCTCTCTTGGGGGGTGAAGATTTGAGAAGGAGGAAGCCATAAAGTTAACTCAGACGTGGATCTTGCTTTCCGGAAGCACATGGCCTATTAGGGCAGAAAGCATTTGTCTAAATGATCATATCCAAACATAACATGATAAAGGTCAGGGGTACAGCTAAAATGTTCTCAGTGCCATCAACATACTCCCTTTCCAATAAGCACTTCTGTTAACATGGATTCTGACACAACTGTCCAGTGACTTAGGTATCTCAGGAATATCTGAGTGATAACACAGCATAACTAAGCTGTATATGGCTCTGGACTGAGCAGTGGCCCCTGAAGGAGGAGGGAAGGAGATGACAATGGTGAGATAAGTATGAATCGCTCCATCTTTCCAAGGGCTCAACAGAATGGTGTGACAACCACATTTCTCAATGTTTCACTGCTTACTAAAAGCAGTTCTTATTTCCTTCTGACTTTCTCCATTCATGTTTGCAACTTGTGAATAAAGAATCTTAAGAGATGTATTAGTCAGTAAGTGCTGCACCAATGCTGCATAACAAACAATCCTGAATATCTCCATAGTTTACCATCATAAACACCCATTTTCATGCCCATGGGTCTGCAGATCAGCTCCAGTTTGGCTAATTTAGTCTGGATCTCAGGTTTCTGATTGTGTTGGGATCTGATTTACATTCTGGGGCTCATGTTTCAGATCACAGAAATGCAAGATCACAGGAACCCAAGAAGGCAAGCCAACCTTCGTGATGCCTCTTAAAGACCTTTGTCCATGCCTGATACACCATCTCTTCCACTCTTTTTTCTTTGCTCAGAGCAAGTCACACCTGGCCAGGCCCAACACCAATAGGGCAGGAAAATAGACTTTGTCTACTCTAGTGAAAGGAAATGCCAAGTCATAATGGATGAACAATTCGAATTCAGAGATGGCATGAAAAACTGGAAGCAATAATCCAATCTATCATAAGGGGTTGCTGTTTGTGGTAGTTTGAAATTGTATGTACCCCCAGAAAAGATCATGTTCTTTTAATCCATTCCTTTGAGTGCAGACCTATTGTAGGAACTTTTGATTAGGTTATTTCAATTGAGATGTGACCCACATCATTCAAGGTGGGTCTTAATCCTCTTACTGGAGTCCTTTATAGGAGATAAAACGTAGAAAAAAATCCATCCCTGAGAAGTTTAGAGAGAAGAACACACAGAAACTAAGAGAGAAACAGAAACTAAAGGAGAGAAATGCACAGAAGCTCAGGGAGGAAGCCACTGACTGAAGCCAGAAGCTGGAAGCAACAAAACCTGGGCGAGAAGGACCAGCAGATGTCGCCATGTGCCTTGCTACCTGACAGAGGAGTCCAAGCTCACTGGTAGCCTGTGGGGATGCCTGTTGATGCCTTCATTTGGACATTTTCACGGCCTTAGAACTGTAAACTTGTAAGCTAATAAATCCCCATTGTTAAAAGCCAGTCCATTTCTGGTACATTGCATTTCATCAGCCTTAGCAAATTAAAACACCATTTTTTCAGCTCAGTAAAAAGCAGCTGTTTGTTATTCTGCAAGTCACCCAGCCTCCATTCTTATCCAGCCCAGGGCTGCCATGTTGCCGTAAATGCGTGTCTTCATTTCTGAATCTCTGTGACTATGGAACAGGTAGCAACTGAACTGATGGAGTTGTTTGTAGCAGGTTCAGGTCTTCAGAAGCTGAATTCTATCTTCTCTCTGAAAATCTTAATATGAACCTGCCCCAGTGGGAATCTCATAGACTCATAGAATATATGAGTGCTGGGGGAGTTCTGGAGATCATCTAATCAGCCCCACAGTTTTTCAGAAGAGGAAAATGAGGCCCGGAGAATCTAGTTAGTAAGAGAACAAAGGCTAGGACTGTGCACTTCAATTCTCAATCCAGTGGCCCCCAGAGTCTCACCTCCTCTATCCTTCCCTGAGTGGGGGGGGGGGGGGAATTGGTTGCATCATTACTGAGATTATTATGAACATGTGTGACAGGAGAGCAGATGAAATTCCATATATAGGATGTAAGTTTGGGGGCTTAGTGTCCTATGGCTGCCATAATAGAGCACCACAATCTGGGTGGCCTAAACAACAGAAATTTCACTGTCTTGCAGTTCTGGAGGCTGGAAGTACAAAATCAAGATGTCAGCAGGGTCACGTTCCCCCTGAAACCTGCAGGGGAGAATACTGCCTGGCCTGGCCTCTTCTAGCTTCTGATGTTTGCCAGCCATCTTCGGGGCTCCTTGGATTGAAGATGCACCACTCCAATCTCTGCCTCCACCACCACCTGGACTTCTCCCCTGTGTCTATGTCTCCTCTCCCCTTCTTATAAGGACACCAGTCAGATTGGATTAGGGCCCACGGTGCTCCTGAATGACCTCATCTTAACTAATCTCATCTGTAATGACTCCGTTTCCAAATAAGGTCACATTCACAGGTGCTGGGACTTAGGACGTCAACATATCTTTCAGGGAGACATATCTTTTGTGTTGACTCAACACAAAACAGGGGTCCTACACTCTTTTTTTTATACATCCACTCGAATGCTTCAAAACTAGCTAAATATACCATTTGGTCCAGGAAAATGAGGCCACAGCGAAAATGCAAAAAGAAATATAAAGACTTAATTCTTAAGTATGGCCTTCTAAGGGCCAAGGGCCAGAGCAGCATTTTTGATACAGTCCTCCCTACCAGTTCTTCGGCATTCCCAAGGCAATCCTAGAGAAAAATCGGGCCATGGTGGGTGGCAGGGACTGTGAAATCACTGAAGTTAACCCTGAATAACTGGGAAATCATTAAACTGACTGAATTTGCTTGTCACTGTATTCCCTTTGCCACTAGAAGAGTTGGAGTAGAAAATTGAAGTTGTAATGAAAAATAGAGCACCTTACCGTTTCCCATACCTGAGCTTGTGACCTGTGAATTATGTACCTATGGGCTGTTTGCTGTTACAGTAATACCAGCTGCTAGCAGTGGAAGGGTGGTATTTCTGGCTGATATGTATAAAGAATGATCTGAAAGGGTTTAAAAATAGAATACTTTTTTGGCTTCTATGCATTTAAAAATTTCCCACAGCAAATGTGTATTATTTTTGTAATAAGAGAAAGATGCTATTTTAATTTAAAAATAAACATGAACCAACCACTTCTTAACCTCCTCTACTCTCTCCACCTTAAACAACATTCTGTCAAGTTTTACCTGTGGCACTGCCCACACACCCTGTCAACAGAGTTGTACATCCTGAGCTTATTCTGAATTATGTTATCATTTGCTATTTTCCCAAAATGTGTGTGCCTTTTTATTTTCTAGTTTCATTAGTGCTGAGGATTTAGTCAGCCAGGACACTGTCAATGTGAATCTGTCAAGTCAAATTCAACAGAAAAATAAAATAAAACATTGAGACGAGTAATCTGCATTTATCACCATCAGTTAGGGTTTTGTACAGATACTGTGCCTGTTTGAATGTATTATGTTCCCTCAAATGCCATTATCTCTGATGCAATCTTGTGTGCTCAGATGTATTAGTGTTGATTAGATTGTAATTCTTTGATTGAGAGTTTCCACAGAGATGCAACCCACTCAACTGTAGGTGATAAGTCTGATTGGATAATATCCATGGATATGTGGCCCTGCCCATTCAGCATGGGCCTTGATTAGTTCACTGGAGCACTATATAAGTTCAGACAGAAGGAGAAAGCTTACTACAGCCAAGAGGAACACTTTGAAGAATGCACAGGAGCTGAGAGAGTAGCTGTAGATGAGAGACAGTTTGAAGATGGCCGTTGAAAGCAGACTCTTGCTCCAGAGAAGCTAAGAGAGGACAAACACCCCAAAAGCAACTAAGAGTGACATTTTGAAGAGGAGCTGTGGCCTAGAGAGAAATGCCTTGGGAGAAAGCCATTTTGAAACCAGAACTTGGAGCAGACACCAGCCACATGTCTTCCTAGTTAACAGAAGTTGTCTGGATGCCATTGGCCATCTTCCAGTGAAGGTACTAGATTGTTGATGCATTGCCTTGGACACTTTATGGCCTTAAGACTGCAACTATGTAACCCAATAAACCCCCTTTATAAAAGCCAATCCATTTCTGGTGATTTGCATTCAGGCAGCATTAGCAAACTGGAACAGATACTATGCATTTATTAATGGTGTATGGCCCACTTCCAAAACTATTAAAAGAGACTTTTAAAAAAAGGCATTAAGATACGATTTGCTAAAAAATGACACAGCAGTAGAAAGAAGTTTATTTCCTTTAAACGGGTATGAGGAGGCCATGGATGAGAAAGACAGGAACAGTCAAGTAGGGAGACTGAAAAGTGACTGAATGTCCTCGATATTTTATGACAGGTGTTATGGAGTTGGATGACGGGCACTTCACCCAGCCCATGAGCTAGGAGGGGAGGCTTCTTGGGCAGCTTTCTGGTGGAGATGCTTCCTGAACTAAGTCCTGAAAGATGAGTTTGAGTTAGCCAGGGAGAGAAGTGTTCCTAGAAGTGGTAAAGAAATCTGGGCTAACAAAAATTATACAACCAAGCTTTACATTTAGTTCTAAGCTTCCTGGCAGTCAAAGCAAAAGAGGAAAAAATGATGGGCTTCTTACTGTTTGAGAAAAGGCAAGTACTTGTATAGGAACTAAAAAATCAAATTCTAGAACAGTGATTCTTAACTGTTATTAGTGTATAAAATCCCCTCAAATATCATTTAAAATGCAGAGTTCTAGACTTTATCTCCGGAAATCTGATTCAGTAGGTCTGAGGCAGGGTCTGTGGTGGGGCCCAGGACTTTCCATTTTAACAAGCTCCCCAAACAATTCTGATGTAGATGCCCCCTCCAGCCCACTTTAAAAAATACTGCTGTAAAGGGCATTCCTCTTTCACTTACTCATCCATTTATTTGTTGATTCATGCATAAAAACATACTAACCATGATAATATGCTGGGGATTGGCTGGGGAACAAGACTGGTAAGCCCCTCACCTCGGGGTGAGTCTGATCAGTCAGAGGAGGGCCACTGAACGTCAGGGCCTGTCCACTGAGGGGCTGCCCCTTCTCCACAGGTGTGCTCAGGTGCTCCCACAAGAGCCTTCCAGACCAGAGCTCCATACCTTGTCCCACATGCCAATTGCCACGCCAGTTCCAAATCACAGTTCTCTTCTGTTTCATTTTGGGGGACAAGGCCATCTGCCAAGGTCCATCTGGTGGGCCCTGTCATGGGGATGAGCTACAGGCTGGGCATTCTCCAAACCCTTCAGCAGCTTCTCTCAACGACTAGCTGACAAGTGCATGACCAGGGTTGGCAGCCAGGATGCAGGGACACTGAGGGTTCGGACAAGCGCAGGATGGACCAGGATGTGTAGGCTCCAGCTGCTGCCACTTCAAAGGCTGTGACACTGCTGTCAGCCCCTCTCCTGGCTGCAGCTTCACCACACACTCCAGGATTCGGTCTAGCCCTTTGGCCCTGGCCCTGACTTCCCAGTTAACTTTCTGGGCATATCCTCAGGCCATGGTACCTTAACCTGCCTCCCCCTTTGCCCTCTGACTAGCTACTACAGGCCCCACCTGATGTTACTAGTTCCTTGTCTTAACTAAACACTGTGCAGCCCCCAACTACTTCCAGCTGGCATTCAGAAAGAGAAAGGAGCCCCAGAAAGTGTGTGCACATGTGGGTAAGTGCGGGTGAGTTTGTGTGTGTGTGTGAGAGAGAGCATGTACGTACATTTATGAGTATGTGAGTGTTTCTGTGACAGTGAGTACGTGAGTGAATGCATGTACCTGTGTATGTCTGATTGCACGTTGAATGAGTGTGTGTGTGTGTGTGTGTGTGTGTGTGTGCATTGGGAATGGCAAGATTGGGGGTAAAAGGGAATATAGAGGAGGGAGCCTGCATGCACTAAAAGATCTTACCACTTCTGGGTTTGTTTGCTTGGAGTCCCTTCTCTTTTAGGGTACATGGAATGTGTACGGGGGGTTGGGAATGGGTGGGAAGGAAGGAGGGGAGGAATTGGATGAGGTTCACTTCTATAACACAGAGAGCTGATTGTAAAAGCCAGACTCCTTTGTGCAAAGTCAGCAGTCCCTAGAACTTTGCCTGCCCTCCTGAGCATGATGAGGCTACAGGGCATTTCCTAGGCACACGCCTCCTTTCACACTGTTAGAAAGCCCATGGCTGCTAACAGGTAACTTTCCCCATGCCCGCGAGCCTGCCACTCCCTCCAGAGGCTCCTCTGTGGCTCATGGTATTGACAGAGGCTTTGACATCCTGCCATGAGTATATCAGGATTTAATCTGAGGCAAGGCAGCCACTTGCTAAAATTAATGGTTGGTAAGATTAGAACAAACAGAAGTAAATAGCCTTGTACCTAGCAAGCAGTCTCCCTGCAATTTTAACCACAGCAAAGAGATAGCTGAGGTGCTATAATTTTCTGATCAATGATGGTAATTTTCTTCCCTATAAGATCAGCTTAATCACACTAAGCATCTTAGCGAGCATGGAGGTCAAAAGAAAATTACAGGGTTGTGCAGGACTTCTCTGCCAGCGTGGTTTCTTTTGTACATCATTCTAACTGATGCAGGGTGCACTGTTGAGAAGCAGAGGCTAGCACTCTTGTAAAAGCTAGAAATCCAGACTCTGAGGACCTGTTTGGCCCAGCCACGGTGCTCAGATGAGGGTGGCAGAATAAGACAGTCTTGGGGTTCAGCCACAAATACCTGAATCTGCAAAGTCTCCAAGGCGAGCTGTAGTTCCAAAATTTAAGAAACCGTAGCTGCTGACCTTGACCTTGCTGAACACGTGCATCAAACCTAGGATTCGGCAATGACTTTAATAGGGCGTAAATGGCAAAATGAAGGGAACCCCTAAGCCCTGGGCCTTCTCCCTTGTGTGTGTGTGTCACAGCTGGAGAAATGCATGCCAGTGCAGAAATGACTGCCAACCAAACTCCACTCAGCTTGGGAGAACCTCGGAGCCAGTGGCCTATTCACATGCTCAGCGAGGGGTTGATTAATAGTTCTTTCCCCATTGTTTTCAAACCAATCATCCAGTTATCAACACATCTGGTTTTTTTGTTTGTTTGTTTTTTTGCTGTTTGCTCTGTACTGTCATAGAAAGTGCAAAAGTATGTTTTATCAGGAGTTGGTTTCATTGCCAGTTTAAGACCTTAAAATGCATACTGATCATTATGTGAATCACCAACCTGTTTCTTGTGGGAAAGAACTGGGATAAATAGTGACTAATGACATTGAAAAGCAGCAATGCACTAAAGAAAAAAATTAATGGCTGTGTCAGGGGCAGAGGAATTCCTGTCACCACGTGTGTTCACACCAACCAGATCACTGAAGACACAGACGACCGGAAAGTGGTGACTCAGATGGTAATCTGCAGAGAAGGGTTTAGAGACGAGATGGGTGACTGAAGCCTCAGCACTGCTCCTCTCTGTATCCTCCTGTCTCCCTTGGCACTGCAACAAAAATGATTATGAAATTGCTTTCTGCAATGCTTAGGCCCTAAACCTACTTCAGTTAGAACACTAAAGCCTAACACGTTCTAATCTCCCTTCTGTAGTAACCTAACCCATCGACTCCTTCCTGCATTATTTCAGTGGGGTAGGACCCCTGCCTCCCACCCCAATCCAATTCAATCCGATTTTGTCAGTTAACAACCTCTGAGGACGTATTGTCATGCAAGAAAGAAGAAAGGTGAAATGTGAATTGTCCCCTTCTGAGCGCATACTCTGCTTTGGAAACCAACCCTTTAAAAGAGAGATTGCTCCCTGGGGAATTAGAGCACAACCTTCAGGCAGGGCTGTAGCCTTTTCTATCACCTACAGATGGACCCTGCGAGACATTCAGAAGGAGGAGGACAGGGCTGGCTGGACAGAAGTGGTCTGGAAGTTTTCTGATGGTACAGTTAGTGGTTCTGTCTGGCCTAAGCTGCCCATCACAGTAACCACTGGCTGCGTGGGGTTATTTGAATTTAAATTAATAGCCCATTAAATAAAATAAAAAATGCAGTTCCTCAGCCGCATGAGCCACATTTCAAGTGTTCCCTGTCCCCTGTGGCTCGTGGCCGCTGTATTGCACTGCGCAGATTTCAAACCTTCCCTTCACTGTGGAAAGGTCTGCAGGATGGCACTGCCCTAGGCTGCCCCAGAGACTCACCTGGGGGCTGCACAAAATCACAAAGCAAGAATGCATGTGGTCCAGGACCCGCAGGTCCACACACTGAACGACAGCCGAGCAACAGACACTGTTTCCACAGGGGCAGTTTCAACATATGGAGGCCCACGGTGGGGCCGGGATGGAAAGGAACCGGGGAGGCGTGCTAACTGCATCAGTGCTTGAAGAACAGCTTCTCTTTTGCAATCCTTGCTGGTCTGACAGGCTCCTGAAGAATTACATCACTTCCTAAAAAACAGGCAAACACCTCTCCTTCAAGTTAGCACCGACCCAAACAAGCAGGAAACAGGAAATGTTCATGTTTCAGGGAGGCTGAAACCCAGCGCAGCATCATGTCAGAACCGAGGCGAGCTGACATGAGGGCGCTGCACGCCGCCTTCGTCTGCGCCCTGGCGACTGCGCTCCTTCACACCGGCCAGGGTAAGCGAGCTCCAATTTTTCCATTCCTGGGAAGGAAGAAAATGAAGGCACATTTGGTGCCCGAGGCTACAGAACTCTGCTGGGAGGATAACACCCAGAAAATCTAATCCTTTCTGTGAAAGAAGTGGAGAAAATTAGAACTGTCTTTATTGGCGGTGGGGGTGGGGAGCGAGGGGGGGGGGAGCTTTGCTTTCCCTGCTGCTAACTAACCACGCTCCAGCTCTTTCACTTAATTTCACTCTCTTACAGTCTTTGTCTTCTCAAATATGTGGTTCCTTATAATTTACTAACTTTAATGGGCATATTAAGAAAAACCATAAACTCTTTGGCAGCTCATGTAAAAGAATGTTTCAATCGGCTGAAACAGAGAAATAATGAATTTGCTTTTAACAATGTGGGCTGATTCCAAAAACTCCTGGAAAAACTAGGATATGGAAATTTACTACTAGAAAGTATACTAAAGAAAAAACATAAGTTAAAAAAAAAAAAGAAAGAAAGAAGATGTAAACAGGAAATTATTTGGGGAGTTACCAGGCATTCATTTTAATGCACAAGGAAAATCTTTTGTCTAGTTTTGTTTGGTCTTGTTACTTTTGGGAAATTTTCTTTCATTGAAGGTTTGTCTGAAAAAGTAACGTGATTGTAGAAAATCGAAAGTATTGGAAAAGACAAAATATTAAATCTCATTATTTTGGGCTGAGAGCAGCAATTGATTTATGTCGTAGACATTTGCTACAACAAGCACAATCACCCTCAATTGCCTCTTAGGGTTTTGTGGACTTGCCCTTGGGTAAATAAACTCTGTGCCCCTGGTTTCTGTCAGTGGATGCTGCCTGTTTCCAGCCTCGGGCAGTTCTTGAGATACAGCTATTTTAAAAAGATGGGGGGCACCAGGCACTGTCCTAACAGATGTGTCAACGCCCGGAGATTAGCCGTCAGCACCCAGCCATCCCCACCCTGGCAATTTCTCTTTCCCTGGTACTCTCCACGTGGTCTCCCCAGCCATCTGAGGTGGGAAAAGGAGAGACAGTGAAACACAAATGATTCCACCTGGAAAGATGTTTGGTGGAAATTGAGGATAGTATTCAAAATGAGTTAGGGGCACAGTGTGTTTAATGCAAAAAGTGTTGGAGCTAGAAAGGAGTTTAAAGATGATCCAGCTTAAGCCGTACCCTGGGTACAGGTAAAGAAACTCAGACGGAAGAACATGAGACGTCTAAGTCCCACTGTTAGTCAGCTCTCCTGACTGCCCCAGGGTTCTTTTCACCACCTTAGTGAGGACCAGTCACTCCCCCTGACAAGACATCTGGAACCAAGTCGTTCCCTCATGGGTCCATATCTCCCACCAAGCTGTGACCACCTCGTGGGCAAAGGCTCTCTTTAATTCGTCTTTGACTTGCCCAAACCCTGTAAGGGTTCAGCATAAATCAGCAAGTCAATAATTAGTTGATGGTAAATACTAAAATCATCCCTAGTTGGGCATGAGGCTGATGGCTAACACCACATGAACTTCTGAGAACAGGTAGTGTTAGAATGTCAGAAGTCAGAGATGAAAAACTGCATTTTAAGAGAGAGTGGACGTTATCTAAGTGTTCCAAAAACACCTATTAGGCCCTGCCCTGATTCCCCAAATACAAAAATGCCCACTTGCAGAAAGCTGTACAAGAAAATCTTATTTTAAGATTAAAGGGAAAGGCTATTCTAAATTAAAGTCTGAATATATATTTTTAAGTTAATGTATATCCTTTTGAACTAATAATGTCTAAGAATTCAGGATATGAGTTACTTTTGTATTTTCTTGAATTCTTCAGACGGTACCCGGGAGTGTTTGGTAGAAAATCCAACCTGTTAAAAAACCCAACTCTTTTCTTTGCAAGCATATTCTGGGGTATACCCCAAATTAAGCCTTTACTAATGAGAAACAAGCAACATTAGCTAATGCCTGAAGTTACAAAAGACCATTATCATTACCTCTGAGTCAGCATCTC
This sequence comes from Choloepus didactylus, assembly GCF_015220235.1. NCBI lineage: Eukaryota > Metazoa > Chordata > Mammalia > Pilosa > Megalonychidae > Choloepus > Choloepus didactylus. Next base: position 165,952,334 of record NC_051309.1, on the reverse strand, counting down.
TTCTCTTTATAGACAGAGTCTGATGCAGATACTCTCCCAAGTGAAGTAATCCATTCAGAAGTCACCAGGAGAGAAATAAGAAATCAGCTCTTCATAGATTTTGACCCGATAGACAAGCATAGTTAAAGAAAAGCCCTGGGCCTGGGTATCTTCGCCAGTGTAGGAGCCCAAGAAAGTTCATGCTCCAGGAGCCTTTCTGCCCGTGGACGGAAGGGAGGCAGACCCTCCTCTGTTCCTTACCCGTGCCCTACTGATGGTGGTTTAACATGATCAGAAAGCTAAAATTAACTCCCCAAATAACAAAGTCATGGGATTTATTAGCTGCTACAAGTAGAATGGTCCGTAGAAGAGCAAGCTAAAGAGCACGTGGAAGAAACAAGGAGGCTGTGACTCTCTCGGTGGCCAGAGTCAAACACTGGCTTTGACAGAGAGGACTGAGAGATTTTTTGGGCTGTTTCAGAAGAATAAGAATCGTGTAACTATTGGATCAATCTTGAGAGGGAGAGAAAGAATAGGAGAAAATACTAGTTGCACTTTAGGAAATGTTCTCCATGATGCTGTAATATCTAGTTTCAGTGAATGTGACTGCCATCCGCTATTTCCTGGGACAGTCCCAATTTTGAATTTTAATAGTTATGGTAGTTAAGCTATGCAATGCTTATTATATGCCAGGCACACTGTATAAACACTTTACAATTATTAACTCATTTAATTCTCATACAACCTTATAAGGGGAGTACTGTTATCCCCATTTTACAGATGAGGTAACTGAGGCACAGAGAAGTTAAGTGACTTGCCTAAGGTCATATAGTTAAGTGGTAGAGCTAAGATTCAGCTTCCGGGGTCCATGCTCTTACTCTGCATTACCTCTGGGTTTTCAGGCTCTGTCAGGCTGTGTGTCTAGTTTCTGGTTTGGGTAAAAAGAAAACTGTAACTGTAACTGTAGGTATATCACATAAACTCCTCTTGGCTGGGCTTTCAGGTTACCACGTGTTAATAACGGAGCTGTATTTATGTTGGGTCAGAGACCGGCTGACAGGAAAAAAACAGTGAGCATTGGGTTAAACCTTGGCTGGTAGTGGAAGACGGGAGGGGCTGAAAGAGGTACAGCAGAGCAAGGAAAGAATCCTGGGATTAGTTAAGACCCAAAGCAGGAAAAGAGAGAGCGGAATGTGGAAGTCACTGGGTAAGAGGCTTCGGAGTGTGGGAACCAGGGAGAGAAAGAACAGTCTCACGTCAGGCAGAGTCACTGCAGGAGAGCCCTGCTGAGAGCTGACGCCAAGGACCAGAAACCAAAAACATGCTCTGGGACCAAAAACAAAAACAAACCAAAATAGGGGGTGGGGGAAAGGGGCGGAGACAAGGCTTAAAGTCCTTCTGTGTCTAAAATTCTGAATCCCAGGAAACAAGAAGAGGGAAGGATCTTGGCTGGGACTGACTCAATTACTGTAAAGAAGAAAACGCGAGCTGCAATTTGCCTACCTGTGCATAATTTGCACCACCCTCAAAGGCTGGCAAAGATATGGAGAAACAGGAACTCTGGTGCACCACTGGCAAGAGAGTAAATTAGTGTAATCACCTTGTCAGTCTTGCTGCTTAACCCATCCATTGGGCTTTTCATTGTAGTTAATGTATTTTTCATTTCTAGAAAATCTATTCTTTTTTGTATACATAGTGCCTTGGTTTTTTTTGCCCTCCCTCATGTTATTAATTCTTTCTTCCATGTCTTTAATTATGTTAAGCATATTATTATATATTTGATAACTTTTATCTGAAATTTTTGCAGACCTAATCTTGTTGCTTGTTTTATCTATTGACTCCCATTCATGATAGAAATCTTGGGGGCACTGGGAGCAGAACCAGGCTTACAGAAGATGACTCACCCTATTTAATAGAACCCCAAATTTTCTGATCCCATCACCAAGCTGCTGTATAGTGCTCTAATCTCCCATACTTTTCCAGTACCACACCAGTCCCATCACCATCAAATAAGACACAGAAGAAATGGAGACAAGGAAGTGCTGGGCTTGAAGTGAGCCCACAGAGGAACCTCAGGCTTAAGCCCCAGCCTTGGCATGGGGAAAGGGGCAGGCAAGCAGGAGCCAGACTCCAAGAGTTTGTATGAGTTGGTGCCAAAACCTTCTTCAAGTTGTAAGCCAGCAAACCAGTCAGCCATGGGGTCAAGTCAGTTACCAGAGGAATGTAACAAAAAGGGTCTGAACTGCTTGTGAATGAGAATGAAATCAGAAGTGGGCAAACCAACTTGAAAGCAAAGGAGAGGCCAGGTTCTGCTGGTACCCGTATGATGATAAGATCAGCCTGGGGTAGCTCATATGAACTTGGCCAAAGTCACTGCTGCTCCTCCTCCTTTTCCTCTTTTTAAACGTTTGATCCAATGGCTAGAAGGCCCCTAAAAACTTTCTTTAGCCTCCCACACCCCTGTGGGCCCAAACTGTCATTCTATGAAATCCCTGTAGGTAGATATATATATGGCTCTAGACTCAGATTTCCTCTATGATCTCTCTTCTATGCTTCCTGGGCCACGGGAATTTCCTTGCTTTCTTGAGATTTCTGTATACCTTTGAAAAGTCACTTCTTATAACTCATCCAGTATTTCCAGGTGTTGCATATTGGGAGAATTTTCAGGTTACACCAGTTTACTGGAGAAGGAAATTTTTCTATGTAGTCATTCTGGAGAACAATTTGGCACTATCTCGTAAACTGCAGTGTTCATCCTCTACAATCCCAATGATTTACTCCTGGGCGCCCCAGAATACTCAAAAGTGTGCAGCAAAGAGACATGTCAGGAATATTGATTGTAGCACTATAAAAATGGAAAAATGCAAACAAGCTAAATGTCCTTTAACAGGAAAAGGATAAATGAAATTTGCTGTAGTCATAGAATTAGAGACCATGGAACAGGTAAAATTAATGTACTAGAGCCACATGTATCACGATTGAATCAGTTTCAAAAACAATGTTGACAAAAAAGCTGGTTGAAGATTGTTATGCACAGAACAATTATATTTATTTAAAGTTTTCGAAACACCCAAACTATGCTATATATTGCTTAGGGACCTAGGCATGTTTGATAAATATGAGAATGCTGCATACTAATTTTAGGATAGTAGCTACCTTTGGAGAGTGAGGGAAAGGAATGAGATCATGGAGGAGAATAAGGAAGGCTTCAAATATATCTATAAGGTGTTTCTTTCAGAAATAGTATGATAGTCCAGGGGTCAGCAAACTAAGATCCATGGGCCAAATCCAGCCAGCTTCCTGTTTTCTCCAACCCTTAAGCTAAGAATCGTTTTTACATTTTTAAATGGCTATATGTTTAATGGTTATATAAGGATTTACATAGTAGCCTAGATTTTGCCTTTTGTCTCACAAAATCTAACATATTTACTCTCTGGCCCTTTAAGAAAAAGTTAAAGCAACTTTTAAAAGATGTTAAAGTTAGAGTAACCTCTGCTCTAGTCAATACGGCAAAATTTAAGATAATTAGGTAGTGGGTACATGTTATTAGTAACATTCTGTTTTCTATTACATTATTCTCTATTCTCAGTAGATACACATTCATAATGAGAAATAACGAGAGAGAGCGTGGGTGAGTTCATCTTTGTGCCTAAGACCCCTCTAGCTCTCCTCCATCTTTCCTTTCCTGATTCCCAATCTCTTTGAAAAGTAGTCAACGCCATTTTATTTTCACATTTTCCATTCCTTTCACAACCCACTGCAATCTGAGAGCGGGTTAGACATTTGCTCAAATTTCTCTTTGTGGGAAAAGCATTACAGTTCGAGGCACAGTATATAGAAAGGCTCAGTGATCAATAAAGCTTGCACATCCAAGCAGTAGTATCGGAGTGTGCATGGTGGGGACACTGAAGGAAAGGAACTCAGGACCAGCTCATGCCTCCTAACAGTTTAACCCAAAGGACCCATCTTTGTCCTTATTGTACGTTTTTTTCTGTAGCATATAGCATAATCAATTATTGAAATTCTTTCCTTCCTTGGGTCTTATGATGCCATTTTCTTCTGGGTCTCCTATGACTCTGATTGCTCCTTTCCAGCCTTTGGTTATGAATACTTCTTGTCCTCCTGCTCTTTTCACATTAATGTCCATCTTTTCTTTTCTTACTCCTTACATCATTCCTGGGCCATCACATCCACTTTATTGCTTTAATCTCATTCCTTGGCCAGTGATTCCCAAATCACCTCCAGCCAGACCTATTTGCCCAACACTTGACCTGTATTTTCAAGCTGACCACCATCAGTTCTCCTTTGATGCATCAGAGGAGCCTCAAGTTCAGCAGGTCTAAAACAGGACTATTACCTGCTCCCTGCTACTTCAGGCCTCTCATTAGCGTCCACCGAGGTTACTTCATTAACTTCTTAACCAGTCTCCTCAGCTCCAGGCTCATTCTTCTCTAAACCATTTTCACATAACCTCCAGAGTAATATTTCTATAACAAATATTTAATCATTTTCTTCCTCCACTTATCCCTTCAATGGTTTTTCATTTCCTGTGGGATAGATTCCAAATCCCTTGGCATCATTGCAAGGCCCCTTACGAGCTGGTCCCAAGTTTCTTTCCCACTTATCCCTTGCCATGTCCAGCATGTGTCCTCTGATACAGCTGCTTGGACATGCCAAGCTCTGTTGGCCACTGAGCCTTTCCATATACAGTGCCCTTCACTGCAATGGCTTCCCCTGCCATCTTTGCTTGATGGGCAACTAGGAAGCAATTCAATAGCCAACTCCTCTGTGAATATTTCCTGAACCCACACTCCCACCCCCCGCCACATGCAATGAATGCCTTCCTCTCCCATGTCCTGCAGGCACTCTGCACATGAGCATGTTATGGCTCTCATTAAGCTGTATTATAATTGTTAGTTTGCATGCCACTGTCCCTACTAAACAGTCAGTTCCCTGGGAGATAGCAAACTGGTCTCATACATCTTTACATACCAAGGCTGGCATGTAACAGGCAGACAACCAAAGTGTGATGCCCGACTGAATGAATGAATGCATGCATGAGATGACATGAAATTTATCTGGTAGCCCAAGATTTACTTGTATTCATGACAATCATTTAAATAGTGAGGTGAAAATATAGTAATAAATGGATATATGTGAGTTTTTTAAATTAAATTCAGTTTTATTGAGATATATTCACATACCATATAATCATCCATGGTGTACAATCAACTGTTCACAGTACAATCATACAGTTATTCATCACCACAATCTATTTCTGAACATTTTCCTTTATATGTGAGTTTTGAGTTGGCTCTGTTTTTATAATTTTATTCCAAAATGTTACTAACTAGCCCAAATCTTTTTTATGGATGAATAATTCACTTCTGTCTCCTCAAACTGAAATAGGCAACAATTGTGGTTCTCCTTCCCTGTAGAAAACTTGGTAGCTGGATCTATGAAGTAGAGTTCTTACCCACCTTCTCTCAAAGTATGGATGGAAGTTCAGGCTCAGAAAAATATGCATTAGCATATTTTTCACAATATGCTTTTCACAAATTATATTTCGTGATAATTTGTGAAAAGGTCAAATAGTTACAAGCACTTGGGGGAGAATTTTGAAAAGAAAACAAAGAGAAGGCAAGTTCAAAAGACACTGAACTCCAAGCCAGTAAGAGCGAATTTGAAACCTTGAAAGAAAAATTAAATTTGTGTAACATGAAACTAGTGGGAAAATCTGCCTCAGCTGGTGAGGTCAACACAGAAACAAACATATCCTGAGTAATTGAAGAAGGTAGTTCAAAAGGAAAGTTACCTATGAGAGCAGGGTTATGAGTTTGGTTGTTGTTGTTTTGGTTTGCTTTTCCTTAAGATAAAAACAATGAATCATGTTTGCTTTTGAAATTATTTCTTCATTTTATATGAATTAAAATCACCATTATTATTTCTTACTTCCCCACCCCATTGTACCCTTGGGATTGGCTTGGGTTTGCTGACATGGTTATTGTTTTTGTTTTTTTGTTACCCTCTGACAATAATTTTATTAATTTAAAAATTAATTTTTTCTTTTCTAAAAATTCTGCTGATCTATGTATTTGTTTGTTTATGTTTAGGGTTGCCAGATTTAGCAAATAAAAATACAGGACTCTCAGTTAAATTTAAATTTCAAACAAATGAATCTTTGTTTAGTATAAGTACTTCCTACATAATTTAGTATAAGTATGAGACATACACATATTGCATGGGACACATACAAAAAATCATTTGTTGTTTATCTAAAATTTAAATTTACCTGGATATCCTGTATTTTATCTAGTGATTCTCTTTATGATTACTATTTTGATTTCCTTTTGGTCAAGCAAAGACTATCTCTATATTGGTTCATCACTAAGGGCATAGACATATTGGTTAACGTAGCCAGCTAATGAATTTAAGAAGAATATTTAGGCTAAGTCCTAGATATGTCATTCAAATAACAAGTAAAGGGATCATCACTGAAAACAAACACTAATAATCGAGTAGAATAAATCCAGGAAGTCAAGAGTGGATCAAGTTTAGAAAACCTGCTAATGCAATTCAGCACATTAAAAAACTAGTGATATGGAATTGCACTACATAAACAGTGAACCCTAAGTTAAATTATGGACTATGATTAATAGCACAATTACAGAAATGTCCTATCAAAAAAAAAAATCCTAAATGAGAAAAAAAATCATAGGATTATATCAATAAATGTCACAAAAGGGTTAACAAAAAGAGTGGGACTAGCACAACCTCTGTAGTTTAAGCAGCAACACTAAAATCCAGAGTGTTGGAGCCTGTGAGTCGGTCCATAATGGAAAGGCAGGATTGATTGTCTTTAAAGGTAAAATAGCACCAGAAGCAAGCCAGCCCTAGAGACAGGTTAAGGGCTTTGCTGATCCGAGATAATCCAGCCCACCATTTTACTCTCCTCACACACACCACTTCAAAGATCTCAGGAACTTGCTTCCCTCTTGAGCCTCATGTAAGAAAACTTTAAGCACGGAACAGATCTTGCTCCTGTGCCCCACACAGGTTAGCAATGGGGAACTTTGGGTTACAAGTATTTGCGTAGGTCCCCTCTCCATTCCTCCTGCAGCTCGTGACAGTAGTGCTTGAGCCAGTGGGATGGGAGCCCACATCTCCTTTCCCTGCTTTCCTGTTCTCTAATTTAGCACAGACACAGCCTGCCATGTACTTTTTGGTTTGTCTCTATCCTGCAGTTGCTCCCTGAGGCAATGTCGAGCTTGAGGCAATCTGAGCAAGGAGTGTGATACTAGGACTTAGGGCCAGAGTGACCGGGGTGAGAGGGCCCCTCATTTATAGAATGGGGCAGGTGCCCCCCGAGTGCCCACCTCAGACGGAGGCTGATGGAGCAGGCCAGGCAGAGGGCAGACATGTTGAGGGAAGAGCACGGCTAAACCGTTTCGTTTCCAAGTGACTCTTTTAAATTGTAATTTTGAAATTGGCTATTCAAAAGAGGAATAAAAATATAATAAAAATAGAAAAGTATTCAATTTAGTAATAACTATCATTTAATAGTACTTTTAAAGAAATTTCAAAGCACTTTCAGGTTTATCATCCCACTGATGCTAGGAAGAATTTTCAAATGTTTTTAAAATGCATATGCATTCTGTCCCTTCAAAATATATACATTTCTTTAAACTGCCAAGTGCTATGGGTCAGACTAGGGTTCCAGTGTAGTAAAAGGTAGTCTGATGGTCAAAAAGGCAGCCACCCCAAATGAGTGACTTCAAACCAGACATAGACTTAGGGTCTGGGCAAATCTGATTAAATATGAGTAATCTTTCTCTTAAAAAATATTAAAATAAAAAGTTTAAAAAGAAAAAGATATAAGAGCATTGTCGGTCCCCCTTGTTGGACAAAACTATATGTTTTCATCCGGTAGTAAATTGAAAATTCAGGTGCACTTTTCTCAATGCAATGATGTAAAAATATAACAAATTTCACAAGTAAATTCTCAGAGCTGACTACTGCATAAAAGTATTTTACCGGATGACTCTCCTCAAAATAATAAAAAACAAGCATTTTAAAATATTCTTTTCACGGAAGGCATTGTAACCTCTAGTCATCTGATGGCTAAAGGGAAAGGGTGTACAAAACAGTCATTAATTTACCTAAACTCCCTTTTGATACTTAAAGTCTGCCATTAACCTTCAATACTTTTTCCTCACATTGTTTCAACCAGTTATTTATTCTGACCCTATCTTCCTTGAGTAAATAAGTCAAGAAAAGCATACAAAGTGGATATTTTCACTTAAAAGCTATCAAACAGTACAATAGAGTGTATAATGAAAACAGCAATCCCTTGTTCGCTCCTCCACTTCTCTAATCCTGCTCTCCATTGCAGAGAGAATTAGGTCACCTCACCATTGCATGTGGGAAGACATGTGAAACACCCCCATTCTTCCTTCCACTAGATGTGGGGGATGTGAAATTTCATCATTAGGGATGCATAACTTTGCATTAGCAATTCCTTTCATCCTCCAGTATTTATTTTTAGTTCAGATAGATTTTTGAGAGAAAAATACCTTAGACCCCATTTCTCTTTGTGACTCGTAATACATCTTGCATGTATTACTGGAAGGGGGTGTTAAAGGGAGAAGCTGTAACTCTGGTAAAAAGAGGAGAGAGGTGACTAACAACTTCCCCTCAGCCCAACCTTCCTGTCTTGTATTCTTTCAATTGTTCATTCCCCCAAACAACTACTTATTGAATGGTATTGGGATCTAATCATGCCCCCTGCAAAAGGCATGTTCCAGTCCCAACCTCTGGTCCTATGCGTGTGAGCCCGTTTTTAAATAAGACCTTTGAAGATGCTATTAGTTAAGGTGTGGCCAATCTGAAGGAGGGAGGGCTTTAATCAAATATGGCTGAAGTCCTTATACGCAAAGGAAATTGGATACAGAAAGGAAGGCACAGAGAGCAGCCAGAAAGTGGAAGTCAATGAAACCCAGAAGAGAAAGGAGAAGATGCCATCACGTGCTTTACCATGTGACGGAAAAGCAAAGGACCAAGGATCACTGACAGTCACAGTCTTCAGGGAGAAAGTATTGCCTAATGCCTGGATTTTGTACGTCTCCTAGCTGCCAAACCATGAGCCAGTACATTCCTGTTGTTAAGCCAACACATCACGTGGTATTTGTTTTAGTAGCTAACAAACTACTACAAATGGCTATTACACAGCAAATGGGTTTTCAGGTACTAGGGATATAGTGCAAGACAGTGGAGGTGATATACGATGAACAAGTACGTGAATAGAATAATTTCAGATAACAAATGTTACTGCTGTTTTGAAACCAAGGGAACTACAGAAAGGGAAGACCACTTCAGGCATTGTCTGTGGTCCATGGAGCAATGGTGTCCGTCCCAGTGGCCCAATGCCAAGAAGCGTTGTCTATCACTTGATTTTAGGCATCTGCATGCATCAAACACTTTCATCCTCTCAGAACCAGGCTGGGGCCTGATGAGTCTGGTGAGGCCGTTTGTCCTCTGATCACATCACAGTCAGATTCCATTGATGCAGAACAGTAGTTTAAAAAAGAGAGAGAGAGAGAGATCAAAGCTGAAAAAACAGACTGTTTGATGGGTGCTGCACCTATTGATTTTGCTCTTTAAGGCTTCTTTCTCTGTAGGGTTCCCCAGTAACATTTGAAGCTAATGAGGACTGCCTTCATGAATAGTGGCAACTTAGAGTAAAATCCACTTGGTTATGATTTAACTCAGTAATTCTCTCCCCAGCATATATATTCCATAGGATAATTTGTGGAGTTTTCAAAAAATTCTGTTGCCCAGGCCATATCCCCAGATATCCTGAAATAACTGATTTGGGTGGGACTTAAAAAATTCCCAGGTGATGCTGCGCACAGTAAATGTTGAGAACAACAGCAAGTGTGACTAATGAGTAAACACAGCTAAATGAGATTGTCTGGGCAGCATAAACCAGTGGTTCTCAAAGTGTGGTCCCCAGACTAGAAGCATGAGCATTACCTGGGGGCTTGTTAGAAATGCAAATTCTTGGGCATTATCCCAGACCTGCTGAATCACAAACTCTGGGGATGGGGCCCAGCAATCTACAATCTACATTTTAACAAGACTTCTGGATGATTCTGATGCACACGAAGGTTGAAGAACCACTGGCTTAAACCACTGAGCTGTTCTATCAGCAGGAATCTTTACTGGACATGCACGCATCTCTCTTATTCAGTCTTATCCAGGAAGCATGGCTGTCACAGTCCTCTCTCAATCAAACTTGGCCAGAGTCTCCCAAATGCTTAAGGCTTCATGATGGATTTTTAATTTCTTGGATTTTGGTGATAGAGTCAGCAGCTGCTAAGCAAGCAGTTGGTACCCAACTTCCCAGCTTCTGATTCCTCTCAAGGAGGAACATAGAGAACAAGATGGGAGAGTGATTTGGGCCACCGGCCCAGAGGAAGGCCAGAAATTGGTAGGGTCTAGAGCAGTGGTCCTTGACCTTTGGCTTCACGGTGCACTCACCTGGAACATGAAATAATATTGAAGCCTGGTTTCCACCCCCAGATATTTGGATGTAACTGGTTTGGGGTATTGTCCAAGCAGCAGATTGTTAAGAGGTCCCCAGGTGATTGTAATGTGCAGTCAAGACTGAGAACCACTGGAGAAACCCTCTTCTGGTTTGCTAAAGCTGTCATTATGAAAAATACCAGAAATGGATTGGCTTTTATAAAGGAGGTTTATTAAGTTACAAATTTACAGGTCTAAGGCCATAAAGGTGTCCAAACTAAGGCATCAACAAGATGATACCTTTATTGAAGTATGCTGATGGCATCCGGAAAACCTGTCAGCTGGGAAGGCACATGGCTGGTGTCTGATGATCCCGGACTGCGTTCCAGCTCCTCTCTCAGCTCCTGTGCGTTCTTGGTTCCTTCTGCCAGGATGTTTCTCTCTAAGCGCCTGGGGGTCCTGTCTTAGCATATCCTGGGGCAAACTCAGGGTTTCATCACGTAGCTAAACTTCCTTCAGCTGGCATCTCCAAGTATGTCTCAGCATCGGTCTCAGTCAGTGTCTGGGCCTGTGTGGCTCTTTTTAAAGGACTCCAGTAAACTAATCAAGACCCACCCTGAATAGGCAGGGCCAAATCTCCATGGAACATTTAATCAAGAGGTCACATCCTAATCAAAATGATTAATCAATCTGCCACCACAAGATTGCATTAAAGAATATGGCTTTTTCTGGGGGACATAATATATCCAAACCGGCACAGACCATTTGGTTTCTTTTTATCTCACCTTCTAACACTGTCCTCACTCTTTGCTATATACAGAGTGTGTATAGGGAAGAAGGAAAAGAAGGCTAGACTTTTGGGTTTGGTTTCTTGGGCATCCTGAAATACATATCTGGTCAGTTATTACAGAGAACAGGAAAGAATGTGAAGGCTTGACACCTAAGTTGTATTTTCTTTCACTTTATCATCATAAAACCATTCCGATAATTTATGCAAGGAGTCTACATAATTAACAAATGAAAGAATGGGCATCTGATTGAGGTCCAATATATTTCATGATATCCTGAGTTCTTGTATCATTGTTTTACTTTGCATTATAATATTAGCATGGCATTCTTTCAGTTGGCATAAATACCCTTTCTTTAAAAAGTAGCACTTGTAGCACAACATTGTAAATGTAATTAATGCCACTGACTTGTGCACTTAAAAAATGGTTAAAATGGCAAATTTTATGTTATATATATAACCACCACAACAAGTAAAGTAGAGCTTGGTTGAACATTTGTTCTGCTTTTGAAAAAAAAGGGAAGTTTGCTGGTTTGCTTCACCAAGAAGCGGCCTCATTTCTACTTAGTGACGATGGTTGGAGCAGTGATAAACAGGGCAACGTGCTGTGCTCTCTCCACTGCTTCATGTCAAGCATTTTTTCCTGTTTTTTTGTTTGTTTGTTTTTTGCACCATTTGCATGAATTTCCCCCAGGGTCTTTGCCAGATGTGTGAAATATGAATCCCAGATGTGTTTGCAGAAATATTGTCAATAAACATTTGTAAATTACTCTATACTCTGTGCAGTTTATTATCTGATAATTGCGTCTCCCTTTTAGGATTAAAATCAAAGTGAGGTATTGCAGCCTGGTTGCATCATTCGCATGGACACACCCATTATCTCTTAATAGCACTGCATTATCAGAGCAGAGAGAAATTGTGAAAGGGAGAATTCCTGGGAGAGTTTGTGTCGGGGTCGTCGGAAAGGAAGAGCTTCTGCCAAACCTGCAGCCTTGGAGGCCACCAGCTTGCAGCCTTGCACCCACGGTTCAGCCGGCAGCGGTCACACAAAGCCATGCGAGGCAGACCTTCACCCAGCCTTTCTGCTTTTAACCTATTTCCCTCCTTATTCTTCTTCTTTCTGCTCTCCTACACAGTTGATTTTTTGCTAGTGCCTCTTTCTTTTCCCTCTCACCCTTTTCTCCTCTCTATCTTTATCTCTTGTAGCTTCTCCAGCTTTATCCCCAGGCCCCACCCCTTTTACCCTGAAATGTGTCCAAATTTAGATAAGAAGATGCAATAGTAAAATGAGGAAGTTGTTCTAGACAGATTAACCACCTGGGGAGCAGTAGAGAAACAGATAAGTCTAGAGATGTGTTGTAAAAAAAAATAAAATAAAATCCAGGAAACAACACGTATGCTTGTGTATGCACAGAACCATCTGGAAGGCTGCAAAAACAGTGGGTGCCTCTGAGAGGGAAACCGAGTGAACATAGTACCATAAGTATATTGCCCAGTCAAGAAAACTAATGAAAAATAAGATACACGCATTAGAATCACAGTAGGGACGAGGAATAGATGGGAACTTGGAGATTGTCATCGACTCTTTATTGTACAGATTAGAACATGAGCCCTCAAAGGAGAAATAATTTGTCCCAATTCCCACAACTACTAAGTGACAGAGCTGTGAGTGGCACTCTTGTCTGTTATTGGCTCATATCCTGTGAGGTCTGGAGGGAGCGGGCGTCAAAACCCCCCATAACAATGTGGTGGAAGAACTTTCAAACCTGACAGCATTGTAACTTGAGCAAGTTGTTTGAGACTCAGTTTCTTCACCTGTAAAATGTGGACAACAAAATTGTGAAGACTAAATTAGATAATGCATGTTTATCCTAGTACCTAGTGTGTACTAAGCTTCTGGTAAATACCGATTACAGTTATTTATTATTTCAAGGCTATCAGGGAGTTGTTTGGGGCAGGAAGGGCTGAGGGGGAGGTTGTCGTAGGAGTTCCTAGAGATGAGGGCTTGCAGAGAAAAGGAAAATGAGAGAGAGAGAGAAAGAGAAAGAGAGAGAGAGAACCCCTGATCTAAATAGCACTTATTTAAGTAACCACTAGAGAATCTGAGAGAGAGAACAATGCTTAACATGGAAAAGTTATGTGAAGATGCGTGTGTGAGGCAAGTATTGTGGAGAGAACTTCCCAGCCCCTCTTACTCTGCAGTGCCACCCAGGGCCACCTGTGACCTGCTGAAAAATAAATACATGCAACCCAGGACCATCTGGTGTGCTTCTTTCATTTCTCTTTCATTTCCAATTGTCAAAGTGCCCTTGTTATTCTTGCTGGCTTATTTCTTTTCCTATTTTCTCTTCTTTGGCAGCCATGGGTCAAGTGGTGACTCAGAGCTCTTAGTGTTCTACTGGGAACATCATTTGCTTCCTAGGAGGGAAAGTGAAAAGATCCTGTCATCCTGGGCAGCTTGGCTCATGGCACACATCTGAGCCAAGGAGCCTTAGAGCAGCTAGAGCCTCAATAAGGCTGAGGTTTCTGGGAACAATTCCCACCCCCATCCTTATGCTGGAACCACCTCCTGTTGTAGAATGAGGAGCAAGAACAGTGGGTTCCCTCTCTTGTTTACCACTTATAGATAAACTTCATGATGATTTGCAACAATTACATACAACCCTTATTGGAAGAAAAATATACTGTAAGGTTAAAAGCTCAGGTTTTGCAATCAGCCCTCTTGAGCGCAAATCTTCCCTCCTCCATTAGAGCTCTGAGCTCTTGGGTAAGTTGTATAACTTCTTTTGCCCCAGTTTCCTCAGCTGAAAAAATGGGAGGGCCAAATGGATAATCCAGTAAAAGAGCACAGATCTGACTCTTAGTGAATTCTCAATAAATCTTAGCCTGAAATAATAGCAACAACTCTAACAGTAGTGGAGGTAAGCAATAAACAAACAAACAAAAATAAATAAATTAATTAAATTAAAATAAATAAATAAATAGTAAAATAAAATTAAAAAAAAAAAAAAAAGCAGGGCCTGGATATTCGAGGAAGATCCATGAGCACTCCGGTGGTTTGAAGCTGTATATACCCACCAAAAACAGGTTCTTAAATTTAATCCTTTCCTGTGGGTGTGAACCCATTTTAAGTAGGACTTTTTGATGAGGTTACTTCAGTGAAGAAGGTGCGGCCCACTACAATTAGGATGGGTAATCCTATTACTGGAATCCTTTATAAGCAGAGTGAAATTCCGACAGACAAAGCCACAGGAAGCAAGAGGCTGGACATCACCAGAACCCGGAAGAGAAGGGAGAGCCCAGGAGATGCTGCCATGTGCCTTGCCATTTGACAGAGGAGCCAAGCATCGCTGGCCAACAGCCCCAGAATTCTGGTCTTCAGGAAGAAAGCATTGCCTTGATGATGCCTTGATTCAGACTTTCTCTTAGCCTCAGAACTGTGAACGGATAAATTCCCATTGCTTAAGCTGAACCATTGCATTGGTATTTCCTTGAGCAGCCCAAGAAACTAAAACAAGCACTGACCTCAAGGAGTAAGGGTCACTACCACCATCCACGCTCAGTATGTGCTACTGCCATCCCTACCACGCCCTCACACACACGTGCAGTCTTCACTGGCCTGGGCTGTCAGTGAAGAATGCTTTTGGTTGCAACTGTTTTGCAAGCGGAATGACTTTGATGCATTTGTCCTGGTGGACAAATGTCTTTTTCCTGGTCCAGCGTGATATATGATATATCAAAACTTTTAATGTTATGTATGAATACATTTTTGACTCATCTTGTTTCAAAGACTTATATGTATAGGACAAAGTCATTTAACCCAGAGAGAGAGGTCAATAAATGATAGATACTACATAAAAAAAAATTCTGCTTTTGATATATGCATGTGAGGAACACCAGTAAGTTATACTCTGCAGTCTGTAATTGAACATGGTACTTTTGGGTGGCATTTATCAGAGTCCTTATCAAGTGGATCCCTTGGTCTTGGGGGAAACTGAACTATTTATCTAGAGAGAAAAAAATAATTAGACTATGACCAAACAATTATTTTTATTGTTTTAACCCAAACCAGAGAAACCACCATCACACAAACATGGAGATTAAAAAAATAGTGAATTGGCTCTGTGGGCTCATGGCCTAACTTAAGTTCCAAGAGAGTGTGGTTTAAAGTAGCAGACTTTGCTATTTGCACAGCACTTTTCACCTTAGAAAGAACTTTCATGGAAGTGAACGCTTGACAGTTTGTCTGTAGCATTAACTTACATGACACTTTCCCTAGTAGACCCCAATCAAATGGTAGGCAACATCATACTGAGACAGGACAAGGACTTTCAGCTTGCCTTACAATGACCAGGTAAAGAAAGGTTTTTCAAGTAGCTATCGAACTAATAGCCCTTTCCCATATCAAATGATGACTCACAAAATGGTTTTCAATACAATCGGAGGTTTAGACAGAACAAATTTGTTTACAGCTTGTTAACAGGCAGTTCTAAAGATGCATTTCATTAAACAAAACACTGTGCAGTTTCCATAGTCTCTGAGAGAACTTCCCTTAGAGATTTTGACTTTACTTAGAGGTTATGTATCTATTTTTATAGAATCCAGGAGGATTTCTGTCACATAATCTCAGTGGCAGACTCAGTTCTATAAAGTATGTGAGACCTGACACAAATCTAAGCAGTCACCAAATTTTAAAGAATTATTTTCCATTCATAGGTAACCTTTTCATTAAAAATTGGGACACAGAGTGTATTCTCTTACATCTGAAAGTATTATGTGGCAAGTTCTTAAATTTCAGTAAAGATGAATGTAACTTTATTCAGACATTTTATTAAGATATCTGGACACCTTTTAAATAATAGGAGATGCTCTGGAATAGCATATCACTTGGCTCAGGAAATCTCCCTCGACATGACAAACAGGCCCAATGCCCTTTGCTTAAACGTGTCTGAAGTGTCTGGTCAAGGGTAAACTGCCTGTATTTGTGAGAGGTTTATCTCTGGGCTCTGATTCCATGTTCAATACTCTCCTGGCTGAAGCTCCATTTATGTTAAATCAATACTCTGTGTCACACTGAACAGGAAGGCCAAATATAGTGGATCAAGTTCGTTACTGAACGCAGCGAGAATAAATTTTAAAATCGTTGAAAACGTAACATCCTAGCTTTGTCTCCATGGCAATCTCAATTTTGTGCATGTTCCCACAGGTGATGAGGAGGAGCTGGAGCAGTCTGCAGATTTACCTGGGTGGGAGGAAAAACAGAATGAAGTGATTATGCCCAGCAATTTTTCTACAGTGCCCACAGAAACAATAACTGCAGATATGAATTCTACCCACGTGGATGCAGAGGCAAACCAGTTAGAGTTTATACTAATGGTGTTGATCCCATTGATTTTATTGGCCCTCTTATTTTTATCAGTGGTACTCCTCGCAATACATTATAAAAGAAAAAGGACTAAGCAAGGTAAATATTTAATGCATTCCCATTTTCCAACAATCTTCATGTGTTAATGACCAACCAATGAAACAAAATGCTTTCTGCTTCTCCACAGAGCCTTCTAGCCAAGGATCTCAGAGTGCTTTACAGACATGTAAGTATTATCTTAAAACCTGCTTGGAGTTGGGGATGGGGTAGGAGATAGAACTGAAACATTTTGAAGTCAAGCAGCAAGGACTACGTATAAAATAGTATGCAGTAAGTGATGCATTTCAATGAATTTTTCAGTGTGTAATAATGCCATATACTTGTCTTTTTTAAAAGGAAGCATGTTATGACCTTAAATTGAAATAAAAAAATAGAGTGCTGCCATCTTTGCGCCTAATCCAGGTGAGGGCTCTGTATAATTTTGGCCAATAGGTGAGTGTAACATTTCCCTACTGTTGGAAGAAAGGGAGTAAAGCGGTGGGTCAGATTAGGGTTAGGGATGGGAAGGCTGGAGACCTTGAGATTCTACCATCTATATTTTTGTCACAGATATTTTTTTCTCCCCCATCCCACAATTTGATATGAAAAAGGCCTGGTCGAAGCATTGCTCTTGTTCCCATTGAAGCCATATTAACTTTTATTATGAATCTCCCTACTAGTAGGCTAAAGCAGACTTAATTTTGAAGATTACTCTCGATGTGAAACTAATCCCAGGTCAGAGACATACTCTGAGAGTATCCAGTTCTCATTATAGGAGCATCAAATACTAGGTTTCAGGGTTGCTCCAGGTCCAAAGCAGACTTTCCTTGTTCTGGTAAAATGATTCAATTTTTAGGTTTTTAAGTTGAAGCTTTTAAAGTCATTCAAAAAATTACACCAGGGATGAGAACCTCTCTACTGAGGTACATATTCGTAAGCTGCACAGCCATTAACAGGGCCTCTCTGGCTTTGTGACCAAGCCCTCGGCCTGTGTGCATCCTCACTCACTGTCCTGGCACCAGGAAGAGGGAGCCTTTAAGCTCTGGGAAGCAGCTGTAAATGACCATGTTCGATTATACCAGGAATTAAGGCAAATGCGAGCTGGGGGAAGAAGCACCGAAGTGGATTTTCTTTTGTGGCAGGGGTCAATATAATAGATTCCAAGGAAATAGTAAATACGCATGCTTCTTCATGGCTTGAAAATTCAGGGTACCCAATAACAGTGGTCAACAGTGAGGTCCTTTGCAAGCTAAAGCAAAAATCGAAGCAAACAGAGGGACCTGGAGTGCAGTTTTTTTAATCTCAAGAAAAGTAAGAAACTCCTGCCTCAAAACAGCCCCACAGCTGGTCGCCCCTAATGGAGTCATTGTGTGTATGTGGGAGAGGTTTGGACCTCCAACCCATCAGACAGTCATGTGTTCAGGATCTAAATCCAGAAATCAAATTTTTTGTTATGAGACAGTCTTTCAACTCAAGAGCCATTCACAAGGGAGAACAGGCTTTGTCCTCAGATGTGGCCCATGCATCTTTGGCCATAAACATACTTGAAGTGTTTGCTTTTCCAATGTGTGTCTTGCATTTTCATGATGTCTCTATGGTTTATCGATGCTATTCCTTCTGTATAGAATTCCTTTCTTGTCTGCTTACCAAACTCCTATTGAATTCTCAATGCCTTGTTCCAAAATTTTTATGAAATTTGGAGTAATCACTCCCCAGGCAAAATCAATCACCACCTTTCTGTGCTTCATAGCCCTTTGATAATTTGTTCACACTTATTGATCACAGTATTTACATTGTCATAAGTTGGTTACTTGTCTTTCTTTCCTATGAGGTTATGCTCCCTTTAAGGACCAAGATCTTGTCTTACTCTTCTTGTATTAAAGCATTGCTGATATAGATGAGTTTGAGAGCACAGACTCTGGAACCAAACTGCCTGGCTGGCTGTTGCACTTTCCAGTTCTTTGACCTCTAGGATTCAGTTTATTCAACTGTAAAATGGGGTTAATTCAATACTCACCTCATAGAGTTGTGAGAATTAAATGGATTCATAGATGTAAAGCACTTAGGACAGCCAATACTTGGCACATTATAAGTGCTAAATAAGTGTTCGTTTATTACTATTACTCCTTTTACATAACACAGTACTTAGGCCAACGTATGCAGTAGCTGCTCAATAAATGTTTGTTGAATGAATAAGTCACTGCAAGAATGTTAAAAAATTTTTTTAAAAAACGCAGAGTTTTTTTAGAAATCACACATTATCCTCAATACAAATTGGTACATTATTTTTAACTGTGCCTCACTTTAAGAAAGCACAACACAGAAAACTTAAAATTTCAAGATTTGCTTGTCACAAAAGTTTTTGATAGAGAACTTTACTTGAATTTTTTCTTCTAATAGCCACTCTAATATAGCTACAGATCATTAACTGCTTAACAGAGGCATCTCTCCAGACAAACTGAATGCTAAAAAGTTCTCAACCCCTAGTAATCGAAGTCTACTCATTCATATTTAACATTACAATGCAAGGCAATAAAAATATACTTACATTTAAAAATTTTGACTTTAATACAATATTTTCAGGAAAATTAAAACTGCCAAACTGGATCAGACCAGCATTTTGCTTGCAAAGTCCCCAAAAGAATGTTCTGTGGGAGGGTGTGGATACCTGCCTGCATGCAGAAAGTTAGGGAAAGACATCGTTTCTCTCCCCACCTGCCTAAACAAAGCTTCTTATATTCTTCCACATCAGGAAATGATTCTTTAAATTCTACAACTGGGGAGGGTTTGGCCAAAATTTTTAGAAAGAACTCTTCATCCGATTGGAAATCACCCTTTTTCTTTGGGCCTGTCCTTTTCATTTCCAGGAAAAAGGAAATGTTGTGTAGTAGTAACCTGATGTTCTGCTATATTCTTTCTAGACCTCCAGGCATTAAATTTGCAGTTGTTGTTATTTAACATTTATTAAATGTCTTGATGTGCAGGGAAGACAGCTGGTAATGAGCCACACTTTAAATGGCAGCGTGGCTACGTGATGCCTGGCTCTGCTTAGTAAATCTGCAGAAAGGGACTTTTGCTCACTATTGAGCACTGAAACAAGATTAGGAAACTGGAGTCTCCTCCTGGGCTCCTGGCTACCCCCCCACCCCAATGATCCTTCCATCAAGTGCCCAGAGGAGAGGAGCTGGGAGGAGGGTGAAGTTAGGAAAGGCCTCTCAGGCTAAGTGGGTATAATGTAGGAACTGAAAGAGGGGGACAAAGTGGGTTGGAGGATGTGAAGTAGAAGGCCGCAGGAGGGAAAATGGAATCAAGTAGGGACAGAGGTGGGGGGGGGGGCAGTATAAGAGCTACATTTGCTTCAGGGCTACGAACGGAGTACTTGGATATTAATAAAGAGATATAGGCCAGGTGGAGTAGAGTGGGGAGGGTCTGATTGCTAAGGACAAGTAATTGATCTCCCTCTGGTTTAATGCTCTGCTCTCCTGCACTCTCCCAGATGTTTTCCTGTTGCCATGGTGGCAGGGGCAGGGATACCGGCTGTGGAGCAGGGACGATGAGGGCACAGAAGGCTTTTTGCTTTGTTTTCATATTGATTACAGGAGCTTCATATTTGGTGCATCTGGGGCACTTTTGTAATGGGTTTTTAAACTTTTCCATCATCTGCATGGAGGGCTGGCTTTTGCTTACCACGAAGCCTGCAGGGAACCCAGATTATCAAGATAAATCCATGGATACAACGTGGGGCTGTGGAGCCACTTGCTCTCTGAGAAATTAGTGGGGGTTAAAGAGCAGGAAAAAAGAAGAGGAAGGAGAAGGGAGTAACAAAACAGGGGATCCTTAAGGGTCTCCTGTCGGGGGTGTTCCATTGTGTGGGGACCTTATTTAAAGTAGAATCCCCAAAGGAAATAGCCTGTAAATTTTATGAAAAATGTAATATATGAAATATAAGATGAAGTTACTCCCCTTTCCCTCAGTCTAAGTTTCTGAGGAGTCAGGTATCTGCAGGAAGCTTCAGAGTCCTACTGAGGGGCAAGAAGAAATAACATTCAGCCCCTCGAAGACAAACAGTGATGGCATGAAACTGACATCTGTGCCCAGCTTTCCTGGATTAGCAAGGCCATGAAAGCTTGCCAACCCACAGGGAATTATAGTGGCTCAAGGCTGCCAGGAGCTCAGTTCCAGTTGCCTGCTGTTTGTGTTCCTCGCTGGGGACATGCCTTTCTGCATGCCAGACAAAAGGGGCCCTCTGATTACCAAGCTTCAGGAACATCTGACCATTTGGTGGACACTCTGCAAAATGATTTGCTTTTCAGTGGTTTTCTTATAAAAGATGGCAGCGGGCCTATGGTATCAGCTCACCTGACATCTAGCCTTGTTTCTCTGGATGCGTTGGCCCTTGTATCAGTTTCCTAGCTGCTAAAACAAATACCATACAGTGGGTTTGGCTCAACAACAGAAATTTATTGGCTCATGGTTTCAGAGGCTAGAAGGCTTGTTTCCTCCCGGGATCTGTATCTTCCCTCTGACTGGCAATGCACACAGTGGCAACTTTGCCTTTCTCTTCTGGGTTCCTTTGACTTCCAGCTTCTGGCTGTTGGCCATGGCTCTGTGTCCAGTGTCCTTTGCATAGAAGGGCTTCAGCCATATTGGATTAAGGCCCACCTGCATTCGGTTTGAACACACCTTAAGTAATGACATCTTCAGGAGTCCTGCTTACAAATGGGTTCACACACACAGGACCAGGGTTTGGCCCCTGACATGCTTTTTGTGGGGGACATACCTTTTGCACAGTCTCTTTTGCAAACAAGGCAGAGCTCGAGCTGGGGGCATCAGGCTCTGATTCTTGCTACATGCTCATATGGAGTCTGATACACAGCAGAGCCACTTTGCAGACTGCTGTCAGACTCTCACCTTAACCAACAGAAACCAAAAACCAGTCTTTTGGCAGTTTCACTACTATGTCTGGCCAAATCCAAAAGATTGGACATGAATTTGACCCTAGGGCTGAACAACCCAGATTAAGACCTATTCATTTATTCGATCAATATTTACAGGCTCAATGGGGGTGCCACAGTGAGCAAGACAGACACGATCTCTGCCGTTTTGGAGCTTAAGGTCTAACAGAGAGATGGACAAAAAGATTAAATGGATGAATTAATTGCAGATTGGGGCAAATGTTTTGAAGGAAGCAAACAAGGTGCTGAGCTGGGGAATAATAGGAAAAACGGGCCCTGCTTTAGGTAGAGGAGGTGGGGGAGGCCTCCCAGGTGAGGAGAGAGTATTTAAGCTGAGACTGGAAGGCTGTGACCAGCTCAGCCATGCAAAGCTCAGGGGTGAAAGGAGATTCCAAAGGGGAGCCCTTGATGCAGCACTTCACATCCTCCTCTGGGACAAAGGAACAGTGTCATGATATTTAACGTGGTTTGTCATAAGGCGGTGAAACAACAGTGTTCCTTAACTGGGATATTTCACTGAAGGAGCACAAGGAACAAGCTCTCTTGTTTAGGCCTTCCTTTCTCTTCCTCACTACTGTTTTCCTCTTGACTAAAGAAAACAAAATGAAAAATAAAATAAAATAGCAAGGATGAGAATCTGATCTGAACTGAGACATCCCAAAAGACCATGTCAAAAGAAAACAGATTTCACACCAATTGGGATCTCATTTTTGTTTATGGCAAGCCGCATTTGTTTGACTTGGAGATTAATTATTGCATCTTTAAAAATGTAATTTATTTAGTCATTTTGTCTTCTTTGAGCTTTAGTTGTTGCTCAAATAAAAAGTTGTTTACAGACAAAACAAAGCTGATATGACCTTTACATTTATTCTCTTTTAGATGAACTGGGAAGTGAAAACGCCAAGGTGTAAGTCTTCCCCCAGTGCTTCCAGAAGCAGCTCAGTTGTCCACAAGACTAGTTAGGGAGACAAGCCGATAAGAGAAACATCTGCCCCTTTCAAGGGTGTTGTTCTTGTGACACCTCTCCCGAGATCCCTTGCTTCCCGGGCACCAGGCGACGGCCCCTAGCGGCCCAAGGGAGAATTTGCCAGGCGTCCCAGCCCTCAGTCCATTGGCGCATCTGGGCGGGGGAGAGCGGCGGATCTGGTTTATTTCCTCCTCCTCGGTTCAGAATAGAATTTTTTCTGACCGCTATCAATTCCAAATGCATAGTAATTAAATACTCTGAGCCTGGGTGTGTTTCAAGGACATCAATTCATTTACTCAGATTAAAAATGTTGTCAGCAGGGAAGATACTTGAGCTGGTATCAAAGCAGAGAAGCCCTAGAAGAAGCTTAGAATTCACACTTCGAGAACAGCCCTGGGGAAAGCGTGGGATGGGGAGAGGGGAGGGCGGGGGAGAGGGACTGGATGGGGAGAGACAGAGATTCCACCCAAAAGAGTGATCAGGTGCGATGACCACCACGCGGCAGCCCCCA
The DNA here is from genome assembly GCF_015220235.1 of Choloepus didactylus. Lineage (NCBI taxonomy): Eukaryota > Metazoa > Chordata > Mammalia > Pilosa > Megalonychidae > Choloepus > Choloepus didactylus. Next base: position 165,929,207 of record NC_051309.1, on the reverse strand, counting down.
CACCCACATTTTGCCCACTTCCTCTACACAGTGTACTGCCTACGCAACCGCAGTTCAAAGCTGGTGGTTCCCCCACCTCCATCCCAGCCCCTTCTGCACTAACTAAACGGCTCCAGTGTGGTAACTGTGCCCTCTGAGCCCCGTCAAGTGAGAGCAGGGAATTTCTGAAATCAACGGTTCCATTTCTTCTAGAGAGGAAAGCCTGGGAACTGAAGAAAGGGTGATAAAAGGAGCCTGTTAACAGTGGCTTCTTGACCTTGGGCAGTGAGCAAAAACCCCAAGGAAAAGGAAGTGAAATTAAGCAAGGCTAAATGCTAAATGTGGCAACTCCCTGAAGAGCCTTGTGGCGGAAGCCTTGTACCTCCAGGGGCTCTGTGAGAGTCCCCCTAGGTTCCCTTTGCAACCCAACCCGCTGGGTTTGTGCGCCCCCAATATTTGGATCAGTGATAGATTTAGGTTGTTTTCCTTTTAGCTTTTCTTTCTGTTAGAGTTTGATGTTCCCCAAGAGGGCAAAGCCCCCAGGCTACCTTGAAGTGTGACACTGAGTCAAGTTCACCTTCCTCAGAATCAGCATTCTAGGCTCTACACAAATGAAATTCGGCATACTACATTTTTATTCAACATGCTTTTTGCTTTCTATCTCTAGCCCCATTTTTGAAGAAGACACACCCTCTGTTATGGAAATAGAAATGGAAGAGCTCGATAAATGGATGAACAGCATGAATAGAAATCGTACGTGCTGTTGTTGTTTCTAAAGCTGTTTTTTCTTTTTCTGTCTAGTAATAGAAAACTGCAACAGTTTTATAAATACCTCAACCAAATCCTGGAGCATGACAGAGCCCAATCCCACATTAGATCTGGTGCATGCATAAAATAAACCTGGGTCTGATGTTCCTTAAATATTCTGTTTAATTACTGGATCATTTGTTTCCTCTTATTTCTGTACAAGTTTTTGGAATGATCTTTTCCAAGGAAGGACGTCTCTGAAACCTAATTTTCTGAAAAAGTTAGCATCTGGAATTAACTTATGTATTTTCAGAATCTCAATATCTATCATTTTAATCTCTATGTGGATATAAAACTTCATCAAAGAGTTTACATAGATCTCTGCTTTTCAATATCATAGACATTAGCCACACATAGCTATTTAAATTTAAATAAAATTAAATAAAATTAAAATTTCAGTTCCTCAGTCACATTTTGAGTGCTCAGTAGCTATTTGTGGCTAGTGGCTACTATTATTAGTGCAAATTTAGAACATTTCCAATCACTGCAGAATATCTATTGGACAGGCTAATACAGATGGTAATATATATCTCCATATAACTTAATTTCCAATTGATATCAAGCAAAAATTATAGTATATTTTCCTTAAATCAATATTTGAACTTAAAAATAATGGCAACTGATTTTTCTGTTTTTATTCCTTTAAAAAGCAACAAATTACTTTTTTATTACCTACAATAAATTAATAAAAGCACTACTTGTCATATCATTTGTATTTTTAACATTTACTTTAAAACAATACTTTGGGGTCTGCCATATTCAACAATCTATAATGGAGTGCTCACATCCAGAGAACTGTTATTAGAATTATTGTACCACAGGCTTATCAAGATGAACTGTCCAGAAGATTAGAACCACTCAACTAACTTGTACAATTTTTTAACAGCTTTTCATAATCCAATATTGAGGGAAGAATAGCTCTGTAAAGCATTTGAAGATCAGGATGGGTCATTGAGATAGTTTCATTTTATTGTTTTTAATTTATAAAAATAATATATATACACATAAGAAAATTTGGAAAATGCAAACACAGTAGAAAAAAAGATTTTTTTTAAAGTCCACCATCCAAAATCGACCTCTCTTAATATTTTGGTGCATTTCCTTTTGTGTCTGAGATAACTGTCATATTAAAACATGATCCTTTTACTCTCCATAAAACCAGGAAACTGGAAAAGGGCATTTCTATTTGACAACTAATGCAGAGAGTTACCTTGATGTATAGGTGATAGATCCAGTTTTTTTTTTCTTTTATAATAATGGATGGTGTGATGGGAGAGAACTCTGATGATTTTAAGAAGGTTGCTCCCCCCACCTTACCTGCTTCTTTTCTACTGTGCAGTCTGACTACAGTCATTCTGCAGACTCATCAGGACCTCAGATGAAGCCATTTTATTGCAGTGTCTATACTGAAACATGCAGATTCACCCTTTGGAGCAGCAGTGGGGTTCTGCAGAGACTGAATAACCAAGCAGTGATGAATTGTGCCCTTTCCAACAAGGGCAGAGGCACGTTGAAGTAGTGTATCTGTGCCTTTTCCATTTCAAGAGCTTTGGCATCATTAATCTTTTAACCTTCAGAACTCCCTAGCAAGGCCATTTCTGCACAAGTAACCACACAGAGGGGGGAAATGTGATGCTCTACTGTGTGGGTTTTGTGGATAGGAAATAGAAATCGGTGACTAACAATGAGTTTGTTTTTATTCTGTTCTAGCCGACTTTGAATGTTTACCTACTTTAAAGGAAGAAAAGGAATCAAACCACAACCCAAGGTACTTCTAATTTCTACCATGGAGTATATGTTGAGGGGTAGAGACCATAATAGAGCACTTTGGCTCACCTTCTCTTGTGTCTGTAAATTTTGAGACAATTTACATAGATGCATATGTGTGTAGTGTGGAGAAAAGGAAGTGTGAGCTATGAGAAATAGAAGACCACAGAGTAAATATCCTAGAAGCTCTTTATCTTTAAAAATAAATTAGTAATGACATTTTCTTGTCCTTTTAAAGAGACACTCACTGTCAAGTCTGCTTCTATTTTAGTCGTAAAACTTTCTGATTTTAACAAACTAGGTTTGTTTACCGTGGATAAATAGATGTTTGGTAAGGAAAATGGAGGGGACAGTTTCAAAGTGGGTGACTGCAAACAAAAGGGAGTAAAATGAATGTTAAAACAAACAAAAAAAACCCACCTGGATTGCATTGTTAAAGGAGAAGAATTAAAAGAGAATGAAAAAAACCAAAACCAACAAACACCATATTCCGTTCTACCGCTAGGTGGCTCTGCTTGATAGAAGATTTTTAGCTTCTGGATTTGGGTGTCGCTTAGCACTCCACAGTTTCGTTTAGATTATATTATCTTTTGTGAGACTAGAAAGGACCATCCTGGGAGTGTTTTTTATCAGAATTGTTAGGTCAGGACGAGAGAGGTGCTCACAGGATGTAGAACTGATGATTCAGTGAGTGGTGGACTGGCTCAGCAGAGCAGCCCTGCCATCCTGGGCGCATCAAGTTGTCGGCAGGGATGACCCAGGCATGACCAGAGAGAAGAGAACTTGAGCCCATGAATGAGACAGCACAGTCCTGTCAGAAGAGAGAGAACAAACCTCCAGAGCAGGGTAAACACCGCCCACATCCTCTCCCCTGATGCTAACCAGAGGTCCTGTGTCTGTATCTCTTCGGGTATTAAATGCTTCCGGAACACAGTCACCTGTTGTTGGGCAGTCCCCAAAGTGGAAGCACTGCAAGGGAAGATTGATTAGAAAGTGATTGGAGCAATCAGATGTCTTCTGGACACTTTTTTGTATCTTTCACCAAAACTTCACCTAAGAAGTCGCCATCTTGTTCTCTCCCTACCTCACACCACCACACTCCCACTCAGGCAAACTTCAGCCCTGAAACCTACACCATATTGTGGATTTAAATCAATGTTACCTCTCCAGGTATTTGCATGTTAAGTTTCAACACTGGTTCAGGAAAGAGTTTATACCATTTAAGTTACATTAACAAGCAGGTGTGTGTGTGTGTGTGTGAAGCCAGGGGAAGGACTGCAAAGGGCATTGCAAAGGGATCTTTTCCAAGTATTTTTATCTTATCTAAAAATAGAACCATGTCCATAGTTTTTACATACCTGCTTCTTGCTCTCTGAAATTACTGGCAGCATAGTAGAAGTTTAAAGTTTGTTAAATTGTTAAATTAAGATTTGGAGGATGGTGAGTGGTTGGTTATTTAAATAAGTTCTAGCTCCTTACTGCCTATAAGGCAGAAAGCCTTCACCTATTTGGAGAGCTGCTCTCTGCTACATTATTATTTTTAAAAGGAGTGTCTACATTCCTATCTAGCTTTAATTCACAGGATGACTGTCAGGCCTTCACTCATTCCCTGTCTCTGAACCCAGGCCCAGCAATATAGAACCAGGAGTGATAAATCCCAAGCCTTTGGTTGACACAGAAACTTTCCGATAATTTCAAAGGGTATTGTGATATTCCAAAGTAAAGTTCATTTGTATTCATTAAAACCTAAGAAACATACGAAGCCCTCAGAACAAAACCTGGCACAAAGTAAGCCCTTAATAAATATTGGTTACTATTAATAACTTTAAAAGTCATGTACAGAAACCCACTGCCTTTTTGGGATAATAAGCTTCTGTCTTAAAGCCCAGGCAAGCCTATATTGGTGGATGGAAATTATTGTTCCCCCTGGTGTCCTTGGTGATTTTTATTTTGCGGTGGGGTGGGGGTGGGGAGGGACATCACCAATCCTAAGAGATGAGGAATTTGCTTGATATCCCAGGAAGAATCTGGAGAATTTGGGTTCTTCTCCATTACTGGTCTGAGTCCACTAATGTTGGTGATTTCAGAATAGTCTTCTCATCAAGGTGGAGTTTTTGCAAGAGTATTAACACCTTATAGTTTGAATAATCTTTTCTGTTATGATTTCATTTATGTTTCTTTCTCCTATTATCTTACTTACATTGATAATTGTAAAACATTTACTTAGAATATCTAATCCAGGACAGCAATTAGATTTGTTCCTTCTCTAAAAGCTTGTGAATCATTAGAGAGATGCAGGTGGAGTGCACATTGGTCATTGGACTTAGAATCTGATGAGTCGTTTTAAGACCTGCTCTGAATACTTGTTGGTTCTTTGTCCTAAAACAATTCATGATAGTGCTCTGAATTTCAGTTTCCTCATCTCAAAAAATAGAAACAGCAACACCCGTGCTTCTAGTTTCACAGGATTATATGGGAGAATAAAACCACTTTTGTAAGTTTTAAAGCACCATGCAAATGAAACTTTTTTCCTAAGGAAAGTGTTCTCCCCTTTCCCATTGACTTTGACTTCTCCAAGTCATCCTTCCTCTGTCATTTAAGCAGTGTACAGATGAATTCAGTGCTTTAGAAAGTATATCATAGGCCCAGAAGATAGAATGTAGTGGACAGCACACTACCCCGTCCTCCGCTTAACTAAGACTCTGGCATATGTTCATAGGGGTCAGCCCTCTTTGGTGCTAGAAAGACACCCCTGACACAGAACCTCTGCTGTACATAAAGTTTGCTTTGTTTCTAGGGAAAAGGAGTCCATCTGGTCACCATCCTATACTTCATAAGTCTTTGTACACAAAGACTTCAACCCTCCAACCTTCTCTTATTAGGGTCCACAGCTTCAGGTTTTTCTATTCCTTGTTCATTCCCAGCCCTTGTTCATTATTTTCCCCTGTCCTCAGTGAATGGGCTTTTTGGAGCTGTGGAATCAAAAGTTTAGCACAGAATTTTAGCAAGGACCAGAGATGGACAAGGCACCATGGGACATTTATATTGTGATTTTCATGTTTTTAAAAACTCAGCAGGAAAAGCAACATGAAAGTGTTGGGCTAGTTGTAAGAGTCGAGTTCTATATTCTTATTTCCCACATGAGCATTTTTCAATGATTCATACCTGTGATGTGCCAGGCTTGTATGAGATACTAGAAAGAGAGTTAGTGGTGTTCCAGGAGATGGGGGGAGGGCAGTGGGCGTGGGCTGCCCTAGAGTCAAGGAGTGTTTCATCATCGATTATGTTTTAAGCATCGCCAGCACCTGGTGATAAGAAAAAACAGATCTGTTTAGTCAGTTTTATTATTGTTTTAAAATTCTCTATAGAAGGTACCCTCCCTTATTACCTGCTCCCCACTCTCCACAACCCCTCAAGCAAATGCCACCAGATATTGGTCAAAACAGGAAAGGCTTATGGTTATTGTTGAGCTTACAGTCTAGCCAGCCTCTTGTTTTATTGAGCATCTAATATGTGCCCAGTACTGTCTATACCATGCCAAGATAACCAGTAGAAAACGAAATAATCCATCTGAGTAAACCTGGAACTCAGTGAGGTTAAGTGATTAATCCAAGTTCACACAACTAGTTTGTGATAAGTCTTGATCTAGAGAAGGATTTCTTTTAAAACTGCGTTTTTCATTTTCTTTTATTAATTAGTCAAGCAAAAGAGATATTCCATAAATTAAAAGACAAGCTATAGGTACAACCATTAAACATATATTTATGATATGTGAAGGTCTGTTTTGAAATTCTCAATTCTATTCCATTAGATTTGTCTATTTTTGCACCAGTATCACGCTGTTAATTACATTAGCTTTATAATAAATTTTATTATTTTGTGTCATAATAAAAAGACAAGCTATAGATTAAAAAAGGAAAAAAAAAATGAAAAGAATACTTAGCAACAAGAAAGCCAGTCTCATTGAGGCTAATACTATATTTGGTGAATGATATGTCCATCATCCAGTGCAGTCACTGACAAGACTGTAACTATTAATTGCCAGAGAAAAGCAGTTTTGTTGAACTTTTTTTGTCCTCTGTACTTGAGTAAATCTCTGTGGTCACTTGCAATTTTTTTCTTTGTTTATGAGATTCTTCCTTCTTTTCTTCTCTAATCCCTTCAAAATGGTTTCAAATTATACTTCAGGTCAACAAGTATTAAGTGCCAGCTGGTTTCCCCCAAATCTGAGCTAGGTAGGGTATCAGGGATACAAAGTAATAAGTTATAGTCCTGCAGAATGGAAACCTCAAACAACACTGTTAAGATGTTGTGTGTATCTATACATACGCATACACATACACACACTGTTAAGATGTGTGTGTATGTGTATATGTTGTGTGTGTGTGTGTCTATGTGGTGGGTGAGGGAAGATGTTCTAAATATAACAAACCATAGCATTGCTTAAATAGTGGCCAGACCATGTCTATTCTATGGACATGGCCTCTGCATCCCTGGCTACTTCTAGGCCTGGCTCTGATGTTAGCCAGGTATGTGGCCTCAATTCCCCAGCTAGGCCTCTTTCGGGAAGGCGATGAGACAATATATTGATGAAAAGAAAGGGAGCTAAATCCAATTGCTACATGACTTTGTGCTGACTAAACTCTGTATTCTCAAAAACCAAGTTAGAGAGTAGCATGGCACAGAAAAGGTTTAGTGTAGGTTTATCGTCATCTTTGGAACTAGGGAACACGAGCTGTGGTCATAAAGAGGGATTGGTACATGATAAACTGATGACGAGAACAAAGATGACTTATCTGAAGCCGACTGCAACAAAGAGCAGGTATATGAAACAAGGTATTAAGAGTTGCATTTGTCCTTATTTTACTGGTAGTGTTCCAATTCAATGCTTTCTCAAAAGACAATAACAATAAGATGATGCTTTTTAAGCAATTCTCTTCCTTTTTAGGGTTTGTCAGCCCTAAAGTCTTTTGGGAAAGGTGTTTCACATTCTTAGAATATCTAAATAACACTCCTAGAAAAATTGCTCACAAATGTCACTGCTGCTGTAGATAAATCGCTAAAACCACACAGTAACATGGAGGCAAGCAATCCAAGGTTGAAGTGAAATACTTTATCTGTTGCAATTCTATGGCAGTTTGCCACGATATTTTTAACAGGGAACTCCAGGATTTGCTGAAGTTAAAAGCATCTAGGCTTATTTGATCATTTCACAGAGATGATAAATAGCCACAAAGAAAGCAGGGAACACATCTAAAGGAATAGAAAATTAAGGCATGAGCGTGTGAGAGAGTCCCTCCAGGCTCCAGGTTGCTGACTTAATCACTGGCCGGATGTCCATTGCCCCACAGGTGAGAACGTGCATGTGTGATTGCTACACTCTCGGAATGGCCTGACGTCCCACAGCTGAAGCAACTTGCGCCTACATTGGGATTGTCTTGTCTTGCGTGTGGCAGTCTTTGTCACGTTGCTCACGGTCCCCAGAGCTGTAGCCGTCAGCGCCAAGCTATGAGCACCTCTGCTCCTTGGCGCTTTAAATAAACGAGTCCTTATGGTTGGACAGTGCCACACATTAAGCTTTCAAAATGCTTTTCAGGTGTCCTAAACAAACCGCATTTAAGTAGATTCTTCTTGGAAATTTACAGTTTGCTTTGGGAAATAGTTTCTTAAAGGCTTTGGATATTTGAAGCCATGTTCAAGCTAGTGTTTTACCAACAAATACTTGCTGGTATAAAATCTGCAAATTAAGAATAATGATGGGTCTGTGTGCCAGGCCTGCAGTAGAGTGCTTTACCTGCATTTTTCTCATTTATTCTTTTTTTTTGCTTTAGTGGTGGCAACATATATACTACATGTAATTTTCCATTTTAACCACTTTCAAGTATACAATTCAGTGGCATTAATTACATTCATAATATTGTGCTACCGTCACCACCATCCATTACCAAAACTTCCTATCACCCCAATCAGAAACTCTGCACCCATTAAGCATTGACTCCCCATTCGCCCTTCCGCTCCCCACCCCTGATAAACTGTAATCAGCTTTGTCTCTATGAATTTGCCTCTTCTAGTTATTTCATGTAAGTGAGATCTGTACTTTTGTGCCTGGCTTTTTTTTTCTATTCAGAATTATGTTTTCAGGGTTCACCCATGTTGTAGTGTGTATCAGAACTTCATTCCTTTTTATAGCTGAATAATATTCCCTTGTAAGGATATACCACATTTGTTTTTCCATTCTTCTGTTGATGGACCCTTGGGTTGTTTCCACCTTTTGGCAGTTGTGAATAGCAGGTGCTTCTATGAACATTGCCGTAGAAATATCTGTTCAAGTCCTTCACTTCTTTTGGGCATATACCTAGAAGTGAGATTACTGGAACACATGGTGGTTCTGTTTAACTTTTTGAAGAATGGCCAACTATTTTACACAGCAACTGCACCATATTACATTCCCACCAACAACGTATGAGGGTTCCCATTTCTCCACATCCTCTCCAAAATTTATTTTCCATTTTTTAAATCTTCTCATTTATTCTTTACAATAACCCTATGAGGTATGTAGAATTAATGCACGTTTTATAACTGAGACAAGAAAACTGCAGGCTAAGAACGGTTAACTATCCCAAGGTCACACTGCAAGGAAGTGACTGAGCTGTGATTCAAATTCTGGCCATCTGACCCTGTGTTTTTATCTACTGTATTAAAAAAAAAAAATCCACCCATTAGTAATCTCACCATTAGTACTATCATGAAAGAAACACAAAATGGGAGATACCCTTGCATAAACTCAACAACAACAAAAAATGCTTGGGAAAATATAAAAAGAAAACATTCACATTTTTATTGGGGACATAAAATCCTGAACAGGTGGAAGGATATGCTATGTTCCTGGATGAAAATCTCAGCAATGCAAAAATGATAAGATTTAATTCAACTCATTTTCTTAAAAATTCCAACGCACATTTTTCATCTGGAAGAATTACTATGCACTAATAGCCAGGACAATTCTAAATTCTAAAATCAGGAAAAAGAGCAATTGTGAGCATTAATCAATAATTAAAGCAGTGTGCACCACGAACTGAATAAAAATTATTAGTGAAATAGAATAGAAAAATTGTAAACAGCCTCAAATATATGTAAACATGTAATATATTATAAAAGTAGCATTTTGTTTCAAATGGGTTTTTCGCTAAATAGTCTTAGGACAACTAAGATTGGGGGAAGGGGATTTAGATCTCTGACTCACACTTTACATTAAAATAGCCTCCAGATAAGTTTAAATGTTGAAAGAAAGAGAGAAAGAAAGAAGAAAGGAAGAAAGGAAGAAATAAAGAAAGGCCAGAAAAAAATAGATAAATATTTTGTAACTTTAAGGTGGGGAATGGTTTGAAAGCATGACACCTTACTTGTATTTCCTATTTTTTCAACATTTAGTATGAATTGGCTTTATAATAATTTTAAGATCACTCCTATTATAGCAGCTGGACATAGTTCAGTGTTGAGGACAAAAGAGGGCTTGTGCCCATTGCTATTCAGCTTTGTGTTATAGTCTGCTTATCAGTGGCTGAAATTTCAAGATAAGGCGACAAAAGGAAAACACGTAACTCAGAGACTTATGAGATGGACTTCTGGATCTTAGAAATATTGTTTCAGTACCACCCAATTTCTAAGAAATGAATCCTTCTTGCCCAGTTTAAGAGATATTCAGGTGAATAACTCTTCAGTTGTGAAGTGAAAGGGATCACAGCATATACTTTTCAGATAGACGGTTTCTTAATTTTCAATCAGGTTTCCATTTTAAATAAGCTTAGCTATACAAGTTGTCCTTTTGTTCACCTCCCTGCCTCAGATAAAATTCTGCCCTCCCCATCCTTTCCCACTGATCTTCCTTCCTTATCACAGTTTCTTTCCTTGTCTTCTTGGCAACACAAACACAACATGCACACAAACATACACACAATGACTCCCTCCCCTTTCATGGATATATATGAGTACACACACACACATATACACAAAGGAGTTGCTTCAAAGTCCTTTTTGGAACCACATGGTGTATAAATAAAAGCAGGAGATTTACCAAGGTAGAAGACTACCATGTGGTATGGTCTGTTGCAGACTATACCCGTCTATAAGATAAGGAGGTACCAGGTTGTGTTTATTATTGTCACTCAAACATTGCCTTGCAGATGGAGGTTGCTTTAAGTAGAGATATACTAGAAATTGAATGAAGGGGGTGCAAAACTAAAAACAAAAGCAGGAAGAAGGGCAATGCAGCCTGCTTTCCAGGAGAGTTGGGGTACAGGTATAGTCCCACTGGAAAAAAAGCTGCAAAGCCAGGTATTTGGTAAGAGATCCAAGTTCAGAGCCAGGTATTTGGTAAGAGATCCAAGTTAGAACCAAAAGCACAAATAAGCCAACAGTACTATCGTGTTCAAATACCATAATTTATGTCTAGTCACACTGAGATGCCTGATGATTGAATTCTAAATGACAGTGAGAAGGCACCTCAATCCTTGGTGGGTATGAACAAAAACAGGCTATTTGAAAACATGCCAGGGACACAAACTCTTCAGGGAAAAAAAACACACGGAAATTTTTTTAAGAAGGGGGAGCAGAGGCAATTTGGCATCTTTACTTAGGGAATAGGATTAGATTTAATTAAAGGGGGAACCCTGACTCCATCTGGTTCTCTCCACATCAGCACTGGGGAGGGATATTAGAGCAAGAGCTAGGGATTATTTCTTGGTTTTCATGGATTTCCTCCTCAGGAATCAAATATAAAATGCAGAGGACCTTTGTTTCTGAAATTATAAACTAGACACTGTTGGCTTCCCGACTGTTTATGTTCTCTTGAGTCGCCTCCTTCGTGGAGTAACCAGCTCTCAGTGGCTTCTTGGAAATATACTGTTGTTCTATTTTTACAGTGACAACGAATCCTAAAACTGAATAGTGCTAATGTTTTCCAAGAGAAGCAGCCCCTGAGGGAGCCTGCCGGGCCTGCCAACAGAGGATGAAGAGGATACGAATTTAATTAATTTCAAATCAACGTAGACACAAGAACCTTTGCTTCCAACGCCCACTCTTCATAATGATGGCATCACCTGTACTTGGAAGAATGTGCGATTCAAAAGTACTAGGAAAAGGCCTGGCCACCGTCCACCGCTCCCTCCGAGGGTGGAGAAGGAGGTGTAAGGATGCATTCACTTCTAATCAATGGGCGTTCCCTCCTCTTAGCCAACCTCCAGCTGACTGGGCTATTCTTCCTAAGTCCTTGTCACCTTTCCTCTTCATTCTTTAGGGTGTAAATCAGGACACTATGTTTTATCTATGGTGTCCTTCTGGGTCACCGCATTGCCTAACTAGCTCTGGATAATTTCTTCTGATTATTCAAGTCCTCTGATAAATTACATTCAGCAGGAACTTTTCCCAAGGGGACTGTTATGTGATGGAAAAGACACCAAACAAGTGTTTCAATGTATACACAGTCCCAAGGGACTGGCAAGCTCATTTTTACTTGCCAAGAAGACGCAGAGAGAGGAACCACAGGCCTGCTGGGATGTTGTCTGGTGACTTGTGGATCCTGTCGTTGATCTCATCCAAATGCAGTCATCCTTGGGAACTTTTTGGAGGAGATAGGAATCTTCAATGAAAGAGCAAACATCTTCCTTCTCTGCTAAAATTACCTCTGTGTGTTATCATTTTCTCGAAGCTCACCAGACCTCCCTTACACGTGATGTGTGGGTAGGGAGATGTGCAGGTTGGGGTCAGTCTCTCTATGTCTCTGAGATCTTTAAAGTCATTTGAACAGGAAGTAGCTGTTTCTGTGGCAGATACCACTCATCACATTTGGCATTCTTTCCAGCCAAGCCTCAGTGTCCTCTTCAACACGGTGCCCCAGGAGGACACAGTAAGGCCATCAGAGAGGACATTCTACATGATATTTTTTGACATCCTTGTGCTAGAAGCTATGGCACAACATGCAGAAAGGCCGTTTATCACTCCCACTCACATAAAATCAATCTCCATTTAATCATTATTTTTCTAGTCCTGACCTTTAAAGCAATCTAGCAAATTGGGAGTCCTTAGCTCTTCTAGGACACCTGATATTTTATTCCAGGAAAGGAACAAAGAATGAAATTTTATTTATTCTACTATGCACATATAACTGAGGGGAAATGAGGTTAGCCAGACATTTGCTACTGAATTTGGGGTCTTGTGTTTGAAAGGCTGCCTTAATGCATAATAAAAACTGCCTTTCTCTCCCTTTTAGAATCCCTTTAGCAAGTATTTGCCAGCTGAGCTCTGCTGATAATTTAAAGGCAGAGTTCCAGACCAGAAAAGTTCCTCCACACATTGGAAGATACAATTATCGGCTTGTGTTTAGGACTCATCGCTGCTATCATACTGTCACAGGACTGCATAGAGCTTTGGCAAAAGCCAGTCTTCATGGTATACGATTTTAACAGATTTGTCTGTCATAGTCTCATCAGCACATCCTAAAATATGGCATTTGTATTTTCATTGCTATTTTGCATATTCATATTCAACTTGTGGTCCACAGTGACTCAAATATTTATGCCAATATTGTCCTTACCTGAATTATTGTAACTTGTCTGTTTTTCTGCCTCTATTGGTTACTTTAAGGTTGTTTCTAGTCAATGTTTTGGTTCTCAGAAGGGTCTCAGTTTGCTCCTTTTTGTCTCTAGGTCTCTAAGATATTTGCTGACCACTTAGGCCTTTACAACTTGATCCCACCCTATTAAATAATGAACTTCTGAAGCTCAGAGAAGTGTAAAGGGTTCTGGAATCCAACTTTGATGAAACAATGTTTTATATGATAAAAGTATTCTCATTCAGTATTTAAAATATCATCAAATCCCAGAAGAAGTAAACTTCAGAAACATGTCCTTGAGTTTCTATCAGAGAAATGTACTAATCTCTGTAACAGTGTACGGGCCTCTTTTTTTTTTTTTTTTTAAACCAGGTTTATTGAGAGATAATTCACACACCATACAATTCACCCATTTAAAGCATATAATTCAATGACTTTTAGTATATTCATGGATTTGTGCAACCATAACTATGATCAGTTCTATGACATTTTCATTACACAGGACACTTTTTAAAAGATAGTTTATTCTGGCAAGATACATGAAGTTAGCCTGGGTCAAAACAGCCAAGGATCAATTCCAACACCCTGCATCTTTTTATTACTGTTCAATCAATAGGCCTCATATATAAATATGATAATCTCAAGAATTACTTTTGAGCCCCAACTTACTTTTTCTATTTCAGATTGTTGTCAGCAAAAAACCTTATTAATTTTCCCTAACTAGGTAGCCAATCAGAGCAAAATCTGACTTTAGAATATTTTAAAGATATACAAGTTTCATTGCATTTTTGTACATTTTAAGCAAGCTAGGCTAACAACATTGCCTAGTAGAACTTCTCAGGAAACTTGTTTTAATGAATAAAAATAATCAGTTTGTTACTCTTAACCCAATAATGTGACTTCGCTTCCTGGGAAGGTTGTTGCTTTCTAAACAGGGAACACAGAGCTGTAGGAAACGAACCTGGATCCACCTTGATCTCGATCCATGGGGCCACAGATGTTTCAGCTGATCGCACTCATAGCTCCAGCAATGTAATGGATGCTTTGGAAAGTAGTTTTGTCTACTCTCGTATTTCGATTGTTTAAACTATTAATTCACACCATCTCTGAAGGAAGGCCTTATGTTAAGTAAACATCAAATGTAGATTTTGCTTTCAACTTCTGTCAAAATTAATACAAATTTCTGAATAGAGTGGGGCAACATGACACAGCTTCACATTGGGAAGACTGCTAAAATTCTTACCATGGCAAAAACATTTAAATTTTATACTGAATTAAATGAACACGTGACTTTTTGACACTCAAACACCCAGGATGAATTTTGGGGTTTCCACTTATTATCTACGACAGGTGGTCTAGAGCTGCCTTCATTTATAGACTGCGTTTCTGTGATGTTACAGTAACTAAAAGAGTCATATATTTTAGTGGCATGCAATCAGTCAATTTGGCCATAATAATTGCATAACCCAAACAACTCATTGCCCAATGTATTTATTTTTTGGCACCTGTTTGGCATGGCCTCGATATGGCGTTAGCTGGCAGCGCAGTTTTATTTTCTTCCTAGTCCTGTTGGTGGTGGTGATTTGTGGATACCTGCATTTCTTTGCCCTATTTCCTTTTCACAATAACATGTGTCGTGCTCATGAAATAGCAATCCAAATCATTGGGTAAAATAGAACTTTTTATCAATTTTAAAGAAACTCTAAGATCTTTTTGAAATGATATTTCAAGGTAAAATTCCTAAATCAAAGTGGTTAAAATAATAAAAGGACTTTAATTTCAGTGCAAGTACAAGATTAGAAATACAATATAGAACTGTTTAAGACAACCCAGGGCATATGGATGTTTTTTTAGTTGGACTTAAGGTGTGGGGGTTCAGTTAATTAGACTTGCCATTCAATTATAATCATTGGTCTTTTTACAAAAAGCATATTCTTCACATTTTTCACTTCTTTGGTCTACGTGGAAAGGACTAAATGAATGAAATGTATTGAATACCAACAGTAAGCAAGAGTTTTTCCAGTGTAAAAAGGAGTTGGGAGTAATGATTATATTATTCTGACTTAGGTGAAGCCCCTGGAATGATAAATAACATCAGGAACATGTGAAAACTTTGCATTTTTAATAAATGCCAGCTTTCAGAAAGAGCACGGATTATAGTTATTCAACTAGTTAAAAAATAATCTGGTAGAGCAGTCATAATTTAATATGTGCATATCTTGTATTTAAAGTTAAGTGAAAATAATGTAAAAAACAAAACAAAACAAAAAAAACAACCCTTAGTCTTTTTTTTTTAAAGCAATGTAAAATATTTCTGCAATAGGTCAGAAAGATCATCAGATGTCATATTTATCACCTGGCTTTTTTTTCCCAGCAATGTATAAATTCTACCCTGTAAGTCTCAGGTAAGAAACTGTACCTTTGCACAGGATAGAACCAATTTGTAAAACTATCAAATTTTTAGGACTGATTGAAGGCTTTAGGTTTTTTTCTCCCACCCTACTTCCTGAGAATAATGCATATAATATTTTTTCTTCATGACTTAGAGCTTTATAAATGTCATGTACACATGTATGCATACATAAAAACTATTCTTAGCTACATTTTAAAATAAAAATAAATGAGCACATGTATATTTATGTGTTACATTGCCTATTTAGTGGTGATAGACTGAAAGCATTTCTAAATTTAATTGGCAAGTAAAGCACTATAAGACAGGAAGAAAGACTATCTCCTACACTAGTTTCTATGTTGTAATGTATATTGATATTTAAAAGTTTATTTGAAAGCAAGATATTTGTTTACTAAAATGTTATTTACTAAGAGTAAAAAGGTGAATTGTGCTTTCTTCTAAAGGGAAATCCTTTTAACTTTACTTCTGTGAATATGAAAGAAAATTGTTAACTTCATAATTGCACTTTTTTGATCCATATACCTCTATAAATAAATGAATGAAGCCATACCCAATTCAAAAAGTTCTTATGGAATTTAACCTGCTTTATACAAAACTGTCTAGCCTAAAAATTATTAGGTTTTCTGTGTATCTACAAGATATTTTTGTATATTCTTGCCTTTTTGTTCCTTACAAAACATTTTTAAATTGAAGAATGAAATTTTAATTGTAGGAATGTAATTTTTAAAAATATTTTTAATAAAAATAGAAAAATCTTGGAGATAAAACCTTCCTATTCCTTGACTACTCACTTTTCTTCATACCTTTAATTCTAATCTCAGCTTCCACACCTTGACAATGTAACAACAGTTAGAGTAAGACTGAATGAAAGATTCATAACATGTAGATAACATTAAAATATAATGTTAAGATGCATTCTTACAGAACACAAAGACCAGGCCGTCAGTACACCAACAAACAGCTGGCAGGAAGAGTCCTCCTGAAGGGCCTAGCTAAGGACACGGCATCGATATACCCCTCAGGCTGCTGCAGTGTGCGCTTCCTTCCTATTTTAACCAGAACTTATTCAATGGTGGGACAGATTTGCCTGGAGGTGGCTCAAACCCACCGAGTTAGGGAAATGATGCAAAGAGAGAAGAATAATCTTCACTGGCACATATGTGGATCAGTCAGGAATTAAATTCAGCCCCTAGAGATATAAAATAAAATTGATTTAAAAGCAATGGTTTTTTTCCTCACTGTAAAAGAGTACAGAGGTAAGCAGCCCAGGGCTGGTATGGTGGTCCCTGGTCATCCAGGACCTGGATTCCTTCTAAGTTTCCTCCCCTTCACTAGCGCAGAGCTTCCACCCACGGGATCCATGCATGAATCCATGGCTGCCATACTCCCGCTGTGACAGTCACAAGAAGATGAGAGAGGGAAATAGCACGCAGATGAGACTTCCAACCAGGGCAGCCACTTTTAAAGAGCTTTCCCACCAGCCCAATGAAACAACTCTCCCTGTATCTCATTGGCAACCTTTATGCAAGGCAGCAAGGGCTGGGCACATTGTCACACCCAACAGTAAGGGCATCTGTCATAAATGACATGTGGTTAAAGATATGTGGCCATCCCAGCCACAAGGGGCAAAGCACTTAACATACATCATCTCATTTTTTATGCTCCCAATAAACGTATAAGGTAGGTTTTGAGGACTTAATAACTTGTCCCATTCTCTCCAACCCCAAAGCACATGCTTCTAACCACTATGCAACCCTGCCCCCCCCCCCCCTTACCCCTAGTAATGAGCAATAGGAAAATGTTCAAGATGGGGTCAGTTATTGTCAAGGAGCCTGAAGATGGGCACAGTCTGAGCTAAGAAGTAACAGAGGCTACAGGACCACAGTAAAGGCAGCACTCCAAGACCATAAGAAATAGTATTGCCTGCTGGGAAAAAAGCTGGGGCTTGAAACAGGGGTAATGAGGAAAGAACTTAGTTTCTGGACCTAGGTGCTGATAAAGGTTTGTGAAAAATATAATATCCACTTATTAGAGCTCAAGTAAACAGGTTATTAGTTGGACTCCTTAAGGTTGCAATGGAGAGACACGCATACATACCCCCAGGAACAGGTATTTAATGCTAGAATTTGAAAGAGTTTAAAGCAGGATGAAATATCAACTCCTTCACAGCCACAACCACTCTGGCCTTCAGCACCCCTAAGCCCAGCATGGACGTAGGACTTGTGGAGAACATGGCATCAGCTGAGCAGCTTATTTGGAGACTGGAGGACCCACTTTCAAGGAGGCTCACCCCCATGGCTGGCAGTGCTGGCTGTTGGAGAGGAGCTCAGCCAGGACTGTGGGCCAGGGGCCTTGGTTCCTATCCATGAGAGCCTCTTTGTGGAATTCTTGGGCTTCCTCAAAGCATGGTGCTGGGTTTTAGGAGCAAGAGAACAAAGTAGAAGTGCATGGCATTTTTATAACGTAAACTCAGAAGTCACATAGCATCATTTCTGCCACACTCCCTTGGCTGAGACAATCACCAAATTCAAGGCCAAGGTTCAAAGGGAAGGGAACATAAACTCCACGACTCAATGGGAAGAGTGTCAAGGTCAGATTGTGAGACATGCAAGTGGGAAGGGAGATTTGTTGCAGTGAATTTTGGAGAGTGCAGTGTGCCAAAATTTGTGTGTCTTCATGCAATATGGAAGAAATATATTAAGCAATATCATGCCAAGAATCCTCAAGGAAATTTGACCTCCCTTGAGACAATTTAAAAGCTGTGTGGTTGTCTTTGGCTTGATACAGAAATCTGCGAGAGGTGGTAGAGCTGCTTTCATCCACTCCACAAGGCATGAGCCATGGCAGTATGGCACAGAAAGGCTTGTGGGTAGGTCAGACACAAAGGAGTTTATGACTACTCTTCAGTATCTAAGGTTAAGATAGGGCCAGATGAGATTGTGAGCACCTGGAGGATAGAGCACAAGTCTATTCATGTCTGTATCCTGAATAGTGCTTGACTTTAGTAGGTGTTCAGTAACCATGAGGAAACCATCATCTACTGAGGCACTGTATCACTACTTAGCAGTAGCCACTACTGAGTCACTCACCATATGACCCTTTCTTAAATACCCAATCAGTCTTGTTTATCTGTGAGAGCACAACCCAAGATAGAATTGATCATTTTGCATAACCATTTTCTCCCAAGTTTCCTGGTTCAATTGCATTTTCCCCACCTTCCATGTAATATATCCTGGTATCACTTTTTGTCTTTATTTTATGTCATCCTATTGTATGTGTATTTTACTTTTAGCTACCTTAAATCCATTCTGGAAGAGGGCAGAGAGCAATTTATAATTGAACAAGCAAGCAAGTGGAGATGGGGGAGATAAAGTAGCCCAGTTTGGAAAGTTGAAGGAATATTGGGGAAGGAGATCAGCAGACGTTAAAATCCTTACTGATATGAAATAATCAGAATAAGAAAACTCACAGAGTTAGAATCTAGAATATAGGTTATCAGGGGATGGGGTGGGGGTGGGGAACGGCAGCTAAAGCTTAAAAATGTGCAGAGTTTCTATTTGGGATGATGGAAAAGTTTTGATAATGGATGATGGTAATGGTAGCACAGCATGGTGGCTGTAATTAACAGCCTTGAGTTATATATTTGAATGGAGTTAAAAGGGAGACGTTTTAAGTTGTATATATGGTACTAGAATTAAAAAAAATCCTTACAACAGCTCTTTTTGCCCCCCTGCTCTGGGCTGCTCTCCTACACCCTTGTGGGGTCCACAAGAAAAGAAATACAAGTTTTATTCAGAAAAAGAGGAAATTTATTTAAGATGATACAAGCCATAAAATAAGGATCGTTTCGTTTTTGGGCAGAAAGATAGATTAACAAAATAAGAGGTGCTATAAATTCTTCCTTAGCTGTTCCCCAGCCAGCACTGAATGTAGGTGAAGCCAACCAAGCCAGTTAATGGGGCAAGATAGTGGACTATGAGAGTCATTTACTTCTCACTTCCATGGAATCTGTACAGAAACATCTCCATTTTGTAACTAGTGGCAACTGATTACTTTCTACCTGGTGTGAATGAGCCTTTCTGTTCATAACCCTGCTCCTTGTTCCATTCCAAATGGACCCCCATCCTTTGTCTTTGTTCATACGTTCAAAGGAAGCTGGGATGGGTATAGCTGGGAAAGCCTCCACATGAATTAATGTCAGGATTTGTGTTCTGAGTGGGGCTGGAGCATGAGCAGGGAGAGCACAAGTGGGGGCGGTGTGCGAGACTGAGTTCTCAGAGAGTTCTCTGAATGAACAGGAGAAACCAAGATTAGTGGTTAAGACCAAAGAGGCAGGACAGGAGTCAAAAACTGGGACACAAACTAGAGGCAAGAGTGAGACAAAAGTAGACTGGAAAGAGGTTAAGTCGTGAGCCTGGTGTGGAAGGTGGTGGGTGATTTCCAAAAGGGAGCTGAGCTATCCAAAACCTGCCTTTATTGGGCACTGAATGCCCAGTGCACAGTGCCAGCCTGACCTACGGGTGGAAGTGTAGAAGGGACACGGGATAACCAGATGACTTTCCTTTGTCAGAGTGCCCATCCTCCCTTCGAGGTTCCGCAGAGAAGGTATGAATAACAGCTCCTGAACTAGGAGTCATGCTCTCACAGCATGGGGGCACATATTCCGACTCCTACTGGGGCGGGCAGTGGCAGGAACTAACCAGATCACTTCCTGCGGGCGGAGGCGGCTGCACCTTGGCCTCGGCTCACAGCACAGCAGGCATGGGGACTGGACGGGGCAAGGCACACTTCCCTTTGAATAAACACAAAGTTGTCTTGAATAGATACACTTCTTTTCATTTTCTCTCCTGAAATGTTGTAATGCCAGCGTGTTTATGTGTTTGTATAGCCAAGACTCTTGGCTCCAGTGAGAAAACAGCCTACTCAAACTAGCCCAGACAGAAAGGGAAGTTATCTTCTGTAACCAAATGAGGGAAAGACAGGAAGTTGCTGATGCCAGGGTCAACCAGAGCCAAGTACAACTGGAACGAGGGAGACAACCAGACTCACATGCAATAAAGATTCTCCAATTGTTTGCCTTTCCTTTTGTATTAGTTTCCTAGGGCTGGTGTAACCAAGTAACACATACACAGTGGCTTAAACAACAGAAATTTATTCTCTCACAATTCTAGCAGGTGGAAGTCTGAAGTCAAGGTCTTGGAAGGGTTGGTTCCTTCTGGAGGCTCTGAGGGAGAATCTGATCCAAGCCTTTCCCTGCTTCCTGGCTGTATGGCAGTCCTTGGCATTCCTTGACCTGTCGCTGCATCACTCCAATCTCTGTGTTTCTCCAAAGTCTCCTTTATAAGGTACCAGTCATTGAATTTAGGGCCCACCCTAATCCAGTATGGTCTCATCTAAGTAAGACTGTATCTGCAAAGACCCTGTTTACAAATAAGTTCATATTCACAGCTTCGGGGGGTTCGGACTTCTACATGTCTACCTGTTGAACACAACTTAACTCACTACACCTTAAACGTCACAACTGGTAGCTTTAGGGAACCCATTTTTGCCACCAGAGTAGAAGGGACTCTCTTCCCTTGGATTCAATTAAGAAAAGTCTCCCAGGAGATATTTATTTGGTGCAGGACCTATATTTTCTGTAGCACACTAGATAATTTAACCTATACCATCAGTTTGTTTCAACACCGTTAAGTACATGGGGCTGTGAATGGGAAGTGGGATTTGGTGAGTTTGTACAGGCTGCACTGAAATGCCGATATATCCCAGAGTGACATGGGCAGAGAGTATAAGTGTATTTACAGGGCCCTCCAAGGAGCTGGGGAGAAATGTGGAAATGTTGGACTTCCCCACCTGGGTTATTGTGGATTTTACCGCAAATATTGGGGACTGTCACTTTGGTGCACCGACCCTCAATCTGGGGGCTTTCCCTTGTGAGGCTAGTTGCTGCAAGGGAGAAGCTAAGCCTACTTATAATTGTGCCTAGGAATCCCCCTCAGAGAGGCTCTTTGTTGGTCAGATGTGGCCCTCTCTCTCTAAGCCCATTTGGCAGGTGAACTTACTACCCTCACCCCTACATGGGACATGACACCCAGGGGTGTAAATCCCCTTGGCAATGAGGGAAACGACTCCTAGGGATTAGCCTGGACCCAGCACTGTCAGATTGAGAGGATCTTCTTGACCAAAAAGGGGAAGAGAGATGAAGCAAAATAAGGTTTCAGTGGCTGAGAGATTTCAAATGGAGTCGAGAGGTCATTCTGGAGAGTATTCTTAGATGCTATATAGATATCACCTTTTAGTTTTTAGTGTGTTGGAATGGCTAGAGGGAAATACCTGAAGGTGTCGAACTGCAACCCAGTGACCTTGATTCTTGAAGACGATTGTATAACTTTGTAGCTTGCACAGTGTAATTGTGTGATTGTGAAAACCTTGTGGCTCACACTCCCTTTATCCAGTGTATGGAGAGATGAGTGGAAAAATGGGGACAAAAATTAGATGAAGAGTAGGGTGGGATGGAGGGGATGGAAAGACCTAGGTGTTCTTTTTTGCTTTTAATTTTACTTCGGATCAAGGAAGAGTTTCAAAAATTGATTCTGGTGAGGAATGCACAAATGTATGATGGTGCTATGAATAACTGATTGTACACTGTGGGTGACTGTAGGGTGTGTGAGTATATCTCAATAGAAATGTATTTAAAGGGGAGAAGGGAAATGGGATGTTTTGGATGTTCTTTTTCTTTAAATTTTAATTTTACTTTTTGGAGTAATGAAAATGTTCAAAGATTGATTCTGGTGATGAACGCACAACTATATGATGATACTGTGAACAACTGATTGTATACTTTGAATGATTGTATGTTATGTGATTATATCTCAATAAAATTGCATTAAAAAAAAAAAAGTGTCCCAGAAGGAATCTGATTAAACTGCCTGGGTTTTATGCCTAACCCTGTGCAAATGGATGTTGGGTGCTGGGAATGATATTTCCCTCTAATACCACAGGCTGAAGTGCATGCATGCATGTGTATGTATATAATGCATGTATGTGATGCATGCATTAATTGGTTGGTTAGTTGGTTGTGGGTGGGGAGGGGAAGGATGCTGAGGTAAGCAATTTCTAGAGAGAATAAGAGTGGTATGGCCAGAGGTAGGGCATTTAGGATCAGATCTCCAGCACTTCACATGTTCCCCTTTCTCATTCCACTTACTTATCCACCCCTGGTGAGCCAGAACTCCAGAATGGGTCAAGATCTCTGCATGGTGTATTTATTGATGCTTGCCATTTCTTTCTTTGTGCATTTTAAACATTTTTCCAAATGTTCTGCAGTAAATGTGTATTACCTTAATTATATATATATATATTTTTTAAGAATATAATAAGTAAGTTTTCATTAACCAAGGCTGAAATCTTAAGAATTAAAACATAGAAAAATACTCATTTTAGGTCTGATATTTCTTGCAGCATAAATGCCTTTTGAAAGTTATTTGCAAGGCTGAATGAATATCTTGAGGTGTATGTAGCCATGGCCATTTTTTTTTTTTTTTTTTTTTAGGAAGGAGAAAGGATTCTGAGCAGGAAAGTAGGAAGGCTTCAAAGACTGGCTTCATAAAATTGTCTCTATAGCTTTTTCACGTATATTCCTGTAACCTGGTCTGACTCAGGCACATTTTGCCCATTTCCCTCCAGGGACTATGGAAGAATTGGTGCAGTTTCTGGGCCTCCGTATTTACCTTTTGGCTCAACTCACCATCCAGGACAGGAGAGGAGGATGTGAGCATAGCTGTCAAGAAGCTGAGAAGCTGATTAGGAACATGGCAGAACTGAAAGACTGTATGTCCCCATAATGCCTGAGAGGAAACCAGGAGGAGGAATAGTACCTTATAATCTGAGTTCTTTTCATTTTTTTTTAAATTATAAGAGTCACTTAATGTTAAAGAATATTATGAATAAAGAGCAAAATGTTCTCCATCCTAAATTCTCTTCCTTTGCTCTTCTGTGGTTGCCAACGTTTCTACAATTAACATGTAAATCTTTCATAAATTAAAAAATATTAGAAATAAAGTCCAGGAAATTTTTTTTTTTAGATCATTCATAATTCTGCCAACCTAGCAAAGCAATGTCCAAGTTTAGGAGTGTTTTGGAGTCTCTGTCCATCTCACAAAGTCAGAAGGCAGCAGGAAATGGACCAGGATGTGCAGTTACAGGGTGACTTCTCAAGCAGCCAAAGGGGAGGCATGGGTAGTTTCCTGAAAAGAGCAGGCACACTTATCAGCTGCTAATAGAAGACTTAGAAGTGTCGGCGTGAGAGGAAGATGTTCAGAAATCCTGGACAGAAAAAAGACCAGAAGTTTTCGCTGAAGCCACGTTTGGGACCCATTCATTCTGCAAACAGTTCCTGTTGTCCTACTCTGTGCCAGGTGTCAAAGATACAGAGGGGAGGCAAGATAGAGTTAAAAAAAAAGCCATGGAACCAGACTTTCTGGGTTTAAATCCTGACTGGCTGTGTGACTCTGGGCAAGTTACTTAACTGCTCTGTGCCCCAGTTCTCTTATAGGATTTCGGAAATTACATGAGTTAGTATATATGCATGCTCTAAACAATGAGAGCCTAGTGTGTGGTAAGAATTAGGTAAGTGCTTGTTGTTACAATGATGGTCCCTGTCCCTAAGGAACCTGTAGTCCAGAAACTGAAACAGCACAACCCTGAAGTCTGTGGAACAAGGTGAAGGACCTGACAGATTCTTTTGCTCAGATGCAGAGTTGCTGGGAGCCTCCCCTGCCGAACAACTTGGAGGAAATCATGTTGCCCAAGACTCTGGCCCCAGGTGCCATTTTGTAGGTCATTGGGTCACAGACGGTGCTGTCACACAGTGAGAGTCATTTGAAGTGGGAATGGGAGGATAATAATGAAGACTTTTACTGAGTGCTTACTCTGTGACAGGCACATTTCTGAATGCTTCATAGGAATTAATGCACTTAGCTCCCCAGGTTATTACCACCTTTTTAACGATGAGGAAACTGGCACATGGAGAGATGATGTCACTTGCTCATGTTCACACAGGGCGTATGTGGTAGAGCTGGGATTTGAACCCAAGTAGTCTGTTTCCAAAATCAGTCTACACGCTAGGAGGGTCACCTTTCAGACATGCTACTTACATTGACTACAGTGGAACTGTGCAAATTGTGCCCCTGGATGCAATTCCACCCAATTAATTGAGTGTGTCATTTATTTGATTCTCCTGTCAGCATTTACTGGGGCTCTGCTATAAGTAGGACATGGTGGACCCTGTGGAGTGCAGAAAGAAAGCCAGGGTCCCCTCCTCAAGAAGCTGTTTCAGGAGATACAGTTTGTGCCCAAATGCAGAGAGTGACAAGTCCTCCCTGAGGAGGAGATACAGGGCTTAGAGACAAGGAGACAGGAAGGATGACTTTGGGCTGGGGGAAGCAGCAAAACCTCAGAGAGAGAGACTGGAGTTGGAGCTGGGTCTTAAAAGACAGAAGATTTTTGACAAATGATTATTCAAGAAAATGGAATTCCAGTCCAAGAGAACAGCATGAGGAAAGGCATGGAGATGGGAAAGCATAGCATAAAGCATACACGAGAGAGAGTGGCAGGTGAAGGCTGCACAGAATAGTGAGGGCTTCATTGCAGAAGCCTTGAACTCTGGGTTGTGAAGTTGGAGGGGACACTCTGGAAGGCTCTTGAGAATGGGAGCAAAACGATCAGCACTGGGATTTGGAAGAATGATCCTCAATTCATGTAGGATGAGTTTCAGCAAGAGAGGCAGGAGATAGGGAATGAGTTAAACAGAAGAGGGAATTGGAAGGAGAAAAGAAATGGGAAGGACAGTGCACATAGGATTAGGTCACTGCTCAACCTCCCTTTGCTACTTAAAACTCCTCGAATGGCTTCCCAGTGATCTTAAGCTGAAGCTCATTGTCCTTCACATGACCTGAAAGCTGCCTTTGCCTCTTGGTTCCTTTGTGGTTGCTAGTGCATCACCACCAGCCTTCTTCCAATTCCTGGAATATACTCTTCCCCTCCCTTCCTTGAGCCATCTCACGTGATGTTTCCTCTGTCTGAAATGCGCCCTGCCATCCCACACTTTTCCCTATTCTTTGCCAAATTATTTCCCGTTCTTCCAGGTTTCAGCTCTGTCAAAACCTTCCTGGTGGAAGCAGCTCCAATACAGAGATTAATGCATCCAGTATGATAAATAACAAAGAGTCCAAAAAGTGCTCAATACAGTACCTAATGAGATACAATCATTTCTGTTAAAGCCTGATGAAAGAGCAAAGTACACAAAACAATATTAGCAGCCTTTATTTTAATACTTTTACTAATAGGGTCCAGAGTGAAGACAGCTTACACTGGAAAAGGAAAAAGTCCCCAGGGAGCTGCTCTCGACTTAGATAAAGTTGTGAAAAAGTTTTGAAGAGTCTGAGAATGAGCATCTTCTCCTCTTTAATGAATTGCAAAGAGGGAAGTACTGGAAGAATTAGTTTTGAGAATGGTGACTTTGACGCAGCTGCCAGAAAATCTTTTCTCCCTTTGGATCAGTTACTCCAGGGATCAAGACTTTATCTCATAAAATAAAAGTAATATACCAAAGTTTGGACTTTCTGGTTTTGGTGATTTCAAAACATGTCAGCAAATTCCTTGACATTACACTCATCAATATGTAAGAGTCTAAGTACCCCCTTCTTGGATATGCACTGACATTAGTGATTGTTTTATAAATAACAGAATGCTGTAATTGAGACACTGGGTGAATTTTGAGTCTAGGTCATAAAAAGACATAAACTTCTACCTGGCTCTCTCTTGGGGCATGCACATTGCAGCTCTGAGACAAAGTCTAGCTACCCTGAAGTTACCATGCTGGTAAAAACAGAGAGAGATCGCAGAGAGATAGAGAAGCAGGAGCAGCCCCAGATCTTCCAAGCTGGGCTATGTGACTGCTCCCAGCCCAGATTATGAGACTGAGTGAGCCTTCGGATGATTCTGGCTCCACCCTGTCTGCAGCCGTATGAGAGGCCCTCAGTGAGAACTGCCCAGCTGAGCTCGGTCACCCCCAAAACCAAGAAAAACAATAAAAGGAATATTGTTATTTTAAGCCAAAAACAAAACAAAACAAAAAACCAAAAGTCCCCACAAAAACACAAAACAACAATAAAAACAACAAAAACAAAACAAAACAAAACAACCTTCTGAGACCTGCATTATATGTTCTTGGTACCTTTTCTTTTGCAATTTTACATTTATGTGATTATTTAACTAATTCCTGCCTTGATTGTATGCCCCAGGAGAACAGATAAATATCTGTTTTGCTCACCCATGTACCCCCAGCACCAATCATCTCTTGAGATATACTCTCAGAGTGTTAGATCAATGAATGGAGAATCTATAAGATTTGGTAACTGATTGAATAAGAGAAAAGAAAGATAATTCCAGACTTTTGAGCACCAGGGAGAGAAAAAATGCTGTTGCCATTTACAACAGTAAGGAACATGGGAGGAACCATCTTCCACGAAAGATAATGAACCCAGCATAGTACTTATTGATTTTGAGGTGTCAGCAGGTCATCAATTTGTTCACCAGGGCATAGCAAATTTAACACTAGAATTTAAGGGAAACTTTATAGCCAGAAAAAGAATAGTGAAGAGTTTGAAGGCGTATCAGTGAGGATTATTTTGCCTGCATGTAGCAGAAAATCCAAACTAACAGAGGCTCAAATACAAAAGGGTTTGTTTTCTTCTCCCATAAAAGAAATTTGGAGGAAGGCAGTCCAGGGCTGGTGTAGTGGCTCCAGTCACCTGAGAACCAGCCTCCCTCTATCTTTCTGTGCCACCATTCTTGGCATGTGGGTTCTGTCTTCAAAATTGTGGTCCCTGATGACAGAGGTCTACTCACCATATCTGCCTTCCTGGTAGCAGGCAAGGAAGAACCAAGAAGGTAAAATGGACTCTCCTGAAAGCCTGATCCAACAGCTTCCACTTACATCTCATTGGCCAGAACTTAGAAAACAGGTGCATGTTGCTTCAAGAAAACCTGGACACACTGCTCCCTTGAATAAAATCAGGGCTCTGCTATGCAAGAAGAATGGGTATTGGGTGGGCATCTGCCTGATTGTACCATGGGAGGCAACAGCTTGGGTCGTGTGGGAAATGTGAAATTGCATAAATGTTCCCCCAGCTGAGCAGAATGACAGTACCTGTGACATAGATGCAGAATTTTAGAGTGACAAGGAATCTTAGTAATCGCCTAGTCTAGTCCTGCATCTTGCTTATGAAGAGACGTGGCCAGAGTCACATAGCAAGTGTGTGCCAGAGCTAGGGCCAGAACCGAATTCCCCTCAATCTGGTGATGGAACAGACGGTGGGGGTGTTTGTAGCAGCTCCACCTGAACATCCCTGAATAAGTACTGACTCATGCACCCTTACAGTGGTTCAAAGGACAGGCTGAGATGGAGCAGACTTGGATTTGAATACCAGCTGTGTGACCCTGGCCAAGTTACCCAGTATCTCAAAGGCTCAGCTCCTTATCTGTGTAATGAGGTAATGGTACAGAGTAGGCGCTCAGGAAATGGTAGTCATGACTATCACCGTTTTTAGAAAGCAACAAATATTTTTGGAATAATTGAATGAATCCATGGACAAATGAAACATGAATGAATAAAATTGGGACAGACAACTATCCATCTTAGATGGTTTAGCTGTTTGCTTGCTAAGAGATAGAAATCTGAATAGGTAGCACTTTATACGCCCTTCCTTTAAATTCTGTCACTCTAGCTTTCAACATTTGCCCTCTTAGCATCTGTGCATCTACAGACTTATTGTGGCCTTCCTGCCAAGCCGGCCACTGCTCTCCATGAGATCTGATCCCCTTCGATACACATCACTCCCGTAAAGGATTAGCTAGACACAGACCGCCTCCGCTCCTTGATTTTGTTTTCCTTTTCTCACCCCAACACATCCTCTCACTATTCCACCTTCTCCTCATCAACTTCCTCTCCCAGTCATCAAGCAACATATTTTGAGTGTTTACATAAGACCCAGCTTAGTGATGTGGGACAGTAGTCATACACTCTGGTGTTGAATACTTGCAATATGATAATGCATGAGCCATAATGTTGCTTTACAAGGCATCATTACTTTAAGGTAATATACATGTATCTTACTCTAGCATAACTTTTCTCACCCTCTCTCTTTACCTCTGACATTTTTCCAACTCACTGTCATTTGCATTATTAGTAATTCTTACGGAATTTAAAAGGATAGGAAATGGCCATATTCATGGTCTTTTCTGATGTAAAAAAAATCATTTTGTCAATTTAATATCAACAAGAGGTAAAATAGCATTAGATTACCAAATGAAATATGCGAAACTCTGTAAACACTCATTAAAATTAATTTATTTTCATTAGGCATATAGCAGATTTTAGTTTTATTTGGAAATGCAGAATTTATGTCTATTGTAAAATATGGAAATAAGCCCCATGTTGCTGTAGCCAGGACTGCAAACCAGCTGGAGAGGAAGTGGAACTCAATATTTGCTTCTCCTGGAAGGTTTCATATCCAGAGAGCCTGGAGTCCTCTCTGCAGGAAGAACACTCCCACATTTCCTCCCTGAAGGGGTTCTGCTTCTGCCACAAAACTAGTGGGTGACTTTGGGGAAGCTGCTTCTCTTCCCAGGGCCTCAGTTTCCTCATCTGCAAAATAAAGATTAAATTCTTACCAAGCTAAGAGCCGTCACACTCAAATGTGCATAAAAACCCGTGTAGAGATAAGTTAGAGACGGTAATCTTAATGCTATGGGAGTGCTCAACAACAACTATGGTTTGTTATTTTTTGGAGGGTATGGTAGGAACATGTTGGAAGCAATGTAGTTATTTTAGGTTATTTGTTTTTATTATTCTTTTGTTTTGGTTTTGTTTGAAATGTTTTTTATTGTTTGTTTGTTTTTTAATTTTTTGATTAATAAAGTTAAAAACAAATAAAGTACTGGAAAGTGTTTCCAAAGGATCACTGTTAAAAAAAAAAAAAAAAGCCTGTTAACAGAGTCCTAAAATTGCAGTCCAAGGTCAACCATAATCCTCCCCACTCCAAGCTAATTCAGTAGTCTGGGGTGTGGCTCTGGAATCAGTAGTATTAACAAACACCCAGATAATTCTCAAGTAGGGAGCTCGAGGACCACGCCGAGAAATCCACTCTGAGCCTTTATCCAGCCTCACATTCTGAGCCTGTCTCTAAAACATATTGCAAATACATTCTCAAAAATGAAAAAAAAAAAAAAAACATAGGAGAGAACCCTCTTTTTCCTGAGAGAAGGGGATCTGAAGAGCAAGTGCCATATTTTCCCATGGATGAGCTGTTTCCCAGGGATGAACCAACCTCTCTACCCTGGGTAAGCCCAACTTGACTAAACACTGCTGGGGGGCTGCCTTTTATATTATCTAACTGTTCCCCATGAATGGCTTATCTCCGTCAAAGCACGAGTCCTCTGAAGTCTGCTTCGTCTTATCAGGCATCTTTAGCAGTCCCAGCACAGTGCCAAGGGAGCCCCAAAGGCCTGCTGAGATACCAACACAAGTGATGGGGTGGCAACTCTGAGTCCTGGAAGAGGAAGTCGTCTCAGTTTTCAGAGGAGTGGGTAAAGAGGAATACTTATCAATCCAGGAGAAAATCTTTGTCAAGCATTTTTCCCCTAGCACACTGGTGCAGTCACCTTAAAAGACCAGCTCCCTTCGTGATGGCTCTGAGAGGCAGAGGTGGAGATGTTTAATTTCTCCCACGAGGCTTTCCTATTGCTAGGTTAAGGAGACCTGTGCAATTGGGCATGTTTTGGCATTTAAATCAGGGACTGCTTAGTGTACAAGAAGTTGAAATAATAATAGTAGAAGTTAAAACTTAATATGTGCCAAGCACTGCTCTAAGTAATTTGCATGTATTAATGCATTTAAACCTCACAACAAACCTTTGAGAGAGGTATGATTATTATACTGATTTCACAGAAACTGAGGCATAAAGAGGTTTAAGCAACTTGCTGAGGATCACACACTCTGGTAAGCAGGAGGCCCAGGATTCAAGACCAGGCAGTTTGACTCTGAAGCTGAAGTTCTTGACCACTTTGCTCTACTCCTCTCATGCTTTGAGAAGTCTCAGCTCGCCCTTGGATGAGGGATCCTATGACCCTAAAGAGCTCCCTAACCATCACTGTGCCAGTTTGGACTTGTTATGTACCCCATAAAAGGCCATGTCCTTTTAATCCAATCTTGCTGGGGCAGACCTATTGTGGGTGGGACTTTTGAATAGGTTGTTTCCATGGAGATGTGACCCCACCCATACAATGTGGGTCTTAATCCTTTACTGGAGTCCTTTAACAGAGCTCACAGAGAAAGAGCTCAGAGAAGCTGAGAGAGTGAGAGAGACATTTTGGAAAGAAGCCAAGATATGTAATCCAGAGTTTGCCTCAGAGTGAAGCAAGCCAAGGACCCACAGGAGCTGAGACAGAAGCCCAGAGACATTTTGGAGAAAGCCACTGAAACCAGAAGCTAAACCCAGGAGAGAAGGTTCAGCAGAGCCAGCCTTGTGCCTTCCCATGTGATAGAGGAACCCTGGATGCCATTGGCCTTTCCTCAGAGAAGGTATCTACCCCTTGATGCCTTAATTTGGACATTTTCATGGCCTTAGAACTGTAAATTTGCAACCTAATAAATCCCCATTGAAAAAGCCAATCCATTTCTGGTATATTGCATTTTGGCAGCTTTAGCAAACCTGAACAATTGCTTTTCCAATTTTCTTACTTGTATCCTTGTTCTGCAAGAGGGCAATGAGGAGGAGTATCCATTCAAGGAGGAAACAGTGCTCTGCAGAGTAACCCAGGGCAGTCTGGATGCTTTACTTTGCAGTAAACATTCAGGAACCTTGGGAAAGCTGACAGCCTAGTGGGCAGAGGAAATGCAGTGATGATCAGGGCCTGTTATAAACATACATGCAGTTGTGAGAGAAGCCAGAGCAACTGAAGGGCTAGTGCATTTTCCTTTGTTGGTTATATATATTTTTTTCCAAGTAAGCATGCTCTTATTCTTTGGGTGATTCAATGAAAAAATAAAACATCTAGTACATACTATGTTTCCTCCTGTAGGAGGTGAGCAGATGGGAGAGATTCACTATAATGATGAATCACTGCCTGGATTTGAAGCAAATGCACCCAGAAACACACACAGGGTCTAGATTCAGTAAATAACCAGCTGACTGGCACTTCTAGAACAAATTTCTACCCCTGATTTGTTTTCCTAATTTTTCTCTCTTCATTTTTCGCTGCTTTGAAGCTGTCCTAAGCAGCAGCCTTCTCACTCTCTCCATTAAAATGCAGAGCTAACCTCCTTCTACCTTCAGAGTCCTAGAAGCCAAACGCAGTACAAAGGGGAGAAGTGAGGACAGGACTAGAGAGGAACATATAAAAAATAAAAATGAATATTATTACCAAAAGGAACCGTCTGCCAACGTCCCTGTGTATATATTAACTCAGCTGCGAAGCTCTGTAACAACAAGGAATTAAGCCAATGCATCATCTTTTTAGTGGTTGCTCAGTTGATTTACTATTAACTTTAAACAACCAATTGTGAAATGAGCACTTCACTTTGCCATAATGATGATGAGGCTTTGCCCAGTACTTTTTTTTGTAATATAAGCTTGCAAATTGGTAAGATAAATTCAGCTATGCTTAGTACACTCTTCCAGCCCTCCAAAGGAGCCAGATATTCAGGTGGGGAAAAACTGCTTAATTTAACCAGCTTCATGGGGTCATATCCAGAAGTTCTCAAAACTGGCTTTATTTTTCTTTGATTTAGCATATCTTACCCTGAAAATCGGAAATGCCAAGATTCGGGCTTTTGTTGTCTGCATGGGCAATGAGAAATGATTTCCTTTTCTTCATGCTGAAAGACATATGTTTTGGATGCCCCTCGTTTTCTCACAGGCCTGCAAGATTATGTAGGTGACAGTAGGAAGGAAGCCCACAAAGAGGCTTCTTGTCGACAGCTGGGTCATGGAGACAGTCTGAGCACCTGTTTCTTACTTCTTGCTTGGCGTTCTGCTGGGTCACATGTGTCTTTTTATCCTTTGCTTCTCACAGTTGGATTTGTGCTCTGCCTCCTTGTGTAATTTGTGACTATAAAGAAAAGCTGCTGATTTCTTCATGTGGCTTGTGGAGCCGGTGTCATTACTTTGCAGCCACACCTTGTAAGTCTCTACAGGCTACAAGACCGTGTCTGTCCCCTGCAGTTCCGAGAACAATCCTCAGCGAACACTGACAGGAAGGGCCATTATGGTCACTGATGTTCTCACCATCTGGAATGGTTACAGTTGTCAGGATCTGAGATGACTCACAGTGCTGAGGAATCATTACTCTAATGGCAGCACTAATCAGAAGGGATGACGCTGTTGCTAAGTGCCGCTGCCTGAAGAAAATGCCCTGCCAGATGAAAAGGAAGGGCTGTTCATTTGCTTTTGCCCATTTGAAAATGAAGTGGCTTGGAATGTCATCCTTGCTCCCCTCTAACCACAGGCCATCCTTCATGTCAGGAGACGTACCCAGGCCAGCTTTCAGGAGTGCTGGGCTGTCTGTATGTGCAGAGGAACTGCTGGGCTCTCTGTCCTTCCTCTGTGGCCAGCTGCACCCCAAGGAAACTGGGCAGTTCTCTCCTGAAGGCTTAGCAGTTTGGTGTAGAAAAGGCAGCACAAACAGATGTAGATGCAGGTTTTTTTTTTTTTTTAACCGCAATCCCTTTCCTCCAGCAGTTGCCCTCGTGCTATTCTGTGCAAATGCTAACCTGACCACAGGCACACTGGCTGCTGTCAGCGTTTATTTACCCTTTGGAAATTCTCATTGGCAGATGGAGAAAAGAGTGTGTGGGTGGGTTGGGGGTAGGGGGGTGGTCAAAAAATACACACTGAATCTTAACTGCCTGCCAGGCACCTTGTAAGCTCCAGAGATAGAGCAGAATATTCCTTGCCCTCAAGGTGCTTACAGAACTTCACTCTAGTGGCCTCCTTGAATGTTAAGTAATCTTTTATTCTTCTTGAATGTGGGAGCAAGCAATTTCACCAGCGTTTTTAGGAAGCCCACTGTAAGGCAGCTTAGAGTGAGAGAAGGGCAGGCAAGACAATTGGTGTTTGCTTATGGCAGTGTAAGGACTACAAGGTTGGTCCACAGCCCAGTGGGGCACGGCTCTGCCTTCCTTCAAGGCAGAACCCATCATGCTGGGAGACCTTTCAGTTAGTAGGACCCTTTGCAAGTAGTGGAAGAATTGGCCACTAACGAGCCAGAATCATAGGCAGCAGCCCTTCCAGTGGGTAGACTGCTTGTCTGGCCTGCCCACCCTGTCTACAGGAGTCAGTAAGGTAGGTCCAACCCCTCCAGATATCTGTACCTAACAGCACCTTTATGGTAACAAAAGGAGTGGATTAAAATAAATGACCTCTCCCCAGGGGATGAGAACTTTCTGCAGTTTAAAGCACACAGACCATAAGCACAGACCCAAAATGATATTTGGTGTGCTGGCTCATGAAGTTGCTAATGAGAACACTGAGTCACAAAGGAAGTCTGTTTGGCTCTGGTCTGGCAACTTCTTCTTGTGACATATAAGGTCAACTGCTCCCCCACCATCTCTTTTTCCGTACCAGGCTTTTCAGGGATGCCTTATGGGTTTTAAAATTTAAATTATATATTATATTACTAAAAAGGGATGCTTCCTCCAAGGTGTTCGGCAAAGTTGCCTGCTACTAGCTTTTCTTACCCTTGGAATAGCATCTCAGTTTCCAGAGGCTTTGTCTTCTAACCTGGGCACTCTTGGCTAGGACAAGCCCTCTTTCTGTGGCACAGGTAGGTGTTACCTTCTGCACTGTTTGGTGGGAAGACTGTGTCCAGCTGAAAATCCACCCCTATCCTCTTCCTCTTGGGGCAGAAACAAGGGTGCCACGATGTTTCCCCTGGAGGCATCAGCTCAGGATGTCCATATTACCACTATTGCCCCATGGGGGCCTCATCTTCCTTTGCGCTGATCTTCCCATCGCTCCTCTCCTCTTACCCCTTGGCCTTGCCTTACACGGCTGCTCGTCCTGTTCACCAGTGTTCCTAAGAACCCTGTTGTAAGGAGACCCAGCAGCATCTTAATAGTAAAAGCTAACACTCATGTAGCATTGACATTGTTACGTGCTGTCGTAGAGCACTTTATCAAATAAAGTCCTTTTATCCTCACGACCACCCTCCTTCTATTACTTTCTGCCTTTTGCAGACAAGAAAATCAAGGCTGTGTAACTTGCCTGAGGTCAACAACCAACCAGTAAAAGAGCTGAGACACAAACCCGCAAAGTCTGGCTCAAGAGTCCTATGCTTAACGGCTATGCAAACTGCCCCCAAGGTTGGCAATAGGGGGGAAATCACCGCCTGGGCAGGCAGCCAGATGCTCATCTTCTAATTACCAATGTTGACCATCCCTCAGGGACTATCCCAGTCGAGACTGCAGCTCACCCTCTAACAAACTGACCCAGGCAAAGTCTCACAGGTCTACTTTGAATTCCTCACAGCACAACCAAGACTGTGTGGAAATAATTAAAGCAAACCTAAACAAAAGCTCAGACAGTGACAAGCTTTGTTCCCCTGTGGCTCGCCCAGTGTGCCTCTATCTTGCTCTCAGGCTGCCTCCGTAGTTGAGGCCATCTTATTCCCACTGCAGGGGATGGAGTGACAGTGTGTCTAAATCCAGGCCCAGGGGAGGGAGATCATGAGAAGAAGAGATTGCCCTTCTTGTCTGGCTGCCCTGCCCTCTCAGGTCTGGTTCCCCACTGAGGAACAGCCTCTTCCCTGGGAATGAGCCCCCACCTTCAGGGGAAATTCCTCTCCCTACCCACAGGGGGAATTCCTCTCCCTACCCACAGCGGGGTGGTCTACCTTGTGCCCTCACCAGGACCCCACATATCTTAATGCAACTGAATGAGCCTGTATCACCAGCCTGAGTTCTACAGGTCTAGGAGCAGAAGGACGGGGTGCCCCTGCCATCCTCTCTACAATGGAGGGGGAGGTTTCTGGCCACAAGAACAGTCTTGTAACTTGTCAATGTAGACTCATTCTGATCTCTATTAACCGTTTTACTCACTGCCCTGGCAAAAAGACATTCCATTAAAGAGATGAATGGTGGCATGGGGTGGGGGTGGGGTGACCTGAATTTACTGAGGAGTATAAGGAACAGTTGCCTTTTGTTTCATGTATTAATGCATTGTGAAGATATTACGACTAACAGAGTTATCCAATTAGCCCCAAACACTTAGAAAGCAAACCTGATAGCGACACAAGCAAAGTTAACACAGGTCTTCCAGAAAGCTGTCCCAAGCCTATATGCTTCCTTTATCTTGTCCACATTGCCCAAAACCTTTGGGCTTTGCAGGCTCTGGCTTCAGATTTCTGCCTGTGCAATGATAACTCCTTGTTAGAGTGTGGTGTGTTAGAAAATTATTTCAAATTGAGTGCTGGTCAAAGGCTGGGCACGCTGCAGAAGTGAAAGTCTGGTTTTTGCTTTGGGGACAACCTACTGTAGTTTTTCTTAAACCCCTGCCTGAGGATCAAGCGGGATTTGTGTGTGTGTGTATGTGTGTGTATGTTGCTCCCCAGTAGAAACCTATTTCTGATTTTGAAGTAAACATAAGTTGTTTTTTATGTGCTTGTGGGAGCCCCCGGCCCCCAAGTGTCTTAAAAACTGCACACAACAGTTTGCTTGACCTAGGACCTATTCTCCTTGTAATATCAGATGCTAACTGTAATCTATACCCAAAACTACCTCCTCCCTGAGACTCACTGAGCTACTGTTATCTCTATAATCCTCCCCTCCTCCCTGTTGATTACAATCAACCCCTCCCTACATTGCATGACCCTGCTCCTTGCCTTATGTTCTCATACCCATTGCAATGTCAAGCCTTTATAACCAGCTTATTTAGCCCCCGCAAAGGGCAGACTATTTCCACGTGTGCTCTGAACACGCCACCATTCAGAGCAGTTCCTGAATCCATTCAGAGAAGCTCCTGATTTCAGGGCAACGTGGCTTGACTTCCCCACCCTGTAGGTAAGCCCCATAATAAAAGCTCATGTCTCAGAACGTGTCTGGTGCTTTCTTTAGTCCTTTAGCTACAAAAGCCCTCTTGGACCATGACAGTGCTGAAAATCAGGTGGTGGTGTTTTTTTTAATCATTTCTGGCTTGAAACAACAAATGTGCTATCGTGATTATGACAGTGGTTTAGGGTGGAGTTATTTAAAAGGCAAGTAAGATACTCCCAAATGTTATTACATTGAAATATTAAACACTGGAAACTCAGTTTACCAACAGCTCATATTTTGGGTGATTTTGAGAGCAACTGAGTCAAGTATTTTGAAAGATGCTTAGAAATGGGGCAGGGAGGAAATAGTGATTCGATTTATCTTACAAAGAGGGGAAAGAAGAGGTCTTTTCATAGTTCAGAAAAATCCATCAACTCACAGAAGGAATATATTTTAAGCCCCCAAGAAGCATTTGCATTTTGCCTCCGAGCAAGCCGATGTCATAGCCAGTGCTGCGGCATTATTACTAACGGCTGATCAGGCCTGAAGGCCATGGTGAACCAGGCTAGGGCTCCTATCTAGTTTTTAACACCTCCCCTGTGCTTAGTTCCCATGCATCTCGCTTAAGGTTGGCGACAGTTTAACATTTTTGCCATTTTTTTTCTAAATTTCAGGACTGGCTGGTTGCATTAATCTTGGTGACCATGGTCCTGCTCATTCTCGAGGTGATGGGGCAGGGCCACGTCTGATAGTTACAGAATCCGTTCTAGTTTGCTTGCTTTCTCTCTTTGTTTTGTTTTATTGCTAATTGTATTCCACTTAACCTTCTGACTGACTTCTTGTCAGCATGTCTGCTAAGCTAAGAATCAGGAAGCCTGGATTTGATTGAATCTTACCCCACCATTTCTTAGTGGTTTGAACTTGGAGTTGTCATGTAAACCCTCTGCATCTCATTTCCTCATTTGTTATTTGGAGCTCATGAACCAAAGAATTTTAAATTTCAAGAACTGTTAGATGCTTTTTAGAACAGCAAAACCATTTCCCGTCCCTCCCCCCCCAAGAAGAAATTAAAGATGAGGGAATTAAATGAATTGCCCGAAACTACTACCTCACAGAGTTGATAATAAAAATGAGGTAATAAGCAAAAGATATTAGAATACTTATTTAATATTCTGCATCTAGAGTTGCCTTTGGCAAAATATTGAGGTAGATAAAGCCTGTTTTCTTATCTTGCCTTTCAGCTCCCCACTCATCTCTAAACACCAATTAAATTTACAGCCACTGTATTCAGGAAGGACTGTCATGCAATTATAGCATGTCTGATGTTGTTGTTGACAGAACCCTTAAGGATAGCTGGATTTGTATATCTCTGGAAATATGCAGCAGAGGTTTTATTAATTAATTTTTACAAGTATGAAGGTTGCATGCTGGTAGCAGCTCTGCTTTAGACTTATATGGCTACCACAGAGTGGTGAACATAAAAAGATTAGTGCACAATA
Organism: Choloepus didactylus; assembly: GCF_015220235.1. NCBI lineage: Eukaryota > Metazoa > Chordata > Mammalia > Pilosa > Megalonychidae > Choloepus > Choloepus didactylus. The sequence goes on along the minus strand of NC_051309.1, from coordinate 165,891,045 downwards.
AGGCAGTGCCTGGAGACAAATGGACAAGATGTTGGCAGTTTAGAAGACAGAAGTCTCTACATCTGAAAACCATTCTTTGTTTTGCCTTCTTAAAAACTAATTATTTCAAAGGCAACCCAATATGAAACAAAGTTAATGTAGAAAGTACATGTGAATGAAATATAATTCATTTTCACATACTTTTACTTCAATATACTTTGGCTCTTTTCGTTCAAAAATGTTGACCTAAATTCTTAGAGGAGACCCAGAATTACACTTTGGTTTAGGGCTGCAAACAAGAGTCCCAGGGGTTCATGCTAGACATTGGACAAAAAGTTCCAATCACTGGGAAACTTCTTTAAAATGGAGATTTTCTAAATCCTGACCCTAAATATCTTGAAGCAATAGAAGTGGAGTGGGTGCCTGGGTAACCATATTATTTTAAAGCTCCAGATGTTTTTCAGTATCTCCTGGTGGGATGCATTGGTCATAAGCCCAGACACTCCTTGAGAGGTATTCACTTGCTTCAAGACTAAAGTAGAGCCAATGTACAGCAAAAGTTCTGTACAAGTCAGAATCCTGGCAGGGAACAGATGGCACACTCAAACTGTGCGAAGAGAGGTTAACAAAGAGAAGACTTATGAGGGTGTGGGTAGGGTGTAGGGAAACCAAGAAGGGATGGTGCAGCACCCCAAGACTGGCAACAGCAGGGAGTCGTGACTACCTAGGTGTAAAGGGCCAAAGAGAGGGAGTACTTATTGGAATAAACAGAGGGTAGCTGTGTGGAGAGTGCCACCTGACAGGCTTTGTGGCCTTGTAAAAGGACACAACCAACCCACAGCAATTCTCCGGGAAGGAGCTTGGGGATCCTGACAACTTCTTTTCTTCACTGCATCCACCAGAGTCTCCAGAACCCAAGAGGAATGCACAGAGCAAGGGAGCCTGTGGGCATAGTTCATGAATATTAGCCATCCAGGACACAAAGCAGGGCGGGGAAGAGTGGAGAGAGGATCTGGAGGGACAAAAGGAAGATGGACAGCATGGGTCCTGTCCTTCAAACCTCTGTTCGCTAGAGGAAGCATCAGCCTATGACACAATGACATCAAAAGTGTCAGTGTGACAAAAGCTGACGGCAGGTATTTTGCCCTTACCCAGAAACAGCTTTACACAGCCAGTAAACTCAGCAGTGTGCTTTCCAATTAGTCCAGAAAATCTTTGTTTAAATGCAATGATGTTTATTTACATCTTATGATTTAAAAACCCACTTCTAGAAATAAGGAAATAATCAAAGATGTAGAGCAAAAATCAGTTCAAGGATATTCACTGAAACATGTACAATCGCACAAAAAAAGAGACAATCAAATGCCTGCCATGCACAATATAGTATTAAGTGAGAAAGCAGGCTACAAACTGAATATACTGTATAATGCTAATTGTGTAACAACAGATGTATAAGAGGCTGGAACATACATTGAAATGTTAGGGTGGTTATCTTTGAGTGACTGAATTAAGAATGATTTTTTTTTTCTTTTTCAAGGCTTTTTATTTTCCAACATTCTGTTGTTGAATGTAATTTATGTTGATTATCAGGAAAAAACAGCAAATGTTATTCTTTTAGAATTTCGTGGCTGCCTCAGATGATAAATATTCCCAATATAGAAACACACAGAATCTGCTCTGCCATTCTGCATAAAGTCATTGATTTACCTGCTGGCTGCCCATTAATTTGAAGGGAAACAGCCAACAGAAGGGCAGCCACCTCCTCTGAAACAGACAGCATGTGTCTGAGGGTGCCCCTTCCTTTGATGGAATATTGCTAAACAACGAAATTCTATCTATCTCCTGCGAGAAATGATTTCTGCTGGCTGTGCAAATGTCAGGCTGGAGCCTGCCCTTGGAGAGGCAGCTGCATTACTATGTATTTGTAAGATCAGCAGAGCCTATGCATGAATGGTCACAGTGGCTGATTTTACAAGCTACTCACAACGGGCATCTGCAAGTTGAAAACCGTAGCTCAGAATATATTTAATCTATTGTGAGTCCTTATTTCATGTTTTGCCGTTTTGAAAGGGTGTTGTTTTACCCAAGGGAAAATGCTCTCTGTGTAAAATGACTTCATATATGAAAATACAATATATTAACCTAATCTTGAAGCAGTCTGCCTACCTCTTATACCTTGTTTAACCACTTCTTGCCCTTGCACCACTTACAGTCTGGGGCAGCAACCTGTTTCACCAGCAGGAGAATGCAGGAATGTATGTTTTCAGAAGGAATTAAGTGTTGGTTGTGAATGACAGTGTTGAAAGGCTGGCTCCATTGATGTTTTGTCGAGTTCTCCCCCAGGCTTCAGGGGAAAGAGGACACCTCCATGGGTCCTAGGCCCTGCTGGGGGTTCTGCTCTGGGCCCCTTCACTTAAGACTATCTATTTTAGTGACAATGGCAGGGTCAGTATTTAATGGTACAGAGGCACCTGTCTGCTACTGGCTTGACACCAAATTATTTCATAAACTCAACAGATGGTAAGAGTTTTTAGCCCACACAGACTGTGCTTCCTTCAAAGGAAACTTGGTAAAGTCCCCAAACTTTCCATACCAACCCCCATCCCACACCCCAGTATCATTTGCTGTCAATTTTACTGTTGAAATCATCCTCCAGAGCTTTGATGTTTTAGCCAGGAAAATTAATTTTGACATCAAATAAACAGAATTTTACCCAAAGTTACAAGGGTGCTTTAGATTTTTTTTTGTTTTTTGTTAGAATAAAATTAAAAAAAAAAAAATTAGAATACAAAATGAACCTCAGAGCAGTCGTTCCTGACCTGTTAGGGTAGGCATGGCAGAAAAACTGAGAGGCCTTTTCTAAACACTGCTTGGGTCACATCCCAAGAAATTCTGACCTAGTGGATTTTGGGTAGAGATTGCGTATCTGTATGTTAAAAACACTCCACCTAAGAGCCTTGGCATTAGAAAAATTACTGGAAGTAAAGAGGCAATTCTAATATATTTATTCTTAGTAGAGTATCTTCTTAAAGGATGGCATTTTTTTTTCCTTTATGCTTTGTTGCATTCAGTAAGAAGATGTTGACTCTTATGGTTTGCTAATGCTGCAGTTGTGCAAAATATCGGAAATGGATTGGCTTTTATAAAGGGGGTTTATTTGGTTACAAAGTTACAGTCTTAAGGCCAGTGTCCAAGGTAAGGCATCAACAATAGGGTACCTTCACTGGAGAAAGGCCATTGGCATCCAGAAATCCTCTGTTAACTGGACAGGCACGTCGCTAGTGCCTGCTTGCTCCCAGGTTGCATTTCAAAATGGCATTCTCCAAAATGTCAGCATCAGCTTTCAATGGCCATCTCAAAATGTGTCTCTCAGCTGCAGCTGTTGAGGTCTTTCTGTTTGTGAGCTCTTTTATAAGACTCCAGTGAACTAATCAAGACCCACGCTGAATGGGTGGGGCCATACCTCCATGGAAACGTTCAATCAGAGGTCACACCCTAACCAAAGGTGTCACTCACAGTTGGGTGGGTCACATCTCCATGGAAACAACCTAATCCCAATATCCCATGAGATTGGATTAAAAGATCATGGCTTTTTCTTGGGTGACATAATATACTCAAACTGGCTCATTGACCCACTGCTTATTCCTGCTCCAAGCTACTGGTTTATTAATATTTGAGTGAGTTCCAAAAAGATAATGACCTTGACATAAGGGAGAAGGATTATCCTCCTATGTTAATGGTGTATTTCATATATGAGCAGCTCATTTTGCCCACAATTTTCTGAATGATAGCTGAGAGTTCCCTGATCTCAAACCAGAGTGAAAAAGATTTCATATTTCTTAACGGCTGGGCATGGCATTTTTTCTAAATAGAAATTACATGTGAGCATAAATAACTTGGCAAAGTGTTCAAAAGGCTAAGGCAGACATATCTGAAGATGACTGGAGATGCAGAACATAATACTGTGGCTGTATTTGACTCTAAGTATAATGTATCTATTCACATAGAAGAAGATGGAATTTTTTAAATCAGTATTTGGGAAAACTTAATTCTCTCTTTCTTCTTCTTCTATCTTACATAAATGTAACACACTATTGATGTTATCAAAACACCATCAGGCAAGGCCAGGGAGGGAGGTAAGTCTGCCTAGGTATTTTATGCATGTGACCACAGTTCTGAAAAAGTTGCTAAATTACCATGGCAGGTAGTAAAAGTTCAGTTAACACAAAGGAAAATGTTGCAATCAAAGAATCATTTCTTTATTAACTTAAAAATACAGAGCGGTAATTGTATGTCACTGTTGCTTCGTGGCCAGTTATTCCATCTGTCTGGTTTGAGCCCCTTAGAAAAGGCCTCGATAGCGCCTGCTGTGAAGGAAAGGACACAGATTCATTTTCAAGCAGCAATGGTTTCAAAAACAATGACGCTTTGTAGGCTTTCTGCAAATACAAAGTAATCCATACAGAAGAAGTTGGTGATTTATACTCCCAAAAAAAGATACTACCAACTTGAATGAACCCTTCAAACTTTCTCAGGTGGTTTAGGATTTCTGTCCCTACCTTATTAGGGATAGGCTGGAAGGACAGGCTTCCAAAAATATCCCAAGGATGAAATAATAGCAATAGCTGGCCAAGAAATCCCCTTGAAGATGAGACTGAGATTGATTCCTGAGTAGAGAACGGCCCTCCAGCTCCAGTTTTGAGGGCTTCCCTGAAAGCCTGCCACTGTTATCTAGGAGTTAATGTTGTTGAACGCTGGGCAGCATCTGCCCTAGATCTTTCTTGAGAAGGGATTGCTAAACTGGAAGAGAACGATCACATGATTCACACTTGAACTCAATGTGATGAGCACATGTGTCGTCCCGGTTAAGCGCCGCGCGCTGGGGCGGGGCCAGAGGCGGGTTGCCAGGGAGGGGCGCGGGAGACTGAGCTCTGCCCGCGATTCTGCAGCCTGGGGACATCTGCTACTCAATATGAGGTCTCCGATCACTCATCAATAAGAAGAAGCATTTGGGGAGAAGTTTTCCAGCTGTGATTTCCAGAGGCTCCTGCAGTCCCAGGAAATTTTCAAGGCCTTCTCAGGGATCCGGATGCCAAACAGGGCACCACTGATCAGATCTTTTGTATATTGGAGTTCTAAGAAAGATTGGGAAAAGAAGGAGTTCTGCTGATTTTAAAAAGTGTGAAAACCACAGTTCTAGCTGACCTTCCCATTTTTACTTGCAAAGAGGTAATGTGAGGGATCTGATCATCTTTCTTCACAGTCAGTGTAATGGTGGTTGAAAGCATAGACTCTGGGGCCAGCTTACCTGGGTTCAACCCCATCCCTGTCTAGGCCTGTGTGACCTTGGACAATTTGCTGAACTTCTCTAGGCCTCCGTCTCTGCATCTGTTAGCATGGGGATAATAATAGCACTTACCTCATAGGATTGTCCTGAGCATTAGGTGAGTTCATATATATGAAGACCTTAGAACAGTGCCTGGCTCATATACAAATGTTTCCTATTATTGTTGGCCCAAGGTAGCAGTGAGCTTCTGGGCCAGCCTTGTTAATAAAGCCACAAAAGGAAATGCAGACGAGCTCACTCATTCCATGTAAAGGTGCTTGGGAGCATAATTGGATTTGCTGAAAGCACCTTTCTAAATGGGACTGTTGTTTTCTGATTCACGTTTGGGAAGAAAAGCAGAACAGAAGGTGATAAATTCCTTTACGGGAGGGCTTGGCATGAAAAGCAGATGCAACTGTAAAGTTAATTGGTGAATGGGAGGTGGAAACTCATGGGCAGAGGCAGGCTGGCTGCATGAGCATGTTCTCCCTCTCCCTCTCTTGTTTACAGTGATTAATTAATTAGAGATTCTGAAAGGCCGTTCTTGGGTGGCTGCTGTCCTGTCTTTGCCCAGACAGGGATGATGTCAGCATATAGTTCATGGGGTTCTGCAGTCTCAGGAGGCTCCCCAGAGCTTATAGAGCTGTCTCCAGGCTGCTTGCCAGTGCCAGAAAACTGAATTCCGCCTTGGAGCTTGTGAATCCCACCTTGCTCATCTCTGCCGTGATTTTTGTTGTTCTTGTTGTCCTCTATACAAGCACTAGGGCATGAGAAGTCACCTCAAAACTTCCTTGAGTAAGGCTCATTTTTCTAGCCCTCCTGGCTTGAGTCTCTGAGAATTCTGCTCCATTTCTCAGCCCCTTCTCTGATTCACAAGGGGCATGTAATGAAATAACCAGGGACATACTGAATTTAAGATGCAGAATTTAAGATTGTAAAATGCATTGCTATTTTATGTACCACTAAGAAAGAATACCTGCTAATTAAACTCTAACACAGCTTTTTAAAAATAATTTTGAAAATGTTCTTTCAGACTTAGATGCAGATTTTCTTCTTCTTCTTCTTTTTTTTTTAATCACAAATCACTCTCATGTATACATCAAAAGGAAAATACAGGGTAAGGGTATTCCTAAAACTCTTTTACATTCAGAGTCTGAGTCTTCTGAATCACTTTTAACCCACAGTCAATAATATCTGTGTTTCTTCACATAATAGCATCCTCTGTGCATTCAGGATCAATGAGTATATAGAATTTCAATATCAAATCATTGGATAAACATTTTGAAGACATTGTAAATGGCCTGGGAACTCAACACAGGTGGTGCCAACGATGTACACATCTCAATTGAAATGTCCTATGAACAGCTGTGACAGGTTGTGCTTGTGCCAACAATGAAAATGCCATGTAGATTGCTACCAGGCCAGCAGTGACTGTAAGAGGCATCCCAATTTGAGGAACATTAAAATGTGGAAAATTTGCATCTTCAAATTCTTAAAATTGGTAATAAAAATTTATTCTTGTTTCTTTAAGAGGGTGAGCTTAATTCTCATCCTTGAAAAATTGTGTATGATTTTAGCAATTTGGTGAAAAGGTACATGGTGAATTTTTGGCCTTCTCAAAGAACTTGATGATTCCTCCAATCAGGGGATGCTGGAGCAGCACAAGACTCCAGGGGCGAGAGCCAACCTTGAGGGAGGACAGCTGCTTTATGATGTGTTTAACGCTCGTCCAAATTACCTTCCTCTTAAATATGAGTCATTTATATATGTAATGGTGTTGTTATTCCCTGTTAAAATATAAATTCAAAAGGTCACTCAATATTCTTCTTGCTTGATAAATGATTTCTCCCTTCTAGAGTGGATTTTGCTAGAGGTTGATTTAAAGGAGCCAAACTTTTAAAAAGAAGAATAACTTAATGTACCAATAGCATAATTCTAGATTATAAAGAATATGTTCATATGTTTCATTTATATGAAATGCCTGAAATAGGCAAATCCATAGAGACAGAAAGTAGATTAGTGGTTGCCTGGGGCTGGGGGAAAGGAAAGAATGGAGTGACTGCTAATTGGTACAGGGTTTCTTTTCGGAGAGATGAAAATATTATAAAACTGAATTGTGATGGTGGTTGTACAATCCTGTGAAAATACCAAAAATATTGAATTTTACACTTTAAATGGGTGAATTGTGTGGTTTATGAGTTATGTATCACTAGAAGTGGATTTTTTTTAATTTAGCAAAATGTATTAAGTTTTGTGTATTAAATAACATAAATAGAAGTTTTCACACTTATTCTAGTGATATTTATTTAATAACTACTTAGTGAGAACTGCTTTATTCAAAGCAATTAAGCAGACTCATATCAAGCAAATACTGTGCACAAAGCAAAATACTAGAGTCTGTGGCAAAGAAGATTGATCCCTGCCTTTGAGGAACACATAACCAAGAAGGAGAGAGACACACATAAATAACCCTGGAGGACAGAAGAGGTATTTTGAGAGCCTTGGAGGATGTTACTTGTTAAATTCAGGATTTTACTTGGACTTGAAGGCACTGGGCTTTGATGGGTAGACATGGGAGGGTTGGGCGAGGGGACATATATGGAGCCAAGAAATGCTTCAGATCCTTTGCAAGCTGAGAGAGACCCCCTTGGAAAGGGGCCTCAGCCCAGGTGAGTTGACAGGTTCAGCCAACTGAGAACTTCTCTGAACAGAGTTTAGTAATGGATGATTCAAAGAGAGTGAGGGCAGATGGAGTCAAGCTAGAGAAGGCACTGGGCCTGAGAAGGAGTGTGGGCACTGCATTCTATGGGACTGGACTGTGAAATGATGTGAAAGGACCAGGAGACTTGAGCAGGGTCACTCAGCTAGGTGAGATCATGAACTCAAATCCAGTTTTCCCAACCCCCAGTTCATCCTCACCCCATTGGAATGATCATGGTGATACTTTCTGTGCCATTCCTAGCAATGGCCACCTGTGGTCTTGGGAGACCACAGCCTGGTTCCTAGTGGACCAACACATATTATGGAAGAACAAAAGACAAAAGTCAAAGTGATGGTAAAGAGCCTTGTATTAGTCCTTTTCTTTATATCTTGGAGCCTCAGAAGCTCTCATGTTCCATTGACATCAATTCCTAGATGTACCAGGCAACACCTACCGAAGCAGGAATAAACCTTCTCACTTCCTGTTCTGTAAGGGATCTGCTCTGGCAAGGACCAATCCAAAGGTAATCAAACAGTTACCCTAATCAAAATGTATACATGCTAAACATACAAAAATATACAGAATACTTCTGGTGTTAACTTCAAATGCCCCCTCCCTGAGGATTTAGTGTGATTCTTAACCAGATTTCACTGAGGACACTGTGTTGACCCCTCGGGATCTTCTTCTCTTCTTTCCCTGGATATTTTCATTCAGTAACCGCCTACTAGGCCTCCTGCTGTTATTCATCAATGCTTGTTGTCATCATCAGAATAGTTATTTCCTTCCATGAAGCCTTCATTAATAGTCTTTCTCCATCTGCAGTCGTCTAAAGTTCTCCTTTTAGGAACAGAATCTTCATCAACTGTGTTTCTATCGTGGGCCAGATATGTACGACTGTGGAGCATAAGGCGAGTGCTCCTTCCGTCAATACACACACTGCGAATGTCTGCGGCAGCCACCTGTTACCCGCGATATGCTCTCTCGCTCGCTCTCAGTTGATTCTTTGCTCTGTGTTGAGCTGTTCCTGTAAACTCTCAGAGGAGTGGAGAGAATGTTTATAACTTGTGGTTTTAGTATTAACTTAAAAAAATCTCCTAACTTACACAGTTGTCACTGACTGATATAAACACCCTGGTTTTGCTGTTCCACCTTTCTCTGTGTTAGCTTACTCAGTGCTGTTTCCTCTCCCTCCCCCATCAATAACTTAGCAGCATTACCCCTAAAGCTGTGTGTGCACACACACCACTCTGTTGTGGGGATTACTCAGTTTAAAGGAAAAGCTAAGAGGTCCTTGGAGGGTCCCCTTGGCCTCCCAGCTCAGCTCTCCTTAGCATCTATCATCTATCTGGATCATTTCCTTCTTTGATTAATTGATAAATGCTAACATAATGCTATAGTGAAAGACAAATACAGAATTAATTCAGACAAGAAATATTCCTGTCCATCTCTATCATCCTGGTGGATAATCAAGAATTTACATACTTACTTTTATAGGTAAAAATAAATGAAACATATTATAAAATTGACTTGCTTTCTAGTCCCATAATATCACTCACTAGGCACTCCTTCAAAATATTCAAATAGCCTGGCTAACTCACACTATGTCATATTTTAAATTACTTACCAAATCAATGTAATGGAAGGAATTAAAAATAAATGCTTTACCACCTTGGCAGGTGATCTCACTGCCCTCTCCCCTACATGGGACCTGACTCCCAGGGGTGTAAATCTCCCTGACAACACAGGATGTGACTCCCAGGGATGAATCTGGACCTGGCAACATGGGATTGAGAACATCTTCTTGACCAAAAGAGGGATGCAAAATGAAACAAAATAAAGCTTCAGTGGCTAAGAGAATTTCAAATGGAGTCAAGAGGTCACTCTGGTGGACACTCTTATGCACTATATAGATAACATTTTTTAGGTTTTAATGTATTGGAATAGCTAGAAGTAATTACCTGAAACTACCAAACTCCCACCCAGTAACCTTGACTCTTGAAGACGATTGTATGACAATGTACATTACAATGGGTGACAGTGTGATTGTGAAAACCTTGTGGATCGTACTCCCTTTATCCAGTGTATGGATGGATGAGTAGAAAAATGGGGACAAAAACTAAATGAAAAATAGGGTGGGATGGGAGGGATGATTTGGGTGTTCTTTTTTACTTTTATTTTTCATCCTTATTCTGATTCTTTCTGGTGTAAGGAAAATGTTCAAAAACAGATTGGGGTGATAAATGCACAACTATATGATGGTACTGTGAACAGGTGATTGTATACCATGGATGATTGTATGGTATGTGAATATATCTCAATAAAACTGGATTTAAAAAAAAAAAATTCTTTAAAAAAGGCATACTTCAGAAAGTAGGAAAGGATTCCAAACTCTCAGATGTTTGAATGTTTCATCTGAACCAGTTTCACCAACATAAAACTCTCTTGTCACTCATTTTGTCAGACCAAATGGAGTCTTTATTGTTACTGATAATTGACTGAACAAAAACAGCCTTGACCAACACTGAATAGACAGTATATATTCCCATAAACACCCAGCAGAGGAAAGTTTTTACTTCTCAGTAGTGGTCTCACTCCATGACTCTTCCATGATTATTTTCACCAGCACCTTTAAACTCCAGTTAAATATCCCCAATGAATATACGAATTGATGCTTCTCTTTCCTTGTGGTCAGCTTATGGAGAATGCTGTTACTTAAAATTATTTTATTGGCTTATATTCTCAAGTGATTATAAGTCTAAAGACTTCCAAACAATGGAAACAATTTTTTTTACATATTGAAAGTTTAAATGGCTTCACTTCCCACTTTGTAAGCCAAGGATCTATGTTCACAGTTTGTAAATTGTTCATTTAACAAATGTTTCTATACAATAACTAGTGAAAATAGGGATAAGTGTCAGAAGTAATTGATGGTCAATAAAAAAAAAAAGAAAAAATACATAATTATATGTGATAAATGTTATGAATTTAAAAATGCAGTGGGATCTTAATGATGTGTGTGGAGGATGTATTTAGGTAGAAGAGGCCTCTCAGAGGAAGTTACACTGAAGCTGAGACCTGTGGCCTGAACAGAAGGTAGACGAGCAAACAGTGGGAGAAGAGGGTCCCAAGCAGAAGGGCCAGTAAGTACAAGGTTTTGAAGCAGAAAGGAAGTTGGTGTATTCAAGTTAGAGAAAGGATTTCAGTGTGGCTGAGTGTAAAGAGCAAGGGAACAGGTGGGGCAAGGTTGGAGAAGGGGAAGAAGCCAGATCAAGTAGGCCATGTAAGAAGTTTCAACTTTATTGGAAGTACAATTCATTTAAGGTTGTCAAACAGTGGTAGAATACCATTCAATTTATGGCTATCTTTTGGAGGGAGGCAAGAGTGGAAACAGGAAAATTAGTTAGGCTACTGCAGCTGTCCAGACAAGCATAGTGAATGGCTTTAAAGCTGAAGAGAGACTGATGAAGATGGGAAATATTCAGGAAGTAGAAATGGCAAGGTTAATTGGAAATGAGAGAAAAGAGAGAGGGAGGAATTAAGTATGACAAGGACTTTAAGAGTTAGCAACCTTGGATGGAAGATGATCCCATTCACTGAGTGGAGGGAGTGGAGATTGGATTGGCTCAAGAGTTTTGTTGGAGATACTAAGTTTGAGGGTGCCTGTAAAAGGCGGAAATGGCAAGGAGGAAGTCTGATAAGTAGGGTGAATATATAGGGCACATGAACTTAGAAAGGAAGTCTGGGGAGGTGTTTTAAACCATGGGACTAGACAAAGTGCCTTAGGGAGAGGACATTTGAGAAAAGAAATGGGGCCTCTGAACTGAACCCTGGAAAAATTCAACATTTAAAGATGGTGTTGAGCAGAAGCCAATGAAGGGACTGAGAAGTAGGGAACAGAGAAGTGGGTGGGCCACCAGGAGAGTGAGGGGCCAGGAAGCAGAGATGAGAGTGTTTTGAGAAGATTGGGATGGTCACTTGTTTCAAGAGGAGAAATTTTAATGGAATGGTAGAAGCAGATGCCACATGGATGTTGGGAGAACCCAAAAGTCACTGTGATTATAAAATTCTCTGTTGGTTTCAACTGTGTATAAAGCTACTGACAGCATAATTCTAAAAGTCAAGCAAAATATCTAATGTTCTGTAGGATCTTTCATTCCTGGAAGGAAAGAGGAATAAAGGAACTTATGCAGAACTTGCAACATAAAGGATTTGGCAATGTGTATAGAAAATTTCAGAAACAGATCAAGGAACAGGTTTTCATTCAAGTGGGTGGATTTATTTGCTGTTAAATAGTTTGGCATAAAATGTGTGTACGCTATGACTGCAACTATATGTAAAATGAAGATATTTCACTAGAATTATGATGTTTACATTTTTTTTTAAATACAGTGTTTACATGACTGGGATATTATCTTTCTTATAAAAAGAATGAAAAGAAAATTTATTTCAGGTGACATGGAAAGAAAGAACCTCAGGTTTCTGTCATTTCTGCTCAACATGCATTGAGAAATCCCCAGACCAATTAGGTAAGAAATGACTCAGGTCACGTAGTGAGGCAGGGTGAGAGGACCAGTGTATTAGAGTTCTCTAGGGAAACAGGGTCAACAAGAGATATCTATAAATATAAGATTTATAAAAGTGTCTCATGTAACTGTGGGGATGCACGAGTCCAAATTCCATAGGGCAGGCAGCAAGCTGGCAACTCCAATGAAGATGTTTGATGAACTTCTCAGGAAATGCTTCGCTGGTCAGCTGAAGAAGAAGTGAAGGTCCTCTATCTGTCTTGCTTAAAAGTCTTCAACTGATTGGATTAAATCCAGTTGATTGAATTCTCTCATTGTGGAAGATATGCCCTTCATTGATGTAATCAGTCACAGCTGCAGCGATTGACTGATGATTTAATAAACCAGCATTCTAGCTTATTAACCAGACACAAATGTCCTTGCAGTAATGGTTAGGCCAGTGCTTGCTTGACCAGACACCTGGGCACCCTCATCTGGCCAAGTTGACACATGAACCTAAACATCACAACCAATAACAGGTCTCCCTTATTATTTCATATAATTATTTTTCTACCATTCCTTTAGTGTTGCAAAATAACCAACGCCTGTAACCTTAAAAATCTATTTTTTACCTGATTCCCCAACTTCTTCTTCTTGAAAAGATTAGAGTCGCTTATCAAAGTACCATTATTCTTTGTCATAATTTCCCCCTTCCATTTTCACACCTAAATATGATTCCATAAGACTAATGACAGCAAAGACCAGGTCCAAAAACAGCTCATGAGCCTGGACCCTGAGGCTGGCTACACGTGCCAAGGCAAGGCTCCCCCTGGAGCAGGGGACTCTGGGTCCAGGTTACTATGGAATGAGTGAGGCAGGACCAGACGAGCTAGGTCATGGCATCCAGTAAAGCAAGTCTGCAGTGGGGCCCACTTTTATAAGTATTCCTTTGTGTCCAAAGAGTTTATCCAGACAGCCTTCTCCCGCATCCTCCTAACAGAGCAGTGCAGTGTTTTACATTCCTGGGTCATAAAATAAATTTAGTGGGTACCCACAAGCATTGTTTTAATGAAATAGGAGAAATTAAAATTGGAAAGGTCAGAGTGCATTGTAGTAGTGGGGGTGAGGCTGTCTGTGTTTTGGTGTGTATGTATGTGTGTGCTAAGTGACCCGCTGGGCCCAGAGCCCACTCAGTGACAGAAACTCCCTAAGGAATATCCTGTCTCCTATATTTCTCAGGATTTGACTCTTCTGAAGTTAAAACTCTCTCTCAAGCAGGTTGGAGAGGGGGAGTATAGGCAGGAACTGGGGTCAAAGAGCAGAGCTCCTACCCAGGCTGATGTTCAGGGATCAACCGGAAATGAAGACCATGTCAGGATGTGGGGGTGGGGTTGCAAAGGAGCAATCCAATTGAGTTGCCCTGAGTAAGGTGGATAAGGTGGAGGCCAAGTACAAAGCAAGGTGCCGCCTCCTTCAATGGAGAGGAAATGTAAGTTGGAACTGCTTTTATCTGGTCATTTTTAAACTACAAAAATGGGCGTTTCTTATAGTCAAACTAATAGGTGGGTTGGGAAGATGATAAAAAGGCCGCCTGGAGAGGTTCCCTGAGGATGCAGCTTCCTTTAGGACTTCACCTGCGAGTGGGAAAGGAGCCGATAAGAGACATGGTTGGTAGTGGGATTAAACGAAGGGTTTGCATCCATATTTTCTTTGCTGGGCCCTTGCCCTCGGGCAACTACTGTCACCACCTGTCAGCTGCCTGTAAGTGAAGCCACTGTTTTAAACAAGGTGTTCTTACAGGCGGTGTCCTTCTCTCCTTAGCATCTTTATGACTAAGGCTGCTTTCCAAATACTGCAAATGTTTTCAGTTTTTCCCCCACTTGATGAGATACTTCTTTTGCTCTAGGTAAAAAAATATTGTTACATATATAGAATTTTTGGAGCATCACAGCATTGATGACTTTATTTTCAGAAATAGTTTCTTAACTTCAGACCCTCCCACACTATTTTTGGAAACTAGAAAGGATTCTCAAGGAAAGGGGAACAAGTAGCTGGTCTTCCTTAGACTTCTTAGAGTCTCTGGAAAAAGACCCATGACGTCGGAAAAAGAGCAGAGGTCAAGGGAAGCCGGTCACCACAGGGTGACTTTGTACCTTTGCAAACAGCATGCTCACTTTCTGCTGAAAGTAACAGTCGGTGGAGAGGGTAGTAAGAGGATAGGCTGTTAGCTGGGGATATGGGTGGATTGGATAAGCTGGGGGTGGAGTTGGGGAAGCTACTGCAGTATAGAAAGATGACTGCTTTCACCCGGGGCGTGAGTGGTGAGGGATAGCAGTGGTTATCTGCAGAGGGGGAGGATCAGTGCCGATCCAGGGACCCCAGAATGTGGCATACACTGTTAAGACAGAGGTGGCAGATCTCTAGCATAACCACTTATTTCTTTGACATGACCCACCCTAGTTGCTGTCTCAGCCCAAGTCTCTGACTTACTCTTAATGAATTAGGTCTTCCAAAAGTTTTTCTTGGTTAAGTCCAAAGGCTTTTTTATTTCATATGTAGAGAGAGTGATGTTTCTTTAAAACCTTTACTCACATAAAACTTTTATGTTGTGAAGAAAGCATGTGCTTAGAAATGAGACAGACCTTGGGTAGATTTTTTTTAAATGCTCACCATAAATTAGCTGTGAAACCTTGGGTAAGATCGCTGGCAGGTTAAGAAACTCAAAGAGCTGCAGTTTCTTAAGCTGTAAAATAGGGGAAATACTATCTCTTTTGTAGGGTTGTTGTAAGGATTACATAAGATAAAGTTTATAAAGTGCCAGTTCATTGCTAGCCATACACTAAGTGAGGTTAATTGTGTATAGTATCTTCTTTCTCATAAGTGTCACCATTTCAACAAATGATTAAAGGACAACCACAACAGAATTTGAATTGTTTTAGAACATCAGTGTTGATCATATATGCAAACATTTGGGGCATATTCAGAGCTTATAATGTAAGACAGTTTTTTAAAGGCTTTTAGGAAAGTGTTGCATGAAGCTATTTAGATAGTCATGTAAAACTCCTATGTCAGAATCAAAGGAAATGTATCCAGTGTTAATTCTTGAGTGATTATCAAGTCAAAGAATTATCTAAGCACTTTGCTTTTTTTTCCTTTCCACTTCTACCAATTAACATTTGCGTCATTAAATTTTGTCTTCTTTATTAAGTTTAATGTGAGCATGGCTTGGAACAGAGCTTTAAAAATTATGGACATTTAGACTTTGAGCTAAAGCATGCCTTAAGGATTATTTGGTTCAAAGTGTTTTCCAAATGTCACTCATTCAAAAATAACATCATTATTTTTTTTCATTTCCTTATATGTTTTTCTTAATATTTTTGTTGGAGTTGACTTTTTTTTTCTAAACCTTACTTCTCAGCAGTAATACTCATAAACATCACAGGTTTGACAGGCTAGTTAAAATAAATACATAACTGAAAACAATGGTCCATGTGACACTTAAAATCATGTCTCGCTATAAGTGGCATGGGTAGCACACTTGGGTAAACTGATCATAGATGGCCCCTCATTTTATAGATGATGGCACTGAGACCTCAGGAAGTGGGGTTATATGCCCTGATATCTCCATGACTGCAACCCCAGTAAAAGGCTTGATGTAATGAAGAATTTGGTAAAAACCATCTAGGTATTTCAGTTGTATCGCTCTCCCTTTCCATGTTTCCCACATACAAGACCGAGTAGAATAGGCAAGATGAGGATTGACTTTAGTGAAAGAGACAACACTACTTATTATAGATAACCCATTCAAAAAAAAAGGAAAAACTCAGATGGAGCAAAGGACAAAGAACTCCATTTTGCAATTTATTTCTCTCTTAAAACAACTTTAATAACCATTTGAACACAACCCAAAGTTGAAGCACATTTACCTTTTCGCTTATACTCGTTAATGGAGCTCCTTCTTACTGACCAGATTAAGGTCAGCAGTATTAGCCTCTTCCTGACCCTGAATGCCTTGTGCATTGAAACCCGAGTGTTAGTTCCTGTTTGCACCATTGTACCTTGTTAGAGAAGGTATTTCTATTCCCCAGAGAGTGAACAATAAGCTACTGTATGTTTGGCCTCTAGAGTTCATTTCTTCATGTTTTCATTAGTTTTATTCATAAGATTCTATTAGAGTCAATTGTTAAATTGCTGGAAACATCCCCAACAAAGGACAAAAAGGTTCTTCTATAAAACAAGAACAGCCCATCCCCTGCCCAGACTTGAAGGACCATAAATCAGTGTAATAAATTGCAGAATATAAGCAAATAACTGTCCTTCCTACTCTCCTAGGGACCTGGGGCTTGTGAGTTCCAAAACTAGGTTGGTAACATCGAAAAATAGCCTACGAAATACACACTGGAGTTCACTGTCCTGAAAGTAGAAGTCCCATCTAATTAAATCAGAGTCCAATATGTTCATCTTGTTATCATTGTTAACAATACCTTCTTTAAGATATTTCCTCTTTTTTAGAAGATTCCTCCTTCCACTTCTAGAGTTTATGGTAAGAAGACCATTACTCAGTTTATGCTGGAGGTTTCTTTTGATACAATTCCACTGAAGAGTTACATTTCCCCAGTGGTTTGAAGGTCCTAGAATCCCTTTCTCTCCATTTCAAATTCAAGGAAGCATTTGAATATAAATCAATTTTGGTTACTTATTCCAAAAAGCACCTTATCCAAAAAGGTGCAAAATTTGGCAGTATGCCCAGTCATCTAATTTCTAGCCAAGAACCTAAAAGCAAATACATCACTTAATATTTATTAAGAATTGAGTACTCAGAGGGCCGCTAACAAAGGCAGAAGCACATGCGCGCTATGTCAAATGATAAATTTGGGTACATTCCTTGGAGTAAGCCTTGATCTTTTGTGTATTATACAATTTTAAATAAAGTGCCATGGGAAATATCAGGAAACAGCCTCTTCTCTGTCCATTATACCTGTGGAAGCATTCCAGTGGGAACCGTGGGACCCTCCCTGGAAGGCTGACCCCTTCCTGGCACCTGCAGAGTGTTATCTTGCTGTGGAGACTCTGCCAGCCCTCCTTACCTGTATTTGAAAACAAAGCAGAGGAATAAGACTTCTGAGTTAAAACCAAGAACCACACTCGGACAGAGCCTTTGGGGGAACCTGCTTAGCCTTTTGGTCCCTTGCACTGGACCGTGTTTTCCAACCACTCCTTGGACTTCTGCCTGGACACTTGGAGTCCATGCCTACATTTGCCTTCTTGCCCATCCAGGACCCTTAAATTCAGACACTGGTTTTCCTGCCCAGAGGCTACACTGCCATTTCCTCTGCCCCCTGTCTTTGCTATTAGCTGACACCTCACGCTCCCTCCTCTTGTGGGGTGCCTCGTTCAGTCTACCAAACCATGTCAAGCCTGGACATCATCTGCCCGGGACATCCGTCACCCTGGTTCTCTCTCTCGCCTACCCTTACCCTCACTTCCTAGGATCTTGTACTGACCCCTGCTCAATGCCCAAATCCCAAATTCATGAACCAAGAAATACAAAGGCAGATTAAAACTCTGCATCTAGGTCGGGCCGGGGGGTGGAGGTTGAAGCTGACTGTGTTCAAGCATCGGCTTCCACATGAGACCAGGGGAGGACATGTTTATTTGCTGTAGGATCTATATTTTCTAAACAATATGGCTTCTGCAGTCAGTTTGTTCAGGCTCTACAGTTGCATGGAGCTTTGAATGGGAAGTGGGCTATGGTGGGTCTGTGTAGATTGGAGTGAAGTGGCAGCGCATCCTAGGGTGATTTGGGTGGAGAGTGGGAATATATATTTGGGGCCCCCCTGGGGAGCTGGGGGAGAGTGTGGAGGTATTGGACTTCCTCACCTGGATTGTTGCTGATGTTCTCACAAACATTGGGGACTGACGGATTGGTGTGCTGCATCCTCTGTTTTGCAGCTGGCCCCTGTGAAGCTTTTGCTGCAAGGAGAGGCTAAACCTGCTTATAACTGTGCCTAAGAGTCTCCCCCTAAGTACCTCTTTGTTGCTCATATGTGACCCTCTCTCTCTAGCTAAGCCAACTCTGCAGGTGAACTTACTGCCCTCCTCCCTATGTGGGACCTGATTCCCAGAGGTGTAAGTTTCCCTGGCAACGCAGGATATGACTCCTGGAGATGGGTCTGGACCTCTCATCGCTGGATTGAGAATGACTTCTTGGCCAAAAGGGGGATGCGAAATGAGATGAAATGGAGCTTCAGTGGCTGAGAGATTTCAGACAGAGTCAGAGGTCACTCTGGTGGACATTCTTATGCACTATATGGATGACACTTTTTGGGTTTTGATGTGTTAGAGTGGCTGGAGGTGGATACCTGGAACTGCCGGGCTCTGGCCCAGTGGTCTTGACTCTTGGGGACGATTGTGTGGCAGTGTAGCTTGCGGGAGGTGCTGGTGTGACTGTGGAGACCCTGTGGATTGCACTCCCTTTGTCTAGTGTCTGGGTGGATGGGTGGAGAAGTGGGGACAGAGCCTGGGTGGGGGATGCAGTGGGATGGGGAGGAGGTGATTTGGGTGTTCTTTGTTTTATTTTTGTTTTTTGTTCTGATACTGATTCTTTCTGGTGTAGGGAGGATGCTCGGGGGTGGATTGGGGTGATGAGGGCATGGCAGTAGGATGGTGCTGTGGACAGTTGGTTGTGCACTGTGGATGACTGTATGGTATGTGAGTGTGTCTCAATAGAACTGAATTGAAAAAGAAAAGAAAAAAAAGGGAAAAAAAAGAAAAAAATCTCTGCATTTGACTAAAAAGTGCAATGTAACTTTGTTAAAAATGTGAAAAATCACTCAGGTAATCAATATCCTTAAAAGTTGCCTTTTACTCAGAGGAATTAATAATTTATGTTGATGGGTATTTCACTGTATTGTACCTCTGGAGGGGAAATGTTCAGATCCTCAGTCTGAGGGGGCAAATTAGAGAGAGGGTGCTCAAAGAGGTGGAAAATGGGACCAATAAGAAAGATGAGAGAATGTGGGGTATTTGTGGGAAGAAATCTTTTAAGAGTGTGATGTTACTACATGAACATTGGATTAAATTGTCCTCTCATTTCCTCTATTCAATAAATACTACTGAAGGACCAAAAAAAAAAAAAAAAAAAAAAATTGAAGAGAGCCTATTCATGCTAGTGCTTACCGAGGACAGAAGAGGCAATGAGTTAAAAGGCCTCATGGAGATAAGGAAAAGTTTCTTGAGAGTTGCCAGACCAGTATTTCCCAACACCCTTATTTCCTCTCTTGTCGTCAGTGTAGCCGGCTCATGGTGTCTGAGAAATAAGTCATGAAACTGTTCCAACTCTGAGACCCAGTAACTCCACTTTGAAGAACATACTCTCAGGGCAAAGGAAAAAAGTGACTTCTACAAAATTGTTTATAGCAGTATTATTCAAAATGTGGTGACAGCTTTTAGGATGTCAGCTCAGCCCATGGGTTCCCCTCTGTTTTCTAGGAGCTGCCTCTCATCCGCCATTTGCAAGGTGGGCCCCTGGCAGACATGTTGGTATCAGATAACCTCACTTGATCTCCAGCTCCACCAGGGATGGATTTAAGGCAGGCTGACCATTCAGACCCTCTTTTCCAAGGATGTTACTGGGAGACAGAGAATTGCAGGCGAGTCCCTGCATGTGGTCAGGGTGGTAAAATAAACTTGGGCTATGAGGTAACCCTATCCTCCACAAGGAGGGAGAATCGAGTAAAGGAAAAACGAATGAAGCAGATTCACCAAGAGAAACAGAGATAAGAAACAAAGAATGGACTGACAATTTTCTGGTTCCTTTCTGAGGCTCAGCTGAATTTCTAGTCTTTAATTCCATAACATGGCCTCTATCTTTATAATAAATTACCCCTTTCAACTTAAGGTAATTTGAATCACTTTCTGCTGCATACAGCCAGAATCTTAAGACACACTAATAAAAAGTTGGAAGCAACTCAAATACCACAAAATGAGAAAATGATTAAATAAATGATTGTATGTTAGCATGATTGAATATCTTTTAAAGTGATGAGATTTCAAATTGTCTACCTGGAAAAACGTAGACCACAAAGCAGCATGAGCATATTGCTTGCAACTGTTAAACAGTGCATTTAGTCAGCAAGGACTGGAAGTGTATACAAAGTAATATAAACAGTTCCTAATTTTTTATACAATAAAAAGTCATTGTTCCTAATTGCTTATGCAATAACTTTAAAATGAAGTCTAGGCTGCTGGGATTTGAAATAGTGATTTAATATTCCCACTTCAAATCTTTCCCAGATTATCCATTATTTTGATATTGTTATTCCCCATCATCTTTCCCCCAAACTTTATGTTTTCCTTGAGTTTGCCTTTGTTTTATTTATTTATTTATTTATTTTTCATTCCCCACATTTAAGCCAACAGCAAGTGCATTGGCCACGTCACATGTATTTCAAATCAGTTTACTTCAGTCCAATTCTTCTCTGTCAATAACTCAGTCGAGATGGCCATCTCACCTGAACTTCTGCAACTGTCTCCTGATCCTGACCAGTTTCTACAATCCCAATCTTCCTTGTTCTATTCCATTCTCACAAAGAAAGAATGGTTATAAAATTGCACCCAGAATTGTGACTTCCAAATGCCACCCTTGAATAAAAGGAATTATGGCTCCTTAGAGAATAAGCTTATTACAGGTCTGGGGCAAGAAATGTAAAAGACTATTCTGGAACGTCTTGTCATGCCAGATAGCAGTGAAGCAACCGGACACTACTGAGGTCATGTCGAAAGGACTCAGGAGGCAACTTGAAGAGTCTCCCACTGGCCCACAAGATGGGATAAATCTAAGTACTGATAAAAATCATAATTGTAAGAAAAAACAGATCAAAATATTTAAATCCATGAATTCATAATAGTGTATTTTTTAGAAACCTTTGAAGGGTATTAAAGAATCTACTCATTATTTTGAAAACTGGTAAATAAAGGAAAGAATAAAACAAAAATAAAAGTAAATCAGATTGTGCCATTTGTCAGCATAAAACCTTTCAGCTGTTTCAAATTGCACTTTAAATAGAAGCCAAGCTCCTTCCCATGATGTATGAGGCCGTGCTTGAGCTAGTGTCTTCTCACCACACTAACCTCATTTCATGCTCTTGCTTATAACACTCCAGCAATACAGGCCTTCAAACAAGCTTTTTCCTGGCCTGGGATGGCTTCCCCTCCTGCTTCAGATCACAACTTCTCTTTTCAGCAGGACCTTCCCTGATCATCCCAGCAGGAAGTCCTATTTGTTTCCTCCCTAGAACTTATTGAACTATGTAGTCATTCTGTTTGTTCACTTGTTTTTGCTTGTTTCTCCCAATAGACTGTAAGCTCCTGGAGGGCAAGGATTTTGTTTATGTCTGGCACCTACCGTGAACGGGCACTCAGTAACTATTTGTGGACAAAGTGGATAGAGTTATCCATTAAGCTGAGGTGATGTGATCGAAAAGCAGGGGGAGCTCTCAAATAAACCAGTGAAGATGCTTGTGGGCTCTCTAGGAGGCCAGCAACGCCAAGGTCCATGTGTATAGGAGGCCCGAGAGACCTGGGGACAAGGCTAAATGGGACCAAGGAGAAAGAGGTCACTGTGGCATTTGAGGAAATTTTATGGATTTTTAAGTTAAAAAAAATTGTAAATAACACTTTAAAAATAAAAATTGTAGAATTTCTAGGCCTTAGGTTTTTCATTCTCCATTAATTATTCCCAGGTTGCAGAGAATAAATAGCATATGTTGGATACTTTTCATTAAATACCTGGCTATGGCATTGGGCCAAATAATTGTAACAACTTTTATGACTGTATCTGATCTTTGATATGTCTCGATATAAGCTTATGTGTAAGTGCAGAATGCCTATCACAGTTATATTTTGTGCTTTGGTGGTTTTAATTAATGAACCAATGCAAGTTTTATCTTTTCTGATTAGGAACAACATAATGAATTATTCTATTAAGTGTCCCTTTTTGCTTCCTTGCTTTTTAGCTCCCCTTCCTTCTTTCCTTCCTTCCTTCCTTCCTTCCTCCCTCCCTCCCTCCCTCCCTTCCTTCTTTCCTTCTTTTTTTGTTTCTAAGCAAGTGATTTTCTGAGGCTGGTTGATGGCAAAACCTGTTGCTGTAGTTTCTGAAAATTAAGACTGGGGTTATCAAATTCTTCAGAAAAATACCAGGAAGCTTATTGGGATCTGATGAGTGGATGGTTTTTTTTCTATCTACGTCTTAATTAAACAATACAAATACATTGTAGAAAATTTGGAAAACGGAAAAAATGAAGGAAATTCAGGCATAATCAATCCCCATCATGCCAATGTTACAAATCTTTCAGTTTTTTCTCTGTTTGTTTACTGTTTCCTAGTTATAATCTCAGTGTACATATAGGTTTTTACCTTAAAACTTTCCGTTATTCTGGAAAGAAGGCAGATAATATAGAAGCAAGTGAATTAGGTAATTTAAGATACACATAGGTATTATGAAGTAAATAAAGCAGAGTAATGTAGAGTGATAGTCAGGGAAGTTCTCACAGAGGTGACATTTGAGACGGGACCTAATTGGCAAGAAATAACCAGTCTTGTGAGGTCTGGGCCAGAGCATCCCTCAAACATGGAACAGCAAGTGCAAGGCCCCAGAACTTCGTCTGTTTGAGGAGGAGAAAGGTGGCCAGTGTGGATAGAGAAAATGAGCAGGAGGAGCACAGAGGGAGATGAGGTGAAGGAGGGAGGGGGGAGACAGAGGGGAGAGGAGTCTGTGGGACCTCCCAGGACACGGTGAAGAGGTTACTTCTTGGTCTAAGAGCAACGTGGAACTACTGTAAGATTTTAAGTGGAGCAGTGACATGATCTGATCCACATTTTTAGAAAGAGAAACCTGGTCACCAGAAGTATTGTAAAAAAATTATTTCTCTATGATGTAGGACACAAATGCTAAGGATTGAATTCCAACTCAAATCTGCTTAAACCTTCCAAACCATGTGTCAAGAATGCTCATGGAAGTGGGAAGTACAGGGGCTTTAAGGGTGGCTATATCCAGGGGGGTTGAGAGGATTTCCTCAGATCTTTCTTTCCTTCTCATGTTAAATCTGCTTCTCTGTGTTGCTTCCATCCTCTCCTGCACTTTGGAGCCCAACCAGCAGGAGACACAAGTGATAGCAGCCCAGGGTCTACATCCTTACAGACCAAAAAGGAGGAAAATTCTGGGAACAGACTCAAATTGGTTAACGCAGGGAAAATGCATCCTTTCTTTGACCAATTTACTACGTCCAGGGGGATGTTACATTTTGACTAGTTCAGGGGCATGTGCTTACCTGTTGGCAGAGATGGGAGTGTGCCACCCAGACCTACATCCCCACCAGGATTACACAAAATTGGGAAGGGATTCTCCAAAGGAAAGGGCTGCTGTTGTCAGAAGGAGATTAGTAAGCATGCTGAGAAGATGAGGGAAAAAGCCCACAAACGATAGTTACCCTGCACTGTCATTCAATTTACATAGTGATTTGAGGAAGAGGGGCTGAAAAATATTCTATCAAATGTATGTTTCATTCGTTTAAATTTTGTTTTGTTCAAAACATATCTACTGAGTGCCTGCCATTTGCCAAGGTCTGTACTTTACTGAATCACTTCCCAGCTGTTAAATAATTTGGTTGCTTCCAATCTTTTATAATCATAAATAATATTCTATGAGTGACCTAGTGCCTATGGCTTTTTCTATACCTTTGATTATTTTCATCCTCTCCAGAAATGGGGCCCCTGAGTAAAAGAGTAGGAGCTTTTTTTTCCCTTCATGATAAATTTTGTCAAACTTAATGCTTTCTAAAATGTTGTTCTCATGTGAAATGTCACTAGGAATGCAGAGGCTTATCCATTTCTCTGCACGCTCTACATTATTGAATATCACTCATCACATTTTAATTTTGCCAACTTAATAGGTGAAAATAATGCATCTTTGTTTTTATTTGTTGCTTTTTTAAATGACAGAAGGAGGTGAATTTTTTTGTTTAATCCTAGTTGTAGTAGCTTTTCTGTAAATGTTCTGTGCATGCCCCTTGCTCATTTATCTACTAGGGTCTTAGTAATTTTTACACCTATTGATCAGAAATCTTTAAAGTTATTAATCCCTTCCTGTGAATGACCATGTTTCCTAGTTTGCTGTTTGCCTTCTAAATTTTTTTTAATACTTCCTCTAGTGACTTGAAATATATTTAATTCTGTTTCTTTTAGTTCATCTGCAGCATGATTTTTTTTTTATTTCCTACATATTCTAAAATATATATTTTAATTTATGATGTGAAGTGATATGAGTTGGTTCCCCCCCCCCCCCCCACAACTGCTAGCTATTCAACCTGCTACCATTTATGGAATGATCTTTCCTTCCCACTTGATTCACAATACATCATTTACATGCATTTTTATACATTACAAGTATCCATTTATGGGCCATTATATTCCACTAAGAAATTTGTCAATTCAATTCTCATACCAGTACCACAAAGTTTTAATTATTATTGCTTTATATGTTTTAGTATCTGGTAGGGCTAGCTCCCTCTCTCATTTCTCTTTAGAATATCCATGTATTTTCACATATTTATTTTTACAGATGAAGGTCAGAATAACTTTTCTATTTTTAAAAAAAGATTCTGTTACGATGCTGGATAGAACTGTACAAACTTTAAGGGAGAAAACTGGAAAATATCCAAATGCTAGGATCAGAGTTCTCTGCCATCATGTAGACCAGAACTCTGAGTATGATGTTCTCCTCTTTCCAGTTTCTCTCACTTTCTCTTTGAGGACAAAATTCAGTAGCATGAGGAAGAAACTTGTTGTTTTCTTAGTGCTATTATTTGAAATTTATGTTTTAGGAGACACTTATGTTGTAGCTGATCTGAGAAGTGAAGGTAGGACTTAATATATTTTTAGCACTTTCTTTGTTGTAAAACAGGATTGTATACATTTCAAAGTAAGTTTTCTCTTTTTAATTTGGCTAAAATTCCCACACTTTTTATTGCTTCTTTTTAGTTTTAATATATATATATCTTTTATCACTTAAAAAAGGGCTTACTTAAAGCTTTGGAATGGGAATCCCTTTTGTTCATTAAGTTTATTGTCCTTAAATTTATTTGACACGTGAGGGCTATATGACACTTGCTTGGATAATTAGCTCTTAACCATTTATGAGGTTTCTATAGAAAGTGGGATTTGAAATTTTTACCTCCCATCCTTAGTTTTCAGCCCCAGATCCCACGTTATATGATGGTGACCCCTGGAGTTGTGCAGTGTATAATCAACATGGCCATGTGCTGCAGCCTTGGTGATAACAGTCTGCTGAACTTGAAAGCAAGACCATCTATTTCCAGTCTTACACAGTCACACTAAAGGTTGAATTAGACCCTAGACACATTTAGGCATTTTCTTGGGCACCTGTCAGGCAACCTGTGTTATTCCAGGGAGGGAAGGAATGATGATGACAATGATGATGATAGTTTACAAATTACTTTTTCTTTCATTAAAGCTGTGTGTTATGAAAACAAGCCTTATTACAATCCCTATATTACAGTTGTGGAAAATGAGGTTCAGACAGACTTGAGACTATCCTAGTTAGTAGGTGGTAAACTGAGCCTTCTGACCCTAGAGCACTACTTTACCTTACCTCCTCCTTTAGGGCACTCAAAGGATGCCCCAGTCTTTGTATTTCAATCCTTTAGAGGTTTAGGAGTTTTACCCAATAGTTGGAGTCTTAGTGTTTGTCTGTGTTTCCTTGTTGTTGTTTTTAAAACTTTTTATTTTGAAATAATTTCAAACTTCCAAGACAATTGCAAAAATAGTACAGAGAACTCTTAACATATACTCCACTCAGACACCCAGATCCACCAACTTGTAATATTTTGCTACATTTGCTGTATCATTCTGTTTTCTTGTTGATTTATCTTGAATATACCTCCCAAATCCTAAATTCCAGTCTGGGCTGTCCTTGTGTGGAATATGATTTAGGGAAAATTATATTGCTTTCTTATTTGATGCATTGCAACCAGGGTACAGATAAAACCAGCTTAAAATATATAGGCCAGATTTGAAGAATAAGAGAAGTCACAAAAAGTCAGTTAGGGAGTGGGTGTGGATGCAGGAAGGGTCAGTACAACCTCACTGCTATTTTGGTACTGAGAGCCACGTCCTAATTGTATAAGCCAGTGCTTTGCTTTGTTTTCTTTTAAGCATCAACGGAGACACCTCCTTCTTCCCTGCCAGTTTCCTCCCGTGGCGTGTTCACCTATCTGTAACTTGGTGATCCTTAAAAGAGGACAGTGTATGTGTTTGTGTGCACATGTGTGTGTTGGGAGGGCACAGGATAGGCAGGCAAAGGGGTTGCTCAATTTTGTTCTGTCTTCTGTACAACTCTGGGTGATTACAGCATGTCTTAGATGACTTACAAAAGCAAGCATAAGCTTTCTGACTGCTTCAGGAGACCATAATTCTTGCATTCATTTACATATAGCATGGAATGTCTCGCTTTGGATTTTATTGAGATGTTTTCACTGACTCCATATATTTACTCTAAAACCTTTGTTTTGGTCTCAATCAATTTTATTTAACTTCCTACTTAATTGTCACACTCCCTAAATTTCTCTTTTTTCTTCTTTGGCAGTTAAGCATCCTCTCTCCTGAAGTATCATGTGGTCAAGAGAATAAATAAGCTCTGAATTATATATTTAAATGTGGTTAAAAGCATGGTTTTTCTATAAACCCAGATTTTATTACTAACTATAGGTAGAAATAAATTGATATATGTTAGTCATTTGCTAGTTAAATTTTCAAAAGATAATATATTGATCACCATAATGTTGATGCCAATGAAAAGATAAGGTGTCCTCTAAGTCATTGGCTAGTTTCTTTTTCGTTTTTTTCTTTATTAGAAAAGTTGTAGGTTTATAGAAAAACCATGCCTAAATACAAAGTTCCCATAACCCCGCCTTACTTATTATTACCATCTTGCATTAGTGTGAAACATGTTACAATTGATGAAAGAATATGATTATAATTGTACTATTAACTAAGTCTGTGGTTAACATTAGGGTTCCTCCTTTTGTGTTGTACAGTCCTATGGTTGTTTTCTTAAAATTTTTATTCCAGTAACTTATGTACAACCTAAAATTCCCCCCTTTTAACCACATTCAAATATAAAAATCAGATATAAATCAGTGCTATTAATAACATTCACAATGTTGTGCTACCATCACCACCATTCATTTCCAAAACTTTTCCATCACCCCAAAAAGAAACTCCATACACTTTAAGCATTAATTCCCCATTCTGTTCCCCCACCCCAGCCCCTGGTAACCTACATTCTAATTTCTGATGCTATGAATTTGCTTATTCTAATTATTTCATATTGGTGAGATCATACAATATTTGCTTATTTTACTCAACATGATATCTTCAAGGTTCATCCATGTTGTCACATGTATCCAGAACCTCATTCCTTTTCATGGCTGAATAATATTCCACCGAGAATATATAGCACATTTTGTTCAACAATTCATTGGATGATGGATACTGGGTTGCTTCCATCTTTTGACAATTGTGAACAGTCACTGGCTAGTTTCTTTTCCAGATATAGGCAAGATACATCTTACATGTGCCAGATTTCATTGGATTAACAAGACAAGAAATCCAGTCCCAGGGTCAAATCAATTTTATTTCATATAAATATTTCATGTTTTATGCCTTTTTTTATTGTTTCATTATTGTTCATACTTAAGATGGAGCTAAAGAAATGAATCTGCATTATAATTAATGACAGTTTTAAGTTTTCAATGAATGTGGGGCATAATTTACCCTAATTTAAGGAACATGGGTTTATCCTTTTATCTGGGAAGTAATTATCTCAAGCCATTTGAACTCTGTTTTTATTTATGTTCTGATAAGTCTAGAAAATGTTAAAAATAGAATATATTACTAAACAAACAGTATTATATATACAATTAGAAACCATGCCACTAAGAACATAACATACAGCAAATCAGTAAGTTACTTAACGGTTTTTTTTTCCTTTAAGCACTGAGGTTATCTGTACTGTACATTATTTACAGAGTCATGAGAGTCAAGCCAGTTTTGACCAGATTAGAAGACAGTCTACACATGATGATATCATGATGCCAGAAAAAATGAACTGGATAATTAAATCTCTGATTAATACGTGAACACAATGGTAATACTGACATACCCTACTTGTCACTGAATACTTTCATGGATTTTATTTTGCAGTCTTAGGCCCACAAAAAAGAAGACTGTCAAATAGTTGTTAAATCACAAAGAACATGAATACCCACAAACAGACAATTTTTTTCATCCCTGCTGCAAGGAAAACAACTGGAAAGGGCCTATATCTTATATATAAATTTTATATGAAGAACATGCATCCTATTTACGGTAAAGAATTTTCTACCTCAAGGATAAGAAGGGGGCATGATGATTTCAATTATTCACGGTGATTATTATTGGTACAAGAAAGAGCATTTTAAAATAAGAAATTTAGATAATAGTTTTTTTTCTTGTTGTCTATCTTCATGTGTAAGATACAGCTGAAGTTCTTTGTCTTGGAGACAGTTATTATTCTGTTTGAATAATAACAACACTTGCTATATATTTTTTCCTTCATTAGTCTTCTATCTTTAAAAGTCTTAATCATGGCTGCTGTTCTCTTTGTTTCTTTTATGGGGGAAGCTGGACACAGAAGGAGCAGAAAATTGCAGTCATATGAATGAATGCCCAGGACGTGCTGGCTGCAGGGAATACGGGATACAGGACCAGAGTCCTTGCCTCCAGGCAGTGTGTGAAAGAGCCATTGGAGCTGAAGGCACAAGAAAAATCAGTAATATGGGTCCTTTATTTAAAATTTTAATCTTTGGTCACCTATATTTTACATTAATTTTTATTTTTAAAACATTTCATTAAAATATTATAATACAGATAGAGAATAAAATGATACAATATGTTCTGAGTATGGTACATTGTATAAGATTTTTTTTTAAAGGTGGGGGAATGTTCTAGATTAAAAGAAACTAGAGAGACATAACCAAATGCAATGAGTTGAAACCTGATTGGATAGTGACTTGAAAATATTTGATTACTGAGTTTTTTGGTGCACCTTAAGTTTTGCATCTGAAGCCAGTGCCTCACCCTAGTCTTGGCCCTTGAACAAACAATAGGGGCAGTATAATCAGGGGCTAAGGGGACTTAGTGGGGAGAAACACACATCTGGTTAGGCGGAGAATAACCAGCGAAGTTTTCAGAAGAAGCCTTAAATGATGAATAGAGTTTCTGCCTGTCAGACGTGGTTGAAGGGAGAAGGGAGCACAGAAAGGAGGCAACTTAAGTAGAAAGAGCCACAGGGATGAGGGCATCATTGGTGCAGGCCCGGGGCCTGCAAATAGCAGGCAGGACAGTCAGTCTGGGAATGGGAAATGTGTAAGGTAGTAATGGGAGAAAAGGCTGAAAAGAGAGATTTAGATCCTTTTGTGAACCATCTCTGTGTTTAATTCAGGAGGCAAAGGGGAACCATTGACATTCTTCTCTTTTTTTTTCCTTTTGGATTGGCTACTAGTTTGAAAACACTAGGGACAACAGCGAAAATTTGAATAAGACTGGATACTATATGATAATAGGGAATAATTATAGGGAATATTTTGGGTGTGATAATGGTAATTTTTTTAGAGGATTAAATCTTTTATTTTATATTTGCAAATTTTTTATTTTTTATTTGCAAATTTTTAAAAAGTCTTCAAAATTATACTTTGGTTTTAACCTCTTGACTGCAAAAGCATTGATATATAGGAGAAGTGAAAATTATTGCCAAAGAAGAATATATACATTATGTAGATCAGTAGGTTTCAGTCTTTTCACTGAGAAAAAAAGCTGACCCTTTTAAGTGATAAGCCTATCTCTCAGGAAATTGCAACTTTGGTTTTTATCTGTCTTGTCTATTTCTGCACCTTCATTTAGGTGTATTACCCTGCTGAATTGAGCCAACGGTTGTTTTCCAAGGAAAACTAATCTCCTATATAGTAGTACTCTATTTATCTTTTACAGGTCTTAAGAATGTTGAAAAATAGAAAACTGTTCAGATTTGACATCACATGGAGTTTAGAGTAAGCACAATTTGCCAATCTGGCATTTTTAAGATCCATCCATCAAATTTGTGCGAGAAGAAGAGGGTGAGGCAACTTCCCACCAACATTTATATGTTTCCAGCAGGCTGAGATCACTTCTGTGTGGCCAGATCTCTGGGGAACCTATAGAATGAGTGTTGGGGTTGACTATCTTGAGTCTAGTAATGTCCCACAGGGCAGTTAAGGGTTATCCTTGCCAACCTTCTCAGCAGGTCTTATCATTTAGCTGTTGTGTTTAATTGTTGTTGACGTTCAATCAGGTTAATTTTCTTCTGAAAGTCCTTCCAAAATGTTCTGTGACAGTGTATTCTCTTAAAAGTTCTGAGAAAGAGTTTTATAATGCTTTATAAAATCTATTTGAGAAAGCTTTTGGAAATAATTTAAAAAAATCTTTTTAACAGACATCTTTTTGGTGGGAGTGGTGAAAACATCATAAGTGCATGCTTTGTAGGTAAATATTTAATTATGTCAAATATGTGTTAAATAACATTTGCCTACTGAACAAGTACTTACAAGTAACATAGAATCTCTGCTTATCCAAATGGTATTATTTTTAAGCAGGAGGATATCGTAACATCTTTATGTTGAAGCACTTGGGTCCATTCAAATGGTTCAGAAAAATAATTAAATATAGCAAATAGGGATATATCTTAAAAACTGTTGAATCTATGTGGTGAGTTTATGAGTATCCACAAGTCTTTTTCCCAACTTTTCTCTATGTTTGAACTTTTTTACAATAAAAGTTGGGGGTGGGGAGATAATAGGACAGAAATTTAAAAATTACGACTGTCCTGAAAAATTCTAGGCTGCAAAATCCAGGCTGCATGGCAATTGTGCTTACAATTAATCACAAAGTCTTTTTCCTATGTATTTCTAAATTTCTCACTGACATCCTCTCTATATTCAATCTCATCACTTCACACCTGATTTAGAATAGGCATACACCTTAAACAATAGGAACAACAAATTTAACCTTTACCTCACCTTATATACAAAAATTAACTAAAAATGGATCATTGGTCTAAATATAAGAGCTAAAACTATACAATTTCTCAAAGAAAACAGAGGAGAAAATTAAAATGACCTTGGGTTTGGCAAAGATTTCATAAATACAGCACAAAAAGCATAAACCATAAAGAGAAAAGAATCAATAAATTGGATTTCATCAAAATTAGAATCTCTTGCCCTTCAATATACATTGTTAAGCAAATGAAAAGGGAAGCCATAGAAAGGGAGAAGTTATTTGCAAAACATTTATCCAACAAATGACTTGTATTTTAATATATAATCCATAATAAGATGAACAAGTCAATTAAAAATGGGCAAAAGATTTGAACACTTTACCAAAAATATATATGGAGACCAATAAGCACATGAAAAGATGTTTATTGTCATCAGTCATTAAGGAAATGCAAATTAAAACTACAGTGAAATACTAACTATACACCTGATAGAGGGGATAAAATTAAAAGACTGATCATTCAAAGTATTGACAAGGATATAGAGCAATTGAAAATTGCATACACTGCTAGTGAGAATGTAAAATGATACAATCACTTTCTGAAACAGTTGAACCATTTCTTGAACAGTTAAACATATACCTACCAGATGACCCAGTCATTCAATCCTTCGGTACTTACCTCAGCGAAATGAAAGCCTATGTCCTAACAAAAATTTGTACACAGGTGTTCACAGCAGTTTTAATTGTAATAACCCCAAACTGGAAACAACCCATATATCCATCAACAGGTGACTAGGGAGGCAAATTGTAGCATACCCATACAATGGAACTCAGCGATAAAAAAGAACCGACTATTAACTCAGGAGAAAAAAAAAAAGAAGAAGGAAAAAGAAATCTCAAAATAATTATGCTAAATGAAAGAAGTCTGGCAACAAAAATTTGTCTGATTATTTCCTTGCGGTTGTGTTTAATTCAACCTGTGTGCTTTAGAAGTTAGGTGTAAAGCTTGATTTACCTTTGGTGGTAAGAATACTTATAGGTCATTCTGTGCACTTCATATTGCGTCACATGAAGAGTTAATTACATTGTTCCACTATATGATGTTAAATTTGTGTGATGTTAAATTAAGATGGTGATTGCTAGGTCTCTCCTCCATGAAGGCATATTTTTCCCTTTGCAATTAGCGAGTAATCTGTGGGCTACACATTGGCCCACAAGTGAACATCTTGTTTGCCATTAATCTCCTAACACTTTTAGCATCCATTGAAAATTTGTGTCTGAATTGATTATTTCATTAGGTATTTAAAACATGGATTTTGTAATTCTGTCATTCCTTCTCAATGAATTAGCTAGTTTTCTTCTTCATCAACTAAGCACTAAAATCTTTGTTTTCCTTGGCAAACTCATACTCATCTGTCATGGATCTGTTCAATGAACCCCTCTTCTGAAACCCTAACTTCCTTCTCCCCAATTCCACAGTGGTTTGGGGTTTTCAAACCCTGATGCAAATATCAGTTAGTTTTCATTCACTCATTCATTCAAAAATATTTATTGTGTCTATACCATGTTTAAGGTGCTGTTCTAGGTATGGGGGAGGAGGCGCAGTGGTAAATAAATCAGATGAAGTCTCTGGCATACATTCTAGTGGTGGGGGAGGAAGAGACTACAAACAAATACAGACAGATAGAATGTTAGATGGCAATAACTACAGTGAAGAAAAAAGAAAACAGCCTCACCTAGAGCAGATGCCTTGCAAGATAATGCTTGTCTGTAAGATCTTTCCTTGTCTGTCTTCATTGCTGCTAGACCAATAATTAGAAGTCTTAGCATGACCCAAGCAGGATAATACTGTTATGTGAAGAAAGGGATTATTCACCAAAGGCACCACAGAACCTGACTAAGATGTACTAGCAGGAACTGTGAGAACTTGCCTGGAAATGGATCTTAAAGGTGCTGGATCAGGGAGGGCAACAAATGAGATGGGATAGGCGAGTTTATTAAAATGAGTGCATTATCCAATTTAATGTAATAACCTGATAGAATGTCCAGAACTGAACCGAAAGCATTGTTGGAATGCCTCCTTGAAACTTGAAAACAACAATGAGGAGGAGGTGCTGGAAGTTTTTAGAAGAGAAATGAGGAAGGGTCAAAAAGTTCAGAGATGTCATTAGAATACATTTCTTATATAATACCAGAGAACTCACCAGCTGACGTGTTCCCTAGTCAGGCTCAGAGGACAGTCCTTTCACTAAAGTGATAAGAAATGTGCTAGCACATTCTGAGAAGCTCAGAATTGCTTGTCCTCTAGATCAAGGCTGATGGTAGGAGGTTCCCCAGAGTAAATGGAAATAATAGGATTCTAGCGGCCAGGTTGGCAGCACTAGACCATCAGAGGCAAGGTGGAGGTAATTATGGCCACAAGCATTGACATGAATAATCTTAGGGACCTAATGTTGAGGAGGGAAAGAAGTGAGTTCCAGAACATGAGTCCTTCAGATGGATTTTCAAAACATGCAAAAATAAAAAAAAATACTATATATAAATGTGTGTATATATGTATATGTGTATATATATATGTGTATATATGTATATGTGTGTATATATATGTGTGTGTATATATATATATGTGGCAAGTTAGTAAGCATTAAATCTAGAATAACAGTTACTTATAGGAGGATGGGGGAAGAGGAGGAAGATAGAGGAGGTTATATAAAGGGAATTCTAAATACTGGCAATATTTTCTTTCTCAAGCTAGGAGAAGAGTAAACAGGTGTTTACTTTATTGCTATTCTCTATATACTTTAAACATAAATAATAATATTTTGAATATAGTCAATATTTAACAAAAATAACTTTTAAAAATGAGAACAAAACATTAACTTCTCAGTGGTTGTGACTCACAGTTGAGAGTGTCTCAGGAACAGAGGCACTGGCTTTGGCATTAGATTCAAATTCAAATCATTTATTGGCTGTACCACCTTAGGGAAGTTACTGAGTCTCCAAGTAATAGGTATCTCACCAGTAAAATGGTTTTCATAATATCTATCCAGCAGGATATTAGTAAGGATTTAATGAGATAATTTACATACATCTTATAGCCAGTGCTGTACATATGCTGAACATATCAGGTGTTTAACCAATAATAGTTGTTATTCAATAACTTTGTTCCCACTTCCCATTTTTTTTCCCCTTTTAGAAATTTTCCATATTCCTCACTTAATTTTGTTAAACAACTTTTTTTTTTCCCTTCAAGTAAAACATTGTGTTGTGTGGACCTTAATGTTTATATTTTAAGTTAGTTTTCAAAGTGCCATCACCTCATTTGATCCTCTCTTTCAAACCTCAGTCTGTAGCACAGGTTGGAATATGGCAGGAGTTCAATAAATCTTAGCAAATGAATGAATGTAATAGAGAGGGCAAGTACTATTATCCCCAATTTATAAATGTGGAAACGGAGTCTCAAGGGTTAAGACTTATACAGAGTTACAAAAGCAGTAAATGGGCAGAACTGGTACTTAAATGTAGGTGGCAAATTCTTTTTTTCCCCCTACACCCTGCTTCCTTTCAAACTGTGCGGTATTCGATGTATCAATATTAATAAGATGGTTCAAGCTGTACAAACTTAATTTTTAAATTAAATTCTTGTTTTTATCAAAGCAATACAGGGCCTATAAAGAAAAACAATAGTCATCTACCATTTCCCTCAGCTAACCATGGTTTCCTTAGAAGCAAATACTTTCAACTCTTTTAGTTGTTTTATTTTCTTTATTATTTCCATATAAATAACATGCTTACACAGATAAACCGTGATTTTTCAAATCAAGACATCATCTATTGATTTCCTACTATGAGAAACAAGTCTTTAATAATCTTAAAATACTAGCAAACATGCGAGTGCACACCCCCCCTCCCCCACTATCCCACTCCCTTCATCTTAATATAGTTTTTATCACAATCTTTGCTAATTTTCTTTTTCTATGTTGTCTCTATTTTCTCCAGGTTAATTTTATTTTTTCTTTTTACTTTCATGTTAGATTTTCCTCAAATGTCTGGTGACCCTTAGCCATTTATTCATATTTAAGTAAATGCCTGTTTTCAGCTTTACCCTGCATCCCTCCCTTCATAGGTAACTAGTGACTTCAATTTCTGACATGTTCTGGGGTCCTGCATCAGAGATTGGCTTTTGATTGCTGGCTACTCTGCTGCAGGAAGTGAAGTTTTAGCTTCTTTTTCTCTAAGTCAGCTATTCCTTGTCCATCTAATTTCCATCTCCTAAAATGTTCTTGACAACTCTTTCCTGCTGTCATTTTCTCTCCTGTTCTTTGTACATTTAATACTTGTTTCATTCCTTTACTGTTATATTAGGGGATTTGGGGAAGGAGTGAAGATTAACACTAGTTTTTAGTTTTTAATCAGAAGTCTACATTTCTAATTTTGCTTCTGTAGAATTTTTACTATTAGCCAACAAATAATGTTAGTATCAGCTCAATGCGAATGAATAAAATTATCCCTGAGTGACAATTTTTTTCAGTTGCCTTTGTCAAAACCTCGTCTATTCTGAATACTTAAGTAGCATTTATATGTGAAGACGTTCATGCTTAGAGGTAGGTGAGGATGGGTTACTCACAGGGGAAGGATGGGCGGGTAGTATCCAATCTGAGGAGGGCCAGGAGAGCTTCCATATAGAGGATGGCCTGGTATATGGTGGCAAAGCCCAAGCAGGGAGAAGGGAGGATCCGAGTAGAGGGGTGGCCTGACATGGGGTACCAGATCCCAAGCAATGTGAAGACGGCATTTACACTGTTGTTGGCCTGGGGTGAGGGGTCAGAGTCCAAGTGGGCTGACAGGGACATCTACATGGTGGGGATGGCCTGGCACAGGGGTCAGAGCACAAGTGGGGTGAGGAGAGCATCCTCATACATGAGGTGGCAGTGGCAGTGACAGAACATCAGCATTACTGAGCTGCTTTACCAACCTCAGACTCCCATACTACCAAACTCTTTGTTAAGAGAAATAGTGAAACTTCTGCATGTTTACATCAGTTGGGTTTTGTCATTTGTATCTGTATATATCATTAACAACAGTGAGTTTTGTTGGGCTTTTTTTTTGTGTTTGTGAAAAGAGGGCTGAATTGCTCTGCTCAATAAAGTAAAGGGAGACTGCTTTGGAGATATGTGAAGAGGATGTGGGGGTTAGAGTGGCTAACACAGGATGACTGGAAGAGACCTATGGAGAGTCATTTCCCTAAGGTAGCAATTGGCCAATACATTTTTAGGAGAAGTTATATCTGATATCAAATTTGAAATTGTTTCCTATGCCACAGCATCAGTTGGCTCCTATACTATTAGGTAATCATGTTACCCTTAAAACTAAAAGTCTGTTACACAGAAAGAATAATGTAAGTGTCCAGTGTGGGCAAAGTACTAAAATAATTTGAGGAAGCCAGGCAGAGTGGCGGTTGAGTCTGAACTTTTCATAGTTTATAGTATGGTAAGTCATGACATTTTATTTGGTTATTAAAAGAAATTTCAACCCTAAAATGAAAGACTGGAGAACATGAGGATATTATCATCCTTGAAATGGAGGCCTATTTGCCATCCTTGAAAAGGAAGATGTAAACAAACACCTGGAAGAGAAAGAGGTGCTCATGTTCTAATACATGGCACTTCTTTCACAGAAGACTCAATCCCTAACTTTTTTCTAAAGTATTTTAGAAACTTTATTGACATGCTTGTCATTCCATCTATGATCTGATACTCAAAGGTTGTCAGACCTAGATTGTTTGATTTTGTCATATGAGGATGTAAAACCAAAATCTATTTTAAGTCAGAAAAATCAGTGGTTATTATAAAATTATGACTGTATGCCAAAATAAATGGGAAACTTTATACTATGGATTTTGCTTTTTAAATACAAACAGGTGCCAGGTAAGCATGAGGTAAAGAACTGTATTAAATCCAAAGGAACTAAAATTTGTCATTCATCTGGAAGTTTCAGGCTGGGCACTCCTTTGTTAGCTCACTCCTTTGTTAGCTGTCGTCGCGCAGCTACCGTTGATACATAAATGACAGATCCCAGGACAGTAAAACGGATCGCAGGAGCAACACTGCATAAACCCAGTTCAGAGAGTGACGACTCACTGGCTCCACGGTAAGGAGGCAGCGGCAGTCGGCCGGAGCAGGCGGTAGTCGTCCGCTGTAGGTTAACCTCCCAGGCGGTCAATCCCTAACTTAAAAAAAGTCTTTCCTCCCCTTTTCTATAAAAGTGCTTTTGTAATTTGGATGTAACTCAGAAGTCATGTTTCTATTAAAACAGTATAACAAAGGGGATAAGAGTCTCATGTCAGTCACAAAAGCCTACATAACCCAATTCATTAGGCTAGAATACTAACATAATTACTAGATATTCTTTATAATAATGTTTCTAAATGCAAACTCAGTATTAAACTCAGCCGCTTAACACAATACTCCCTACCCCACCTTCCTACGCCCGCACACACACATTTCTGTCTGATGGTCAAGTAGCCTTCCTCCAAGGAACCCGGACTCTTTCCATCATGTGACCAATATCTTAAAGTCCTTTGCTTCTAGCTTTGTAGACAGGGAAGAACTCACAAACTTATTATTCATGGAGGATTTTAGGGATCACATTTGGAAATGACACATACCACTTCTGCCCGTGTTCTCCTGGCCAGACTAATCACATGGCACAAGCCTAACTGCAATGGAGGCTGGGAAATATAGTCTTCCTGTGTGCCCAAGGAGAGGAAAGAGGTATGCGGGCATCTTGTGTCTTGTGGACATTAAATGAAATAACTGCACATTCTAGGTTCTTGACAAATGTTATGCCTATTTCCTTCCTGTGCTATAAGCTTGATATGTAGTAAGTGGTGGTAGTGGAGTCTGGTGGCAAAGAACTCCTAGAGAAATTAGTTTGATGAAGGAAATTAGGTGCAGATTGCAGCAGAGCTAAGCAGAGGTTCTCATAATTTGAAAGGTGGGTAGAGAATAAGAGAATATAAGAACTGGGAAGTTAGGTGCTCTTGCAAGAGTTCCTAGAAATTTAGGACAAATTCAAAGAGAGAGAAAGAGTAATGAGGGTTTTGGCTGTGAGAAACACCAGGGTCTTTCAGATTTGTGGTGGGGCAAAGGTGGAAAGGAGCAGTGCCCAAGAAAATGTATGGGTTATCTTCTGAAAATAGGGAGGGCTCAGTATTTCAGCGGGTGACTCCACTAACTACTTAAGCTGCATTAAGTGCTGTCAGAGGTGAGTTAAAAGGTATTATAGATAGGTAGATCTTTTTTTTCCCCACTAAAAAATACATAATGCTCTTAGAATTAGACTATAATGTTTTTTAAAAGTGAGAAATGACATAACTTAAAGCAAATGCTTCCAAATATTGGAGACACCCATTTTTAGTTTCTTTAAAAATATTTACTTTTAAAAATATTGAAGAATATAATGTGTGAAACTTGACTGGATACTGGTTTGTGGGGATGAGAGGAAGTAATTATAATTATAAAAATAATTTTTGGGATAATTACAGAAATTTAAATATGCGCTGGGTATAGGTATTTTGTTAGTTTTCTTAGGTACAATTAAAGATTAAGTATTTCCATTTTCTTAGGGGATTCTGTACTTGAAGTGAAGTATCATGATGTCTACAACTTAAGTCACAAATGGTTCAGAAAAAAATACATAAAGCAAATAGAGAAAAATGTTAATAATTATTGAATCTATGTGGGAGGTTTATGGACATACATTGTACCACTCTTTAAATGTTTCTGTATTTTTAAAAATTGTCATAATAAAAAATTGAAAAATGACAAATAGGACTAAAGGTTTCTAGCATGTGATCATTGATTTGCTTATCAACAGAATAAAAGCAGTCACCCACTTATTCACAGAATATATCATCAGATGATAACACAGATCAAATAGGTTTTAGATGGTAGTGACAAGTATGGGTCAAGTATGGAGTCTGGCCCATTCTAGGCATTAGATTGTAAGCTCCATGAAACAAGGATAAGGTTTGTTTTTTTTACCACCATATGTCTGGCCCTTAGCTAAGAACTAGTAAGGGCTAAATAAGTTCTTGTCAACTGAATGGTGAAGTAATTGTGAAAATTTTATGCTTATGATAGATATTCTAATCATCTTATGTTTTCTATAAATCATTGATTTTTGGACATTAAAACAAAAAATATACAACTGATATTTATGTAACTGGTTCCTTTGAGTTCAATAACTCAAACTTGAATTCTAAGCCAGAACATTTTAAAGCCTTTGCTCTTCAAAGTTAAGTTACATCAAGGACTACTTTAATATTTTTATAAAATTATTTTGTCTATTTTAATTCAATATTTAATTTAAAAAAGAATACCTGGATTTTGTCAGATAAAAATATTTCATGACTATTTATGACAAAGCCAAATATTTTGAAGGATCCCTCTAAAACATTAAGGTTAAATTATCGAAGACTACAAGTGATTCAAAATTATTTTATTTTTTCCTCTTAAAACCAGTAGTCATTTATCACTTGTTTTTAAGAATCAACATTTCTGCAAATCCAGATGATGATAAAGGCAATACAGGGACAATCTTATTAAATAGTCTAAAGTTTTCTAGGTTGGTTTGCTCTAGTATTAAATATGCATTAAGTTCTGATCTCTTCCAATGAATGACACTATGAAATTATTAGGGATCACATCCAAGGGGCTTTGCTGCAATGTTTGACATTACTAACCACTGCTTTCTTTTGTGCAACCCTTTTCTCAGACTTGGGGAAATACCATGATTTTTTGAAGGAAGAGGCAGTGAGGCCTAATAACATATAAGGGATGAAAAGGAAAGTGGAGAAGCCTTATTTTTTAAAGCAAGTGTTTCTTGTAATCTCTTTTAAGCACTGCTATTATTTATATTAACTTTTAAAGAATTTATTTTGATTTATATTAATCTTAATCTGATCCTAAAGCCATTAAGCTGAAAAAAGGTAACCTTATTCAATGGTAAGATAGGAGGGTTGCCAGGTAGAAGTTAACAATATTCTGTAGATCTTGGGAATTAATTGACTTTATTGATCCAGAAGATTGAGAGTCAGTGTCATAATGGCAAGCATACAGTATTTGAAGACTTGAGGCAGACTTCTTATTACTTGGTCTCATGACCCTTGGCTGAGTTACTTAGTTTCTCTGGTCTCATCTTCCTCCTGTTTTAAAATATCACTGATTCTAAGAAAGAACTGGCAGATAAAAAAGCAATAAAATAGTCAAATGTGATGTGTTGGGAAAACTGTCAGTGACATGGATGGTATAAATTCGAAATGAAAATTTTAAAACTCCCATATATTTTAGCAGGATCTTTAAGAGCAATGAAAAAGCCACTGTGACTTTTGTAAAATCAATGAATTTGGAAAATGAAAAAAATTTGTGCTGGGGCAACAATTTATTACATAGTAGCCTGTATGAAAAATACAAAGCAACAAAGACAACAGAGTTTAGTTACATGGACTGGAGAGAATAATATTTGCCTTTATATACTTGAGGGAAAATGAACCACAGCAAAAACAAAAAAGCATGAGGGATTCCAGTATGCAGTGGCAGCAATACTTGGTAGTTGAAAGCATGGCATTATTTTGGAATGTAAAGAATAAAAGAAGAAAATAGTACTGTAGTTCTGCCCTTAAGAAGTTTAAGATCAAATTCATAAAAGATAATTAGGTAAACTATATTTACTCTTATTTTGGAAAGAGTTTGTCACAAATATAACTCATTATTTGGTGGCACTGCCTTACCTAAAATAGATTGTTCAAATTGTGGACAATTCTTCACATTGGAAAATGAGGCATCTTGGTAGATTAGGCATTAAAAAGGTAACACACTTCACAAAAGAGAAAATCCGAATGGCTAATAAATACATGAAAAGGTCTTCGACAGCATCAGTAATCAGGGAAATGCAAGTTAGAATCACAATGGATTCTTCTACTACACATACCTCAGATTCGCAAAACTGAAAAAGACGGACAGTAGTGAGTGCTGTTGCTGGTGTGGAACAATGGGACTCAAACAGGGCTGGTGGGAGTGTAACCTCTTAGAAAAGAGGTTGGCATTATCTATTCAAGTTAATGATACACACAACCACTGCCAGGTATGTACCAGAGAGAAAATGATGCCAACATGTTGGAATATATATATGAAGAATGTTCACAACAGCAGTGTTCATTACAGCCCCAAACTGGAAACAACCCAGATGTCCATCAACAATAGAATGGCTAAATAAATTGTGGTGCATTGCTACAATGGAACACTGTAATATGCAGCAATTAAAATGAACAAATTACAGCTAGATGCAACAATATGGATTAAAAACGATGTTGAGCAACAGCAGCATGCACAAGGGCTCATATACTATGTAGTTCCATTTATGTAACATTCGAAAGAAAAGGGCAAAACTAAACAATATAGTTTAAGGATGCATGCTTGTGATAGAACAATGAAGAAAAGCAAGGAAATGATTATCACAAAAGTTACAATGGTTACCTTTACTGGGGAGTGAAGGAGTTGTGTTCAGGAAAGATCACAAGGAGGGCTTTTAGGGGTACTGGCAATATTCCACTTATTGATCTAGTTAATTGGTTACATGGGGATTTCCTTTATAATTACTCATTGTACTGTGTAACTGCTTTGCATTTTTATGTATATTTCACAAAAATGCTAAAAGTACCTAAGGTACTGGAATATACTGTAGATGGCATTTCTAGAAATAAAAATAAAATGTGCAGATAATTTAGCTTATGAAATCTTTGACAGTAAAAACAATGATTCAATAAGAGTTCCCTTTCAAGTGTAGGAGAACCCTATACAAATGTCCCTTTGTTATGTTTTAACATAATATGCAGATCTTTATGATAAATAAATTGAAAAACCAAGGAAAGAACTGTTACCTAAAACTTCAGATTTTTGCAATTTTGAATTAACCATCTCCTCTACATTAATAAGCAATACAAGGAACTAAAGTGATGCAGACCAAGTTGGAAATGCATGAACTTCCTCCTCGACAGTCACCAGTTCCAGCTGTTTCCTCCCGTTGTCATGCTGGGTTTGTGAGGTGTGTGGATGTTGCCCAATAAGCTTAGTGCAGCTGTTACGTCCTAAGTAGGTGACTCAGGGTTCTCCTGAGTGCCATTCTGTCTCTCAGTACTTAAGTATTAACGTGGAACATCTGATAATGGAAACAGATCAAGCTGCCGAAAAACCCTAGGTGGTACTGGAGGCATCCTCTACTGGGTTGCAGTGCTCTGATGTTTGCACTCTTTTCATCTAAAGTCCACAGAGCTTAAAATCTAAGGTTCTCAGCTTCCCCAAAACACAGGTTTACTGTGTGTTTTACCCCTTCACTTTCTACCATCCATCCATAGAAAAATGGGAAGGGCAAAAACAAAAAAAGATTTATTTTGTAGCCATTTGGGGCCATCACTAGGTGGTCTGATTCCCTGAGTCTCATTTGGAAGGATACAGCAGAGGATTGGTCATGTAAAGATAGTCAAATCAAATGAAGGGTAACTTAAGCAGGGCAGGGTATTTAACCTAGCTCTTAAGACTTAGGGTTAAGGGAAGGAGGTCAGGTGCTACTTCTGCACAATTTCTCCACCCATCCCTCTTTTCTGCAGCATTTTAAAAAATTTTAAATTCAGTTTTATTGAGATATATTCACATACCATACAATTATCCAGTTATCAACTGTTCACAGTACCATCATATAGTTGCACATTTATCACCCCAAGCAATTTTTGAACACTTTCCTTATTCCAAAAAGAACAAAAATAAGAATAAAAATAAAAGTAAAAAAGAACACCCAAAGCTTTCCATCTCCCCCATCCCACCCTATTTTTCATTTAGTTTTTGTCCCCATTTTTCTACTCATCTGTCCATGCACTGGACAAAGGGAGTATGAGCCACAAGGTTTTTACAATCACATGGTCACACCATGTAAGCTACATAGTTATACAATTGTCTTCAAGAATCAAGGCTATTGGGCTGCATTTCCACAGTTTCAGGTATTTCCTTCTAGCTATTCTACTATACTAAAAACTAAAAAGGGATATCTATATAGCACATAAAAATGCCCCCCAGAGTGACCTCTCGACTCCAGTTGAGATCTCTCAGCCACTGAAACTTTATTTTGTTTCATTTTGTGTCCTCTTTTGGTCAAGAAGACTTTTCCCAATCCCACAATGCAAGTCCAGGCTCATCCCCGGGGGTCATGTCTTGTGTTGCCAGGGAGATTTACACCCCTGGGAGTCATGTCCCACATGTGGGGGGCAGTGAGTTCACCTGCCGAGTGGGTTTAGAGAGA
Source organism: Choloepus didactylus (assembly GCF_015220235.1). Taxonomy (NCBI): domain Eukaryota; kingdom Metazoa; phylum Chordata; class Mammalia; order Pilosa; family Megalonychidae; genus Choloepus; species Choloepus didactylus. The sequence goes on along the minus strand of NC_051309.1, from coordinate 165,847,037 downwards.
GAGAGGGCCACATCTGAACAACAAAGAGGTTCTTTGGGGGAGACTCTTAAGCACAATTATAAATAGGCTTAGCCTCTCCTTTCTGCAGCCTTTTAATAAACACCAAAAACCAAAACCTAGCCCTTGGTTTTACCAAGGTAGACGTTTGCATATGGTGCTGGCAGTAGTGGCAGAAACCCCAAGTTTCCAAATCTGCCTGCAATACCCTTGCTCCTGTCCCTTTAGCTGGAATGATTTTCGTTACTGCTGCTTCCAGAGGAGGTAGGGTGTGTGAGGTCTGGCAACAGAACTGTGGAATCTGCTTCCTTTCATCATTGCTGCTTTTATCTTATTCTCACACTATTCACCAGGACAGGTTCAAGACAGATTTCTGAGGTTTCTAGTTCTTTTATATTATTTTTTTTCCCCTAGAGAATGACCTTTTAAGAATTATTGCTTGAATTTACTGTCCAGAATAATATCTGCAGGAAAAGATGCATAATAGTAATAATATTTACTTCAGAGAAGAAATAGCCTTTCAGTCAGATGTGAAAAGCAGGCCAAAATTCCCTGATGAGGGTAATGGACACTGAATAACAACCAAGACCATGTCAAGAAGTTTTCCAAAGCTCCAAACCATAAGCAAGAATGATTCCTAACAGTGAGGCACTGCTAAATTCTCCCCTTGAAAAACAGTCAAAAATCCTACGATTTCCCGAAGGATGGTTCCCTTCCAATTCTCCTCCCTTTCACACCGCTCCACGCAACAATCTCCAGGAACATGCCTCTTTTCCACCCCACCCCCATCTCCTCCTCGCCCCTCCCCTACCGTCCTCCTCTGCAATTTTGCAAAGACGCAGGTAGCAACTCTGTACTCAAGCCGCAGCACACTTCCTTTCATGGAGGGAAGAAGGTGCATTACAACTTTCATCTTAATGCATTGCAGATTACAAAGCTCTTGCACTTCTATCATTTCCTCCGAGCTTCTTGAGTGCCACGGGAAGTGGGCATTCATTCATTCATTCACCAGATTTGCTCCTCTCCACCACACGCTATTGGCTCTGGGTCTCACCCCACACCACGGGAAGGGTGGGGCGCTTTCTCCCTGAAGCAGATGCAGCGGATTAGGCGGCAACCTCTCGCAGGGTCCAGCTTGTTGAAGGCCCGTTTAGGGTCAAATGCCTCATCTTCGGATGGTGCGTGCCCGAGTGTGGCCGCGCGGCCTGGATCTCCTCCTTGCTCCTAAAGGAGCGGTCACCACTTGCCCTGAAGAAAACCGCTACAGAACAAGTTCTTTTGGCGGCCCTAGGGTCAGGGGTAAGATCAGGCGGTAGCCTAGGCTCGACTCGGCTCCACCCCTTCCTCTCTTCAGTTCTGACGCGGTCCCAGAGGCGGCAGAGGCGGCAAGTCCCGCGGTTGCGGGCGCACCCACCCGCTCACGGATCCCCGACTTCCTCTTCCCTTTGAGCGTCATCAAAACGCGCCACAGTTACTCAGGGCGGGGTGGGTGGGAAGGGAAAAAAAAGGCTAGCGGTGGAAGCCTCAGAGCGGAAAGGGGGGAGGAGAGCGGTTGCTAGGTGACTTGCGTCATCGGTGCGCGCCGCTTTCCTCCCGCCCCTCTCTGTGGAGTGAGGCGAGAGCCCCGCACAGAGCGAGCGAGACTGCGAGCAGCGCTGCGGGCGCTACTACCATCGCTTCTGAGAGAGTGAGAGCGAGGAAGCATCCGAGAAACTCAGCTTCCGTGCACTGGCCGCCACCGAGACCTCCGCCCTAACCTGGGCCAGCGAGAGCCGCGGCCGCCCCTCTTCTCCCCCCCTCACCTTCTCGGCCGGCAGCGGCAACTACACGCCAGAGCCGGAGCCGGAGCCGGTGGTTGGGGGGCAGGGAGGCGGCTACCGCGGGTCGGGGCTGGGCAGCTACTCCGCGGTGAGAGGACATTGAGGAGGGTCCGGAGCTTTCTGCCTCGTCCCGGGGCGCGGGGCGAGGGACCTCCAAGGTGTAGGGAGGGGGTCCCAGCCACAGCGACACATGCGGGAGCCGGGAACGGGGGCGGCGCCGAGCGGAGCCGGCCAGGTCCCCCACCTCGCCGCCGCCTCGACCACCCGCCCGGGGCCGTAGCATCTCGCCCTGGAATATATGAGCCGGGGCCCCAAGCTCAGCAGCCACCCCCCAGTCGGGGGGGCGGGGACCCCGATGTGAAGAGGCGGCCCGGGTGGCGGGGAGAGAAGAACCGGCGCCGCGGTCCCTTCCTTACCCTCCCCTTCCCCCACCCCCCTCGGGGGTCTTCTCCTTTGGCCAGTCGCCGGCCCCCCGGCTCCTCGGTAGGGCTCCGGGAGGAGTTCTCAGTGCCCCCTCCCCCGCCCCAGCCCGAGGGCGGCGGGGCCGGGGGGGATCCGGGGGGCCGGCCGCAGCCTCCGCCCAAAGGAAACTTTATAAAAACAAAATCCGGAGCCTCCCAAACGTGACTGTCCCGGGTGAAGTGGCCCTGGAAGGGCAGAAGCCACAGCCTGAAGAGACCCAGGAAGAGGGAAAAAGGAGGTAAGGGACCGCTACCTCCTTTCCCCCGGCGGCACGGAAGAGACCAGGGTGGCCACCTGGTTTAGCGACACTAGCACCGCTTCTTCCTCAGTAACGCGCCGGAGCTTTCCGCCGCTGCCGCCTCAGTCCGAAGGAGGAAGGGAACCAACCCACTTTCTCAGCGCCACGGTCATTACTCTTCGCTCCTTAAGTGTGAGTGGCCCCGGGAAGGGAAATTGGGTTGGAAAGTAGAAGGATGCCTATGCTTCCTCTTGGAGTTTTGCTGATGTTTCCCAGGAGTGTTGGGAGTGTATAGATGAGAGAGTGTACCTTTATTCCTGACGGAGGGGAGAAGGTATTAGGTAGTCCTATGTCTTAGCGTTTTATGTGTGTAATACAAGTTTACAGGTTTCTCTTAGAGGAATTCTGTCTTTCTCCAGAGTGGATACTTACACCTTTTGGGCCCAAAATTGGCAAAAGGAAGTTAAGGAAACCAGAGCATATGTACCCACAAAGGATATCTCTGTAATATTCTTTTTTTCCTGGTACACCGAGTGTGAAACAGCGCTGTAGTTTGTTTCTGGGGAACTCTCATATTGATTCCCAGGTTGGAAACACTTACTTACCTTATGAATCCCTGAAAGTAAAATTCCTTTCATTTTTTGCAGTCTTCCTTGAGAGATTTCTATTTCAGTACCTATTGGTACAGGATTTTTTTACCTTCTCATTTCCTTGGTTCAGTTCCAGTCTGTTAGGAGGACACGAACAGATTTCAGTTAACCAGAAAATTCTGAATTTAGTGAATCACAGCTTATTCGGGGAGAGCAGTTAGTACTTTAACCAGTTTATAAAAGTTGTTACATTTTTTTTCCTTCACACAGATGCTTTTTTCTCGAGAAGCATGTGTCCTAAATGATAGCACTTTTAAATTTGGCAGATTGGCTTGAGGCTTTGTTTATTTGAATTATCGTCACTTCTCTATTAATTTAAGAGACTAATTCTTTCAGGAAATTTTTTCTTTCATTTTAAGGTTGAAATTTATAAGCTCTTTCAGGTATCCGTTCAGAGAGCCAAATTAGAGGTACAGGAAAGTAATTTACATTTCATATGTTTATGCAGACCTTAAGGGTTAAACATAGAGTGAAATTTTATGTAACAGAACATAGGTAAGTACAATACCAAGAATTATATGGTCCATCCAAACACCTTTGTGGACTCTCTCTGTGTCTCCCTAAAGCCACTGCTGAGAGATGATTTGTGGGAATGGATGTAAACCTGGGGTTAATCTATCCTAAATTCTCTGTTCAGGATATTGATTAAGTTTATTTAAAGCTATCAAAGTTAACATTGTTTTGATCCTGCACTTCTTCTTTTTTGAAGTAATGAGTTCTGCAGTCTGTCTCCTTAAAGTTCCAAGACATTTGCAGATTTTGTGTTTTGAGAGAAGGAAGAATAAGCCTGAGTTCATCTTTTACTGGTATTAAAGATTTTGATTGTTCCTCCTTACCATCATCTCTCCCAACTTTTTTTTTTCCTTCCTTAGATACCTTGTTCTTGTTATGCTTTTGTAGGGAACCTTAACTTCTATGTTTTTAAAATGGGTACTGACATGAAAATATTGAGCAGTAGCTGTAATGTTACATTTGGGATCAGAAAAAACAAGCGTCTCTGGAATCTGTTCTTCTTGTGTGACCTTTAGGAAGTCAGGTATTCCATGTTTCACAGAGATATGAGACAGGGGGATCTAGTCTTGCATAGGTTGTTTTTTGGAATTGGGGTTGGAGGACAAACCAGCAAACTGTAGTACTTTAGGGTCTACTTTTTATTGCTTTGAGTATAGATTGGTTAAATATCATGGTAATGTTTTGTTACATATTTGGGCAGAAAAGAAAAGACAAAGTAGTTGGGGTCTCTGCCTTTGAGATGCTTTTACTTTTGGGTGGTGGAGGCAATCAAACACAAATTGCACAAAGTTGTAGGAAAGGGGGAATGGACCAAAATTTACCTAAGACCGCTATATGTCAGATACTGTGTTTGGTACCTTATAGATGTGAATGTATTTGTACGTTTTTCATTAGGGAAATGTTAGTCTTGGATTATACAGAATTAATTGGCATGTCTCAGCCAAATCTGGGAATGTATCTTCTGGGAAGTAAGTTTTGAAGAGTAAAGAGCAGGTGAAGACAAAATGTTTAAATATGACATCTGGAATTGGCGAGCTGAGGTATGAGGGACAGATGTAATTAGGAAGTTTTAGCTTCATGGGATGGCAGAGGGTGGTTGTTGAGTAAGGGTTAGGGCTAGTTTGGGTTTGGGCAGATACATGGTTACAGCCCAAAGAAGCAATTGGGAACAATGTTCCTGAGAGTATAGTTTCTGATGATTGGGGAAAAGTTACATTTTAGGCTGAGAGGCATTATGTCTGGATTAGATTTTTGATTTTGTAGGGAACATTTTTGTACCATGTTCTTGAGGGGCTTTGCAGAAGGAGTGAAAAAGAGCACTGAAAGATGCTTCCAATATTTCAATTTAGTGCTAGTGGCTTTTCATAAAAAAAAGAATTTGAAAGTAGGCCAGCAGGCTTTGTACATTAAATTTTGGGGTGAAAGTTGGATAATTTTGTACATTAAATTTTGGGGTGAAAGTAATCACATGACAGTGGAATAGTGAAACTAACAAGTGATATAAAGAAAATGTAGAGTTGGGAGTCATTTTCAAAGTATTTGGTTTCCCAAGAGTGCTGATGAGTGTGAAGAGCTGGAAGATGGGTGAAGTACTTTGGGGCAAAAATCTGTGTTAAAGTAAGCAAAGATATAGGAAGGCTTTCTCTAAAATAGATGTTTTAGTAGTGGATAGTGTTTTAGAGTTGAAGTTGAAAAGGGGGAGCAATCTTTAAACATGGCTACCACTGTAGTCTATGGCATATGAGTCTGTAATTTTGAAACATTCTTTTCCTAGAGTATATAGGTCTCTTGAGATAAAGTCCAGGAGAGTAGATTGAATTTCATTGTTAAGGAACTTATAAATAAAAGGACAGATTTGTTTTCCCAAATTCATATTGTTAAAGTTTGCCCTGAATTATTATTATCCTAAGTTTGGTCTTAATATGATGAAGTGGGACTAAAAATAGCTGGCAGAGAAGGCTACTTCCCCAGCTTGCAGTTGGTGTGAGTCTTTGAGTGCCATACAATGGAAGGGATATCCCCGTGTTGGCCCAGTGGTACAGCAAATGTTTGTTTTTTTTTTTAATTTTAAGCTTTTATTAAAAAACAAAAAACTACTAACTTGGTATTTTAAAAAAGTTACCTTTTTGAAGCATCAGACACTGGAAAATTCTCTTGTGGTAAACTTGCATCTCATGTGGCCAGCATTTAGTGTTGACTCTAACAAGGATTAAGGATTGTGAGGTAGGGAAAATTTATCCACACTTATTATTTGTGCCCTTTAGTTCAAATTCAGCACTTTCATAGTAGCATCTTTGGTCTGTTCCTAAGAGTTCTTTTTCAAATGGCAGGACCATCTAGGGAAGAGATATTTAGAGATATATCTCAGGTGATTCCGGTGAGGGTACAAGAGCTGGGCTATATGCTATGGGGTTGCCTTCTCCCTTCACCCCCTATTTTCCACTAACATTTTTTATGCAGGTGAAAACATGTTTAGATGATCTTAAAGGGCAGCCTTTTGGGTTAACATGATTTACTAATGAAGACAGTGGGAAGGGTAGGACTCTGGTAGTAGGGAGAGATAACCTCTTGTGCTTTGCCTTGGCACCTTTGGTATTGATATGGAATGATTAGAGAGCCTGGAGGGTATTTGCTCTATTTTAGTACTAATTGACTCCAAAGCCCATGTCTGGGCTAGCAGCAGCCCAATTCATTGTGTTCTGGAAATGGTTCTTGGGAAATGTCTTGTGGTGCCTTTGATATCTAATTGTGTAGATCAGAGGTCAGCATACTTTTTTTTTAATAAAGAACCAGGTAGTAAGTATTTTACGTTTTGTGGACCACATGGTCTTTGTCACAGCTACTCAGTTCTGCTGTTGTAGTGTGAAAGCAGCCATAGACAATTTGTAAGGGAATGAACGTGGCTGTGTTTCAATAAAACTTTATATATAAAAACAGGCAGTAGGATGGATTTGGCCTGTTGGCTGTAGTTTGTGGATGCCTGGTGTAGAAAACTGCCAAATCCACTGGCATATGGTTTCAGGTTCATTCCATTACAAAGCTGGAATTGGTTATTTTAGATAGCCTCTGTTTGTTCATTTGTTCTTTTGTTCCTGGGGACTGTCTTAAAATGATTTTGCATAAAGCTTTCAAGATATTTTTGCTTTCTACTATGAATTGAGGAGCTAAAGGGGTCAATCCCATCTATAAAGGTATGCAGCTAAAAAGGGACCACCTGAATTTTGTATTCAAAAAACACCACAGTTGGCATATAGTGATATACTGGTTTTGTGTCACGGCCAAAAAGGATCTGTGAAGTAGCCTATGGGTATAATTTGTAAAAGTTCTGAAAATAAATGTTAAGCATTTATTTTAACTGTAAAGTTAGAAGTGTTTATAGTTGCTGTGAAGCAGATGAGAATATTAGTCAAATTATGAAGACATTAAGGTTGGATACTTCTACCTCTTAAAGTCATAATCTCTTGCAATGACAAATCAGTGTTTAGAATTATTAGATTTACAGTTTTTCTTAATTTTCAAGTATTATATCTTAATATAAATCAGTTTTCATTTAAATGTGTCCATTACAAAGATATGCTGTATTCTTAAGGGTAAATATAGCTTGAGTTAATTTATTTCCTAGGTGACTTTATCTCAAACAGGTTAAGAAAGGATAGTTCATTTTGGGCAATTTTACATTAAAGCTACGATCAAAACATTTGTTTCATTTGTCACCAAATACCTGGATTGGATGATGGTATATTTTGTCTTAGTTTCATAGATCTTATTTGTTTTAGGATTACCCTGTTTTTGGCGGGGTAGGGGTTGTTCTCGTGATAGTTATCGCTTTTTAGTTAGTTTTAAATCTGCTTTTACTTGATACAGTATGTAATTTGTGCCTCAATTCCTCCTCTTCCCTTTAAAAAAAGAGTCTGTAGAATCTGACAATTTTAGTATGCCTTTTAGAAGGTCACTGTAAAGTTGCTTCCCTATTCACTAGGTGAGTAATCTCTCCTTGTTCTTTTTAAAATCTTACTTTTAATTTTTGCCTTTTCGTGTAATTGTATCATTGTCTCAAGCCTGATCTCATTTAGGAATAGAGGCAGTATAAAAGACACACTTATTCATCTCATATCTGTGAAACTTCAAGTAGAAATATTGTACATTGTGACACTTTCAGTGGACCAGGGATAAAGAATGGTTCTTTTGCATAGTTAAATTGCCATTACAAACAGATGAACGAAGTTGCTTTCAAATAATGAGTTCTTATTATTAAACTTTTCTATTTTGAGTCTTTTTTCCACTGTGTTTAAAACCAGACTGCCTTATGCCTTAATATATTTTAAAATCTTTGCTATTTTCTCATGATAACTTTCATAGCATTTTTAAGTGTAATTATTTTCTAAATGTATACATCTTCTCAACCCTATGAAATATGTTATTTTTTTCTAGTACTTATACCTCTAAACACAAATGTTTTTAAAATTTCCTCCTATTACACCTTCAGAATTATGAAATATTTAAGGGAACATCTGCAGTAGTTACTAAATTACTAAAGTAATTACTAAAGTTAACATTACTAAAGTAATGTTAACAAAGTTTTCTAAAATATTCATTTAAAATTTCTGATTAACACTTAGTTTCTCTAAGATTTTAAGCTAATTGAAGAAAGTATAATGAGAACCAGTATTTGTGTTGCTTATTCAGCCATACAGGGAATTGAAAAATAAAAATAAATAAAAATGCTCAAGAGACCTTTACTGCTTGAGTATCTTGTCTTTGGCTCTTCCCCATTGAACCTAAAGGACTGCTAGCAGATCTGATATTGTTTAGTTTCTGTTGCTATGCTATGTTGTCTCTGCACTTTCTTTCTAGCTGAAAGATGGCTACTGGAAATCTGGGTAGCTTTAGGAAGGATGTAGCATGTACTCTGTGTGTGTGTATGTGTACATGGACCTGGCGTACACTGTGCTAGGTGCGCCTTTCTGCATGATTGCTTAGGAATTTAGGAAGTATTACTGATGCCTTTTATAAGATAATGCAAGTTATTTTAAATTTTTCTGAGAAAATTCTGATTTGATTGACAAATCAGTAAGTGACGTTTTTGGTTAGCTTCATAACAGGTGCAGCACATGTAAACGTGCACTGTTTTCCTGCAGAAAGATGCATTCACTCAGCCTTTCCTGTGAAAGCATCACCATTGGATAAGATATGATATTTTCTTCTGTGTCTTTTTTCATCCCACAGAATCTTGAATGAACCCATCAACAATTAATCTCATTGCCAAGTGTGAAGTCTCAAGCAAATTGCTGGTTTATTTTGGGAAGAAGGCTTTTGGTTAGTGTATTAGTTTCCTAGGGCTGCTGTAGCAGATTACCACAAACTTAATGGCTTAAAACAACAGAAATTTGTTCTCTCATAGTTCTGGAGGCTAGAAATTCAAAATCAAGGTATTAGCAGGAATATGCTTTCTTTGAAGGCTCTACGGAAGAATCCTTCCTTGCCTCTTTCTAGCTTCTGGTGGCTCTGGGCAGTCCTTGGTGTTCCTTAGTTTGTAGATACATCAAGGAACAGTCTCTACCTCCTCCATTGTCACATGGCCTTCTGCTCTTGTATATGTCTCTGTGTGTTCTCTTTCTTCTTAGGACACTAGTCATTGAATTTAGGGTCCATCCTAGTCCAGTTTGACCTCATCTTAACATGATTATATCAGCAAAGACTCCTTTTCCAAATGAGGTCACATTCACAGGTACCAGGGGTTATGCTTTGAACATATCTTTTTGGGGGAGGCAATTCAAACCCACTACAGATAGCATGTTTTCTAGGGCAGTGGAAGGGGTAATATACCTTCATAACATCTTACAGACCTGAGAAGTGTTTGAGTGACTAAAAATAGCAAGTAATTTATAACTACCTAATGATGTAAAACATTATGCATATCAGGAGCCAGCATCAGACTGTTAATTCACTTCTCATCTATCTGATAAAATACTGTGGCGTCAGAAGACTCATTCATTAAGTAGGTAGAGCATTTCTTAGCTACATGGCCTTGGACAAGCTACTTACTCTTCCCTAATACTGGTTTCATCACCTGTTGATGGGGAAAACATGTCCTTCACAGGGTTGTTGTTAGTATTAAATAGATAATACAAACATATGCAAAGCTCTTACTCCTGTGCCTTGCACACAGTATATGATCCATTACTGTTAGCTTATTAAATTAAAGACATTTTAACATAACATTGAGAAAGGCTAAAGAAAAGTTTTATATTGTCCAGCATTTAAGTTCAGTACATGAGTTTGATAAATAATACTAAACTAATTCTGTAGTGTTATTAAACTTATTTGAACTCTAGTATATGATTCATTAACATTTTATTAAATTCTTAGAAGCTACAGAAATGGCAGAACTGCTGTGTTTATTATTTGTAGAATAAGATTGAAGGTGGTTGTATATTAACTACTTAATTTTAATTTTCTTCTTTTTTTAAAATGATTAGTGTGTTTTTAAAATTTCCTTTTTTGTGTGTTTAGCATTTATTAAGTACAAGATCAGTTTTTTTTTTTTTTCCAAACTTGGCATAATGAGTGTTGTAGTGGCCAATAAAAGAAATAAATGCTTCTTGATCTATTTTATATTTTTTATATTTGGAAAGTTTTTCCATTTTGGAAGGCTAAACATTGCCTTCATAATCTGTTTATTTAATAGTACTGTACAGTGTATATTTAAGATAAATATATGAAAAAATCTAAAGGCAGGAAGAAAAGATTGAGATACATTTCTTAATGCTAATTTTTTTATGTTATTTTATTGAGATATAGTCACACAGTATGCAATCCATCCAAAGTATACCGTCAGTGGTTCATAGTATCATCACATAGTTGTGCATTCATCACCATGATCAGTTTTAGAACATTTGCATTACTCCAGAAAAAGAAATAAAAAGAAACAAGAAAACCCCACACATCCTATACCCACCCCACCCCCACACACATTGACCATTAGTATTGTGCTCTTCCCAATTTTAAGACTTACAATAGAGGTAGGTTAACTCTTGTTTTGTATTGTCAGAGATAGATATTTAGATCAGTGGAACAGAACAACACATCCAGAAGTAGATCCATACAAACATGGGCAACCAACTTTTTTTTTTTAATATAGTTATGCAATCATTATCAAAGATCATAGAAATATCTATGTAATGAGTCAGTAGTCACAGTCATTTGTTAAATCCTAATTTCTCAGTTACACCTCCTCCCTCTCATTTGATCATTCCCTCTGTCTTCAGGGGTATCTGGGCAGTGACCATTTTAATTTCTTTGTGCTGGAAGAGGGTGTTGACCTTATGGGGTAGAGGAATGAAAATGGTTGATGTTCTTGGAGAGACTGGTACCTTTGGGTTTCAGGGCTTATCTGGCATTTGATCAATCTGGAGGCCTTAAGTTTCTGAAAACAATAAACTTAACTAAGAAAGACATTTACAAAGATGTAGATAGAGCCCAGGACACTCCCTAGGGTTTTCAGGAATACTGTTAGTTGGGGCTTGGCATACCGTGGTAATTTGCAATATCTGGATAAAGGTTGCATAACAGTAACCTCCAGAATGACCTCTCAACTCTATTTGAAATATTGTCAATATCTGGCTAAAGCTGGTGCTGATTATCTTAACTGTTCTTGTCCTCATTCTTGGTAACTTCTAAGGCAAGCTTGCTTTATATTTTGGTGTAAGTGTAGAAATTAGATTGATTTATCTGTCAGTGGATCTCCTGTTAGGTGGTTAATTTAATGCATATTCTTGTTTTCTTTTCAGTATTTTGAATATTTTTCTCTGTTGGTAGCAATTATAATTATGCTTTTGAGGTTCTTTCCAAGTATATTCTCTCTAGCTTGTTTGATTTCTTTCTGCTTATTTATTATGTATGTAATTTATTATATGTGTATTTAATGGCAGTATGTAATTAACTATTTGGATCATCAGTTTTCTTCTGGATGATTGGTGCTTGCTTCATTAGCTGCTATGTGAATTTATTAATATACACTTTGGAATGCTGATATAATGAATGAGGGACCTTTTTCTATTGAGTATTACACAGCATTTTCTTTCGTTAGGGAAATATTAAAATTTTATCTTACTCGATTTAGAAATTTAGAACAGGAAAACAATTTCAGATTTTACTAAAGGCAATCTAAAAAGAGAGGAGACAGTAGAGCAAAGGAGGGATGGAAGAGGAGACAGGTACCAGGGAAATGGTTCCAAAAATTTTGAAGTCAGCCTTAGTCAGAGGTCGCACTTTGTTGTTTCTTTGGGTTGTTATCTACCACCCTTTGAAATTTTGATTAGATGATTGGCTCTTGTTCACAGTTTTTAATATCTGGACTCTTTAAACCACCCAAGTTTTAATCTGGATGGGATAATCAGTGTATTCTAGGGTGGGAATACACCCTACCTGCTGAGAGAAGAGATGGACAAAGAGTTGTTTTTTTTTTTCTACTTTGGAGGTTTTAAAAACAGTTGGGTGTTTTTTTGTTGTTGTTGTTGGCCGCATTTCCCTATCTTTCCCTAAGAGGGATGCTTGCAATTCTATACATAAAGTAGTTGAGTGGCAAGCTTTGGAGTAAAGAGACCCGGTTTCCAGCATGGTTGCTTTGTGACCTTGTGCAAGTTATTAATTCTAAGTGTATTTCCTGTAAAACTAGGATGATAATAATAGTACCTATGCCCGTTATATAAGGTAATTATGAAGATTGAATGAGCATGTAAAACTTGTAAGCTTTTAGCACAGTGTCTGGCTCTGAGTAAGCACTCAGTAACTGTGTTAGCTGCAGCAATAATGATGAAGAAATTCTACAGTATTAAGTTAGGGTTATTTCTGAGGTTGCTGGCTTATTGAGTGCTGAAGGCAATTGTAATGTTTGCTCCTGAATGTGTCACCATTTTTGAATCCTGTCTTTATTTCTCAGCAGATTCTTACTGAACACTTAACTATGAACAAAACAGGCAAAAATCCTTGCCCTCTTGAAACTTACATTTTGGTTGGGGGAGACACAAAACACAAAATAAAACAAAACAAGTTATATTTCACTCATCTAATAAAATTTGGTTCTTGGACTTCATATAGCTAAGCTTCCATTAACCAATACTACCCATCTTCACCCTTAAATCTTTTTTGTTGTTGTTGTTCCTTTGCTGTGATTGAGAGAATTAGGTTGTTGAAGCACCTTGAAAGGGTAGAATTAACCTCTTGAGAATTCATTTTTTGCAGCTACAGCTTGATCCTAATTTTAAGGCAGCATTATATTCCCCATCATTTCCTGACATACTTCTTAAATTGACTATCTCAAAACTTTGCGTTTAGGTTCTAAAACATCTGTTTTCCCTTGTTCAGAGAAGTGTTGCTACTCCTGGCTTCTTACTTTTTTCTCCTTCATCTCTTTTCTTAAGAAAGGGAATACTAGAAACCTCTTTCAAGAAGTATTTCCTGACTTACCTAACTTTATACTTTTTCTTCTCCTATTTTGTATGTCCCACCTTCTGTGTGTGGTTCACTGAGATATTTAGTGTGCTTATTCTCTCTCTTTAAAAAAATGTATATTTTTCTTGTTTCTTCAATTAAATGGTAAACCTTTTCAGGTGAGGGGTCACTTTTTAATTATGAGCCTTAGCTTCCTCATTTAAAAAAAAGATAATATGCACCACATAGGGATGTTTTGAGTTTCAAAGTAATAATCCCCTGCAGGGGATCGTTAATTAACGGTAGTTTCCTTTTCTTTGAATCACTCTAGTTCCTAGAGATGTTGCCATGCATACAGTTGGTGCTTAAAAATGCATTTTAATTTATCCTAAATTAAAACTGGCAGCTTTTAAAGTTAATTTCTACTTGTTGATAATTTTAGTTCTTATTTCCAGATAAGAGTCACAATATTAATATTCAAGTGTCAAATGATAAATGTTAAGGCATTAATGAGATGATATAGTTATTAGGAACTGGGACTCTGGGGTCAGCATTGCATCATTTCAAAAACAGGCTTCCATACTTACTGTTTGTGTGACCTTTGGCAAGTTGTCCAGCCTTTCTCTCCTCAGTTTCTTTATCTGTAAAATGGGGAAATTAATACTCCCTACCTTTCATACTATATTGTTAGGATTAAATGAGATAAGAAAGAAGAGTGTAATGGTGCTTGGCACATAAGTAACTCTATATCAGTGGCAGTTTTGCCCCATCCCCACTATATTTGGCAATATTTTGAGATGTTTTTGATGGTCACAGTTGCGGGGGTGTGGGAGTGGGGAGGTGATGCTACTGGTATCTAGTGGATAAAGGCCATATACTGCTGAACAGTGTATAGATAGCATCCCACAATAAAGAATTATCTGGTCCAAAATATCAGTGTTGCTGAGGTTGACACTGCCCTATAATTAAGCTCACTGTTTCTTATTTGGATATTATTTTGGTATAAGGTTCTTTGCTATTTTGTATAAATTCTGATTATTGATAAAGACAAGTCACAGACATGGATAGTCATCATTTAATAATCATTTTTAAAAACAGGCACACGGCAGTTACTCTGAATCTAAAAAGTGCTAACATCATTCAGGAACCAGAAAAGGGTTCTGGGAGGATTTTCCAGATTTAGTTTTTAAAAATAAAAATAAACCATTCTAATTCACATGAAAGTATATAATGTGTAGGGAGCTTATCAGTTAGTGCCGTAATGTGTAAATATTCGTAAAGTCACATATACACTAAAGGAAAAAGCAAGTAGCAGAGTAAATGGAATGATCTTATTGGGGGAAATCTTGGCTCATATCAGACTTCTTTTTCTTCACTGTTTAATCACTCACCAAGTTGAGGTTCTCTTTAATTTAGGAACTCTTCTGTGTCTCCTCTTTTTTTCTTTCTGTACAGAAGTCTTTTAATTGATTCCCTTGCTCTGTCTTTTCTCTACATTTTTGCTTAAGGGAGATCCTTTCTAGTCCAGATCCAATCTACTGTTCAAGCCTTCTGCACTATCCTCTTAATTCTGAGAGGGAATTAAGCCCTGATATCCTAAGGCTGAAATTAGAATGAACTGACTTCTCTCCTAAGCATAGTATTAATTGTATACCATCTTTGGGAATTAGGAAAATAGTCAGTCATACAATGTTTTATATTTTGTGGTTCAGATGCCTTCCTTCACTTGTATCCAAACACTTGCTGTATATCCATGTACTTTAATGTATATACATGGTATATATACATGGATGTACATGTATATATTTTCATGTATATTTGTCTCTGTATCTTGTTATTTCCTCTGCCTAGAATATTCTTTCCTTTCATCTGGAAAATTTATGTCTTAAGACCCTATTTAATTATACTCTTCTCTAAGAAGTCTGTCCTGGTTAATGTTAAGTAGAGTTAGTTGTTTTTCCTTCTGGTTACCCACAGCATCTTGTGGCTCTTTTATAGCACTTAATATAGTTATTTGTATTTTTCTCTTCTACTGGTCTGTTGGTTCTTTGAGGACAAGGGTCATGTCTTAATCATCTTTTCAGTTAATACCTTCTCCACTATTTCCTGCCACATAGCACGTGCATATAGTATGGTAGCAGATGAATGGAAGAGAAAAAAAAACTGGAAAGTGTTATACAGTCCCATGTTTTATTTTCTAACTTTCATTCTAGTAACATACACGCCCCCAAACTTCCCCTTTCAATCACATTCACATATATAATTCAGTGCTGTTAATTACACTGACAATAATATGCTACCATCACCACCATTTTTAAACCTTTACAGTCAACCTACATAGAAATTCTTTACAAATTAAGCATTAACTCCCCATTTCCTATACCCAACCCATCCATTGGTAACTTACATTCTAGCTCACTTCTAACTCTATGAGTTTGCTTGTTCTAATGAGTTCATAACAGTGAGAGCATACAATGTTTATCTTCTTATGTCTGGCTTATTTCACTTGGCATAATGCTTTCAAAGTTCGTCCATGTTGTCTCTTGAACCAGAACTTCATTACTTTTCAAAGCTGAATAATATTCCATTGTATGTATATACCACATTTTGTTTATCCATTCATTGGTTGATGGACACTTGGGTTTCTTCCATCTTTTGGTTATTGTGAATAATAATGCTGCTGTGAACATTGGTGTCCAAGTATCTCCTGTTTACATAGTCCCTGATTTCAATTTTGTAGAAAAAACTGTAGAGGCAAAACAAAAACAAGCAGAACAGAACCAGATTACCACAGAAGGAACAGAGGAAAGGAAGCTTTCTCCTGGAGGTGAAACAATTTCACAATCTTAAAAATTGTACTGTGTATGTAGAATAAGAATCTGATGAAGAAGAGCTGAAAAAATCTGATCGGTTATACATGGCCTATTTTAAAGTTCTAGAATAAGTTGAACCAAGTGTCAAAGAAAAGCCTTAACACAAGGCCAATCAACAATAAAACCGTAGGCAAGAGGGAGACCTTTATAGTGAACACATCAAGATAATCAGATGCCTAGGCATCAGTAAAAAATTACAAGTCATATAAAGAAGCAGGAAGATATGGCCCAGTTAAGGGAACAAATTAAAACTTCAGAGGAGATACAGAATTTGGGACAACTAATCAAAGAAGTTCAAACAAATCTCCCAAGTCAGTTCAAGGAGATGAAGGAAAATATGGTTAAAGAGATAAAAGATTATTAAGACAATGTGAGCATAAAGAAGAATTTGAAAGTATAGAAAGAAACATAAATTATGGGTATGAAAGGCACAATAGAAGAGGTTAAAAATACACTGAAGTCATACAACAGATTTGAACACGCAGAGGGAAGAATCAGTGAACTAGAAGACAGTATAATCAAAATCTTACAGACAAGAACAGAGAAGAGAATGGGAAAAAGTTGAGAAGATTCTCAGGGATTTAAATGACAACACGAAGTGCACAAACATAAGTGTCATGGGTGTCCCAGAAGGAGTAGAGAAGGGAAAAGGAGCAGAAAGAATATATGAGGAAATAATGGCTGAAAATTTCCCTACTCTTAGGAAAGACATAAGGATATATGCCCAAGAAGTACAGTGTACTCCAAACAGAATAAACTCTAATTGACCCACTCCCAGACACGTAATAATCTGAACATCATATCCTAGAGATAGAGAATCCTGAAAGCAACAAGAGAAAAGCTATTCGTCACATAACATGTAATCCACAATAAGAATAAGTACCGCTATCTCACCAGAAACCATGGAGGCAAGAAGGCAATGGTATGATATATTTAGAGTACTGAAAGAGAAAAACTATCAGCCGAAAATTCTTTATCTGGTAATGCTTTAATTTCATCCTTTGCCTAGACCATCACTTCCTGTTTCTTTGTATGTTTTGTAATGTTTTTTGAAACCTGGACATTTTGATATTTTAGAGTGGTATTGCTGGAATTTAGACTCGGAGACATCTGTTCCTTAAGCTTGTATCCAGCTAGTGTTACGACAGATCTTTCTTTGAATGTCAGGAGTTAACAAAAAATAAATAAAATTAGGTAAAAAAGAAAACACCTTTCTCAGACTTTGAAGATTGCCTTGTGTAAGTGCTGTCCTTCGTTGCTTATCCATACAGTAGCTCCAGGCTAAAGTGTAGGGGCCTCCCTGATCCTTTATGCACATACATCTTGTTTTGTGCATGTATGTGGCCCTACGAGATCTCCTGTTTACATGGTTCTGAATGTCCCCTCTTCTCTAGGAAAGAGTTACCTCATAGTCCTGGGCACTGTATTGTATGTTCTACAGCCAGCAGTCCCTTGCTTCAGGCAGGACGACTTGACTGCTTGCCCACAGCATTCTGTAGGAGAGTTCCATGAACTGCCTTCTACATGCAGGGCAAGTTCATGGATGGTGAGTCCCTCAGGCCACACCAGACAGATATACATGCTCTGAGTATGTGCATGAGGATTACTCTGCTCCCTCCGGTACCAGGACCAAGGATCTGCATGCGGAGCCCTGGATGGCGCCATGTCAAGCGAGTGACTGGGGAGGTGTGAGCTAGGGTGCCATGAGATCCTACTACTTTTAAGTAGCCTTTTTCTTGATTTGTCACTCTGTTATTGCAGTCCTTTGTTTTCTGGAGCTTTGAGAAACATGTTTCTGCCCTGTTCTTGCTGGTTGTTCAAAGCTTCTGTGAAGGGGTGGAGCCCTGAAGTTGTCTCACTCTACCATCAGGTCAGGACCTACTCGGTCTCTTTTTGATGATTAAGTTTTTACCTCAGAGCTGCCCCCAGTTACTAGTAAATGATTAACTAGAAGAAAGAGGGCTGTGAATATGAAAGATGAGAACATAGACCTGGTAATTCAATAAATTAATAATTTGTTAATCATTATCATAATCATCATCACCATTTGTTGTATGCTTTCTGTATGTCATGCACTTTGCTAAGAATTTTTGCTGAGGATGCATTAATTTATTCTTTACAGCAGTCCCTATAAAATGGACACTGCTAACTTTGTTTTATGACAGAGGAAACAGATTCAGAGCAGTTTGGTGGAAATTTTCGAAGAACATGTAACTAGGAATTTGAACTCACATTGATGAGATTCAAATCCAAATCCATCTATGCTTTTAGCCACTATGGCAGAGGATTTTGTGTTGAAAATGGAAAGTCATCTGTTGTACTGAAATAACAGGGGAAAATAAGATTTCATCCTGTATAGATGTTAGAGGGAAGGAGTATTAACAGACTCATTGAGAGGCATTTCTAGGTTTATGTTTCTATATAGTTGTGAAATTTATTTCTGTAATTTGAATTGTTATGCACTAACCTGCATTTTTGTTAATTTTATTCTTTCCCTTGGTATCACCAGGAGGACAGGTGTCCTGAATATGTATTCAGGAATAGAGGAAATCTGTCTGGGTAGAATCTATCTAAGATATCTTGGAATAAGGTGATTTTTTAAAGATAATTTTTTTTTGTATTGTGTTAAGTGTGTTTTGTAATCAGAGTTAAACGTTTTGAAGATTTTTCTTGTTTAGGGGATGAGTCTCAGAAATACAGTATTTAGGATCTGAAATCCTATGGTTTGGCACGCTGGGAAAGCATAGCAGATAGTTTGAGAATGAACAGTTGTTAGTCTCCTAGGTTTAAATCAGTGGATATCTGTGGAGAGTTTCTTTTATGTGAATTCTTAAGCTATTTCTGTTTTTGTGTTTGTCATTTAAAAAATGTTACTTTTTCCTTCTCTCCCATAGTTCACATAGGACTCTTCCCTACCCATTTTATTTAGCTTTAGATGTTTTACATTTAATTGATATAGTGGGAACACAGTTTTGATATCTAGCACTATTATTTCTACTGTGCTTTAAACCATTTAAAATAGTTTTCATAATTGTAATTTTTTTACCTTAAAAAGAATAAAATTGAATATCAGTTTTAAAAAAATGCTTCATGTAAGAGTCTGTCTTCCTACTTTTTTTGCACTTTAAATGTTTGTGACCATAGTTCGAACTTTGTCCTTTCCTGAAATTTTATTTTTATGCATTTGTAAAATTTTATCAAAAGTTGTATGTTAACACTAAGAGCAGAGTTTGCTGAATGATGGTCTATTAAAGATTAAAAATGCCTAATTGGAAACAAGGTCAGGTAAATTAGAATTTAGAGGTTGGGGGTGGGGTCTAGGGAATCAGATAATCAGTTCAAGATTTTAGGATTCTAAGTCTTGGACTTATTAGTATCCTCTGGTATTATTTACCACAGGTTGTCTTTCTTAGAAATGAATGTTAACATGGCACCATTACAAAATAATATTGATAACTGTAATTTGAGTGTTTAATATGTGCCAGGCACTGTTCTGGGTGGTTTGTGTATACATATATTAACTCATTCAATCTTCACAACAGCCCTATGAGGTAAGTATTAGTAATGTCCCTATTTTACAGTTGAAATTTTGTTACGGAGAAGTTAAATATACTCAAGGTCCCATATTTAGTTAGTAATGGAGCTGGGATTACATTCAGGCATCTGGCTCCAGATCCTGGGACCTTAATTACTATTCTATACTATCTTTATTATCTGTATATTTATTTCTTATATTATTTATAGAATAGTGCCTGGTACACAGTAAGACACATTAAGAGCTATAGAAGTGTTGGCTATTTCAATGGTATTTAATTATATACTTTATAAGGTTGGCAGAGCATGCCTTATTATTCCTTTTATTTTTATTATTACTGTTTTTTTTTTTACAATTAAGTAGACTCCAGCCTTTATTGGGATTTCTATTATTCCCCCCCTTTTTTTTCCTCTTAGAGGCTAGATGATTGCCCAAGATCATATAGCCATGCTAGATCTCAGAGTTAGCATTTCTCACCACATATCCAACTCTAGTTCCATTCTCTTATGGATAAAGATAAGGACTGAGGTTTTTGTGTTTTTTTTTGTATGTTATTTGCTTTAGAAAGGCAGAAATGAGCATACAAAGTTTATAGTATTGCCTATGTGCCCAATTGGCTGAGGAAATAAATTCTTAGAAGTTGTAAATTTTTTTAATGGGTGCAATTTTTAGAGTAGTATCTTTTTCTGCTGACTTGTGATTTTGAATTATATTATTTATAATGTGAAGTATTAGAAATTGCTTTGATGATAAATCAAAGATTAACAGCCTTTAAGTGAAGTATGTAAACCATATTTCCTCAAATCTAAGAGATCTTTTTTATTAGTTTTCTATTGCTATGTGACAGATTACCACAAATTTAGCTGCTTAAAACTGCATGAATTTATTATCTCACGGTTTTTACTGGTCAGGAGTCTGGGTATGATTTAGCTGGGTCCTCTGCTTAGGGTCTCAGGCTGAAATGAAGGTGTCAACTGGGGCAGCAGTTTCATCTGAGGCTTAGATGTTAGATCTACCCACAATAATTTAAAGTTAACTGATTAATTACATCTGCAAAATTCCTTCACAGCAGCACCTAGATTTGTGTATGATTGAATACACCAAGGAGTGGGAATCTTGGGGGTATTTTAGAATTTTGCCTGTGACATCACTAGTGCTGAATTAAAATATCACACAATATATCTTTAGCATTTGAATGTTGCTTGTCAAAAAAAGAGTATTGTTGTTTCTCTAGCGACACATATTGGCTTCATTAATATCAAATTTACTCCTTACTACTGTATTTTTATGTTGTTTTGCAAATATAATAATTTTTTCTTATAATTCTGAATCATAGGGCAGTCTATTAGAGGACGTTTTAAAATTGGGAATTAAACTTGACATCTGTGTACTGATAGCACACAAAATTCAGTAAAGGTTCTGATTGAAACTGCTGTGACCACATTTACACATGTGCAGAGAATGGCAGCTACATTGTTACTGCCACAGGGCCAAAGGCAATTGACAAACACCTTTGCTTTTTTTCTTTCCTTATTTATTTTCAGTCACCTTTATTGAGGTGTAATTTATATGCAGTAAACTGCATCCATATAAGTGTATAATTTGAAGAGATGACATTTATAATACCCGTCAAACCACTATCACAATCAAGACATTCTGTCACCCTCAAAAGATTTCTCCTGCCCCTTTGTAGTCAGTCCTTCACTCCACTCTCAGCTCCAGGCAATCATTTATTTGCTTTTTGTTGCTTTAGATTAGTTTTCACTTTCTAGTATTTTAAACAGTGAGAAAAAGAAGAAGAGACAACCATTCTCAATTTTTGTGTTTTCCTCAAATCCCTTTATTTTTTTGGAGAAATAATTTTAGTTACTTTATTAGGTGTTAGGTTTAGTCCTTCAGTATGGGAGTAAAAGTATGCTTCTTGAAGTTTTCTGAATACTATTTCAGTATGTTCTTGTTCTCTGTTTTGCCTAGATGTTTTTCTCCAGCATGGGCTAATGGTTTGGTTCCCATAGTTGGCTTTCCTGCCTATATAGCTTCTTTATCTACTTTTCTACTTATTTTCTGTGTAGGGCCATAAACAGAAGCAATGTTCAACTAAAGACTCCAAGCTCCTAAAATACCTTCTGTGTTACTATCTGAGGCTTTTCACCTCTCATCATACTCCCCTAGAGAATCTCAAAATGTACTCATCTCAATTTTTCTCAAGAATTCATAGTACATTGTGAATTTTAAGAAATGTGAAAGTTTCCCTTCTAGTCATTTCTTATAACTTATTATTTATAACTTATTGCTTCCTTTCAACATGTCTGTTTCATTTCTCCACACATTTAAAAAATACTTTTAGAATGTTCTTATACATACAAGCAAATATAAATATATATTGATAGTTTCATTTTATAGAAAAGAGCTTAGTATGCCTACTTTTTTATTGCACAGTATATCTTAGAGATCTATTCAGATTAGCACATTGAGAATTTTCTCACTTTTTGTTTTCACAGGATTATTGTTTGTTCCACTGTGAGGGGCGTGCCATATTTTTTAAAATTAATATTTTATTGATGGCCATTTAGGCTGTTTCTAGTCCTTCTATTACAAATGGTACTGCAGTGAATAAGTTCGCACGTACGTCACCTCATGTGTGCCAATATTTCTGCAAGATAATTTCCCAAAAGTGAAATTATTGGGTCAGAATCCAGGTGAAATTTGATTGCCTATACTTTTAACTATAGAAAAAGAGATAAAGGTAATATAAATGGGAAAAAGAAACTATGAATTTTGGGGGCATTGCTTATAAAGGGAAGAATTGAGAATCAGAAATTTTAAATAATTGTCTGTGATCATGCAACCAATAAAACAGGGGTCAGAATGTTAACCCAGGTGTTCTGATTTTTAAATAAGTGCCTGTCCTTTATGTTATACTCACACTGCATTTGATGGGCAGATGGGGAGAGAAGTTATGCCAACTTATTTTTATAGAGAAATAATGAATCCTGGACTTTATTTTCTGGATCGATACTTAAGAAGCATTGCATTCTGGAGCCGTTAAAAGTGCATTTCAATTTTAAAAGAACCATTTACAGTATTAAAAAGTATAATGAACTGACAGTAAATAAAATACTGTAGGAGATTTGAATAAAGTAAGTATGTTAAATACATAGTTATTTAATATATATCAAAGGCAGCATTTCAGATTGGTGGGGAAAAATACATGATTTGGTAATTTATGTTCCAAAAACTGTCTAACCATTTAGAAAAAAATAAACTGTTTCTCGCTTTACTCTTATTTATTTATTTATTTATTCACTTATTTAATTTTTAAACAGTTTTATTCAAACACCATACATTCCCTAATAAACAATCATTTGTTCCTGGTATAATCACATAGTTATGCATTAACCACCACAATCTATATGAGGACGTTTCCATTTCTTGCACAAAGAAAGAGGAAGAGGAAAAAAAAGAAAAAGAAAAATGATGACTCAAATAAAAAATAAAAATAGAATAAAATACAATAAAAAGATCTGACACCACCACCAATGCCAAGAATCCTATACCTCTTCCTTATATCCCCCTCTTATAGACATTTAGCTTTGGTATATTGCCTTTGTTACAATTAATGGAAGTATATTACAATGTTACTTTTAACTATAGACTCTAGTTAATTGATTGTATTTTTCCCCCAATACTATCCCATTTTCACACCTTGCAAAGTTGACATTCATTTGTTCTCCCTCATGTATTTGTACATTTAATTACAATCATTGACCAGTCTAGGTTTCACTAAGTTATACAGTCCCAGTCTTTATCTTCCGCCTTTCCTTCTGGTGTCATACACACCCCTAACCTCCCTCTTTCAACCATATTCACAGTCACCTTTGTTCAATGTACTACCAATTGTGCTACCATCATATAGTATTGTGCTATCCATAGCCTCCTGAACATTCTATATTCCTTCAGCATCAAATGCCCGATCTCTACCCTTTTTTTTATCTCCTGATATCTTCATTTCTACCCTCTTCTCCATACCTCTCACTCCTGTCTTTTCCTGTCTGTCTGTAGCACTCCCTTTAGTATTTCTTCTAGAAGAGGTCGCCTGTTCACAAACTCTCTCAGTGTCTGTTTATTTGAAAACATTTAAAACTCTCCCTCATTTTTGAAGGGCAGTTTTGCCAGATATAGGATTCTTGGTTGGCTGTTTTTCTCTTTCAGTATCTTGAATATATCATACCACTGCCATCATGCCTCCATGGTTTCTGCTGAGAGATCTGTACTTAGTCTTACTGAACTTCCCTTGTATGTAATGGATTGCTTTTCTCTTGCTGCTTTCATAATTCTCTCTTTGTGTTTGACATTTAACAATCTGATTAGTAAGTGTCTTAGAGTATGTCTATTTGGATCAATTCTGTTTTGGGTACACTGTGTTTCTTGGACCTGTAATTTTATTTCTTTCACAAGAATTGGGAAATTTTCATTGATTATTTCTTCTATTATTCTTTCTGCCCCCTTTCCCTTCTCTTCTCCTCTGGGACACCTATAACATGTATATTTATATGCTTCATGTTTTCCTTCAGTTTCCTGATGCCCTGCTCATTTTTCCATTCTTTTCCCTATCTGTTCTTTTGTTTATAGGATTTCAGATGTTCTGTCCTCTAGTTTGCTAATCCTTTCTTCTGCCTCCGCAAGTCTGCTGTTTGTCTCCATTGTGTTTTTCATCTCTTCTAATGTGCCTTTCATTCCCGTAAGTTCCACCATTTGTTTTTTCAAGCTTATGAATTCTTCCTTATGGTCACCCAGTGTCTTCTTTATATCCTTCATCTCTTTTATACATTTTCTTTCAACTCATCGATTTGATTTAGAAGATTTGTTTGGGTGTCTTTAATTAGTTGTTTCAACTCATGAATCTCAGTTGAGATGTTAGTTTGTTCCTTTGACTGGGCCATGTCTTCCTGTTTCCTGGTGTGGCTTGTGGTTTTTTGCTGTCTAAGTATCTGATTTCCTTGACTTGTTTGTTCTGGAGGTTGTTTCTCTTTCTTGTTGGTTTTCTTTGATCGCTTTATTTCTTTGTTTCTCTCGCTGGCCGGTTATCAGATTGGCTCTGCTCCCCAGTCTTCCTCCCAAAATCAGGTGCCCACTGTGGCCTGCCGCAGGGATGGGAGGTAGGCACTAGATACCTCAGCAAGTTCACTGTGTGTGGTAAAAACAATTCTGCTGGCTTCCAGTGGTGCTCTGTTTTTTGCCGGCCAGCCAGACCTGGGTTTGTTTTAGAGTCCTGCTTTAACAGTTGTGTCTTCTGTATTTCTCAGCTAAAACAGGGCCATGTTTCCATACAGAGCATGTAGACCAGGTCCTGTGGTCCTAAGAAAGGGTCTGGAGTGTCTTTTTAAAAGTGTTTCAATTCCTTTGCACCTTCTGGACTGTCCAGCATATGGCACTGTTTGGTAACTTAATCATCCTTAGAGGCTGCTTTGCCTCTGAGCACAGGCTGCACTGTGTAGAACACAGGTGAGCTGAAACTGCTGGATTCCTGTGCCCTCACTGTGCTGGTCAAAATCTGGCTTATTGTGGGTCTCCACTTGTGGCGGAGTACTCCCCAAGCTGACCTAGTACTCTGCCTTTCCTAAGGCAAGGAAACGACAGTTGGCTGCTGCTTCCCTCAAGGGTGGGGGAAAGACTTTCAGACCCAGGGCTGCAGTCTCGGTCCATGTTTTCTCAGTCTCTTTGTCCCTCACTGACCTGGGCCTTGAAATGTCCTTCCCTCTCCCCTGGGTCTTAAAATGGTGGAGGTATGTCTCACTGCTGTGAGAGATTTTTATAGACTGTATCCCTGGTGGAAGGAGTCTCGTCTGCTGATTCTGTGCCTTTCCCACACTGAAACCAAGTAAGGGGGAGGGGAGAGGACTTGCTGGTCTGGGACGAAAGATTCCTACCTGGTATTACTTCTCTTTCTTGTAGGGTCCTTTTCCAGTCCATATCCTCCTCCAGAATTTCAAACAATTCAGAATTGTCCTTTTTTTTTTTGTTTTTGATTGAATCTCTGGAGAGAAGTTGTCAGTAGCTGTTTATGTTGCCATGTTGATGATGTCACTCTTCTTGCTTTACTTTTTTACATAAAAAATAATTTAAAAAATTATAGAAAGATTTTGTAAAATTAACCTTTTTATTAAATAGACTGAGCTCAGTGATGAAATCCATGACAGTTTTATTTTTTTCCAATCACTCTCTTTAAACATTTGAAATTTTCTTTTCTCCCCTTAACATCATCTTAAGTCAATCTCATAGCTTCCCCATTATTTTTTGGTTATGAAATGTCTAGTTTTGCCCTTGCCCTATATTAGGTTTGACCTGTGGCTGGAGGTACCCCCACAACCTCCCACTCTTTTTGACTTGTTATTAAAACAGAGAGAGATTAAAAAAAAAATGCAGCCTTTTCCAGACATGAAAAAGTTTGATAATACCCAGGTTTTTTGAATATGTGGGGAGAAGTTACTTTCATAGACTATTGGTGGGAGTAAATTGATAAGCCTTTTTGGAGAGCAACTTGGCAATATCTGTCAAAATAAAGTGCATATGCTCTTTGAATTAGCAATTACATTTCCAGGAGTTTTATACCACAAATATATGACTTTACTTGAAAGATGGGTCTTTTAGAGATGAAAACTCATTGTTAGTTCTGAGTGAAATTCAGTACTAAAGCTATATGCTTTTTGTAACTGAGTGTTATTGACAGGAGGGCCGTTAGACTAATTTATTATTCTGACTCTTACAGCAAAATGGTGAGATATATTATAGTTTAAACAGTGGACATTTAGTTTTTTTCTGTTTTTTTGGTCAATGTAAAAAATTGCTGCATTGAACATTTCGTTATATGCTGACCATCATGAAGGTTGAGAATGTTTCTTAATAGCTATGTTTGGGAAAGTCTTCTGCTTTCCCTCCCGCCCCTTACCTCTCCTCATCCTGCCCATTACTTTTAGGAGCACTGGAGATCTCAGTTTAAATTACAGCTCAGTCCTAACTAGGCAATAAGCCCTTTAACCTTCCTGAGCTGGAAGTTCGGCAGATCTGGGCCTCTGAGGCTGACATTTTACAGCACAAACAAATGGGCATTTCATTGTTGACCACTATCATATTCTACAACATCCTCTAGGGACAGTGTGTGTCAGTATGGTTGCTATTGGGTTTTGGATAGGACACCCCTATATTGGTAGAGACAGTCTCATGCATTCCTGTTGCCTCTTACTCCCCACGCCCCTTGTGATGTCATTGTGTTACAGTGAACGACAGTTACTGATTCAAAAGCAACTTCAGTATCCAGTTAGGGGTAGTGAGTGCTGCTCCCAGGTGAGAACAGCTACTGTAAAAAAAATTTGGCAGGAATTGTATAAGATTGTGGGTGATTTTTATTGACTTCTCTTTATCCCATCATTCTCATAGCAGGAAGCAAGGATGTTTTGATTTTAAGTTGCTAGATCTCAATAGCTTCTCTAGAATACCTCAAAAGTCTGGTCAACAGGAATAATTTCTTTACAGATACATTAATAATTTGCTATAATATATAAACAAGACTGTATTCTGACTCACTGTATTTTATTTAATTGGTGGTTTACATTTTTTTCAGACTTAAAAAAATTACAAAAATAGTACAAAGAATTCCCATATATCCTTTGTCCAGGTTCACCAAATGTCAAAATCTTACATAGTGACAGTGTAATGATTGAAATCAGGTAATTAACACTGATACAATACTGTTATCTAATTTCCAGACTTTATTCAGATTTTACCGGTTTTCCCACTGTGCCAGTTCCGATGTATTATGTCCCTCAAAACGCCATTGTCTTTGATGCAATCTTGTGTAGGCAGGCATATTAGTGTCGATTAGATTTTGGAAGCCTTTGGGTGTTTCAATGGAGATGTGATTCATTCAACTGTGGACAAGACCTTTGGTTGGATAATTTCCATGGAAATGTTGCCCCACCCATTCAGGATGGGTCTGAATTAAATTATTGTAGCACTATATAAGCTCAGACAGAAGGAGCAAGCTTGCTACAGCCAAGAGGGGCACTTTGAAGAACGTACTGGAACTGAAAGAGGAGCTTCAGCTTACAGAGACATTTTGGAGACAGCCTTTGAAAGCAGACTTTTGCTTCGGAGAAGCTAAGAGAGGACAAATGCCCCAAGAGCAGCTAAGAGTGACATATTTGAGGAGCTGAAGCCTACAGAGGAACGTCCTGGGAGAAAGGCATTTTGAAACCAGAACTCTGGAGCAGACGCCAGCCACGTGCCTTCCCAGCTAACAGAGGTTTTCTGGACGCCATTGGCCCTCCTCCAGTGAAGGTACCTGATTGTTGATGTTTTATCTTGGACACTTTATGGCCTTAAGACTGTAACTTTGTAACCAAATAAACCCCCTTTTATAAAAGCCAGTCCATTTCTGGTGTTTTGCATTCTGGCAGCATTAGCAAACTAGAACACCCACTATTCTCCTTTCTCTGGTTCAGTCCAATGCAGGATCACACATTACATTTTTGTTATTATGTCTTAGTTTTCTTTAATCTGAAGCAATCCAGTCTTTGTCTTGTATGTCTATTGTACTTTTGAAGAGTACTGGCAAGTTGAATTTTGTCCCTCAGTTTGGATTTGCATGACGTTTTCCCATGATTGAATTAATGTTAAGCATTTTTAGTGAGAATACTACAGAGGTGATGTTATGAAACATTCCAGGAGGCACATGATGCTGATTTGTTCCATTGCCAGTGATATTAATGTTTACTTGGTTAAGGTGGTATTAACCAAGCTTCTGCACTATAGTTGCTCTTTTCATTTGTAGTTAAAAAGTATACTGTGTGGAGGTATTTTGTGACCATGTTATTATCTTATTTCTTATCATACTCTCACTCCCAAATTTTAACTTAACATTGATGATCCTTACCTGAAATGTTTATTACTCTGGTGTTTGCCAAATGGTGATTTTCTATTTCCATCATTGCTTTTACATTTATTGGTTGGAATTCTCCCTATAGGGAAGAGCTTTCCCTTCTTATGTAGTTATCTGTTCAACTTTTTATATCAGAATGGACTCATGGATTTTATTTATAGATACTCTATTTATGCAAAATGAATTCTTGGATTCTTTGTCTATTGATTTAATCTTTTACCATCATTATTTTGATGTTCAAATTATCCCAGATTTGGTCATAGGGAGCCCCTTTAAGGAGGCTCCTGGGCGTTTTGGCTTATCCTCATCATTTTTTGGAGACTTCCTTACTTTCTAGCACAACAACATGTTCCAGCTTCATCTTGTACTTTCCCTGCCCCAGCCCTGGAATCAGCCGTTTTGCCAGGGAATTCTGGTTCCTTTTATTGAAGGTTAGAATTCTTCCTTGTTTTCTTCTTGTAGTTGTGTCTCACCTTCTTTTAAAAATCTGTCTTGAAGTCCCTGTGCCGGTTTGGATGTATTATGTCCCCCAAAATGCCATGTTCTTTAATGCAGTCTTGTGGGAGCAGATGTATTAGTGTTGATAGGGTTGGAATCTTTTGATTGTTTCCATGGAGATGTGACTCAAACAATTGTGGGTGAATCTTTTGATTAAATTATTTCCATGGAGATATGGACCCTGCCTTTCAGGGTGGGTCTTGATTTAATCACTGGAGTCCTGTAAAAGAGCTCACAAACAGAAGGACCTCATTGCAGCTGAGAGTGACATTTTAGAGAGCAGCTGAGAGAGATGTTTTGGAGACAGCCGTTGAAAGCAGACTTTTGCTAACACTTCAGAGATGCTAGTCCTGAGT
This sequence comes from Choloepus didactylus, assembly GCF_015220235.1. Lineage (NCBI taxonomy): Eukaryota > Metazoa > Chordata > Mammalia > Pilosa > Megalonychidae > Choloepus > Choloepus didactylus. Next base: position 165,817,725 of record NC_051309.1, on the reverse strand, counting down.
TTGCTCCAGAGAAGCTAAGAGAGGACAAAATGCCCCAAGAGCAACATTTTGAAGAATGCACAAATGCTGAGAGGGGAGCTGGAACACAACCAGGATCAGCAGACACCAGCCATGTGCCTTCCCAGCTAACAGAGGTTTCCCGGATGCCATTGGCCTTTCTTTGGTGAAGGTATACTTGTGTTGATGCCTTAATTTGTAAATTTTCATGACCTTCAGACAGTAAATTTGTAACCAAATAAACCCCCTTCATAAAAGCCAAAGTATTTCTGGTATTTTGCATTAATGGCAGCATTAGCAAACTGGAATAGTCACTTTGGATGATCCGGATACATACCCCTACTGTAGAGAAATTAGTTTATATCCGATAATTCCTTTTTTTTTTTTTTTTTTAGCAGATTCTGTTTATTCCCAGCAGATTTATTTTGTACCAGTTTCATCCAAGATGATTTCTTCATTAGTTACATTGTGCCAAATTTGTTAATTTGTGGGAACACAATTGAAATTTTCCTTTGATTTTGTTGGGTATTTAATAATTTAAAAACTTTTCCAAGAGCTTCCTTCCAATGCTGTAGTGTATAGAAATGTGTATATCCCTTTTTTATTTAGTGTAGTGGTCTCATAATTTTTCTTAAGAAAAACCCTGAGTTTACCTTAAGCACTCTTGGTTTTCCTCTAGGTGGGAGGGAGGTTGGCCATCTGTTTAGATTACGTTTTTGGTTAGGCTTTTACAATGTCTAGAAATGATTTCAGTCCTTTTTGTTAATTTACAAAACATGTGTTTGCTTTTTATTTTAAATGCAAATCTCATACAGAAAACTCCAACATACTCCAGCTCCCCCAGATACCCAGTTCCACTGATTTTAACATTTTGCCACATTTACTGCGTTATTTTATCTCTGTCCATCTATCCACCCATCAGTCCGTCTATTTATCTGTCCATTTTCTGAACATTTGAGTTTAAGTTGTATATATTATGCTCCTTGAACACTTAATACTGCTGTGTACATTTCCTAAGAAAAGGATATATACCACCTTAAGTGTAGTTATCAGGTGTAGGAAATTTAACATTGATTTAAAGCCTCCAATCTATATTCCAGTTGTTTCCTATGTCTCAACAGTGTCCTTTTGGTTTGTTTTGCTTTTACTTTTTTTTTTTAATATATGAAAAGATAACATCTCTCTAGTAATCAGAAAAATTCAAAATTAACACAACAATGAGATACATTTCATATCTACCAGACTGGCAAAAATTGAGCAGTCCCTCAGTTCCAACAATGTCCTTTTGAGCCTTTTCTCTTCCCTTGCTAGATCCCATCTAGGCTTATGGGTTGCATTTAATTGTCTTCATCTCTTTATTTGCTCTTTTTTGTTTTTTTTTTAATTGTGGGACCACATACACAACAAAACTTTCCCATCTCAGCCACTCCTATTCCCTCTGCGCTCTGGTTCCCACCCCTGGCAATCTATACTCTAATTTCTTTCTCTATGAGCTTGCAAATATTCCAGTATTTCCTTTGTAATTACCATGGAACTTAAATTGAACACTGAATCTAAAGCAGTCTCAAATGCTTTGATACCACCTTAACTTCAATCGTATACACAAACTTTGTTCCTATACCCACTACCTTGATGTAGTTCTTGTCACTGATCACGTGTTTTTACATTTGAGTCCCAAATCCACTGATTTATCGTTACGCTTTATGTATTTGCCTCTTAGATCCTGTAGAAAATAGAGTTAAGATACAAACCAAAAATGTAGTAGTACTGGCAATTAGATTCACCCAAGTCATTACCCTGACCAGAGATTTTTATTTCTTTGTGTGTGTATTGTCTGTTGTCCTTTCCTTTAAATGTACAGAACTCTCTTTGGTGTGTCTTTTATGGCTGGTCTAGGCGTATGTTTGCTGTTAATGTACAATATACATTGGATCCCAGTCATAGGCTGTAACTTTACATCTGTAGTCTTTAGAATGTTGGAGAAGAGAAAATTGTGGAGCATTGTTTAACAGACATGTAAGTCATTAGTTCCTGGATATTTGAACTTTTATTAAGCATGAGGCATTAGAACCCCATGTGCTTAGATTATGTGGTTTTGGCCCCATAACCCATTCATACTGTCTGTGATTTTTTTTCAACTTTAACTGTAAATTATCCTTACCAGTGGTTCTCTAGTGTGGTGCCCTACCACTAGTAGCATCAGCCTCACCTTGGAATTGGTTAGAAATGCAAACTTCTCAGGACTCACCCATACCCAACAGTCTGTTTTGACAAATCCTCCAGGTGATTCTTATGCATGTGTTCAAGTTTGAGAAGCATTGCAAATGCATAAATTCCTCAGATTGTTTGTGGAGATAGGGAATAAGAGTGCCATTTTACCTATCTGCTGTTACATTATCTATTCTACCTAGCTCTTGGGTTTACTAAGATACCTTGAAGAACTGTGTTGGTAAACTTAGCTTTGTAAAAAATTTTACTCACTTATATATATTTTATAGCATGTTGATTGACACACAGTAATGTGATTAATATTAGTTGATTTTGAATTTGTAAAAAGTTGACATAGTAGGCCATTCATCAGAAATTTCTAGTAGATGTGTTAATTGCATTAGGTAATTGCTTAAGAAATGAGCTTAAAAAAATCCCCTGGGTTTTGTGATTAAACTCTCTGGAAGATATCCTATCAAGTACGGTATATGTATATTTTGGAGCATTTTAAGATTCTCATTTATCAAAATGTTTTTCATATAAATTTCTCTACAGTTTTACTTAAAGGGAAAAAACTTTAAAGCACTTTAAGTGCTATTTATTTTTTTGAATTTCCTTCTTAATAAAACTTAAATTTTGAGTAATTTTAAACATTTAAATATTTTGGTTAAATTTTAAAGAAATAAATTTACTATCATGTGGTATGCAGTCTCATGTTTTCCAGAGAAGCCAGAAGAATGCCTAAGACTTTGTTTCTGTTCTTCAGCAACTTAGAGTTCAGTTCAGTAACTTAGAAAATACTACTCTTTTGCTTTACTATTCTATTTTTTGGGTGAGTTCAACATTACGATGCCATTAGGAAGTGTAACTATAGGATATAAGATGCCTAGCCCTGTTGCAGCAAAATTGGGATGTTTAGCCATTATAGTATCACATTTTGCTTTTATATGGTTTGCTTCTTCATTCTTATTGAGCACCCATTTTACTACTCTCCTTATCTTATATAATTGCTGCTGTTTTACTCTGCAACTAGTTTCCTAGAGAACTGTTTTCTCCTGTTAGTTGTTATAAAAGATTACTTAAGCTGTTATAACACTGAAGTTTGCTGCCTTCATATATTTTTACCCATCCATCTGCAAATGTTGCAAAACACAGTGTTTATGATTGAAAGAATAGATTCAAATACCCAAGTTGTTCCAAACATACTTACATTTTACAGTAATTGAATTAAGTATCAAGAAATCATTTCCTTTAATATTTGCATCCAAATTAATAAAAGTGGATCATGGTTTTTATTAGACTTGACTAGACTTTGAAGCAAAAGCATGTCAGTTTCAAAATTGTGTCTGCCCAAGTTAAGCAAATTTACTAACTTGTTTCAACTCAGTGTTATTAATGTCAAATTGTGTAAGTTGAAAAGCGATTCTAAATTGATCAGTATCTACAAAGCATTCATCCACTGTTTTTGTTGTTTTTGCCACTTATTTGCATAACCACCGTTTGACCGTAATTAAAATCTTCTGCATATAAATTTTTATTATTGGTTTGTGTAATGAAAACTTTCAATTTCAACATAAATTCCCATATTTAAGTATCCAGGTCACAGACTTTTCCTTTCTTCTGTTCTTCAAATTAAACTTGATTCATATGCAATGAAATATTGATGAGAAAACATAAAGGATACTGTCATTTCTGTCTTTGATATTGCATATTGAAAAGTATTCCTTTCTTGAGCCAGAGTTAACAGTACAGTAAATCTTTGTGAAACTCTTACATGAGTCAACCAATGAGCAAAGAATACAAGATTATTAAATGTATTATCTTCTGTTTTTTTCCAACAATACCATAAACTGGCTATGATTCATACCATTTACATGTATATAGTGAATGGCTTTAAGTAACTATTCATGACACTTTTCACAGTCTGCTTCAGAAAACTAGGGACAGATGTTTTCAGTGCCTATCCTACAGTGGCACAAAACAAAAAGAAACATCAGTTTCTTCTTTTAAAACTCCAACCAATCTGGATTTTTGACCTAACATAGCTGGAGCATGTCTGTTATGAGTAGAAACTAATTTTTTCATATCTAGCTGAAATTCTTCTTTGAGTTTGTTTTTTTTTAATGCTGCATATTGACAGCATTTCTTCTTAAATTTGGAAGCTCTTTCTAACAAAATATACCCAAAGTAATAATTGGGTAGAGTCTCTTGTATCACATGGCTTCTCATTGTGGTCTTAATTTGCATCTCTCTAATAGCTAGTGAAGCTGAACATTTTTTCATGTGTTTCTTGGCCATTTGTATTTCCTCTTCAGAGAACTGTCTTTTCATATCTTTTGCCCATTTTATAATTGGGCTGTCTGTACTATTGTCATTGAGTTGTAGGATTTCTTTATATATGCAAGATATCAGTTTTTTGTCAGATACATGGTTTCCAAAAATTTTTTCCCATTGAGTTGGCTGCCTCTTTACCTTTTTGAGAAATTCTTTTGAGGTGCAGAAACTTCTAAGCTTGAGGAGTTCCCATTTATCTATTTTTTCTTTTGTTGCTTGTGCTTTGGGTGTACACATGGCTTCTCTAAAACTAAAAGGTTAAGTAGAAATTTTTCAAGTTTTGAATTTATTGATTTTTGCTATTGTTAGAAAGATATTTTATACTGTTGACTGTTGTTTAGTGGCTTAATTGAAGATCTTTGACTTTTTGTAAACTATCTTTTAAAATATTCCTCATAATTTTCTAATGGCATTTCCATAACTGAAATAATTTCTTACCCTCTCTCTGTATAAATATATTTTCTTTTTTTGTGCAAGAATCTAAAGCCATTTTATATCTGACTAGAGTTATAAACCTAGATCCTGTTAAAAATCACTAAAAAAATTTGGGGGAAGTTTAATTAGGTGACTAATTTTATTGCTTCTCTTTGGACTGTAGACAGGAAACTTAAAAAATTCAGCATGTATTTGCTAGAAATATCTCAATATTGTTCATTTTATTTAAAACATTTTGTTGCATGGCAATTAAACTGTTTTATTTTGTTCTGCCACAGCTAATTGCATTTGCTATTCATTGCAAAATTTGCCACATACTTTCTTCCAGTCTCTTTTTCCTTTACTGTTCTGTTGCTAGTACTAGTTTCTGCATCTCCACTTGATTCTGCTTGGGTAGACTGCCTTCATTTTAATTTCTTTTTTTTTTTTTTTTTTTTTTTTACTTTTTATTTTGAAATAATTTCATACTTGAGGGGCAGTTGCAAAAATAATACAAACCCCATACAGACAACCCCAACATACCTTCACCTCTCCCAGACCTAGATCCACCGGTTTAAACTTTGCTATCTTTGACCTTTCATTTTATCTGTCTGTCTTACCTATCTATCCATCCACCCATTTGAACATTTGAGAGTAGGTTGTACACATGATAATCTTTGAAAAAATAATACTGTCATGTGCATTTCCTATAAACAAGGATATATACTTATGTAACTACCTTAAGTGGAGTTATCAAGGTCAAGAAATTTAACATCAATATAAAGCTTTTATTCTATATTCTGATTTTTTTCTCATGTTACAATAATGCCTTTTAAGCCTTTTCTCCTCCATTCTTAGATCTCTCCCAGTAGCATGTATTGCATTTAATTGTCATTATCTCTTTAGTTTATCTTTTTTTTCTTTCATTTTAATAGTGGAAACATGTATATATAACAGATCTTCCCACCCCTGCCCCTCCCATGCCTAACATTCAGTGAGAATAATCATATTCACAATGTTGCAGTACCCTTCACCACCATCCATTACCACAACTTTCCCTTCACCCCAAACAGGTTTCTACACTCATTTTGCATTCATTCCCAGTTGCCCCTGCCCTTCACTGCTGGTGACATGTACTCTACTTTCTGTCTTTGTGAGTTTGCTTATTCTCTGATATTTTCTTTGTGGTTACATGGGGCTTAAATTTAATATCCTAAATCTGTAACAGTCTCATTTACTGTGATACCAACTTCACTTCAATAGCATACACAAGTTATGTTTCTGTACCTCTCTGTCCCCACATTTATGTAATTCTTGTCACGGATTACATGTTTATACATTATTATTGCATGTCTATTGATTCATCATGATATTTTTTGCATTTGCCTTTTAGATACTGTAGGAAGTAAAAAGTGGAGTTACAAATCAAAAATGCAATAAATAGTACTAGTATTCATGTTTACCCATGTCATTATTTTTACCAAAGATGTTTATTTCTTCATGTGACTACAGTCAGTTGTCTGGTGTTCTTTCCTTTCAACTTGAAGAACTCCCTTTAGCATTTCTTTTTTTCTTTTTTCCGTTAATTATAGTCTCTAGTTTACGTTGATTGTATTTTTTTCCCCCAGTACCTACTTATTTTTAACACCTTGCACGGTTGACATTTGTTTGTTCTCCCTTGTGAAAAAATATATTGTACATTTTATCACAGTTGCTGAACACTCTAGGTTTCACTGAATTATACAGTTCCGGTCTTTTTATCTTTCCTCTTTTCTTCTGGTGTCCCACATGCTCCTAACCTTCCTCTTTCAACCATCTTCATAGGTAACTTTGTTCAGTGTACTTACATTGCTGTGCTACCGTCACCCAAAATTGTGTTCCAAACCTCTCATTCCTGTCTTTTCCTATCAGTCTGTAGTGCTCTCTTTAGTATTTCCTGTAAGGGAGGTATCTTGTTCACAAACTCTCTCATTGTCTGTTTGTCTGAGAATATTTTAAGCTCTCCCTCATATTTGAAGGATAGTTTTGCCAGATATAGGATTCTTTGTTGGCAGTTTTTCTCTTTCATTATCTTAGTTATATCACACCACTTTCTTCTTGCTTCCGTGGTTTCTGCTGAGAAATCCGCACATAGTCTTATTAAGCTTCCTTTGTATGTGATGGATCACTTTTCTCTTGCTGCTTTCAGGATTCTGGCTTTGTCTTTGATGTTTGATAATTTGATTGTTAAGTGTCTTGGCATATGCCTATTCAGATCTGTTCTGTTTGGAGTACGCTGTACTTCTTGGATCCGTGATTTTATGTCTTTCATAAGAGATGGGAAATTTTCATTGATTATTTCCTCTATTATTGCTTCTGCCCCTTTTCCCTTCTCTTCTCTTTCTGGGACACCAATGATGCGTACATTCTTGTATTTTGTTTTTTCCTTAAGTTCCCAGAGATGTTGCTCATATTTTTCCATTGTTTTCTCTATCTGTTCTTATGTGTATAGGCTTTCAGGTGGCTTGTTCTCCAATTCCTGAGTGTTTTCTTCTGCCTCTTGAGATCTGCTGTTGTATGTTTTCATTGTGTCTTTCATCTCTTGTGTTGTGCCTTTCATTTCCATAGATTCTGCCAGTTTTTTCGAACTTTTGATTTCTGCCTTATGTACACCCAGTGTTTTCTTTATTGCCTTTATCTCTTTTGCCATATCTTCTCTAAACTTTTTGAATTGATTTAGCATTAGTTGTTTCAATTCCTGTATCTCAGTTGAAGTGTAAGTTTGTTCCTTTGACTGGGCTATAACTTCGTTTTTCTTAGTGTAGGTTGTAGTTTTCTGTTGTCTAGGCGTTTGATCTCCTTGGCCACCCCAGTCAGGTTTGCCCAGATGAGAACAGGCTCAGGTCCCAGAAGGAAGAAATATTCAGTCTCCGGTTTCCCTGATGGTGTGTCTTAGAGGATTGATACACCCTGTGCTTTTCTGCCCAGCAGGTGGCACCTATCAGCCTGTCACTCCAGATGTGTAAAGACGTGTGGCCCGTGGCTGTTTTTCCCCATGCTCTGGGGTCTGGTTTTGAATGGAAGGCGTGTAGTAGAGCTGGGCCCCACCTCTTTCCTCTTGGGAAGATATGCCCCCTAGAGAGAGGTCATTTGCATGTAAATAGATTCTTTGTTTCTCTGACTCTGCTATTTCCACCCTTGACCGGGTCAGAGTGCTGTGAGTTTAAAATGGCTGAAGCTTTCTCTACTGTAGAGTGCTGCGAGCCAAAAATATTTGAGGCTTTCTCCACCTAGCAGCCCAGGTTGTGAGAGAGAGAAAGGGACAGATTCACCCATTGGCCAGAGATAGCACCCGATCCTTTGGGCTCCCTGTCCCAAGACACACACGTCCCCTGACTCTCCAAGGTCAGTCTTCACCAAAAGCCTCTGTCTGCTTGTTGGGGATTTGCAGTCTGTATTGAGTGGTTAACATTAAAACCCCAGTTGGAGCTGGGCTTAGGTTTATTCACTTGTTCAGAGAGTGCTGCTCTCTAGCACCGTGAGGCTTTGCAGTTCAAGCTGCCATGTGGGAGGGGCTCTCGGCGTGGGTCTGCAGTTTTTACTTACAGATTTTATGCTGCTATCTCGGGCATTCATCCCAATTCAGGTTGGTGTATGATAAGTGGGCAGTCACGTTTGTCTCCCCGCAGTTATTCCAGGTTATTTACTAGTTGTTCCTGTTGTTTATTAGTTGTTCCAGGGGGACTAACTAGCTTCCACTCCTCTCTATGCCGTCATCTTAGCTCCTTCCCCCTCCCTTTAGCATTTCTTAAAAGGGCCAGACTAGTGGTGATGGAAGTCCCTCAGGTTTGTTTATCAAGGAATGTCTCAATGCCTCCCTCATTTTTGTACGATGGTTTTGGTGGATATAGAATTCTTGGTTGGCAATTTTTTGCTTTAGCACTTTAAATATCTTTCCACGACTTTCTTCTTCCATGGTTACCAATGAGAAATTTGCACTTAATCTTATTGAAGCTCTCTTGTATATGACTTGTTGCTTCTTTATTGTGGCTTCAGAATGCTCTTTATCGTTGACATTTCACAATTTGATTATAATATGGTGTGGTGTGGATCTGTTTGGGTTTATACTGTTTGTAATTTGTTGAACATTTTGGGTATGTATTCATGTCTTTCATTAAATTTGGGGAGTTTTCAGCCATTTCTTTGAATATTCTCTCTGCACTTTTCCCTCTTTTTTCCCCTTTTGAGTTTCCCGCAATGTATATATTTATATGCTTGATGTTGTCCCATAGGTTCCTAACTCTCTGTTCACTTTTTAAAATTCTTTCTTCTTTCTGCTCCTCAGACTGGATGATTTCAATTGTTTTATTCTCAAATTCACTGACTTTTTCTTCTACCAGCTCCAATATGCTATTTAACCTCTTTGGGAGTTTTTAGTTCTGTTACTGTGGTCTTCAGTTCTGTTTGGTTCCTTTTTATAATTACTGTATCTCTATTGACATTCTCTTGGTGTTCATCTGTTGTTTTCCTGATTTCCTTTAGCACTTTATCCACGTTTGTGCATATTTATGAACAGTTTTAAAAAATTCTTTATCTGGAATGTCCCAGGTCTCATCCTTCTAACTGCAGGTTTCTAATGCTTTGATCTTATCTTTTGCCTGGGCCATCACTTCCTGTTTCTCTGTATATTTGTAACTTTTTGTTGAAACCTGGACATTTTTCTATTTTAGTGTATTATCACTAAAATTTAGACTCTAAGTTTCTGTTCCTTAAGCTTATATCCAGTTAGTGTTATGACAGAGCTTTTCTTGAATACTAGGAGCTTACAAAGAAAAAAAAAGAAAGAAAAAAAGAAAACACCTTTCCCAGTGTTTGATGATTGACCTGTGTGAGTGCTCTCTTTCAGGGCTTATCCATACAACGAGTTTAGAGAATAGCTCCTGGCCTCCCTGATCCTTGCAGTACTTGCATCTTGTCTCAGGTGTGGTTGTGGCCGTAGGATTCCCCCAATTTACACGGTTCTGAATGTCCCCTCTTACCTGGGAATCAGTTTCCTCAGGGTCCTGGGTCCTGTACTGTATATCCTATAACCAGCGATCCCTTGCCCCAGGCAGTATGACCTGACTGCTTGCCCTCAGTGGTCTTGTAGGAGAGTTCCCTGGGCTGCCTTCCACACACAGGGCAAGTTCTGGGATGGTGAGCCTCTCAGGTGACCACCAGACAGATAGGGTATATACCTGCTTCCAGTATACAAGTGAGGTTTACTCTGTTCCCTCCAGAACTGGGTCTGTGGATCTGTACTGGGACTCAGGCTAGCTCAGTGCAGAGCTGGGGGAGGGGCCAGCCAGGTTGCCAGGGCTTCCTACTACTTTTAAGTAGACTTTTTCTTGATTTGTCACTCACTCTGTTACGGCAGTCCTTTGTTTTCTGGAGCTTTGAGAAAGATGTTTTTGCTAGTTTTTGTTGGTTGTTCTCTGGGCAAAACTCTGAAGCATCTTACTCTTCCACCTTGATTGTGGCTGCCTCCCTTTGTTCTTCATTTTAATTTTAAAATTTTGTCCATTCTATTTTTTTACCCATTCCTTTTTAATGTAAAACAATAATTTGATTATGTTATATTCAAAGTGTATATTAAAAAGTAAAATTAAAGATTAAAAGATTTTTCTGAAATAATGCTGCAATATGGATGAACCTTGAAAATAATATGCTGAGAGAAATTAGGAAAGCACGTAAGGACAAATACTGCATGATTTCATTTCCATGAAATATGTAGAAATAGATAATTCGTAGGAATAGAAATTCGATTACAGGTTTCCATGGGCAGGGTTGAAGAGTGAGTGGTTGATTGGTATTAAAAAATGAATAAAAATATTTTACTTAAAAAAGTATTTAAGTTTAATTACCAATTATGGTTTATATAGGTACAATTGAAATTTGTGTTATTTGCAAAAAATATTTAAGTACATTGGCACATAGGAAGAAATCATTCTCTCTAAAGTTTCATTTCCAGACCAGGAAGTATATTAGTATAGTAAGTATATAACTAATTCTCAAATGTTTAATTTCTGGTATATTAGCCATTAGCCACCTGTGACTACTAAATACTTGAAATGTGGCTAGTGAGAATGGGGACCTGGATGTTTTAGTTTACCTCATTGTAATTAATCTAATTTTAAAATCTGAAGTAGTGTAAAATATCTTTCCATTAAGAAAACTTTATTTTGGTAATACTATATTTTACTTTATACTTTCAGGTCTGGGAATTAAATTGAGAGTTGGTTATATATACTTGCTTAAATTATTTTGGTTACTTGAAATTTGGCTTCATAGTCTTTTTTGAGAAGGCTAATGTCACAGGAGCAGTACCAAGGGGACTGCTGAAGCAAGATCCTAGAAAAAGCTACTTAGACCTACTTGCGTTTTCATTGTGATATATGCCTCATTGTCCTCAAGGATTAAAAGAAAAAATTTCAAAACATTGTTTATGAATAACAGGATGTTTTTATTGATGATAAAAGGTGATTTGGACATACATATTCTATTTGAAATCATGGCTTGAACCCTATTGCTAGAATACTTGGAGAGTGGAACAATTTCTATATTCTTATAATGATTTCATCATTTGGGTGAAAGACAAAAAAAAAGTAGTAATTTTAAATTTTGTTTCAAGTATCTCTTACAAATGAACTTTCCTTCAGAGTTAAAAATAAAAAATGCTTCATCTATAGAGATTTATAGAATAGAGGTCTCATCAGGTTTTCCACAGATCTTCAGATTTGAAAACTTAATGTTCAATTAGTGGATTTTGGAAAGATTTTTAATGGAGCGCGAATACTTAATATTCTGATTCAGATAAATATAATTTTCAAATTAAGTGCACCTCAACTTCCCTTTGGATTTTACAGATCAGAGGAGCCATATCTTAACTATTTATACCACTGAGTCATTTTGTTTTATTTATTTATTTTTTTTGCTGTTACCTTTTGAGCAAGCTAAGCAGTAACTTTTCCATGTTCCTGATTCCCACATAGCCAGTGTTTATTCCATTTTCAGCCATGGTCTAAAAAGACAGGAGGTCTGAAGACTGATTTAAAAATAAGAAGAGTAAATCCATGAATAAAAATGAAGTGAAACTTGTCCTGAGAGAATTTGTCCACTAGATTGTTTCCAAAGTACATTCTGTGCAACTAGTCACTAGAGATGGTCCTTGAAGAAAGGGTTCTGTGTTTAAAGTAAGTTTCAGGAATCACTAAATACCATAAGAATGCCATTTTGTAGATTCACAATACACATTAGTGTATTAAAGGCTCTGAGATATCTTAAAAGTAAGAAACTTGTTTAAAGTTTTTCATCCTGCATTTCTTAAACATCTTGGACTGTGGAATCCTTTAAGTAAAACTTGTTATCCTATGAGAAATGCTGCCCTCTAGTGGTATTAATGTAATTTCTCTTGAATTTGGGTACCATATTGCTGCCTGATTTTTTAAAATGCAATTTTATTGAGATACACACCATATAATCCATCCAAAGTATACATTCAGTGGCACACATTATCATCATATACTTGTTCATTCATCGCCACAATCAATTTTTGAGCATTTTCATTACTCCAAAATAAAAAAACATTAAAAAATATATGAAATTTAAAAAGAAATAAAAATACCCAAACCATCCCATACCCCTTATCCCCCCTAATATTTATATATTTTTTGTCTATTTTATTACTCATCCTCCCATACACTGGTTAAAGGGAGTGTCAGTCACCAGGTTTTCTCTGTCACACGGGTTGAAACAATAGCTGCCCTCAGAGCTGGAACTCAGCGATCCGAATACGCTAATTGAAAGATATGATCAGTAGTTGGGCCTCCACACTCCAAAACAGGATTTTCTGTGCAGACAGAGCAATTTACAGTTCTTTACTGTAGTTTTATCTGCCTTTTTCTCCTGTTCTTTTCTGGATGTTGTACACTGTTCCTGGCTTCTGGAGTTTCTAATAGTTGTTTCAGATATTTCCTGCCTGTTTAATAGTTGTTTAGGTAGAAGGAGTGAATCCTGGCGCTCCCTTTTCCACCATCTTCCCTGGAAAGTCCCCTGGAGTCATAGTTTAGCATGTTGCACCATTACATAGTCAAATTGGGAAGAGAAAGATTATGTAGAAATATTTTTGAGATTTTTGCTAACATTTGTAAAAACTTAAGGATTTGTTTAGAACTAGGTTCTGGTGATGATGAGAGAGTGAAACATAGTTTTGCATTTGCCTGAATGTATTGCTCTGGTGCAGTTGCCAGAGATTCTGGATTCATTTTTCTAGTTCGGGCAGCTAGGAGTGGTTCTAAGTTTTTGCATCTTTGATACTTAGTCTCTGCAGTGTCATATACTAAATGAACTCACATGCCTAAAGATTCATGATATAATGCAGAGGAAGTCAAAATATTAAGAGAATTTGACTGAAGGAGTGGATTCATCATTTCTGACCATTCACCTGCCTCCCCTATCCACCAGTATTCCCTAAGATATTCTGAAGATATAGTACTTTATTTACCTGTATAATGAGAAATATTTTGAAGGTAGTGTTAGCTCTATGAAAAGCACTATAATTGCTGTTGTCTTGAGGTGGTAGGAGATACTTCTATTGAAGTTGTCCTTCTATTTTCAGGGTTGGATGGTAGATTCTTATGGTGGTTCTGACTTCCTTAGGCAAGGTGAGCATTATTTCCATGAGGTAGCATGACAGGCATGATGATGAATGCATCTTTTTGGCTCTGACTAAATGAACATGGAAACCTTAGAGCTAAAATAGATGGCTAACCTATTAAGGTCTACTTGATCTGTACAAACAAAAAAATTTTAAGCTGATAAACAAAGGCCTGACTTGAACTACCACAAGAGTGAGATGTGATCCATCACACAGTTCCTAGAGCTGAGTCAGGTGTGTAGAATCTGTTAGGTTTCTCATCTTTATGCTTTTACGCATATTTTTGTATATTTTAACCTTTTTCCATTTCTACCCTGCCTTTGCAGTTTGGTCAATAGGTTATAGAAGAAACCAAGGAGAGAAAGGGACATCACCCAGAGTTTATGATATTGGAGCTGTTTGCTTGAGTCTCATTTCCCTTTTGAGGAACAGAATATGACTTTTGTTTGTACAGGCTTAGTTGTAATGTGTCAGGTGGGAGAATCTTGTTTGGAGCTTAAAGTTTGGAATAAATTTGTATATTGTTAAAGAGCCAAGACTTGGTGGATATTTGTGATTGCCAGTTTCAAGTAGTCTTTCATTGTTGGGGCAAGCTACATCTTAGGCGTATATAACGCAAAACTCAGTTTCCTAGCATCCTGTACAGCTAGGACATAGGTATGTGACCCAGGCTTTATCAAACAGATATATCTGTGTACGACTGGAATTCAGAAGAGAGAAATGCCAGGTAAGAGCTCTTGCTTGAATTTGCTTCCTGATGTGAATGTTGTATGGGTGAGACATTGAGCTTTTAGAGGTAGCAGTTTCTGAGGTACCAGAAACTTTCTTTCATGGTACCAGGTCTTAAAGAGTGGGAACAGTCTGGTGGGGAGTATTTTTCCTGGATGCATACTCCCAAGCAAATTCCTGGACTCTATAGGGGTAATTCTTGAATCATATAGTATATTTTAATAAATACTTTTCTGTTGAAACCATCTTCAATGGGTTCTGTTGTTTGCAATTAGTATATCTGGTTGCTCTACTGATTTTAAAGATTTATTTATTGTCAAAGTATTTTATTTTTCTAATTAAAATCCAAAAATTGTCAAATGTTTTTACCCCATTTTTTCCTTCCCAGAGGTCTACATTTTTTTCTTGCCACCATAGAATGCCAATTTTTCCACTTTTGAATTGCTTCCAGTCCTTCAGTACTCAGCTTGAGCTCCACTACTGTTGTGAAGCCTTTCTTATACCATCCCAGCAGCTGATAGATTCTTTTCTTCCTATGAATTCTAGTTGCACTTATTTAGCCCTTAAATGCTAGGCTTCTTTTTCCTATATGCATCTTAGCTCTCACACTAAGTGATAAGCTTCCTAAAAACTGGTAATGTACCTCTTTCTATCTCTCGCATTATCTCGCAGAGTGTCTTGCAACTATTAGATTCAAGGTTCAGCACAGCTGCCCTCAAAATGTGTAATGGTTATAGAGTTGTTGAGAATCACAGTGATGCCAGGCCAAGTGAGCTGAGATAATAAACTAGTTAGACTTACTTTACTTTGGTCCTTGTGAGACAGAGTCTGGCCATGAGGCCCAATTTCCATCTTCGTCTAGGAGACTGACACTTACCTTTCAGTTCTATTTTCATTAGTAGGTGGCTATGCCTTCTGAATTAAAATGTTCATAATATTTGTAATTTTTTGCCTTAAAAGCCTTCTATTTCTCTTCTATTTCCTGGTTCCTTCCGTTGTGCCCTCTGGAATTAATGTTTATAATTAACAAGCTTACTATTTTCAGTCTCTTTTAAAATGTGTAAATTATAAAATAAAATAATTGAAACATACAAAGAAGTTCGGGGATTAACATAACAGACACCTCTGTACCCAACGATAAGGTCAAGCAGATGTTAACCTTTTGCCTCATTTGCTTTCTGTCTCCTTTTAAAGTCCCCCCTTCCCATCCTTTCCTCTCTCCTTCAGTCTTTGTGCATCATTCACCTATCATACCTATAAAACATTTACGTAAAAGATGGCCTGAAAAATTTTCATGCAACATTGTTTTCTCAATTTAGTCATATTGACACATGTATGTTTAATTCATTCATTCTAACTCGTGTTTACTTAGTATTCCATGTTGAATAAGGCTCCTTTTCATACTGAGAGATAATTAGTTTCTACCTTTTGGCATATAATACTGTAATGAATAGCTGTACATATAAGTTCTCAGTCAATGCATAATTTAATCTAGGATATATACCGGAAAGTAAAATTGCTGGGTCACAGAGTATAGATGCCACTTCATCTTTACCAGATATTGCCAAGTCTATTCTAAAGTGGAGATAACACTTTATACCGGCATGTTTTCCCATATCTTTATCAACATTTATTTTTATCCAGCTTACTTATTTTTGTCTATCTGAAAGATGAGAAATGGAGTTTCATAGTTTTCGTTTTCATTAATTTCTAGTAAAGTTAAACAGCTTTGCGTGGTTTGGTCATTCTGATTTCGTATTCTATGAATCTTCTCTTCATATGCTATTATTTTTTCTTTCTGGTAGGTATTGACTTTTATGTTTATTTGTTTGAATTCTTTTTGTAATCTGGATATTAATGCTGTTGGTAATAGGCATTGCACATATCTTCTAGTCTGTGGCTTGTCTTTTAACTGTTTTTGAAAATTTTAAATTTAATACTGGATTTGTTTCTAGAGTCTGTTCTGCATCAGTCTTATTTGATTTGTCAACTTCCGTATCATTACAATACTGTATTAATAGCAAAAGTTTTTATTTAAGCCTTTGTATCTGATAGGGTGACTTGTCTCTCTCAATGAATTTTATATCACCTTGTCAAATTTCACCCCTCCCCCAAGAAAATTCGATAAAAGCAAAATTCTAAAATCCTGTTGAAATTGTGATTGGAATCTCATTGAATTTGTAGGTTACAATGGGGATAAATGCCAACTTTATATTGGATGATTATGGTATCTATTTCTACTTAGGCATTTTTCATTGTCTTTCAATAGAGTTAGATTGCTTTTCTCACAAGTCTTCTCAAATTTATTTGTATTTTTTTGTGATTTTTAATTACTGTTATGAATGGTGAATTTTTATTAGTAACCACTAGTAACCAAGTAGCATTAGAAATTATTTGCTATTTTCATATTGACTTTTGTATCCAGCAACCTTGATGAACTCTAATTCTAATGATAAATTCCCTTGGGTGCCCTGTGTAGATGATCATATAATTAGTGAATAATGATAGTTTTGGTTGTCTAAGCCTTTATGCCTCTTTATTTTCTTGTCTCATTGAGTTGTCTAGGATTTGTTTAGAAGATTGCAGCCCTTCCTGGGTTCTGGCTTTATGTGGGTGATAGTGTGTGTGTTTGGAGTGGAGATCTGAGTTCTGAAGTCTCCACTATGGGCCACGAGTTTCATTTCTGGCCCTTGCATATGTATCAAAGGTTGGATATTGATTTCTTAGCTGACAGTCATTTTCCTTTAGTAGTTTTAATATGCCATCCCACTGTCTTCTGACCTTCATGGTTTCTGATGGGAAATTGGCTGTTAATCTTACAGAGAATCTCTTATTGCTGATGAGTCTCTTGTTTCTTGCTGCTTTCAGGATTCTGTCTTTGGCTTTTGTCAGTTTGATTATGGTGTGTCTAATTGTGGCTCTCTTTGAGTTCATTCTACTTGGAGTTCATTGAGATTCTTGGATTTGTAGATCGATGTTTTTGATCAAATTTGGGAAGTTTTCTGCTATTATTTCTTGTAATATTCTTTCTGTCCCTTTATCTTTTTGCTCCCCTTTTGGGATTTCCATTTTGTGTGTATTGGTACGTTTGATGGTTTTCTGGTTTGCTAATGCTGCCATTATGCAAAATAGCAGAAATGGATTGGCTTTTATAAAGGGGGTTTATTTGGTTACAAAATTATAGTCCTAAGGCCATAAAAGTGTCCAAACAAAGGCATCAACAGTAGGGTACCTTAACCGAAGGAAGGCCAATGGCTTCTGGAAAACCTCTGTTAGCTGGGAAGGCACAGGCTTGTGGATGGTGTCTGCTTTCTTCCAGGTTGCATTTCAAAATGGTGTTCTCCAAAATGTCAGCATCAGCTTTCAATGGCTGTCTTCAAAATGTTTCTCTAAGCTGCAGCTGCTGTTCTCCAAAATGTCACTCATAGCTGCTCTGAGGTCCTTCTATTTGTGAACTTTTTATAGGGCTCCAGTGATTAAATCAAGACCCACCCTGAATGGGCAGGGTTCATATCAACATGGAAATAATCCAGTCAGACGTTTCAGTCACAGTTGATTGAGTCACATCTCCATGGAAACACTCAATCAAAGGATGCCAACCTAATCAACACTAATATATCTTCCCCCATAAGATTGCATCAACAAACATGATGTTTTTGGGGACATAATACATCCAAACTGGCACAGATGGTGTTCCATGGGATGAGACTCTGTTCCATTTTCTTCATTCTTTTTCTCTCTGTTCCTCTGAATAATCTCAATCTATCTATCTCCAAGTTTTCTGATGATTTCTTCTGCCTGCTCAGTTCTGCTGTTGAGCCCCTCTAGTGAAATTTTCATTTCAGTTATTGTACTTTTCAACTCCAGAATTTCTGTTTTTTTCTTTTTATAACTTCTTCCTGTTTATTGGTATTCCTTGAGACACTTACCTTATTTTCCTTTATCTGACTTAAACCCATTGTCTACTGACTCTAATCTCTGGTCTTCCTCAGGGTCAATTTCTATTGACTACTGTTTTTCTTGTGTCTATACCTTTTGTTTCTTTGCATGCCTCATAATTTTGTGTTGAAAAGTGGGCATTTTCAATAATATAATGTGGCAACTCTAGAAGTCAGATTCTTCCTCCTCCCTAGGTTTATTTTTGTTGTTGTTTGTTTGTTTAGTGACTTTTCCTGAACTAATTCTGTAAAGTCTATTCTTTGTCTTGTGAGTCCACCACATTTTCTGCTTGGTTAGCTTAGTGATCAGCTAATAATTGGACAGAGATTTCCTTTTAAATCTGGAAGCAGTAGGTCTCCCAGTCTTTGCTGAGGAGCTTTGTGTGTGTTGGGGTACACCTTTAATACTCAGCTAGGCAGTTTATAGCTGTTCCTTAAGCCTTCATTTCCGATTTGTGCAGAACATCTAGGTTAGCCAGAAGTGAAAGTTTATGGCCTTCTCAGGTCTTTTCCTGAGTTACATAGGTGTGGGCATGTGCACAGGCCTACACATATATGTGGCCTTGTAGATCCCCAGGAAAATGTTGGAACATTTTCCTTTTATGTTTTTTGGTTACCCTGTTTTTTTGGGCACCAACTGATATCCATTGTGTCAGGCAGCCACAGTGTTAAACGGTTGTCTCTGGTGTTCTTTTTTTGTTTTGTTTTTGTTTTTGTTTTGAGAAAAACACTTGGGGAAAAGGCTGGGTGAACTCTGAGTCAGGTCAAATAAAAACTGCTTTGTGAGTGGGGCCTTACAGGGAACCATCAGGTCAAATAATGGCAAGTCTCTGGAAGAAGAGTAGGATGCCAGGCAGACATTACAATGAATGTTCCTAATAAGAATTACAGTAGGCTAAATTTTATCATTAATATCACAAATTATAAATGCAATCTGTTGAACTTAACTGCCAGCTCTTAAGACTGACTAATAACGTGATTTTACAATTCATGTAAACAGATATTTTCCTAGTACTTTGAAGGGGTTTAGAATGACTGATTATTATTAGAACTAATATCCTGTTTGTTGATTGATAACCTCTCTTTAGCAGGTAGCAATTCATTTAGAAAATATTAAATTTTAATTTGCAGCACGTAATAGGTATCTAATTATATTGAAAATGAATCACATTTGAAAATCTAACATTTGTGTACTTCCCCAAAGCTTTGTGTATTCTGAACATATCAAAAATAGACATTTTTGGGAATTTGTGTGCCTCAATGTGGGATTTCAAAAATCAAACCTGAGCACCAAAAACCTCTTATAACTTTTTTTGAAGTTCATTTTTTTGTTGATTTTTAATGCAATTTTATTGAGATATATTCACAAACTGTAGTCATCCACAGTGTACAGTCAGTTGTTCACAGTACCATTATATAGTTGTGCATTCACCACCACAGTCAATTTTTGAACATTTTTATTACCACACACAAAAAATAAGAATAAAAATTAAAGTAAAAAAGAGTACACAAAACATCCCATACCCCCCATCCCTCTCTATAATTCATTTACTTTCTGTTCTCATTTTTCTACTCATCTGTCCATAGACTGGATAAAGGGAGGGGGAGCCACAAGGTTTTCACAATCACATGGTCACACAGTGTAAGCTATATAGTTATACAGTCATCTTCAAGAGTTAAGGCTACTGGGTTGCAGTTCATCAGTTTCAGGTATTTCCTTCTAGCTATACCAATCCACTAAAAACTAAAAATGGATATCTGTATAATGCATAAGAATAACCTCCAGAATGATCTCTTGACTCCATTTGAAATCTATCGGCTGCTGAAACTTTGTTTATTTAATCAATTTTATTGAGATATATTCACATACCATGCAGTCATACAAAGCGTACAGTCAGTTGTTCACAGTACCATTACATAGTTGTGCGTTCATCACCAAAATTAATTTTTGAACATTTTCATTACCACACATACAAAAATAATAAGAATAAAATTAAAGTGAAAAAGAACAATTAAAGTAAAAAAGAACACTGGGAGCCTTTTTATTTTTGACCCCCATTTTTCTATACATCCATCCATACACTGGACAAAGGGGAGTGTGATCCACATGGCTTTCCCAATCACATTGTCACCCCTCATAAGCAACATTGTTATATAATCATATTCAAGATTCAAGGGTTCTGGGTTGTAGTTTGTTAGTTTCAGGTATTTACTGCTAGCTATTCCAATTTATTGGAACCTAAATGCCCACCAGAGTGACCTCTCGGCTCCTTTTGGAATCTTTCAGCCATTGAAGTTTATTTCATTTCATTTCTCATCCCTCTTTTGGTCAAGATGTTCTCTATCCCACGATGCCGGGTCTAGATTCCTCCCCAAAAGTCATATTCCATGCTGCCAGGGAGATTTACACCCCTGGGTGTCAGATCCCACGTAGCGGGGAGGGCAGTGATTTTACCTGCCAAGTTGGCTTAGCTGGAGAGAGAGGGCTACATCTGAGCAACAAAGAGGCATTCAGGAGGGAGACACTTAGGCACAATTATAAGCAGGCCTAACCTCTCCTTTGCAGTAACAGTCTTCCCAAGGGCAAGTCCCATGATAGAGGGGACTGGCTGTTTGATGTGCTGAAACTCTTACTTTGTTTCATTTCTCTTACCCCTATTGGTCCAAGAAGACTTTCTTGATCCCACGATGCCAGGGCCAAGCTCATCCCGCGAGTCATGTCTAATGTTGCCAGGGAGATTTATACCCCTGGGAGTCATATCCCATGTAGTGGGAAGTGCATTGAGTTTACCTGCCAAGTGGGCTTAGAGAGAGAGGGCTGCGTCTGAGCAACAAAGGATCTCTGGGAGTGACTCTTAGGCATAATTTTAAGAAGGCTTAGCCCGTCCTTTGCAGTAACAGACTTAATAAGGGCAAGCCCCAAGATCAAGGACTCAGCTTTCTAAATTGGTAATCCTCAGTGCTTGTGAGACTATCAGTAATTCCCCAGGTGGGGAAGTTTAATATTTCCATATTTTCTCTTAGTCCCTTGAAGGGGCTTTGCAAATACATTTTTGTTATCTGCCCAGATTACTCTGGGATGTATTGGGGCTTCACACTGACCTGTACAAACCAAGCAGATTTCACTATCTATTCAAAGTTCCATGTGTTGAATTATGGTGTTTGAATAAACTGACCATAAATGTTAAATTATATAGGGTGTTAACAAAAAATACAGATTTTATACCTAATAAACATCTCTTCCTTTGGTCTCACACAGATGTTGAGGTTTTAAAACACCGTCACTATTGTCCTTTAACCTTTAGTCTGATTTACATGAGTCCAAACCAAGTTCATTTTGTTCATACAGCTATTTACAGTCTAACCTCTTTTTCAGACTCTTTAACATTTGTTGTATGGGGTAATGCTGATATTCATAGCTGCTGGACTCTGGCTCTGAGTCTCAGGTGTCACACAGATACCTGAAGTTCCAGGGTATAACCAGATTATACACAAAGAGCCCAGCATCCCAGTATTTAGAAATAGCCATTACAACTCAGGAATAGATGTAAGCGCTATAAGAGCTTTCAATCTAGTAACCTTTACAATAAGCCTTCCGCTGATAACCTATGCTCTCAGATTCAATTCTCAGAGTTTGCACATTATGGTTAATCCATATTAGTGAGGCATTATAATGTTTGTCGTCTCATTTCTGGTTTATTTCGCTCAAAATACTGTTTTCAATGTTCATTCGCCTAGTTGCATACCTCACAACCTCATTCCTTGTAGCAGCTCAATATTCCATTGTATGTATGCACCATAGTTCACCATTCTTTTCATCAGATGATGTACCTTTAGGCCACCTCCATCCACTGTGAATCGTGAATACTGCTGCCATAAAGCCTGCTGTGCAAATGCCCATTCGTGTTCCTTTCTTTTAGTTCTTCCAAGTATATACCCAATAATGGGGTTGCAGGACCATATGGCAGCCCCATTCTTAGCTTCCTGTGGAACCACTACACTGCCCTCCTAATGGGCTGCACCATTCTGCTTCCTCACTAACTGTGATTTGTATACCCTTTCTCCTCATTTTCTCCAGCACTTGTATCCCTCTGTGTATTTTTAAACAGTTTTTTTCCCACCCCAAACATTCCCTCTCAAGTGAACAATGAACAGTTCCTGGTCTAATCATAGTTTTTAATTCACCATCACTATCTATATGAGGATATTTCCGTTTCTTCCATAAAGAAAGAGGGAGACGAGACAAAAAAAAAAAAAAAAAAGAAAAGAAAAAAAATGACAACTGAAAAGCAACAAAAGAAAAAATAAAATTAAAATACAATAAAAAGATCAGACAACACCATCAACACTAGGAATCCCATACCCCTCCTGCATTATATCCCCCTCTTATAGACATTTAGCTTTGGTATATTGTCTTTGTTACAGTTAATGGAAGTATATTACAATGTTGCTGTTAACTGTAGACTCTAGTTCGCATTGACTGTATTTTTTCCCGAATACCATCGCATTTTCAACATCTCACAAAGTTGACATTTGTTCTCACTCTTGTAAAAACATTCCTGTATTTGTACATTTAATCACAATCATTGACCACTCTAGGTTTCACTAAGTTATACCATCCCAGTGTTTATCGTCTGTCTTTCCTTCAGGTGTCCTACATACCTCTAGCCTTCCTTTTTCAGCCATACTCAAAGTCAGCTTTGTTCAGTGTACTTACAATATTGGGCTACTATCACCCAATATTGTTCCATCCATTTCTGGACCTAAACAATTAATCCTCTTGAACATTCTATACTCCTTCAGCATCAAATGCCTGATCTTTGCCTTCTTTTTGTCTCCTGGTGTCTTCATTTCTAGACTCTTCTCCATAACTCTCTCTCCTGTCTTTTCCTATCTGTCTGTAGCACTCCCTTTAGTATTTCTGGTAGAGGAGGTCTCCTGTTCACAGACTCTCTCAGTGTCTATTTATCTGTAAATATTTTAAAGTCTCCCTCATTTTTGAAGGATGGTTTTGCCGGATATAGGATTCTTGGTTGGCAGTTTTTCAGTATCGTGAATATATCATACCACTGCCTTCTTGCCTCCATAGTTTCTCCTGAGAAATCTGCACTCAGTCTTATTGGGCTTCCCTTGTATGTGATGGATTGCTTTTCTCTTGCTGCTTTCAGAATTCTCTTTGTGTTTGACATTTGACAATCTGATTAGTAAATGTCTTGGAGTAGGTCTATTTGGATTAATTCTGTTTGGGGTACACTGCGCTTCTTGAAACTGTAACTATTTCTTTCATAAGTGTTGGGAAATTTTCATTGATTGCTTCTTCTATTATTATTTCTTTTCCCTTGTTTTCTCCTTCTGGGACACCGATAACATGTATATTCATGCGCTTCATGTTGTTCATCAGTTCCCTGAGATCCTGCTCATATTTTTCCATTCTTTTCCCTATCTGTTCTTTTGTGTATAGGATTTCATGTCTTGTCCTCTAATTCAGAAATCCATTCTTCTGCCTCTTGAGGTTGGCTGTTGTATGCCTCTCCTGTGTTTTATTATCTCTTCTCTTGTGCCTTTCATTTCCATAGGTTTTGCCATTTGTTTTTTCAAGGTTACAAATTCTTCCTTATGATCACCCAGTGTCTTCTTTATGTCCTTCGTCTCTTTTTTCACATTTTCTTTCAACTCATTGATTTGATTTGGAAGATTTGTTTGAATGTCTTTAATTAGTTGTTTTACCTCTTGAGTCTCAGTTGAGGTGTTAGTTTGTTCCTTTGGGCCATATCTTTGTGTTTCCTGATATGGCTCATGATTTTTTCCGTCGAGGCATCTGATTTTCTTGATTAGTTTATTTTGGAGGTTGTTTTCTCTGTTTTACCTTGGGTTTTCTTGTTCGTTTTCTTTGATCTCTGTATTTCTTTGTTTCTCTCACTGGCCAGTTGTCAGATTGGCTCTGCTCCTCAGTCTTCCCCCAAAATCAGCCACCCACCATGGTCTGCCACAGGGGTTGGAGGTAGGCACTGGGACCCTAGCAAATTCACTGTGTGTGATAGTAGCAGATCTGCTGGCTTAAAGTGGTGCTCTGTTTTCCTTGCACTTTCCAGACTGTCCAGCAGATGGCGCTGTATGGTAACTTAATTGTCCTCAGAGGCTGCATACAGGTGAGTTGAAATTGTGGGATTCCTATGTTCTCTGTGCAAGCTACAATCTGGCTTGATGTGGGGCTACACCTGTAGCAGAGTACTCCCTCATGTGACTCAGTACTCCAGCCATCCCCAAGGCAAGGAAATGGCTGCCAGCTACTGCTTTACTCAAGGGTGGGGGAAGGGTTGTCAGAGCCAGAGCTGGAGACACAAGTCTCTGTCCACATTTTCTCAGTCTCTTTGTCCCTCACTGAATCTTACAAGTTTTTTTTTTTGCCAATTTATTATTTTTTTATTTTTTAATTCAATTTTATTGAGATTTATTCATATAACATACAGTCATCCAAAATGTACAATCAGTTGTTCACAGTACTGTCATATAGTTGTACATTCATCACCCCAATCTATTTTTGAAAAAGTGAAAATGAGAATAAAAAATAAAAGTAAAAAAGAACACCCAAATCATCCCCTCCCACCCTTTTTTTCATTTAGTTTTTTGTCCCCATTTTTGTACTTATCCATACATACACTGGATAAAGGGAGTGTGATCCACAGGGTTTTCACAATCACACTGTCACCCCTTGTAAGCTACATTGCTATACAATCATCATCAAGAGTCAAGGCTACTGGGTTGGAGTTTGATAGTTTCAGGTATTTACTTCTAGCTATTCTAATGCATTAAGACCTAAAAAAGGTCATCTACATAGTGCATAAGAATGCCCACCAGACTGCCTCGACTCCATTTGGAATCTCTCAGCCACTGAAACTGTGTTTTGTTTCATTTCCCATTACGTTTTTGGTCAAGATGTTCTCAATCCCTCGAAGTCACATCCAGATTCATCCCTGGGAGTCATATGCTGCATTGCTGGGGAGATTTACACCCTTGGATGTCAGCGGGCGAGGGCAGTAAGTTCACTTGCTGAGTTGGCTTAGCTAGAGAGAGAGGGCCACATCTGAGCAACAGAGAGGTACTCAGGGGGGAGACTCTTAGGCACCATTATAAGCAGGTTTAGCCTCTTCTTTGCAGTAGCGAGCTTCATAAGGGCAAGTCCTGTGATAGAGGACTCGGCACATCAAACTGCCAGTCCTCAATGTTTGTGAGAACATCAGCAAGAATCCAGGTGAGGAAGCCCAACACCTCTGCATTTCCCCCCAGCTCCTCAGGGAGGCCCTGCATATATAGTTTTATTCTCTGTCCAAATTATTTTGGAATGTGTCTGTATTTCACACTAAGCTATGCAAACCTACCAGGTCTCACTTCCTATTAAAAGTTCCATGTAATTATGGTATTTGAACAAACTGTACAAGTTAAATTGTTTAGGAAATATAGATCTTGCATCAACTAGCATCTCCTCCCTTGGTCTCACATGGAATTTGAAGTTTTAAAATGCAGTCAGTATGTCCTTTACCCTTTGGCCTGATTTGCCCTAGTCCTAGCCACATGTGCTTCATTCATATCTCTAATTGAAGTCTGGACTCTTTTTCAGCTTTTTTAACAGTTGCTATATGTGCTAATACTGGCATTTATATCTGCTGAGTTCTAGCTCTGAGTTTCAGGTGTCACAGAGATACCCAAAGTTCCAGGGATCGATCAGGTTATATACAAAGGGATCAGCATCTCGGAATCTGGAGCTAGCCATTACAATTTAGGAATAGATGTGACTGCTGTAAGACCTTACAATCTAGAGACTGTTACAATAAGCATTCCCCTGATAAGCTGTGCTCTAAGGTTCAGTGCTGAGTTTACACGTTGTAGTTAGTCCTTATTGGTGAGGAATTATAGTGTTTGCCTTTCTTTCTGGCGTAATTCACTCAAAGTGCTGTCTGCACGTTCCATTTACCTCATTGAGTGTCTCAGAGCTTCACTCCTTCTTGCAGTTGCTCAGTATTCCATTCTATGCACACACAACAACAGTTCACCATTCTGTTCCTCAGTGGATGTACCCAGGCCACCTCCACCCCATGCACAAGCAAAGAACAAATAGACAAATGGGATCTCCTTCAAAATTAAACACTTATGTACATCACAGGACTTTGTCAGAAAGGTAAAAAGGCAGCCTACACAATGGGAGACAATATTTGGAAACCGCATATCAGATAAGAGTTTAATATCCCAAATATATAAAGCAATCCTACAACTCAACAACAGAATGACAAACAACCCAGTTAAAAAATGGGCAGAAGACATGGATAGACACTTTTCTGAAGAGAAAATATAAATGGCTCAAAAACATGAAAAAATGCTAAACTTCACTGGCTATTAGGGAAATGCAAATCAAAACCACAATGAGATATCATCTCATGCCTACCAGAATGGCTACTATCCAAAAAACAGAAAATTACAAGTGGTGGAGAGGATGTGGAAAAAGAGGCACACTTATTCACTGTTGGTGGGAAAATAGAGTGGTGCAACCACTCTGGAAGACAGTGTGGCAGTTCCTTAGGAAGCTAAGTATAGGTTTGCCATATGATCCAGCTATTCCATTCCTGTACATATACTCAGAGGAACTGAAAGTTATGACATGAGTGGACATTTATAAACCGATGTTTATCGTGGCATTATTCACAGTAGCCAAGAGTTGGAAACAGCCCAAATGTCCATCAACAGATAAGTGGATAAACAAACTGGTACATACTCATGATGGAATATTATGCAGCTGTAAGATAGAACAAAGGCACAGAACATACAATAACATGGATGAACCTTCAGGACATTATATTGAATGAAGTTAGCCAGAAACAAAAGGACAAATACTGTATGGTTTCACTAATAAGATCTAACATTAATGAGTAAACTTTGAGAGTTAAAAGCTGATAGCATAGGCTACCAGGAAATAGAGGGTAGAGATTGGACATTTGATGCTGGAGGACTACAGAATGTTCAGCAGGATTGATTGTATAGATCTAGAAATGTGTAGTGGAAGCACAGTATTGTACCTACACTGAACAAAGATCCCTGAGAAAAGCTGAAAGAGGTGGGCTAGGGGCATGAATGACACCTGAGGTAAAGATAGAAGATAAAGACTGGGACTGTTTAACTTAGCAAAAACTGGAGTGGTCAATGATTGTGACTAAATGTACAAATATAAAACTCTTCTTGTAACTTTTTAATAACTTCCCATTGCATGAAGTAAAGTGCAAATTTTAGAACAAGGCAAAAATGGCCCTTCGTGACCTAACAGCTATCTCCTTATGGTTCCTTTATGTACATAATACATTCTAGCCTTACTATGTTAATTTAAATTTTCTCAGTTTACCATAGTGTTTTATACTTCTGTCTGTGTATATCTGCTAGTCACTTAATCTACAATACAGTTCTCTTTGGTTAGCCTTAAAAGTTTCTTTATTGAAGACTTTTTGACCTAAGTACAATTAATTGTATTCTCTTTCACACTGACTATTTGTATTTAGTAATTAATACTATCATAGTCCTCCCCCTAAGTAGAGTTGCTTGAGGGTATCTTTGCAGTATCCTTTCTTATTGTAGTTAATTGATAAATGCTGATTGGATAAATGAACTATTTATGCTTTTTATTTTGAAAAAAATTTAGGGGGTGTCCCTTTGGTTGTTTAATAGAAGATGGCACAGTTTCTTCACACATTAGCTCTGTGGGAACTAGAGAAAGAAGAATTAAATAAATGTAAGTGCTATTGTCTAGAAACAGTTTTCTGAAGTTGGAATAATAAGTGCTAAACTACCTGGAGTGGAAGCTCTAATTCTAGAATGATAATTAGTTGTTAAAATAAATGGCATGGAAGGAAACTTTTAAGTTCCCATGCAAAAACAGGGAGAAATTGCAAAGTTAGAGCCCATGAGGTTTCTGATATTTCATAGACTAACAAAAGGTTGCTTTATTAGCATTAATGAACAAATCACTTTATTGGCTAAGGCATACTGGTAGCTTTGTCAGTCCAAACAGCTAAGAGTTCTTGCTTCAATTCATGATTATGTTAGAGTAGTAAAGTGAAAGCTGTTTTGACCTTTTGTTAAGCAGAAAATAGAAAGTTTTTCCAAATAGATTAAAGCATTATAAGGAATGTGGCAAAGAACTAAATTATTATGAAATCACTTAAAAATTTTATGAATTTTGTATGTTTTTGTGCAGCAGTCTTACAATAGGTTTTTTTTATAGAATTATTGGTATTTAAAAAATAATTTGTTGGATAGTTTTGTAGAGGTATGTCAAAGGAGTATAAAAAATTGTGAATTATTAGAATGGATAAACTTTTAATTATCCAAATAGTAAGGTAGATACTGAGAGCAATGAGATACAGCAAGTGTTAAACTTCACGGAAGATTTTATACCACTAGGATGGCATGCCTTCCAAATTATTTTTATATAATAAATGGAATGCATTTTGCTTATTAGAATCATTTTGAAATGAAAGTCATAATGGGGGAAGGAGTTGCATTTAAATCACATTTCTTCAAAATGATAGTGTAAACACCAGGAGTTATAGAACTAAGTATGATCGGGGTTCTTTATAGTTTCAGCAATTCATTTAAAATTTTGTAATGGTGAAACACTTAAAAGCATTTACAAAATACAAGGATGATTGTAAGTTGCTTATGTGTTTGAATAAATCAAAATTTTAGTTATAAATGACTAATCTGATTCTTTTGATTCCCTTCCTAGAGATAACCATTATTCTGAAGATGTCTTTTAAGTTTTATACTTTTATGCACACATACATGTGTTAAAAGATAAATTTTATTGATTTGGCCTTAAGATGTAATAAGTAGTGTCATATTGTTTGCATACTTTTGTAACTTGCTTTTTTCACTCATTGTTTATTTCAAGGTTTACACATACTGATAACATAGGTACTTAGAATTTGCTCATTTTAATCTCTATAGTATCCCATTGTATTAGTCCATGATTAATTTATCTGTTCCTCTATTGAGGGCAATTAGGTTTTTTTCAGTGTTTCAGTACTGCAGACAGTGCTGTAAAAACACTCTTGTACATGTGCAAGAGCACAAATCTATAAGTCTGTGATGTCCAGTAGGGTAGTCTTGTCATATGTGACTATTGAGCCCTGAGCTGTGGCTAGTATGACTGAAGAGCTAAATTTAAAATTTTTAATTGTGTTTGGACCAGCTTAAATGTGTAAACATTGTTAGCTGCAAATTTTATGAAATCTCAGTTTACATCTGAATTGAGATGCATTGTATGTGCAAAATACGCATTGGATTTCAAAGACTTAATACAAAGAAAAGAATATAAAATATTTCAATAATTTAAAAAACGGTAATTCAGATATATTGGGTTAACTAAAACACATTGTTAAAGTTCATTTGACATGCTTAATGTGTTACTAAAAAATTTGAAATTATACATGTGGCTTACTTTTATATGTTGGTGTGACAGCATTGTTGGTTGAATTTTTGGGTTTGAAAAGTGTGGACATTCTCAATTTTAATGGATATTGCCAAATTACTCTCCAAAGTGGTTGACCAATTTTTTTTTTTTTACTCCCCGTCACCATTCTATGAGAGTTTCTGTTTTTCTGTGTCCTCACCAGTATCTGCTATTGCCGTCTTTTAAAATGTTTTGTCCATCTCTTGGTTAATTTAGTTTATATTTTTCCATTTACTGATGAGGTTGTACATCTTCTTGTAATTCATTGGCTCTTTTGGGCTGCTTCTCCTTGTGATTGACTTTTCATATCCTTTGTCTCCTTTCTGTTACATTTTTGTCATTAATTAGATAATAGGAATTCTTTATATATTCTTGAAATTAATCTTTGGACTGTTGTAAATGCTGAAGATCTCTTTTGATCTGTTGCTTCTGTCTCCCCACAGATTTTTTATTCGGAGTAATTAAAAGCTTACAGAAAAATTAAAAAATAGAACAATGAGCAATCATTTGTTCTTCACCTTAGATTCACTTATTAATATTTTGCCACATTTTTTATATTGCTCTATTTACATTTCACTTTTGTTTGTTTTGCTGAAATATTTGAAAATAAATTGCAGACAAATTTTTTGCCCCTTAATATTATATCATATAACTCTTAAAATCAAGAAACATTCTCTCATATATTCACAGTACTATTAACACTCTTGATACAATAATGTTATTCACATTTGAATTTTCAGCTTGTTTTATAATGAACTTTATGCTGTCTTTCTCTGTCATCTAGGATCCAACACACACCAGTCATAATTGACTCTTTAATCCAGGACTGTTGCTCATTCTTTTTTTGGCTTTCATGTATCTTATGACATTGACATTTTTTTTTTTTTTAAGCAATAAGAAAAAATGATAAAAAGAAAAATAACATGTCATACAATACAATATACTACTAAGGACAGCAAATAACACCACTACCAAGAATCCCATATTACTCCCCTATATCCCCCTCTCATATACATTTAGCATTGGCATATTGCCTTTGTTACATTTAATGGAGGTATATTACAATGTTACTGTTGACCATAGACTCCAGTTTGCTTTGATTATGTTTTTTCCTGAATACCATCCCTTTTTCAAATTTCTACATGGTTGACATTCATTTGCTTTCCCACATGCAAAAATATTTTTATATTTGTATATTTAGTAACAGTCATTGGCCACTCCAGTTTTTGCCACGTTATACGGTCCCAGTCTTTATCATCTATCTTTACCTCTGGTGTCATACATTCTCCTGTCCCACCTCTTTCAGCTTTACTCACAGACATCTTTGTTCAGTGTACTTACAATACCGTGCTACCATCACACAGTATTATGCTATCTATTTCTGGATCTATGCAATCAATCCTAAACATTCTGTAGTCCTTCAGCATCAAATGGCTGATCTCTGCCCTCCTTCTATCTCCTGGTCGCCTGTGTTGTCAGCTTTTAACTCCCAAAGTTTGTTCATTAATGTCTGTTCATGTTAGTGAGACCATACAGAATCTGTCCTTTTGTTTCTGGCTAGCTTCACTCAACATAATGTCCTCAAGGTTCATCCACATTATTACATGATCCATGTCTTTGTTCTGTCTTACAGCTGCATAATATTCCATCATGTGTATATACCACAGTTTGTTTATCCACTCGTCCTTTGATGGACATTTGGGCTGTTTCCATCTCTTGGCAATTGTGAATAATGCTGCAATAAACATTGGTTTACAAATGTCTGTTTGTGTCTTAAGTTTCAGTTCCTCTGAGTATATACCCAGCAATGGAATAGCTGGGTCATATGGCAAATCTATATGTAGCTTCCTGAGGAACCTCCATACTGTCTTCCAGAGTGGTTGCACCATTCTACATTCCCACCAACAATGAATAAGTGTGCCTCTTTCTCCACATCCTCTCCAGCACTTGTCATTTTCTGTTTTTTGGATAATGGCCATTCTGGTAGGTGTGAGATGATATCTCATTGTGGTTTTGATTTGCATTTCCTTAATAGCCAGTGAAGTTGAGCATTTTTTCATATGCTTTTGAGCCATTTGTATTTCCTCTTCAGAAAAATGTCTGTTCATGTCTTTTGCCCATTTTTTAATTGGATTGTTTGTCTTTCTGTTATTGAGATGCAGGATTCCTTTATATATTCGGGATATTAAACCCTTATCTGATATGTGGTTTCCAAATATCATCTCCCATTGTATAGGTTGTCTTTTGACTTTTCTGACAAAGTCCTTTGATGTACAAAAGTGTTTAATTTTGAGGAGATTCCATTTGTCTACTTGTTCTTTGGTTGCTTGTGTCTTGGGTGTGAGGTCTAAGAAACCACCTCCTTTCACAAGATCTTTAAGATATTCCCCTACATTTTCTTCTAAGAGTTTTATGGTCTTGGTGCTAATGTTTAGGTCTTTGATCCACTTTGAGTTAATTTTGGTATAAGGTGTGAGATGGACATCCTCCTTCATTCTTTTGGAAATGGATATCCAGTTCTCCAAACACCATTTATTGAACAGGCTGCTCTTTCCCAGTTGCTTCGGCTTCACTGCCTTATCAAAGATCAGTTGTCCATAGATGTAAGGGTCTACTTCTGAACACTCAGTTCGATTCCATTGATCAGTATATCTGTCCTTATGCCAGTACCATGCTGTTTTGAGCACTGTAGCTTTGTAATATGCTTCAAAGTCAGGTAGTGTGAGACCTCCCACTTCATTCCTCTTTCTCAAGACATTTTTGGCTATTCGGGGCACCTTACCCTTCCAAATAAATTTAGTTATTGGTTTTTCTACTTCTGTAAAGTATGTTGTTGGGATTTGAATTGGTATTGCATTGAATATGTAAATCAGTTTAGGTAAAATTGCCATCTTAACTATATTTAGTCTTCCAATCCATGAACATGGTATGTTCTTCCTTTTTTTCAGGTCTTGTTCAATTTCTTTTAGCAGTTTCTTATAGTTTTCTATGTAAAGGTCTTTTGTGTCCTTGGTTAAGTTTATTCCTAAATACTTGATTCTTTTGGTTGCTATTGTAAATGGGATTTTTTTCTTGATTTCCTCCTCTTGTTGCACATTACTTGTGTGTAGGAACACTACAGATTTTTGCGTGTTGCTCTTGTAGCCTGCTACTTTGCTGTATTCATTGACTAGTTCTAGTAGCTTTGCTGTAGATTTTTTTGGATTTCCTACATATAGAATCATGTCATCTGCAAATAGTGAAAGTTTTACTTCTTCCTCTCCAATTTGGATGCCTTTTATTTCTTTTTCTTGCCTAATTGCTCTAGCTAGAACTTCCAGCACAATGTTGAGTAACAATGGTGATAGTGGGCATCCCTGTCTTGTTCCTGATCTTAGAGGAAAAGCTTTCAGTCTCTCCCCATTGAGTGTGATGTTAGCTGTGGGTTTTTCATATATTGCCTTTATCATATTGAAAAAGTTCCCTTCTATTCCTATCCTTTGAAGTGTTTTCATCAGGAAAGGATGTTGAATTTTGTCAAATGCCTTTTCTGCATCAATCGAGATGATCATGTGGTTCTTCTGCTTTGATTTATTGATGTGGTGTATTACATTAATTGATTTTCTTGTGTTGAACCAGCCTTGCATACCTGGAATAAATCCCACCTGGTCGTGGTTTATAATTCTTTTAATGTGCTGCTGGATTCGATTTGCGAGTATTTTGT
The DNA here is from genome assembly GCF_015220235.1 of Choloepus didactylus. NCBI lineage: Eukaryota > Metazoa > Chordata > Mammalia > Pilosa > Megalonychidae > Choloepus > Choloepus didactylus. Next base: position 165,784,234 of record NC_051309.1, on the reverse strand, counting down.
TGAGGATTTTTGCGTCTATATTCATTAAAGAAATTGGTCTATAATTTTCTTTGTTTGTAGTATCTTTGCCTGGTTTTGGTATTAGGGTGATGATGGCTTCATAGAAAGAGTTAGGTAGCTTTCCCTCTTCTTCAATTTTTTTGAAGAGATTGAGCAGGATTGGTACTAATTCATTCTTGAATGCTTGGTAGAATTCACATGTGAAACCATCTGGTCCTGGGCTTTTCCTTTTTGGGAGCTTTTTGATGACTGACTCAATCTCTTTACTTGTGATTGGTTTGTTGAGGTCATCTATTTCTTCTTGAGTTAATGTTGGTTGTTTATGCTTTTCTAGGAAGTTGTCCATTTCATCTAAGTTGTCTAGTTTATTAGCATATAGTTGCTCATAGTATCTTCTCATTATCTCCTTAATTTCTGCAGGGTCGGTAGTTATATTTCCTTTCCCATTTCTGATTGCATTTATTTGCATCTGCTCTCTCTCTTTTTTTGTTAGCCTAGCCAGTGGTCCATCGATTTTATTGATTTTCTCAAAGAACCAACTTCTGGTTTTGTTGATTCTCTCTATTGTTTTTCTGTTCTCAATTGCATTTATTTCTGCTCTAATCTTTGTTATTTCTTCCCTTCTGCTTGCTTTGGGGTTAGTTTGCTGTTCTTTCTCTAATTCCTCCAGGTGAGCAGTTAACTCTTCAACTTTTGCTCTCTCTTCTTTTTTAATATAGGCATTTAGGGCAATAAATTTCCCTCTCATCACCGCCTTTGCTGCATCCCATAAGTTTTGATAAGTTGTGTTTTCATTGTCATTTGCCTCGAGGTATTTACTAATTTCTCTTGTAATTTCTTCCTTTACCCACTGGTTTTCTAAGAGGGTGTTGTTTAGCCTCCATATGTTTGTGAATTCTATGACCTTCTGCCTTTTATTTATTTCCAACTTCATTCCATTGTGGTCTGAGAAAGTGTTTTGTATAATATCAATATTTTTAAATTTGTTGAGTCTTGCTTTGTGACCCAACATATGGTCTATCCTAGAGAATGTTCCATGAGCACTTGAGAAAAAAGTGTATCCCGCTGTTGTTGGATGTAGCGTTCTATAAATGTCTGTCAAGTCTAGTTCATTTATCATACAATTCAACATCTCTGTTTCTTTAGTGATCCTCTGTCTAGATGTTCTATCCATTGATGAGAGTGGTGTATTGAAGTCTCCAGCTATTATTGTAGAGGTATCTATTTCTCCTTTCAGTGATCGCAGTGTTTGCCTCATGAATTTTGGGGCATTCTGGCTTGGTATAAATATTTATGAGTGTTACGTTTTCTTGATGAATTGACCCTTTTATTAATATATAGTGTCCTTCTTTGTCTCTTTTAATTGTTTCGGTTTTGAAGTCTAACTTGTCTGATACTAATATAGCTACTCCCGCTTTTTTCTGGTTGTTGTTTGCATGAAATATCTTTTTCCAACCTTTCACTTTCAGTCTATGTTTGTCCTTGTGTCTAAAGTGAGTTTCTTGTAGACAGCATATAGATGGGTCCTGTTTTTTAATCCATTCTGCCAGTCTGTGTCTTTTTATTGGGGAGTTTAATCCATTTACATTTAGTGTTATTACTGTAAGGGCAGTACTTTCTACTACCATTTTGTTTTTTGGAATTTATATGTCATATCTTATTTTTCCCTCTCCTTTTACCTTTCCTGATAATCTTCATTTCTGCACTCTTCTCCAACTCTCTCTCTCCTGTCTTTTCCTATCAGCCTGTAGCACTCCTTTAGTATTTCTTGTAGCGCCGGCCTCTTATTCACAAACTCTCTCAGTGTCTGTTTGTCTGAAAATGTTTTAATCTCTCCCTTATTTTTGAAGGAAAGTTTTGCTGGATATAGAATTCTTGGTTGGCAGTTTTTCTCTTTCAGTATCTTAAATACATCATGCCACTGTCTTCTTGCCTCCATGGTTTCTGCAGAGAAATCTGTACATAGTCTTATTGACCTTCCCTTGTATGTGATGGATTGCTTTTCTCTTGCTGCTATCAGAATCCTCTCTTTGTCTTTGACATTGGAGAATCTGACCAGTAAGTGTCTTTCTTGGAGTAGGTCGATTGGGATCTATTCTATTTGGGGTATGTTGTACTTCTTGAATCTCTAATTTTCTGTCTTTTATAAGAGTTGGGAAATTTTCAGTGAATCTATGTCTTCTGTTACTCTTTCTGCCCCTTTTCCCCTCTCTTCTCCTTCTGGGATACCCATAACACGTATATTTGTGCGTTTCATGTTGTCACTCAGCTCCCTAAGACCCTGCTCATATTTTTCCATTTTTTTCACCATCTGTTCTTTTGTGTGTATGAATTCGAATGACCTGTCTTCCAGTTCACTGACCCTTTCTTCTGTCTGTTTAAATCTACTGTTGTGTCCCTCCATTGTGTTTTTCATCTCCTCCATTGTGGCCTTCATTCCCATGAGTTCTGCCATTTGTTTTTTTAAGTTTATGAATTCTTCTTTATGATCAGCCAGTGTCTTCTATATATCCTTCAGCTCTTTTGCTATATCTTCCTTCATCTCATCAAATTTATTTAGCATTAGTTGCCTCCACTCCTGTGTCTCAGCTGAGCTATTAGTTTGTTCCTTTGGCTGGTCCATGTTTTCGTGTTTCCTGGTATGGCTTGTTATCTTAAGTTGTCTAGGCATCTGATTTTCTTGATTAGTTTATTTTGGAGCTTGTTTTCTGTCTTTTACCTAGTGGTTTTCTTGTTGATTGGCTTTGTTCTCTGGCCTCTGTTATTCAGTTCAACTTATTCTAGACCTCTAACTTAGGTTCTATTTAGTTGATCAGAATTTTTCCCCTCTTGTTTTTTCTGTTTCTTGCTCTGCCTCTGTGTAACCTTTTTGTGAGTGGGTCTCGTCAGATATGGTCGACCCTAGTCAGATTTTCCCAGTCTAGTGAGGCCCAGGTCTCATTGGGAGGGTATGGAGTTTTCTTGAGAATGAGACCCTCCTATGAGGCCTTTAGAATTGGTGCTTTTCCTCTCCTGTCCAGCAGGTGGCGCTGGCCAGCCCACAGCTCTCCCACCAGTGTAAGGAGGTGTGGAGACTTTAGTTCTCCTGGTGACTCTGATCCTGTCAGGGGCGTGGCTGACTGAAGCCAGAATCTGAATTCCAGCCCCTGGGGTCTGAATTCCCAGAAGGAGGACTGCCAGTTGAGCTGGACCTCCCTCCACTCTCCCAATCCTCAGAACTCCAGTTGTCCCTCAGGGGCACTATTCCCTTCTCCTGTCTCCTCTTTGGGGCCTCTCCAGGTAGATTCCTTGGTCAGCCTGAGTTGCCAGTTAAAGACGGGGCTGGAGGCCTTCAGTAGTGAATATGGAATTCAAAAACACTGTGGGTACTCTGTCTCCCCCAAGCCCAGCCTAGTCCCTCAACCTGGGCTTTCTGATAGAAAATAACCACATATATTACTTTTAGATTAAAAAAAAAAAATAGAAAAGAAATCAAGAAAAAGAAAAAAGGGAAAAAACAAAAAAATAAAAGAGTCTCTTTTAAAAGTCTTTCCCCAGCCTGGGAGTTTTGTCAGTGTCAGAGTAGAGCATTTAAAGATATGCTTTGGGCTATTGTCTGATAATTACTCTCCAACAGCTTCAGTTCCACCCCTGCCGGGGGCTATTGAAATGCAAAAAGATAAGGGATCAGTGAGAAGCCAGAAGGGACAAAATGTAGGGGGAAAAAAATGGCTTTTTTGGAGTCTGGGAATGGGTGCCCGCTTTTACGTGCCCCCACTTCTCGGAGCCCAGCCCTTCTTTAGCACCCCAGCTCCCAAAGTTAGTTAATAAATTTGTTAATTAATTCTGCAGTTGAGGCTGGGTTAAGCCTCCCTTCTTGCCCTCAGCAGATTGCTGTTTTTTTGTTCCCCACCCCCCCCCCACTTTCAGGGAGCCGGCAGCAAGACAGTCTGTGAGGTCTGGGTGGGGAGGTGCGCCAGACCCCTGGTCCGGGGACCTTACAATGTTCGCTGCGATCTCAGCTTTTCCTCCAATTCCAAGCTTGTGTCCAATGTGTGACTGGTTTCTGGAGACCCCGAAAACACTGTTTCATATAGTTCTTGGGTAATTGCCAGCTGGTCTAGGGGAGAGACAAATTTCTGCTCCTCACCACTCCGCCATCTTGCCCCGCCTCCCAGACACTGACATTTTGAAAGAGTTTATAGAAGGATTGCCCCACAATTTGATATTGTCTATTTTTTCCACAATTAGACATTTGACAAGAATACAACAGTGGTGATTTTATGTCATTGTGTTCTCTGTATATCTCATTAGAAAATTATAATATGTTTTTATCATCATTTGTGATGTTAAATTTGATTACTCGGTTAACGTGGTTAAGGTTTCTCTTTTGTAAAAGTATCTTTTCCCCTTGGTAATTAATCATCTGTGTGGTAATGCTTTCAGACTGAGTAAATATTGATTCTTAACGATCTTTTACTTAGTGATTTTGGCATCTGTGTTGATTTTTGCCTGAATCATGGATTACATTGCTGCTTGCAAAATGATGGTTTTCTAGTGATTTTGTGCTTTCAATATTTATTAGCTTGTCTTCTTCTGCAAGTGACAGTTTCTACCTGCCTTTTTATTACTATGGGCTTGTGGCATCTTCTTTTTTTTTTTTTTTTTTTAATTCTTTTTATTGAGATACATTCACATACCATGCAGTCATCTGAAACAAAGCATACATTCAGTTGTTTACAGTACCTTTATATAGTTGTGTATTCATCACCAAAATTAATTTTTGACATTTGCATTACCACACACACAAAAATAATAAGAATAAAAATTAAAGTGAAAAAGAGCAATTATAGTGAAAAAGAACACTGTGTGCCTTTGTTTGTTTGTTTGTTTTCCTTCCCCTATTTTTCTACTCATCCATCCATAAACTAGACAAAGGGGAGTGTGGTCCATATGGCTTTCTCAGTCACGTTGTCACCCCTCATAAGCTACATTTTTATGCAATTGTCTTCAAGATTCATGGGTTCTGGTTTGTAGTTTGATAGTTTCAGGTATTTACTACTAACTATTCCAATTCATTAGAACCTAAAAAGGGTTGTCTATACTGTGCATAAGAGTGCCCACCAGAGTGACCTCTTGGCTCCTTTTGGAATCTCTCTGCCACTGAAGCTTATTTCATTTCCTTTCAGTTCCCCCTTTTGGTCAAGAAGATGTTCTCCATCCTACAATACTGGGTCTAGATTCCTCCCCAGGAGTCATAGTCCACGTTGCCAGGGAGATTCACTCCACTGGGTGTCAGATCCCACATAGCGGGGAGGGCTGGGATTTCACCTGTCAAGTTGGCTTAGCTAGAGAGAGAGGGCCACATCTGAGCAACAAAGGCATTGGGGAGGAGACTCTTAGGCACAATTATAGGGAGGCCTCTCCTCTCCTTTGCAGCAACAGTCTTCCCAAGGTCAAGTCCTGTGGTAGAGGGCTCAGCCCATCAAACCACCAGTGCCCTATGTCTGCGAGCACATCAGCAACCATTGAGGTGGGGAAGCCCAATACCCCTGCTTCTCCACTAGCTCCTCAAGGGGGCTCTGCATATTTTTTTCATTTTTTTATTAACTCTTTTTTTTTTTAAATCAACTATATAAAAAAAAAGTTTTAAAAAAACATACAATAAAAAATCATTTCAAACAAACCATAATAAGGGAGTAAGAAGAAGACAACTAACCTAAGATAACTACTTTACTTCCAACATGTTCCTACTCTACCCCAAGAAGATAACCTAATATAGCAACATTTCTGTGAACTTGTTCCTACCATACCCAACAGAAATTAACAGACCATAGTCATTCCTGGGCATTCCCAGACGTTAAATTTACCCATGATAGGTTATCTGTTCTTATTGGGTTATGCTTTCCCCTTCCTTAATTGCTCTCTATCACTAGTTCCCCTACATTCTACATTATAAACCATTTATTTTACATTTTTCAGTGTTCACATTAGTGGTAGCATATAGTATTTCTCTGTTTGTGCCTGGCTTATTTTGCTCAGCATTATGTCTTCAAGGTTCATCCATGTTGTCATATATTTCATGACATCGTTCCTTCTTACTGCCACGTAGTATTCCATCGTGTGTATAACCACATTTTATTTATCCACTTATCTGTAGAAGGACATTTGGGTTGTTTCCATCTCTTGGCAATTGTGAATAATGCTACTGTGAACATTGGCATGCAGATATCTGTTCGTGTCACTGCTTTCAGATCTTCCGGGTATATACTGAGAAGTGCAATCACGGGATCAAAGGGTAACTCTACATCTAGTTTTTTGTGGATTCTTCTTTAATTCAGGGGATGAAGATCCATTGCTGTTATTTTTCTTTTGGAGGATGAAATTGTTAAAATTTAGCTAGAGGGAGCTCATTCAAACTGGTTTCTATGTCTCTTTGATATGTCCTCATCTTTTATTAAACACTTACTTGTTTTCTAGCACAAGAAAATGTTCTGTTCTTACCTTATGTGTTCCCTGCCCCACACCTGGAATTGGCCATTTCTCCAAGGATTCTGTTTCCTCTTAATGGCAAATGGTATTTAAAAGCCTACATCTTGGGCACTGGATTTGTTCAGTCAACTGTGTGTTATTGCTTCTAGGGACTCTTTTCATTGGACAGAACAAGGAAATATACTTCCTTTAAAAACTATTAATACTTGGATTTCCAGTCAAGCACCTCAGGGTTCTTCTTGCTCTTCCCCTGTTTCACATTTGTGTCTCTCTCCTTCTACAGTGAGGACTGTGGTTAACAATAACATCACTATATGTTTATCATTTGGTATAATATTCACTGCATAATATTGGAATTGCCACACTAATACCATTGCCAAAAATTAACCCAATAAGTAAAGTTTAAGATTCCTATGCAGTTGTTTTTATTCATAGATTATATCCCAGTGAAAGTTTGTGGTTAGAGTATCATACTCATAAGTTACTTCAATTAATTGTTTTTTTAAAGTGATAAACACTTAAGGTCATTTGTTTCTAGTATTAAGCTTTAAACATTCCCTGACCCAATCCATCATTTTTTTTAACTATAGTAAATACATTAACATTGTTAAAAGTCAAAACTTTATAAAAAGGCATATTCAAAAATCTCACTCCCTTTTCCAAACCTTCTTTTCCCTTTTTACTCACCGTGTTAGTACTAGTTTTGTTTTCTTAGCATATTCTTCCTGAGTTTCTTTTTGAAAAAATAGGCATATTGTTGTGAGGTATGCAACTAGGTGAATGGATCTTGAGGGCAGCATTTTGAGTGAAATAAGCCAGAAATGAAAAGACAAGCATTATAATGCCTCACTAATAAGGACTAACTATAATGTGCAAACTTGGAGAATTGAATCGTAGAGCAAGCACATCAGGGGAAGGCTTATCGTAAAGGTTTCTAGATTGTAAGCTCTTAAATCGTCAAATCTGTTCCTGAGTTGTAATGATTCTCTCTAAATTCTGAGATACTGAGCTCTTTGTTTATATAACCTGGTTGGTCCCTGAAACTTCGAGTGTCTGTGGGACGACTCAGTCTTTTCTTGGTGGGATGAAGCTTGTTCTTTGTAGATTGCTCAGAATGGGCTATGAGTAAAGTATTCCCAGAGTTCCTGCATGTTAATATATGCATTTTAAAAATAGTCATGATACTTTAAAGCACACCTGATTTGATGTAAAATTCTTGGTTTCCATATTAATTCCTTGGATTTTTGAAAAAGCTGCTTACACTATTGTCTCACTTTGAATGTTGCTATCTAGAAGTTTGATGCCAACCTTATTTTCTTTGCTTTGTAATAGGCATTAGACTGACCAGAGAATTTTTTCCCTTTTATTTTTAAAATTTGATAGTTTTGCTGGGCTATGTTTTGGAGTTAATTATTCTGGGACATTTTCCCCAAGTCTACAGTGAGCTGTTGCCAAAATTCACATACCTTGTGCCTCTCTTTACAAAACATACAAACACTTTTGTGTTTTTTTCTGGAAATGTTGTTGGAAATACAGTTTTAAAATATTTGTTCCTTCATTTTGCTTTTGTTTGTCAGAGTTTTCAGTTACCTAGATGTTGTAGCTTCTTTACTGATCAGTGTTAATTTTTTTCTCTGTTCCTTTTCACCTTTTTATTTTCATTCTCTTGGCTATTTTTCACTTGCTCCTCATTTTCCTTTATTATACTGCTAGTTTATTGCTAGTTGAATTCGTTCTTTTTATTTTTTATTTCTAAAATGAGTTATTTCTCCTTAATTCCCCCCCCCCGAATTAGTTAAATTCGTTTCACATCTTGTTCTGTATTTTGTCCATTTCCATTTTGAGTTTTTGAATTTTGATTCAAGGTTTTTTTGTTTTTGTTTGTTCATTATATTTTTTTACTATCTGTAAATACTATCACAGGTGTTTACCTCAGTTTGTGATGTTATTTTACAGTTTCTTTCCCCTGCTTTGTGGATTTTGTGTGTGTGTGTGAGAGAGAATTGCATTAACCTGAAGTGTTTTGACTTAGATTTTCTGTGTTCTTATACTATCTTTTTATTGGTGTTGTCTGCTATTTCTGTTCATTTCCTGGCTCAGTATTGCCAGCTGTAAGTAGACAGGGATGAGGGATTTTTTTGGCTTACAATTCTTTGCTCAAAAGCTCTCCTTTTTGTTGATATTGTGAAGTTCAATTTCTTTAATCTACAGATTTTTGGAGTGGTCTAGATGGGGTAGTATTGCTGTCTTCTATAATTTTTTAGATTTTTTTTTTTCCCTTCAGATCACTTAATTCTACCTCTTGCTTCCTTTCCTTTCAACACCAAGCCTCCAAGGGGTGCCCCATCAAAATTACCCCATTGTCTCCTAGAAGTGTTACCTCCCTGGGACTACTGTTTCTGAACCTGCATACTTTCATGTCCATCCTTTCTATTCTTCAATAGTCTGCTGGTTTTAGATACCTGTTCTCAGAATTTTCCTACTTAGTGTCAGATTTTCCCTTTCTGAGAATTATTTTATCTGTTTTTCATCTACTCCAGGTTTCCATTCCCCTTTTCTTTTCCTTGCAGTAGCTGCTTGATTCTCCAGTGTGCTGTGCTGGAATTTTATCCCTTTCCCACAACTTAAATTTAAATTGAAATCCGTATTAGTCTATTTCCTAGGTATGCTGACAGTGTGGTTTCTTGGTGGTTTTATTTGCTTTCTGTTTTTTTGTGTGTTTTTTTTTCCCCTTGAGAATGTGCAGAAAGATTTAGATTTACATGGCTGCTGTTCCATGGGAACCCAGAATCCAGTTACTTGACTTCCAACTTTGTTGTTCCCCTTTTTAAACAGAAGTTTATAGTTTTGAAGACATATAGATTTTTTCCTTTCTGGTTTTTGCCTTTTGTGTAGATATTATCCTGTATTGTCTTTAAAAAATTTTAGTTTGGTTTTCTTATTTAGATAAAAAATTACACCTAGAAGTATTATCTCAAATAGGTGACCTAGAATAGAAAGAATTCACAAATATTACAAAGTTAGCACAAAATGTGTATTACTTTTTAAGGTAAAGGAAGCATTCCAAACAATTTGGCCTTCATATAGGCTATTTCAGTCTGTACTCTCCATTGTAATGGTTTAGGTGGAGGTGGTGGTGCTGGTGCTGGTGTAGAATGAGATAGTTATGTGTTTATTTCTTTTGGCTTTAGGAGTATTTTGCTAAGGTCACTAAACTGGAACATAGTGGAATAGGAAATTTATCCATGTCTCTTCAGGTGGAGTTTCTGTAAACCTTTTTGGTCTGTAGAATGCTTGCTTAGCAAATTAATATGTCAGAGTCTGCTTATCAGAGGCAAGGCTTATTTATGAGTTGGTAGTGTAATAAATACCCAAAGGCTTCCTTGTTCAGAAGCCTATCATTAGCATAACTTTGTCTTCCGTTGTCTGAATTTGGCTTTATTCCAAAATTTTGGTATTGTCTTTTAGGTGTAGTTTGACAGCATTTTTGGTATTTTTTTTGTCAGTTACTATATTTGGTTTTCCTAAACAGAATTCTTGTTTCCTTTTTTCCTGTCCATTTAGGTTGGCTTTATAATTTTATTTGTATGAATCTTTGTTCTGAGATAAATTTGCATCCAAGCATTTAATAACTTAAAAATTAGCCATTGTGAATGGACTATTTTGATATGAATAGTATGCTATAGGTAAATTAAATTGTACTGCAGTTGAATTTGTGTATTTGTAGTTTTTACAATGTTTCTAGTATTTTTGTTTGCCCCCTCCCTTATATGTATAGCCAAATAATTACAGTTGAAGATGCTCCTGCTTTATTTATGCCATATTTCCTTTTATCCCTCAAATAGCTAATGTACATATGGATTGCAAAAGAGAGCATGTTTGTTTTATTTCTGTCTTAAAAGTATGCAAGTTGATGGTTTTAATTATTTCCTTAATGAGAAGTGTGATTTTTAGTTTTGCGTATTTAATAATTATCTTAAGAATGAAATCCTGCCTGCATATCTGTTTTGGAAATTTATGTAGAATATGTTAGAACCCATTCACAAAGCTGCAAGGACCATAAAGTGTGTAGGAATAAATTTAATAAGAAATGAATAGGATTGGTGTGGAGAAAATAATTGCACTTTACTATAGGATCAAATAAGTGAGAGTACTATTTTCTAGAATGAATATCTCAGTGTTGTAAAAGGTACACTCTACTCAGACTTTTAATCCATAAAGTTTATGCAATTCCTGTCAAAATCATAATTTATCTTTTGAGGAGTGGGGGAAACGTGCCAAATTTATTCACAAGTAGTATAGTAGAGCTTTTGAATGAGAACTTCCCCCCTTCTTTTTTTTTTTTACTTTCTTTTCTTCATTAGAGAAATTGTGGAATTACTGAATAATCATGCATAAAATACAGGATTCCCATTTACCACTGCAACACAAACTCCTTGCATTGGCTTGGAGTATTAGTTACAATTTATGATAGCACTTTTTAATGATTATACTATCAATCAAGTCCATGGTTTAATTTGGGTTTCACTGTGGTGTAGTTCCATGGATTTTTTTTTTTAGTTTATTCTTTTACCAGATATACATTCTAACATTTCTCCTTTTTAATCATATTCAGATATATATTTCAGTGCTGTTAATTGTGCCCACTATGTTGTTCTACCATCACCATCATCCATTACCAAAACATTTTCCATCATTCCAAATAAGAACCCTGAGCATTTTAAATCTTAACTTCCCATTTTGATTGGGATTGCATTGACTCCATAAATTGCATTGAGTAGTATTGACATCTGAATGATATTTAGTTTTCCAGTCCATGAACATGGAATATCCTTCCATTTATTTAGTCTTGAATTTCTTTTAGCAATGTTTTGTAGTTTTCTGTGTACAAGCCCTTTACATCCTCGGATAGATATTTGATTCTTTTAGTTGCTATTGAGAATGGAATTTTTTTCTTGATTTCTTCTGATTGTTCATTGCTTGTGCATAGAAACATTACTCAGTTTTGGGTGTTGATCTTGGACCCTGCTACTTTGCTGAATTCATTTATTAGCTCTAGGAGCTTTGTTATGGATTTTTCAGCATTTCCTGTATATAGGATCATAGCATCTGCAAATAGGGAGAGTTTTACTTCTTTCTTTCCAATCTGGATGGCCTTTTCTTTTTTTGCCTAATTGCTCTGGCAAGTACTTGCAGTACAATGTTGGATAACAGTGGTGACAGTGGGTATCTTGTTCTTGATCGTAGATATTTTTCACCATTAAGTAGGATGTTAGGTGTGACTTTTCATATATGTCCTTTATCATGTTGAGGAAGTTTCCTTCTATTCCTAGTGTTCTAAATGTTTTGATCAAGAATGGGTGCTGCATTTTGTCAAAAGCCTTTTCTGCATTGATTGATATAGTCATGTGTTTTCCTTCCTTCATTCTGTTAATATGGTGTATTACATTAATTGGTTTTACTTATATTGAACCAACTTTGCATACTAGGGATAAATCCCACTTGATCTTGCTATATAATTCTTTTAACATGCTGTTGGATTCAGTTTGCTAGTATTTTGTTGGTCTGTAGTATTCTTTTCTTGTTGCATCTTTATTCAGCTTTGATATGACAGTGATGTTAGCCTCATAGGATGAGTTAAGGAATGTTCCCTCCTCTTCAATTTTTTGGAAGATTTTGAGCTAATATGTTTACCTTGAATCCCATCAAGCTCACAGACCTGACCTCTTGGTCAGGGAATTGTGGAATAAGTCAAATTATGTTTGGGGAAAAAATCAGACGAATTCAGATTGTGGGACATTGTGAAAGAAAATTGGCCAGGAGTCCCCAACACATTAGTGTCATTAGAAAACAGATATATGTATGGTACCGTTTTAGGGCAGGAGAGATGAAAGGGTCATACAACCAAATAGAAGGCAAGAACTTTGATTTGTTCTTGCCCCTGACACCCTCCCCAAAGGCTAAAAAAAAAAGACATCTCTGGGACACTTGAAAAGACTTGAATATGTTACAATTTTAAAATTAAGACTCCAGATTATCTTGTTTCTTCTTTTTGACCAATTGTCTTACCCCATGGATTGATTACAGTTTAAGATTGTTTTAAAAGATGTGGTCTCTACTTAATGTAGTCTGTGATATAACTTCATATATTTAAGAACATTCATTTGTCATTTGTATTTCTAAAGGCTAGGTTAAGTTAATGGAAAAATAGTTTTGGAACTGTCAGTGACAAATAGAGGTGCTGTCTGGATCCTTTGGCAGGCCCCTATAGGAAGTCAAAGTGCAGACCCTTAAGGTTTTGGAGCAAAGCCCTGGCATCCTCTGCAGATAACTACTTTCCTTTTGAGAAAAAGCTTTTGATCTGTTACTGGCCTGAGTAGGGACCAGACACTTAACCTTGGGCCACCAAGTCACCATGAGACCTGAGTTGCCCCATCATGAACTGCGTGTTGTCTGACCTACCAACCCATAAAGTTGAACATGCACAGCAGCACTCCATCATGAAATGGAAGTTGTGTATATGACATACAGCTCGAGAAGGTCCTGAAGGCACATGTAAGTTACATGAGGAATTAGCCCAAATGCCCATGGACCCCACTCCTGTGACATTATCTTCTCTTTCCTAGCCTATGGCCTCTTGGGGAGTTCTTTATGATCAGTCGACTGAGGAAAGAAAACTTGGACCTGGTTTACAGATCATTCTGAACAATATTCAAGCACTATCTGAGAGTGGACAGCTGCAGCAGTTCAGCCCCTTTCTGGGACATTCTTGAAGGACGGTGGTGAATGGAAATCCTCCCAGTGAGGGGAGGAAGGGGGAATCTTTGAGCAGTGCACCTGGTTGTTCATTTTGCTTGGAAGAATAATGGTCAAAGGTGCATTTGTATATTGATTCATAGGCTGTCACCAATGGTTTGGCTAGATGGTCAGGGACTTGGAAAGGAACGTGATTAGAAATGTTTTAATGTGGCAGAGAACTTGGCAAAATTGAGTCCTAATGTTGGATGGAAGGTAGAATTTGAAGGTGATAAGGTTGGATATTTGGCTGAAGAGATTTCCAAATTAAATGTGGAAAGTATGGCCTGGTATCTCCTTGCAGCTTATAGTACAATGTGAGAGGAAAGGGAACTGAGAACTGAAGCTGAGAACTGAACTCTTAGGTACAAAGAAACCAGAAATTGATAGTTTGGAAAATTCTGAGCTTTTGGAAATGAATCCCTAGAGAATAGTGCCCCATGTGAAGATTGAACCAAATATGGAACCAGCCAGCCATTTCATTATGTCACGAGTACAAATGCAGCTATCCAGAAAGGAGGTGTGGAAAGTCATATTGTCAGATTGTTAAGACCCCTGTGTGTGGCATGTGAAACCAACACATTCTTTTGCAAGATCTGTATGAACAGAACCACTGCCAGTCTGGACAAAAAGGGACAGAAAAGGGATAGAAGGGAGAAAAAATGACTTCAGAGGCAGAACCATGGAAACTGAGTTCTAGAGCAAAGACGACTCAGGCCAGGAGAGTGGACCAATCCATGGAAAGGGTGGATGAGTTTGTCCTGGAGTTTGCAGAGGGATGGCCTTCCACCCCGCTGATCAGGAAGAGTGCTGCCCCCCCACCCCACCCCCGGTTCTCAGATGCCTGGGGGATTAAGTTGAGCTTGGCTGCCCAAGGCTTCAGAGAGGGTGGAACACATTCACTGGGGATTTTGGAAAGTCTGGCTGCCACCCCATTGTTCTAAGGGGATGGAGCCTGTGCCCCAGAGATGGCAGAGAGTCCAACTGCCACGCAAATTCTTGAAGAGGGTAGAACCAAGAGCATTGCCCTCTCCAAACTGTTTGAAGATATTGGAGCCCTCAACCTAGTACTTGGAGAGAACAGGGCTTGCTGTGCAAGCCCTTGGAAAAGGTGGGGATGCCACTCTCTCAAGCCCGAGGATAAAACATCTTTTTATAGATGACTCTCAGACTTTGAAATCTAATGGAGTTTGCCCTGCAGGTTTTCAGAACTGTTTGGATCCAGTAACCCATTTTCCTTGTAATTTCTCCCTTTGGAAATAGGAACATTCACTCTATGACTGTCCCTCCTTTGTATATTGGAAGCAGATAACTTAAAAGTTTTTAAGTTCCACAGGTTCACAGCCAGAGAGGAATTTTGCGTTAGGACAGACCATGCCTATGAGACTTTGTACTTAATACCTTACTGAAATGATTTAAGCTTTTTTGATATTGTGATGGAATAAATGTATTTTGCATATGGAAAGAACATGTCTTTTTGGGTTTCAGAGGGTGGAGTATGCAAGTTTGAAGCTGTTATGTACCCCAGAAAATGCCACACTCTTTTAATCCATTCCTGTGGGTGCAGACCTGTTGTGGGTACGACTTTTAATTAGGTTGTTTTGATTGAGATGTGACGCACCCAATTCAAAGTGGGTCTTAATGCTTTACTGGAGTCTAGTATTTTCTTGAAGAACAGGTCTCTTGTTAATGAACTGTCTCAGCTTTTGCTTATCTGTTAATATCTTAAAACTCTCCCTCATTTTTGAAGGACATTTTGCTGGATAGAGAATTCTTGGCTGGCAATTTTTCTCTTTCAGGATTTTGAATGTATCATACCACTGCCTTCTTGCCTCCACAGTTTCTGATGAGAAACCAGCGTTTAGTTTTATCATGGATCCCTTGTTAGGTGATGAATCACTTTTCTTTTGCTGCCTTTAGAACTCATTATCTTTGGCATTTGACATTCTGGTTAATGTGTCTCTTGGAGTAGATCTATTCAGATTTATTTGGTTTTGTGTACATTGTGCAAGAATTCTTGTACCTGGATATTGTGACTTTCCTAAGAATTGGGAAGTTCTCAGTCATTATTTCCTCAAATATTCCTTCTGCCCCCTTTCCCTTCTCTTCTCCTTCTGGGATACCTCTGACATGAATGTTTGTGTACTTCATGTTGTCAGTCACTTCCCAGAGACCCTGATGGATTTTCCCCATTCTTTCCTCTATCTGTTCTTTTGTCTTTTGAATTCAGATGCTCCATTTTCTAGCTTACTGATCATTTCTTTTGCTTGTTCAGATCTGCTGTTGTGTGTTTCTAGTGTTTTTTTTTTCTTTTCTTTTTTCTCTTTTTTTATTATTTTTTGTATTTTTTTAATTGAGTTTGTTCACATACCATATAACTATCCAAAAATCCAACATGTACAATCAGTTGCCCGTGATACCATCATACAGCTGTGCATCCATCACCACAGTTAATTTTTTTTTCAATTTTTAGAACATTTTCATTACTCCAGAAGAGAAATAAAGACAAAAAAAGGAAACGCAAATCCTCCCATACCCCTAACCAACCCCCACTCCATTATGGAGTCATGGTTTTGGTATAGTTCATTTGTTACTGTTGATGAAAGAATGTTAAGATACTACTAACTGTAGTATATAGTTTGCAATAGGTATATATTGTTTTCTTGTATGCCTCTGTATTATTAACTTCTGGTTATAGCATCATACATTTATTCTAAATCTGTTTTATACATTCCCATCTTTTAACCTCCAACTTTCCTTCTGGTGACCTATGTGACTCTGAGCTTACCCTTTCCACCACCTTCACACACCTTTCAGCACTGTTAGTTATTCTCACAACATGCTACCATCACCCTTGTCCATTTCCAAATGTTTAAGTTCACCCTAATTGAATATTCTGCTCATAATATGCAGCCACTCCCCATTCTTTAGCCTCATTCTATATCCTGGTAACTTACATTTCATGTCTATTAGTTTACATATTAATTAGTCATATCACTGAGACCCTGCAATATTTGCCTTTATGTGTCTGTCTTATTTCACTCAATATAGTGCCCTCAAGGTTTCTTCATCAACACTTTTCTTTTACGATGGTTTTGTTCACACACCATACATTTCGTCCTGAGTAAACAATTGTTGGTTCCCCGTATAGTCATGTATTTATGTGTTCAGCACCATTGCCACTATCTATATAAGAACATCTCCATTTCTTCCACAAAGAAGGAAGAGGAGTCAAAGAAGGCAGAGAGACAAAAGAAAAAGAAAAGAGAAAGAGAGAGGAAAAAAAGCAAAAATAGAACAAAACAAAATGACAGCTAGAAAGCAACAAAAGGAAAGATAGCATTAACCTAAAGTAGCATAAAGAGTCAGACAATATCACTAATGCTAGGAGTCCCATATCCTTCCCCTATTCCCTGCCCCCACCTTGCATTTAGCTTTGTTATATTGCCTTTGTTATATTAAAGGAAGCATAATACAATGTTTCCATAAATTACAGTCTCTAGTTTGCATTGATTGTATTTCCCTCCATTCCTACCCTATTTTTAACACCTTATAGTGTTGGCATTCATTTGTTCTACCTTGCGTAAAGACATATTTTTACCTTTTATTACAGACGTTGAGCACCCTAGGTTTTCCTGAATTACACAGTCCCAATCTTATCCTTCGTCTTTTGTTCTGGTATCCCACAAAGTCCCAACCTTTATCTTTCAACCATACTCACAGCCATCTTTGTTCAGTGTACTTTCATTGCTCTGCTTCTATCTCCCGAAATTCTTTTCCAAGCCTCTCACTCCTGTCTTTTCCTTTCTGTCTGCACTGCTTCCTTTAGTGTTTCCTGTAGAGCAGGTATCTTGTTCCCAAACTCTGTCGTTGTCTGTTTGTCTGAGAATATTTTAAGCTCTCCCTCATATTTGAATGACAGTTTTGCTGGATATAGGATTCTTGGTTGGTGGTTTTTGTCTTTCAGTATCTTAAATATATCACACCACTTCCTTCTTGCCTTCATGGTTTCTATTGAGAAATCTGCACAGTCTCATCAAGCTTCCTTCATATATCATGGATTGCTTTTCTCTTGCCGCTTTCAGTATTCTCTCTTTATCTTTGATGTTTGATAATATGATTATTAAGTGTCTTGGTGTAGGCCTATTCAGATTTATTCTGTTTGGGATACACTGCACTTCTTGGGTCCTTAATTTTATGTCTTTCATGAGAGATGGGAAATTTTCATTGATTATTTCCTCTATTACTGCTTCTGCCCTTTTTCCCTTCTCTTCTCCTTCTGGGATGCCAGTGACACATACATTCCTGGTTTTTGTTTTGTCCTTAAGTTCCCAGAGACATTTCTTGTATTTTTCCACTCTTTTCTCTATCTGTTCTTTTGTATGTAGACTTTCAGGTGCATTGTTCTCCAGTTCCTGAGTGTTTTCTTCTGCCTCTTGAGATCTGCTGTTGTATGTTTCCATTGTGCCTTTCATCTCTTGTGTTGTGCCTTTCATTTCCATAGATTCTGCCAGTTGGTTTTTCAAACTTTCAGTTTCTACCTTAGGTACACCCAGTGTTTTTGTTACACGGTTCATCTCTTTTGCCGTATCTTCTCTAAACTTTTTGAATTGACTTAGTATTTGTTGTTTAAATTCCTGTATCTCAGTTGAAGTGTAAGTTTGTTCCTTTGACAGGGTCAAAACTTCATTTTTCTTAGTGTAGATTGTAGTTTTCTGTTGTCTAAGTATGGTTTTCTTGGTTACCCCAATCAGGTTTTCCCAGACCAAAATGGGTTCTGGTCACAGAAGGAAGAACTATTCAGTATCCGGTTTCGCTGAGGGTGTGTCTTAGAAAATTGGTACATCCTGTGAGGCCTCTGAAGTAATTTTTCCTTTAATCTGTCCCCTTTCTGCCCCTTTCAGTCCAGACTGGCAGTGTTCCATTTATACAGTTCCCTCAAAAACATTGTTGGTTTCCCATGCAATACACAGGGATCCCAACCAACAGACAATAGGACTTTCCACAGTTTGTTTCTGGATAACTCTATTTCCAATCCTGTCTTGTTTTGCAGTGACTGATAGTTTCCAGATTTCATTAAATCCTCATGTGGCGCACCATCCTTTAGGGTTCTCACTTTCTGGAAGCCCAGAATTTTCAAGACCATGAATTTCTAGTTTCTTTGTACCCAGGAGTTCAGTTCTCAGCTTTTCTCGTTTGTCTCACATTTTGATGTAAGCTACAAGGAGAAGCCAGGTTGCATTTAACACACTTAATTTGGGAATCTCTTCTGTTAAGTATCCCAGCTCATCTTGTTCAAGTTCTGCCTTCCGTCCAACACCAGGACTCAATTTTGCCAAATTCTCTGGCACTTCAAAACAAGGATCACCTTCCTTCCAGTTTGCAATAACACATACTTCCTTTCTGTCTAAATCTTCATTAGAAGTACGTTTAGTGTCCACATTCCTGCTAAAAGCAATCTAGACCTTTTCTATCTAGCATATCACAATTCATCCAGAATCTTCCCCTATTTCATTTATAAAGTCTATCCAGCATTTTTGGTATTTGCAAATCACAGTACCCCTCTTTTCTGGTACGAAAATCTGTTCTAGTTTGCTGAAGCTGCCAAATGCAAAATACAAGAAATGGATTGTCTTTTACAGTGGGTATCTAGTCAGTTGTGAATTCACAGTTCTATGGCCAAGAAAATGTCCAAATTAAGGCATCAAGAGGTAGGTACCTTCTCTGAAGAAAGGCTGATGGCATCCAGCATTCCTCTGTCACATAGGAAGGCACATGGCAATGTCTGCTAGTCCTTCTCCTTGGTTTTGATTTCAAAATGACTTTTTTCCAAAATATCTCTGAGCTTCTGTCTCCCTTCTTGCAGGGGCAGATGCTGGATTACATGTTTTAGCTTTTCTTGGCTCTCTGCTTCTTTCTCCTGTGGCATTTCTGTCAGCTGTTCTGAGCTCTCTCACCTCCTTTGAGACTTCTTTGCTTCTCCCGCGGGCAGACTCTGGATTATGTCTCTTATCTTCTTTCCAAACTGTCTCTTTCAGCTTCTTTCTTAGCTCTGTTATGGACACCAATAAACTAAGACCCACCTTGAATGGGCGGGATCACATCTCCATTGAAATAATCTAATCAGAATATCCCAACCACAATAGGTCTCCCCCACAAGATTGGATTAAAAGAACATAGTCTTACCCAGGGAAGTGAATCTCCCTGGCAACGTGGAATATGACTCCCGGGGAGGAATGTAGACCCGGCATCGTGGGATGGAGAACATCTTCTTGACCAAAAGGGGGATGTGAAAGGAAATGAAATAAGCTTCAGTGGAAGAGAGATTCCAAAACGAGCCGAGAGATCACTCTGGTGGGCACTCTTACGCACACTTTAGACAACCTTTTTTAGGTTCTAAAGAATTGGGGTAGCTAGTGGTAGATACCTGAAACTATTAAACTACAACCCAGAACCCATGAATCTCGAAGACAGTTGTATAAAAATGTAGCTTATGAGGGGTGATAGTGGGATTGGGAATGCCATAAGGACCAAACTCCACTTTGTCTAGTTTATGGATGGATGTGTAGAAAAGTAGGGGAAGCAAACAAACAGACAAAGGTACCCAGTGTTCTTTTTTACTTCAATTGCTCTTTTTCACTCTAATTATTATTCTTGTTATTTTTGTGTGTGTGCTAATGAAGGTGTCAGGGATTGATTTAGGTGATGAATGTACAACTATGTAATGGTACTGTAAACAATCGAAAGTACAATTTGTTTTGTATGACTGCGTGGTATGTGAATATATCTCAATAAAATGATGATTAAAAAAAAAAAAAAAAAAAAGAACATAGTCTTTTATGGGGCACATAACATATACAAACCAGCACATCTCGGTACCAGGTTATCTTGGTGAGTTTATGAAAAATATGAGATTCTCCCTTGTCAAAGCTTTTGTTGTTGATTTGGTTTGCGTTAATTCTCTTTTTCAACACTTGGTTTGTCAGCATTACCCAACCAGGGTTGAGCCAGGGGCCCAAGAAGGGGGTGCACACAAGTTCCACAGGCCTGAGGGAGAAGGTCATGTAAAGATGCCCCAAATCCTTTAATTGTCTTCCCCAAGGGTGCATTTTCCCTGCCTGCCCAGCATTTGGCCCTCTTTGCCCAAAAGTGTTTTAGATTTCCAACTGGAGGTGTGCTTTCCTTGTGTACTAGCAGATGGCAATCTTTGGCAATGTATTCCTCTCAGTCCTCAGAATGCAGGATATTTTAGCTTTCAGCACCAGGTAATGGCTTAACCAAGCTGGGGGTGGGGTGGGGGGAAGGCAGGTCATAACCATTGGTCCCAACAGTCCAAATTCTCTGGCCAAAAGCTAGCAGAGTGGTATATTATGTCCTACCCTGTTATTGGGAGAGTTACCCCTGCTACCCTTTCTATCTCACCTGCCAGAGACTGAAAACTGGAAGTTTTCTGCCCCAAGAGTGGGGGATGGGTGCCAGGAGCCAGGACTGAGTTTAGACCTCTCACCGCTGCTTCTCTGTCTCTTCATCCCATGCTTTCCTGAGTGTTGCACAGCACTTTCCCCGATCTCCAGAGTCCCAGATCCATTGTTACATACAGTTTCTGCCTGATGCCTAGTTGTTTTTTTCTAGGAGAGACATGAACTCCACCTCTCCATAATCAGCCATCTTAGATCTCCTATTGTTTTTATTTAGAGACTAAGTATTGTTTAAGGAGATGTGTATGGGTGTCAAGTTGATAATGGGTAAACTGTGGTGGTTAAGTTCATGTGTCACCCTGGCCAGGTTATGGTGTTCAGTTGTTTCGTCAAGCAAATACTGGCCTGTTTGTTACTGTGAGAATATTTCATGGATTTAAATCATCAGTAAGTTGATTGCATCTATGGCTACAATCAAAGGAGGAGTTTGATTTAAAAGGAGTTTCTCCAATGAGAAATCTCATCCAATCAGTTGAAGGCTTTAAAAGGAGAATTTCCATCCCTACTTTCAGCAGCCAGCTTCTCCTGGTATTCATTGAAAACTTTCATCGGAGTTCCCAGCTTCAGCCTGTCCTGCTGAATTTGAACTCACCTATCCCCACAGTTGCATGAGCCAATTCCTAATTAAAAAAAAAAAAACAACTCATAATATTTACATTATACATGCACATACACACACATCTCCTGTTGGTTCTGTTTTTCTAAAGAACCCTGATTAATGCAGTTATTTAACTCTTCCCTTGTTTGGATCATTCTTTCTTTTGCACATCTTCACTAATAGGAAAACCAGTCTAGATCACCATTCAAAACCGTGCTTTGCATACACATTTTGATATCAGACAGGTACAAATCCTGGTTCTTCCGTGAACCGTGAATATAGTAGTGCTTTGAATATATTCTCTGTGCTTTCCTAGTGATCCATTCCTTAAGTTCTGTTAGGTTTCCTGACATTTGTTGGCATCATTTTTTTTTCTAATGTTAGATAAGATACAAATTTCTAAGATAGAGCTGTTTGAAAATAGTGTGTCTTTTGATTTTACTACTTCTTTCTCTTATTCAGTTATTTAATTATTGCCAGACAAATGTCTGTAAAGCTGTTTTAACACAGACTTGGAGGTTTCTATAGGTATAATTAATGTTAGTTTTTATTCTGACTAAAATGAGTTGAGCTGAGGATATATTTTATTTAATTTGTTTTCAGTGACATATATTTATATGGAGCTCATTCATTGCCATGTGAAATTAGGTTATTAGCTGTCCCATTGTAGGAATGACTTCTAATAAGATTCTACCTCAACAGGAATCATGACAAGCATATGCAAGGCTAGCAGGGATATTCCAATATGAATGTGTCGTGTGTTGGCCATCACTAGAGGTATCATGGTAGTGGAGGAGAAATTAGGTTTGAAATGCACAGAGCCAGAATCCAGTCTGTGGAAAAATTTTCTTATCATCAGTTTTGTAAAACTGTAAAATTTGGTTTTCATCACTCATTCAAAATGTAAGTTCTCCCATCTAGTGAATAATTGGTAAAGTAATGCATATCATTGTATGTGCACCAAACATTTTTTTCTCTATTCTAATGTAAATAGTATATTTGATAAAATTGAAATATGCTATTTTTTCTGTGTATTTTAACACTTCAGTAAAGCAAGTGAAAAATGTTAGACTTTTGATTTGGGTGTATAATAAAGGCAAATTCTTTTGTCATGTTTATGTTTATTTAAGAATTGAGAGATAATTCAGATGAAAATTAGTGGAGTATGAAAAAAACAAAGATTAACCATCAATAATTAGATACTTTTCTGACACTGAGAAGTTAATTGTAAGAAAAAAGTTCATACCATACAAAAGCAATAATTCATATAAAAGAAAGAATTAAATTATAGATAGAAATAATGAATAGGCACTTGGATTGTTTGATAGTGCAATTAATGCAAAAGAATGAATTATATGAATATATTGGAAAAATATTTAAATGTCTTATTTGAAATCAAATACTGTCATTAGTGAAGATAACATAAAACTCACAGAAAAATGACATGGATGATTGGCTGAGTGTCTTAAATTTAGGATATTTAAGACTAGTCATTACATAAAGAAAACTTGAAATGAATTGAAATCTCAAGTTCATATATAAAAGCTTGGTAGAGGTTTCCCCACATTTTTCAATCATCTCAAAAATTTACATGAAATTACCATTAACAGGTTGTGAAGTTGAAAGCCTCAACTTTCAATAATAAAAATTTCTGTCAGCTGTGCAGAGGAGAGACTGCATTATCCTTTTAGTTTCTCTATAAGAAGTATAAAATCTTCATCATATGAAGAATTGATCAAAGAATAATCCACTGAAAATATAGGAAATGTCAGGCAGTTAATTAACACAAATATTTTTCTGGATCATGTATTTATGGTATATGCAAGCCTTTTAAATTAATATTCTGTTGGTTTTTTCTCATTTTAAATACAGTCACCTTCATTTCTAATATTGCGTGTTTTCATTTTGTATTTCTTTTAAACTCCCCAATTATTAGTAGCTTAAGGCCTCTCAAAACTTGGGTTTACCTCTAGTAAGGGAATATAGCAGATGTTGGTGGGGTCTTTTGGGATGGCAGAGCTGCTTTAGAAAGATGGGTCTTCTTGAAGAGATTGAGCTGATTTAGAAAGATGGATCTTTTTCAAGAGATGATACTAGAACAAAGATGTGATTGAAGTCAGGGAGAGGCTTTGTGGATGTTTTGGGGGAAGAACAACCCAAGTAGAGAGGTTCTACAAGTTTAAAGGTCTTGGTTGTGGAATAAGTCTGGTATGCTTATTAAAAGGAGGTGGGACCAGCAGTAGGAGATTGGAAGTTAGAAGTTGGAAAAGAAAGCAAGGGACAGATTATGTGCAGTCTGAAGACACTAAGGTAAGGAATTTAAATTTCTGTTTTGATTAAAATGGGGTTAGCATTGCAGAGTTTTTCCCATGTTCAAATTTGCAGTAAAATTCCTCCATATAATTTTTGGGAGCTCAGACTCTTTTCTTTTAGTTCTGTCATCCTAGTTGTGCTTTATCATCATACTTTTCCAGCTGTAATAGGAAGGGGAAGTAAGATGGATACCTCCTCTCTTAAAATACCCAACCCAGAAGGGCACACATTATTTTCCAAAACTCATGTTCTTTTGGTGAGAACTTAGTTATAAGTAATACCTTTATAGTCTACATTCTGACTCTCCATTTAACATTTTGAAAATATTTTGCCACGTTTTCCTTCCTTCTATATACCTGTATTGCTATTTATAGCCATATATACATGCAAACATCTTTTGTTAAACAATTAGAAAGTAAGTTTTAGATATCCTGATACTTCAGTATGGAATACTAAACATGTATAACAGGATATGCATAAGAATATCTCATATGCGACTGCAATAACAACATTACAGCTATGAAAATTAGCATTAATTCAATGAAATCTAATAATATACCCCATATCCAAAATTTCCTAATTTCCTAAAGTCTTTTATAATCCCCACCCTATCCCTTGCTTGCCTTTCCTGCCCAATCCTGTTTGCCTAGTCCATGATTCAGTCCAGGTGCCAATCGAAGATCAGTTATCATGGTTCTCTAGTCTCACTGAATTTGAACCATTCCTCTTTATTTTGTATTTTATGATGTTTTTTGAAGAGCCCAACCAGTTGTATAAAATCCTACACTCTGATTTTTTTCCTTATGATGATTGGTTTCCTTCTGTTGATTGGTTTCAGGGTAAATATTTTTGACAAGAATACAACACAGATGATAGTGTATCCTTTCAGTGTATCACATTAGGAGTCACATAATATCAGTTTCATTAATGTTGATGTTAAGTTTGATCATTGCTCAAGGTGATGACGGCCAGATCTCTCCATTGTAAAAATATCTTTTTCTTCCTTTGTAATCTGTAAGTAATCTGAGAGAGATACTTTGAACCATGTGAATATACTGTTTCCTAGCAAGTTTTCAGCTAATGGTTTTATTGTCCATTGATGGTTTTGCTTGCATCAATATTACAATGAATTTTAATTCTTACTCTAATTTAAAACAATTAGAATTCATTCATGTGGTACTTCAGATTTTAAAATGTTGGATCCTACTGGTATATTAACTTGTGCTATCAAGTATCTTTTGAAATGTATTTCCTCCTTTTTCTTAAAAATGTATTGTCAGTGCCCTCTAGCTTAGACTACCAGGAACACACCTAAAGGTGGGCAAATTGTGTTTATTATTCATTGCATTGAGGAAGAATAGACGCCATGGGGAAGTATGGAGCATCTCACTTAGAGGGTTAAGTATGGAGCATCTCACTTAAAGCATTTAGGCTTTATTGGGTGATTTTGTAGAAGGTCTGAGGCAGTAGGGATTGGCTCTGGATTGAGTCAGAAAGCAGGAACAATTTTATAATTTGGTATCTCAGTAAATCTTATCTGTAGCGAGGGCAGACTAACATGAGGCTAAAACTAGTTGTTAAAGCAGCAGCAGCTTCTCATATGTGGCTTGGTCAGTGTTCATGTTTTATCTGTGTTTAGAAATGATTATGTTGTGGTCTTGCTTTTGTCTAGATCCATCATGGTCACCTTCTAGTGTTGATGTTCTGTGAGATTGTTTTTGTTGAACAGAAGAACACCAAGGCCGCCTCTTAGCAACACCAAGGCCTAACTGGCAGTGCCAGCCCAGCTTCTAGATGTCTGAACCGACATTTCTTTTTCTCAGTATCATGTTTAAGAAAGTTTGTAACTCATTGTTCTTTTAGAATGTTTTCCCGCTGGAAATATTCTCTCATGTAATTTTGTAAGAGTGATGACTCTACATGGGTCTTGGGAGTAGGGGGATGGGGGCTGATTTAAATGTGGACAAAATTCAGTTGCATATTCAGGTCCTGTGCTCTTTTAATATTTTGTGATAGTCACTTGTGTAATTAACTTTTGTAGTTAATAAACCACATAATTTGTCTCATCTTGAGTGTATTGTATTAAGATAACTGTAGCACTTATTTTAAGTTTTGAGTATTTCTAGTTTCATATATTTATAATAAGAAATTTTAACAGTTAGAAATTGTTAGAGATTTAGTCTTGGGTTAAAAATTTCCAATATATCTCTTCTAAGTTTCTTATTCACCTATTTATCATGTAAATATCAGGATTTCCTTGATGTTGTCCAATCAAAACAACACAAAAATAAATTGCTGAAAGGATAAAAACCCATGATTACATATTTTTACATTTATTAGACAGCCTCATTATTTTATTCTCTTTATTTAAGTAAATATTATGAATTTAAACTCAAAGTAATTTTACACTAATAATATTGGTCATATCTTTTAGATATTGTTGTCCACTTAAGATTTCATTTGAAAAAGGGTTCTTTTGGGGATAAAAGGCTGTATACCACCTTACACTATTAATAAATATAAAGTAAACTCTTTTCTTTTTGTTCATGTTACTTGCCATGACTTACTGGATACTTCTGTAATTTGGAACAAGTATAATACATCATCATCCCCACCCCTACCCCAGACCTCACCTTTGAGGATTTCAAACTTTTCTGAATCTATTTGTTATAGAAATTGGCATTTTTGGCTCCAATATGATGAAATAAAAATTCCATAGTATTTGTTCTGGGTAGTAAAATGATTTAAAATGTTTTTGATATAACTATTTCAACAATAGATCATATACTTGAGCATATAATGACCATAGTTTTACATTTTGTGTGGTTTAGGGTTTCTAGTATGAACCTCAGTTATTATACCATCATATAATTGGAGAGAGTTTACAGTTTAATTATCCTTGAGTTTTAGAAGCAGACAAGTTGGTGCTCTAGGCTGTTTTCTCCTCAGGTTCCCTCCTTCCCTCTTTCTGCAATACCTTTTAAAACTGATATTATCTTCCATTTTATAGATATGGAAGAAGATTCTCCTTTCCCCCAACTAGTATATATTAAAATCCACAGGAAGACAAAAGGTTGTTGTTAGGGATACTAAGTCATTACTTTCTGTAGTTTGTAATACAGAGAAATTGGTGTATTTGTTGTAGTATTGACTGTGCTTATTCAAACTATACTTAACTATCCCTCTTGTCCTTCCCAACCCATGATATGGAATAGCTGCTACATGAATGTAAGGGAAAAAGTGGAAGCTCTGATGATTTTGAAAATATGATGTTACCGAAGATTTGAATGTTGTTTTTGTACCAGTAGTCATAGATTGAATACTGTTTTAGGTAATGAAGTCAATCATGAGGCCAAAATAATGTTGGGATGTATCCTTTTGCTGTATTATCCCACCTGAGACCTGACAAGGCAATGTTTTGCCTTCTTTTTCAGCTCCCGTATCATAAAGAAGTGTCCTTTTTGTGGCATATTTAGTACCATGTTTTTTTGTTTTGTTTTGCAGTTCTGTGCTTTTTATGGATGATTTTGCTGCTTAAAATGGCCCTCAAATGTAGTGCTAAAGTGCTGTCATACATTCCTTAGTTCAGAAAGGCTGTGATCTGCCTTATGAAAATGTATGTGTTAGATAAGGTTTATTGTTAAACAAACAAACAAACAAAACCACATAAAACAAGGTTAAGTAATGATTGGTTGATGAAAATGTTATGACCAGAGGCTTGCAGGAACCTAATCTTGTATTTTCCCCATCAGCAATAGTTCAGGATTTGCTAATCCAAGGTTCATGGTGACTTCATAGAACTTAATTACTGCAAATGATGAGAATCAACTGTAAATACAATCATATAATATGCTCACTCTTTTGTCTAGCTTCTCTTGCCCCAAATTTGAAATTCATTGATATTGTTGCATCTATCAGTAGTTTGTTTGTTTTCATTCTGGAGTAGTGTGCTATTTTATGGATACATCACAATTTGCTTTTCATTTGCCTTGATGGGTTGGATTGTTAACGATTTTGACTATTATGAATAAAGAGGCTACAGACATTCATGTGAAATTCTTTGGGTGGGCATATGCTTTCATTTCTTTTGGTAAATATTTAGGAGTGGATTGGCTAAGTCAAGGAGTGGGTGTGTGTTCACCTTTATAATAAACTGCCCAAATTGTTTTCCAAAGTGATTGTATCATTTTATATTACCACTGGGAATGTATCAGAGTTTCACTTGCTTTATATTTTCAAGAACACTTGGGATGCAGTTGTAATTTTGGTTGTTTTAGTAAGCTTATAGTGGTACCTCTTTGAGGCTTAATTTGCATTTCCCTGATGATAAATAATGTTGCGCATCTTTGCATGTTGTTATTTGC
This sequence comes from Choloepus didactylus, assembly GCF_015220235.1. NCBI lineage: Eukaryota > Metazoa > Chordata > Mammalia > Pilosa > Megalonychidae > Choloepus > Choloepus didactylus. The sequence continues at coordinate 165,756,215 of NC_051309.1, read as the reverse complement.
AATTCATATGTCTTCTTTCGTTGAAGTGTTTGCTCAAATCTTTTCCTTAATATTTTATTGGATTGTCTTATTGAGTTGGAGTTCTTTATATATTCTAGATCCAAGTCCTTTGGATATTTGTTTGTATATGTTCCCAGTTTGTGTCTTCTGAAGATCATAAATTTTTCATTTTGATGAAATACAGTTTATATTTTTTGCTTTTACATTTCACGTTCTTTTTGGTGTTGTATTTTAGTATGCTGAATAATGAATAGTCCCTGAAGGATGCCCATGTCCTAATTTCCAAAACCTGTGAATTTGTTATCTTACATGGCAAAATGAACTTTGCAGATGTGATTAATTTAAGGATCTTTAGATAGAAAGATTATTCTGGATTATCTGGATGATTCCAATGTAATCACATGGGTGAAATCTGCTTTGTCTGATATTAATATAGCCCTGCAGCATTTTTTTGATTAGAGATTACATGGTGTATTTTTCTCCATCATTTACTTTTAGCCTATGTTTTTATATGTAAAGTGGATTTATTGTAGGAATTACATTGTTGGCTCTTTTTATTTTTTAAAAATCAATCTGACATCTGTCTTTTAATTGTTGTATTTAGACCATTTACATTTAATATGACTATTGATATGTTTGGGTTTTTATCTACCCTCTTGCTCTTTTAAAAATATCTACCATCTTGCTATTTTAAAAAAAACATTTGTCCTATTAGTTCTTTACTCCCTTTTCTGTTTTTTTTTTTTTTCAAATGCCTTCTTTTGGATTGATTGAATATTTTTATGACTCCATTTTAGCTTATCTGTTTACTAATTATCTCTTTATTTTTTATTTCATTTTGGTGGCTTCTTTAGGATTTGCAGTATATGCCTTTATCTCTCAGTCTACCTTCAAGTAATATGCCATTCCCCATATAGTATGGGAAACTTACAACAGTATACTTCCTTTTCTGCTCTCCTAGACTTTGTGTTACTGTTGGCATCAATATGATTCCTACCTATGTTATAAACTTCATAATTCATTGTTTTTATTTTTGCCTTAAACAGTCAGTTATTGTTCCAGTTTGCTAATGCTGCTGTTTTGCGAAATACCAGAAATGGATTGGCTTTTATAAAGGGAATTTATTTGGTTATAAAGCTATAGTTTGAAGGCCATGAAAATGTCCATATTAAAGCATTAACAGAAGTATACTGTCACTGAAGGAAAGCCAGTGGCATCCGGAAAACCTCTGTTAGCTGGGAAGGCACATGGCTGGTGTCTGCTGATCCCGGGTTGTGTTCAGCTCTTCTCTCAGCTCCTGTGCATTCTTCAAAACGTTTCTCTTGGTGTTTTGTCCTCTCTCAGCTTCTCTGGAGCAAACTCTGGGCTAGGATAAGTCTGCTTTCAGTGGCCATCTATGGAATGTCTCTCTCAGTTGCTCTCCAAAATGTCATTCACAGCTGCTCTGAGTTCCTTCTGTTTGTCAGCTCTTTTATATGGCTCCAGTGATTTAATTCAGACCCGCCCTGAATAGGTGGGGTAACACCTCCATGGAAATTATCCAATCAAAGGTCTTGCCCACAGTTGATTGAGTTACATCTCCATGGAAACTCAATCAAGATTGCATCAAAGAACATGGCATTTTGGGGGACATAATATATCCAAACCAACACAGTTATCTTTCAAGATATTTAAAAATATGAAGAAAAAAAAAGCTTTTTATATTTCCCTACATATTTGCCATTTATGGTCCTTTTCATTGCTCTGTGATGATCTAGACTTCTGTTCAGTATAATTTTTCTTCTGCCTGAAGAATTTCCATTAACATTTCTTGTGCTGGTCAGCTGGTGATATTCAGATTGTGGGTATCTTTTTTGCCTTCCTTTTATCTCAGAAATTACATTTGTTTTATTTTGATGTTTCATTTGAGTCTTTTATTTATCTTCCACATCTCTTTAACATATACTTGCTTTCACTTAGCTTCTTGAACATGTAGAATACTGTTAAAATAGCTTTTTTTGTATTCTCGACTGCTAATTTTATCATCTGTATCAAGGGTTGGCCTGCAGACAAATATGGCATCTTGCCTATTTTTGTAAATAAAGTTTTATTGGAACACAGCCATATCCATTCTTTTTGTATATCTTGTATATGGCTGCTTTTTTACTGCAGTGGTTGAGTAGTTGTGGACAGAGACCATGTGGCCTCAAATCTGAAAATATTTTCTCTTTGGAACTTCACAAAAAAAGTTTTCAGATCCCTGATCTGTATAATCTCTGGGTCTGCTTATTGATTTCCCATGTCATTATGGGTCCTGTTGTCCTTTTTTGCATGCCTGGCAAGTTTCATTGGATGCTAAGTAGTTTGAATTTTTCCTTGCTGGGTACTGAATCTTTTTTTTTTTGTTTTTTTTAATATGTCTTTTAAGTATTTTTCAGCTTAGTTCTGGGACTCAGTTAAGGCACTTGGAAATTAAGCTAATTTATCCCCACTGCTCAGTGACACCCCTCTAAGGTTTCTTCCCCATGCTTCATGTATTACTGGGTTCTTTTCCTGATGCCTTATGACTTTGGGAATGTGAATTGTATAAGCATTAGAAATTGCTCTGCCTATTCCTTTCACATGTTCTTTTCCCAGAGTCCGGATTTCCTCACATACATATGCTGATTAATACCTATCTGAAGACTGAAGGAGAATCCTTAACGGAAATCCATAATCTCTCTCTGCAGCTCTTTCTTCTCTGATAGCCTCCTTGGCCTTCTTGATCTGACTATGTTTCAGTTCAGGTATTCTCCCACCTGGCTCAATAGCTTGAAATCTCTTCCCAGGCAGTAAGCTGGGGCAATCTTAGGAGTCATCTTGTTTGTTTCCCTTCTCCTAAGGATCACTACCCTGCATGCCTCTTGTCCTGTGTCTGAAAGCAATTGTTTCACATACTTGGTCCTTTTTTTTTTTTTTTTAAGGGTCTTTAATGCTGAATAGTTGCAATAATCATGCATCTGGTCTTTCCATTTTAGCTGCCAGAATAATGTATTTCAAGCCTTATTTTCATTATGCTACTGATTGGAAAGTCTCCCAACATCTTATTTTGACCAGGCAGATCTTTTTCCAAATTGAATGGGTCCTTGGTGGACAAGAGCCATTGTCCACACGTGGGACAGTGTGGACAAAGTATGCCTGGTCTTACACTTTAATGGATTTGCTATATACAATGTTGTTTGCTATATCCATATGACACCTAACCTGAAAGCCTACTTTTAAAAATTTTTATATTTTATCTATGGCCAGGTTCTCACATATGTCTGTATTTTTTTTTTTTTTTTAAGTTGCTAGAGGAAGGGAAAATTCCTTTCTTTGAATTGACCTTTTACCATTGGCCTCTTGGGTTAGATTTTTACACAAGTAACCGTTTTGTTATTGTAGGAGCAATTTTGTACAAATATCTTCTTCAGGTTAATCTTACTTCATATAGATCAAAATCAAATTCTTCAAGTGAGGTAGTATTTCATGGTGTTTAGTGAACTCTTCTAGTGGTAGTTATTCTAGGCTAAATTCCTTCTTCACTTAGCCAGGTTTCTCACATCTCTAATACATGGTAATGTAGTTTTACCCCTAGGAGTCTATTAATACCATTTTCTTTTCTTTCTTGAATACCTTCCTTGAGCTTTTCTTTTCTTTTTATGTAATAGAAAGAAGGCTGTCCTTGGAATTGTGAGATCGAGATTCTGGTTTGAATCTGAGCATGTCCCTTAATCTTACAGAGCCACAGTTTTGTCATCTGTGAAAGTACATGCAGTTAAACTTTGGTATCCTATTAGATCACTTCCATCCAAAAGTTATATGAGTTCTAAAACTTAGCTCTTATGTGAAACCTTTTGACTAACCCTATTTTGTCTTGCATTGATATGTGTAAAAATTTGTTGTTTTATCTGTACATGCAGAATTTTAACTAAAGTGAGAAATTTATATTTTTTTATAAATTAAATTTATATTTTAATTTAAAATATCAGCATTATCTTCAGAGCACACATCTTGGTACAGAATATGTACCCTATTATCGTTTGCTAATGCTGCCAGAATGCAAAACACCAGAAATGGATTAACTTTTATAAGGGGGGTTTATTTGGTTACACAGTTACAATCTTAAGGCCATAAAGTGTCCAAGGTAACACATCAGCAATTGAGTACCTTCACTGGAGGATGGCCAATGGTGTCCGGAAAACCTCTGTTAGCTGGAAAGGCACGTGGCTGGCGTCCACTCCAAAGTTCTGGTTTCAAAATGGCTTTCTCCCAGGACGTTCCTCTCTAGGCTGCAGTTCCTCAAAAATGTCACTCTTAGTTGCACTTGGAATATTTGTCCTCTCTCAGCTTCTCCGGAGCAAGAGTCTGCTTTCAATGGCTGTCTTCAAACTGTCTCTCAACTGCAGCTCCTGTGCTTTCTTCAAAGTGTCTCTCTTGGCTGTAGCTCCTCTTCAAAACATCACTCACAGCTGCACTGAGTTCCCTCTGCCTGTCAGCTCATTTATATAGTTCCACTGATCAAGGCCCACCCTGAATGGGTGGGGCCACGACTCCATGGAAATATCTAATCAGAGTTATCACCTACAGTTGGGTGGGGCACATCTCCATGGAAACACTCAAAGAATTCCAATCTAATCAACACTGATTACATCTGCCTACACAAGATTACATCAAAGATAATGGTGTTTGGGGGACACAATATATTCAAACTGGCACATACTCTTATTCTTGAGACATAAACTTTACTAGTCTTTTTGTAACTTCCCTTTGAACAAATGGATATGCAAAAGTAATTTGCTACAAAATTTTTGATTTCTGGATTTTCCTGATAATATTTTTTATAATAATTATTTTAACAAACACATTTTGAACTTATAACTGAAATGGTTATTTTTCAAAAACACATTGGTTTTTATGTAGATATGCCTATTACTTATTGAAGAAAGTGGAAGTATGTTGTTTCTTAGAATGATTTCAAAAGCTGGCTTTTGTTAATGCCACTGTTTGTTAGTATGAACAACTTGTAAACAGTCATGCATCCAGGCTTTATCCTATTATTCCAAATCTTTTTCTTCCTTATTCCAGGATATTTTATGTTTTTTTTGGAGGGAGGATGTATAAGACATTAACATATTTTAACTGTTGCTAAGTTGAGACTCACTGTTTAAATTTAAAACAAAATTTAGTGCTGTTTAAGTAGTGTGTAATTCCTAAATATTATAGTTCCCTCTTCTGTCTTTTCAGAGCTATTGCACCATATTAAAATTTTCAAATTCAGTTCAACAACTGTTTGAGAATTACCAGTAGAATTAGTTATTGGATTCTTTGGAATTAGGACTTCTATATGTGCTGCCTGTATCTAGTATTTCTGCTGAGGTTGAAATTACTCTATTTAGAATAGTCATTATCAAAAGTTATTTGTAGGAAATAGGGGAGATTGGGATGCAAGATAACTGGCACAATGAAGAAGCATATAGACAATTTCAAGATATAGGACAAAACATGGTTTCTGCAATAAGTCAGTGGCATGAAAAAAAAAGAGGGGATTTAAAAAACATAAGAACTACATACAAAGTGTGGTTCTTGTTTAGATTCTGTTTGGAACAAATTAACTACAAAAGACATTTTGAGACAGTCTAGGAAAGATGAATATCAACTGCATATTAGTTAATGCCATGGAACATAGTTAACTTTTTAATTTATATGTATGTTTTTTTTGGTTAGGGAAGTTGTAGGTTTATAGAAATATCATGCATAAATTATGCAAAATAGAGTTCCTATATACCACCCTATTATTAACACCTTGCATTAGTGTGGTATGTTTGTTATATTCATGGTTAATTTTGATGAGTGTTTTGTAGTGATTTTGTGATGTTGTAAGGCAATGGCTGTATTATTTAAAGATACATAATTAAGTTTCTGGGGGGAGGGGTGGAGATGGAGTGATGATTTAAAAAAAGAATAAAAGATAGATGAAGCAATGTTGGCAATATCTTGTATTGTGACAGGTAGATATGTCGGGGTTCATTATACTCTCCTCTCTACTTTTATACAGATTTGAAATTTTTCATTTAAAAAATTCAGAGTTTGTGTCCTTGTCTTTGCTGCCACTGTCCCCCTCCCAACATTTAAAAACTGTTCTTAAATTTTTTAAAAATTTGGTTCCATTTCTAAAAAGAAGTGATGCTTTTCCTGGCCACTTCATCCTTCCTGCTTTATTTTTCTCCTTAGCAATTATTATCATCTTACATAGTTAATATTTATTTTATTTATTGTGTGTCTTTTCCTACTGGAATATAAATTCAGTGTAGAGAGGAGTGATTTTTGTTCTTATGTTTGTATTATCTTCATTACCCCAAACCATGCCTAGCATATGGTAGGTGCTTAGTAAATATTTGTATGATTGACGGTATGAATAAATAGAAACCAAAAGGCAAGAAGACTGAAGACATGGGGTTTGGCTAAGGACAGAACTGAGGACTTTGAAAATTAGCCCTATAGGGTAATGTGGGGAAAATGTGGGCCAGGATGTAGACATTTTAGAAGACGAGGAGTCATCTCTCCCCATTTTAGCGGTAAAGCTTTAATATTCCAAGCATTCAACTTATTCACAGTAATAAGAATTACTATGAAGTCACTCAGTTATTATACTATAATTTCTCTAATTGTCTTTCATGTAATCTTAAAAGTAATTTTTTCTTAACCATACCTTCTTGAGATGTATTTCTTTTTAAAGTTCATGTATTTACTTCTTGAGATGTATTTCTTTTTAAAGTTCATGTATTTCTTCTCAGAAAGAGAATTACTTAAAACTATTTTTTTTTGTATAGGAAGGATGTTTTAGAAACTATTCTCATAGTTCCTTTTTATATTAAAAATACATAATCTCACATTTTTCCTTTTCCTAATAATTGATTTTATCTCTGTTTCAGTATATTTGTGTTTATAAACCAGATTTTTATATCTTGCGTGGAAATAGTTATTAGTTGTCTCCTACTTAAATAAAAATAGATGTTGGTAATTAACATTACTGTGAGACACAGATGATAATTGTATTCAGTATGTCAGATGAAAGAAGTGAAAGTGAAATATTAAAAATATCAGCCAAAATTATGAAACATTTAATAATTGATATTCAGTAATGAATGTTTCTAGAATCATTGCTTTTAAAATCACTGATGTCTCTTTTATAACCAAAAACTGTAATAAACTCTTGATTAAAGGAGAAGAGTGAGCAAAAATTTGTAGGTGTTCTCAGCTTTTTTAGTCTTGTGACACCTTTACACTCTTCAAAATCATTGAGGACCCCAAAGAGCTTTGATTTGTATATTTACCCTATTAGAATTAAAAAGTATTCATTTATTAAATTCATTTAAAAATAACAATTAATTACATGTTCACACAATTAACATTTTGAAAAATAACCATATTTTTCTAGAAACAAAAAAAAAGATAGAAAATTCCTGAAAACAAAAAAACAAAGAATAGAATTGTTTTACATTTCTACAAACACTTTTAAAGTTTTACTTAATAGAATATAGTTGGATTCTCATATCTACTGCTTTCAGTCTGTTATGATATTCCATGTTATCTGGTTTCAAGAAAAACTTCACTCTACACTTAAGAGATGGAAGAGTGAAAAACATAAATAAATCTTAGTATTATTGTGAAATTATTTTGATCTCATAGATTCCTGTAAGGGTTTCAGAAACCCCCAGGAGTTCCTAATTCATAGTTTGAGAACTGCTGAAATCATTTCTCACTGGATCCTATATGTGGCAATACAGTATTTTTGAATTAAAGAATAATTGCTTTGTAAAATGTCACACTCAGTCAGATAAGTTTTTATTTGATACGTGTTTTTACTTTTGGGGAACTATTAGTTAGCTTGTGCCTACTTTTGTACATGAACACATTAGGGCATTGTGTAGGGATACACTGTTGTAGGGTCATGTTTGTAGATTTCACATCTCTTAGACTACAATTTAATAGAATGGTCACCGTTTTTTTTAAACTAGGTTTAAAAAGGCTTTAAGAAGGTCTCTCTCCCCTTTTTATTAGAGAAGTTGTGAGTTATAGAACAATCATGCATAAAATACAGGTTTCCCATATACCACCCTATTATTACCACCTTGCATTGGTGTGGAACATCTGTTATGATTGGTGAAAGTACATTTTTATAATTGTGCTATTTACTCCATGGTTTAACTTAAGATTCACTGTGTTTTGCAATTCATGGATTTTTTTAAAAAAATGTTTACTCTAGTATATTTATAACCTAAAATTTCAACTTTTGTTTTTGATCACCAAGTTTTTGACATTGAGTTATTTGTTATTTAGCATTAAGGGGAAAAACATAACTTTAAAAGGCAGTTTATTGAAGAAATGATTACATTTTTCTAAACAGTATTATGTTTCTTTTTATGATAATTTTAAAGCCTTATCTTTATTGGCTTGCATTCTAGCTCCATCTGTAAAGTAACCAGTGTATTAACTGACATGGAAGGAAAAAATAATAATAAAAATAGCCTTTAGTGCTTGCATTCTGTTTTGGTTATAACTAATACCAGATCCAAGAGAGACTGGTGGGGAGATGAGGTGGGTGAAGCATTGCAAATCAAGATTTCATAAGTAACTATACTTTGGATCGTTATTGCATGGTTTTATTTAAAACAACACTGATGCTGAATAGTTAGCAAATAACTTCCATTAATAGCACTATGCATTTGGTGGGGATTTTTATTGATGCTTGTCTGTAATATTAATCACAATGATTTATTTATAGACTTGTTAAAATTATAAAGCTAATAAAAATCTCATTATGGACACTGTACATTTGTTGGCAGTATAAAGTATATCAGGTTTAGTGCTGAATACATTGTTCTTACATTAGCATGTTGTATTAATTTTTTCATTACCTCTCTTAGCTTCCCCATCTTGCATATTTGCAAGGAAGGAGTGCATCAGCTGCAATAAGACCTTTTTTCCCCTAATGTGTCTGATATGCATCTGAAAATGTAACAGAGCAGAGCTGTAGCTAGCTTTTAGAAGTTCTTTTGCAAAATCATATAAGAAATTTAAACTGTTAGTACTTGAAATTTTCCACATAATATGCTCTTTCAATGAATAGCTATGTAGCAGCAGTACAGGAAAAGCAGTGTTCTTGGCAATACCAGCTCAATTGCATCTGCAGATGAGGATTTAGAATTCTATGCAGCAGACAGTACCTCCAGCAGGCGAGTAAAAGGTTACTGCATTATTTTGCTTATTTGTTTCCATAGCCTTTATGTACAAAAGGTTTTAAAAAATTTCAATGTGAAGTGCATGCCTGTTTTTAGATATTATGGAAATTGATTTAGGTGTAACATGAATATCAAAAGGGCAGTGCAAGGTGAAGGAAGAGGCAATGCTGGCTCTTTTTTAGCTTTAAACCAAGGAAGAAATTGAGCATGAGGCATAACACAAATGAAGAACCTTTCAATGCCATAAAAAACAGGAAGATTTAAAAGTATACATTTTAATTCAATGTGTCTATTATTACATTTAGTTTTTAGACTATCCTCCCCCCCCCCCCCAAAAGGACATTGTTTAACAAGGATTGACAATCATAGGTCTGTGGATGTTCATTAAGTTACAGTTATTTCATGTGTTATTATTTGGGAAAATTACGAAGTACTTGTATTAATGTGATTCTCCCTTGGCCTGGAAATTGTAACATAGATTATAATTGCGTGATAGAAATGAATATCTTTTTGTATTTTTGGTAAAAGTAGAATAGTTAAGTATAAAAGAGTATGTCTAAAATACTTACACCATTGCTTATGTTTTCAGGGTGGTTTATGTTCTTTGAATTTTTTTTTTTTAGTGAAATGCAAATAACCAGGTTAGGAAAGAGTCAGTATCAAAACAGACAGGGTTTTGATGACTTTTCACTTACTCTCTCTACCTTTCTATAGCCACATGCCCTTTTCTTCTCATTAAACCTTTTCTCTCTAACATTTATGATAGCAGGGACCTTCTTGGATTATCTTATCTGTTTATTCCATCATTATTTGCACCAGTATTATTTTGAATAGAATTGTATTGCTCATTTCTTCTCAAGTTCAAGTTCAATATTCAGAGGGAATTTCTTAGTTTGCATATTTTATCCAACCACTCCCCTGCCCTCTCCCACCAATCCTCAAAGATTTGGATTAGCTGCTGTCTAAATTTTGTTTAAAAAATAGTTATCCCTATGTTTCTCTATTTTAGATAGAATAAGATTGAAAAACAATTCTGTAAATAAATCTATAGTATAGAAGTAAAATCAGTTGATTTTTCTTACTGTGAGTATTTGGCAGGCTTCTTGAATTGTAGAGTCATAAAAGGTCAGCAGTTCTGATTGGTAAGTTGAAGAATCCATCCAGTAATTTGCTCCCTGTTGTTTCTCAGAGCAATGCAGCAGCAGTTCTTTTCCAGATAGTGAGTGGTTCTTGAACAGTGTGTGTGGGGAAAGGGAGGGGTGGGGCTCATTCCTGTTGGTTGTTGAAATAATATGCATTTACAGAGGGAAAGGTTGGTTAGGCTGAGCTGAAGGAGTAGGCAAACAGATCTAAACTGATGAAGGACAGAAAGAGTGGTAGTATTATTTTGGGGGTTTCTATCTTGAGTTTACTCCTTTGTTAAGTAGCTGGGCTTTAATGTAAAACAATTAGAAATATTAAAGCACCTTACCTTGTTTCTAAAGAATAGCCAGGGAGACTCCTATTTTTTAATATTAAGTTTTTCTTAATAATGAGTTTGTGGCTGGTATCTTCTGTAGGGAAGCTGTTGTTTTATTCTTTTTTAGCTGTGTTTCTTTCAGCCAGAGAGCTGCAGAATGAGGCAGTTAGTCAATTTTGAGTATATATGGGACATTACCAGTTCTGATTTTTTAAGTCAAAATCTCATCTGATGAGCAAGTCAATGTGTGGCTGTGTCTGCAGCATTATTTCTTCTGTAATGAAGAGCTTGAGCCGTTCAACCTGCTGTTCCGATCTGCTCTCTTGTAGCCATACATCAGAACAGTTGCAGAGATTATCCATCGAATGTCCCAGGCAACCAAAGGTAACTACCTAGATTTATTTCAAATAAAAAAAATACAATTAAACTGGATGCATTATAACTAGAACTGAATGATTAAAAAAAAAAAAAAAAAAAAGACCAGTTAAAGATGTTCTTAGCAGTTTTCTTGACCTTGCAGTAGCTATCCAATATCATTTTGTCATCATCAGATTGTGTGGCAATGGAAATGCACTGCAGTAATTGATTTTGTAATAGGATCAGGTGATTTACTAGTTTCACTGACAACCACTTGCTTGCTTGCTCTGAGCTGTGGAACACTCTAATGGATGTTGTGATTGCAGCCTGGAGTTGCTGTGATACTGCTGGCCACTTAAAGCAGCAGCACTCCTTTTTAAAATTAGAATAGTAAGTTTTTCTTCTTCTGTTTTCTTTGCTTTAAGTTTTGGGAAGTGTCAGTAACTTTATTGTTAATTTAAGGACCCCCATGACATTTTAGAGATTATATATTATTTTATTCATCAATTCATAAAAAGTTCATAGGCACTAACAGTCTTGAGTGTAATGAGATATAGTCTTTCCACGCCTGCTCCTAGCTTAATATCAATGTATATGTGAACATACTCTTCTTATTGACCATAAGAGTATATCTCTAAAATATAAGAGAGATATTTTGTCTCTTATATATTTTTTTTATCTTTTGTTATCCTTTGTTATCTAAATGAAGCAATACTCTTAACATTGTTGATTTCATCAGTTTCAAGCTCTAGCTGTAATTGTAATATTGGGATTGTGGTAAGCTCTTGATCTGGTGAGTTATGCTAGAGTTGTTTTGTGTCATTTATTTGGTCTTTTACTTTCTTGGTGTTTTTGTAGATGTAACAACATTTAGGAAATCTGTGTTGGACCATTTCTAAGGAACATTGATGAAAAAATATACAATAACTATTTTAAAGTAATGTTCAAAGATACAGTAATTTAATAACTTAACATCTAAGTTTATGAATTTTCAAAGTGATTATATTTCAGTAACCTTTGCTTTTCTTTATGCTGTAACTTTTTAAATATAATTTTATTGAAATATATTTACATGCCATACAAACCATCCAAAGTATAAATCACTGACTCACAGTATCATCACATAGTTGTGTATACATTCCCATAATCAATTTTAGAACATTGTCATTACTCCAGAAAAGAAATAAAAATAGAAAAGAAAACCCAAATCCTCCCTTGCCCTTTAACCCCCTCCCCCATTATTGACCCATAGTATTGGTGTCGAACATTTGTTACCGTTGTTGAAGGAGTGTTAAAATATTACTAACTATAGTCCATAGTTTGCAGTAGGTACATTTTTCCCCATATACCCCTCTATTATTAACTCCTTGTAATAGTGTTATACATTTGCTCTAGTTCATGACCTTTTTTATATTTGTACAGTTAATCACAGACATTGTCCACCACAAAATTCACTGTTATCCATTCCTGTGTTTTAACCTCCAACTTTCCTTTTGGTGACATACATAACTCTAAACTTTCCCTTTCCACCACATTTACACAGTAATCAGCATGGTTAATTATTCTCACAATAACGTGCTACTGTCACCTCTGTCCATTTCCAAATGTTTAAGTTCAACCTAGTTGAACATTCTGCACAGATTAAGTAACTGCTCCCCATTCTTTAACCTCATCCAAATCCTGGTAACCTATATTCTATATTTTATGAGTTTACATATTATAATTAGTTCATATCAGTGAGATCATGCCATAGTTGTCCTTTTGTATTTGACTTATTTCACTTAATATTCTGTAACTTTTAAACAATGAATTGATTACAAATATAGAAGTATGGGGCTAATGTTTATAGTAGAATAGTGTCAGGGAAAGGTGCAAGAAAGACAGTGAGACTCAGGTGCCCAAGACTTTGCCTACCTTAAAGTTTTGCTTAAGGCTTTACATTAAGAAAGAAAATAATCTCTCCCTCTTCCCCCTCACAGTCTCCTCTTACTCTCTAACTAGCTTTGAAAATTTTTATGCAATACTTGATACATACAAATATTAACTTTTCTATCCTTCCCAATTTATATTTTCAAAGTTGCTATGATAGAGACAATACTTCTCCCAGTTACATATAAAAACATTTATAGTAACTGATTATTATTAATAATTTTCTATAGGATAAGTTGAGCATAAAATTATCATTATACATGATATTCAAACTACCAGGTGATGAGAACTTTCCTCTGTGATGTACTCAAATATTTGCCCTTAACGTTGGAGGACTTAGTTTGTCTTAAAGATGTGTATACTACCAGTATCATTCTGCACTTTATCCTGAATTTAGATAGTTAAAACATTAATTATGGAGAATTGTAATACAATTTTCAGCATTAGTGTTTGTAATCTTTTATTATTCAATAGATAACAAGTTTATAGATTCTTCACCTCCCTTGACCTCCTTCCTCAAACCCCTCTGTGAACACTAATTACGTGGATTTAAGCATGTCCATATCATTTGGGATTTGTTGAAGCATGTGTCTAAATTTCATATATGTTGAAAATATTAATGATGAATTACCAACCTATCATCGATATAAGTTTCATTGGAGTATGTTAAAGCTGTTTTGCAGTGGGTTGAGCAAACAGAAATGAGGAAGCGAGTACCAAAAGTGTTGGCTACTTTTTTAAAAAGATTGGTTATATAAGATAGAAGATTATGATCATTCTGTAATTAGATATTAGACAGTATTTCAGGTAAAATAAATGGGCAGAATAGCTTTGTGAAACTCTAGCCCCAACGGAGCTGCCTTTTCTTCAGATCTCTGAATCAAGCTTTGAAAGACCTGGATTTGATTCTGATGCTGCTACTAATCTACTTCATGTTCTTGTTCAAATTATGTGCAAACATTTTTAAGGCTCCTTAAACATACTCCTAAAATGTCCATTAGAAAGAAGTCAATATGCCTTTTACCAGTGTGAGGTGGTTGTAATACTTGACCTGGAAGCTATAGAAGTTGGAGTTAGGAGGAAGGATGAAATTTCTTAACAGACCAGAATGCAGGTGTTCTAGTTTGCTAATGCTGCCAGAATGCAAAACGCCAGAAATGGATTGGCTTTTATAAAAGGGGGTTTATTTGGTTACACAGTTACAGTCTTAAGGCCATAAAGTGTTCAGGGTAACACATCAGCAATCGAGTACCTTCACTGGAGGATGGCCAATGGTGTCCGAGAAACCTCTGTTAGCTGGGAAGGCACATGGCTGGCATCTGCTCCAAAGTTCTGGTTTCAAAATAGCTTTTTCCCAGGACGTTCCTCTCTAGGTCATTTCCTCAAAAATGTCACTCTTAGTTGCACTTGGGATATTTGTCCTCACTCAGCTTCTCCAGAGCAAGAGTCTGCTTTCAACGGCCGTGTTCAAAATGTCTCTCATCTGCAGCTCCCCTGCTTTCTTCAAAGTGTCCCTCTTAGCTGTAGTTCCTCTTCAAAACATCACTCACAGCTGCACTGAGTTCCCTCTGCCTGTCAGCTCATTTATATAGCTCCACTGATAAAGGCCTACCCTGAATGGGTGGGGCCCCGCCTCCATGGAAATATCTAGTCAGAGTTATCACCTACAGTTAGGTGGGGCACATTCCATGGAAACACTCAAAAGAATTCCAGTCTAATCAGCACTAAAATGTCTGCCCTACAAGATTGCATCAAAGATAATGGCATTTGGGGGACATAATACATTCAAACCGGCACAGCAGTTGATATTAAAATGTCCCCTTTTCATTTTTCATATCATTAAAAATATTTATTATTTATTTTTTACATTTTGCTAAGAATATCATTTTATCTTTTTGGTATCCAGTATTCTTTAAATAGGATAGATAGTTATCCTGGTGGTTAAGAGAACAAACCTATTACCAAATTCTGGCACTCTTAATTTTTTGTAGGTTCTTTGACAAAGATAATGTTGCTTAAGAGTTTCATTGCCTACATATTTTTTGGTGATCACTTTTTAAAAATAAGATAGCTATTATCTTACTAATGCTTTCTCCATATATAATCTGTTATATGGGCTACTGCTAACAGACTTTTTTGTTGCCTAGGCAGAGTGCTTTTTGGATTGATTGAATTCGGTGCTTTAGCGGTGATGGTAGTGTAATAATAATTACAACAAGCATTTATTGAGCCCTTACTTTGGACCTGACACTATACTAAGCACATCCACATTAACTGTGTCATTTATGAGATAGATACTCTTACTATCATCAAATTAAAGATGAGAAAACTGAGTTTAAGAGAGGTTTGCTAACTTTCTTGACAATAACACAACCAGGAAATAGCAGAACCAGTGTTAAAACTTGTACTTTAATATACTTTTAAAGTATTTGCGCTTTTGCTTAAGCAGTGATTATAGAGACGAAACCATGTTTTAATCTAAAGATATTATGTGTTTACCTGATTTTTGTATCTTGCATAAGAAAATTTAGTAACTGTCATGTTCACCTCTTACTTACTATTTGGAATATTCTTTTCGTTGTTAACAATAATTAATCATTAAAAGTATATTTGTACTGTATTTGTAGTAGTATTTCTTAAAGTGTTGTTCAGGGATCACTTGCATCAGTATCACTCAAGGTGGTGGGTAGAAGTACTAATCTTCATCAGGTCCCATTGACAGAATCACTATTATGGGATCCAGGGATCTTCTTTTTTAGCAAGACTCCCAGATGATTCTTACACGTCTTGAATTATCCTAAAGAAACAGGGATTCACAAAAATATTTATGTACAAGGATGATCATACCTGCATAACTGATTATAGTGAAATACTAGAAAGAATTCCATTTTAAACAACAGGGAAATGACTAGATTAATTATTATCTGGGTTTTTTTTTTTTTTTTTGATCATTGTCCAGCCTTAAAACGTCATATTGTGAAGTATATTTAAAGACATAGGAAAATACTTATGTTGAATTTGCTCTCGGAGAATATAAAAGCATACATATATACAATGCATATGGTATTAGTTTGAGCCATATGAAATTGCCATTTTTGTAGGTCAAGAATGTTTGAATATAAACATTTTCGTGTAGCCTTATCTAATATGACACCAGTTTTGAAAATACATGTCTGTTACACAATGTAGGAAGGAAGCCTGAAAGCAAATCTAGCAAATTTATGAAGTGATTATCCCTGAATGATGAGATTATAGGTAATTTTAAATATTTCTTCTTTACATGTTGGTATTTTTTAAATTTTCTACTAAGCCTTAGATTTGACCTCTATAATTAGGCAAAATATGTTGCTAACAAAACCAATAACTAGAAACAATAGTGTTTTGGTTTGATAACGCTGCTGGATTGCAATATACCAGAAATGGGTTGGCTTTTTCAATGGGGATTTTTTAGGTTACAAGTTACAATTCTAATGCCATCAGAAATGTCCCAGTTAAGGCATCAACAGGACAGGATGATGCCTTCTTCGAAGAAAGGCCAATGGCATCTGGGGTTCCTCTGTCACATGGGAAGGCACATGGCTGGCATCTGCTGCTGCTTCTCTCCTGGTCCCTGGTTTCAAAATGGCTCTCTCTCTCCAAAATGTCTCTGGGCATTTCTCTGTTGGCTTCTCTGAGTGCTCTGAGTTTCATCTGTCTTTTATCCTCTCATAAAGGAGCAAGGAGATTAATACTCACCTTGAATGGGCTGGGTTACATCTCAATTGAAATAGCCTAACCAAAAAGGCTCACCAACAGTAGGTCTGCCCCCACAAGAATGGATTAAAAGAATATAGTTTTCTCTGGGGTACATAACAGATTCAAACCAGCACAAATAGCAAAGCTTCTGTAGAAAGGACCAAGTAAAATTTCTGTATATCTTTTAAGTATGTATAAGGACCCCATTTATACCAATTTACTATGCTCTTCTGTTTGTTACTGAGTGTGTTTATATAAATGGGCATATACACATGTGCCTATCTATATACTTTTGGTTGGATTTAAATCTGCAGTGGAAAATATGCTTTAAAAATATGAAAGGAAAACACTGATTTTTTTGATTAAATTCAGTTTTATTGAAATACATTCACATACCATACAATCATCCATGGTGTACAATCAACTGTTCACAGTAGTACCATCATATGGTTATGCATTCATCACCCCAATATATTTTTGAACATTTTCCTTATATCAGAATGAATCAGAATAAGAATTAAAAATAAAAGTAAAAAAAGAACACCCAAATCATCCCCCCCATCCCACCCTATTTTTCATTTAGTTTTTGTCCCCATTTTTCTACTCATCCATTGTTCTAGTTTGCTAATGCTGCCAGAATGCAAAACACCAGAAATTGATTGGCTTTTATAAAAGGGGTATTTTTTGGTTACACAGTTACAGTCTTAAGGCCACAAAGTGTCCAAGGTAACACATCAGCAATTGGGTACCTTCACTGGAGGATGGCCAGTGGTGTCCAGAAAACCTGTTAGCTGGGAAGGCACGTGGCTGGCATCTGCTCCAAAGTTCTGGTTTCAAAATGGCTTTCTCCCAGGACGTTCCTCTCTAGGCTGCAGTTCCTCAAAAATGTTGCTCTCAGTTGCTCTTGGGGCGTTTGTCCTCTCTTAGCTTCTCCAGAGCAGAAGTCTGCTTTCAACAGCCATCTTCAAACTGTCTCTCATCTGCAGCTCCTCTCTCAGCTCTTGGGCATTCTTCAGAGTGTCCCTCTTGGCTGTAGCTCCTCTTCAAAACATCACTCACAGCTGCACTGAGTTCCTTCTGCTTGTCAGCTCATTTATATGGCTCCACTGATCAAGGCCCACCCTAAATGGGTGGGGCCATGCCTCCATGGAAATATCTAGTCAAAGTTATCACCTACAGTTGGGTGGGGCGCATTTCCATGCAGACAACCTAATCCAAACATTTCAACTTAATCCCCACTAATATGTCTGCCCAACAAGATTGCATCAAAGAATATGGCTTTTTCTGGGGGACATAATACATTCAAATCAGCACATCCTTCTATACACTAGATAAAGGGAATGTGATCCACAAGGTTTTCGCTATCACACTGTCACCCCTTTTAATCTACATTGTTATACAATCATCGTCAGGAGTCCAGACTACTGGGTTGGAGTTTGACAGTTTCAGGTATTTACTTCTAGCTATTCCAATGCATTAAAACCTAAGAGGTGTTATCTGTATAGTGCATAAGAATGTCCACCAGAGTGACCTCTCGACTCCATTTGAAATCTCTCAGCCACTGAAACTTTATTTCGTTTCATTTTGCATCCCCCTTTTGGTCAAGAAGATATTCTCAATCCCACGATGTCGGGTCCAGATTCATCCCCAGGAGTCGTATCCTGTGTTGCCAGGGAGATTTATACCCCTGGGAGTCGGGTCCCACATAGAGGGGAGGGCAGTGAGTTCACCTGCCGAGGTGGCTCAGTTAGAGAGAGAGAGGGCCACATCTGAGCAACAAAGAGGTACTCAGGGGGAGACTCTTACGCACGATTATATGCAAGTTTAGCCTCTCCTTTGTAGTAACGAGCTTCATAAGGGCAAGTCCCATGATAGAAGGCTCAGCGTGTCAAACCACCAGTCCTAACATTTGAAAACGCTGATTTTTAAAACACTGATTCTTAAAGACCGCCAGCTATATGCAAAAGCCATTTGGGTAGTCTTTTTTTTTTTTTTTTTATCTTCATTTTATTGAGATATATTCACATACCATGCAGTCATACAAAACAAATCGTACTTTCGATTGTTTACAGTACCATTACATAGTTGTACATTCATCACCTAAATCAATCCCTGACACCTTCATTAGCACACACACAAAAATAACAAGAATAATAATTAGAGTGAAAGAGAGCAATTGAAGTAAAAAAGAACACTGGGTACCTTTCTTTGTCTGTTTGTTTCCTTCCCCTATTTTTCTACTCATCCATCCATAAACTAGACAAAGTGGAGTGTGGTCCTTATGGCTTTCCCAATCCCATTGTCACCCCTCATAAGCTACATTTTTATACAACTGTCTTCGAGATTCATGGGTTCTGGGTTGTAGTTTGATAGTTTCAGGTATCCATTGGGTAGTCTTTTAAGCAATATCATTAGTGGGCTCTATTTTAGGTTATTGCTGTTTAAAATTTTAATCATAATTTAATTAATTTTTATAAAATTATATAGATTTTTTAAAGTTAGGAATCTACATATTACATTTAGTTTTAAAAATTTCTATATCTGAAAGAAATATATTCTTCTCTACCCTCATGTTTTAATAATTTAATTTAAAAATTATCACTTAAAAAGAATATCTACCATGTTCTTAGTATCTACCATATGCCAAGTATTAGGTGTTCTATATATGTTTTCTCCTTTAATCCTCACCTTATTAGGAATAAGCTTCATTTTAAAGTTCAGGGGACACTGACACCATTATAAGTTTGTAAGAGATAAAAATCTATATTCACACTTAATTTTATGTCAGTAACATCCAACTTGAAGGCCCATGTTCTAACCTTGATAACATCCTGGTCTGTCTCATATTTATATATGAGTGTTCATAAGATGGGAAACAAGGAAAACTGTCGTATAGTTCTTCTTAATTCAGACCATCAAAGAGTGGAACAGAATAGATGAGAATTATTTCTCACGTTTTTTCAACCATATATTAGTTGTCCTCTAACCTGGATAATAGATTTGCAGTTTCTGGCATTTGTTGATAATCTGCTATTAGCTAACTTCTTGTGCAAGCCACTGAGAATACTGAAATGGAAAAGCTAAAAAATTGCCCTCAGAGTTTGCAGTCCTAGTGGGAAAGTTAGACAACAAAACAATTACAAGGTATTTCAAAACATACATTTGGAGTAGAAACTGTTGGAACATAAAGTTGTTTACTAATTATTGGAAGTAGTGGTGACAAGTGCTTGGGAAGCCATCTGAGAAGAGGTGAATTTAGATGGAGTCATAGATTTTATTTTTGACACAGGTTCTAAGAATCTGCATTTTAACTAGCATCATTCCCTCCAAGTGATCTTTCGTTCCATTGAAGTTTGAGAATAACCACTGTAAGGTGGTATTTGAAGCAATGAGAGTGGCTATAATAGCCAGAGAAGAGTGTAGAGAGTGAGAGAGAAGTCGGAAGCCGAAAAGCAACGGTATTGCAGTGATGGGACAGCAAAAAGCCTGAGAGAAGGAGGAGAATTTCATAGTTCTTAATTGCAAACATGAATTAGGTAATGGTAGATCCTAAGAGAGAAAAGTAGGAATTGGAAAGGAAATGCATCTAAGGAGAAACAGGCTGTAATAGTTTATTGGGTCAGAGGGGCCATAGATCATATTCTTGGATTTATCAAAAATTGTTCTTGAGGCTTTTGCCAAGTAAACTCATTACTCTGGGCCTCATAGTGCATTTTCTGCTGTCTCTCTTTAAGTCAGAACTACATGAATAACATGTATAAATTGTCATGAGTAATTGTGGTCTGGCTCCTACAGGGGTGTATAGAAAGCAGTCTGCTGCAAATGGATCTTTGTCATTGGATCAAGACGACTTTAAATTAGATTAATATTACAGTTATGATTAATATATAATAAGTGTTGTCTTTTAGTGCCTATGAGTAGGACTGAAGATGTTTTGTATAAAATGAGAATAATCAAGAAAGTAACCAAGTTATAAATTATTTGAAGCTAGAAGAAGAGAATGAAGGTGTTGGAAAAGTTATGTATCCTTTGTATTTCTCTCATGCTTCCACATTTATAAGTATTGTAATTTTATAATTTTTTTCCAAGACATACAAATTGCAAACCTATAAATCACAAGAGTAAAAGGTTTTACTCTTTTATATTGGTTTTGCATTGGCATTAAAGAATAAATTTCATATGCTTGAAAATGGTCACGAAAGAGAAAAAGAGTGAAGTTGAATAAATTGAACCTTTGAAGCTGGAGACTTGATGACTAGTGGAGCAGTTTCTGGAGGAGGTGTAGGACTAGACAAAATCAAAAGAACTGATAGTGTTAGTCTTAAAAATGATAGGAATCGCTTTTTTCTCAGAGACAGAAGGAAAGGAAGGAGTAAAGAAGCATAACCTTTGAGATTGAGATGCTGCAGATTGATAAGTGCATAGCTCTGAAAGCATCAATCATTTCAATGAGGAGAGTACAGTATGCATTTAGCAGTATTCTAGTTGCTCAATAAACTTTTATTTTTAAACTTTATTACAGTAACTGATTTAGATCACAGACTTTTCCATTTTAACCACATTCAAGTGTACAATTCAGTGGTAATAGTTAAATTTACAATATTATGTTACTGTCACTGAAATCTATTTCCCCTCCTTCTATTTCCCCTCCTTTTTCATCACCTCAAACAGTAACTAGTCACCCATTATGCTATAATTCTCTTCCTGCCCCCTTGACCCTGGTAATTTATAAATCACCATCTGTTTCTATGAAGTTTGGTTCTTCTAGGAATTTCACATAAGCGAGATCACACAATATATGTATTTTTGTGTCTGGCTTATTTTCCTCAATATGGTGTTTTCATGGTTCATCCATGTTGTAGCATACATCAGGACTTCATTCCTTTTTGTGACTGAATAGTAGTCTACTGTATGTATATAACTCATTTTGTTAATCCATTCATCTGCTTATGGACTCTTGAGTTGCTTCCTCCTTTTGGCTGTTTTGCTGCTATAAATATTGGTGTAAAAATATCTGTTTAGGGCCCTGCTTTCAGTTCTTTGGGGTATATATATACCAAGATGTGGGATTGCTGGATGCCACCAAATAATGTATAAGGGCCAGTATGCCTTTTTCTTCTATATAGAAGTTTGTAGTTTTGATACCCATGCCACTATATTCTTTTTTATCACAGTGGAAATTATTCTTTATCAGTGTGTTTTTATTTTTGTTGGAATAGGAAGGATATATTTGTCATATACATCTCAAACACTTTGCATAGAGGAGACATGTTCCATAGTGAAAGTTTTTTAAATCAAATCAGCTAAATTTAGGCACTGAAGAGAGCTTCAGAGTTTCAGAGCTGTTGCTAATCTTTTGATAATCTCTGAGCTGGAATTTGATTCAGAATATTATAGTAATGAACATGAACTGGCAGAAAGAATAGGTGGTATGAACATTCAAGATTCAAATGACATTCTGTGTAAAGTAGGTAGGATGTGATTTGGAGGAGACTGTTTAGATCGCATCTGCTTATCAGATTGATGTACTTGTTCTGTTCAAGTTGCCATTTTTTCCTCTTGTTTGCCATTTTTAATGTGGTAGGCATGCTACACCAGTATTTCTAACTCTAGGGATTTTATATTTCAGGATGCATTTGTGTTAGAGTTCCATATAAAGTGCTTTAAAATATTTTAATGTTAAAGAAATTTTAGGTAAAATGTTTAGTAACTTAATTTTTAATAACCTTTAAAACCTTGTATTATGAAAATTAAATTTTGATTAGTGTTCAACCTTCTTAAAAAGTGTTAGAATCACCTTAGACAGATGTTGCAAACAGATTTAAATGATGAGGTCAGTTTTTGTTGTTCAACTTAGTAAAGAAATACATTCTCTGTGACCAGAGAAGATGCATACTGCCTTCTCCTTAATAATTTGAGATTTTCATGAAGAGAATAATTTCACATGTACTACACTGTATTCTAAAACGATAGCTCCTAAGAGAAAAATCTGTCCCTCAATTGATATCATTCTCCTTGTGGTGGTATGAAATTAAAGAAAAAGACTCAAAATATTGTTTTCTTCATACATAGTATATGCCAGGATTTAAATTTAATTTTGTTTAATGTTGAGAGAGTGTTAAGGTCACATATTCTACCTCTGCTATTTATTTTGTAGTTTTAAATACGTTATTGCCTTATTTTATTCATTCAAAAAATTTCACTCCAACCCTTTTTGTTAATATTTATTAAAATAAAAACAAAAATGAACAATATTTGGATTGACTGTAAACAATTCTTTTTTTTATGTTTGAAGGTGATTTTTATAGTGTCATTTATTTTTTTATTAAGATTTGTTCACATACTATACAATCATCCAAAGTATATAATCCATTGATCACATTACCATTATATAGTTGTTCATTCATCACCTTGATCTATTTTTTTTAACATTTTCCTTGTACCAGAAAAAGTGAAAGTGAGAATAAAAAAATAAGAGTAAAAACAGAGCACTCAAATTACCCCCCTTGCCCTGTTTTTCCTTTAGTTTTTTTTGCCCCTGTTTTTTCTGCTCATCCATCCATACACTGGATAAAGGGGAGTGTGATCCATGTGGCTTTCACAATCACATTGTCACCATTTAAGCAATTCTTAAGTATTAAGAATTAAGCTCCATCTAAGCAATTCTTAAGTATTAAGAATTAAGCTCCATCTAAGCAATTCTTAAGTATTTAGGAACATTAAGTTTTAATCTCTCAGTGCAGGGTGACTTTATCCTCCATAACAGCAAAACCTGAAGAAGTTAGATCAGGTCTAAATAAAACAGGCAGTAATGCTGAATTTCCTTAATTCAGGCAGATTTTTGTTAAAGCAATATATGTATGTGTATCTGAACAAAACATAAAGTTCTATAAAATCGGCCCCTAAAAATAGGGGCAAGCTACTTAGGAATCTCTGCAACCTTGTAAAATGTGTAGTAAAAAAACTGAAAACAATTGTTAAAAAAAACTAGTACAGCTAAACACTTGCACCCAGTTATCAGTTGCTAGGATTTGTTTCCTCCTTTGTGATGCAAGTTTTCAAGAGTATTCACTTAAACTTAAGAGAAAATTGGCACCATGTACAAGTCTGATACAGGGTGTAGCCCGCTTTATCAGTCACTTTTTTTTTTTAAATAAACTTGAGGAAAATTTCACAGCTTCTACATCTCTGTAGTCACAGTTTGACCAGATAGTTTTAGCACTGTGGAAAGTCTAGGAGTTTCTTGAGGCCACAAACAACCCTCTACTTGCCCTCTTCTACAGAATTTTCAGCTGTTTTCTTAAAGGTATCATATAAGGCTAAGCCTCTCTCTTCAGTGAGAAAGCTTGTCCCCATTGGCTTTTTTTTTTTTTTTTTTCCCCGCCCCCGTTTTCTACTCATCCATCCATACTCTGGACAAAGGGGAGTGTTATCCACATGGCTTTCCCAATCACATTGTCACCCCTCATAAGCTACATTTTTATACAATTGTCTTCAAGATTCAGGGGTTTTGGGTTGTAGCTTGATAGTTTCAGTTATTTACTGCTAGCTGTTCTAATTCATTAGAACCTAAAAAGGGTTACTATATTGTGCGTAAGAGTGCCCACCAGAGTGACCCCTCGGCTCCTTTTGGAATGTTTCAGCCACCGAAACTTATTTCATTTCATTCCACATCCCCCTTTTGGTCAAGAAGATGTTCTCCATCCCACGATGCCAGGTCCAGATTCCTCCCTGGGAGTCATATTCCACGTTGCCAGGGGTATTTACACCCCTGGGTATCAGATAGTCTGTAGGGGGGAGGGCAGCGATTTCATCTGCCAAGTTGGCTTACCGAGAGAGAGAGAGAGAGAGAGAGAGAGAGAGAGAGAGAGAGAGAGAGAGAGAAAGGGGGGGGGGGCACATCTGAGCAACAAAGAGGTATTCAGGGGGAGACTCTTAGGCACAATTATAAGCATGTTTAGCCTCTCCTTTGCAGTAACAAGCTTCACAGGGGCAAGCCCCAAGGCAGAGTGCTCAGCACATTACTGTGGTGGAGAAAATTGTGAAACAATGTGACTTCCATACTATAATGACCTCACACTCCCCCTCCTCCACCCCCGCTATGACCAAATGAACTAATTCACACTATGTAAACATGTCTTATAGGAATATAGATTCTAGTTGTCCCATTGTTTTATCAGTACTTCAGGTGTTGAACTGTAAAGAGTTTTATATTTATTTATGTATTCTTTTCCTGTGCTTTTTATATTTTATCTTTAAATTTTTAATTTGTATTAGAATTGTGTTTTCAGTGTGAAATATTTGCTATTGGGCAAGGGATTGTTTTTTTTTTTTTTTTTTTTTAATCATCATTTTATTGAGATATATTCACATACCACGCAGTCATACAAAACAAATTGTACTTTCGATTGTTTACAGTACCATTACATAGTTGTACATTCATCACCTAAATCAATCCCTGACACCTTCATTAGCACACACACAAAAATAACAAGAATAATAATTAGAGTGAAAAAGAGCAATTGAAGTAAAAAAGAACACTGGGTACCTTTGTCTGTTTGTTTGCTTCCCCTACTTTTCTACACATCCATCCATAAACTAGACAAAGTGGAGTTTGGTCCTTATGGCATTCCCAATCCCACTGTCACCCCTCATAAGCTACATTTTTATACAACTGTCTTCGAGATTCATGGGTTCTGGGTTGTAGTTTAATAGTTTCAGGTATCCACCACCAGCTACCCCAATTCTTTAGAACCTAAAAAGGGTTGTCTAAAGTGTGCGTAAGAGTGCCCACCAGAGTGATCTCTCGGCTCGTTTTGGAATCTCTCTGCCACTGAAGCTTATTTCATTTCCTTTCACATCCCCCTTTTGGTCAAGAAGATGTTCTCCATCCCACGATGCCGGGTCTACATTCCTCCCCGGGAGTCATATTCCACGTTGCCAGGGAGATTCACTTCCCTGGGTGTCTGATCCCACGTAGACCTGTGCTTTTTAAAGTGCCAAGCATTTTTCCACTGTGGGGAGGCCAGCAGTGGTTGATGGAAGAGGTTTGCCAGTACAATACTACTTGTCCCTTGTACTCTACTTGTATATAGCTCTGTGTTTAAAAACAGGTCATATCAGCTATCTCATCTTTTTGTTAGAATTATTCAGTATTTCAAACAGTGTAAGTATTATTTTAGTCTTTACAATTACCATGTAGTAAAGGAAAGGACTTTGGATTTAGGCAGACTCATGATTGAATCCAGTTTAGGTGACTGAGTTTTGGTTAAATGAGAATAATACTGATTATATGGCAGAGTTCTTTTGAAGATTAAGAGATAATTTATATAAAACACATCTAATACAGTGTTTGGCACATAGCAGATATGAATGTTACTTCCCTTTCTAGTGATGGAACAAGTCTGCAAAGGTTAAGTGACTTGCCCAACCTTAAGTGACTTGGCAAAGATCAGATTCATTGACACCATATTTCTATCTTCACTTTTATTTGGAGGAAAAAATCCCACAAGAAAACAAAACCTAACTATAGGTTCAGAACTGGAGCTATAAAGATATATCCATATCCTTGAGGGTGCATACATAACACGCAGATTCTAATAAGTTTCATTTGTTCATATTATTTTCTACTTAGATATTGATGGTGATAATGTTAAAAGATTGGTAGGGAAGCTTTTTACATGATATAAGTTCTTGATCTAATTAGACTGGTACTGCTTTAGAGTGACTGATGCTGTACTTAAGATTGTGCCAGCAGTTTGATTCATATCTGTTTGTAATTTTCCAGTAGACTATGAAAATATTTCTCTATCTGAACTATAGTACTCAGGCATTGGCAAATTCATTGTGTACTTTAAAAAAATATGGCATCTCCTTCAGTCCTTATCCAAATATACCAGGATGCTTGTTTTATTCTACTGCATTATGTTGATCCATATGAGTTTTCTTTTGGGGTATTTTATAAATGAATATAAAATTAATTTGGTTAATATGAAACTAACCCTTTTGTATTGGATTTTCAGTAAAATTTCTATTCAAGATAGTTGTTATTTTAGCCTTCTAATTTAAAGATAAAATACAGCAGTTGAGGTTCTTTTCTTTTTTTTTCTTTTCCCCAGCTTGCTACCTTTTAGGGAAACAGAACGAATATCTTCATTATTTTTAAAGTGAGATTTCTTTTTACAATTTTCTGCAGTTATTTAACTCATAGAAGCATGTGCATTAAAGTTAGTGAATATGCTTTGTGTAGATTTTATGGAAGATGTATTGTATGAATTCGTAGTGGTTGTAATTATATTCTTTATATTTCAAAATTTTAAGAATCAGAACACACAGGATTTGACCCAACAAGGTAATCTGATTTCCATTTTAAGTTTTTGAACTGTCACTTATAAAAATTGAGATTACAGATCCAAATTTGCACATAGTGAGTGATGAATTTTGAAATAGATGTTACATACCATTCTCAAACGTATTTCTCTTCAGAATCAATTAATATGTTTGATTAAATCTGGGTAGCCTAAAGTACACAATTAATTTAACAAGACTAGAAAGAAAAAAAATGCTGCCTATTTAAATGGTGAAATGCCATCTATTTCTGAGAAGTTGAATTGTGAAAAAATAGGTGCTTAGAATCTGTGAAATATTGTAGGTATGTATTGAGATTTTTAGGGCTCTTGTTTAGTGAGCAATTAATTCAATATAATTTTGGAAAGATCAGTTTTCTTCAACATATTATTTCCTCAAGATCTAGCCCATTAATTTCAGGTCTAAAAATTTTTGTGATCCTTTGCAGAGGCTAACAGGTGAAGAAGTTCCTGACAGAGGAATCAGCTTCTGTCGACAGTTTAGAAATACAGTCAGTCCTCATTATTCACAACTTCCATATTTATGAATTCCCCTACTCTCTAAAATTTGTAATCCCAAAATCAGCACTTGTGGTGCTTTTGTGGTCAGTTGCAAACATGCACAAGGTGGCAAATTTTTTTTTTTTTTAATTCAGTTTTATTGATATATATTCACAAACCATACAGTTATCCATGGTACACAATCAACTGTTCACAGTATGATCATATAGTTATGCGTTCATCACCACAATCTATTTCTGAACATTTTCCTTACATCAGAAAGAATCAGAATAAGAATAAAAAATAAAAGTGAACAGAGAATACCCAAACCATCCCCCCATCCCACCCTATTTGTCATTTAGTTTTTACTCCCATTTTTCTACTGATTTTTTTTCAATTTTTTAACTTTTGTTTATCAAAAAATTAAAAACAAACAGGCAAACAACAACCAAAAAACCCCACAACATTTCTTTTTTTTTTTTTTTTTTTGGTTTTTATAAAAGGGGGTTTATTAGGTTACAGAGTTACAGTCTGAAGAACATAAAATGTCCAAGGTAATGCATCAGCAACCAGTACCTTCACTTGAGGATGGCCAATGGTGTCTGGAAAACCTCTGTTAGCTTGGAAGGCACATGGCTGGTGTCTGCTCCAAAGTTCTGTTTCCAAAATGGCTTTCTCCCAGGACATTCCTCTCTAGGCTGCAGTTCCTCAAGAATGTCACTCTTAGTTGCACTTGGGATATTTGTCCTCTCTTAGCTTCTCTGGAGCAAAAGTCTTTGAATGGCTGTCTTCAACATGTCTTTCATCTGCAGCCACTGTGCTTTCTTCAAAATGCCCCTCTTGGCTGTAGGAAGCTTGCTCCTGTCTGATCTTATATAGTGTGCCAGTAATTTAATTCAGACCCACCAAATGGGTGGGCCAGCACCTCCATGGAAATTATCCAATCAGAGTCATCACCCACAGTTGGATGGGATACATCTCCATGGAAACACTCAAAGAATTCCAATCTAATTAACACCCATAGGTCTGCCCACACAAGATTACATCAAAGATAGTGGTGTTTTGGGGGACATAATGCATTCAAACTGTCACATTCCACCCCCTGGACCCCAAAATGGCATTATCTTTCCATTGACAAAATACATTCATCCCACAATATCATAGAAACTTAAATCATTTCAGTAACTATAGTTAAGTACAAAAACCCATCAAAATCAATTATAGGAGTGGCCAGTCCTAAGGCATAATTTTCCTTTAGCTGTGGATCTGTGAACTTAGAACAAGTTATGTGTTCCAATATACAAAGGAGGGACATTCATAGGATAAACATTCCCATTGTCATAAGGAGAAACAGTAAGGAAAACAGGGTTAACAGGACCAAAGCAGCTGCTAAAACCCACAGGACAAACTCCATTAGATTTCAAATTCTGAGAGTCACTTACAAAATGATGTTGCATCCTTGGGGCTTGAGAGAACTGGAGTCTAACACTTCCTAAGGTCCTTTGTGGCAGCCCTTTCCTCTCCAAATGCTTGCATGAGTGCTCCAACATACCCACACATTAGGAAGACCACCTTTTCAGTCCCACCCTCATCAAACATTGGGGCAGCACCTGGGTTCCCTTCAGAATAGTGTGGTGGCAGCCAGGCTCTCCCTAATTCCCTGGGAATGTGCTCCAACCCCTTTGGAGCTTGAGGTGGTGGAACACTTCCTGAGCATTGAGGTGGAAGTCCTGCCCTCAGCCTCCAGGGCAAGCTCACCCTTTCCATGCATGTGGGCTGCTCTGCTCTCCCGGACTCCATACCTCAAACTCCATGGCTCTGTCATTGAATAAATCTTTCCTTCAATTTGTTCCTTTTCTGTCTCCTCCAGTCCAGACTGGCAATGGTTCTGTCTAAAAAGATCTTGCAAAAATTCTGTTGGCTTCACATGAAGCACATAGGTGTCAAAGCCATCAGACAATAGGACTTTCCACAAATTCTTTCTTTTTTTTTTTTTTTAATCATCATTTTATTGAGATATATTCACATACCACGCAGTCATACAAAACAAATTGTACTTTCGATTGTTTACAGTACCATTACATAGTTGTACATTCATCACCTAAATCAATCCCTGACACCTTCATTAGCACACACACAAAAATAACAAGAATAATAATTAGAGTGAAAAAGAGCAATTGAAGTAAAAAAGAACACTGGGTACCTTTGTCTGTTTGTTTCCTTCCCCTACTTTTCTACACATCCATCCATAAACTAGACAAAGTGGAGTTTGGTCCTTATGGCATTCCCAATCCCACTGTCACCCCTCATAAGCTACATTTTTATACAACTGTCTTCGAGATTCATGGGTTCTGGGTTGCAGTTTAATAGTTTCAGGTATCCACCACCAGCTACCCCAATTCTTTAGAACCTAAAAAAGGTTGTCTAAAGTGTGCGTAAGAGTGCCCACCAGAGTGATCTCTCGGCTCGTTTTGGAATCTCTCTGCCACTGAAGCTTATTTCATTTCCTTTCACATCCCCCTTTTGGTCAAGAAGATGTTCTCCATCCCACGATGCCGGGTCTACATTCCTCCCCGGGAGTCATATTCCACGTTGCCAGGGAGATTCACTTTCCTGGGTGTCTGATCCCACGTAGGGGGGAGGGCAGTGATTTCACCTTTCAAGTTGGCTTAGCCAGAGAGAGAGGGCCACATCTGAGCAACAAAGAGGCATTCAGGAGGAGACTCTTAGGCACAAATACAGGGAGGCCTAGCCTCTCCTTTGCAGCAACCGTCTTCCCAAGGGTAAAACTTATGGTAGAGGGCTCAACCCATCAAACCACCAGTCCCCTATGTCTGTGGTCATGTTAGCAACCATGGAGGTGGGGTAGGCGAATACCCCTGCATTCTCCACAGGCTCCTCAAGGGGGCACTACATCTTTTTTTTTTTTTTCCTTGTTTGTCTTTTTTCTTTTCTTTTTTTTTTTTTAACTTTCCCTTCTTTTTTAAATCAACTGTATGAAAAAAAAAGTTAAAAAGAAAACAAACATACAATAAAAGAACATTTCAAAGAGACCATAACAAGGAAGTAAGAAAAAGACAACTAACCTAAGATAACTGCTTAACTTCCAACATGTTCCTACTTTACCCCAAGAAAGTTACATAATATAGCAACATTTCAGTGAACTTGTTCCTACTACATCCATCAGAAATTAACAGACCATAGTCATTTCTGGGCATCCCCAGAACGTTAAATAGCTTATCTGTTCTTCTTGGATTATTGTTCCCCCTTCCTTAATTGCTCTCTACTGCTAGTTCCCCTACATTCTACATTATAAACCATTTGTTTTACATTTTTCAAAGTTCACATTAGTGGTAGCATATAATATTTCTCTTTTTGTGCCTGGCTTATTTCGCTCAGCATTATGTCTTCAAGGTTCATCCATGTTGTCATATGTTTCACCAGATCGTTCCTTCTTACTGCCGCGTAGTATTCCATCGTGTGTATATACCACATTTTATTTATCCACTCATCTGTTGAAGGACATTTGGGTTGTTTCCATCTCTTGGCAATTGTGAATAATGCTGCTATGAACATTGGCGTGCAGATATCTGTTCGTGTCACTGCTTTCCGATCTTCCGGGTATATACCGAGAAGTGCAATCGCTGGATCGAATGGTAGCTCTATATCTAGTTTTCTAAGGAACTGCCAGACTGACTTCCAGAGTGGCTGAACCATTATACAGTCCCACCAACAATGAATAAGAGTTCCAATTTCTCCACATCCCCTCCAGCATTTGTAGTTTCCTGTTTGTTTAATGGCAGCCATTCTAACCGGTGTTAGATGGTATCTCATTGTGGTCTTAATTTGCATCTCTCTAATAGCTAGTGAAGCTGAACATTTTTTCATGTGTTTCTTGGCCATTTGTATTTCCTCTTCAGAGAACTGTCTTTTCATATCTTTTGCCCATTTTATAATTGGGCCGTCTGTACTATTGTCATTGAGTTGTAGGATTTCTTTGTATATGCAAGATATCAGTCTTTTGTCAGATACATGGTTTCCAAAAATTTCTTCCCATTGAGTTGGCTGCCTCTTTACCTTTTTGAGAAATTCCTTTGAGGTGCAGAAACTTCTAAGCTTGAGGAGTTCCCATTTATCTATTTTCTCTTTTGTTGCTTGTGCTTTGGGTGTAAAGTCTAGGAAGTGGCCTCCTAATACAAGGTCTTGAAGATGTTTTCCTATATTATCTTCTAGGAGTTTTATGGTACTTTCTTTTATATTGAGATCTTTGGTCCATTTTGAGTTAATTTTTGTGTAGGGGGTGAGGTAGGGGTCCTCTTTCATTCTTTTGGATATGGATATCCAACTCTCCCAGCCCCATTTGTTGAAAAGACCGTTATGGCTCAGTTCGGTGACTTTGGGGGCCTTATCAAAGATCAGTCGGCCATAGATCTGAGGGTCTATCTCTGAATTCTCAATTCGATTCCATTGATCTATATGTCTATCTTTGTGCGAGTACCATGCTGTTTTGGCAACTGTGGCTTTATAATAAGCTTCAAAGTCAGGGAGTGTAAGTCCTCCCACTTCGTTTTTCTTTTTTAGAGTGTCTTTAGCAATTCGAGGCATCTTCCCTTTCCAAATAAATTTGATAACTAGCTTTTCCAAGTCTGCAAAGTAGGTTGTTGAAATTTTGATTGGGATTGCATTGAATCTGTAGATGAGTTTGGGTAGAATTGACATCTTAATGACATTTAGCCTTCCTATCCATGAACATGGAATATTTTTCCATCTTTTAAGGTCCCCTTCTATTTCTTTTAGTAGAGTTATGTAGTTTTCTTTGTATAGGTCTTTTACATCTTTGGTTAAGTTTATTCCTAGGTACTTGATTTTTTTAGTTGCTATTGAAAATGGTATCTTTTTCTTGAGTGTCACTTCCGTTTGTTCATTTCTAGCATATAGAAACATTACTGACTTATGTGCATTAATCTTGTATCCCGCTACTTTGCTAAATTTGTTTATTAGCTCTAGTAGGTGTATCGTTGATTTCTCAGGGTTTTCTAGATATAAGATCATATCATCTGCAAACAATGACAGTTTTACTTCTTCTTTTCCAATTTGGATGCCTTTTATTTCTTTGTCTTGCCGGATTGCCCTGGCTAGCACTTCCAGCACAATGTTGAATAACAGTGGTGACAGCGGGCATCCTTGTCTTGTTCCTGATCTTAGAGGGAAGGCTTTCAGTCTCTCACCGTTGAGTACTATGCTGGCTGTGGGTTTTTCATATATGCTCTTTATCATGTTGAGGAAGTTTCCTTCAATTCCTACCTTTTGAAGTGTTTTTATCAAAAAGGGATGTTGGATTTTGTCAAATGCTTTTTCAGCATCTATTGAGATGATCAATTGATTTTTCCCTTTCGAGTTTTTAATGTGTTGTAATACATTGATTGTTTTTCTTATGTTGAACCACCCTTGCATGCCTGGAATGAACCCCACTTGGTCATGGTGTATGATTTTTTTAATGTGTCTTTGGATTCGATTTGCAAGTATTTTGTTGAGGATTTTTGCATCTATATTCATTAGGGAGATTGGCCGGTAGTTTTCCTTTTTTGTAGCATCTTTGCCTGGTTTTGGTATTAGATTGATGTTAGCTTCATAAAATGAGTTAGGTAGTGTTCCATTTTTTTTAATGTTTTGAAAGAGTTTGAGTAAGATTGGTGTCAGTTCTTTCTGGAAAGTTTGGTAGAATTCCCCTGTGTAGCCATCTGGCCCTGGGCATTTATTTGTGGGAAGATTTTTGATGACTGATTGGATCTCTTTGCTTGTGATGGGTTGGTTGAGGTCTTCTATTTCTTCTCTGGTCAGTCTAGGTTGTTCATATGTTTCCAGGAAATTGTCCATTTCTTCTACATTATCCAGTTTGTTGCCATACAGTTGTTCATAATATCCTCTTATAATTTTTTTAATTTCTTCAGGATCTGCAGTTATGTCACCTTTTTCATTCATTACTTTGTTTATATGGGTCTTCTCTCTTTTTGATTTTGTCAGTCTAGCTAGGGGCTTGTCAATCTTGTTGATCTTCTGAAAGAACCAACTTTTGGTGATATTTATCCTTTCTATTGTTTTTTTGTTCTCTATGTCATTTATTTCTGCTTTAATCCTTGTTATTTCTTTTCTTGTACTTGGTTTAGGATTGGTTTGCTGTTCATTTTCTAGCTTCTTCAGTTGATCCATTAGTTCTTTGATTTTGGCTCTTTCTTCCTTTTTAATATATGCATTTAGTGCTATAAATTTCCCTCTTAGCACTGCTTTTGCTGCATCCCATAGGTTTTGGTATGTTGTGTTCTCATTTTCATTCGTCTCTATATATTTAGCAATTTCTCTTTCTATTTCTTCTTTAAACCACTGATTGTTTAGGAGTGTGTTGTTTAACCTCCAGGTATTTGTGAATTTTCTAAGTCTCTGATGGTTATTGACTTCTAATTGTATTCCATTGTGGTCAGAGAATGTGCTTTGAATAATTTCAATCTTTTTAAATTTATTGAGGCTTGTTTTATGTCCCAGCATATGATCTATTCTGGAGAAAGTTCCGTGAGCACTAGAAAAGTGTGTGTATGCTGGTGATTTGGGATGTAATGTCCTGTAGATGTCTGTTAAATCTAATTCATTTATCAGATTGTTTAGGTTTTCAATTTCCTTATTGGTCTTCTGTCTGGTTGATCTATCTATAGGAGAGAGTGATGTGTTGAAGTCTCCCACAATTATTGTGGAAACATCAATTGCTTTCTTTAGTTTTGCCAGTGTTTCTCTCATGTATTTTGTGGTACCTTGATTGGGTGCATAGACATTTACGATTGTTATTTCTTCTTGCTGAATTGCCCCTTTTATTAGTATGTAGTGGCCTTCTTTGTCTCTCAAAACATCCCTGCATTTGAAGTCTATTTTATCTGAGATTAATATTGCTACACCTGCTTTCTTTTGGCTGTAGCTTGCATGAAATATTTTTTTCCATCCTTTCACTTTCAGTTTCTTTGTGTCCCTGTGTCTAAGATGAGTCTCTTGTATGCAACATATTGATGGTTCATTTTTTTTGATCCATTCTCTGAATCTATATCTTTTAATTGGGGAGTTTAATCCATTTACATTCAACGTTAAAACCGTGAAGGCATTTCTTGAATCGGCCATCTTATCCTTTGGATTATGTTTGCCATATTTTCCCCTCTCTCTATTAATATCCTTTATTGTACCCATACCGAATCTCTTTAGTCCTGAACCTTTCTCCAAGTCTCTCTGTCCTGTCTTTGTTTCTCTGTCTGTAGGGCTCCCTTTAGTATCTCCAGTAGGGCAGGTCTCTTGTTAGCAAATTCTCTCAGCATTTCTTTGTCTGTGAAAAATTTAAGCTCTCCCTCAAATTTGAAGGAGAGCTTTGCTGGATAAAGTATTCTTGGCTGGAAATTCCTCTCACTCAGAATTTTAAATATATCATGCCACTGCCTTCTTGCCTCCATGGTGGCTGCTGAGTAGTCACTACTTAGTCTTATGCTGTTTCCTTTGTATGTGGTGAATTGCTTTTCTCTTGCTGCTTTCAGAACTTGCTCCTTCTCTTCTATGTTTGACAGTGTGATCAGTATATGTCTCGGAGTGGGTTTTTTTGGATTTATTCTATTTGGAGTTCGCTGAGCATTTATGATTTGTGTATTTATGTTGTTTAGAAGATTTGGGAAGTTTTCCCCAACAATTTCTTTGAATACTCTTCCTAGACCTTTACCCTTTTCTTCCCCTTCTGGGACACCAATGAGTCTTATATTCGGACGTTTCATATTATCTATCATATCCCTGAGGTCCATTTCGAGTTTTTCAATTTTTTTCCCCATTCTTTCTTTTATGCTTTCATTTTCCATTCTGTCATCTTCCAGGTCACTGATTCGTTGTTCAACTTCCTCTAGTCTTGTACTATGAGTGTCCAGAATCTTTTTAATTTGGTCAACAGTTTCTTTAATTTCCATAAGATCATCCATTTTTTTATTTAGTCTTGCAATGTCTTCTTTATGCTCTTCTAGGGTCTTCTTGATTTCCTTCATATCCCGTACTATGGTCTCATTGTTCATCTTTAGTTCTTTGAGTAGCTGCTCTAGGTGCTGTGTCTCTTCTGGTCTTTTGATTTGGGTGCTTGGGCTTGGGTTATCCATATCGTCTGGTTTTTTCATATGCTTTATAATTTTCTGTTGTTTTTGGCCTCGTGGCATTTGCTGAACTTGATAGGGTTCTTTTAGGGTTTGTAGACCAGTTGAAGTCCTTATCTCTAATTTATCAGATCTACAGCTTCGTGGAGTACACTTTCTCTAACTAACCAGCAGGTGGCGTCCACGAGCCACCTGTTCTCCACAAGCCAGATCTCCCCTGCTTAGCCTTTTTGGTGAGTGGGGGAGTGAGTCTTGTGGGGCCCAATTGGTGTACCAAGCTTGCGTGTGTAGTTGGTGTTGCCTGCCCTGTATGTGGGGCATGTTTCTGGGCAGTCGGGGAGGGGGGGTGGCCCTAACAATCAAATGTCCCTGATGATCCTAGAGTTTTAAAGCTGCTGCAATAGTCTAATCCTTCAGTTCAGTCCTGCCGCAGTTTGTCTCTGCCACTGACCCACAAGTCTTTGGTATTGGCGTATGGCTCCTGAGACTTGCAAGTGGGCCCCTCTTCCAGGCTGTGCACCCCAGGTCCTCTGTTGAGGGATGACTGTGCTATGTCACAGGTGAGTGCCGTCCCCCCAGGGCAGTTCTGGGCTGCTCGGCTGTGTAGGGAGGCTCCCAGTCTGCTCAAATGATGGCTGAATGGGGCTTTGTTAATTCACACTGCTCCACCTTCCCAGCTCTGGGACATTCAGCTGAGGTTGCAGGGAAGGCTAATGTCCACGCCCAGTTTTGTGGTGTGTGCCTGTTATTTGAAGCACTTCCGTCACACTGGGTTGTCTGGGGCAGCTCTGGGCTATGGGGCTGGCGATGGGCAGGAGTGTTTCCTGTCCACCAGGATGGTGGCTTTGAGCGGACACCCCCCTTTTCTTCGGAAGTTGTGTTGTTTAGTGAATTTTCTCAGCCACTGGATTATTGCCTTTTGTCTCAGAGCTCTCTTAGTTCTGCTCTTGACTTGACGTGCCCAAATTGCAATTCTTTGAAGCTTTCTGTATTGAGCTTCTTAGAGTAATTGTTTTAGAAAAAGCAAAAAGGATTTTAAAAAACAAACAAACAAAAAAAAAAAAACGGCCCTCCTCAGAGATCTAATGGGTTATTGAAATGCTAATAGACAAAGCAACCAGGGCCATTAAGGAAAGGTGCACAGGGCAGAGAGATCAGCTTTGCTTCGGGATTTGCATATGCGCCTCAAGGCCTGAGCTCCGCCCTTCCCCTTTCTGTGTTCACCAGAACTCCAAAAATCCTCTGCTTTTATTTTGGAGTTTTTCGTGTTGTTTTTTTTCTATGCCTGTCTCCTCTCTGCTGGGCTGGCTGCTCTCAGAGTCTCTGGTGTCTGGTCTCAGTCTATCTATGGTTGGAGTTTGAATCAGTAGAATGAGTTTCCGATAAGAGCAGCCACTGCAGTTCTCCCTTCTCCTTCCCGGAGCTGACAGCCCCTCCTCCCCCGGGACTGAGCCTGGCAGGGAGGGGCGCGGGTCCCCTGGCCGCAAAAACTTACAGATTTCACTGATCTCAGCAGTTCCACATTTTCATGAGTGTTGTATGAAGTATGCCCAAAGACAGATTGCTCTGTGGTGTCCAGTCCACGCAGTTCCTGGCTTTTTACCTACTTTCCTGGAGGAGTAACTAAAACTTACAGCTCACCAGTCTGCCATCTTGCCCCGCCTCCCCCACAACATTTCAAACAAAGCAATGGATTAAGGAAAACAAATAACCTAAAATAACTACTTTGCTTCCAATATGTTCCTACCATACCCCAAGAAAATTAATAAACCATGTCCAAACAGAGGAGTAAGAAAAACAAATAATCTAAAATAACTACATTGCTTCCAACATGTTCCTACCATACCCCAAGAAAATTAACAACCCCTAAGAAAACAAAGGAATAAGACAAAAAAAAAACCTAAAATAACTCTATTGCTTCCAACATGATCTTCCTATATCCAAGAAAGTTTACAAACCATAATCATTCCTGAGCATTCCCATAACATTGAGATTACCCTCCATAGTTTATGTGTTCTTATTAGATTATCATTCCCCCTCCACTAATTGGTATCTCTAGGTCCCCTACATTCTACAGTATAAAACATTGTACATTTTTCACAGAATTCACGTTAGTGGTAACAAACAATACATCTCTTTTTGTGCCTAGCTTATTTTGCTCAGCATTATGTCTTTTTTTTTTTTTTTAATCTTCATTTTATTGAGATATATTCATATACCACGCAGTCATACAAAACAAATCGTACTTTCGATTGTTCACAGTACCATTACATAGTTGTACATTCATCACTCAAATCAATCCCTGACACCTTCATTAGCACACACACAAGAATAACAAGAATAATAATTAGAGTGAAAAAGAGCAATTGAAGTATAAAAGAACACTGGGTACCTTTGTCTGTTTGTTTCCTTCCCCTATTTTTCTACTCATCCATCCATAAACTAGACAAAGTGGAGTGTGGTCCTTATGGCTTTCCCAATCCCCTTGTCACCCCTCATAAGCTACATTTTTATACAACTGTCTTCGAGATTCATGGGTTCTGGGTTGTAGTTTGATAGTTTCAGGTATCCACCACCAGCTACCCCAATTCTTTAGAACCTAAAATGGGTTGTCTAAAGTGTGCGTAAGAGTGCCCACCAGAGTGACCTCTCGGCTCCTTTTGGATTCTCTCTGCCACTGAAGCTTATTTCATTTCCTTTCACATCCCCCTTTTGGTCAAGAAGATGTTCTCCGTCCCACGATGCCAGGTCTACATTCCTCCCCGGGAGTCGTATTCCACGTTGCCAGGGAGATTCACTCCCCTGGGTGTCTGATCCCACGTAGGGGGG
Organism: Choloepus didactylus; assembly: GCF_015220235.1. Lineage (NCBI taxonomy): Eukaryota > Metazoa > Chordata > Mammalia > Pilosa > Megalonychidae > Choloepus > Choloepus didactylus. Next base: position 165,717,658 of record NC_051309.1, on the reverse strand, counting down.
AGGGCAGTGATTTCACCTTTCAAGTTGGCTTAGCTAGAGAGACAGGGGGTGGCAAATTGTGTGTACATGTTGTTAGCTGAGGTCCTATAGGGCTACTGTCTGTCTTCTTTCCGCTCTCATAGTGTAAACAAGGTTTCCTTTTCATGGCATATTTAATGCCATGTTTTTTGCATTTGGGGGCCTTTTGTTGGTGAGTTCACCATTTAAAATGTCCCTCAGGTATAGTGGTGAAGTGCTCTCTGATGTTCCTAAGCACAAGAAGACTGTGATGTGCCTTATAGAGAAAATACACATATTAGATAAGCGTCATTCAGGTGTGAGTTATAGTGCTGTTGGCTGTGAGTTTTATGTTAATGAATGAACAGTATATATTAAATCAGGTATCTTTAAAAGAAAACACACATAAAAGAAAGTTATATGTTGATTGGTTAATGAAAATGTTGTCACCAGACACTGGTCCTGGGAGCATTGGTTCTTTATTTGCTAGTTCATTGTTCATCAAGATTCTGTAGAACATAAGTACCGTGAATAATAAGAATTACTACACTAGAACTAAAAAAGACAAAATAATTCATTGGAAGAGAAGATGGGAAAGTATTGCACTCTTTCCCTTCCCCTACCTCAGCTTGGTTAACAAAATATAAATGAGGAGTATTGCTCCAGAGATATTTTTTTATTTCTTATTTAAAATTTATATACTATTTATACTGTTTATAGATACTGACCTAAAAACTCATGCACACCCTAAACTGCTACTATGACAAGGACAACAACAGATACTATATTGCCTCTACTACTATTACTTTTATCCACATGTAGATTTTTTAGGTATTTTCTTTTTGGTTACCATGGGGATTACATTTAACATAAAATCTAATTATAATTTAGTTTGTATTGATACCAATATCAATAGACTATACACATTCTGTTCCTGTTTCTCATGTCCCTCCCCTTTATGTTGTTCCTGTCACAAATTATGTATTATACATCGTATGCCCAGTAACATAAATTTATGATTGTTTTTTAATGCATTTATATTTTAATCCTTATGAGAAGTAAAGCCATATAAGAAGTTGTGACAAACAAAAAATTCAATAACACTGGCACTTATATTTACCCATGTAATTACCTATACCAGAAGTCTTAATTTCTTTATACAGCTTTGAGTTACATGTCCTTTCAACAAGAAGGAATCCCTTTATCATTTCTTGTAGGACAGGTCTGGTGGTAATTAACTCACTTAGCTTTTGTTTTTCTGGAAATGTCATAATTTTTCCCTCATTTTTAAAAGACATTTTTGCCAGATATATTATTACTGGTTGACAGTTTCCTTTCAGCACTTTAAACGTCTTATCCCATTGCCTTATGACCTCCATGGTTTGTAATGAGAAATCAGACATTAATCTTATTAAGGAATCCTAGTATGTGATGCTTCTCTCTTCCTGTTTTCAAGATTCTCCTTTTATCTTTGTATTTTGACAAGTTATTTGTAGTGTGTGTTGGTGTGGATTGCTTTGAATTTATGCTGTTTGGAGTTTGTTGAGCATCTTGATTTGTCTGTTCATGGCTTTCATTAGATTTGGGAATTTTTTAGCCATTATTTTTCAAAATTTTTTTCTGCTCCTTTCATTCTCTTTCTGGAACTCCTGTGATGTGTATATCTGTATACTTGGTGGTATCTCACAGGTTCCTTAGGCTCTGTCCGTTTTTCTTCATTCTCTTTTTTTCTGCTCCTTAGAATGAATAGTTTCAATTGCCTTATCTTCGAGTTTGATGATCTTTCCTTCTGACTGCTCCAACTGCTGTTGAACCCCTCAGTTGAATTTTTCATTTTAATTATTAGGCTTTCCAGCTCCAGAATTTCTGTTTGGTATCTCTTTATGATTTCTATCTCATTTTTGAAATTCTCATTTTGTTCATATGTTCTTTTCCTGATTTCCTTTAGTTCTTTGTCTGTGTTTTCCTTCAATTCAATGATCCTATTTGAGAGAGTTGATATAAGATGTTTCATTAGTATCTTCAGCAACTGGGCTTCCTCCAGAATAGTTTATATCAAATTCTTTTGTTCCTGTAACTTGGCCATATTTTCCAAGAGAGCCAAAACTGAAGGTAGCAGTCTCCAGGATCCCCAGATTGACCTCTACTTACAATACCCAATTTTTTTTAATGCAATTTTTTTTAATTTTTTTATTGTTCATTTTATTGAGATGTATTCAAATACCATGCAGTCATATAAAACAAATCGTACATTTGATTGTTCACAGTACCATTACGTAGTTGTACATTCATTACCAAAATCAATCCCCGACACCCTCATTACCACACACACAAAAATAACCAGAATAATAATTAAAGTGAAAAGGAGCAACTAAAGTAAAAAAAGAACACTGGGCGCCCTTGTCTGTTTGTTTGTTTGTTTGTTTGTTTCCTTCCCCCACCTTTCCACTCATCCATCCACAAACTAGACAAATGGGAATGTGATCCCTATGCCCCCCCCAACCCCACTGTCCCCCCTCATAAGCCACATTTTTATACAATTGTCTTCAAGATTCATGGGTTCTGGGTTGTAGTTTGATAGTTTCAGGTATCCACCACCAGCTACCCCAATTCATTAGAACCTAAAAAGGGTTGTCTATATTGTACGTAAGAGTGCCCACCAGAGTGACCTCTCGGCTCCTTTTGGAATCTCTCTGCCACTGAAGCTTATTTCATTTCCTTTCACATCCCCCTTTTGGTCAGGAAGATGTTCTCCATCCCACGATGCCGGGTCTACATTCCTCCCCGGGAGTCATATTCCACATTGCCAGGGAGATTCACTCCCCTGGGTGTCTGATCCCACATAGGGGGGAGGGCAGTGATTTCACCTGCCAAGTTGGCTTAGCTAGAGAGAGAGGGCCACATCTGAGCAACAAAGGGGCATTCAGGAGGAGGCTCTTAGGCACAATTATAGGGAGGCCTAGCCTCTCCTTTACAGGAACCGTCTTCCAAAGGGCAAATTCTGTGGTAGAGGGCTCAATCCATCAAACCACCAATCCCTTATGTCTGTGGGCATGTTAGCAACCATCGAGGTAGGGCAGGCCAATACCCCTGCATTCTCCACCAGCTCCTCAAGGGGGCTCTGCATATTTTTTTCCTTATTTTTTTTTTAAACTTTTTTTTTTCTAAATCAACTGTATGAAAAATAAAAAAAAAAATAAAAAAAACATACAATAAAAGAACATTTCAAAGAGACCATAACAAGGGAGTAAGAAAAAGACAACTAACCTAAGATAATTACTTTACTTCCAATGTTTTCTTTCTCTACCCCAAGAAAGTAACCTAATATAGCAACATTTCTGTGAACTTGGTCCTACTATACCCATCAGAAATTAACAGACCATAGTCATTCCTGGGCATTCCCAGAACATTAAATTTACCCATGATAGCTTATCTGTTCTTCTTAGATTATTGTTCCCCCTTCCTTAATTACTCTCTGTTGCTAGTTCCCCTACATTCTACATTATAAACAATTTGTTTTACATTTTCGAAGTTCACATTAGTGGTAGCATATAATATTTGTCTTTTTGTGCCTGGCTTATTTTGCTCAGTAATGCAATTTTATTGAGGTATATTCACATGCCATACAATCATCCAAAGTCAGTTGTTCACAGTATCATCATATATTTGTGCATTCATCACCAAAATCAATTTTTTGAACATTTTCATTACTCCAAAAAATAAGAATAAAAATAAAAAGCAAAAAAGAACCAAAACATCTCATACTCTCCCTCCTCCCCTTATTATTCATTTACTTTTTGTCCCCCTTTTTTCTATTCATTTGTTCATACACTGGATAAAGGGAGTGTGAGCAACAAGGTTTTCACCATCGCACAGTCACACGGTATAAACTATATAGTTATACAGTTGTCTTCAGGAATCAAGAATACTGAATTGCAGTTCAACAGTTTTCAGGTATTTCCTTCTAGCTTTTCTTGTACACTAAAAACTAAAAAACAATGTCTATGTAATGTGTAAGAGTAACCTCCAGACTGACCTCTTGACTCCACTTGAAATCTCTCAGCCACTGAAACTTTATTTTGTTTAATTTCTCTTCTCCCTTTTGGTCAAGAAGGCTTCCTCAATCCCATGATGCCGGGTCCAGGCTAATCCCCCGAAGTCATGTCTCACGTTACCAGAGAGATTTATACCCCTGGGAGTCATGTCCCATGTAGCGGGGAGGGCAGTAATTACCTGCTGAGTGGGCTTAGAGAGAGACAGGCCACATCTGACCAACAAAAGAAGTTCTCTGGGGTGACTCTTAGACACCATTATAAGTAGGCTCTCCTTTGTAGTAACAAGCTTCATAAGGGCAAGCCCCAAGATCAAGGACTTGGCCCACTACAGTGGTATTCCCAGTGCTTGCGAAAACATCAGGAATTCCCCAGGTGGAGAAGTTTAATGTTTTCACATTTTTCCCCAGGCTCTCAAGGGGGCTTTGAAAATACTTTTTATTCTCTGCCCAGATTACTCTGGGATGTAAGGGGGTTTCATGCTACCCTGTATAAACCAACCAGATCTTGCCCCCTATTCTAGGTTCTATGTAATTATGGTGTTTGAATAAACTGACCGTTCAAGTTCAATTATATAGTGTGCCCCAGAAAATATAGATTTTGCACCAAAGAAACATCTCTTCCTTTGGTCTCACACAGATGTTGAAGTTTTAAAACACAGTCAATATCATCCTTTTCCCTTTAGTCTGGTTTACCTTAGTTCTAATCAAGTCCATTTTGTTCATATCTCGAATTGAAGTCTGATCTCTTTTTCAGCTTTTTTAACATTTGCTGTATGGGATAATGCTGACATTCATAGCTGCTGAACTCTGGCTCTGAGTCTCAGGTGTCACACAAATACACAGTTACAGGTACTGACCAGGTTATACATAAACAGCTCAGCATCTCAGAATTTAGAGATAACCATTACAACTCATTAACAGATGTGACTGCTGTAAGAGATTACAATCTGGGAACCTTTACAATAAGCCTTCCCCTGATAACCTATGTCCTCAGATTTCTCACAGTTTGCACATTATAGTTAGTCCATATTAGTGAGGTGTTACAGTGTTTGTCTTTTCAATTCTGGCTTATTTCACTGGACATACTGTCCTCCAGTTCCATTTACCTTGGTGCATACCTCACGACTTCATTTCTTCTTGCCACCACTTGGTATTCCATTGTATGTATATACCACATTTGACCATTCCGTTTATCAGTCATTGTAACCTTAGGCCACCCCCATCACAAATGCAAATTGTGAATAAGGCTGCCATAAACACCAGTGTGCAATGTCCACTCATGTCTCTGCTCTCAGTTCTTCCAGGTATATACCCAATGACAGCATTGCAGGACCGTGTTGCAACCCCATAGTTAGCTTCCCGTGGAACCACCACACTGCCCTCCAGCTGGGCTACGCCATTCTGCTTCCCTTCCAACAAGGAATAAGTACATCCCTCTCTCCAGTTTTCTCCAGCACTTGAATCCTTCTGTTTATTTTTTAACAGTTTTACTTACACACCATAGAATCCACCCTAAGTAAACAATCAATGATTGTTTACCTAGGTACAATCATGTAATTATGCATTCACAACCTTAATCTATATAAGGACATTTCCATCTCTTCCCCACAGAAGGAGTTAAAGGAGAAACAAAAGTGAAGAATAAAAATACAAAAGATAAAAAATAAAATAAAAATAAATTACAAAGAAAAGGTCAGACAACATCACCACCACCAAGAATTCCGTGTCACTCCCTTATATCCCCCTCTTAAAAACATTTAGCTTTGATATATTGCCTTTGTTACAATTAATGGAAGCATTTCAAGTTTGTATCTTCTTCACAAACTCTCTCAGTGTCTGTCTGTCTGAAAATATTTTAAATTCTCCCTCATTTTTGAAGGACGGTTTTGCTGGATATAGGATTCTTGGTTGGCAGTTTTTCTCTTTCAGTGTCTTAAATATATCGCACCATTGCCTTCTCACCTCCATGGTTTCTACTGAGCAACTATGGACTCTAGTTTGCATTGAGTGTATTTTTTCCCCTATACCTTTCCATTTTCAACACCTTGCAATGTTGACATTCATTTGCTTTCCCTCATTTGAAAATATTCTTGTATTTGCACATTTAATCACCATCGTTGTCCATTCTAGGTTTCATTTCATTATACAATCCCAGTCTTTATTTACTATCTTTCCTTCTGATGTCATATATGGCCCTAGCCTTCCTCTTTCTACTGTACTCACACTTATCTTTGTTCAGAGAACTTACAGTATTGTGCTGTCCATTTCTGGATCTATACAATCAATCCTGTTGAACCTTCTGTACTCCTTCAGCATAAATGCCCGATCTCTAACCTCTCTATCTCCTGGTAACCTGTGTTCTCAGCTCTCAAATTTCACTCATCATTATTAGTCCATGTTAATGAGACCATAGAGTTTCCATCCTTTTGTTTCTAGCTAGTTTCACTCAGTGTAATGTCTACTGTTTACCATTTTGTCTTTTGGATTTTATATGTCATATATTACTTTATTTTTACTTTTCCCTGCTCTCTCTTTTTACCCTTACTGATAGTCTTCATTTCTACACTCTTCTCCAAACGTCTCACTCCTGTCTTTTCCTATCTGCCTATAGTGCTCCCTTCAGTATTTCTAGTAGAGCAGGTATCTTCTTCACAAACTCTCTCAGTGTCTGTATGTCTGAAAATATTTTAAATTCTCCCTCATTTTTGAAGGACGGTTTTGCTGGATATAGGATTCTTGGTTGGCAGTTTTTCTCTTTCAGTGTCTTAAATATATCATACCATTGCCTTCTCACCTCCATGGTTTCTACTGAGCAATCTGCATATGGTCTTATCAAGCCTTATTTGTATGTGATGGATCGCTTTTCTCTTGCTGTTTTCAGAATTCTTTCTTTGTCTTTGACATTTTATAATCTGATTTTAACATGTCTTGGAGTTGGTGTACTCAGATCTATTCTATTTGGGGTACACTGTGCTTCTTGGATCTGTAATTTTGTGTCTTTCGTAACAGATTGAAAATTTTCAGTGATTATTTCCTCCATTTTTTTTTTTTTTTCTGCCCTTTTCCCCTTCTTCTTCTGGAACACCCATGGCATAGATATTCGTGCGCTTCATGTTGTCATTCAATTCCCTGAGACCCTGCTCATATTTTTCCATTCTTTTCCCTGTCTGTTTTTTGTGTATAGGATTTCATATGGCCTATCCTTCAGTTCACGAATCCTTTCTTCTGCCTCTTCAAATCTGCTGTTGTATGCCTCCATTGTGTTTTTCATGTCTTCTATTGTGCCTTTCATTCCCATAAGTTCTGCCTATTTTTTTTAAACTTTCAAGTTCTTCCTTATGTTTCCCAATGACTTCCTTATGTCCTTCATCTCTTTTGCCCCATCTTCTCTCAATTCGTTGATTTGATTTTTGAATTGATTTAGATTTGCTTGATTAGTAATTAGTTGTTTCAATTCCTGTATCTCTTGAAGTGTAAGTTTGTTCCCTTGACCGGGCCATATCTTCATTTTTCCTAATGTGATTCGTAAATTTTTGTTGTGTAGGCATCTGGTTTCCTTGATTACCCCAATCAGATTTTCCTAGGCAAGATGGGCCCAGGTCTCAGGAGGAGGCTGTATTCAGTATCAGGTTTCCTTGAGGGTGAGGCCCAGCATATTGTCAGACTTCCCTGTGCTGCCTCTAGATTCTGTGCTTTTCCTATCCTGCTCAGCAGGTGGTGCTTGTCAGCCCACAGCTCCCCACTAGTGTAAAGAGGTGCGGTGTATTTAATTCTCAGTGGACCCCAGGCCCTGGGATCTGAGTTCTCTGAGAGAGAGCCGCCATATAAGCTGCCCCCTCCCCCTTTTCATAGGGAAGATAGGCCCTTTAGGCAATTGTGTCCTACACTTGAGTTTTTCCTTTTACTCTCTGTCTTAACTCCACCCTTGCCTGGGTCATTGCTGACAATTGAAAATGCCTGAGGCTTTCTCGAATGAGCTAGTTAGAATGAGAGAAAACAAAAATGGAAAAAAGCAAGAAGTCCCCTTTTCAGAACCAGTCCCCAGCCCTCCAGTTCACCAGTCGTGAACCAGAATTGGTACCCTTTTCTGTGTGCCCCTTTTCTTGGGTCACAGCCCTTTTCTAGTATTCTGATCTAAGTGGTCTCCAAAAGCCTCTGTTTTTATTTATTTATTTATTTATTTATGTTTATTTTATTTTATTATTATTTTTTTCTGACAGCCCTGCCTCCTCTCTGCCAGGATAGCCTCTAGGTTCCTTTCCTGCTTGCTCTGAGTTTATCTGTGCTTGTAGCCTGTATTCAGTAGTCAAAATTTGTTAATTAAAACCACAATTAGAGCTTGGTTGAGTTACATTCCCTTGCTCCTGGCAGGGACTGCTTCTTTTTCCCTCAGCAAAGGTTTGCAATTCAGCCTGCTGTGCCAGTGGGGAGGGGTTCCAGCTCCGCTGTTTGGGGAGCTTTATTTACAGCTCTATGCTGCAATTTTAGCTGTTCCACCCATTCCTTACTGGTGTACGATGTTGTTTGGTCACAGATGTCCCCCCCATCAGTCGTTCCAGGCTATTTTCTAGTTGTTCCTGGTTATTTACTAGTTGCTCCAGGGACTAAGTAAATTCCAAAACTCCCTATGCCACCATCTTGACCCACCTCACAACACCCAATTTTTGGAGAATGAGTTTTCTCTGCCTGTTCTGGCCCCTGCCAGCCACTCCCAGAATCCAGGCAATGGTTCTGTACTTGCTGTAGTGGTGTGGAACTGAGGAATTGGGGGCTGCTTATGGGTTCACATACAGCTTTACTTAACGAAAGCTGAAAGTTCTGCAACCTTTCCCTTCACTTGGCATTCCTATAGTTGTTTTGAGTGTCCACTCTGGTTCCAGAATCACCACATAGTTAATTCCAATCTCTTTTTTCAGCTCATGCATTTTGCTGGTGGGGGGAGCGTTCTGTGGAACTTCACATCTGCCTCATCCCTTTTTCTGGCTGAATAGTATCCCATAACATCTTTATACCACAATTTGTTTATCCATTCATCCATTCATGGACATTTGTGCTCTTTCTGCTTTTTGGCTGTTGTGAATAGTGCTGCTATGAACATGCACATTGCATGTATTTGTTTGAATACTGATTTCCAATTCTTTGGAGTATATACCTAGGAGTGGAATTGCTGGGTCATATGGTAATTCTATGTTTAATTTTTGGAGGAACCACCAAACTGTTCTACAGTAGCTGGAGCATTTCCATTCCCACCAGCAATGTATAAGTGTTCCAATTTCTCAACACCTTTGCTAACACTTGTTATTTTCAATGTTTTTGATTATAGCCATTCTAGTGGGTACAAAGTGGCACCTCATTGTATTTTGATTTGCATTTCCTTTATAACTAATGACATTGAGCATCTTTTCTTGTGCTTTTTGGACATTTGTATATCATCTTTGTTGAAATGTCTGTTCAAGTGTTTTGCTCTTTTTTAAATTTAAGTTTTCTTATTGAATTGTAAGAGTTCTTTGTAAATTCTGGATGTGAAATCTTTATCAGATATAGGATTTGGATATTTTTTTTTCTCATTCTATGGATTGTCTTTTCATTTTCTTAATAATGTCCTCTGATGTGCAGAAGTTTTAAAATTTTGATGAAGTCCAATTTATCTGTTGGCTTTTGTTGCTCATACAACATTTAATAATCTATTGCCCAATTCAAGATCATGAAGACTTTACTTTATGTTTTATGATTTTAGTTCATAAATTTAGTTTTTTTATCCATTTTTAGTAAATATTTACAGATAGTGTGAGGTAGAGGTCCAGCTTCATTTTACTGCATGTGGCTATCCAGTTATCCCTGCACCATTTGCTGGAAAGCTGATTCTTTTCCCTTGAATGTTCTTTGCACCTTTGTTGAAAATTAATAGGCCATAGACGTATGGGTTTATGTCTAGACTTCTATTCTGTTGTTCTGTATGTCTATCCAATGCTAGCACTCCACAGTTTTGATTACTATAGCTTTATGGCAAGGTTTGAAATTGGGAAAGAATAGTCCCCCAACTTGTTTTTTGTTTTTTCTGTATTATTTGGCCTATTTGGAGCCCCTTGCTATTCCATATGAAATTGAATATTCACTTTTCCATTTCTGCAAAAAGACCATTGGAATTTGATGGTGAGTACGATGAATCTGTAGTGCTCTGGGAAGTAGTGACATCTTAATATTAACTCTTCCAATATATGAATATGGGTTCCTTTCCATTTAGTTAGGTTTTCTTTAATTCAGTAATGATTTGTAGTTTTCTGTGTACAAGTCCTTCACATCTGTGGTGGTTTGGATGTATTATGTTCCCCAAAACACCATGTTCTTCAATGCAATCTTGTGGAGACAGATTGATTAATCTTTTTGATTAGGTTGTGACCTCTTGGTTGGATGTTTCCGTGGAGATGTGACCTACCCAACTGTGGGTAATACCTCTGATTGGATTATTTCCATGGAAGTGTGGCCCCACCCATTCAGCATGGGTCTTAATTAAATTACTGGAGCCCTGTGAGTGCTTAGACAGATGGAGCTCAGTGCTGCAGCCAAGAGAGGCATTTTGAAGATGGCCATTGAAAGTAGACTTTTGCTAGACCAGAGTTGGCCTGGGAGAAACTAATATGCCTAGAGAGAATTTGTCCTGGGAGAAAGCCATTTTGAAACTAGAACTCCAGAGCAGATGCCAGCCATGTGCCTTCCCAGCTGATGGAGGTTTTCCCAATGCCATTGGCTATCCATCAGTGAAAGTACCCTATTTTTGATTCCTTACCTTGGACACTTTATGGCCTTAAGACTGTAACTTTGTAACCAAATAAGCTCCCTTTATAAAAGCCAACCCATTTCTGGTATTTTGCATAACAGCAGCATTAGCAAACTGTAACAGTATCTTTGCTTAAATTTATTCCTAGATTTTTATTCTTTTAGTTGCGGTTGTAAATGGATTTTTTTTTTTTAATTTCCTTTTCAGATTGTTCATTGCTGTTGTACAGAAATACTGCTGTTTTTTTGTGTGTGTTGATCTTTTACACCACCACTTTGCTGAATTTGTTTATTAGTTTTTCTTGTAGATTCTTTGGGATTTTCTGTATGTAGGATCACATCATCCATTAATATAGAAAGTTCTACTTCTTTTTCAGTTTGGGTGCCTTTTATTTCTTTTTTGTGCCTAATTGCTCTGGCTAACACTCCTAATACAATGTTGAAGAGTTGTGGTTAAAGTGAGCATTCTTATCTTGTTCCTGACCTTAGGAAAGCTTTCAGTCTTTTGCTGTTTAGTATGATATTATCTGTGTTTTCTTTAATGTGCTGTTGGATTTGATTTGCTAGTATTTTGCTGAGGATTTTTTGCATCTATATTCATAAGGGATATTGGTCTATAATTTTCTTGTGATACCTTTATCTGACTTGGCTGTTAGAGTTATGCTGGCCTCAGAATGAGTTAGGAATTTATATCCTCCTCTTCACTTTTTTTGAAAGTGTTTTAGCAGGCTTGGTATTAATTCTTTGGCTGTTTAGTAAAATTCACCAGTGAAACCATCTGGTCCTGGACTTCCTTGTGTTGGGAGGTTTTTGATTACTGATTCCATCTCTTTATTGATATCTTCTGTTTCTTTTTGAGTAAGTTTTGGTAATTTATGTATTTCTAGGAATTTGTCCATTTTATCTAAATTATTAGTTTATTTTTATTCAATTGTTTATAATATTTTTATACTATCCTTTTCATTTCTGTAAGGTTGGTAGTAATGTCCTCCATTTCATTTCTGATTTTTGTTATTTGTGCTCCCTTTCTTTTTTCTTTATCACTTGAGCCAGTGGGTTGTTAATTTCATTGATTTTTTCAAAGTGCCAACTTTGGGTTTTGTTGAGTCTCTGTATTTTTCTATTCTTTATGTCATTTATTGCTACTGTAATGTTTATTATTTCCTTCTTTCTGCTCATGTTGGGTTTAATTTGCTCTTTGTTTTCTTGTTTTTGTTTGTGTGTGGTTTGTGATGTTTTATTTTGCTCCTTTGGATGGACCATCGTTTCCTCTTTTTTTCTATGCCTTATAATCTTCTGTTGCACAGTGAACATTTTTATATTTTAATATATTAACTGTGGAATTCAGTACCTGAGGTGTCTGTTCCTTAAGCTTGTATCCAGCTAGCATTATAATTGAGATTCCCTTGAATGCTAGGACTTAACAAAGCCAAACTAAACCAAAAAGTATACTTCACAGCCTTTGCAGATTGGCTCTGTGTTAGCTGGTGATTTCCTTCAGAGCTTAGCCATCCTAACAGTCAACTCAAAGAACAACCTTAGGTGAAAGTATAGGGCCCTCTCTGATCCTTTCTTTGCACATGTCTTACCCAGGATACGCACACGTGGCCTTAGGCATTCCCTCATTTACTTGAATCTGAGTTTGCATGTTAACTCTTCCCCCTAGGAAACACTCTTTCCTCTGTGTCCCAGGCACTCTGTTGTATACCCCAGTCCTCTGTGATTTGATTGTTTCTTATAGGGAATTTGCTGCCTGCAAGCTGCTTTTGTATGTTGGGCAAGTTCTGGGACAGCAAGCTGGAGACACATCTCCTGGTTCAGTCCTAGCTGCCACCAGACAGATCAGTACATATAACCATGCACCCCAGTATGCATTTATAACCCTTCAGCTGTTTTCCAGAGCTCTGAGAAATATGGCTTTATCAGTTTTTGCTTATTATTTAAAAATTCTTTTGGGGTACAGAACCCTGTAGTATCCCATTCTCCCATCTTGGTGACTTCAGCCTCTGGACTACACTTGTATCACTGACCCTGTTCCTGATCTTTGAGAAGTTAGAGAATGGTTTTGTAGCGTCCTAAAAGCAATTGGAAGTGTTCCCTTCCCCCATATCATGTTGGGTTTGTTTTCAGTTTGGGAAAATAGTTATTCTAAAGTAGTACCCACATTGAGCAAATATTGGTAAGAGCAGATTGTGTAATAGCTAATAAGAGTAACATATTAAGTACTCACTATGTGCCCTATACATCTTTTAAATATTTTACATGTATTATCTCTCATTCAATCCTCACAACAATCCTGTGAGGTAGAGGCATAATTTTAGATCCCCTTTTGCAGAGGCAAACTGAGATTTTAAAGACACTGTATAATTTTTCCAAGATTGCATAGCCAGCTAGTGGTATAAGTGAACTAGGATTTGGACTAATGTAATCTAACTACTGAACTTGGTCCTTTAACCACTACATTTTACAGCCCAAATTCCATGAAGTTTCACTATCAGTTTGGCCTTGACTGAATGCTGAAATTATCCATTTCTTAATTTAGTTCTTTGTTGATATTACTTTTATTCCTTATTCTTACCTCAGATATAAAACCATTAGCTTTGTTGGAGCCAGTAATGACATATCTTTGACTACAACACTGTGTGATTTTTACTGCCCTGGGATTCTGATTCAGAAAGATAAGAGAGGTTCAGAAGGACAGTGTACTAGAGTTTGTATTAGACAGGTATTGTTTGCGAGCCAGGTATTGTATCACAGTTTCTGACCCTCATCTTTGAAGTAGAATCCACATCATAGGTTTGTTTTGATAGCAAAATCAGGTTTCATATTTAAAACATTTAGTAAGGCCTGGCACAAAGTAAGTTTCAGTTAGAGGTAATAGTTGTTATTTTGCTGCTGTGTTGAGAATTGATATGGAAGCGAGATGAAAACTGATAGTTTTTTGGGTTAGAGTTTACAGAATTTGATTCAGATGTTTTTCCTAAAATCTTATGAATTCAGACTGTGGAAATACATGTAGTCAAATGTAAGTATAGAGTTGTGTTTACAGATTCAATGATAAGTTTAACAGCACTTTGTAACTAATAAGCAAAAGCAGTTAGAGTGTGAGCATGAATCTGTGGTTATCAGGAAGAAGTGGGGTATTGCTACAAATCAGTGAGACCTTGTAGTCTTCAACAAGAGGCCTAGGACAAAATCTCATATGATTTCTTTTGTTTTGCTGGGAGCGCCTAAAAGCATTTTTTTTTTATTTTTTTGCCAGGGTCCAGACAGTGTCTGTGGCTATGATTGGAGAAAAGGCAACGTTTAGGGGTCTGGGAGAAAGAAAGTGGTAACTGTCTTGAAAAGGGGCTTTTGTATGAAAGGAATAGTCCATTATGGTATCGTGTCATTGTCACTTGTGCCTTTTTTCTTTTGTTGCTGCAAGACAGCTTGGCTTAGTAGAATGAACATAAACCTTGTTTCAGACAATTCTGAGTTTCAAACATGGAACTGAAACTTACTAAATGTAAATTTTTGGACAAGTTATGTTAACCTGTTTTGTAAAATGGAAATAATGATTTTAGGATTCTGGATTAAATGAATATGTTCAGCGATACCTAGCAATACCTAACAATTAGTTGGTCTGTAATGGACATTCTGAATATTTGCTGATTGATGAATTCAGTGGAAACATACTAATTTCAATATAAAACAGGCTCCTTAATCAATAAAATTTCCTGCTAATATTTTGGTTTCTTTATCTTGAGTAGCTGAATTTCTCAGTGGAACTAAAGAAGGCATGTTTTTATGGCTTTCTAATTTTCTTGTTGCTGCTGCTGTTGTTATTATTTTGAGTTAGAGCTCTAGTTTTGTCTGGTTAAGAAGGAGTAACTTCAGAATGAAGGAATCCTGTCAAAAAAACTCAGTGATATTGAGGAAATATTCCTTCTAACAAATCTGAAAATCATTGATTTTGGAGAGTGGTGATGACCACTTTTATTGTCTTCTTAATTATTTGAATGGCTGAATACAGTGGTAAAATCCTTTAGTAGTCCTCATTGTGATGAGGAATTCAAGTTGTGACCAATCCACAATGCTTCCTCTTAGTTTTAGGTTAAGTGTACAATACAGTATTGTTGGTACTGAAGTTGAGGGTGTTTCAAAGTTTGAGAGTGTTTTACAAGTACTGCCTTGTTAGGTTTGTCCAGAAATACTGTTCTATAATCTGAAAAATTTTAAAAATTTCTTGCCTTTAAAATTATAGATCATTACGTAATGGATCTAGTTTATTGGCTTAATCATTATGACATTGTTGCTTTATTTGTACATAAATAGAGAATATCTTTAACAAAGTCATGGTATTTCCTACCATTTAAAAAAATAACTCTACTAAAAAAATGGAGTAAAAAACAGTTTAAGCAGATTATAATGTTCCTTGGTGGACAAATTAATGTTTTAGATTTTTTGGTTTTTTGGATTTTCTTGATGGTGATGGTTTTTTGGCTCCTTTGCTTTTCTGTCACCATAGTGTTGACACGTAAAGACATTGGTTGACAGAGATGGAGCCAGGCTAGAATGAAATTTATTTTACTTGGGTGCTACTTAACTGATGAATTATAATTAGTGTGTTAAGTTTCCTATGGCTGCCATAACAAATTATCGCAAACTGGGCAGCTTAAAACACCAGAAATTTATTCTCTCACAGTTCTGGAGACTAGAAGTCTAAAATCAAGGTTTTGGTAGGGTCACACTCCCTCTGAAAGCTCTAGGCAAGAATCCTTCCTTGCCTCTTTATAGTTTAGGGTGGCTCCCGGCAATCCTTGGCTTTCCTTTTCTTGTAGCTGCAGCCCTTCAGTCCCTGCCTTTGTCGTAACATTGCCTTCTGTGTCTCTGGTGTCTCCTCTTCTTTCTAGGGCATCAGTCAGTGGATATAGGGTCTACCCTAAACCCAGGGTGATTCTATCTCTAGGTTAATTTTCTCCTGAATGTTTCATACTATTTTGTGACATTTTGTAAGGGGAAGGGAAGAGTCATTGTATTCAGGACTTGTGCTTTCCAATTTCAGCATTTCTATGACACAAAGGAATAGAATAATAAAGGGAGGTGATTTACTTTACCAGATAGGATTATCAAAGGGTGGGCAAAGAAATATGTTAAGGAGGTTAAGAGAAGGAACATGATTTTCAAAGATACTGAGATGTAAGAGTATTGGGAGAGTACAAGTAGATCAGTATTGTTGGGTAATATGCAGTTTAAGACAAACGAATGTATATTGAAGTTGGATAGAGGTTGAAGCCATATCATGAATGGCTTGTGTACTATGCTTAGAAGTTAGGATTTTGCCTATGGAACAGTAGTTTTCAAAAGTTTTGCAGTCACTTAGGGGATGCTAATTCTCTCTGCTCACACACACCCCGCCCCCCCACTTCCATCTCCCAAGCTCTCCCTTTACCTGTTTAATTTTTTGCCTTCATTTGCACATGTAAAATGTTTGGAAACTGCCACTGAAGTGTTGACATTTGTATGTTCTGGAAGCAATTCAGAGGGTAGGTGAGAGGAGGGAAGAAAAAAGATAGGGAGATGACTAGTTGCTATACCAGGCAAGAGATAGTTAGTATCTGCTTAAACTGTACTAGAGAAGTAGTATTGATTGTAGAAATACTTAGGAGCTAGACTTAGCAGGTTTGATATGAATGGTGTCAGAAGTGTGGGGGCAGGGCAAAGGTAGTTTGTAACAAATGATGGAAACCTGGATGATGTCCAGATTTCTTGTCCTGTTTTTAAAACTTTCAGAAAAGTTCCAAGTACAGTACTAAAAATTTAGTTTGCCTCACAACCATTTGATAATAAATTGTACCATTACCCCTGAACACTTGAGTGTATGTTTCTTGTGAACAAGTAAGGACATTCTCCTGCATAACCACAATATAACCATTAAAAACAGGAATTTGGTATTGATGTATTAGAGCATCTGTTCCTCAGATCCCATTTGACTTTCACCAGTAGTCCACATAATGGCTTGTACAATAAAAGGATTTCATTCGGAATCATGTATTATATACACTAATCATGTATCTAGAACAGTTCCTTGTCTTACCTTCGCATTCACGCCTTAAAGCTTTTGAAGATTACAGGCCATTTTTTAAAAAATTTAGTATTATTTAGATATATTCACATACCATACAATCATCCACAGTGCAGTTTGTTCACAGTAACATCATGTATAGTTGTGTATTCATCACAATTAATTTTTGAACATTTTATTACTCCAAAAATATAAAAGTAAAAATAAAAAAGAATACAGTACCCAAAACATCCCATCTCCTCCTGCCTCCCCCATTTTTCATTTAAATTTTGTCCGCATTTTTCTACTCATCTGTCCATACACTGGATAAAGGGAGTGTCAGCCACAAGGTTTACAATCAAAGTCACACTGTGTAAGCTACATAGTTACACAGTTGTCTTCAAGAATCAAGGCTACTGGGTTGCAGCTCGACAGATTCAGGTATTTCCTTCTAGCTACTCCAATACACTAAAAACTAAAAAGGGATATCTATATAGCGTACAAGAATACCCTCCAGAATGACCTCTCAACTCCGTTTGAAATCTCTCAGCCACTGACACTTCATTTTGTTTCATTTCCCTTCCCCCTTTTGGTCATGACGACTTTCTCAATCCCACAATGCTGGGTCCAGGCTCATCCCCGGGAGTCATGCCCCACGTTGCCAGGGAGATTTACACTTCTAGGAGTCATGTTCCACATGGGGAGAGGGCAGTGAGTTTACCTGTACAAGCCACTCATTTTGTGCTATTACTTTTAATTTGGATTTGTGTAATGCTTCCTCATTAATAGATTTAGGTTATGCATTATTGGCAAGAATATCACAGAAATGATGTTGTAACATTCTCATTGCTTTGCTTTAGGTGGACATAATTTCAGCTTGTTCCATTTTTGATGTTCACTTTCAGCCTTTCTCAATCTTTTTAAACTACAGGACCACTAAAAATTAGTTTTTAGGTCTTGGGAACCCCTGTGTAAAATTATCATATCTACTGCTATTGGAACATTAGCTTGTTCAATAAATTGTAGATGTAATTTTTCATTGATAATTGCCAGTGCTCTTTTTCTGTTTATATTGGCCAACTTATTGGCCTCCTCTTTTTGTGTGGTTCCCCCTTCCTACAAAAGATATCAGCTCTAATGCAAGTCAGTAGTACATTTAGAGGAACCTCCCGTTTTCTCTCTTTTTTGAAACTCTACTGCTTTATCTTTTTGTTTTTAACCTTATCCAAGTAGGTGCCACAAATTTCTACTATACAAAATCCAAATTATATGTGGCATGTGCAAGAGTAGCCACTGTATGCTGCCCGCCCACATCCCCTAATTAAAACTAAGAATAACATTTTAGCCATCTTTTCTTGAATGTAAAGACACACCTCACTGTTAATTAAGCTAAGCTTACTTTTCTTGAAATTACTATCATATTTTCATAAGTTTTACAAAATCATAAGAAACATAATAAATTTTACTTAAGTAACTAGCTTAAGCCAAAATGAGACTTAATTTTTATTAATGTAGGCACAGCAGATTTAAATATAGGTTGTAAATTGATTTTAACTACTTTTATTTACAACATGAAAATTTATTGATGCTATTGAATAGTAAAGCTACTAATAAACATAAGCCAAAGCTATATGAATAAAAATATAGTTTAGATATAGGCACAATTTATACAAGACTTTGAAAAAAACATTTTCTTATTGAATGATCAGCCTGAAATGTAGGCCTAGCAGTTAAAAAACTACTTGTTTTATAGGCTTATATATGAATAATGTATTATTTTTTAATCTTAAAAATAAAAATATTTACTTCTTTAATGTTGAACTTGTGCTTTTTTTCCTTTCTAAATACACAATTCTGTATCAAACATGATGAGATTGAGCACATGCAGATTTCATTTTCAACTGAAATGAGACCATTTCTGATCTTACTCTTGATTTTTGTTGAATAAGTAAAAGGTTGTTCTTACATATGTGTAAGAAGTTGAAAACTGCAATATAATGTTCATTGTTTTCTTGTGAATAGCAGGATATTCTTTTCTTCACAGAAATCCAGAACTGTCTGGGGCAGATCAGTGAAATTCATCCTGAATGTATGATGAGACTACAGCTCTTCTTGTCTTTTCTCAGTTACAGTTCTCATGATCAGAGAAAGAGGGTCCTTTTTGTAGTTGCATACCTGTATTGAAAGGGAGAGAAAATCTATTCAGTTTTGTTCTGCAGCTTGTGTGGTTTCTAGTAAGACTTGAGACTTGCTGATGTGATATCCTTCTTCACTTTCAAGCCCAAGCAGCAGTGGAAACATTTCAAGATTTCCTTTTGTAACACAATGTTTTCCAAAAGCTGATTTTCCTTTTAAATCTTCTGAAGTTAACTGTTTTGTGATGTCTTCCAGAACTTTTAAAATTGCATCTCCAAAACAAACAAACAAACAAACAAACAAACAAAAAAAAAAAATTACATCTCCAAAAATTTTTTACACCAATACCATTGTTTGGGTGCTTTCTGGGTCATCTTAAGCCCTCTCAGAAGCAGATGTCAAGACAAGATATGGTGTGCAAGAGATTTATTGGAGGAAATCCCTATGAAGGATATAGGAAGAAGAAGCAAGAGTAGGCAGGCAGAGTTCTGATCGTTTCAGCCAGGCTGATGGGGAGTCTCAAGGGAGCAATCCCGGTTCTAGTACTTTCCCCATGTTAATGTTTGTTGGGAGAAGTCTGAGGAAGAATGGCCAGGTATGAATGTGGTGGTGGGTTCCAAGGTGATGTAGCTGGAGGCTGTCAGGCAACTCTGTTCCCCATCTCAAGCTCTGTTGCAGTGATATCTGAGTGGGGCACCACTATGGCCATCACACCCTCTTTATCCCATTCATATTTAGACACTATCCCTCTATACCGGATTGTATATATTATGCCCCCCAGAAAAAGCCATGTTCTTTGATGCAGTCTTGTGGGGGCAGACATACTAGTGGGGATTAAGTTGGAACGTTTGGGTTGGTTGGAACCTGGATTAGGTTGTTTCCATGGAAATGTGCCCCACCCAACTGTGGGTGATGACTCTGATTGGATAATTTCCATGGAGGTGTTACCCCACCCATTCAGGGTAGGTCTAAATTAAATCACTGGAGCCATATAAATGAGCTGACAAACAGAAGGAACTCAGTGCAGCTGAGAGTGACATTTTGAAGAGGAGCTACAGCCAAGAGGGACACTTGGAAGAAGCTGAGAGAGAGTAGCTGCAGATGAGAGACGGTTTGAAGACAGCCGTTGAAGCAGACTCTTGCTCCAGAAAAGCTAAGAGAGGACAAATGCCCCAAGAGTAACCAAGAGTGACATTTTGAAGAGGGGCTGTGGCCTAGAGAGGAAAGTCCTGGGAGAAAGTCATTTTGGAACCAGAACTTGGAGCAGACGCCAGCCACGTGCCTTCCCAGCTAACAGAGGTTTTCTGGACACCATTGGCCATCCTCCTGTGAAGGTACACTTTGTTGATGGACACTTTGTGGCCTTAAGACTGTAACTGTGTAACCAAATGAACCCCCTTTTATAGAAGCCAATCCATTTCTGGTGTTTTGCATTCCAGCAGCTTTAGTAAACTAGAACACCCTCCATGAGGACACCTTTCTTACCCTGCATCTAGTCAACACCCCCACTCAATAAGGATGTTCTCTTCACTCTGCTCTGCCTTTGACCTACTAGGCTTTCCCACTTTATGGTTCCCTTGTAGCCTTTCTCAGGCCAGGCTCTGACCCCCCTTGCTAGTCTGTCCTCTTCCTCCTACCATCTTCCCCATACCTCCCTCCTCACTGCTCTTGGACTGACCCCCACTGCTGAGCTGCTATTCTGCTTCCCACACATCCACCTAATTTGCTTGGCCCCATCTAATGTCTTTAGGACTGAATTGTTCAGGAAGGGAGAGAAGGAGGAGGAAGAACCATCAAAGTTGCTTAAATTTACAGCTGACTGATATATGGGTCCATTCATTGAGATAGAGAACACAGTAGGAGGATCTAAAAACAAATTTGGGCCTTGGATATGTGTGAAGGGAAATAGGAATTTGGGTTTAAAGATAATGAATTTGGCACATGCAAAATTAGCCCCTGTGTGCTACTGGGGCACCTTGGCAAAACTAATAGGCTTAGTAGGGGAGTTTGGGCTGGAGATAGTAGGATGGGCTTCTGTGTGGTAGCTGAAACTCTGGGTTTCAAGAAACTGCAGACAAGGGAGGATCTGGCAGTGGTACATGACAACAGTAGTGCTTAAAGTATGATACCAGAAAAAGGATGATTTAGCAACCAGTTTAAAATTTAGTTATAATTAATTCCAGACTGCATAGGCAATGGAGTGAATGGGAATGAGGAAGTAAATTTGACAAGAACTACAATATGTATTGTAATTTAAATAACATAAAAATAGCTATTGTCATGTGAACCGAGAAAAATAGTCTTTTGCATATTTTTTAAATAAACGTAATATATGACCGATAAAGCCTGATGATTTAAATTATCAGTTCAAAATCATAAAACTTAACAAATACTTGCTGCTTGTATGATGAGAGTCTCCCTCATATGTCCAGTTTGTGTTGATTTTGTTAATCTATATTCCTGAGGATTTCTTCAATCAATTTTGCAGTTCCTGAAAACTTTTCACCTTGAATTGCATATGGGATTTCCCAGTTAGCTGTAGTATAGGAGATGTGGAACCAGAATAACTTAAAAAATTATGTTTTTGAAATATTAATCTTTTTTTAGTTACATTTTTGTGTCTTTATAGCCTGTGCTAGAAAAAAAAAGAAAGAAATCTGATAGAGGAGAAAATATTTTTTATGACTTGGAAGATAATTTACAAATAAATTTTAAGATATTAGGATTTATACCTTACCAGTTTCAAAAGTACTATAAGTGACTTGTTCACATATAAATTACAACTTTTAAAAAAATTTGTTTAAAGTAATTGCTGTTGTATTTGTGACCTGGCTTGAGTTCTTTGGTGAAGAGATCATATGACTGACTTTAAAAATGATTTAATAGTCATTTATTCAGTAAACAAATGTTTTAAGTGCCTACTTGGCCAAACTTTGTTGGTGCTAGAGGTAACTGTGGTGAATAAAGTAAAGTCACTTTCCTAATGGAACTTCTAGGATGGGGTAGCAAATAATGCATAAATAAATGGACAGATAGCGAGGCACTAATATTTATATAGTAGGCACTGTTCCATATAGTGCTTTTCCATATATAGTGCTATAGAGAAGAGTAAAGCAGGGCAAAGGTTAATAGGGAAAAGGTGCAGGAGGCTTATTATTTTAAATAAAATGGTTAGGGAAAGCTTCATTGTCAAGAGGACACTTGGAGCAGAATCATGAAGGAAGTAATGGAAAGAATCATGCAGATATATTGGTTCTGAGGTAGCAGCATACTTTACTGTTTAAGAAAGAACAAGGAAAAGCCTTCTTAGACCAAAAAGGGGAAAAGAAGTTAAACAAAATGAAGTTTCAATGGCTGAGAGATTTTCAAATAAAGTCGAGGTTATTCTGGATGTTATTCTTATGTGTTATGTGCATATCCCTTTTTAGCTTTTAGTGTATTAGAATAGCTAGAATGAAATACCTGGAACTATTGAACTGTAATCCATTAGCCTTGATTCTTGAAGAGGATTGTATGACTGTATAGCTTTCATGATGTGACAGTGTACTTGTGAAAATCTTGTGACTGGCACTCCCTTTATCCAGTGAAAAGACAGATGAGTAAGAAAATAAAGACAATAAATAAATAATGGTGGGGGGTATAACGGGTATGGCATGTTTTGGGTGTTCTTTTTAATTTTAATTTTTATTCTTATTTTTATTTTTGGAGTAATGAAAATGTTCAAAATTGTAGTAATAAATGCACTACTATATGATGATACTGTGAACCATTGGTTTTACACTTTAGATGATTATCTGGTATGTCAATATAGCTCAGTAAAATTGTGTTAAAAGGAAAAAAGAACAAGGAGGACAGAAAGGGTGTAGCAAATTGAATAAGAGAGAGTAGTAGGATATGAGCTCAGAGCAGTGGTTATGTTTGATTATATAAGGTCTTACAGGCAGCTTTAAAGACATTGGCTTTTACTCTGAATGAGATGGAAAGCTCTTGATAGGTTTTGGCAGTGGAGATTGACAGGGTATGACTTGCTTAGTAATCAGCCTGACCATAGTAATTAATAAATTGATTTGGGGTTTAGAGAGTCCATAACAGGAAGTGGGAGTGTTAGAGTGTCAGTGGCTGGAAGAGGACTCCTGGTAATTAGGGAGGCTCTTTTAGGATTCTGTGAAAATCCTAGACTGCTTGCAGAAGATGATTCCAAGCTCTGAGCTATACTTCCTGGTGATCAATACAATTTGGTTTATTTTACTGCCATCTGTATCCTAAAACTTCTTAAATGATTTTGATTCTCAAACCTAATGGATTATATCTGCCATGTACCTTCTGAAAATATTAATATTGCAGTCATTTGGAGTCTTTGGTTCAAATAGTTTTGAATTATCAAACGTCTTCTGAAAAGCAAAGTTTATGGAAAACTAATTCAAGAGAAACTGGTTGGAAAAAACGAACTGAAATTAGGTCTGCAATGCCACTAAATTAACAAGGCTAAAAGTTTCCCGGTATTTTCTAGGCCTTGAAAAAAGTTACTAGGAATAGCTGTTTTATCTAAATAGCCTTATTGAATTTTTTTGAAGAGCAAAATTATTGTAATACTTTTTCTTTCATCCTAGATGGAGCAGGCTGTAGGCTTCTCTATCTTTAGGAATCCTTTTCCACTGCCATGGAAGATGGCTGCCAGAAGAATACTGTTCTTCCCCTTAAAAAAGGGGAAGAGATTTCAAATGGAGTCGAGAAGTCACTCTGGTGGACATTCTTATGCACTATATAGATAACACCTCTTAGGTTTTAATGTATTGGAATAGCTAGAAGTAAATACTTGAAACTACCCAACTCCAACCCAGTAGTCTGGACTCCTGAAGACAATTATATAATAATGTAGATTACAAGGGGTGACAGTGTGATTGTGAAAACCTTGTAGATCACACTCCCTTTATCTAGTGTATGGATGGATGACTAGAAAAATGGGGATAAAAACTAAATGATAAATGGGGGGGTTGGGGGGGATGGTTTGGGTGTTCTTTTTTTACTTTTATTTATTTTTTACTCTTATTCTGATTCTTTCTGATTTAAGGAAAATGTTCAGAAATAGATTGTGGTGATGAATGCCTAACTATATGATCGTACTGTGAACAGTTGATTGTATAGCATGGATGATTGTATGGTACGTGAATATATTTCAGTAAAACTGAATTTAAAAACAAAAACAAATACAAAAAAAAGGAAATAGTGATGCCACTTCCTTTTTCCCTTTTTTCTTTCTCTTGCGATTACTTTATGCAAAGCCCAACTTTTTTTTATCTGGGATATCTGTACTTTTTATTTATTTGAACAATTTAGTAATGGTATCTACATTGGTGATTTGAATTTCTCAAATAATTGATCTTTTGTTAGATTAGAGGAACCATAGGGTTAGAAGTAATGCTGTGGTGTCTTTGTTCACTGATATCTCTGAGTACAGTGTGACTCTTGCATTGGAAGCAGTGCTTGGTTCTGGGTTAAAGTAGGTGTTTAATTAAGGGTAATTTTTAGAGATGTTAGGTGTCTGAAACATTTAATTATTTTCTTTCTCTGAAACTACTGTTTCAGTTATGTTTAAGTATATGCATATAGAGTTATAACATCATCTAATTTTACTCTGAATTCTGGTCTAGAAAGTTTAAATACCATTGATTAATTTGTAAATATCATTCTCCAGAAAATTCATATGTGCCTGAAGTATGTTGAGTGCTCACTAAATATTTGTTTCAGAATAATAATCTCTGAGCATTGCAGTGATTCTAGTTTTGTAAAATAAGGCTGATATCTGTTATAGAGGATTTTTACCATATGTAGTTACTGTAGACTGGGGCATATGAAAGAAAATTGGGTTGGATGTCAAGTTCTGGTCCCAGCTTTTCTTGAAGATGGCTTGAAGTTAGCAGTCTTGAGAGACTTACTTAATTCTTTGAGCCTCAGTTGCCTGGTCCATGAAGTAAGGCAGTTAAAATTCTGTAATTTCTTTGATCAGTATTATTCCTAACCTTTAATTATTTCCACTCATTATGTTCAGTTGCCAAAGAAATCATGCACTTGAGTGCCAAACTATATTAGCCATTTGATTTTTTTTTACTGAACTTAAGTTCTATCACTAGTTGTTGATAAAAACATAAATTCTGTATTTGATATATCTTGACGTTTTATATTTCTGTTAAGAAATAAAAGAGCATTTTTTTTAGTTCATTGGTACAGATTTTTTTTTCTTGTAGAACTTTATAAACTATTTTTAGAAGATATGCCCCTAAAAGTATTTAGTAGTTGATTCTGATTTCCTATAAATTATTAGATAAACACATCATTTAGGCCATAGGTCATTATCTTAATAAGTAGGTTATTAGAAAAACTAACTTCCTGACAATACAGTTTTTTACTTAATGTCAAATTTATGGATTCCAAAGAGGAAATAGAATTCTTTCCCTTAGTTTCTATATGTTCATTCCCATTTCTCATTCCTAAATGGGTAAGGGAAATCCCAACCTATGCTTGGGAAAATTAAGTCTACTGATCAGATATTTTCAGCCTCTTCAAATATTCTGGAATTCCTGTATTTCCACTTTTAGCTGTGTCACTTTATATTTTGTATTGGTTATGCTTTAAATCTGATTCTTCTACTTTGATTGACTGTTTACCAGTTTGGACATGGTCTGCCTATAAAAATCTGTTATTTTGAAAGCGGTTTGCATGTCACACTGTAAATATGAGAATCTTTTAACTTTATTGGCTTAAATTAAGACACGCTCTTCCTTACTCTGCCCCCCCCCAACTTAAGTTACACAATATGATAGTGATTTGAACTTATATTATTCATAATTGGTAACAGAAGTGTTCATTGATAAACCAGTACCTACCAGAGTTGGTCAACTGTTTTAAAAATGCCAGTTACAAATTTTCTGTTTCTCCTAGGCTGGCTGCTCATCAACAGTTTCTTCCCTTCTTGGCACACATTTTTTGTGACTTTTTAAATGATCTTTGTTCTCTTTTCTTTCCACTTTCTAAGTTACTCCTAATATTCCATTTAACCTGTTTTCGGTCTTCTTAAAATGTACCTGTTGAGCTACACATACAAAGAAGGGTAATTTGCTTGGGATCTGTATCCCAGGCAGTGTCCCTAATTTCATGACATTCTAAGCTCAGATATCCAAGTGGAAAATATTTTAGTTAGTTTTAGGAGAGCTAAACTTTAGATAGATTTGCTAAAATAAGATTTTGATTCTTTCTTTGAAGAGAACCTATGTATAGGTTTATTTAATGTGCTTTTTCTGATGAACCCTACCTTACACCCTTGCTCAGAACTGATATTTATTTTTACTTGATGATTTTATACTACATCAAATAGAAATTCTGTATTGTATTTGCCTGAGTTGTAAGTAAGAGTCACTTGCCTTTTAGAAGCTATATTTAATCTATATTGCATCATGGTTTATTGATTACATTTGACCATCACAATCAAGGGATATTCCCTTCTTCTCTCCTAGAAGATTATGTTATAACTCTTCAAATTTCTATCACCTCCTCTTCCATGATCATCTCAGCTGATGACCTCACTTCCTCTTTTACCAAAAGGAGGAGAAGGAGTGGGGTGGGGGGATGGGGTGGATTAGAAGGGAACTTCCAAAGATTCCCACCACTATAAACACCCACCACTTGTTACCACATCTCTTACCATAGCTTAAATTCATTTTCCCACTTTTGAATTCCTGTTCATCCCCTCTTTTTTATTTTTATTTTTATGCAATTTTATTGAGATATATTCATGTACCATAGAATCATCTGAAGTGTACAATCAGTTGTTCACAGTATCATCATATAGTTATGCATTCATCACCACAATCAATTTCTGAACATTTTTCTTACTCCAAAAAAAAAAGAAAAAGTAAAAAAGAACATCCAGAACATCCCATATCCCCCATCCCCCCCCATTATTCATTTACTTTTTGTCCCCATTTTTCTACTCATCTGTCTATACACTAGATAAAAGGAGTGTGAGCCACAAGGTTTTCACAATCACATAGTAGTATACCCTATAAGCTGTATAGTTATACAGTTGTCTTCAAGAATCAAGGATACTGGATTGCTGTTCAACAGTTTCAGGTATTTCCTTCTAGCTATTCTAATACACTAAAACGAAAAAGCAATCTCTATATAATGCATAAGAATAATCTCCAGAATGGCCTCTCAGCTCCACTTGAACTCTCTCAACCACTGACACTTTATTTTATTTCATTTCTCTTCCCCCTTTTGGTGAAGAAGGCTTTCTCAGTTCCTCAATGCCAGACCAGGCTCATCCCCAGAAGTCATGTCCCAACGTCACCAAGGAAATTTATACCCCTTGGAGTCACGTCTCATGTAGGGAGAAGGGCAGCGAGTCTACCTGCCAAGTTCGCTTAGAGAGAAATGTCACATCTGAGCAACAAAAGAGGTTCTCTGAGGGTGACTCTTAGGCACCATTAGAAATAGGCTTAACCTCTCCTTTGCAGTAACAAGCTTCATAATGGAAAGCCCCAAGATCAGGGGCTCGGCCTTCTAAATTGGTCATCCCCAATGCTTGCAAAAATATCAGGAATTCCCCAGGTGGGGAAGTTAAATATTTCCATATTTTTCCCCAGTCCCTCAAGAGGGCTTTGCAAATACTTTTTATTCTCTGCCCAGATTACTCTGGGATGTATCAGGGTTTCACACTAACCTGTACAAACCAACCGGATCTCACTCCCTTTTCATGGTTCCGTGTAATTATAGTGTTTTAATAAACTGACCATACAAGTTAAATTATATAGTATGCTACAGGAAATAAAGATTTTGTGCCAAATAAACATCTCTTCCTTTGGTCTCACACAGAAGTTGAAGTTTTAAAACATAGTCAATATCATCCTTTACCCTTTAATCTGATTTGCCTTAGTCCTAACCAGGTCCATTTCGTTTATATCTCTAATTGAAGTCTGATCTCTTTCTCAGCTTCTTTAACAGTATGCTGGCATTCATGGCTGCCAAACTCTGGCTCTGGGTCTCAGGTGTCGCAAAGATACCTGAAGTTCCAGGGACTGACCAGGTTATACATAAAGAGCTCAGCATCTCAGAATTTAGAAATAACCATCAACTCATGAATAGATGTCTGCTGTAAGAGCTTACAATCTAGGAACCTTTACAGTAAGCCTTCCCCTGATAACCTGTGCTCTCAGATTCAATTCCCAGAGTTTGCACGTTATAGTTAGTCCATATTAGTGAGAAATTACAATCTTTGTCTTTTCGATTCTGGCTTATTTCACTCAATATACTGTCCTCAGGGTCCATTCACCTAGTTGCATACCTCACAACTTCATTCTTTCTTGCGACCACTCAGTATTCCATTGCATGCATACACCACGGTTCACCAATCCATTCATCAGTTGATGTTCCCTTAGGCCACCTCCATCTGTTGTGAATCATGAATACTGCTGTCATAAACACCAGTGTGCAAATGTCCATTTGTGCCCCTGTTCTCAGTCTTCTAAGTATGTATCCAATAATGGGATTGTACGACCATGTAGCAACCCCATACTTAGCTCCCTGTGGAACCACCACACTGCCTTCCAGATGAGCTGCACCATTCTACTTCCCCACCTACAGTAAATAGATACATCCATCTCTCCACGTTTTCTCCAGAACTCATCCCCTCTAACTACTTAAGGATATAATTTCAGTAATTCTTCTTTCTCTCCTATCTTCCCAACTTTTTGTTTTATATTGGATCATTCCTGTCAGTAGATAGATATGCTGCTAGTTTTTTAATCGTAAAGAAAAAAAAAAAAATCTTCTCTTGATCCTATGCTCCCCAGCAAGTGTCACTTTCTTTCTTTTGTTCCTTTTGTAGCAAACTCCTCACTTGTCCATACCCACCACCTCTCTTCTGACATCACATTTTAATTACCAAAAATGCTCATTACTAATGATTTCTGATTTGTGGAGGGTCGGTTCTTTGGCTTCATCGTCTATCAACAAAGTTGTCATAATTATTTACTTCCTCCTTCTTGATATACTTTATTTGGTTTCCAGGATACCACTGATTCCTGTTTTTCCTTCTTCCCTTGCTATTTCTTCTTAGCCATAGCCATCATAGCTGGTTCTTCTTCCTTCAGAATGTTGGAGTGCCTCAGGGCTCAATCTTTGGGGTCTTTTCTTCTCTTTCTACACTTACACTCTGGTGTAATTAGAATTCAAGAATTTTTTAAATATTTTCTCTTAGAAAGCTTAGATTACAGAAAAGAAAATGGCATATTACTATATTAATACCATCATTCAACTGTTTGAGTTCATTTCAAAGCTTGCAATGAGAACTGGACCTTTGGGGGATCATCCACTATCTAGTGGTGAGGGTTGAAAAAGTAAGTGTGGTTGCTTTGACTGAAGATCATTGTAATATAATTTATTTACTCTTAGAGAGTACTATATAAGATACTATACTTCTTGTATTAGTAAACTTTAAAGATATTTTTAAAGAATTTTATATGAACCTGTTTAATGTGCTGGCATTATTTTGTGTAACTTCAAACATTTCCATATACATACCAGCAAAAGATGAAATTTTATAATAAATGTGATGAAAACATGCTAGGGAAGATAAAATTTTAGATCCTGTGTTAAAAACATAAGAATAAACATGTTCGTGTAACAAATTTGAGAAATATGGTTAAAAAATAATAAAGTTACGTATAATAACACTGCCTAAAATGCAGTTTATGTTTTGAAATATTGCCCTCTATTCTTTTTGCTATTTAAAAATCATACTGAGATCATAATTTCCTGCATTTTTCCTCTTAACATAGTATAAACATCTCATGTTATCACAAACTTTTCATGAACATTGTGTTTAAGGATTGCACTCTAGCCTGTCTCATGGATTCCTTCATCTTGAACATTTGATTGATTATTGTGTTTTGTTTTGTTTTATTTTGTGTATAAAGCTGCAGTGATCATCTCCTGCATAATTTTTTTTTCTGTTTTTAGGATTACTTCCTTAGAATAGATTGCCAGAAGTGGAGTTACTGGGTCAGAGGGTATGCTCTTTTTACCTTTTTTTTTTTTTTAAATAAACTTTTTGTTATTTTTGCCTGGCTGATTTATAGTCATTGTGAGAAGTGAAAATCATAATGATTGTATTTGATACCTTTCAGAAAACTGGGTCTGAAGACAAGATTCTGTGATCAGAGAAGTTTGGGAAATTCCTAGGATAAAGCAGTCTTTTAACTTGGTTTACCTCAGCATTTCCTGAACTTAACTGAGCACTGAATAGTTTTTTTGTGACATATTTTTGAACATTTTTGTAAGTTTTACAAAGGGGATAGTTTATGAACTACTGACCTAAA
Source organism: Choloepus didactylus (assembly GCF_015220235.1). Lineage (NCBI taxonomy): Eukaryota > Metazoa > Chordata > Mammalia > Pilosa > Megalonychidae > Choloepus > Choloepus didactylus. The sequence continues at coordinate 165,687,273 of NC_051309.1, read as the reverse complement.
TTTCTTTTATTGGTTAAATTATGTTTTATTGGTCAGAGCAACTAAATTAAGTATAGAGCTTCATGCTAAAAATTAAATAAAGCTATTTACTACATGATTTTTGGTATATATTTATAAAGTCTCATAGCTTACAATTTAAACTTTATATATTGATCACTGAAGAATATGCTTTTTATAATCTTTAATGATATTTGGAATATAGGCTTACAACATGAAAGTAAAAGATGGTGTAGAATTTACAAACCTTTTTTTTTCCTTCTTTCCATTTTCCCTACAGAATGTGAAAACCTTTGCATCTTCTGATAGCCTAGCCAAGGTCCAAGAAGTAGCAAGCTGGCTTTTGGAAATGAATCAGGAACTGCTCTCTGTGGGGAGCAAAAGACGGCGAACTGGAGGCTCTCTGAGAGGTAACCCTTCCTCAAGCCAGGTGGATGAAGAACAGATGAATCGTGTGGTAGAGGAGGAACAGCAGCAGCAGCAGCAACTAAGACAACAAGAGGAGGAGCACACTGCAAGGAACGGTGAAGTTGTTGGAGTGGAACCTCGACCTGGAGACCAAAATGATTCCCAGCAAGGACAATTGGAAGAAAACAATAATCGATTTATTTCAGTAGATGAGGACTCCTCAGGAAACCAAGAAGAACAAGAGGAAGATGAAGAACATGCTGGTGAACAAGATGAGGAGGATGAAGAAGAGGAAATGGACCAGGAGAGTGATGATTTTGATCAGTCTGATGACAGTAGCAGAGAGGATGAACATACACATAGTAACAATGTTACAAACTCCAGTAGTATTGTGGACTTGCCCATTCACCAACTCTCCTCCCCATTCTATACAAAGACAACAAAAGTGAGTACATTTTTTTCTTACTTGATCTACTGTTAACCTGAGAAATTTTATACATCCATTTTAATTGCAGTAAAATTTTCCTCACAGTCTTTAGATTATTGTAAATTAATCTTCACATGTGTAATAATAAATTGAACTAATTTTTGTTTTACAGAAAGTGTTAGGTATAGAAATACTGATCATAGGCATTCTCATTACAAAGGAAGGGAAGGTTATTGATTCTATACTGTGAAAAATTATTATTGCTAAATTTTCTTCTAAACTTTGCTTCTGAGGGACAGGGTTAGTAGATTATGTGGTATTTGATATGTGTAATATATGATATGTGTGTATCAAATATTTTATTTTTATTTACAAAATGCAGCTGGTGGGTGGGCTGTGTATTCAGAGGTGTTACTCTTGGGCATAAGTTTATTGGACGTTACCCCAAATTGGTTTTCTTATTATGGTGATTAAAATAGTTTTCTTTTCATGATATAATTAAACAAGATGAAATTACAGTCTTGAGTATTAGTATTTGGTTGTAAGAAGAAAGTCTGAGTTGGTATTTTTAAAGGTTAAAGTATTCGATACTGGCATTTAAGAATATTGAATGCTTTTCCTATATTATAAAACAAAAAGAATGCATTGCATTATTTCAGTGTTTATTGTCCTCTAGTTGTTTTATTAAAATTAATCCATTTAGGAATACCAGAAGAACTGGTTGTTCTTTCTGAATTCATTTCATTGGAATACTCCATTTACTTCTCAGAAGGATTTGAATATTTATAATAAAATAGCTGAACCATTTTGGTAAATATTTGGCCATGAGGGGTAGGAGATGAGATGAAGAGAGGCACTTAGACTCCCAACTTTCTGGCAGCTTTCTGCTGCAACTTCCCTTTTCCTGCAGATTTCCTTTCCCTGCCCATTCCTGTAGGAAAGCTGTTGTATCTGTCTCCTTATCTCATTTAGCTAGTGGTAGCCCATGGAGTCAGCCATTAGACATGTTCTAAAAGGTGGACATTTAGTCTCCTGTCTATACTGGAGGAACCCTATCAACTGAGGCACTTGGCATTTAATCAAGTGTGAGAAAATTCCAATAGACACAGTCCAAATAGGCTATACCAGAGATTAGAAATTGGAATATACTAGCCAGCCATACTATCACTGCTTCGCAGTATTGTTTTTGCTACTGGATGGGCAAGGAGACACTAAAACGTCAAAGTCAGTCTGAGTTGGAAGGAGTTGATGTCTGGGGCACCTGCAGTAAATTTGGAATTGCCGGTGCTTGTTCCTTGGGGTGACATGTAGGCTTCTTTCCCCAAAATGCTCCCAGATATTTTATCACTTAAAATTGTGGTCATGTCTTGTGGGGGTTGGTGGTAGAGAGGAAGGGGAAAAATTATTTCTTTCATTACTCAAACCTTCTGTTGTATTTCCTTTTCTCCCATCAAATTATAGTCATAATGAAATAATATAATGTTTAGGTTTTGCTTCAAAATAATACTGAAGGGGAGAAATGGAGGAAGGGTATATATTGGCCATGAGTTGCTAATTCTTGAAGCTGGGTGACTGAGTCATGGGTGATCATGGGTATTATTCTGGCTACTTTTAAATTTTTAAATATGTTTAAACCTTTCCATAATAAAAATATTTTTTAAAGTTGTAAAGAACATGTACATACATATATCATAATGAAAACTGACGATTTGAATTTTTTTTTTTTTTTTGGTGGGGGTACAAGCTCCTAAGTCATTTGCATTTGATTTTCTCTGTGTTATGGTGCTATCAAAATTGCAGGACGTTCAGTAAGACATCAGATACTTTTCACTGGCATTAGAATTTATTTTAAATGATATTTTAGGAAGTGTTGCCAAATAATGGTCTATTCAAGTAGGAGAGGAGGCAAGAAAGAATTTAGTCAATGAGTGAGGTGTGTAACAACTTCTGTCCTTTTTTTTTTCAGTATTCTAAGCTCTTGGGTCTTTATGTTGCATGCTTTTGGATTCTTTATGTATCATTTGAAAATTAGATAGAAATTATAACTAGCCATGTAGAGTTGACTCATGAGTTATATGATGCTTTGTAAAGGAACATTTTAACTTGAATAATAGCATATTTATTTTACAGACATTAAAATAAATAGTATCTGTAGTAGTTCATCTTCTTCGTCCTGTTTACTTATTTTATAGTTTCACAGTGAATCATTGATTTGGCCCACAAACAATGTAGAAGCAAATATAGCATCATCTCCTTTAACCTAACTTGACCTGGAATGAAATATCTTTAACACTTGGATTAACACTTGAATTGTTAAATCATTTTTGTTTCTAATCATGAAACTTTTTCCAAAACTTGTTTATCCATAATTTCCATAGCCTATCTGCAGGTTTAGATCCTATTGGGTACTTTTTGTACCAGGCATCTATAAAAATTATTTATATAGTTGGTGTGATCTAAGAAGGAAATGGTATCAATTAGTGGTTTTCATCCATTTTACCATCCCTGACTCAAGATAGTGCTTTCAATTTTTGTCTGTTCCTGAAACTTAGACTATCTTTTCAAAAATTTTTCAAAAAAGTCACCTATTATTATGTTGCTTAGAAAGAAAATATTGGTCACCCATGTGTATGAATCTTTTTAATATGAGAAATAAGGTGAAGATCTCACTGTTTGAAGACTTTATTTTAGAAGAACTTTAAATTATTGATCATTATAAACATAAGACTTCTTCAGACATTACACTAGTCCACCGTTTACTCCAAGTCTTCTTAAACTTTGAAAAGAGTAGAAGCATAAGAACCATTTTTTTAATTCCACTTTTTCTTGTTCAGATTTACACAGCACACCTTTCAAATTTTATTTTTTTGGTAGTCTCCTAAATAAACCCTGTGGATAGCCAGGCTTATTTGTTCATCGTTCCTAAACATGCTAAAAATATGCTAATAAGAAAAATGTTTTTGTCATTTCTTGCATTGGTTTTTCAGTTAAAAGCATACTGAAAGCTGTCAAAACTCTTAGGACAGTCATTTTTTTCTAGTCACTGAAGTTTTGTTCTTTTAGGAGCCTATGGCCACCATGTATGTTAGAAATTCAAGACTGTCCTAATGTTGTTCAAAATCAAGGGTAATGGCACTCAAGATTTGTTGTTTATTAAGCCTATGCTGTTTGCCAGGTCCTAAGACAGATAAGTAAATAGAGATTACAGAGGGGTCAAATGATTTACCTAGAACCATACTTGGATAAGTGTCAGGGTTGAAATTTTAACCCGGAACTGCGTAATTTCAAAAAACCCTTTTTTCTCTTTCCGTGTGCTATGCTGCTCCTTAAGGTACAATTTTGCCAAATATTACTAAAAAAGATATTCCCTAGGATACAAGTCTATTTAATTTAAGGTTCTGCATTCTGGGATTTGCTGGTTTTCTAATATTATGTCACATTTGACACCTTAGCTACCCTAGAGAAAGTACAGAGAACTTATTCATCTGCTTTTCTTTGTAATGTTTAATAAAACATTATTGAAGACTTAAGGGTTTGAGGCTAAAATTCTAACAGGAAGAAATGACAGTGCAAAAAAAGAGAAATTTGAGACTGGATAAAAGATACCACTCATTCTAGAGTCCATGAAACATGCTTCTTAACCAGGGGTCGTGTGCTGGCTATTTCTAGAAATGTAACTAGTACGCCTGCAAATTCTAGAGCCAGTTTGCTTCCCCAGATAAGAATATTCTTTTTGATTTTAACACCCTCTGTCAAAAGTCTTCTCATATTTTAAAAAAAAAGAACAAACAAAAGAAAGGAAAAGAAAAAAATGACATCTTGTTTTCTGAAGATATGCTCAGCCCAGACTGAAGAATTCTTTTAATGTTTATAGAATATCAACTCATTTTCTACTAAAATGAAAAGAAAACAAGATCACCATTAGGCCAGGTCTTGTGTCCTCTTGATCTTTTCATGAAGAGAAACATGTTTGAGCACCAATTTCTGCTTCTCCATATCTAGCTCAGTGACTTCCATCTATTCTCTTCTCATATAACTTTATTCCTTACCTCACATTGCTCTGTTGTTTTCCCCATTCTTGATTGTTTGATTTCTCCTGCTAACTAAACAGTTTTTTTTTTTTTTTCCTTTTTACCTTAAATTTCTAAATCATGGTTTATAAAAATATATATTCAGGAACAACCAGGAAAAACTTGCAAAAACTACATTTTCAAAGCTAAAGAAAAAGTTAAAGGATTACAGTAATAGGGTGAGCACTGAAAAAGAAAAACACCACTAAAAGTGGTAGGATCTCCTGGTGGCCTGGCTTGCCCCTCACTAACCCCTCACTGGCTTTGTGCAGAGCTGGCCTGCACTCCCAGTGTGGAGATTCCTTGTCCTGGTTCCAGAGGGGGCAAAGTAACTTTTATGTAAAGACTGGGAGCATGTACATCAGGCCCAGTCTGTCTGGTGATGGTCGGAGGGACTCAGCATAACAAAACTTGCCATGTGTGTAGAAGGTGCTCAGGGAACTCTCCAACAGAATGCTGTGGGCAAGCAGTCAACTCGTGCTACCTGAGTCAAGGGATTGCTGGCTGTAGGACATATGGTATAGTGCCCAGTGTGAGGAAACTATTTTCTAGGGAAGAAGGGACATTAGAACTGTGGAAATGGAAGAATTCCTGGTGCCACAGTGCATGCACAAGGGAAGACGTGCAGAAATGATCAGGGAGGTCCCTACACTTTGGCCTAGAGAGTTCTCTAAACTCTAAACTCTTTGTATGGATAAGCCCTGAAAGAGCACTCTCACAGGTCAATTTGCAAACACCATGGAAAAGGTGTTTTCGCTTTTTTCCTCCTTTTTTTTCCCCCTCTTTGTTAGTGCCTGGCATTCAAGGAAAGGTCTGTCAAAACACCGGCTGGACTTGTTGAATTGTGCCGTGAAAGTCTTCACCTTTTTGTATATACCTTGCTTGTTGCATAATAGGGAAAGGACTAAGACTGTGGAACTGTAACCCATAACAATTTTTGAAATTACCTAAACTGCTTATTGAGCTGTACATCAAAAGTTACACCTTTCTGTATATATGTTATATTTTACAATAGTGGAAATAGCTGAAGTTGTGGAACTGTGACCCATGACATTCTTTGAAATTTGCCCTCTAACTACTTATTAAATAGTACTTTGAAAGTTATCACTGTTATGTATATATGTTAAAGTTCACAATAAAAAAATGCATTAAAAAAATACTAGTTGTGTATAACCTTAAGAAACAAACGTCTCAGTGTCTTAAATTCCAGCAAAAACACACTAAAATAAAGTGTCCAGGTTTCAACAAAAGATTACAAAACATGCAAACAGGAAGTTATGATCCAGGCAAATAAAAAAAATTAAAGCATTAGAAACCGTCAATGGGGAGAACCAGACCTGGGAAATTCCAGTGAAAGACGTTTGAAAAAATGGTCCTACTTATGCAAAGAGCTAATAGAAAACATGGACAAAGAACTGAGGGAAATCAGGAAAATGACAGATGAACATAAAGAGAATAACAATAAAGAGATGGAAATTATGAAAAGGACCCAAACAGAGTTGAAGGCCATAGTAACAGAAATTAAAAATTCTCTAGATTGGAGCTTGCAGAAGAAAGAATCAGTGAACTTGAAGATAAGACAATTGAAATCATTCAGTCTGAGTAGTAGAAGGAAGAAGGAACAAGGAAAAGTGAACAGAGCCTTAGGAATCAGTGCAATACCACCCATATACCAATATGTGCAATGTGGGAGCCCCAGAAAAGAAAAGGACAGAGAGACTATCCAAAAAAGTAATGACTGAAAACTTCCCAAATTTAAAGAAAGATGAGTATACACATCTAAGACACTCAAGGAACTCTGTATAGGATAAACTCAAATAGACCCATGCCACAGCACGTGACAAAGGTAAAGACAGAATTCTAAAAGCTGCGAAAGAAGCAACATGTCACGTACATGGGAGCCCCATAAAATTAAGTACCGATTTCTCATCAGAAACCATGGAGTCAACAAGACAGTGGGATGACATATTTAAAGCAAAGAACTGCCAACCAAGATCGTTACAGCTGGCAAAATTGTCTTTTAAAAATGAGGGAAAGATTAAGACATTCCCAGATAAACAAAAGATGAGGAATTTTATCACTGCTAGACTAGGAAGAGATTTTAAATAGAGTTCTGCAGGTTGAAAGGAAAGGACAATAGACAATAGATCAAAGCCACATGAAGAAATAAAGATCTCTGGTGAGGGTGACAATATGGATAAAAGCCAATGCTAGAAGGGACAAGATGGCGGATCAGGCATTGGCGCTGTTGAGGGAGGTGTCCTGGCTGGAAGCGCTGCTGGAGGGGCTCTGTGCGCTTCAGTTGGCGCTGCAGGTCGTGCCACCCAGCGATCTCTGCAAGCAAGTGGCGGAACTGCACCTTGGCCCCCTTTTCTCTCTACTCAACCAGAACCATCGGGAACAGACTGCTTTATGTGTGTCCATTCTGGAGAGATTGCTCCAAGCTATGGAGCCAGTTCATGTGGCATGGAACCTCAGAGTTGACCTGTAGATGGGACTGACTCACCCTGATGATTTTGTAAAAATCCTCACTCTATCCCAGGTTGGAAGAATTGTTGAAAATTCTGATGCTGTTACTGAGATTCTAAATAATTCTGAGTTACTAAAACAAATCATTTGCTGTATTGGTGGCAATAATGTATCTGTAGCTAAAGCAGCCATCAAATCCTTGTCAAGAATCTCACTAACCCAAACTGGACTAGAGGCTTTATTTGAAAGCAGTTTGCTGGATGATATGAAAATTGTAATGAAAACAAATGACATTGTTCAATACAGAGTATATGAGCTAATTGTAGAGATCTCTTCTGTGTCACCAGAATCCTTAAACTACTGTACTACCGGCGGATTGGTAACCCAGATCCTCAGAGAGCTGATGGGGATGGGTGAGGATGTGCTGGTCAGAGCCACCTGTATAGAAATGGTGACATCACTGGCATATACTCATCATGGATGACAGTACCTTGCATAAGAAGGAGTAATTGACCAGATTTCTAACCTAATTGTTGGGTCAGATTCAGACCCTTTCTCGAGCTTCTATTTGCCAGGGTTTGTGACGTTTTTTGGAAACTTGGCTATAATGGATAGTCCTCAACAGATCTGTGAGCATTATCCTGTCTTTGTGGAAAAGGTCTTTGAAATGACAGAAAGTCAAGACTCCACCATGATTAGTGTAGCAGTGGACACAGTTGGAATCCTGGAATCCAGTGTTGAAGGAGAACAGGTTTTACAGAAAACAGGAACTCGCTTTGAACGTTTGCTTACAAGAATAGGACATCAAGCAAAGAATGCCTCAACAGAGCTAAAACTTAGGTGTTTGGATGCAATTTCATCTCTTCTATATTTACCACCTGAGGAGCAAACTGATGACCTTCTGAGGATGACAGAATCCAGGTTTTCTTTTTTATCTCGGGACCCACTGGAACTCTTTCGTGGCATCAGTAATCAACCCTTCCCTGAACTACACTGTGCTGCCTTAAAAGTGTTCGCGGCCATTACAAACCAACCCTGGGCTCAGAAACTTATGTTTAACAGTTCAGGTTTTGTAGAATATGTGATGGACCGGTCCATGGAACATGACAAAGCTCCAAAAGATGCCAAGTATGAACTAGTAAAAGCACTTGCCAATTCCAAGACAATTGCAGAAATCTTTGGGAACCCAAATTATTTGAGGCTGAGGACTTATCTGAGTGAAGGTCCATACTATGTGAAGCCTATTTCCATGACAGCAGTGGAAGGAGCTGAATAATTTCTTCTTGAGTCTAATATAGAGGACAATTTTCTGACCCGAACTTCTCCAGACGGATTTGACTCCATCTGTATGGTACAAAACCGAGACTTTCCTCCCTCCAAAATTACCATGGAATATCTAATGTAACTTTATCACCAATATTTGTTGTGTTTCTACATTGATACATGGTATGGAACCAGGAGTTTTGGTGTACATTGAAAGCAGGAAAATCTGGTCTTAATTAAACCATGTATTTTTCAGATTCCTTTGATTGCCTTAATCTTTGCAAAACGGTAGCTATATGGTTCTCCTCCCTGAAAACTTCATGGACATGCACACTGTCTTATTCAAAATTTGCTTTAAATAGAATGGAACTAAATTATTTTTTAGTTCTTCTCACCACTTTTTTCCCCCCCTTTTTGGTGCTTTTTTCCCTCTCAGTCCACTTTCAAAGACTTGGATGTAAATATGCTTTGAAAAACAAGTATTATGGAATCTTAAAATTATGTTCTGTTTACAAAGAATAAATAATTTTACTAAGTTCTCTTTTGATTTTTTAATTCTGTTATTCCTCTGAAAAGGCATGAAATAAATCTAAACAAACAAAAGCCAATGCTACTGTATTTTTTGTTTGTAACTCCACTTTTTACTTCCTACAAGATCTAAAAGGCAAATGCATAAAATGTAATGAGAAATCAGTGGTTTTGGGCTTATAAATACACCAACATGTACTTTGTGATAAGAACTACATAAAAGTGTGGGAATGAAGGGTATAGGAACATAATTTGTATTATTGAAGTTAAGTTGGTATCAAAGCAAAGGAGATTATTAACAGATTAGATGTTAAATTTAAGTCCCGTGGTAACTACAAGGGGAATATTGGAATATATCCTGGCTCATAGAGACAAAGATTAGAGTACGGGTTGCCAGGGGCAGGAAACAGGAGGAGTGGAGAGTTAATACAAAATGGTTGTAGGGTTCTCTTTGGGGAGATGGGAAAGTTTTAGTAGTGGAAAGTAGTGAGTGTACCACAGCATAGCGAATGTGATTATTCCCGCTGAATGGTATACTTGGGAATGGTCAAGATGGACAAGTTTATGTTGTATGTATTTCCCCACCAAAAAAAAAAAAAAAAAAAGGGAAAAACAAAAGCAACTGAAGAGACAATGACAATTAAATGAAATATGTGATCCTGGATGGGATCTAACAAGGGAGTAGAGAAGGCTCAAAAGTACATTATTGGCACACATGAAAAAAAATGGAATATGGGCTGTAAGCTTTATACCCATGTTAAATTTCTTGAACTTGATCACTGCACTTAAGGTGGATACATAAGTGAATATCCTTGTTCTCGTGAAATGTGCATGACAGTATTAAAGGTTTTAGGATGGTGATGTATACAACCTACCTTCAAGTGTTCAGAAAATGGATTGATAAATAGATTGATAGAATGATGGATAGATAGCTGGAATGATTCGGCAAATGTGCAGAATGTTAAAATTGATGGACCTGGGTATCTTGGGGGATAGAGGTGTTTTGGAGTTCTCTGTATGGATTTTGTATTATTTTTGTAGCTGTCCTGTAAGTTTGAAAGTATTTCAAAAATAGAGAGAGTGTGTGTGTGTTTTCAAAGAAGCAATTTGTGGTGTATTGGAGACTAGGGGCCTAAGACCCTTTCTTGTCTCTAGGTTCTAAACAATAGTGACATCAGACACAAGGGTCACTAACCAATCAGAGATCAAAGTAACAGTTTGTTTCTGGTCCACCATCCTCCAACTTCCTCCAGACCCAGAGCTGCTGGAAACTTTGTCAGAAAATGTGTCTAACATCTGAATTTGACAGCACTCTTTATTTTACTCTGTTGTAGTGTTGTAGCCTCCTATGGAAGGCCCTAGTGTGTTCTACTTGCAAGACAAAAAGTTCAGATTCTGTTAGGTATAAGCAGGGATCTTGAATAACACTACTAAACACGGTCAGAGGAATACCCATGCCTCTTACTTTTGGGAAGGAGGAAAAATTAGAAGCAATAATTCAGCCCAGTTTAACCCAATTTTGAACATGTAGAAAGGATAATGGAAACAGAGGAAGGAGACACACAGAGGAGACTGGTCTTCCTCTACTACAGTAAAAGAATAAGAGCTTTTTGGATCTAACTTTGAATTCTGATTATGCCACCCATAACATGACCATAGGCATGTGATCTTCTTGAACCTGCTTTCTTATCTGGGAAGAAAAAAAAAGACTATAAGGCTTACTTCTCAGGGTTGTAAGAATTAAGTGAAATGATGTATGTAAAACATGCAGGATAGTGCCTGATAGACTCAGGTAGTTTACAGATGTAGGCCTGTGATGTCACTTTGTCTGTCTCCTATTCCTCACCCCCTCCCATAATATACATTTCATTCCTATGTTCCCACTTGTATTACAGCAGATACTTATCTATGTTATTATGACCTTTAGAATTCAATGATCACATCACCCTCTAGTGGAAAAAGATATACATAGAGAAATACTTTTAAAAAGTATATACTGGAGGATTGGGAGCATACTATAATAAATTGAGGCAATTTTCAATAAAAATAAAAGTATCACATAAATTTCCAAGAAATGCTATTCAAAAATCTTCCCAGTTGATAGGACATGTACCCTTAATTTTCATTAGACTTTAAGTATGTCAGTTTCTCTATATTTTCTTCTAACTTTAACTAAAGCGTCTGTATATTTAAATGCATTGTAAATCTTACATTTGGGTGCAAAAAATGGTCAATTTCTGATTAATTCCTCTTAGTGCAATTTTGAAAATATTTATTAACAATATTTTAAATTCTAATAGTTCCAGGTGTTGGCCATGTTTAAATCTGTATCTGATTTATTGCTCATAATTAAAGATTATTTTAATTATAGGTTTTCATTCTAGACTAAACAATAGTCTTCCCACAGAACAGGGAATTAAAAATTTTTTATAGTATTCATTGATCTATGCTTTATGCAGATGATAAACTTCTCTGAAGTATCCATAGTTATCCTAAAACTGTTCCTAAGTCAAATTGTTTCATATGTATATAATTATAATGATTTACTCTTTTTAAATGTTTTCTCTTGTTGTTGATGGTTGGGAGGGATGGTATGAGGAAAAAGGATAAAGGAGTATGTCATGGTGGGTTCCATTTTTTAATTTGGTAGATACAAAATTAGGCTTTGACCTCCCATCACATCACCTGAATGGCTCACTGAAAACTAAAACTATTTTTTCTTTCCCCTTTATCTTTCCCCAAACCAATTGTTTTGCCTCCCCAGATTATATCTCTGTTAATGTTCCAGCCTTTTGGTTATTTGGTGGAGTAAGGTTTGATTTTTTCTTATCATCTAAGCCTGTGGCTCGGCTGAAGGTTTAACAGAACAGTATTTTCAGACTTGAACACTTAAGTCACCACCCCCATCTACTCCAACGTTCTTGTAAAATAAAAATTGGAAAGTCAATTTTTAAAAATGTTAAGAGCTTCTTTGCTTAGGTTTCTATTTCCGCCAGGCTATAATGCCACTTACTTGACAATGAGTTTGGCAGTATGAATAACTGGATGAATTTTTATGAGAATTTTTAGCTCTGTATTGATCAGTAACCTCAGACCAAATATCTGGTGCCCCTTTTCCTGCTGATGAATCCCAAATTCCAAAATTGGATTTGTGAAGCTTCCACTTGAGTTGAGTGACTTCACTCCTCTCCAACTGGCCAGATCCTTCAAAACCCAACCCAAATCCCATCTCTGTCTTTACACTTTTCTAAATTTAGATTATTCAGTTCTTCTGAACCCATTGTTTGTTCTCTTTATAATTCATTTGGTGACCTTTGTGACCTTTGGTGACCTTGTGACCTTTATTGTAAGTTTTGTCTTGGGCTGACATTCATCATTTCTTTGGTTTGTTTTGAACAGTAAGAATTTGATATATTTGCCTCTGGTGCTAATTCTACTTGAGAGTTGAAGATTTGATAAATTGTAATGTGAACAATTCTCATTTCACCTCTTAAAGTGTACCCAAGTTGGACTATAAATTGTAAATAGGCATATCTTTTGAATTTAAGATTCAAGTATTCAATGTACAGATAGTTACACAGAGGAATATTATAATATGCTTAGCAGTTACTTGAGAAGGCTCCCACGAGGAGACTTAAAATCTCTATTTAGGATCCATGTTGCTAAGATGTAGAAAACAATTGAAAGCAACTCATTCAGCTGTTAAAATCATATTTTTAAAAAAATATTTAATAATTGGAAAATACTTGCAAATATAATATTTACTAAAAATGTAGAATTCAAAATTGTGTATATAGTAGGATCCTAATTGTGAAAAAAAACATTAATCCATATGTAAATGGAAAAAGATCAGAAGGAATTATATTAAATGTTAGTTATTATCTCTGAATGTTGTCGAATTAAAGGTTATTTTTATTTTTTCTTATGTACTTTTCAGAATTTTCCTAATTTGCTGCAACAAAAATATATTACTATTGTTTATTGGGGGCAAAAGCTTATCTACTAGAAACCAATTATTATCCTACTTAGTCTTTTCTGGTGACTTCCATAACACACAATGTCCTTAATGGGGTATTGTACAAAAAAGATGTCCCTCACAAGGAAGGGCATTACATAATGATTTCTTAATGAAAGTGCAGCTAAGTATAGTAGAAAGAGCTCTAGGCCCTTAAGACTTAGTAAAACCAGTTCTTCACCTCTGTAGGGCTCGATGCATCTCTCACAATTCTCTGAGGTCAGCTTAACACATTATTAGATGTGTGATATAGTTAGCATGGTGGTATCTTTTCTTGTTTTAAAACATTTATTCTCTATGTGGTTTCTTGAGAGGATTAGTGTAGCTTTGATGGCACTTTTAGGTCTCCATGAAACATGAATATCTTTCAGAGTCTGTCTTTTAAAACATGATTCTAAAGTGTTCCAGGAAGTCCCTTGTGCTTTCTCTATGCCCAGACCCCAATTCCTTCAAACTAATTAATGTATTTGAACTCCTGGGTTTTCTATCCTGATTTTAAGGCTTCTAAGCTAGAATCATACCCCCACCCCACCCCCTGAGTTAGAGGGAACCTGAATGATTATCAAGTTCAAACCTGTGTCCAGTAGCTCTATCAGTAAATGCTTTGGGTCTTGAAAATGAGATCATCACTATGGAATATTACAATGTGAAGTAACATTACATTTTTAGACAGTTCTTTATGTTAGAGTTCTTTATTTCATGTTGAAATCTGTTATGCTGCTTTGGCCCTTGTTCTTCCATCTAGAGCAGAGGCAGCCCTTCTTAGTTTATAGAAGACTGCTATCATATGCATCCTTAATCTTCTTGAGATTGAATGTCTTCTATGTGTTTTCAGGGCCACCATCCTGGTTGCTCTTCTCTAGATAGATTGCTCTTGAAGCGTCATACTCTCTGGTCAACGTGGTGCTGCTGAGGTGTAGTATAGTAGAGCCAGACTATCACCTACCCTTGATCTGGACCCCGTCAGTGCAATGAAAATGAGGATGTTAATAATAGCATTCATAAATCATTTATTGAACACTATTTACTATGTGCTAGGGCACTGTGCTACATACTTTATATACATAATCTCTGTAATCATAACAATTCTATGGTGTAGTTTCTAATTTTTACCTCTATAGTAGAGATGAGAAACAGGTGAAGAGAGGTTAAGTAATTTCACCCAGGGTCAATCAGCTGTTACGTCGTGGGACTAGGATTTGAACCCAGATCAAATGAAACAGTATTAGCAATTTTGGGAAAGGGTGGGCTAGGGTATAATCCATAAAGCCACTGTCCTAACATCTGTTTTCATGTCCCAGAAAGTTGCCCCAACTTAACCTCTGCTAGTATGATATGTTTATTATGACTCTTATCCCATTATATAAAAATTGTTTTTCTGCCTCCCTCCTTTGCTAGCCCATTGATTGCTTATTTATTTTCCTTATAAGATTTATTATATATTAGGCATCCCAAACCTAGTAATTTGTCAGCAAAGAAGTAGTGAATACAGTTTTACATATTAGTTGCTAGTCCTTGACCAGATCGATATGTTTTTGCATAGCTAGGATCAGTGTATATTATTTTGCATTCTTGCTTCTCTGTTACCATGAATAATAACAGCCCTAGGTGGTTGGTTTTTTGTGTGTTTTTGTTTGTTTGTTTAACCCCTTAAACATTTTATTTTGAAGTAATTTCAAACTTTCAGGACAGTTGCAAAAATAATACAAAACCTCTACAGAGAATTCCAACATCTTCCTCATCCCAAATACCCAGATCCACCAATTTTAGCATTTTGTCACATTTGCTGTATCATTCCATTTACCTATCCATTTTTCAATCTAGCTAGCTAGGTAGCTACCTTATTTGTCTCTGTTGTATAGATTGTATACATCATGTTCCTTGAACACATAATACTTCCATGTACATGTCCTAAGAACAAGGATATTCAATATGTAACCACCTTAGGTGCAATTACCAAGTTCAGGAAATTTAACATTGATATAAAGCTTACCTATAGTCTGTATTCATTTTTTCATAGGTCCCAATAATGTCCTTTTGAGCCTTTTCTCCTCTTGCATTAGTTATTAGATGTGTAAGTAGTACTTTGGACGGTTATTTGCAGAGTGTCCATGTTGTAGGCAGCTTGCCTTTCTTTGACATTTCAAGGATTGATCTTAGTGCCAAAGACAAAGAATCCTCCTGTATTTTTTCTAAAGTTTTAACTTGGAAATGTTAATTCCTTAAGGTGACAGCAAGTTAATGACAGAGTCGGGAGTGTAATTTTAGATCTTGCTCACATACCAGATTTTATTCCCCCAACTATAACAAACTTAGGTTCCTTTTAAAAAGTGTGTAGCGTGTTTCACCAACCTTAATTTAGACAGTAATATTAATTTTTAAAACTCGTTACCAGTGACTACACTCTTAATTTTAGTAATCTTATTAAGATTATTTTATGCTTGTGGGTCTACTTTTTACTTTGACTCTTATTCTAAAATTGCAATCCTTCTCTTTTGAGGAACAAATTTTCATGAATTTAAGCAACTTTGGTTGCTGTAATTAATCTCTTTTGTCTATAAATTGATATGATAAGAAGAAAAGCCAAGTCGGGTGAGCTATAGATATGGAATACAGGGAAACAAAAATGTGGTTAGGGAATTGATATTTGGTTTGTTTTAAATACTTAATTTGTATGTATGACAATATTCTTTTACTTTTTTTTCGTTGTTGTAAAATTACCTTAAATTCAGTACTCTAATTCTTAATTGAGAAATATTTCTCTTCTATTAAATATTGGGATTTTTTATGGGAAAAACTTTAAAATCTTTCAGAATTTTTCAGTGAGTGCTCTAAATATGAATAGTTCAAAAGAAAGCACAAGGATGTAAAACCACAGAAGTTACAAAATATTTAGGTTTTTGTAGAACTCACACATTGCATGTTTAGGATACTTAGTGAATTGGTGAAATTATATTCATTATGAAACTTCATATACAAGCATTTAAGTACTTAACTTATCTGTTTCTTCATTGAACACTAGGGGGCCATATAGTTCTTTATTGCTACTGATAGAGCTGCTTTGAACGTATTTAAATGTATTTAGTAAGTGCTTGTTTCTCTTCTCTTGTGTTCTAGTACAAGATTTCTTGCTCAAAATTTGAAATCAGTATTTATGGAATACTTATGTGCATGGCTATATAATATGCAGGGCTGTCGTTTTATTTTTTAGCAAGTAACATATTTTCATTTTGCTATTTAAAACCCACCATAACAACAGAAAGTAATGAAAAAGTGAGCCTTGGAATAAATATACACATGTGCAATCTTATTGTGCCTTTGGGAATATGAGGATGCTTTTTCAAAAATTTCACAGATATCTGCATATAAATGCATACAAACAAAAGACTACTGTTAGTTACTCTGACTTCCTCAGCATGTATGTGAGAAAAGAATGATGTCTCCAAAGAGACTAATTTCTTGTCCAGATTTTCTCTTGGTTTAGCGTAGAAGATATTGCAGGGTGTTACTGCTCAACCATCTTGAACTAAACAATATCTGAATGGCTGATTCTTCTTCCTCAATATCTTTTGGCTGTTAGGGGTAAAGTAATAAGAAATAAAACCTACTTTAGGGGTAACTGCTAAAATGCCTCTGGGGCCTAAGTAGGTGGTGTGAATGAGTGAAGAGGGTCCTGATTGAGAATAGTAGACAGGCTCTTATGAATAGTAGACATATGCCTTCCCTATAATTAACATTCAGGTAAAAAAGGAAAACATTGTGCAGGCTGAAAAAAAAAAACTGGTTTTGATCCATATTTGGCCTGTGGACTACCAGTTTGTAAACTTTGATAGCTTCTAGATGAGAGGAAGTTAAAGGTCTAAATAGAGCCTAGGTTAAATTTTTGTTTCTTCCTTAGATAAACTTTAGAAAACACTTCTTAGGATTTTAATCCCCATGTTTCGGGCACAGAGAAGTAAGGACATTTTCTCATTAGCTACTATTTACATTTTCATGAAGGAAGATTAGAATGCATTCAGGAGTAACACACTGAAAGACTTAGAAGAATCTAAGCTTTTGAGTTTCTCCTTCAGATTTGTTGATTTTTATATCTTAATTTATTTCCTCAAATTATTTACTATAATGAAATGACAAAACTTTGGTCTTTAGTTCTGAATTTCACCCAGAAAGTAGACCTCTTGAATATTGATGAACTTTTCAATTTAAAGCCATTGATATGATACATAGTATTCTCTAATAAAATTATATTTCATATACCTTAGGTGTGTGTTTGTTGGTTTTCTATGTTACCATCTGTTCCAGTTTGCTAATGCTGCCTTTTCAGAAAACACCAGAAATGGATCGGCTTTTATAAAGGGGGTTTATTTGGTTACAAAGTTACAGTCTTAAGGCCATAAAGTGTCCAAGTTAAGTCATCAACAATTGAGTATCTTTACTGGAGGATGGCCAATGGTGTCTGGAAAACCTCTGTTAGCTGGGAAGGCATGTGGCTGGCATCTGCTCCAGAGTTCTGGTTTCAAAATGGCTTTCTCCCAGGACGTTCCTCTCTAGGCTGCAGTTCCTCAAAAATGTCACTGTGAGTTGCTCTTGAAGTGTTTTCCCTCTATTAGCTTCTCCGGAGCAAAAGTCTGTTTTCAACAGCCGTCTTCAAGCTGTCTCTCATTTGCAGCTCCTCTTTCAGCTCTTGTGCTTTCTTCAGAGTATCCCTCTTGGCTGTAGCAAGCTCGCTCCTTCTGTCTGAGCTTTGATAGGGCTCCGGTGAACTAATCAAGGCTCAGGCTGAATGGGCAGGGCCACACCTCCATGGAAGTTATGAAATCTGAGTTATCACCTACAGTTGGGTGGGTCATATCTCCATGGACACAATCAAAGAATTACAGTCTAATTAATACTAATATGTCTGCCCACACAAGATTGCATCAAAGATAAATGGCGTTTTGGAGGACAGAATACATTCAGTCTGGCACACTATCATTTTCTAAAAACCCTCAATAAATGCTTGCTATATTTTGGCAGTTAATATGAGCTAAGATCATTAGTTCAATTCATTGATTCATAAACACTGAGCTTGAATTCTGATGTTTTTGCTCAAATGAGTTATTGTTAGCATAATCTATTGGAGAAGATTAAATTCTTAAATGTTGACAAGAGTAAAAGAAGTAAAAAAGAGAGATCAATATCTGGATAAAGTGGTAAGGACCTGAACTGCTCCTTCTTTGCAAGGGAAAGAAATTAGATCTTACTGATGGATTGAAGACATCAAAGTATTGACCTTTCAACATGTATCTGTAGATTACATTACCTTAGTAGTTTAAGGTCCTAAGTGGAAGAGCCAAAGCTTCTATAAAGGGGATATCTGTGAAAACTGTGGTCTGGATAGTCCCATCTTTTCCAGCTTTCCAAAGTCAATTAAAATTCCAGATTTTTAGATGATATGTCTTAGTTTTTTATATGTTGGTGTCCAAATTTGGGGGGTTGTGTTTGACCATTGACCAACAATTTTCCCTAGATATCATAAATGGAAGAAGAGTGTGCTGTTTCTCATTCAGTGCAAAATTAAAATAGTTTTTATCCAGTGCAGATCCATTAAGGGTATTGAGTTGTTTGGAGAGGAAGTGCAGCATATACATAGCACACAAAGTCCATTAGTTATGATTGCAAGGACTTCTTTCCTTATGAATTTAGCATACTGGTTTTAGGTGTGGGGCTGCCAAACAAATTGGTGTCGTTAAAAAGAGGAGTATCCCAGCTTCCATAAAGAATTTGAGGTGATCTGTATAGGGTGGAAATACATGTAATAAAATGATAGAGTGTACATGAAAATCAGATCTAGGGTTAATACTGGAGTATACCTAAGCACAAGGCCATGAGAAGATAAAGGGAATGAATTTTGATGAGTCGGGGTAAGCTGGTATTATTAGAGCCTAAGGTATTCTTCAAAATGTGACCCTGGACCGGCTACATAAGAACCATCTGGAGTGGTTATTAAAAATGCAGATTGGTAGGTTGCACTTCATAATTACTTAACCACACCACTAGGGTTGAGATGCATTTTTAGCAAGTTCCCACATGGTCTCCAAGGGAGATTAAGTTTGCAAAGTACTGGCCTATAGTGTGGTTACTCTGCTTCCTTGTGATAAAATTAAGAGGAAAATGTGTTGAAGTCACTCAGAGGAAGAGAAAAGATGACATTTGCTCAAGGGATGCAGTCCTTTTCCTGATACTATATAAAAGGAATTTTTCACTTGAGGCTTCATGAAGGATTCACTAGACTGCCCCCCTCACTTGCATATCAATAACAAATGCATTAATCCTCATGAATAGTGGTAGAGTGTGTGGTCTTTGGAGTCAGTAGTGAGGTTTTCAAATACTAACTCTGTGACTATGGCATTTTCACCTTGGGCAATATCTAACTTCTCTTGTACAGTTATTGGAAAGAAAGTAGTAGTATCTATCAGATAGTGTTATTGAGAGGATCAAGTGAAATAATGTATGTAAAGTACTTAGAACAGTGACTGGCAAATGGTGAGTCTTTATTTAGGGTTAACTGATACATTTTATAAGAATAATTATTGTAATGTTCCAAGACTATGCTAAAACTAACTTAACTGACTGGTCCAGGCTAGATACCATGGTATGTGGCATATGTTTAGTTCCAAAGATACTTAACTGTCCTAGATGAGTTGAAGCTATTCCAAACTATTCCATTGGGTTTTGCCTAAATTACTGTGGCCTTTAGCATGGAGTTCAGCTCTTTGATATTGTAAGTTTTGTTAATGCTAACTATGAAGCACTCTTGATCTCCAACAAGTATTTTTCCCTAACTGTTTAGTTAGGGAAACCTAGAAGAAATATTAGTGCTGAACCAAGAAGAAATTTGAAAGAGAACCTAAAAGTAAATCTGGGTAGTCTTGGAGCTTTGGATTCTCACAAAAATGTTCAGAAGAGATGAAATGCTAGTTCTATTATATAATGATATTTGGATGTTCATGAGGTGAATAGCTGGAACTAGAATAAATGCAAGGGAAGATTCTCTTTGCCACTTCTAGAGAAATTCTAGAATTACTGCTCGATTCTACAGGAAATACCTAAAATTTTCACAGTGAAGAGGTGATTATAAGCAAATGAAAGCAATCATGAAGACTGGAATTATCTCTATGTAGAATGCATTTTAGAGAACACATTTTTTAAAGTGGTAGTACAGCTACTAGCTGTATCTGACATAGAAAATCAACTTCCTTTTTCCTCTTGTTGCAGGGGCATCTTGCATGTAAACTTCAACCTCTAATTATATGAAATGTAAATAGAAGAATGATGATTGTCTTTTTAGATCATCAGGATTAAAAATAATGTATTTTTTATATGTTTTTCTTCCAGAAAATGGCCTAATTTGTTCACGTGTCCTTGCTGATGTGATTATTAAACTTGGCTTCTTTGCTTTAGACGTAACAATTGCTTTTAGAAGATGCTGCTATTTTCAGAAAAAAAGACTAATACTCTGTTTTCATGTTTGGTCTTAAATGTAAGTTTCTAATTATTGAAATCAGATGCAAATGAGGAATGAAAGTATGAAGAAAGTACTGGTGAATTTGTGAAGTGCCAAGAGTTATTAGTTTACTTACCTATAGATGTTGGTTTTATATATCAACATTATAAATTTAATTTTCTAGAGGTAATTGTTTTTACTTCACCAATATGCTGCCATCTGTCCTAGAGTTTCATAAGTAAAAATTTTAAATACGCTGAGGTACAGCTGTAGTGTTTTATCACTTAACAGTTTCTGTTTTGGGGTTTATTTCTCATTTTATTTCATTCTGGTACAGAAAAGAAGATTAAAACTTTAAGACAAAATTATTATTCCATGTCTGTTAGATATCAGTAATCATATATTTAATTTTTATTATGGTTTTATGCCTCTTTTTCTAGAAAGGAACAGAGCAGAGATTGCAAACTGGTGTCATATTTTTTTTAACACATTCAGATTTGTTGCCAACATTTAAAAATCTGGAGAGCTCACATAAAATAATTAAATTTTTTTTTCCACCATCTTTTGAAAATGTGTGTAATATCTGGCCTTACTAGGCCCATTTGCTTACAGGAGAACAATCAATTTCACCTTTTAAATGGGTTTTCCAGGTCTTAAGTTTGGTCTGCTTCTCTCCTTTATTTTTATCTTCCTCCTCCTCTAATCATTTGAGTTTGCCTGGAATAAAGATAAAAAAGCATGATTGTAGGAAAAGTGAGTTGATTTTTCCTTTTTGTCATATATTAAACTCATTGAATGTAAATTCCAAGACAGAGTAGGGTGAAACATTGTGCTGGTTTGGATATATTATGTCCCCCAAAACGCCATGTTCTTTGATGCGGTCTTGTGGGGGCAAATGTATTAGTGTTGATTACATTGGAACCTCCGGATTAGGTTGTTTCCATGGAGATGTGACCCACCTAACTGAAGGCAGTAACTCTGATTAGATAATTTCCATGGAGGCATACCTCTACCCATTCAGCGTGGGCCTTGATTAGTTTACTAGAGTCCTATATAAGAAGCTCAGACGGAGTGAATTGCTGCAAATGAGAGACAGTTTGAAGATGGCCATTGAAAGCAGACTCTTGTTCCAGAGGAGCTAAGAGAGGACAAATGCCCCAAGAGTAACTAAGAGTGACATTTTGAAGAGGAGCTGCAGCCTAGAGAGGAACATCCTGGGAGAAAGCCATTTTGAAACCAGAACTTGGAGCAGACGCCAGCCACCTGCTTTCCCAGCTAACAGGTTTTCCGGACGCCATTGGCCATCCTCCAGTGAAGGTACCCGATTATTGATGCGTTACCTTGGACACTTTATGGCCTTAGGACTGTAACTGTGTAACCAAATAAACCCCCTTTTATAAAAGCCAATACATTTCTGGTGTTTTGCTTAACAGTAGCATTGGCAACCCGAAATAAATATTCTGTGAAGTTTTATTAAGAAAAATAGAGACTTCCTAAACACTTCATTTCCAGTGGCTGTTATCAGAGGGAGAAATTGTCACCCGAAACATGGGCCACTCTCATAGCTACCCACTCACATGGGTTTTCTTGTTTGTTTGTTTTGTTTTCAATCTGGATCTCCTCTTGTTCTCTGCACACTTGTTAAAGTTTGAAATTAGCACTCCACTGGGATAGGTAACATATACTACAATAAACCAGTGTTTTTGCAACTTCTTGTTTTGTAAGATGTTTTAGTTAATTATTGCCACTTCACAAATCAGTCCAAAACTTTGTGACTTATAACAGATGACACTTATTTTATCATTTATTGTTTCTCATTGTTCCTGTAAATTAGAAATTCAGGAAGAGCTCACCTAGGCACTGTTGAATCAGGGTTGCATTCAGATAGCGGCCGAAAGTGAAACAGTAGAACAGCTGGGGAGTAACCAGGAATCTTTTGATGTAGCCTTAGGACTTTTTGTATGGTCTCTCCACTCTGGCTAGCTTGAGCTTCTTCACTACATCATGGCCTCACGGTAATAACGCTACTTAAACTGCACTTGAGTGCTAACTTGTAAATGTTCCCAGCCAGCAAGATAGATGCTAGATCACCTTTTATGATTTAGTTTTGGAAGTCACATAATGTCACTTTCAAAATAAATCACAAACATCTGACCAGTTTTTTGTTTTGTTTTGTTTTGTTTTTTAAATCTTCATTTTATTGAGATATATTCACATACCACGCAGTCATACAAAACAAATCGTACATTCGATTTTTCACAGTGCCATTACATAGTTGTACATTCATCACGTAAATCAATCCCTGACACCTTCATTAGCACACACACAAAAATAACAAGAATAATAATTAAAGTGAAAAAGAGTATTTAAAGTAAAAAAGAACACTGGGTACCTTTGTCTGTTTGTTCGTTTGTTTGTTTCCTTCCCCTATTTTTCTACTCATCCATCCATAAACTAGACAAAGGGGAGTGTGGTCCTTATGGCTTTCCCAATCCCCTTGTCACCCCTCATAAGCTACATTTTTATACAACTGTCTTCAAGATTCATGGGTTCTGGGTTGTAGTTTGATAGTTTAGGTATCCACCACCAGCTACCCCAATTCTTTAGAACCTAAAAAGGGTTGTCTAAAGTGTGCATAAGAGTGCCCACCAGAGTGACCTCTCAGCTCCTTTTAGAATCTCTCTGCCACTGTAGCTTATTTCATTTCCTTTCACATCCCCCTTTTGATCAAGAAGATGTTCTCCATCCCACAATGCCGGGTCTACATTCCTCCCCAGGAGTCATATTCCACATTGTCAGATCCCACGTAGGGAGCAGGGCAGTGATTTCACCTTTCAAGTTGGCTTAGCTAGAGAGAGAGGGCCACATCTGAGCAACAAAGAGGCATTCGGGAGGAGGCTCTTAGGCACAATTATAGGGAGGCCTAGCCTCTCCTTTGCAGCAACCGTCTTCCCAAGGGTAAATCCTGTGGTAGAGGGCTCAACCCATCAAACCACCAGTCCCCTATGTCTGTGGTCTGACGAGTTTTTAAGGGAAAGGAACAGGACATGGACCCCAGCTCTCAATGAGAAGAGTGTCAGTCACATTGTAAGAAGAGCATGTGAGATGGGGGATATTGTCACTACCATCTTTGAGAAATACAGTTTGCTATAGGAGGTCATGATATCTTTGTTCTTATTCCTACTTTTTCATTAACTTCATAAAAATCAGATTTCACGTATACTATATGAATGTCTTATTCAGTACTTTAGTTCAGTTATCTGGAAAACTTACATGTCTGAAACATGAATAATAAAAAGCAAGTCTCCAAACAATAGGTTGAGAAGTAACGCAACCAGGCTAGGAAGTAACATTTTGTAGAATAGAATTTGTGTTCTATTACAAAGCATGAGTTTAGGAGCTAGACATACTAGGGTTAAAATCTCAGCTTCATTGCCTAGCAGCTGTGTTCTCCTGGGCAAATTTTTAAATGTTTTTAAGCTTCAATTTCCCTGTTTACAAAACCTAAGATAATGATACCTCACAATCTTGTGATGATTAATTGAAATAAAGCATGATCTACTAGGGGCTCTGTCAGTGTTTAATCCTTCTCCCACATCATTGTCCTAATCTGAAATTAAACGTTTGTATTTTCTAAGCACTATATACCTGTAAACAACCTTTATATCTACTCTTTATCTCTGATAGTCTCCTAGCATCCCTAGACCTCTTCCTCCTTCCATCCCAAGATCTTTTTCTTTCAGACATACACAAGAATTATAGACTGAGCTTTGTTTATTTCTTTATTTTTAGTCTTTTTTTTTTTAAGTGAATATACAATTTATTTAACATTCAAACTTCATTAAGACATGCAATTTGGCAATTTTACTGGGTTTAACCCTACCTAGGATATGATCACTTGCTGGGGCTTAGCAACAGGGTCCAGTTCACACTTAGCACTAATTAAATACTTCATTGAATAAATACCAAACCAAACACATTCAATGCTTTCCTTAAAAAAAAATCAGTTTTAAAGCCCTTTCTAAATTCAGGCTAATGACAAACACCATAAAGGCAGATATGCTAGTTTGACATAATTGGCTGATTTTACACAGCACTTACATCTTTTAGTCCACAAGTATATCATTAAATGATAGAGAACATCTAATACAACCATTTCTACAAAACTAGGAAATAAATTTCTAAGAAAGATTTTACAGACCCCATCTTTTATACCCAACCCTGACAGTCTGACTCTAAAGAGGATAAAGCCAATGACTTTCCTCACAAGAGCTCACGACTAAAGTCACTTTGCTATCAAAATCTATGTTTCTGATCTGTTATGAGCATTGAGACAAGATTCAAATATTCCCAAAGAAAGAAGCAGAACGCACGTTGTGATCCACCTATTCAGCAACAGCGAGCACTGCATTCAAAACTCATCCCATTGATTAAATAAGGTCAGCCACATTCATTGGCATTTCCTCCACTGTAGTATTGTAGAAAGTCTTAATGTCCCGAAGAATCTCTTGTCTTCTTCATTAACAAAGTTAATAGCCACACCTTTCCTCCCAAATCGAACCCCTCTGCCAATTCTGTGAATATAGTTTTCATGATTGGTAGGTAGGTCATAGTTTATAACCAAAGATGCTTGTTGCACGTCAATCCCGTGAGCCAGCAAATCCGTAGTGATCAGGACACGGCTTGACCATGATCGGAATTCCCTCATGGTAACATCTCTTTCCTTCTGGTTCATATCACCATGCAGTGCAGAAATTGTGAAGTTCCTGGCATGCATTTTCTCAGTAAGCCAGTCCACCTTGCACCTTGTATTGAGAAAAATAACAGCCTGCGGTAATGGTCAGCGTCTCATACAAGTCACAAAGTGTATCCAACTTCCATTCCTCTCTTTCAACTTAATATAAAACTGTTTGATTCCTTCAAGGGTCAATTCTTCCTTGTTCACCAGAATTCGAATTGGATCTCTCATGAACTTTTTGGTCACTTCCAACACATCAGTTGGCATTGTGGCAGAAAGCAACACAACCTGAATACTTGTATTTAATTTTTGGAAAATCTCATAGATTTTATCCTTAAACCCCTGGCTCAACATTTTATCTGCTTCATCCAAAACAAACATTTTGATCCATTTTGGAGACAGATCTCTTCTGTTTAAAGTATCAAATACTCTCTCTGGAGTACCAACAACAATATGTGATGCTTCATCCTGCAATTTCTGCATCTCATTTCGTACATTGATTCCACCAATGCAAGCATGACAAGTTGTTCCCATATAATCTCCAAGAGCCAAAATGACCTTTTGATTCTGTTGAGCCAGTTCTCTGGTGGGAGCCACTACTAGTGCTTGGATCTCCTTGAACTCAATCTCCAACTATTGCAGGATGGAAATAGCAAATGTGGCTGTCTTGCTAGTACCTGACTGAGCTTGAGCAATCACATCATACCCACGATGACACCATCGGGGTCCATTCCTTCTGGGCCGCCATGTTCTCTTTTGTAATCCACAGAGCCACCAGACATGATCCAAAAAACCACTCAGCACCTGACTGAAAAACTTTGGTCTTTCTTTATAGCTGGTTAACGTTTTACTTGTTGGAAAGAATGAAAACTCAGACCGTCAATTAAATTTAAACTTCAGCTGTAAAATTAACATTGATGTTTATCAGGCAAAGTATTTTGTTGAATATGGAATTTTGACAATGTTGTAAAAGCCCATCCAAGAAGGATACCCTTAATATGTATTTTCTACAACTTAATTCTATACTTAAAGTATTTTCAGTATTTAAAGCAAGTAATCCTACACTTAAATTCTATGCAAAAGTATTTTCAGTGAATATCAATAAATCTCACATGTTTGTGTAGGATTTTACTGAGCCTTATATAAATGAAGTTGTAGTATTATGTCCTCTTACTCAGAATATTTTGATTTGCAAAATAATTTATAATTGCTTCAGAAACTCAACAGTGTAGGAAGCATAATTATCTTCCCCTTCCTTACTATTTTGCTTTCTTAAGTTTTCAACACTCTGCCTGATACTTTATACTTTGGTAGGTTCAGCTTTTTGTTTTTCATAGGTTAAATCCTTTAATGTCAGTTTGGTGAGCTTCCTGGCTTATAGCTTAGTTTAGTTTTAGTTAAAAATGGTTTTAGGCTATATATAGAAGACACTTGCATTGATTAAACTTGGAAGGAATTATTAGTATTATATCCTTATTTATGGCTCCCTGGCCTCAGCATTCTTCAGAGTTTTTACAGCAGGAATAAATTATTGGTAAAGAATTTGTAATGTATTTTAACTGAAAAGTTTGTGAATTGTCTATGTTTAAACTTGTTCATAAAAGTAATTTAAATAATGTACCTTAAAAATGGGTATTACAGCAGTTTTTGTCATCTTTCTTACACTTAAATTTCATTTTGAGATTTGTGGAAAACTAAGTTTCTTTCAATCACAGTCATAACATGAGATTTTTGCATGACTGAAATACCTGTAATTACTGTGTCATTCTTGTCATAGTTTACTTAAAGGTATAACTATGTATAAATAATCATCAACTAAATTCTTGGTGAGCAGCTGTGTAAGGCCAGTTTAACAGCTGGGGTAACACAGCACAGACTGTAAGAGTTAAACTTTATCATTAGACAAGTTATGTTACAGTCTTTGAGGACTTCATACTGGGAATTTCTGAAATATTTGCAAATTCAATCCCATAGTTGGACTTTTGTTTTAATCTTAAATGTTTCTTTAAATGCTTAATGAAAGAATGGGGCCAGCATCGTTTTAAAATTAACTAAAGCTCTTAGGCACAAATATGGAAAGAGAATTTAAAATTTTCTCATTCAGTAAAAGGGATTTATCAAATGTATTCTATATGACACTGTTTAGACCGCTGTGGTAAGAGAGAGAAGAAAACAGAAACATTACAAATTATTATAGTACAGTATGGAATCAGAAAACTCCTGAGGTATTTTTCTTGAATTTCATCTTATTAAACCATGTTTTAAAAAGTTTTATCTGTAACTTTTTTCCAATAAAAATGTTTCCTTATTGTTATACAATACTTAATATATATTTACAACACAGAAGTAAACGCCGATTTTTAGAATGTATACACAAAATGAAGCTGTGACTCTCATTTAGAGATATTTTGTAAAACTATAACTATTGTTCACTAAGGTATAATACAGGAAGGGTTACCAAAGTGACAGTCCAACATATTACAAGAAGACTCTGTACTTCATACCATTAAATCTGTACTATATACCGTTAAAGCTGCAAGGGACTTCATTCTTAATCATCTGGCCCGGCCTCTTCTTCTATAAATCTGGATTCTAAGGCAACTTAAAGAGACTTGCTTAAGATCACCAGTTAGGGGTGGAGCTAAAACCAGAACTTAAAACTCCCACCAATATTCTTTCATCTTTATATATTAAAAAGTTTACCTGTAGTTTCAGCAGCAGATAATTTGGGTGAAAGTAAATTGACAGAGACAACAGTTTAGTCAAAGGATAATTTAGTTGCAAATAAATTTAGGTGTAAATAAATTAATAAATAATTGGCTGTTTTGAATCTTGGCGTTTCTGGTGTACCATGGAGTGTTTTTGTCACCTTTAAACTTACTATTCATTTTTCTAAATACTTATTTTGGTTGGTTCTTCTATATTTTTACTTTTTAATTTGTAACTTATTTTCAGCCAATTATTTGGAAATAATTGGAAATTGCCAAACAAAGTTTGGAAACAACCTAAATGTCCAGCAATCAGAACTTGATTACGTAAATCAAAGCAGTTAGAAAACTTTATGTAACCTGGTATTCTAGCATTTTTATTTTGAAAATGATACACTGACATGTTTATATGTAATGCTTTTATTTTCCAAATGTCCAATTACCAGATCACATTTTTATGGCAATTGTGTATACTGTGTATGCCATTTCAAAACCCAGATGAATTCCTCTGAAGTCTTTAAGGGCTGCTCTTGGTGTCTAAATAAAATGAGCAGGAAAGTACATGTTTTATATGTAATGAAACATTTAATGTTTACATGAATATAATGTCTCAAATACAATATAATTGGAAATTGTGATTTTTTAGTGAGCACTTTGAGCATTTAAATGTCTTAGAACTTTTTAAAGAATTGTTATAAATGACTTCAATTTTGATAAAACATTTTTATGCATTTGATTTATTCCTTTGGAAATTCTTTTTAAAAGGAATGCCATATATTTAAAATTTTCTTTCGTGGCTAAATCTAATAGTATTTTGTTTATGTAGTTGAAGTAATCATATATTATTGGAACTTTTTTACAGTTATTACTAATAAAAGCTTGATAGTTCATTTATCAGTCAAAGGACTTAATTTCTTGATTTATGACTATTTTCCTCCATGCTTAAATTGCTAGTAGTGCATAAATTGCTTAGCAGGGAAATACTTTAACACTCCGCTATCTAAGGTGTTGGGAAAACTGAAAAGAATGACTTCACTTCAGTGAGTAATTTGTATCCTTGAATAAATTGAGTATCCTTGATAATACTGTATTCTTTTCTTAGAATGATACTGATTCTGATTCATTTCACTTTAATATTGGTATAATTTTTAGCATCTGAAATTTTTCTGATTCTACAAAACTCATAAAAGCAGTGAATACATTAGAGTTTAAGTGGCTCATAGTCTCCCTGTCAAAGGTTTTGAGGTGAGATTTTGAAAACTTGTATGTAAAATCATTCATACTTTTAGAAAAACTCCTATCTTCCAAGTGACTTGTTTTAGTTAATTCAGAAAAAGTTTATGAAAAATGGAAAAATCTTGTGTACCTTATTTGCTGTGGCCTTTTGTCAAGAGCAGTTAAATCCTAACCTCTTATATAATAATGAAAGAAAAAGTAGAAATCCAGAATAAATTGCTAGAAAGCTGTTGTTGTTACAAGAGAATTGGAGGGCATTGGACTGGAATAGATTTTGGAAATACCAGATTGGTGATGTTGTGTCACATGTAGCAATTATATATAATCATCTCTGTCCAATGAAAACTTTTAGAAGAAAGAAAACCAGTGATAGTGGTTAAAATAAATTACTGTATAGAGACCTTCTCTTTACTACAGAAGTTCTCCAATATTGAGGTCTTTTGCATAGACAGCAATATCTGGAATCTTAAAATGCAAGACATTACAGTTTCATTTTTAAGATGGAAATTTTGACTGAATTTTGTAAGGCTTTCTAAAACTTTTAGACGATTATGTTTTAAATGGTGTTATTGCATGGTGGAGTTCAGAATCTCAGCTTGCTTCCCTGGTGACTTTTAAGTAGTCTAAAAAGCTTTATATGATTTTTTTTATCCTAAGTATTGAGCACTTACTATATGTAGGTATTTTTTTATGTGCTTCGCATATATTAACTCATTTAATGGTCGTAACAGTCTGGTGAGGTAGGTATTGTATAGTTGAAATTGAGACAGAGGGGGATTCATTTAAGGTTATGCTACTAATAAGTGATAGAGCCAGGGTTTGGACTAAGGCAGTTTGCCTTGAGTCCAGGCTCCTATGTACTATATTATGCTACCTTTATGTTGGTAGTATCATCCTAAAAAGAGCTTGTCTATTTTGAAAAATCTCATTTTGTGGGTTATTATTTATAGAGTATGTTAAATATTTTTAAAAGTAGAATAGAAACTAAGACTTTATTTTTTTTTTCAACACATGAAGCTAACTGCATTTTGAAGTATTTACAATCAGTAGTCTTCTATGCTTTGTCTATGATTTTCCTCATTGACTAGGATTTTCTAAATTTGAAGCTTTGATAGTTTGAATGTTTCCATGCTGATTGCTTTAGAAATAACTGTTACTTGAATCCTCCAAAAAGATGAAATGAAACTTGGTCATACATACATTTGGAAATTGGTACTCACTTTCCTAAATCACTAATAACGTCTTTTCTTTGAAAAACTGTGTTGTTTTATGTACATAATTTGATTTAGTGTTTGGATTGCTGGAGTTGTAGTGCTCTATACTATCCAGTTGAGGGCAGCTGTTTACTGATAAAAAAGATGAGTTAAATTGAAAAGTAACCACTTTGTGCTTACCAGAACTTTGCATTTAACTGTAAAACACAACATTTAACATAAACTAGTCTTAATTTGCACTGTTATTTTATTTCAGTTATCATCGAGAATAATTTCTTGATAATGAAAAATCTAGTTTTACTTCATAATAATTTTTGCTCTCTTATAAACTGGAGAATGAACAGTGTTGATTCTAGTTTTTGTTTTTCTCAATCCAAGTTATTTTCAATCCCAAACCTTTTTTTTAAGGTTCTATTTTTAAATAACAATGTAGGAGCAGACTCCAGAGAAATTAGAGCTCCTTCATATCTTCCTTATCTTTAAAGTGTCTGCATGGAAATATATGTGATTATAAAGTTCTTTGAAGGCTTTTAAATATAAAAGTGAAAAACTATAATTTTCTTATGCTAGCTTTATTAACCAATGGAGTAAGTGAAAGTTAAAGCTGATCTGTTTGATTCATTTTTCTTTGCAGAATGAATATATTAAACCTGCAGAATCTAGTACCTTCTATCTTTTCCATATTTAAATATCATGCAGTTTAAATTATGTCTTTTATGTGATTTAGAGAAAGGATTTTTTTGGGGGGAGGAGATTAATTAACCAGTTGATTTCAGTGACATGAACGAGACAGAATTCTTTGAAGTATAAAGAATCTCAAGTCTACATAAAACTGTACTGTAATATTAACAAAGTAGACACTGACAGTAACTGGGAGAGGGGGCATTCCATGGGAGCTCCTTCAAAGAAAGCGTGTTCTAATAAGGAGAGAAAGACACAGTATGACTGAAAGTTATGTATGCAAAAAATGTGTTTTGGTTTTGGCTTTTATAAAAGCAGCAGTCTTTTGTTAGAAAATGAAGCGAGCATTAGAGGAGATAATGAGATAAGAATGAGGATAGTGACATTCATTCTGTGAGGTGGTAAATAGTCTGGTAGGGTAAGATATCAGTCTTACCACTTTTCTGTCTTACCCTTTTATAGGTTCCCAGTACCCTTATAGTATCTCTTCTCTCCTTAGGACTAGATTTCTGTTGGAATTTTTTGGTGTTTGTGGTTCTGTTCTCAGTCATTTACTTCTGTGTAACTAAAAATGTCATCTCTACCAATGATTTTTTTTAACTGCATTTTAAATTGTGATTTAAAAGAAAGGTCCATTTAAAGAGAGGAGCATCAGGGTATGACTGGGAGCATATTCCTCAGCAGCCAACTTTGTGTGTAGCAAGACAGCCGCCCTCTCCAAAATAAAAAAAAATCACTCATTTCTGACATTATCCTTTCTAATTCTTTCTATATCACATTCTAACTTCTGACTGTAAAGAACCATAGAAAGTGTTGGAAGAAGAGATAAAGGAGATGATTTGGCTATTAGAAGAAGAAAGTAGAATGGAAAGAGAACAAACTAGTTCACTGAACGTTGTGAATGGATGGTTCTATCTATTAGCATTCTCACACTGAACTTTTTTTTCTCATCATCTTCATAAGTCTAGTTCATGGGTTTGAATATGGAATGCAGTATAAAGATTAACACTGGCATTAGTGGTTAATTTAGAAGCCACTTGAGACAGTGCTAGAAAAGTTTGTTTGGGCCAATTTAGGAGAGCCTTCATCTCCATATTTTATCTTAGGCATTGGGAACCATTGAGGTTCTTGAGGAATGAACTGCAGTCCACATTCCCTCTCTGTGATTTAGGAAGATTTATTTATCTCCATGGAATGGAGGAGAAATTAGTGCTAAGAATTTGCAGTGGACTGGCTAGTTATTATCCATTTTTACTCTACCTACTTCCCATCACAGTTTACATTTATAAATACTTACTGCGTATTTCTCGTGTCTTTAATCAATTATACTTCCAAGCAGAATTGGTGTGTTTTTCAGAATTATTGAGATTGGCAAACAATTGAAATCTCTAGTAGGAAGATCTGAAGTACATATTTAATAGCTAGAGTAGATTTAATGTCTTAGTGTGAAATAAAGAATGATACGTATGGCAAAAGAAAAGAAAGAGAGCATGCTTAAGATGAACACTTGAAAATGGTATTCATTTTGAATATTTCTAACCTAGAACAAATGTGTGTATATATACATGCATTTATGTGTACAGGCATGTATATATGTATTTTTGAAAATGCACAAACACCCAAGCAAATATTGTCCTTAAATTTGAAACACAGTTCAAAACATTATGGCTAATATTTGAATGAGGAAGACTTAATAACATTATTTAAGAGAAAATACGGTATTTGTTTTTTCTTAGTTTTTAGAAAGAAAAATTTTTACTTTCTAGGGAACCACCTTGGTTAGTAGTTAGCTAAGTTATTAGAAGGGATTTGACAGCATAACCTTGCTTTGCTTGAGTTCACGTTACTGACTTTGTATGGGAGGTTCACCAGCTGTTTGACTGGCAGGAGCAGACTGCTTTCACTTCAGTAGTTTATAATTCCTGGCTATTCTAGGATAGTTTGCACTTCACCAAGCCTCAGACAGGTCAGGACATTTGGTAGGAGAAGGTTGAAAGACAAAAGCAGCAGGCCTTGGGTTCTTAAACTTTTAAAAAATTAAAACACGCATATATATATTTATATTTAGTTTGGTGATTCGAGTTTGTAGTAATGTGCCTGTATTACATATAGAGAGCACTCAAGAGGAGTTTTAAAATGTCAAAACCAGGAAAAGCTACTCTAAACCATGACTTGGTTCCTGTTGATCTTAAAAGTACAAAAGAGCCTCTACCACATCAAACTGTGATGAAGATATTTAGCATTAGCATCATTGCCCAAGGCCTCCCTTTTTGTCGAAGACGGGTAAGTCTTGCACATTTAAAAATATGACTATTTATTTAAATGAAATACTCTTGCCTGTTTTAGTGAAGAAATGCTTCAAATTTCAATTGTGATTTATAAATGAAACTTTCAGTGCATTGGGAAGCTAGTAAAAACTTGTAAGTAATAGTTTTATAATATGATACAGTGCCTGGAGGACAAGGTTACCCAGTCCACCTTTTTGTCTCTCTCATTTATTTTTCATGAAATTAGAACCCTGCAAACTTAGTTAAAATTGCTGAATGTGAAAAGGTATGTTTTGAACTATGTTAACACAAATTTAAAACCCGAAATTCATACAGTTTTTATTTTGTGTGAAAAACAAAAGCTGATGGTATTCTTATTATACATGGGAATTATAGTATTTAGCTCTCATTAAAAAGTACTCCAAAATCCTTAAAGTTTCTCTGGCCCTTTAGGCTGTATTATTTTTTAATTGCTATTTCTCAAATCAAACATAATAAAGACAATTATTTTATTTTGCTGTTATGTAAAATAAAAATAGCATACTATGGTGTGGTAATGACAATATTGTTTATATATAGACAGACTGAACTAACAAACATTTTTTGTAGAACTGGATTTGCACTAATGTATAATCAAGTTATGATCTATTGGATGTTTTTCAGAACAATATTTTCTTGCTCCCACCCCACCCCAAGTTTTGACTCTGTCAATATTAGCAATTTTGTTGTTAGATTTTCAGAGTTAGTTGGCATTGCCATTTTGAATTTTTTACTACAGCGATATATTTTTAGGTCTAAATTGTGTTTATGCTCCTGAACACATTGAACAAAGAAACAAACAAAAATAACCTGTTTGGGATTGAGTGTTTGCATATATTAATGCTATTAGTGTTTTAGTTCCCTTCTTGTGGTAATTTTTTAAAACTAAAGAGGAAATGTTCTTTTAAACAAACAAAATAACCTACAACACCTGAAAAATATTTTTCCTCCTTAGCAAAGGGAATCTTCAGTTTGCTGGGACTTAAATACGTTTTGTAAAATACTGTTTCTAATTATCTTAGTTCCTTTTGAATAGTTCTCACTTCTACCCCAAACAAACGGTAGCCCTGTTGGAAAACATTTTGAGTAAGATTAAAATGCAATACAATTTAAACATTGAAAATAGGATATAAAATCTCCATCTCTTTCTTATTTCTTTTCTTCTTTACTATGTTTTCAGAAAGAGTTTCTTTTATGTCTTGTTTCACCTTGTCAGTTTTATAACTTCTGCTGAATGAGGTCATGCTCTGATTTAAGCATTTACGCAGAGGCCATTTATAACTTTAAAGTCATTAATAAACTAATTTAATATTTAATACCTCTGTAAAAGAAAAAACCAAAACAAATAAATTTTCAAGTTAGGCGAAAGTGTTTTTTTTTTTTAATTAAAATTTAAATTAAAATAATAACCAGATAATTTGTTGAGTATTTCTAATAAATTTAAGTAATAAAATAATAATAGAGACAATTATTTTGTTGTCTCTATAATGCAGTAGATTGCTTCATTATGTCACAGTGTATTTTTCCTACCTTTTGTCTTCTATCATGGCATTAAGTTTAAAAGGCACAGGAGAAAATTGTGTGAGAAAAGTTAATAGAGAACTTCAAGGCTTTGCCTGAGCACTTCCTAAAGTGCTATTCATTATTCAGTTTGACTTTTCTAGGTTACTATGTTATATTAAATTATATCCTTGCATTAGTAATAAAGAATAGAACCACATTAAAAATTAAAACTCATACTGAACTTTTTTGGAAGATAGTGAAAAAACAAAATAAACACATTCAGTTTTAGACTGCCTGCCTGCTAATCATTTACTATTGCATAACTCATTGACTTTGACTACCAGAAATATTAGGAGAGTATAATTATATCCTTCCCCTTTTTTGCAACTGGCTAATTTAGGTAGCTTTAAATTGATTTACATGATTTATATGTTATTTAATTTATGAACTTTTCCTTGGTAGAGCTAGTGATAAACAGCTTTAAATTTATTTTTGTTTATCTGAGTTAAAAATACTTTTAGTACGATATGTAATATATTTTGTATGAAACATCATGTGTATCTTTTTCTAAAAATTAAATACCTTTAGCTTCTTTCAAGCAGATTCCTATAAATAGTCAAAGTCCACAAAGATTGCCGTCTGTATTTTGCAGGTCATTTATTCTTCCCTCCAAGTAGTGAGCTGAATGTAAATACAATGACCTCTTACAATATAAGACTTTCTGCCATTTTGACCTATTAAAATTTGAAAAACATGATACTGTTCCTCCATCCATCATAAATGTTCCCTCAGTTAATGCTTGCAAAATAAAATGACACTTTGCAAATTGTGAAAATTCTTTAAAATAATATTAATAACTACAGCTTCAATTTATATCTCTTAAAATGTCTTCAAGAAATTTATTTATCTGAATATTAAAAATAATATTGGTAGTGGTAGTATAATGTATTATATAAATTATTCTAGTCTCTCATCTGAAATACAATATATAGATTGGATTTAAAACAAGAATAAATAACAATCTAGCTATCAACCAGTTACCTTTAAATAAAAATATTTTTAGTATTAAGGTCCTCATAATTTATTTACATTTGCTCAGACATTCCTAATAACAAGTATCTCTTGGAATACTTGTTAAAAATATGGAATTCGAGGTTCTTCTCTTTTGGAAGGTCTTATGTAAGGGATCTGGGTTAAAGCCCAGAGATCTATATTTTTAAAGTCTTACAGGTGCTTCTTAGTATCAGGAAAATTAGCAAATATTAGTTTAGTGCATAACTTTTGATTCTAAAAGAAATCGATTATCCTTTAGGGGAAGAGACAATTTATAGGAAAAAGTTATTTAATCTATAAAATTACTGGAAAATTATTTTATTTTTCTTTGAAATTGGAATACCCCTAATTATGGTAATATTATATTTCTTAAATCCTGCATTATTTTCCACATTTTAAATGCATTATTTTTCCACATTTTAAACATATCTGAAATAAGTATACATCTTGAGGGAGTGTCATAGCTTATCTGGCAGCGTTTTTTCCTTTTGAGTGATAAGAAATAATGATGCATTTTACAATTAATGTAGTATGTTGAAAGAAAATGCAATTTTAATGCTTATGTTTCATTTCTTGACTCATTTTAATTTTGTTTGAAAGCAATTTTGAGCATTTAGAATATTCTGTTGAGGTCTGAAACCCAGGAGCTCAGAAAATAATTAAATACATGACAGAGATTTCTGATAGTTGAAACTACTTTGTAGTGCTTTTTATATCAAGTTCTGTTTCAAATACCGTATTTTAAATGTTTTAAAAATTTAAGTGGGATAAACCTAAAATTAATATAGAAAATAGAATTTTAAAATAGAATATTTGTGTCATTTGAGAAAATATTAATATCAGAACATTACACACACTATGTACTATTAGCATTGGAGGATAGCTTAAATCAGACATTGGCAAACTTATTTTTGTATAAAGGACTAGTAAATATTTATTTTAGGCTCTGGGGGCCATATAATGTCTGTTGCAACCCCTCAACTCTCACCTTGTAGCATGAAAACAGCCACAGACAATAGGTAAAGGAATGGGTGTGGCTGTGTTTCAATAAAACTTTATTTACAAAAACAGTTAAAAGGAAGTTTTTACTATTGCAGCTGTAGTGCAATAAATCTTCTTGTGCATATCTTTTTGCTTATACATAACTTTCACCTTAGGGTAAAGTTTTAGAATGGGATTGCTGGAGCCAGAAGCCATTTGTTTCCTCTTAAATCTTCATCTTTTCTTCAAGTTCTTATGTGGTTATTTGGAGAACAGCTTTATCTGTGTGTTTGATCACTAGAATGTTAGCATACTGCTTTCAACTGTTTCCCTTCTAAATGTGTAGTATTAGTATAATAATGCTAATAGTAATTGCTATTATTTTTTAAAGTAATTATTATGTGTTCTAGGCACTGTCCTAGTTATTTTACGTATTTTAACTCCCTTACTCCTTAAAACCATTCTGTGAATTAGGTCATTATTTCCATTTAGTAAATGAGAAAACCAAGGCTCAAATGAGTTAACTTTCCCCAGTTTTCTTGGTCAAAATATTAAAGCTGGTATATACCACAGGATTATCTAATGCTGTAGGTAGTGGCCATTCTCTTTGTACTATGCTGTATGACCTAGATGCATGTTTTTCTTCTGAACTTAAACTTTTTAACTACTATTATGTTAGTACTTTGGGTGGTGGGCCTGAGAGCCTGCCTTTAACATTGTTTGAATGAGAAAATACATTCAAAGTCTCAAACAGTTTACCTACAAATAATTTTTTGTTTTACAGTCCACTTACAAACTTGGGATCTCTCGTGTAACCTCTTTTAAGATACTTTACTCATAAACTCATGCCAAAAATATGCAAAGATGTTAGTCATTAAAAACTGGAAATGTTCGGACTATTTGCATGTTGATACTTTATCTTTTTGTAAGCCAAGGGATGATATCTTAGGGTTAGTGTTTGCCTGTTGAACAACTGAGAACAGGGTGTCTGACTGATTAGCCAACCTCAGACTGCAGTGCAGTACCATGCTCATCATTTTGTTCAATTAGTACTTGTGCCAGTTTGAATGTATTATGTCCTCCCAAACGCCATTATCTTTAATGTAATCTTGTGTGGGCAGATGTTATCAGTGTTGATTAGATTGTAATTCTTTGAGTGTTTCTTTGGAGGTGTGCCCCACCCAGCTGTGGGTGATGACTCTGACTGGATAATTTCCATGGAGGTGTTGCTCCGTCCATTTAGGGTGGATCTGAGTTGATCAGTGGAGCCATATAAATGAGCTGACGGGCAGAGGGAACTCAGTGCAGTGCAGCTGTGAGTGACATTTTGAAGAGGAGCTACAGCCAAGAGGGACACTTTGAAGAAAGCACAGGAGCTGCAGATGAGAGACAGTTTGAAGATGGCCGTTGGAAGCAGACTCTTGCTCCGGAGAAGCTAAATGAGGACAAATACCCCAAGTGCAACTAAGAGTGACATTTTTGAGGAACTGCATCCTAGAGAGGAGCATCCTGGGAGAAAGCCATTTTGAAACCAGAACTTTGGAGCAGACACCAGCCACATGCCTTCCCAGCTAACAGAGATTTTCCGGACACCATTGGCCATCCTCCAGTGAAGGTACTCGATTGCTGATGTGTTAGCTTGGACACTTTATGGCTTTAAGACTGTAACTGTGTAACCAAATAAACCCCCTTTTATAAAAGCCAATCCATATCTGGTGTTTTGCATTCCGACAGCATTAGCAAACTAGAAGAGTACTTATGACAAAGATGACAAAAGTTAAAACCAGTATAACTTGGAAGAAAGTTATAGAAAAATTTTGAACTGATCCCTCCCCCTGCAATACACAAACACCCCTCTAAGCAATGTTATTTTTGGTGTAAGGTTTTCTTCATTGTTGAGTTATTGGTGATGATAATAGACCTATAGTTAAAATTTTAATCATGTCATTCATATATAATCTGTTAGATTTTTTATGAATGATTTTCAGTTTGTTCAAGCTGTATATAATTTTAATCTCGTAGATCCATTACAATCTTTTTAGCAAAATACTGTCAGGATTATTAAACAGTTATATTACCTTTGTTTCAGGAAAAAAAAAGTCTCCATTTACTGTACAATAAAGTTTTCATTTGTGTGAAGATTATGTTTATACCCAAAAAGTAGACCCATCATAAGCTCTGTTAGTAACGCAAATCTGGGACTTATTACCCTCCCAAATTTAGTAATTTAATAATCCCCCAGTCTTTTAGTTGAATGGAAATATGGGGAAATTTTATTTTCCTTCGGTGATTAATATCTATCTCATAAAAATAAGACAGTCTAAAGAAAATATAGAAAAAATCCTTTTCTTTACAATATCCTAAATTATCAGTAATTGCACTGTCCAGAAGTAACCACAATAACAATTTTAAGCATATTATTTTTAGCAAAATACTTCAGTCCATATTTAATATATTGTTAGTGTTGCCCCATAGCTTTACAGATTCGAAAGGTATAATCTGCCATATGAGTGTACCATAATTTATCTCCTATTGTTCATTTGGACAGTGAACTACTTTGAACATTTTTATACATAAATCCTTATCAACATCTCTATATACAGATTTCCAAAAGTGGAATTATTAGGTCAAAAGGTATGAATTTTTTCAGGTTCTTGTTAAATATCACTAAGTTGCTTTTCAGAATGATTATACCAATTATAACCAGCATGAGGGACTTCTAATTGTTAAAAAAGATATCTTACTCTAAGCAAATTTATTCTTACTATGGCAAGTTTTGTAGAATGTGCTTAGTTCAAACTATATCATTGTACTTCCCACCTTTATTATTCTAGGTTTTCTGTCAGAGGAATTTTTTCATTTTTGAGAAAATAGTACTATATGTTTATACTTAGGGCTTCATGAGGAAAATACATAAATAGATCGAAAATTATTTGTTGCTCAAGATGATTTAACTTTTTATTTTTTCTGGAAAATAATTTTGCCGTAGTTCTGTCACCTGTATTCTTTTCAAAGATAATTTTCTAAATTACACTTTTTAAAAAAACGATGATCTGTGTTTTTATCTAAACAGATGAATCACATGTATGGTTTTATAATTCATCAATGATTTAACATCTTTTTATAGTTATCTCAATTTTTGTTTACCACCTTATATTGTACATTTAGATTTCTGAATTTTAACACAGTATTTGTACAGTATAAATGATAGCCTCTTCCAAAGTATACTGCTATTAATAATCTCTACTGTAAGAGTACTTTTCAGGCTAGCAGGGACAGCTGCCAGAAATACTTGCCTATTTCTTATAGCACCACTACTTAGTCTTACATTTCTGTCATAGCTTTGCTATTTAACTCCAACTTGGTTTACTTTTTCTTTTTCTTTTTTTTTTTCAATTACAGTCTAGCAACAATTAATTCTTCTTTAAAGTAGTTATAGCATGTCTACTCTTCTAAAATGTTTTGATTCCTAAAAGACACTTCAGGAAACTCTTAGCCAAGGAGAAATGGTTGGATATCTCCTTAACATACAGAAGTACAGCATACCTCGTTTTATTGCCCTTTGCTTTATTGCATTTCAGAGATCCTGAGTTTTTGACAAATTGAGGTTTTTGGCAACGCTACATTGAGGAAACCTATTGTGGCCATTTTTCCAACAATTCGTGCTCACTTCATGACTCTGTGTCACATTTCGGTTAATTCTTGCAACATTTCAAACTTTTTCATTATTGTTTCTGTTATGGTAATCAGTCATCTTTGCTGTTACTATTTTAATTGTTTTGGGGCATCCTGAACTATGCCCTTATAAGTTGGTGAACTTAATAAATGATGCTTGTGTTCTGACTGCTCTGTGGACCTGCCGTTCCTCTGTTGCTCTCCCTCTCCTCAGACTTCCCTCTTCTCTGAGACACAATATTGAAATTAGGTCAGTTAATAATCCTATAGTGACCTCTTAAGTGTTCAGGTGAAAGGAAGATTCGTATATCTCTCACCTTAAATCAAAAGCTAGAAATGATTAAGCTTAGTGAGGAAGGCATGTTGAAAGCCAGGATAGGCTAAAAGGTAGGTCTCTTGTGGCAGATGGCCAAGTTATGAATGCAAAGACAAAGTTTGTGGAGGCAATTAAAAGTGCTAATCCAGGGAGCACACAAATGATAAGAATTCTGTGATGGCTGAGAGAGGTAAGGAAGCTGCAGAAAAGTAGTTTGAATCTAGCAGGGGTTGGTTCATGACGTTTAAGGAAAAAGCCATCTCCATTACATAAAAGTGTGAAGTGAAGCAGCAAGTGCTGATATAGAAGCTGCAACAAGTTATCTAAAAGATCTAGCTAGAATAATTGATGAAGGTGACTACACTAAACAAAAGATTTTCCGTTAGATGAAACAGCCTTCTAATGGAAGAAGATGACATCTGGGATTTTCGTAGTTAGGAGAACTCAGTACCTGGCTTCAAAGCTTCGAAGGACAGTTTGACTCTCTTGTTAGGGGCTAATGTAGCTGGTTACTTAATATTGAAGCCAATGCTCATTTACCATTTCGAAAATCCTAGGGTCTTTAAGAATTCTCCTATTATCTATTCTGCCTTGTGCTCTATAATTGGAACAACAAAGCCTGGATGACAGCACATCTGTTTACAACATAGTTTACTGAATATTTTAAGCCCACTGTTGAGACCTACTGCTCAGAAAATAAAAGATTCCTTTCAAAAGATTACTGCTCATTGACAATGCACCTGGTCACCCAGGAGCTCTGATGGAAATATATGAGATTAATGTTGTTTTTATGCCTGCTAACCCAACATTCATTCTGCAGCCCATGGATCAAGGAGTCATTTTGACTTTCAAGTCTTATTATTTAAGAAATACTTTTTGTAAGGCTGTAGCTGCCACAGATAGTGATTCCTCTGATGGATCTGGGCAAAGTAAATTGAAAATATTCTGGAAAGGATGTGCTATTTTGTGTGCCATTAAGAACATTTGTAATTCATGGGAGAAGGTCAAAATTTCAACATTAACAGGAATTTGGAAGAAAATGATTCCAACCCCCAAGGATGACTTTCAGGGGTTCAAGACTTCAGTGGAGGAACAAACTTCTGATGTGGTGGAAAAAAGAAAGAGAACTAGAATTAGTGGAGCCTGAGGATGTGACTGAATTGCTGCAATCTCATGATAAAACTTCATGGCCGAGGAGTTGCTGCTTATAAGATGAGCAAAGAAAGTGGTTTCTTGAGTTGGAATCTACTGGTGAGAGATGCTGTGAACATTGTTGAAATGAGAAAAAAGGATATAGAATATTCCCTTTAATATTTAATATTTCCTTTAATAAGCTTAGTGGAGAAGGCAGCAGCAGAGTTTGAGAGGATTGACTCCAAGTTTGAAAGCAGTTCTGTGGGTAAATTGGTATCAAACACCAACAAATGGTACAGAAATGTCTCATGAAAGGAAGAGTTGATCGATGCAGCAAACTTCATTGTTGTCTTATTTTAAAAATTGCCTCAGCCACCCCATCCTCCAGTAACCACCACCCTGACCAGTCAGCAGTCATCAACATTGAGGCAAGACCAGCAAAAAGATTACAACTCTCTGAAGGCTCAGATAATGGTTAGTATTTTTAGCAGTAAAGTATTTTTAATTAAGGTATGTACTTGTTTTTTGAGACAGTGCGATTGCACCTTGTTTTAGTTTGCAGGGCTGACTTAACAATGGGAATTTATTAGTTACAGTTTTGAGGCTGAGAAAAATGTCCAGTTCAAGGCATCATCAAGGTGATGCTTTCTTCCCGAAGACTGGCTTCCTTGCAATCCTTGACAGCTCTGCCACATGGCAAGGCACATGGCGGTGTCTGCTGGTCTCTCCTTTCTGTTCTGGGTTTTCTTGTTTCAGTGTCTGGCTTCTGTGGCTTTCAATCTCTCTCTCTCCCTCCCTCTCTGTATTTATCTCTTTTATAAAGGACTCCAGTAAGAGGATTAAGACCCATCCTGGGCCACTCCTTAAGTGAATTAATCTCATTAAAAGGTCTTACTTATAATAGGTTTACACCCACAGGAATGGATTAGCTTTAAGAACATAACTTTCTGGGGTACATACAATTCCAAACTACCGCATAATGTAAACATAACTTTTATGTGCCCTGGAAAACCAAAATAGTCACATGACTCATTTTATTGTGGTGGTTTGGAACCAAACCCACAATATTTGTAAGGTATGCCTGTATATAAAACCTTTGAAAAGCCAGCTTATTCCTCCCTCTCTCATAGTAGTGTATTCAGTATCTACCAGTTGCATTTATGCCTCTCCCTAGCCAGATCTTTCCATGACCTCGGTATAAGCTTACCTCTCTGGGAAAACTTCTTCTTGGCACTGCATCCAATGTTGTCCTTAACAAATAGTGAAACAGATCCCAATTATTGCCATTACTTTTGGCCCTTAGGCATACAGGTACTGTTCTGTGGTGTTATTTAACAACTTTGTATATCTTCATATATACACACACACACATATATATCTGTCTCAATTATCTTTAATATCTTTTTATGCAACCAGTGATATACAGGAGGAGGTTAGTATAAATATTTGTTTCACAGATTCATTGAAGTATCTGTTCAACTTGGAAATTCTTTAAGGAGTTTTTTGTACTGTAAGAATATGACATGTTTTTGTTTACTAAATTTTTTAAATGACTCTACAGCTGTGATTTTGAAGTATTTCATTTTCTAAATTTAACTAAACTCAGATAAGTTTGACACTTAATTTTAAGGTAATTACTACTTCCAGTTTTGAAAACAAAGGACAAACAACCGTATGGTATAATCATTCAGGTAGTACTTTTGAGAGTCTGCAGTAGCCCAAAAGTATCAGATAATGATAAAATAAAAGAAAAAAAAATACAGTACTTTGAATAAAAGGAAGTATAGGATGGTGTTATGAGCAAGTTTGAAGAGGGATTTTAAAAGGGTACCTGATTTTGTTTTCGGTGAGGAAACTTTAAAACATGGCTTCCTGAGCTCCTCTTTCCCACACATATATTCCATTGGAATTGGAAAAAATCCCGCATTTCCAGATCATCTGATGTCCTTTTACTATCACTACTTATTAATAAAGAAATTGAAAATCATGTATAAGACCATTCTTATACATGACCATTGCCATCTTTGTGCAAATGTTTTGTGTGTCATGAATAAACCTGAGTAAAGAATATAAATTGTTTGAAAGGATGAAAAAGGAAAAGGACATGATACTTGTGTCTAAACCATAAATTATCTTGATGTTGTTATAAGTGCAATCTTAACAAAATAATTTTTTGTTGGATCTTATAGCTTCCTAGCTTTAAAGGACATTTTAAAATCAAGAGTGTCATTAACATTACCGATTTTATACCAGTGTATTCCAGGTTGGTA
Source organism: Choloepus didactylus (assembly GCF_015220235.1). Classification (NCBI taxonomy): domain Eukaryota; kingdom Metazoa; phylum Chordata; class Mammalia; order Pilosa; family Megalonychidae; genus Choloepus; species Choloepus didactylus. The sequence continues at coordinate 165,642,795 of NC_051309.1, read as the reverse complement.
TAACAGTGCATGGTACACAGTACATGATAAATATTTGTTGAAAAATAAATTCTACAAAAATAAATTATAAGCATCACAGAACAAGAATAATTGATTAAAAATTAATTAGAAACAACCAAAATGTTCAAAAGTGGGAGACTGATTAAATTAAATAAATTGCCACTGTTTTTATATACTAGGAATTAACTATTTCATTTGGCTCAATGCTTAGCCCATTGACTGACATTTCTTGATCCCTGCCCATGGGCATACAAAAATGAAAAATCACAATCTTTTAAGGATCTTACAGTCTAGTGGTAAAACCACAAACCATTGTAGTAGGAAAAGAAAATTGCTTAAATGGATCCATGTACAAAGTGCTATGGGAGCATGAGAGAAGCACCTAAGTTTCAGTACAAATGGTTCAGGAAAGGCTTCACAGTAACTTTGATTTAAAACATGAAGGGTGTTTACTAAGCAGATGATCAGAGGAGTGATAGAGGGAACTTTTATTGTTGCTTGTGCCCACATCTTGTCTTCTCACATTAATTATACTGCTGCAAATTATTCCCTTATATCTTACCATCAAAACTTCATTAATATTGTCAGTCAAAAATATTTATTGAGCACCTAGAACAGAGTTGGGAGCTTTTCTAGAACTTTTGGATGTAACTGTGAATTTGATAGAGAAAGGCCATGCCATCATGGTGCCTAGATTCTAGTTTGGGAAGACAAAAAAGTAAGTTCCATTGTTAATGCCAGTGTTTCGATGACAATAAAATAGTGTAATAGAATAGGGCCTCACTTGGGATAGAGGGGAGGCAATATTCGAAGTACTTTCCATATATGAACTCATTTAATCCTTAAAATAACCTCTGAAGTGGGTACTTTGCATTGTATTATCCCTATTTTACAGATGAGGAATCTGAGGCACAAAAAGGTTAAATAACTTGACCCATAGCTAGTGAGTGGTGGAGCTGGAATTCTAATTCAGACAGTCTGACTCCAGTGTCACAACCACTGCGGTGTATTGACTGAGTAAGTATTTTTTAAGTGAATGGATTCTTAGTTTTCCAATGTTTTAAGGGTTAACTTTTGCTATATAATCCTCAGTTTCACAATATGTAATTCTTGCTTTTCACCACAATTTATTATGGCCTTAATATCTATGTATTGTTAGCATTGCTTTCTGAATTTTTTTGATCATCAGGTAATCTTTTAAGTATTGAGTTGTGCCTTAGTTGTTCTATATGAATGCAAAGCAAATTAACACAAGATTTATGAATCTGAAACTACATCATGGAAATGATTGCATGAATTATTTTCCCTTTTGTTAATAGAATTGTACAAATGGTATAGTAATTCATACATCACGGGCAAGGCTATATAAATTTGCTGGTCTGTGTTTTATAGAAACCAACTTAATATTAAGACTTTTAGTATGGAAGAGAGTTGAAAAATATGCTAAAAATAAATTGGGAATTAAGCTCCTGGCAAGTTAAACAAGTTATGAAATAAATCCACAGTTCTTCACCTGCAAACTAGAAATCCAGCAGACTCTGAAAACTAACTTATCAAATAAAGGTGTCAAATCCTAACTCAAATTGACAAAACACAGTTGTCTTTGTCTGAATAGTCATATTTTGCTGCAGAAATATTAACATGTAATATGTTGGAAGCATTCAGTAATACACAGTATGTGTACTATATTAGCTTTCTAAAAATCCAAAAACTTTGGGATTCTGAAACTCAGCTGTCAAATTGTGGACTTAATTCCACAGACCTTTGAGTTTTATAGCTGTCACCCACATAGAAAAAATAGAATACACTTTGAAATGTCAAAAAAAATCTAAGCTTTATTTTAAGTCTCTGAGTATATACGTATTTAAAAGCTTTAATGCAAACATTATATAGATGAGTACCTAGTTATAGGCTAGTCCCTATAATACATTGTTTGGAGTTTATATATAATATTTTGTCACCGATTACATCCAGTTCATACTTTAGATGAGGGAAGAGAAACCTAACCACTTCACTTCTAGTATTTCTACGGAAAATTAACACTATTCGATTAATTTTAACTCTACTACTACGTATTGTACATAATCCCTGCGTGTGTTGCTAGTATTACAGAGATGACTGAGAAGGACACAGATACCTTTCTGTTTCTGAGAGACTTCTCTGATTGTCCCATTCCATAGTCATATATCAAAAGTAGAACAACATGGATTAATTGATTCATTCACCCTACAAATAAGCACCTAATTGCCAGATACAGTTCTGGGCACTTAAGAGTCATCATTGAACAAAACAGCAGAATTTTTGCCTTTTACGTAGCTCAGCATTTCAGTGACCCTGAGAGGTCCACTTAGGCAGGAGGCAGCATGTTTCAGTATAGAAAGTGCCACCAGCCTCCTTTATTAAATTATATACTTTTCATTTCTAAATCAATTGATGATGGCCTGTGTTATAATTTCTGCATATATATACATAGATAAACATGTATTTGTACATGTACACACATACTCTTTACCTGATTGATAGGATTATGTTGATGACCTGATTTAAATATATAATCTGCTTCTTTTCAAATACTGTTAGGTAGTATCCAATACAGAATATCATTTTGAGACTCTGAAAGAATAAATAGGATTCCATTTCTCATATTCTTGCAAGAAAAATTTCACTTAGACACTTTAATATCTTTTCAGACACACCTTAGTGATTTCTTTCTGAATTGTTGTTGCATTGAATTAGAATTCTTGGCCCTATCCCTGATATGCTGTGGGAGTTGCACATAATGTGTCTTGCATATAAATAAGTTAAATTGTGTTAGATATATTTATGGTAGAAATAAATAATGATAGATATAATCTTAGATATTTTGTTAATGTGATGTAAATTTTACTACAGAGGTAATAAAAAAAGACTACCATTTGTGGTAAAGCCAGAGGACATTGAAAATGTTAGGAGTTACAAATCACTTAACTTCTTTTCACAAGTACCTAGTGATACAGCATATCTCTTTATTTGCAAATAGTGTTTTGTTCCTAAAATATGAAAGGTGTAAAATAATTAAAATTTGTTTTTAAAGAAAGTAAATCTGATATTAGATTAATAAAGTTTCTCTTGTGACTTTGATAGTGTCTGTGTGTTTAGTGTTTATGTCTATATTTATAAGCTTTATTGAAATTTACTTAGGTATAGAGGGAAAACATTCAACAACAACTTTCTCAAACATTAATACTGCTTCTTATGTCTCTATTTTCCTACACTCTGAATATTTTTCAGTGCTGCTAGACTACAAAATAGCAGGCTTTTATCATCAGGAGAGTCATCTCTTCTGAAGTATACACATCACTATTACATTAGCATTATTTGCATATTGTGGATTTTTTTTTGCAGGAAAGAATAGTTAAAAGTAATCATTAGGTAGTAGCTGCTCTAAATGTAGTTAATACCTAAAAGCATCGCATTAGTCCATTATACATGTGAAATTTTGCTGTAAATAATTATATAAAGTATGATTTGATGGTAGATTTCCACATGAACTTTCTTTAGAAGTTTATTCACAACTAAATCAAGACCTTTGAGTTGTACTTCCTTTCTCAAATAAATGTAGGCATAAAGAAAGCAAGGCAAGAAAAGGTTAAATATTGGTCCCCAAATCACATGGCTAGTTAGCCGTTTGCTTATAGTTATTTTATGATGTCCTCATGTAATAATGGAGAAATTTGTATTGTGAGGGGAAAAGGTATGATAATGTTGAATGAAATTCTGCTATCTTAAATTTCTTATCCTTTTCTGTTCTTGAACCTGGAAATAGAAACTTGTAGGTTATTTCTGTCTTAAGATACATTTTTGTGTGTGGTTGATTTCAGATAGTTCATTTGGAAATAGTTTAAGTCTAAAAAACTTTTCAATAATCCACAGAAGTCTTTGCATTTTCATTTTAGATTTTAAAATGTCTTTGTTACTACCAGTATGAACATATAGGGGCAGTGTAATACTGCTTTTGTAAATCTTGTCTGAATTTGTTATTTTTTAATCTGTGTATGTTACTGCTAAAAATTGCCTCTTCTCTGAGAAAATGTAACTGTTTTACATTTTTAAAGGAAAAATGATAATTATTTGATTATGGTAGCTCGTGGCCTTGATTTATATTTAAAGTTAAAGAATACGTTAAGTTAGTTAAAAGGAAAAATGGATTTTTATAGTCAGATAATATAGTTGAGAAAAAATGGATGGATGAAAATACAGTGTAATTTTCCTCTTATTCATTCTGTACCAGCCATTCAAAATTAATGTTTAATTAGGAGAAGGTTTTTAATAGTCTTAAATTTTAACACTTAAGCAAAACTTAGGTTACAAGTGAGCAAAACTTAGATTACCAAACATTCTTATTTTAAGATTTTTTAATGAGTAAATGTTATTTTCAGTATCAGAACAGTTAAGGTTATTACAGACTTTATTACAAAATTTACTGTAGGTTTTTTTGTTTTTGTTTTTTGTTTTGCCAATTTACTTTTAAAACAACTGAGTATTTTTCCCTGCCATCTATTCCATCTATGTTATCTGTCTATTCATTCATTCAATTCAACAACTCCTGTGAGTCAAGGACTGCTCTAGGCATTTGAAGAACAACAGTAAACAAAACAAACCCAAATCCTTGCCTTTCTTGAGTTTATATTAGAATAGCAGAGTGCTTAAGAGCATGGAACATAGATTCAATTAGACTTGAGTTTAAGTTCTTGGCTCTACCACTTACTATATCTCATCTGTAAAATGGAGATAATAGTAATACCTACTTCAGAGAGCTGTTGTTACAGTAAAATGAAAGTATAGAAAGAATGGTTATGTAATAAGAACTCATTAACTGTTATGAAGCCCACATAAGGCTTTTTTAAATGTATTGGTAAGAAATATAATTAATTCTTTTGATATAGCAGTAGTTATTTCTTTTACTTATGGGCAGCATTTTAAATTTTCTCATTTTCAGTTTTGTCCAATTGTGCAAGAAAAGACACAGCACCAGTTTTGTTTTTTGTTGTTTTTTTTCCCAAGTCTCTCAAGGGGGGCTTTGCAAATACCTTTTGTTCTCTGCCCAAATTACTCTGGGATGTATGGAGGTTTCACCCCAACCTGAATAAACCAACAAGATCTCACCCCTTTTCAAGGTTCCATACAATCATGGTGTTTGAGTAAACTAACCACACAAATTACACCATATAGCATGCTACAGAAAATACAGGCCTCCCACAAAATAAACATCTCCTCCCTTGGTCTCACATGGAAGTCAGAGTCCCAAAACACAGTCAATATCATCCTTTTCTCTCCAGTCTGGTCCACCCCAGTTCCAACCAAGTCCATTTCATTCATGTCTCCGACAGTCTGATCTCTTTTCCAGCTTCTCCAACATTTGCTGTATGGGGCAACACTGACACTCACAGCTGCTGAACTTTGACTCCGAGTCCCAGGTGCCACACAGACACCCAAAACAGCACCAGTTTGAATAGTCAGTTTTCTTAAAAAGTTTCCTGAGTAACTTTGCTGATGGAAAGATGCTGCACATAAAAAATTGTCATTTGGTTCTACTTATATTACATGGATTCATCCATTGTCACTATCCTATAAGTAAAATCGAATACCATTATGTCTTCCTAAGTGAAGAAAATGACGTGTACCATCTTAGTATTTTGTTTGGTGATCCTTAAATGTTCAGAATAAATGTGTTGGCTTCAAATACCATTAAATTATGATTTTAAAAATTGCTGTATAAGAATTAAAAGTGAAAATCAGAGTTTCTATCAATTTACATACTATGTTAGTTGCTATAAAGTCTAGTAAATAGTTTCTATTGTGATTTTAAGTTCTAATACCATTTCTCTCCCTAAAGCCCCCAAAATTTGGAATTGAACATACACCTTTGAAAACTGCTTATCAAAATGACATCTGATTTATCATTACTAGATAAGAACTGAGACTTAAAACATTTGAAGAATTGATTTACACATTTTAACAAAAGTACTTAGAAATTTAGACCTTTCTATAGTACCCTATGCTGCTCTTATTCTTTTTATTTTTTATTTATATGGAGATCCCATATTTAAAACACATAAACACGTGTGCACACATACACACAAATACAGCCCCCCCCCCCCCACACACACACGCACACAGACCTCTATTTAATAGTTTCTCTGCTATGTTCATGCTCAACTGCTTCATTGACGGGAAGTGTTGTTCTGCTGTTTTCATACTAGCTTTGTTATCATGCAGTATTTTTCAGCTGCTCATACTCATTACCATACAGCTGGTATGTAGTGAAGAGAAGGAAGCAGGCAGAAGTTGTACTGTCTACAAGAATAAGAAGCTCTCTTGCAGATGGGATGTTGGCAGATGGAGCATGTGTTTGAACAAGTTTTACTAATAACAAAGTGCATTAAAAATCATTCTGAGAAAGTCTGAGGTCAATGCCATGAATTCAAAGCTTGAGAGGTTGTTAGGTTTTTGAAGACCATTGAGAATATTAATTAACTCTAATACAAAATTGTAGTAAATTACTAATCAGAACCTCCTCCAAAAAATCTTACCAGTTTTTTCTTCATTTTATTATGTTTTGTTTCCCTTTAATATAATTTAAAAGGCCATTAACATTGTTAGCTTGCGTCTCTCATCTTGCATTCTAGTTCATAGTGTTATATATATTTACTTGAAATTTCTAAACTGTGTCTATATACACAAGTGTGTATGCCTTTAGAAAATGTACTAACCTTCTTCAGTTTTGATATATTAGAAGATTTATTAGAAGATGAAAACTAAAAACTTGGAAATCCATGTAGAGTTGACTACATTGAAGAGCAAGATAAGGTATATTCTTTCTTCATTCATAGTTAGAAGTGATCATTACACCTAGAAGTGTACCCATTGTTAAAATTATCCCTTATACAACTTTCATCTTCACAAAAAATTAATGAAGTAGTAATTGAAATAACCAGCAGTAATAATTTTTTTTAAAGACAGTATTTCAGTCCTTTTTGACCCTTTTTTTATTAAGTGTAGTGTTTCTTGATATATCCCTTCTCAGTGGGACATGGTGATAAAAAGCAGCAAAGCTAAAGCAAAATAAAACTAGACAATTACATGTAAAATATGTAGTATTAAATTTAATTTTAATGGAAATGGAACTTGGCATTATTTTGTTCTTAGATATTACAATATATATTGCTGAAGCTTTAACTAATATTCATTATAATGCTTTTGGTAACTCTCAAAAACTTAAATGCTGCAACTTTCTTGCCAATAAAATGGAGGTGCAGAAATGCTATCTGTTAGGTTAGTACCTATGAATAAATAAAATGATTAAAATGAGATCTTTGGGAAATAGTGTACATTAATAGGCATTGTTAAAACTCTATATTCCTTTTAATAGTAAAAGTTTATCTTTTGGGGCATTTTTAAAGATATAGGAAGTACTAAACCAGATTGGCTTTTAATAATAAAGAAAATTGCATTTTCATTATACATCAAACAGTGTATTTCCTTCTAATTTAATTTAAACTTGAATTTTATAACTCAGAAATACCCCAAATATCTATTACTATTCCCTGAGGAAAAAAATGTGTATGTGTACATACATGCATATATATGTTTTGTTTACTTATATCACCTTGCCTTATTTCAGTGGTATTCTGAAGTTTTTAAAATTCTGCTGAAAAGTAATATCTCTCAATTATTATTTCTGTAGTTCTGTTATTGTTGATTATAGTATGCCTAACATACTTATATGATTCTCATATTTTCATATTTTCATCTTCAATCCAGACCTTTCTTCTGATCCCCAGAGCCAGTTGGAAAGTGGTATCCTTACCTGGATGTCTCAAACCAAATATAACCAAAATATTTCCCTCCTTGCCTTCCAAAAGACACAAACACTAATCCTTGTTCAATGTCCTCTATCATCTTCCATTCAGCTGCACAAGTAAAAATCCTAGGTGTCATCCCTTCCCATGGCCTAATTGTCACTAAGTCCTATCAGTTTTATGTCCTAAATATCATTTTTTTATACACATGTTTTATTGAACACCTTACATGGGTCTGGGTTTGGGGCCTATGGGTAGGGTAGGGCAGCAATGACAGTCTCATTGAAGTCATGGCAGGTGGCATAACCACTCAGAGATTCAAACCTAAACTCTACCCCAAAAGGTGATTATGGCCCACAGTCTAGAGGTAAGGTCTCTGTTCTGATCCACTGTACTGAAGGGATGTGTATGGTCCTTTTGAGGTTGGAGGAAATAAAGGGCTCTGGACCCCATGGGGGTTCAGGTGGTCAATGACAGATTTGATCCCAATGGATGTGGTGCTGTAGCCTGTCCTAAATATCTTTTAACTATTCACCCCTATCCGTCTCTATTGCCAGATAACTAGTCCAAGCCATCATTATCTCTTGCCTGGTCTAGTGGAATAACTTCCTCACATGGTCTCCCAGCATCCACTCACTTGCTTCCATTCTGTTTTCAACACTACATTCAGAGTAATTTTTCAAGAGGTGTTTCTGATCGTGTCTTCTCTTGAGTAACATCCAGCAGTAGCTTCTCATTACTCTTACGGTAAAGACCAAACTCCTTTATGAGGTCTTGCCTACTTCCTGCCTACTTCTGTAGCCTCATCTTGCACCTACCATAGAACCTTTTTACTGTGCCCTCCAGCCATACCAACCTTACTTCACTTCCTCCACAGGGCCTTTGCACATGCTCTTTTCTCTGCCTAGATGATCCATTGCTCTTCTGCCTTCTACTTTATGCCCTCCACTCCACCCCCATTTCCACCCTTCACACACACAACCTTGTTTAGTTATCCCTTCAAAGACGAGAAGCTGCCTCTGAATCCCCAGACTAGGTCATATCCCTAGTCTTATGCACTCTTCTAACACTGTAGCAATTACCACAGTTGGAATTTTGTTTTTGTTTCAATTATTTCCTTATCTTTCTCTCCTACTACACTTAATCACTAGCCTAGCCATGAAGATGAGCTCATACTTAGTTTAGCTTACTAAACTAAGGTATAGGTACCCAAATTAAATATTGTTGAATGAATAAATAAATACCTATGGGAGTCTAAAATGACAAATCTACGTTTGTTGCAGTTATGTACCCTAGGCAGAATAAAGATAGGAATTGTTGGAACAATATAGTAGAGAAGCAGAGATATGTATGCATTAACATTGATGTTTCCTGCTAGGAAATGATAGCCACACATGGATCAAGTTGACATTTATCAAAGATGAATTGGTGCTTAGAAAAAGATCTCATGTGACTGAAATTAAGAAACAGGGCCAAAGTGTAACCACTTATTAAATGGCGTGTTCTGTTTGTGCTCAATACAAAAGTGCTGTATGTATGTCTCTTCAATCCCTTTCTTGTACTACTTGGTTAATAAGTCAAGTATTTTTATGTTGTCTATTAAACTAAAAAATTAAAAACCAGTTGAAATTATAATCCCCTGTGAAACATATTTGGGTTGGAGTAATCAGGAAAGAACATTTGAAAAGTGTTATGATATATGACTTATGCCAGTTTCCAAAGGGTTCAGATCATTTGGGTAGGACAAAAGACCTAGTAGGCCCTTGGAAAGGGCATTCCAATTGAGATCCTTTGATGTATTCTGTTATTAGCTCTTTTTCATTATTTCATGTTTTAGGGAAATAAGCGTAGGACATGAAGGAGTAAGAGTAGGATATAGGAGCTCTTAGGAGTTTGGGGAAAAGGAAGCAAAATCCATGTGTTGTCATAAACGCCTTTCATCAGGCTTTCTTCTTTCTATGCCTGCAATGGCTGTCTATCCTCAATATTATGTCAAAGATGATGGAAGCAATTTTTAACTAAGGAGACATTGGCATTATTTTATTAACTCTTTGTCAAGCTGCTCTTGGTAAATTCCTGGCATAAAATGTTTGAGTACATGATTGGCTGCATCTTCTGCAACTCTAACAGATTTTATCCACACAAAACACATTTGCAAACTGAAATAGCTCAGCAAACATCCTAGAAATTTCTGAAGAACTACTAATATTTCTTGCCTTGTATGCAGAGAACTTTATTTTCTATAAACTGGAGACCAAGATCTTCCGTGTTCAAACCCCAGCTTCCTTAATAGTTGTGTATCCTTGGGGAAGTTACTTAAACGCTCTGTGCGTTTCCTCATCTGTAAAACAGGATAATAAGAGTGCCTGCTTCATAGGGTTGTTAAGCAGTTTCAGTCAGTTAATATAAGTTAAACACTTAGAAGAGTGCCTAGAATATAATAAATTCCCAATAAGGTCACTAATATCATTATCATCAGCCTCATGCAACTCTCTTTGTATATAATTGACCCTTAAGGAATGAAACTACCCTACTGTGATGACCTGCAGTTATTGAGCCAGGCACAGTTTGCATTAGGGATATGAAGATGAGGAAGAGATCTGTCCTGTACTTAAGGAACATAGCTGGATAGTGACCCTCCCCGCATACTTCATTTTCTTAAGAGAACATCTTTTAGAGAAAGAGTTGCCTATCCATGCTTGAATAAAGTTTGTAGCATCTTTGACAATAAGGAGTAGAAGAGCATTCAAGTCAGTTTAAAATCTAGTATTTGTTTTCCCTTTATTCTTTTGGCTTAAAATATTGCCATGTGGGTTTCCTGAAAGCATATATCTTGTTCTCTTTCTAGCTCTATGTATTGTTATATAAATTGAACAATTTTATTTATCATTTACATTGTTTTGTCAATTATTGACCTATCTGTCCTTCCCCCAGAATTGGGAGTTGTCTAGGTTAGATACTAAATCTTGCTCAATTTTGCATCCCTACCTTTTTGCTTAGTCCCTGACTTGGCAGTAACCCCCACTAACTATTTCTTAAATATGGTAGATCTAGATCAATTAAAGTGAAACATTTGAGTCATTATTTGAGATTTTTCCCTCTCTTGTTTCATTGTTTAGAAAATAAAGAACCCATTATATTACTCAGAGGATTTATTTGGGTGAGACCAGTGAAGTTATAATGGAGTTTGAGGTTAAAGGCTTACCATAAATTATTCTCACAGAAATTTCCTTTTCCTATGCTACCTATAGAAGACAAATATAGTGAATTTCACAAAATTCAAGTATTTGAAATGAATGGAATTGGGGGGGAGGGGTAAATTGAATCTTAGTCTAACAAAATCTGGGTTTTGTAATTGTTTAATAAAAACCAGTTTGGTGAAAATATCTTTGAAATAGCAGTTTAGTTTTAATTTTTGCTGTTTACATTGTGATCATGATGATTAATATGTCTTCATTTAGCATCTCTTAAAAAATAATTAAGTTCTTTCTTAATATAGCAAAAATGCTGTTTTGTATATTGATAGAATAACATTAAAGGAAAGACTTAAAATGAACAGAGGGGTGTATGTGTCTGTGTGTGTGGGGGGGTGGGTGGGTGAGTGTGTCTCAAAGGCTAACAAAATTGCAATTTTAAGAATGCACTAAAGTTCAACATCTTTTTACTGCTTTGACTTTATATTCATTGGTAGATTTAAACTATTTTTCATAGGATTTTTTTTCTTAGCCTAGATTTTGAACATGTATTAACTCATTTAAAAATTTTTAAGATTTAGTTTTTAAAAGTATTTTCAAATCACCATATATAATGATTACTTATTCAGATCCAGACCAAGATTTAATTTACCCCCCAAAATCAATTCGTTTCAAAGATTTCAATTTTGTGAATTAAGTTGTAATGAACATTTGTTTAATAAGCATCATTCCATCATTACATACCACATACCTTCATGCTACTGGTAGGAAACTCATGATATTCATTCTAAATAATTTTTTAGAGCCATGTATCAAGTGTGACAAACTTTTGAAGTTAATTTTTATTTATTTGGGGACTTGAGTATTTATTGATAAAGATTTTTAAAAATTATGTGCCAAAATAAAATAAATTTTAATAAAGTAAAAATTAATGTATAAATTACAGTAGTTTTGCCAGAATATCAAAGTGCTCCTAATCATCAGTTTCGTAGTTCATTACAAATAAAAGATTACTGTATATCATTTCAAGTTAATAATTATATTGAAAATATTTCCATGATAAAATTATGTCAGATCTTACTCATGACCCATCTGTTTCCAGCATTGTAGTTTAGTACTCAAGTTTATTTACTGAATCTTAAGTCTCTTGGAATCTCCTAAAAAGGTAAAGGATTACGTAAGCATTATGCTCATCATAGAATTCTTGATTCTTTCAAAGCAAAGAATGCAGTTTGTTAAATTATATATTCTGTAATTGCTTTAAAATGTAAATTGTATTTTTTAAATGAATATTTAGAATCCTCCTTTTTAAATGTAGTGAGGGTATGATTACTAGGTTCTTCCCTACTCAACTGACAGCTACACCAAACACTTGAATACTTAAGAGAGCAGGCAAGCTAAACTAAGTAAGTAAAGAGTTGGTTAAAGATCAGTTATATACACATTTCTAGAGCAATAACCTGGTATTATTTTTGTTTCTTACTGGCTTCACACCAATACAGAATAAATATTCAATAAATGTCTGTTTAATAAATGAAGTAAGTTCAAATCCACAGACTTTGATTTCCCAACTAGAGTTTCAAAAGTTTGTCTAATGTTATTCTTATTTTAAATTTTTCTGGAAGTGAAGATGCTTGAGATGAGAAGACATGCTGTGTTTTTAAAAGTACAATAAGTTTGAATCTGGACTTTATCTGTCAGCCAAATGTTTGTACTTAGACATACTTACCAAGATCAATAAGCCAACTATAGAAGCAGCATTAAGAATAACAAATGCCATTTAGATAAAAGATCCTGGATGACTACTTGCTAGTCATCTAAGGAGTAGGACTAAACTTTGATTGAAGGCTGTATCCAACTTTGGCAGTCTCTAATTATGTTCTGGATTCCTTTATGATCATAGAGAAGCAGTCTAAAAAGTGTACCATGAATGAAATCTTTCTCCAATAACTAAGGGTAACTATGTCTTTCACTATAGTAGACATTTGCTAAAATAAGACTAACAGAGAAATTGACAGTCTGTAGAGATCTGAGCCCAACATTTCTCTCTTTCTCAAAGAGACATAGTAAGTTATCAAATGGGAAGATAAAACTCGAACATGAAAAGTGGAAGAACAAGGAGAAAGAGCTATTATATGGTACATACCTCTTCATTCTCCTAAAATTGAGTTACAAAATATGAGGACACGGACAGATACTTGCACACCGATGTTCATAGCAACATTGTTCACAGTTGCCAAGAGATGGAAACAATGTAAATGTCCTTCAACAAGTAAGTGGATAAACAAAATGTGGTATATACACATGATGGAATACTATGCGGCAGTAAGAAGGAACAGAGATGTGAAACATATGACAAAATGGATGAACCTTGAAGACATAATGCTGACTGAAATAAGCCAGACACAAAAAGAGATATTGTATGTTACCACTAATGTGAACTCTGTGAAAAATGTAAGATAAGTGTCATATTGTAGAATATAGGGGACCTAGCAATAGACAGCAACTAGTGAAGGGGGACAGTAATCTAATAAGAACAGATAAGATATTGAGGGTAATCTTAATGATATGCTTATGCTCAGGAATGACTATAGTTTGTTAATTTTCTTGGGGTATGATAGGAACATACTGGAAGCAATATAGTTATTTTAGGATATTTGTTTTTCTTATTCCTTTGTTTTGTTTTGTTTGAAATGTTTTTAATTTTTTGATAAAGTTTAAAAAAAAGATATAAGTCACCTAGAATGGTACTTGGCACATGGTACATGCTAATTAAGTATTAGTTGCTATTCCAATTCTCTTCCTCTTCCAATTCAGGAACCTTTTGGGATAATGCTTAACTGGAGAGTTAGTCTGCAGTGCCAAGTGATAAGGGAAGTGTAAAAGTAATTGCTTATTGCTTATATGAAAGAGTTGAAAAGCATTCAAATACTGTTAAGTATTCTTTTCTCTTTATGTCTAATTTCATCAAGTAAAAATTACTTTGTGAGTGGTCTTGACTTTTACGTAATTTTTTGGAAATGTAAATAACAAAATGTACAAAGATTATGTAGAGAAAGAGTGCTGTGTTAAATTACTCCCTTAAAATCCTCTGAAGACTTCTAAGACATTGTACTTAGAAATAAATCCAAATTCTTGACCATGGCTTGCAAGACCCTACCTGATCTGATCTATGTCTAGGTTGCCAACTTTGTCTTGTACCAGCCATTCACCCTAATGGATACTGGCCTTATTCTTGCTGATCCCAGGTTCTACCTTCTCATTTTTGTTTTAAAGTAGCCTTCTGGGTGATGCTATTCAAAAGCATCTCTCCTACCCTAACTACTGACTTCTTTTATGTGAATTGTTTTATTTCTCTTAGAATTTAGCATTATGTGAAATCATCTTCATTTATTAGTTTACTTATCATGTGTCTACTCCCTCTCTACCTCACCCCCATTCCCACCAAAGGTAAGCTATATGATTGTCGGGAGCTTGTCTACATTGTTCACCACCTTATACCTATTGCCTGGAACCGTTGCTAGCACATAGTAGGTACATAAAAGGTTGTGCAACCTATTATTGACTGATAAGAAAAAAAGGGATGAAATCATTTATTAAGCCACTCAGATGACCACTGTTAACATTTTTTATATTTATCTAGACCTTTCTCTAAAAGGACCATTCTTTATATAGTACTTTTCTATCCTTTTTCATGTTATATATTCCAAGCATAGAATAGCTACATTGTTCCACAATTTAATGCCATATGGTTAGACATTTAGGTTATTTCCAATTTAATTGTAAACAATAATGTGATGACCATCCTTAATGTGTATTTTTCCACATTTATTATTTTCCTTTAAACTCTGGAAATTTTTGATTTTTTAATTATTTGGGTAAATGACATAATATTTTTGTATTCTTATTTGAGGACTGCTTTTCTTGTTAAAAAAATGTAACATTAAGGTCCTTATATAAAGCAACATTTCCCAAACTGCATTCAGAGAAATACTAGTTCTGAAGGATATTAATAGATTTTATTAAGGATAGAAAGGATTCCATAGTCACATAAATTTGGGAAAGGTAGAGTTAATGTTTTTTTACTATGAGTCTTAATGTGCTTATATATATTATAAATCTTGGGGATGGGGAGACTTTCCACAGACTTGAGATCTCAGAACCTTTTTACTCAGAGCGTCTTTCAAGACTAAGTGTTCAGCAGAACCTACTTTAGGAAATGCTGCTCTGGAGTAAAATGTTAGCCTTGAGGTAAGGAGATTGTTGTATGTGGTTCCTAGGCATGTTATCAGGGAGAAGGTATTCTAAGTGATTTGGACAGTTGTGCAAATATGAGCATCACTAATTTTAAATAAGTTTTAAATTTATACTGTGGGTGCTTTGGAAAAATAGAGGAGCAGTTTTTGTGTTTTTGTTTGTTTGTTTAATTCTGGCTAAGAGATCTTAGATACCTTTATGGAAGAAAGAAAAGAACACCTTTTAATATTTGCTTCTCCAAACAAAACAAATGCATATACCTTCTAGTTTACAGTAGCCCTTCCTCTAGTTCTGTGCACAATGATTAGTTTCTCTAACTTCAAAATGCTGTATAGTGAATTGTTTTCCTTAGAAGGAGGCTTGGAGGCTTTGAATGGGGGAGGGAGAGGACAGTGGAATAAGACCAAGTATTTAGTTAATTTTCCAAGCAAGTCATACATTTTTGAGTAACAGAGGTTCATTTGGCCACCAGTTTGTGAGAATCAATGAATCATGTACCCATCTACTGCCCTGAGTTACATTTTTAATCATCTTTTCATCAAGCTTTCTTAGGAGTGTGAGATTTTAAAGAATGTTTATTTAGAAATCTCTTCTCTGCACTAGTCCCCCTACATTCAAAGTACAGCGTGCTTATATGTATGGTTTCTGATATGAGTGCCTATTGAGACAGAAAGACCCTTTATTAGTTTGTTAGTAAAATAAAAAGTCAACAGTCTTCACACCCACACAATCAAGTTCTCCTTGTAAAGAAAGACACATGTAGCCCTAAAATGGAAGGATGAGTCATGGCAGGAAGTACTTTTGAAGAAACCATTCCTAGTATAAGTTCAAGAACATTTTATCTCTAGTATTAGATGTTTGCATTAGAGGATAAAGCACTAAGTTGTTTTTCCCCTAATGAACCTTTTAAGACTGGTAAATTCTAGAAGTCTTATTACAGATGTTGTTAATCCTTCAAGTTAATAATAGTGGTATTTGCACATACGTATCTCAGGTGTGGGGATGGTAATTTCCTTCTTCCTCTTGAACACTTATCAAACTTCCTTCTTTTAAATGCAGAAGCAAGGACTATATCCTCTGTAAAATCTTAGACTATTTCGGGGATTTCTCCATTTTCTGACCTCCTGCACCATCTGTTTTGGCACTTGATGTGTAGTTATGTATTTTTTTTACAATATGTACATGCACCCAGTGGAAGTTAGTTTTCTAACAGAAACACAGCAGCTCATTCCAAAGGAAGATTAGATAGGTGTTCTAGTTTGCTAATGCTGCAGAATGCAAAACACCAGAGATGGATTGGCTTTTATAAAACGGGGATTTATTTCGCTACACAGTTACAGTCTTAAGGCCACAAAGCGTCCAAGGCAACACATCAGCAATCGGGTACCCTCACCGGAGGATGGCCAATGGCCTCCGGAAAACCTCTGTTAGCTAGGAAGGCAGCCGGCGTCTGCTCCAAAGCTCCGGCCTCAAAACGGCTTTCTCCCAGGACGTTCCTTTCTAGCAAGCTTGCTCCTCTTCAAAACATCACTCCCAGCTGCACTCTCTTTCCTCTTTGAGTCAGCTCATTTATATAGCTCCACCGATCAAGGCCCACCCCGAATGGGTGGGGCCAAGCCTCCATGGGAACATCTCATCAAAATTATTTCCCACAGCTGGGTGGGGCACACTCCAAGCAAATCTAACCAACACCAAAACTTCTGCCCCACACAAGACCACAAAGATAATGGCATTTGGGGGACACAATACACTCAAACCGGCACAATAGGCTTCAGAGCACTCATGATTTAAGAAAAAAAAAATTGTTCTTTTTTTCCTCCCTCTCCTAGCTATCTGAAGAAAAGAATTGTAAAATTAACACCTAAAATTTCCTCTGGAATTTGTTTGCAGTAACTAGCTTGTTACAGGACACATGGAATACTACTGATATAGTAGTAGTATATGCACCTTGACTTAAACTGAAATCATGTTCTACCTCTACTTGAACTAGCCTTTTAAAATTAAGTCTTCTCAGCTAGGATAGAGACCAACTTTAACTAATTAAATCAGGAGATACTGTCTCAAAATCTAGGATGCAAAAGAAAATATAGCATATATTGAAAACACTTCTTTCCCTTTTTCTGCAATGTCTGATTTTTCACCTCAACTTGAGCTATCACATACCTAATGGAATTCAGTAAAAGTATTGAACTTGTGGACCAGAGATCAAGGTTCTAAAATAGCTCCTGTATAGGCCAGAGCAAGATACCTTACCTGTCTCATCTGTTAATACCACCTACCATATAGAGTATCTATTATGTGTTGGAATCTGCCATGTCCTCCTAATTACTCTGTGGATTACGGTGGGTAATGTAGATGGTATTACCGTTACCATTTACAAGTAAGAGAAAACTCGAATAACTGACTGATGTTCTACTAGTAATGGTAAAGCTGGTGTTTAAATACAAGTTTCTCTGATTCTAAAGCTTGTGTTCATTCCACAAAGGGAAATTAGATTAGGTGACCTCCAAGATCCCTTTCAGTTCTAAAATTCTATGACTTCCTGCTATTAATGGATTTTTTTGTTGATTCAGTGGATGCACATAGGAAGCTATTGCCTTTTACTTTTTAGCCTTTAGTCTTTACTTAGAACAGTTTTTGGCATGACTAATAGCTAATTTAGGGAATTAATTCTAGAATTTTAAACAGTCCTTGAAATGACCTTACAGATTATTTTAATACTAAAATGCAAGATTTGATAATATATCACATCTATGGAAGATTTTTCTCAAGTCAGGTAAATATATTTGAACATCACAAACAGCAGCAGTAAATATAGAATTTGTTTTTAAAAAAAATAGTGTGAATAGGGTTCTAGGCCTAACATTGAGTAAAATTGATTTCATTCTTTCTCCATGTTAATTAAATTCTTTCCTGGATATTTGCTGTTCTGTTTTTATTTTTCTTGAAATAAACTTTATTTTTTTAATTTTTACATATTTTCCTTACTTTGCTGAAGAGATTACTATCAGAAATTTATAATAAAATTTTGAGAGGAAACTTTTGAATACTTTTTTAGAGGAAACTTTTGAATATGAATTCAAGATACTTAATAGTAGTGTATATTGGATTTGAAGCATGAAAGCTAAAGATGAACTGGACAAATCAGGGTAAACTCCATAGTTAGTTATTAACCTTTTTTCCAAATTATTAGAAACACTGGTACTGGCTGCCTGTAAAGAAGTAACTTAAAGAATGTTTTAATACATAGTATTAAATCTCTGTTACAGACTTTAGGAGGGCAAAAACAAACAAAACTATCTTCATTTTATTCTTCTGTAGCTGTAATAAATAGAACTATTCACTTGCATTACTGTGTGCAAGCTCTGTGTGTATGTGTATTTTTATATTTGTTTACACACCTAGTTGTGCACACGTTTATCAGATCACTAATTTGGCCAATCTGAAGGGATGAAAAAAGCTTTTACTCTTTGAATTGATATTATTTTGTAATGTTAATGTAATTAATTTGTGTCAAATCTTCAGGGGCTGTGTTTTTATAAGGAGGGTTGTAAATACCTTAAATTTCAAGAAAGAAATATTTATGAATGTATCACTTCTACAGTTATAATTATGTATAAGTCATATGATTTACAATACTTTGGTTTGCAGTTTGGTTTATTAAGGTAAGAGTTTTATATTTTATTATAAACACACGACCCCCAATAAGCTTGCTTTGAACAAAGTTAAGTTATATATTCGAATATTTAATACTTAATATTTGTATTTCTTGGATTTGTTTGTTTACTTGGATGGTAATTTCGAATTAAATTTGGCTCACCTTGTTTCATTTTACTTTCAAAAAATTTTTTAGAACTTTGCTGTGTGAGACCTGAGGGTCAGATATGTGTATGTATTGCCCTATTCTTTCTCTTAATTGACTATGAAATCATTGGAGGAGGAGCAGAGTTCTCTTCGTTATACACTACCCTGGTGTGCCTGACACATAGTAGGTACCAAATAAATGCCTAATGAATGGATAAATGTGGGAATTAGCTTATTGTGCAATACTGCCACCTACTTGCACTAGTGAAAATGTAGGTGTTGGGTATTCATATTATTTTAACTGATAATATGTATAATAGAACAGGTTTATTAATTTGCCAGTTTCAGTTGTGGACCTTTTAATAAGAGCTCACATCCCAGGAAGTTAATGACAGTGGGTTAGTGAGGTTTCAGAAAGATTGTTTCAGCCTCAACATGCTTGACATTCCTTTCTTTGATGTTGAAATTTTAAACTGTCTCTAATCTAAATTCTGTGCTCCGGGCAAGACAGCTAACTGTAGTGGGTGGTTTTCATAGTGTAATACTTGAATAAAGAATGTTGCCATGATAATAAAGAAAATCATTGACAAAAATATAAACACATTCTCC
Organism: Choloepus didactylus; assembly: GCF_015220235.1. NCBI lineage: Eukaryota > Metazoa > Chordata > Mammalia > Pilosa > Megalonychidae > Choloepus > Choloepus didactylus. The sequence goes on along the minus strand of NC_051309.1, from coordinate 165,623,090 downwards.
TGTTATAAAATGGAGACATAGTATTTTTTAAATGTTAGCAAGGTAATGAAAAGAATCAATAGTATTCATAGTATTATCAACTAATTATAATACAAGAGATAGATTTGTCAGTAATAAGTATAATATATGTTTATGCTTTGGGAAAATGATTCCATGGTTGCTATTATTTGTTTATATGGTCAGTTACTAAAAAAAAAAATATTAATTACCTTTTATACACCATTTATCTGCTGAGACCTAGAGGTAAAGTTGAATAAGATGTGAACCTTCAAGGAATAGATAATAAGGGAGAAAGATTTGAAAGAATAATGACAAAGAGTGTGATAAGTACAATAATAGGAGAACTATATATGAAGTGGAAATAATTAACTGAGTCAAGAAGAGAGAAAAGTATTTTATTAATTACTTCTTTCTCAGTGCTGACAAGTATAAAGATACATACTTCTGAAGATATGGGATTCACTGAAGACTGTTGAACTATTTATCTTTTTATTACTATTTATATGTAGACTATTTTGTTTGTGCCCATAACTAAAACTTGCCCTTCTAACATTGTTTTAACTTAATCATCCCAAACTATATGCCCAAAAAAAGAGCCATTTCTTGTACTAGTTCACAAATTAATCATTCCATTGTCATAATTCCGCAGAGATTTATTCTCTGTAGTATTAATGTCATTGTATCTTTGTGCTTCCCCTACCTCTCACCCCCCAAGTTACTGCTCTCATGTCTTCTCATACCTTACTCAATGAAGTGATGAGATGAGCATTGGGTTTGAGTTAACAGGCTATATTTTAAGACCTCATTGTTGGTTATTCTCCCTTGCTAATATGTTTTCAGGAAGACTTGTAGGTTGTCAGTCAGCACAAGAAATAATTTTTATATAGATTAGGAAAAATTATTGCTTGGCTGAAATTGCTCACAAATTTAGTTTATTATAATGAAAACATTGAATACATTGTAATATTAATTCAAAAAATTTGGGTGATAACCAACTTTTCTTCATGATATTTTGATTGACTAATTAGCCTTCTTTTCAATGAACTTAACAGTAACATTTTAATATTCATTACTTCCTCCCTCCCTCCCTTCCTTCCTTCTTTTCTTCCTTTCTTTCTTCCTTCCTCCCTCCCTCTCCCTCCTTTCCCCGCTTTTCTCTCCCTCTCTCCCTCCTTTCCTTCCTCCCTTTCCCCTTCCCCTCTTTATGTCTGTCTGTCTTAAGTAAATTTATTTGGTGGATTATGTACTGATCTCAGGTTTAAAATGTTTCTGTCTGCCATAGGGGTAAGATGACTAGATAGTCACACATACATAACAGCGTTTCTCATAGCATCTTAAAAAACTTAAATCTCTGAGTAAAGTTTTAAACATCTGTGTTTTAGCCAAGACTTTCAGAATGATTTCATTTGCTTTGTTCATGTATAGATTATGATGGCAGTATTATAATCAAAATTTTCATTAATAGTACTTCAGAAAATGTTGAAAATCATTTATTTTTATCCTGTTAATTTGAAATCCAGTTAGAAGCTTGGCTGACTAGCTTTGCTTGGCAAATTTCTTTCTTCACAGTTCAAATTAACATTGTAAACAAGATATTAAGGAGAATTGTTTCAATACTTGGGAAAATAAGGTCTTCATTAGTACTTGTATACATTTCTCATTTAAAGAATAAACAGAGTAATAAAAATTACCAAGTGGGAACCATGGTAGTTGGAGGGTATACAGTGATGGAGAGACTTCCCTAATGTGTACTTTTTTTCTATATCATTTTTATTTATTATAGTGTAAATGTTTAACCTATTCAAACATAAAACATTAATATACATACCTACATATAAGCATGCATGTGTGGGGAACAGATTTTCCTGTAACTTCATGGCCATAAGTAGGAGCCCTGTAACTATAAGTGCTTTCCTTTCACTATACAAAACCAAGAGATTTTTTTTTTAGCATCCTAGGTTTTGAGACAGTATCCCCTGATCTGTTTAGTTAAAGTTGGTCTCTATCTTCAACTGAGAAGACTTAATTTTAAAAGGCTAGTTCAAGTAGAGGTAGGACATGATTTCAGTTTACGGTATATGTATTAGTATACCAGTAGTATTCCACTTGTCCTATAGCAAGCTAGTTACTGATAACAAATTCTAGAGAAAATTTTAGATATTGATTTTACAATTCTTTTCTTTATATAGCTAAGAGCAGGAGGAAAAAAAAACAATTTTTTTTTTCCTTAAATCATGGGTGCTCTGAAGGCTGTCTAATTTTCCTTGGAAATGAGCTGTTTTGTTTTTTTTTTTTTTAGAAAAGAAACTTCTGCTGGGTGCAAGTATATATTGTTACTGAGGGTAAGAATTAATTTAAGTGCCAGATAAGAAATGTTTAAAAGATAGTAGTAGAATATAATTTCCAAGAGAAGACCCAAGATGAACGTCTTTGTAAAATTTTAGATTAACTTATGTTTTAAAGTAAAAGACATGTAATGATTCAGTGTCTTAGTCATAAAGGTAAATTTTCCTAAAAAAGTCAATTACTACCATGGCAAAGAGTATTAAAATGTAGTAAGTTCAGATAGTATTTCTTTTTTCCTAAAGAAATTTTTTAAGTGCTTTAAATAACTTTAGGCACACAGTTTACTTGTAATGAAGAATTTTAATGGGGTGGGTAGGAATTAATTAACTAAACCCTTAATAATGGGTCTTTCTAGTCCAAGGAATCTTATAATTGCCTCTGAAGCTGTACAGAAAGTTGCAAGATGAAATGTCTAGATTTGTGTTGTAGTCATTTTAAGAAATAGATTGCCTTCAGGCAAATTTTGGTACCTTTATTATTATGTAAAATGCCTTTTTAATAATAAGCAATACAAATTGTCCAAATGCTTTTGGAGGTAGAAGTCCAGTGCCTCCTAATTTACTCAGTTAGGTTAACAAATAAAAGTAAGACTCTGCAATAAACACAGTTTTTACTCCCTTTGGAGAAAATGGCACCTTGCAGACAAACTTTATGCACTTAGATAAACTTGTTTGTTAATCTTAAAAAGCCATTCTTTTGATTAGTAAGGATTGATGGGGTGTGATGTAATTTTCGTGATAATGACTATGTTTAAAAAGAATAAAATGGAGAAGTAAATGGAACGTTTTCATTATATCATAATACAACAAATATATGCAGGTTGGAATATAACTTATGTTACATAATTTCTGCAAATGCTATATCCTCCAGACCGGTTTACTTTGTTGTTAGGACCACACCACCACCCCCATCACCAACCCCCCTCACCCCCATCCTACCCCTACAAAGATTTCATTTCTCCCTTTGGGATTGTCCATTTTCTATCATCCACATTACTTGAAAAATCTGATCAGTCTGTTGCAGGACTAAAATAGGATGACAGTTAGTGAAAATAGCCTGCTTTGCCTTTTTTGGGGGGACCATATGAAGATATATACCATTTCAAAATGTTTCCAAAAAGACTTATTTTTGGAAATGTTGCTTGCTACTTCAAACTCTTCAAGAATGCAGGTTTCACAAAATACAAAAATAATCTAAAAGTTTGAAGAGGGTGGGGGCTCTTGTGTGGGGGCGATCTCATTTGCTGCCCACGTCCTGCCTCTGTTCAGTGCGTTGTGTGCTTACGGGTTCCCTGGAGCGGATCACCATATAATTGATGTGCAGTCTGCATTGCTGAATCCTGGACTGCACCATTCTGTGTTCAAGGGAAGATGTAATCTGATCCCTCTGCTGCTGAGGGAGGAATCTGTTCAGTCAAGGCTTTGACAGGGCATAGTCTCCTCCAATAATCTTCTCTGTTCTCTCTCATTATTCCCTCGAGTTCTCCTCAGTCAAGCTGCATGTATGTATGTGTGTCCTGAGAAGCGTTTTGATACTGAGCTGCATTTGCTTTTACTGTGGAGTTTTGTTGCCGGTTCTGCTCCCTAATCTTCCTTTTCTGACGTGCCTGAGCATGTCCACATTAGAATCTGTGACATACCTGCCTGAAAAGGGTTTGTATTGTCAGAGACTGCCAACCGGCCGGACATACGGGGGCACAGAATCATTGAAGGGGAAAAATACAGAAAATATGGGTTTCTACGGCACATTAAAAATGATTTTTTACAAAGTAAGTAATCTGTTTTCTTCCTGTGTTGTGTGATTGTGTGTGTGTGCCTGCCTGAGCAGGAAAATCTGTATCATCAGAGATGGCTGCAGTATCCTCTAATTTTGGTGGGTGCTGGATATATGGTATTCTGTTTTGTGAATGTAAGCAAATAATGGAATGACAACATAAACTATGAAAAGATTTAAATTGAAAATAAAAGGTATATTTTAATCTGATAATTTTTCACTAAAAATATATTCAGACTTTAGAAATCTGGCTCTGTTAATGCTGACCTGGAAATACTCTACCCTTAGTTGGCTTTTAGTGAACATTTTTGTCTTCAATTTTCTTATACCTTACATACGTTTTTCTTTAGCTGGCTTTTATTAAAATGTCGATTTGCCAAAGTATTGAGGTTTATACTTAAAGAAATCACATTTACTTTCTATGCGCCTCAAAAACCTGCAGAATTAATTTTTGGTTCTGAAGTCAGTATTTTCAATACACAATATAATATTTAAAAGACTTCTTCTATAGTCATAAAGAAGGTACATTATTTTATAAAATATTTTAAAAATGATAATCCTTAATAATTTCCTTTATACATTTTGGGCATTTTTATGCATTGGAGGATTTCTAAGATGGAAATAAAGTTTTCTTTCAGTGCCAAATAGCATTTGCACTAATGTATTTACAAGATATCCTGGGAAGTTCTGAAAGCCACTATTGTAAACTTATTTAAAACCAATATCAAAGTTTTTCATAATAATTAGGAAAATAAGAATCTGTGGAAGTTATCAAAAAACTAGGTTTTTAAGTGATCAGTATTGACCTACCTTCCTGATGGATTCATTTGCTTGTGTTTGTGTATAATTTATATACATGTAAGCACGTGGCTACCTACTTATATATAGGAGCTTTTATATTTATTTTTGCTTTTCAGTAAAATTATTTGGAGAAGAACAATAGTGGTTTTGAGAGAAATTACTTTAAAACAATTTAATGAGTGTAGAAACTTCTGAAGGGATGAAATAAGACCAATTCCATTTCTTTCCAGTAGGTATATCATGAAGTAAGCTGTAAATTGTGGATGAGCTTGTCGTAACCTCACCTCTAGCCCCTAATATCATGATTGTCACTGTATTTTGTAAGACTTTGCACAATGATAAAAACATACTCTTTATTATCCATAATGTGGTACAAAAAGATTTTTAGAGTCTCTTTGGTTCTCTTTAGTATTTATATTGTAGCATGCTGTGTTATGCTCTCATGTGAGGCAATAAGTAGGAAAATAAGGCTGCTGCAAAGCAAGGACTTTCACCTTATTATAAAAATGAGAATAGCTATCTATCACTCTGAGATTTTTTTCCCCCATAACCTGCAGTAATACTGTAATTAAATAGCAGACACAAATCTGAGAGGGGTTGTTGAAATAGAAAAAGTTGAAACTTATCATATCTCATATTCTGGTTTTAAAATATATGTACAATCAGATGACCTCAGCTAACCAATAGTGAAATATAGAAATAAATATTTCAATTTTAATATTGACAGTACAATTCTCATATTTACAATGTAACATATACCACACCATAATAATATATACCATAATAAAACACTTTAAAAACTGTAGATGTTAGATATACATTATAAAGAGGCATGACTCGTTCTTTTTAAATTTTTCATCATCCTTGTTGCTTTTCAAGTTAGAATATTTTGTCCTGAGTGGGTATCTGTCAGTAGAGCTATATTCTATGTATATATCCATTTGTGGGTTTTTTTCCCCAGCTTTATTATACCATCTCCAGATTTCTCATGGATTTAATTTTCATTTACTGTCTTCATTGCCCATATTACTTGCTTGTGCCTTTTTGTAATCATTATTCAAGATTACTTTACATATTTACATTGTTCTCTTCACCCTTTTTTAGTAATATGTGTGCTTTAAGTTAACATCAATTTAAGTTACTTCAGTTCTTAGTTCTGATTTTGAAATTTTGAATTTTGTTGTTGCTTTCCTTTCTTCAAATATGTTTTTAAAGAAAAATGAAGATCAGTGAGGAAGGCATGTTAAATATGGTTCTTTTCTGTGTGTATTAACATGAGATTTTCCTTATATTGGTTATTAAACTGGAAAGCCTGTGAGGTATATTCTCAAGGAAGTATATATGATGTACCAATTTTTAAATCACCATATACTGTTCTTTTGGACAAAATATTAGGGGGGGGGGAATCCATCTTTTCAGGCTTGTTAAGAGTAAAACAAAGTAGAACTAATAGAAGAAACTGTGAAACATTTATTTCTGTCTTAATTGATTGTGCCTAATTAACATTGTGGGCATGTGAAAATTTAATATTTTTTTCAATATTACCAATGCTAATTTAAATTTGATAGTTGGACAGGTGATTTTTTTTGTAAAAACATATCTTATTTGTCTTACTTTATAGATGAAAAGAAAATTAGACCATGGTTCTGAGGTCCGTTCTTTTTCTTTGGGAAAGAAACCATGCAAAGTCTCAGAATATACAAGGTAATATTAACGATAGTAATTGGTTCTCATGTGATTCTCACATTTCTTTAAAGAGTTGGTTCTTGAAGCTTTTCCTTCAGTTTATTCTTATAGAATAATAATGTCTCTAGTACTGTTGGCTGACACACTTTGAGACCACTGAAAATTAAGAAATATATCATTTTAAGTAAGGGGAAGGAGGACTACCATTATGACTTTATATTTTACTAATATACTAAGTGAGATACAAGCAGAAGTTCTCTTATAAACACATTATTAAATCACAATTTTTAAGGAATTCTAAAAAGTAATCCCTACAATGTGAATATGACTAAATGTGTTTTGTTACTATAGCAACAGCTGTTCTACAATGGATATTTATATATGCAAAATTGAAGATACATTTTTTTAGCAGTGAAATATACCTCACAATTACTGTATTAGAAATCCCCTTTTATTTGTTTGGTAGATCTTATGTTTTTAACACATACGTTTCTATACCAGTTGAATAGTTTCCATAACAACTAAATACAATTGTCTTGTTTCCTGCTTCATTCCATCATTTTTGGATTTTGCATCAGTATAAAACTTTTCCCACTCTCACACTAATTAGGCTAACTTAAGCACAATATCTGGTATCCAGCCAATTAAAAAAGGCTTTGGATGTCATTTGGAATGTGGCATTTTAAAAATTAATGAGAAAATTATCTTGAGTTTTTGCCCTTTTTTGCATAATTTTCACTTCTTTGAATAACCGGTTAGAAGTTATCTATATAAACCATAAGCACTCCATGTTTCCAGCATTTCTTCTTTTGTCCTAGAACATTTTGACTTAAACTTATTTTTATTTTATAAGATGCTGTAAAATGAACATTTCTCAGATGTAATTTTTTTGATTGAGCATTGTTACATATTACGTCTCTTTTTCATGGAAACAGTTTATTTTTATTTCATTCAGTTGTGGAAACTGTTTCTTTCTAATTATCTTCTATGAAATTTAGAAACCATAATAATTAGAATAGTTTTACATTAAAAAACACAGAGATGATACAGAAGAGAAAATAAAAGCTATCTCTTAGTTATTCAGGAAATGCTTTACAGTGGGATTTACCCATGTTAATTGTTTCTCCTCCTTCTTACTCCTTGCCTTTTGACAATTTCACTGTTTTTTTGCACTTCCACCAGAGGGTGTGGAGTGATAGAGAGAAAAGTGAAACTATTCTCTTTTTTGCTTTTTCCTTGTAGCCTGATAAAGTATTTCTTGGATGAGAAAGTCGAGTTTAATTTTTGAAATGTGCTATTTGAGTAGTATTTATTTGATAAACTATATTATTTTGTTTGTATTCTGTTAGTAAGAGTTGATGCCAGGTCCAAATTATAAAATTGTTCAGTTGTTTTTGATGCAGCTTATAAGTGAGTGCTGATATTTTAATATAGGACACATTTTAGTAAAATTTTTCTTTAGTTGCTCACTTTTTATATTGGAAAAACAACTGACGAGGCAAAAGTTGAATTTTTGGCCTTTTACTATCTTAAGAAAAATGAAATCATATTTATTATATTATATTGCATTAACTGTATTTATTATTTATTACTAAAGCAAACAACATATTTAATCCTATGTATTTTTGGAGAATTTGTCAGTTAATAAGGTACATAACTGATGTTTTGTAATATTTATGATAGATTTTCTAATGAGATAAAACTATGATTTCTCATTATTTTTTCTTAGAAAATTTAGGCTATAAGCATATTCTTCGTTTTGGAAAAAAGAAAATGGGACCTTCCCTTGAAATTTGAAAGAAAAAAAATTGATTTAATTGTTAAATGTTAGAAATTGCCTTAGAAAAAGATTTTAAAAGGAAGGGGGGTGGACATGAAGATTTTTCTGTAAAATATAGTGATGGAGACATTGTTTTAGTAAAATAAAGAGATGTACCAGACAGAAAAAAAATCAGAGGAGTTTTATCATTAGTAATTTATCAGAACTTGCTACTTGGCCGTTGTGATACAATTTATGTCTATTCTTTGTATTTTAAAACACTGTATTATCATAGCTCAGTGAATTAAGGATTACTTTACAGATGAAATTTTGTTAACTGAACCTTCCTGCTCCTTTTTTCCCAAATGTCTCTGAAGTAGAGATGTTAACTACTTACCTTGGGTTTACATAATTTAATTGGACACTGAAATTGGAAAGTGAAAGTTAAATATGTTAGCAACATACTTATATTCTTTCTGCTATTAATTAGTCATTTTTAGGAGAGTTAGACAACTTTAGAGATAGACCTTACTCTCATTTTATTAGTGGCAGATAGAATTGAATTGTCAGGTTTGGTTTGGTTTTGTTTTTTAACTATCTCAAGGCTCAAATTATTAGATAAAAATGTTTAGATGATCTCATTTTATTTAATTTTGCCTATAATAAATAAGTTCTCAGTACTAACCTATTTGCATAAATACAACATTTCTAATCAAGGCTTGTTCTCGTCAGATACCTAGGTTAAGGTTTATGAAAAGCAATAGAAAATTGGAGAGAAATGAATTATTATTATAAGTTACATAAAGTATCTGGAGCAAACTTAAGGAAAAATGTGATTAGTGAAATCCAAAACATTCGAACACACTAGTTCTACAGCTGAGTTTTTTTTTTTAAAGAATTGGTAAGATTTAACTTTTTTTTTTATGTCAGTGAGGACTAGTCTTAGGAGAAGTGGGACCTGAATGTTTTAAGGAAATATTTTAGTATTATTTGTATGAAATAAAATAAATATTTCATATTATTTGTATGAAAGACTTGCAATTTTGCCAGGGAGATTCTGTCATTACAAGGATAATAACAGGTGATTATGTAGGAAGGAGTAAACTAACTCTAAGAATAGCAAAGTAGGTTTTGTGGACCCCTGATTTCTGGGAATAATATTGCAAGTAAAAGTAATAAATGGAATGATGTTCGAAATATACCAGATCATCATTCTCCTTATTAAACTAGAGCCTTTTATTCTCAATAAATATGTATCCTTGCTATTTTCTGTAGTACCACTGGGCTTGTACCATGTTCAGCAACACCAACAACTTTTGGGGACCTGAGAGCAGCCAATGGCCAAGGGCAACAACGACGCCGAATTACATCTGTCCAGCCACCTACAGGCCTCCAGGAATGGCTGAAAATGTTTCAGGTGACATGTCTAAACACAATACTTGAAATGCTTCACTTAACTTGCTGCAAAAATTAAGGGATGATTCATCCATGAAAAGGAATGAAGTGCTGTTACATGCCACACTATGGATAAACCTTGAAAATATTATGCTAAGTGAAAGAAGCCAGCACAAAAGACCACATATTGTATGATTCCATTTATATGAAATGTCTAAAATAGGCAAATCCCTAGAGATAGGAAGTAAATTAGTGGTTGCCATGGGATGGGGTGGGGGAAATTGAGATTCACTGCTAGCAGTTACAAGGTTTCTTTTTGGGATAATAGAAGTGTTCTGGAATTGGATAATGGTGATGGTTGCACAGCATGATGGGTATGCTGGAAACTACTGAAGTACGTACTTTAAAATGGTCAATTTTATGCTATGTGACGTATATTTCCATTAAAATCCCATAAAAAATAAGGGAGCTTATTTTAATTTTTAAGTTTGATGATTAACAAAGTTAATGCTTATTTTATGTGATTGCATTTGAATTTTTTTATTGTTTCTTAAATAAGATCTTTCTTCCTTTTCTTCTTTATGTTTGGATCTGTGGGGTTGCTGAATATACTCGTTTCTAAACCGCATTGCTGGGACGTTAGGCCTTTAGGAATAATGTGAGCACTTTGCTAGTCAGTCTGGTGGTAACTTACCCATCCATACCCAGTAGCCTCAAAGAGTTGATGCAGCTTCTTGTCATCAGTGCCATGCTTGTGTGTGGCTTATTGTGGTGAAATTCAGATTACTGTATTTTACTAGCACTTCGAATTCTTTGAAAGTGTATTGGGAAGATGGGCTACAACAAAAACTTGAATATTATGAATTTTATAATATATAATAATTGTGATATTTAATTCATTTTTCTCTTCTTCCAGTGAGATAATGCACATAAATTGAGTGTTTAGCAAAGTAGCTGGCATGTATTAAGCAGTCAGTTAATAATTTTTTGCAAATAATAAATAATATATATATATTATAAAGTAAAGGTATCTGTCATAATAGCTAACATACTCTAATATAAAATGAATATGTTTCATTTACCTCTGGCTGCATGAATGCTTGGGTATTTTATGAACGCTAAGGGAATATGTTTGGAAAAAAGAAGATACTTTGACTTTATTTGGTATTTCAGATTTGTGAGATGTCCATTTATGTAAATCCTAATATTTTAAATACCTAGGCAAAAACCAATGTCCCAATGTTTTTCTTCTGTAGCTGGAAAATTCAACTTGGAATAATGTTGCTTTTAAAGGAATTTAAAATCACCCTCCAGGTAATTTCAGAAGAACTAGGATAACCTTTTTTTCAGTTGATAGCTGAAAAGTTAGAGCAGTAATTCTCAACCAGGGCTGACTTTTCCCTGGCTGAGACAAAAACATCTTGAGACATTTTTGGTGGGTAGGGCAAAACTACTAGCATCTAGTGGGTAGAGGCCTTGTAAAGAACAACCTCCTGTGAAGAGTTGTCTGCCCCAAAATGTCAGTAGTGCTGAGGTTGAGAATTTCTGCGTTAGAAGGAATGGAAGTTATTAAAATGAATTTTTGTTTTCATTTCCATAGTCATTTGTTGCTTAAACTTGCCTTTCCCCCTGCCCTCCCCCTGTTTTGTTTTGTTTTGTTTTGTTTAATATCAGGTTCATGATTTTTTTTTTAATGTTCATTAATTTACATTTTTTCCTGTGCATGTCATCAGAATTCTAAATTTTTTATTTTGTCACATCCTTTTTTAAAAAATGAATGTATCCATTAATAAGAGGTGAAAATAAAACTCAGATGTTTATGTAGTGTTAAAGAAATACTTTAAAGATTTTTAGATCACCTCTGATTAAGACAAGGAGATGGGGATGTGGGAGTGTGTTGTGACATTTAGATGCATATAGTGTGGGTACACAGCACCTGAGAATAGAGTAAAAAGCTGATTTCGTTTCATTTTTATAAGAAAATACCTACATAATAGAAAATTACACTATTGATACTAGTTTGAATTATTGTCATTGTAGACATACTCCAAAATTGTTGTTTCCTATGAAAAGGTTTATTTCTTCTCAGAAGTTAGTCCAGAGTAAGATTTGTTTTGTATGTGGTATGGGCCCATTTTTTTTTCAATGTTTTAAGAGTACCAAACTACTATTTGCTAGCCATTAAGATATTTCCCAATTCTAAGAGATCTAATATTGATCTATAATAGGGGGCAGTTGTGCTGTATTTTGCTGTATCTTAGGGAGTCCTTTGTACAGTGTTTACTGGTTTAGCTAATACATGTTTTTCTTAATGAAATGTCAAAATGTTACCACATACAGTATTTCATGAAATCTAAGATACCATAGATTGTTAGATGCATCCCAATTTCAGATATGTTAATTGTAAAAAAAAAAACAATCCAGCTTATTTCTTAGAATCAGTGAAATTCAATAAGATATGTCAGGCTAGCTTTTGGTCTGTGAAAAGGTCTATTTGATTGCTTTTTCATGTGAAAAATAATTACTGTGAAGAAAACTTGTTCATAGTTAACAGGAATAACATGTAGAATTATCCCTGCAGGTATAGTATTACTCTTAATTTTTTTTCCCAGATCAATATTCTATAACAAAGAAACTTACTAGTAGCAGAAGGTCAACTGAAAAGGTAGATCAGGACTTTAATCCTTTGAGTGCCATGTCTGTCTGTGACACACCCAGGGTTTCATTTCTGTGCATTGCCCTTTATTTTCATGGTTGGTGCCAAAGTAACTAAAAATGAATCACTTGCCTAAAGGCTTATGATGTTTTAATGCCTAACTTGTAGAAAGATATAACTTCATTGTAAAGAATGGGAGATGACCTATGTGGTATAGTTGAGGGATAATTAAACTGGCATGATTTCTACAAATATATGCTGTTGGGGGCATTATTGGTGACTTTTTTGTTGCTTAACAAGCAAAATGGAGAGCTTTTACCCTTACTGTTCTGCTATTGCCCCTAAGGCAGTGATACAGCATTGTTTGGGTTCAACTCTATCTATGTTGACAAAGTACTTTGTACTCAATTTATAAATTGAATGAGAATAAATGATATACCATTTTGGATAAAAGGAAATTGAAACAATGTCACTGCACAGTAGAAATGCAGATTAAAGACAAAAACAAAAAACAGGAATTTTGTACTGTTTGAATTTTCAGTAGCCATTGATTATACTTCTTTGGCAGCGAAATTGATGCTTCAGATAGTTAACTTGTGGGGAGAGGGTTGGTCTTTTGTTTGTTTATGTCATTTTTATGTTAACATTTGGTTTTTCACTTGATATTTTCAGAATAGGTAAAGACATCAATGACATTAACATCCTTTTATGTTGAAATTCATATTCAGAGGCATCCTGATATAATGAGAAGCCCATATGATTTAGGAAATGAAACTCCTAGTTCAAATTCTGACTTTGCCTCTTAGTAACTTGGTAATTTTGTTGATACTGTATAACCACCCTTACCTTTATTTTCATCCTCTGTAAAATGGATATAATATTAAAAGGTTGTCAAAAGTGAGAAAATATGTAAATATGTTTAAAATCATGCTTGGAAATATAGTGGATACTCAATAAATGCTGCTTTCCTCCCTTAGTCAAGAAACTATGTTTGTGAGCCTCAGTTTTCTCAGGTCTAAAAAAGGGCTATTAGCACTAGCTTCACAGTATTGCTATGAGGATCAAAGATAAAGGATGTAGAAGAACTTTAGCATTGTATAAATGTTTATAGCTAACACTGTTTTGTTTTTTTTTTTTTATCATCATTTTATTGAGATATATTCACATACCACGCAGTCATACAAAACAAATTGTACTTTCGATTGTTTACAGTACCATTACATAGTTGTACATTCATCACCTAAATCAATCCCTGACACCTTCATTAGCACACACACAAAAATAACAAGAATAATAATTAGAGTGAAAAAGAGCAATTGAAGTAAAAAAGAACACTGGGTACCTTTTTCTGTTTGTTTCCTTCCCCTACTTTTCTACACATCCATCCATAAACTAGACAAAGTGGAGTTTGGTCCTTATGGCATTCCCAATCCCATTGTCACCCCTCATAAGCTACATTTTTATACAACTGTCTTCGAGATTCATGGGTTCTGGGTTGTAGTTTCATAGTTTCAGGTATCCACCACCAGCTACCCCAATTCTTTAGAACCTAAAAAAGGTTGTCTAAAGTGTGCGTAAGAGTGCCCACCAGAGTGATCTCTCGGCTCGTTTTGGAATCTCTCTGCCACTGAAGCTTATTTCATTTCCTTTCACATCCCCCTTTTGGTCAAGAAGATGTTCTCCATCCCACGATGCCGGGTCTACATTCCTCCCCGGGAGTCATATTCCACGTTGCCAGGGAGATTCACTCCCCTGGGTGTCTTATCCCACGTAGAGGGGAGGGCAGTGATTTCACCTTTCAAGTTGGCTTAGCCAGAGAGAGAGGGCCACATCTGAGCAACAAAGAGGCATTCAGGAGGAGACTCTTAGGCACAAATATAGGGAGGCCTAGCCTCTCCTTTGCAGCAACCGTCTTCCCAAGGGTAAAACTTATGGTAGAGGGCTCAACCATCAAACCACCAGTCCCCTATGTCTGTGGTCATGTTAGCAACCATGGAGGTGGGGTAGGCGAATACCCCTGCATTCTCCACAGGCTCCTCAAGGGGGCACTACATCTTTTTTTTTCCTTTTCTTTTCTTTTTTTTTTTTTTTTTAACTTTCCCTTCTTTTTTAAATCAACTGTATGAAAAAAAAAGTTAAAAAGAAAACAAACATACAGTAAAAGAACATTTCAAAGAGACCATAACAAGGGAGTAAGAAAAAGACAACTAACCTAAGATAACTGCTTAACTTCCAACATGTTCCTACTTTACCCCAAGAAAGTTACATAATATAGCAACATTTCAGTGAACTTGTTCCTACTACATCCATCAGAAATTAACAGACCATAGTCATTTCTGGGCATCCCCAGAACGTTAAATAGCTTATCTGTTCTTCTTGGATTATTGTTCCCCCTTCCTTAATTGCTCTCTACTGCTAGTTCCCCTACATTCTACATTATAAACCATTTGTTTTACATTTTTCAAAGTTCACATTAGTGGTAGCATATAATATTTCTCTTTTTGTGCCTGGCTTATTTCGCTCAGCATTATGTCTTCAAGGTTCATCCATGTTGTCATATGTTTCACCAGATCGTTCCTTCTTACTGCCGCGTAGTATTCCATCGTGTGTATATACCACATTTTATTTATCCACTCATCTGTTGAAGGACATTTGGGTTGTTTCCATCTCTTGGCAATTGTGAATAATGCTGCTATGAACATTGGCGTGCAGATATCTGTTCGTGTCACTGCTTTCCGATCTGCCGGGTATATACCGAGAAGTGCAATCGCTGGATCGAATGGTAGCTCTATATCTAGTTTTCTAAGGAACTGCCAGACTGACTTCCAGAGTGGCTGAACCATTATACAGTCCCACCAACAATGAATAAGAGTTCCAATTTCTCCACATCCCCTCCAGCATTTGTAGTTTCCTGTTTGTTTAATGGCAGCCATTCTAACCAGTGTTAGATGGTATCTCATTGTGGTCTTAATTTGCATCTCTCTAATAGCTAGTGAAGCTGAACATTTTTTCATGTGTTTCTTGGCCATTTGTATTTTCTCTTCAGAGAACTGTCTTTTCATATCTTTTGCCCATTTTATAATTGGGCTGTCTGTACTATTGTCATTGAGTTGTAGGATTTCTCTGTATATGCAAGATATCAGTCTTTTGTCAGATACATGGTTTCCAAAAATTTTTTCCCATTGAGTTGGCTGCCTCTTTACCTTTTTGAGAAATTCCTTTGAGGTGCAGAAACTTCTAAGCTTGAGGAGTTCCCATTTATCTATTTTCTCTTTTGTTGCTTGTGCTTTGGGTGTAAAGTCTAGGAAGTGGCCTCCTAATACAAGGTCTTGAAGATGTTTTCCTACATTATCTTCTAGGAGTTTTATGGTACTTTCTTTTATATTGAGATCTTTGGTCCATTTTGAGTTAATTTTTGTGTAGGGGGTGAGGTAGGGGTCCTCTTTCATTCTTTTGGATATGGATATCCAACTCTCCCAGCCCCATTTGTTGAAAAGACCATTATGGCTCAGTTCGGTGACTTTGGGGGCCTTATCAAAGATCAGTCGGCCATAGATCTGAGGGTCTATCTCTGAATTCTCAATTCGATTCCATTGATCTATATGTCTATCTTTGTGCCAGTACCATGCTGTTTTGGCAACTGTGGCTTTATAATAAGCTTCAAAGTCAGGGAGTGTAAGTCCTCCCACTTCGTTTTTCTTTTTTAGAGTGTCTTTAGCAATTCGAGGCATCTTCCCTTTCCAAATAAATTTGATAGCTAGCTTTTCCAAGTCTGCAAAGTAGGTTGTTGGAATTTTGATTGGGATTGCATTGAATCTGTAGATGAGTTTGGGTAGAATTGACATCTTAATGACATTTAGCCTTCCTATCCATGAACATGGAATATTTTTCCATCTTTTAAGGTCCCCTTCTATTTCTTTTAGTAGAGTTATGTAGTTTTCTTTGTATAGGTCTTTTACATCTTTGGTTAAGTTTATTCCTAGGTACTTGATTTTTTTAGTTGCTATTGAAAATGGTATCTTTTTCTTGAGTGTCACTTCAGTTTGTTCATTTCTAGCATATAGAAACATTACTGACTTATGTGCATTAATCTTGTATCCCGCTACTTTGCTAAATTTGTTTATTAGCTCTAGTAGGTGTATCGTTGATTTCTCAGGGTTTTCTAGATATAAGATCATATCATCTGCAAACAATGACAGTTTTACTTCTTCTTTTCCAATTTGGATGCCTTTTATTTCTTTGTCTTGCCGGATTGCCCTGGCTAGCACTTCCAGCACAATGTTGAATAACAGTGGTGACAGCGGGCATCCTTGTCTTGTTCCTGATCTTAGAGGGAAGGCTTTCAGTCTCTCACCATTGAGTACTATGCTGGCTGTGGGTTTTTCATATATGCTCTTTATCATGTTGAGGAAGTTTCCTTCAATTCCTACCTTTTGAAGTGTTTTTATCAAAAAGGGATGTTGGATTTTGTCAAATGCTTTTTCAGCATCTATTGAGATGATCAATTGATTTTTCCCTTTCGAGTTTTTAATGTGTTGTAATACATTGATTGTTTTTCTTATGTTGAACCATCCTTGCATGCCTGGAATGAACCCCACTTGGTCATGGTGTATGATTTTTTTAATGTGTCTTTGGATTCGATTTGCAAGTATTTTGTTGAGGATTTTTGCATCTATATTCATTAGGGAGATTGGCCGGTAGTTTTCCTTTTTTGTAACATCTTTGCCTGGTTTTGGTATTAGATTGATGTTAGCTTCATAAAATGAGTTAGGTAGTGTTCCATTTTCTTCAATGTTTTGAAAGAGTTTGAGTAAGATTGGTGTCAGTTCTTTCTGGAAAGTTTGGTAGAATTCCCCTGTGAAGCCATCTGGCCCTGGGCATTTATTTGTGGGAAGATTTTTGATGACTGATTGGATCTCTTTGCTTGTGATGGGTTGGTTGAGGTCTTCTATTTCTTCTCTGGTCAGTCTAGGTTGTTCATATGTTTCCAGGAAATTGTCCATTTCTTCTACATTATCCAGTTTGTTGCCATACAGTTGTTCATAATATCCTCTTATAATTTTTTTAATTTCTTCAGGATCTGCAGTTATGTCACCTTTTTCATTCATTATTTTGTTTATATGGGTCTTCTCTCTTTTTGATTTTGTGAGTCTAGCTAGGGGCTTGTCAATCTTGTTGATCTTCTCAAAGAACCAACTTTTGGTGATATTTATCCTCTCTATTGTTTTTTTGTTCTCTATGTCATTTATTTCTGCTTTAATCCTTGTGATTTCTTTTCTTGTACTTGGTTTAGGATTGGTTTGCTGTTCATTTTCTAGCTTCTTCAGTTGATCCATTAGTTCTTTCATTTTGGCTCTTTCTTCCTTTTTAATATATGCGTTTAGTGCTATAAATTTCCCCCTCAGCACTGCTTTTGCTGCATCCCATAGGTTTTGGTATGTTGTGTTCTCATTTTCATTCGTCTCTATATATTTAGCAATTTCTCTTGCTATTTCTTCTTTAACCCACTGATTGTTTAGGAGTGTGTTGTTTAACCTCCAGGTATTTGTGAATTTTCTAAGTCTCTGATGGTTATTGACTTCTAATTGTATTCCACTGTGGTCAGAGAATGTGCTTTGAATAATTTCAATCTTTTTAAATTTATTGAGGCTTGTTTTATGTCCCAGCATATGATCTATTCTGGAGAAAGTTCCGTGAGCACTAGAAAAGTATGTGTATGCTGGTGATTTGGGATGTAATGTCCTGTAGATGTCTGTTAAATCTAATTCATTTATCAGATTGTTTAGGTTTTCAATTTCCTTATTGGTCTTCTGTCTGGTTGATCTATCTATAGGAGAGAGTGATGTGTTGAAGTCTCCCACAATTATTGTGGAAACATCAATTGCTTCCTTTAGTTTTGCCAGTGTTTCTCTCATGTATTTTGTGGCACCTTGATTGGGTGCATAGACATTTAAGATTGTTATTTCTTCTTGCTGAATTGCCCCTTTTATTAGTATGTAGTGGCCTTCTTTGTCTCTCAAAACATCCCTGCATTTGAAGTCTATTTTATCTGAGATTAATATTGCTACACCTGCTTTCTTTTGGCTGTAGCTTGCATGAAATATTTTTTTCCATCCTTTCACTTTCAGTTTCTTTGTGTCCCTGTGTCTAAGATGAGTCTCTTGTATGCAACATATTGATGGTTCATTTTTTTTGATCCATTCTGCGAATCTATATCTTTTAATTGGGGAGTTTAATCCATTTACATTCAACGTTAAAACCGTGAAGGCATTTCTTGAATCGGCCATCTTATCCTTTGGTTTATGTTTGCCATATTTTTCCCCCTCTCTATTAATATCCTTTATTGTACCCATACCGAATCTCTTTAGTACTGAACCTTTCTCCAAGTCTCTCTGTCCTGTCTTTGTTTCTCTGTCTGTAGGGCTCCCTTTAGTATCTCCAGTAGGGCAGGTCTCTTGTTAGCAAATTCTCTCAGCATTTCTTTGTCTGTGAAAAATTTAAGCTCTCCCTCAAATTTGAAGGAGAGCTTTGCTGGATAAAGTATTCTTGGCTGGAAATTCTTCTCACTCAGAATTTTAAATATATCGTGCCACTGCCTTCTTGCCTCCATGGTGGCTGCTGAGTAGTCACTACTTAGTCTTATGCTGTTTCCTTTGTATGTGGTGAATTGCTATTCTCTTGCTGCTTTCAGAACTTGCTCCTTCTTTTCTGTTTGACAGTGTGATCAGTATATGTCTCGGAGTGGGTTTTTTTGGATTTATTCTATTTGGAGTTCGCTGAGCATTTATGATTTGTGTATTTATGTTGTTTAGAAGATTTGGGAAGTTTTCCCCAACAATTTCTTTGAATACTCTTCCTAGACCTTTACCCTTTTCTTCCCCTTCTGGGACACCAATGAGTCTTATATTCGGACGTTTCATATTATCTATCATATCCCTGAGGTCCATTTCAATTTTTTCAATTTTTTTCCCCATTCTTTCTTTTATGCTTTCATTTTCCATTCTGTCATCTTCCAGGTCACTGATTCGTTGTTCAACTTCCTCTAGTCTTGTACTATGAGTGTCCAGAATCTTTTTAGTTTGGTCAACAGTTTCTTTAATTTCCATAAGATCATCCATTTTTTTATTTAGTCTTGCAATGTCTTCTTTATGCTCTTCTAGGGTCTTCTTGATTTCCTTCATATCCCGTACTATGGTCTCATTGTTCATCTTTAGTTCTTTGAGTAGCTGTTCTAGGTGCTGTGTCTCTTCTGGTCTTTTGATTTGGGTGCTTGGGCTTGGGTTATCCATATCGTCTGGTTTTTTCATATGCTTTATAATTTTCTGTTGTTTTTGGCCTCGTGGCATTTGCTGAACTTGATAGGGTTCTTTTAGGGTTTGTAGACCTATTGAAGTCCTTATCTCTAATTTATCAGATCTACAGCTTCGTGGAGTACACTTTCTCTAACTAACCAGGAGGTGGCGTCCATGAGCCACCTGTTCTCCACAAGCTAGTTCTCCCCTGCTTAGCCTTTTTGGTGAGTGGGGGAGTGAGTCTTGTGGGGCCCAATTGGTGTACCAAGCTTGTGTGTGTAGTTGGTGTTGCCTGCCCTGTATGTGGGGCGTGTTTCTGGGCAGTCGGGGAGGGGGGGTGGCCCTAACAATCAAATCTCCCTGATGATCCTAGAGTTTTAAAGCTGCTGCAATAGTCTAATCCTTCAGTTCAGTCCTGCCACAGTTTGACTCTGCCACTGACCCACAAGTCTTTGGTATTGGCGTATGGCTCCTGAGACTTGCAAGTGGGCCCCTCTTCCAGGCTGTGCACCCTGGGTCCTCTGTTGAGGGATGACTGTGCTATGTCACAGGTGAGTGCCGTTCCCCCAGGGCAGTTCTGGGCTGCTGGGCTGTGTAGGGAGGCTCCCAGTCTGCTCAAATGATGGCTGAATGGGGCTTTGTTAATTCACACTGCTCCACCTTCCCAGCTCTGGGACATTCAGCTGAGGTTGCAGGGAAGGCTAATGTCCATGCCCAGTTTTGTGGTGTGTGCCTGTTATTTGAAGCACTTCCGTCACACTGGGTTGTCTGGGGCAGCTCTGGGCTATGGGGCTGGCGATGGGCAGGAGTGTTTCCTGTCTACCAGGATGGTGGCTGTGAGCGGACACCCCCCTTTTCTTGGGAAGTTGTGTTGTTTAGTGAATTTTCTCAGCCACTGGATTATTGCCTTTTGTCTCAGAGCTCTCTTAGTTCTGCTCTTGACTTGACGTGCCCAAATAGCAAGTCTTTGAAGCTTTCTGTATTGGGCTTCTTAGAGTAATTGTTTTAGAAAAAGAAAAAAGGATTTAAAAAAAAAAAAACGGCCCTCCTCAGAGATCTAATGGGTTATTGAAATGCTAATAGACAAAGCAACCAGGGCCATTAAGGAAAGGTCCACAGGGCAGAGAGATCAGCTTTTCTTCGGGATTTGCATATGCGCCTCAGGGCCCTTCCCCTTTCTGTGTTCACCAGAACTCCAAAAATCCTCTGCTTTTATTTTGGAGTTTTTCGTGTTGTTTTTTTTCTATGCCTGTCTCCTCTCTGCTGGGCTGGCTGCTCTCAGAGTCTCTGGTGTCTGGTCTCAGTCTATCTATGGTTGGAGTTTGAATCAGTAGAATGAGTTTCCGATAAGAGCAGCCACTGCAGTTCTCCCTTCTCCTTCCCGGAGCTGACAGCCCCTCCTCCCCCGGGACTGAGCCTGGCAGGGAAGGGCGCGGGTCCCCTGGCCGCAAAGACTTACAGATTTCGCTGATCTCAGCAGTTCCACGTTTTCATGAGTGTTGTATGAAGTATGCCCAAAGACAGATTGCTCTGTGGTGTCCAGTCCACGCAGTTCCTGGCTTTTTACCTACTTTCCTGGAGGAGTAACTAAAACTTACAGCTCACCAGTCTGCCATCTTGCCCCGCCTCCAGCTAACACTGTTTTAATCAAAGTATATTTGTATTAAATTTATGAATGTACTTTGAAAAGATATTATACTCAAAATACTTAAAAATGATTAAGTAGCAAATATTTCTGTGCTATGGAGTAAAAACTCTATTGAAGGACTTAGTTAAATTTTATGGCAGCACTGAGTAATTGTACATTTTCTCCTACCTATTTTATTTAGTTCTTCTCTTATTTATTTACTAATCAATAAAATAGTAAAACTTATAGGATAGTGCCAAAAGAGAATGAATTCAGTATTACTTTGCAATTCTATTTGGAAAAGTGTGATCAAGAAATTTGTTACATGAGAAAGAGTTTAAGAAAGTCATGTGTTTAGCTAAAGAAGACCAAGAATTTTTAGTATTTCAAAGACAATGTATATAAGAAGAAGTAGGCTGATTCTTGGTTTCTTCAAAAATTGAATCCTGGATCATGTTATTTTGAGTCCGATTTTGATAAAGTTGAACTTAACAATTAGAGCGGACTTACAGTACACTGGGAAATAGTAAGTACTCCAGTTGTGGGACTGTTCAGACTAGATAACCATCTGCTGCTGGGTGCTAGAAAAGCAAGTTCTTTACCATATGGAATTTAGGTGCACTACCACCTACATTCATAAAATACTATACCTGCATGGTATACTAAGAGTATCATATAGACCACTGGTTCCCAAATTCTGGTTTGTGAATGACCTGAATTAACACTGGATGATTTACTTGTTAAAAACAGCAACAACAACAGAAAACCTCAGCTCCATCTTGACTACTGAATCAGACTCTCTGATGGTGCGTTAAAGGACCCTGTGATTATTGTGCTGCTCCACCAGCATTTGGGAACCACACTGGTCTAGACCAATACCCTCATTATGCAGGTGGGGTCTCTGAGATTCAGACTAATTAAGAACTTTCGTGAGTTTCCACCGTGAGTTTCTGGGGACAGTTCCCTGATTACCATACAGCATTCCTTCTAGTCTTCTTCACTACCTGTATCCTCTAATTATCTGAAATAAAATACCACTTCCATGGGGAATTTTCAAATTTGTAATTTTGTATACAAAATAAATTTTTCTTCTTTTAAGCCTTTTTGAACTTGGAAGGTTTTTCCTATCTCCTTAAATATGTTCCCACGTAACCTACTTTACCATGAAACCCAAAGGAAGGTGCATTTGTTGTTTTCTTCTGCAGGATAACCAATTTTCAAAACAGAAATAAAATAATAGTTATCAGAATTATCCAACACTTTTCTTTTGCTGATTAAAAAACTAAAGCCTGGAGAGGTTAAGTTGTAACCTTATTAGTAGCAGTGTCTCCTCTAAAAGCTGGGTCTCCTGATACTCAATTTAGTTCTTTCCACTGTTCCTCATTAAAAGCTGCTGTGGGTTGTTGTTGTTGCGGTTTTAATATAATCATTAGCCACAAGATTTTCAAGTTAATACATACTTCCCTTGCTGCTAAACCATGTATGTATACAAAATTTGAAACCAGACTAAGCAAGCAAGCTCTAGAAATCAAATATAAAAACTAGAAACACTCTCTAGAGAGAGCTTTGAGAACATTGGTGCAGTGTTTTCTGACTTTTGGGGGATCCATTCATTTATTCAACAAATATTTATTGATTACCTATCATGTGCTAGGCCCTATTCTGGGTTCTTGGATACAACGATGATCAAAATAAACAAAACGCCCTTTTTTTGGAGCTTACATTCTAGTCTAAAGGGGTGGAGAGATTCTGGAACTGGTTTGCAATTTTAGAAAGGTTGCCCAGAGAAAGTCTCAGAGAAGGAAATAAGGAGGTGAGTCATGTAGGTATATAGGGAAAGAATGTTCCAGGGTATAGCAAGTGAAAAGGCTCTGAAGCAGAGCATGCCTTTGTGTCTGAGGCACAGAAACAGCATATATGGCTAGAGCAGAGTAAATAAGAGGAGAAGTAGTAGATGGTTAGGACCTTGTAGGCCAACCTAAGGACCTTGGTTTTTACTTTGAGTGAAGTGGGAATTTACTAGAGGGTTTTGAGCAGAAGAGTGACTTACTTTTAAAAGCACCACTCTGACTGCTGTGTGGAGAGTAGAATTAGCAGGGCAAAGGTGGGAAGCTGGGGGACTGATTAGGAGTTGAGAGACAATGGTAGCTTAGATCAGGGTAGTAATGGTCATAGTCTATATATTTTGAAGTTTGAGCCCATAGATTTTGTTGATGGATCAGATCCATCTGATGGTGGAGAGGGGTCAGGGACAATTCCAGAGTTTTGGGCCTGAGTAACTAGCAGAATGGCATTGCCATTTACTGAAATGGGGGAGACTGGAGGTACAGATTTGTAGAGAAGAATCAGGAGATAAATTTTGGACATGTTAATTTACTTTTACATATCCGAGAATAGATGTTGAGTAACCAATTTTATATACAGGTCTGGATTTCAGGGAAGAAATCCAGGTTGGAAAGAGGAAAGCTGCCTCCTTTATGGTTGAGATCTTTATTGGAACCATGTAAGAAATGTGATTTTAAGTAATTCAGCTGTTGAATATATGTGGTCAGTGGAAACAATGTCATTTACTATGTAGTTATAGTTTATATTACTAGTTTTTGTCAGTGATATACCTTTCAATAATATGTTACAAAGTATCATACTGCTGAATGTATATATAATTGAAGTCAAAACATAATTTTAATTTTATTTAACTCATGTTAAAATATTGTTTAAAGTCTTAGAAACATTTTGCTATACAAGCATAATTTTTGTCAGGGAATTTGTCTTAAATATATAGAACTACCTGACACAGTTTCAAACATTTACCTAAGCTCTGAATTAGTTATTTGTCTTCTATTCTGGCTTCATTTTTCATTCCACACTCCACCCCCCAAAAACCTTGATGAAAGATATTTTCCATCTATTCACAGTTATATACTGTGAATTAACAGTTTTTCTATTTCCATTCTCTTTCTAAAACAGTAAAAAACATTAACTGAAAAAAAGAAAACATTAAACATATTTGTAATATATTACCTTGAAGTAGAAATATATGTAATAGCTGTTAATGTGAATAATTAATGCATGTAGAATGTATAGAGTAGTAATACATTATAAGACTTTTCTGTCTTTTTACTATAGAAGCTTACATAAGGTGTCTTTATGTTTATATCAAAGCATAAACATTTCCAAAAAAATCTTTTTAAAGCAGGCATTCAAATATACAAAGAAAAATAAGAAGTTTACACTAAAATTATTCTGCTGTCAAGTAAAATTAATTAAAGCTCCATTTTAATCAAGTCAGCATAGTTTCCCATCACCCAAAATGTGCATGTCCTTATACTAGTGTCTGTGAATCACTCATTAGTGTAAATAAAGAAGATCAACATATTATTCTATCAATACTAAATGGTTAGAGGTGAATGGAGGTTGATCAATGTAAGTTTTGTGAAAAAGGTTAGTTTTGAATCAGGATTATATGGGGATTTATGTGAAGGAAAGCAGTCAAAATAATTAAACTTCAAATTAACTGCCTTTAATTGGTCAGGCATGTGCATATACATGTATATGTATATTTTAATTTCTATTATAAATCCTCATCCTGATGAAAAATGATGCACGGTGAGTACCCAAGGTGAATGTTTTGGGTATGTGTATGTTAAAGGAAAGGGCACAACTTTTTGTAGCCTGTGTTTTCCTTATTTTTGGTGGTAAAATGGGGATAGTTCCAGGGGTTTTATGATGATTAAATGACATAACATTTTTGACAAATACTATGGCAATAGTTAAATACTATTGAAATGTTTGATAGTATTACCATAATCGACACTTTATGATAAGAAAGAACAGATGCAGTTAACTCTTGACTCAAAGGGGTAATTAAATATTCTGAATTAGGCTCCCTGTATCCTCCGTGTATGTCAGTTTTCAGTTATCTGTTTGACATGTTGCAAAATCTGATTTTCTTATTTGAGCAAGAAATGAATGTCAAAATCCAGGTCTTTCTAGCTCCAAACCTCATTGATTGGTCTGTCTTTACACATTTCCAAAATGGATATAATAATTCACAAAGATACTTAAATAAACATAGATTTACAGAAACAAAAAGTCTACTCAAGGATGTTCTTTCACTTAAGTACTGTGAGGTTATTTAAATGTTTTGCATGATTACTGTGATCATGTTGTAAGGAGAAATCCTGATATTTTAAATTCTTCACATGGCTTTTTAATTTTCCCTTCTAAGAATCATAGCTTTTCTGTGCAGGTGTTCCTCACTATTTGAGAAAAATATTTTATTGTTGTTGATAATCCCCTAGTGCCATTTAAAGGATCTCATATTTTTGAAGTATAATTATATTTTTGTTTTTTAATAATGTAGTGCTTTATTTCTTACCCTCTTTTGGATTTTGTTCATGTTCTAATTTTACTG
This sequence comes from Choloepus didactylus, assembly GCF_015220235.1. Taxonomy (NCBI): domain Eukaryota; kingdom Metazoa; phylum Chordata; class Mammalia; order Pilosa; family Megalonychidae; genus Choloepus; species Choloepus didactylus. The sequence goes on along the minus strand of NC_051309.1, from coordinate 165,597,341 downwards.
CTAAATCAGTTAGTTTTCAATTATTTTCTGTTTTTTATCTGAAATTATTTTTGCATAACAAATCAAAACCCTTTTAATTTGTGGAAGACTCTTGTCAGATGTGCGGTATATCCAGTCATTAATTTTTCTCTAAATGATGCTGCTAATCTCCTAACTCTCAGATGAATGCCTTATTAAAACCATCAAGTTTTATGGTGCCCATTAGAAAGAATGTAGAGAAAGGAAAATCATTATTCAAAATTCCCTATTTACTCAGTAATTCAAATTGATGTTTCTGGAATAAAATTTTGGTTTTTCATCTAGAATCTTGGTGATAGATGAACATACAATTATAACTCAATCAATGCAAAATATTTTTGTCAAAACCATGACTTTTTTTAAACACTTTGAAAAATAAAGGTGGTTAGTAAACTTCATGAGACTAAATGATTTACACTTCACTGCCTCCTGGAGAACAATCTCACTATAAGTAGCCACTTTTTATATAATTCTGCCTTGTTCAAATATGGTTGTGTATAGATATGGGTTTTCCTTCATGAGTTTATAATTTGGGACATCTGTTAAAATAATAAACGTGTCTAATTCCTCTTTGTTAGAGCTGGAGTGGACCAGAGAAATTGCTTGCTTTAGATGAACTTATTGATAGTTGTGAACCAACACAAGTAAAACATATGATGCAAGTGATAGAACCCCAGTTTCAACGAGACTTCATTTCTTTACTCCCTAAAGAGGTAAGGATTATCGGTTATATTCTTCTTTGGGTGCTATTTGAATATATAACTCATCAGCTAACACCTTTAAACATTTTCATGCTAATTATTATGATATTCAGTATTGACAGTTTAACACTCTTAAATAGTGTTAAGAGGGCTGTAAATTGACAAACTGCCATGATTTAATGTAATTCTCAGATTGAAGTATGCTTATGAACTGAGTGACTTCTTTCCACAACTATAATAAGCCACATATTGAGAACAAACTGTTGTGTTTCATTAATGTGAATTTTTTCTTCACCAAGATTTTTCCCCCAAGTTTTTCAAAGCCCAAATCCAGTTGTCTTAGTATATTCCTTTAGTGGTTTTTTTTTTTTTTTTAATTCTGATTTTATTAAAACAGCAATAAATGTTTCCTCCTATTTTATTGTATGTTTATTCTAAGTCCATCCCAAACTAGTAGTTTTATGATTCTATTGGATTGTAGTTCTCTGGTACTTTAATTAATTTAATATAATTGTAAACATTAAAAAATACATGGAATTTCATATGTATATCTTTTCCTATTAATCATACTCCCTCCATGCCCCCATTACATATACTTACATACATACACTCAGATTTCCCACACCAATTTTTTATAGCATTTCTTTTAGAATCATATGCCCATTGATTTTTGTATTTTTATGTATACTGACACTGTTTTATGATAGATTGATAATAAAATCATTATCATTTATATGCCACTGATTATATGTCAGTTAAGAATACAAAAGAAAAGAAAATACTTATATACTACTGTACCATCAAATTTAAACAGAAAAAGTCACTTTTTTCAGATAACCATTTTAAATATCCAAAGATATTAAAAATAGTCCCAAATATAGTTTCCCATAGGATAAGAATAAAATAGTTTCATCATATTTAATGTATGATACTTAAGTATAACTCCAGGAAGAAAAAAAAAAAGTGGAGAAAACATCCTTTTCTTGTAATGTTTTTTCTTTTGAAGTGAATGTTAAAAATGACACTCTCCCCCCAAATTTTTTTATTCTTGCTGGCTGATTCTAAAACTGAACCCTTTGAATAGTTTTGGCTTCTGAAAGTGACATAAGATTACCAGTGCTTCCAGAGAATTTTAATAATAGGAATACTTTCATAGGTATTTGACTGAAAATGAATTTATTCACCTTCAATACATGGTTCATAGTTACCCTTGATATCCATCTTATTTTACAAGATAGTAATTTTTTGTTAAAATATAGATTTTCTCATAGTCTAGTTGTCTTCTTATCTCCAAGAATGGTGGGGTTTGTTTTTTGGTTTGGTTTGGTTTTTGCTTTATTTTAATTTCCATGGTGACTTCAACACTCAAAAATGTGATTTAGAATCAGAACATGAAAAAAATTTTTGAGAATCTAAGAGCTAAGCACAAATTACCAATAACCAAGATAAATGCAATAAAGATTTTCTTGGTGTAAGCATTCTTTTTAAGATTACCTGAGAAAAAAGAAGTGTAGCTAGATAGGAGAATGAGAGATGACCCCTGGCTTAGCATATAATCTATGTTTTCCTTATATTTTCAACTACTAGAAAAAATGTTTCATATTTTGAAAAATGCTTTATGTGGAAATGATGGTATAGACCTAAGTCTTTGAAGATATTAGTATTATTTTATTTGAGACTAAGTACTATCGTTATTTAATACATTATTACCTTCATGAAAGGAATAGACTTTCTAATATTTTTTTATTGTGAAATATAACATATATACAGAAAAGTGATAACTTTCAAAGTACGATTTAACAAGTAGAGCGCAAATTTCAAAGAATGTTATGGATCACCATTCCACCATTTCAGTTATTACCTTATTCTGAAGTATAACATATATACAGAAAGATGACAACTTTCAAAGTACATAATATTTTTCTTATAGTTCCTTTCAACAGATCTCAGAGCTCTTTACCAATATTTACTTATTAATCTCAAAAACCTTGACGAAAATCTTACTAGTTTCACTAGTTTCACAAAATTATCCTTAATTTTCTATGTAAATACTAAGAAAAGCATAGTGATATAGTAGGTGATCTAGAACAAAACCTGAAGTTCTTAATATGGAATTGGTCATCATTTTCTGTATTCTTTTTTTTCAATCCACTGAAATATAACAATTCTGTGAAGGTCTTGAATACCATTTAAGTGCAATGTGGTGGCCTTTTATATAGTTTTTAGAGAAAATCTCACATTGGAATTACAGGTTTGGGCAGGGGAAAGGTAATTATCTGAAATAGATTTCAATTTAAGAGCTTCTGTCTGCTAGAAGTAGTCCTTTGGAAGAATTACAAATCTAGATTTTTATCTTTAAGCCAAATGGATAGATAGAAAACTGTATAATTAGACCATTTGACTTGGCTACAGGAAACCTATAACCCCTCCTATGGTTGTTGCAGAGATATTTCAGGACGGTAGCCATTCTGTGTCCCCTATAAGAGGCCCTACATGAAAAACTTTGCTCCCTTTGAGGAAACAGTATACTTCCCCATAATATACAGTAAGAATCATGTAAACTAATTGCTGTGGTTTAATTCAAATACCATGTAAGAAATTGTTCCAGCATATTTATATTCTGCTTTTTCCCTGGTTTAAATCTTCTTTTCTGATTTATATTTTTTCAGGTTCTGAATTTTTTATTCACATTTTTCTATTATGCAGTGTATATTTTCCGTATTACCTACATATTTTTGTGGAACTGGCTAGATATAAATAGACAAACATGTAACAAGTTGAATTTCATGAATTGAGTTAGGGCCTTTGCTACTTTAAAGGAAAGTATACCAGGTACTTATGGAGTTAGCACTTCAACTTTCTTTAGCACCTGATTGATTTTGTTTTTTACGTTTCTCCTTAATGCCTGCGTACACTGGACTAGATGAACTCTTAATCAATATGAATGAAGGAAATTTTGCCTGTTGATTTTGGGATGTGCCTTTGAAATATAAGCTGTTCTTGATTTATTTCCTAGCTTTTAGATCTAGTGAATGTTTCTGTGAATTAGCTGATTACTACCACAGCCAGATTACTAAAACAAAAAAATTTTAAAAATAGACTTTTTTTAACAGCCATTCTAAATATCTTGAATACTAAGTGCATCTCTTTTCCACAGTTATAATTTTGTGTCTGGAAATTTCTGTGTGAAATTATGATTTCACATAGAAGATTAATAATATGGTAATATTACATTATTGTACTGACACTAAGCAAACTTGCCCAGACTTTGATTAATAATTTTAAAATTAAGTGGCTTATAGACTATGCATTAAAAAGTACAATGTTGAGATGTATGCATGTATATATATGTATGTACTACACAGGTATACATTTATTGTTGAATACACCTATGCATTTTTATTTTAAATGTCTCACTTTCTATACATGATACTAAATGGTCTTCTCTGATAGACCAAAAATAACATTCCACAAAAAGTGTTTCCCTGTCACTAATCAATAGTAATAGTAAATTGAATACTGGCTGGTTGGATTACTTTGTATATAGAATGTGCTCAAAAAATATATGATGAATGACAAACTATATATACAAATTATACTTTTTGTCCCATTATGATCCTTGGGCATTTAAATGATAGTTTGTTTTAATTCTTGTAATTTACTTTATATGAAAGCTCAACTTGATTGCTTTCTTTCTTTACATAAATTTTATAGCATACTCAGAAGCTATCATTTCTCTTTCTCTTCTTTTTCCTTTTCCTTTATTTATGTGAATTGACTTTATACACTCGAAAAATTGATAGTTAGTAGTTATTGGAAGCAAAATTTTTAGATGAACAGTATATCAAACAGCTAGTTCAAATAAATCTATCTAGCCCATCAGGAAAATCCCCTTAAGCAATGTAATTAGAATCCAATTACTTTTATATGTGTGTGGAATGGTTTAATAATTGTTCCCTTTTGTCATTCACAGTCAAGGATGTAAATATTTGAAGAGTTCATCATTGTGAAAATAAACACTTGATTTGTTGAAGAACTATTAATTATGGTATCTAACTATCAGAAATGATCTGAACTCACACCACATAAAATTGTGGAAGTCTCATCTCTTATCATTTAGGCTATTAGGCAAGCTTTTAAGTCCTCTCTTCAGTGAACTTACAGTGTAGTTGGGGAGGGAAAGCAGACATGAAATTTAAACAACCTAAAACAAACAACATACCATTAGGAGTAAAAAAAAAAAAATTGGAAGAATTCCTGAGTTTGAGGCTCACAGAGCAGAAACAGACATTTAATAAGTATGCCTTGAAGAGATAAGGAATTAGGGGAATGAAATTCATAAAAACCAATAGGGTGATTTTTTTTGGAAACTGGTATATATATATTTTTTAACTCGATTTTTTATTGAGATATATTCACATACCATGCAGTCATACAAAGTGTACATTCAGTTGTTCACAGTACTATTAGATAGTTGTGCGTTCATCACCAAAATTAATTTTTGAACATTTTCATCACCACACACGCAAAAATAAGAAGAATAAAAATTAAAGTGAAAAAGAACAATTAAAGTAAAAAGAACACTCGGTGTTTTTTTGTTTGTTTGTTTGGTTGGTTGGTTTTTTTTGCCCCCATTTTTCTACTCATCCATCCATACACTGGACAAGGGGGAGTGTGCTCCGTATGGCTTTCCCAATCACATTGTCAGAAACTGGTATATATATTTTTTAGATTAAATATTAAGAAAAAACTATGTTTTACAGTTTTAAAAATTAGAATGTAGAGGTTCTATTATTTATATGGTTTTTGAAAAATATGGAAATACTGTGCCTTTTTCTTTTTTATAGCTGGCACTTTATGTGCTTTCGTTCCTCGAACCCAAAGATCTGCTACAAGCAGCTCAGACATGTCGCTACTGGAGAATTTTGGCTGAAGACAACCTTCTTTGGAGAGAGAAATGCAAAGAAGAGGGTAATGTTCAAAATCACATACAGTAAATGTTTGTGCTTTGAACAAGCATGAAATGATTCTGAAGAAAAATAGGAAAAATAAAAATAAGAATATGTACAAGTAAATAAAGTAGCAGAGAATTGGTTCTTTGGCAGCCTATCAAAGAACCAAAAATGGATCTTCATTTACATTCAACTACTTATATAAAATCCACAGGTTATTCCACATGTTCAGATGAGCCAAATCTTGCAGCTAACACCTTTAACAAGCACTATAACTAATAGCAAATATAACTGATTTGTTTCTCAATTATAATTAATAAATAGTGAAAAAGTCAAGAAAGATTTAAACGAAACCCAAAACTATATTATCATTTAAATACTCAAAAATTCAATATTTTATTCATTCCTTCCACAAATATTGATTGAATACCTTCTATGAGCTAGACATTCTTAAATTCTGGGGATATATTTGTGGACTGCCATTTTCCAGCTGTCATGGAATTTATGTTCTTGAAATCTGTTTAAAAAAAACCCTATCACAATAGAGGAGTAGCTATCATCTACTCATTAAAGGGATGGCATGTTTTTCCCAGCAGGCAATTGGAAAAAATATGATTTTTTGGAAAAAAAAAAATTTTTAAATATTATTTGTCTCTGATGAGCAAAATTTTTGAGAGAGAATCAGAGAGCATGAAACAGTTACTCTATAGGTAGTCCCTGTATCTTATAGCAAGTAGGAGAATGTTGATGGTTAGTCCAGATTAGTAAGCTTTGAAGTGAAGATCCAGGATACTTGGTTTGTAATTCAGCCTCTGCCCTGTCAGTGGTTTGGACTAATCAGTGAAACCTTCTCTTCTCAAGTTACTATATACATAAAATGAGTTTAATAAATTTCATAGGATCATTTTAAGAAATGAAACAGTGAATACAAAAACATGGAGGAAAATCAGAGTGCCAGACAGATTGTAAACTTTACATTCTTGTTTTATAATAACAGTATTAGTATTGGAACATGTCTTACATTTCTGTAATTTTGAGCATAGAGGAAAATGAGATAAAAATGTTTAATCTTTATTACTGGTGAAGGTAATTGTACTCTTTTAACTCTTTTAAACCTCAGGAATTGATGAACCATTGCACATCAAGAGAAGAAAAGTAATAAAACCAGGTTTCATACACAGTCCGTGGAAAAGTGCATACATCAGACAGCACAGAATTGATACTAACTGGAGGCGAGGAGAACTCAAATCTCCTAAGGTAGCTGAATTCTTGCACAATGTAACAGAAACCATTAATCAGTGTTAGTACTTAGTGTGCTGTTTTCACTTATTGGCAAGCCCTATAACTTGACAGCTATAGCCTGTAAAAAGAAAACAATATATTTTAAAATAACTGAAAGTGCAACTGACAATATTCCTCTATTTCTAATTTCTATAACTAAAAACTAATTGTATTTGAATAAAAGACATGTTAAATTGAATGTCTGTCTATCTTAAATGAGTAAACATCTCTGAACAACCTGTTGAATTTTATTGCACCAAACAAATTCTAAGAATTTGCTGCCTCCTCTGACTACCTGGTTACAACATGATTTTTTGAGACGTGTTCATGTTTTGTGTTTTATTTTTATAAATTTAAGCACAATTCTGGTTCCTTCTGTCTTAACATTTCAAATATATAAATAATGGTAAAAATGTTCAAAATTATTAGATATATTTTTACAATTAAAAAAACAATTTGGGAAAACACTCATATTAATATGATATGTTTTCTTGTATTGTGTTGAAAAGCTGTAAGAATTATTACTCTTTTCTTTCTAGTTAGCACTTTCTTTTGTTTTTGTGTGGCAAAATTACAAAGATTAATGCATATTCTTTTGGTTTAAACAGATAAAATATATGATTAAAAATGCATTTCTCTTTGAACCATCTTTATGAAGTCTTGACTCAGTATAATTTAAAATTGATGTTTCAAATATACGTAATAGAATTTGGAAACAATAAAATGTTTAATAACTGAGTTATTAAAGGATGATGCTTTATATTATGTAAATATGCTTCATATTTTATGTAAATTTCAGTTCTAGAAATAGACTAAAAAATACTATTCCTGTTTATGGCTTCATTTTTATTTTCACCGGTAATTAAATTTAATCTCACCATAATTTAATAACATATTTTTGATCTGTACCTCTGTCTTGTAGGTGCTGAAAGGACATGATGATCATGTGATCACATGCTTACAGTTTTGCGGTAACCGAATAGTTAGTGGTTCTGATGACAACACTTTAAAAGTTTGGTCAGCAGTCACAGGCAAAGTAAGTTTATTTCTTTTAAACCTCAGAAAATCACCATTTTGTGTATTTCTTTGCAAGGATAGACCAGTGAGAGAAAAGAAAAATTCATTTTTGACCCTAGCTTATTTTGGTAGCAAATATCAGAGTTTCTAATTTAGTCTTTTCCCATATTTATGAAAGTCACTTTGGATGAAGATAATCATGAGGAAAATGATAATGATAATCATGATAGGGATGTCATTGGTTTCTTCTTCATTTGAATAGTTTGTCTATCCTTGTGACTTAACTATTAAGTTTTAACAGTATACTTTATCTTCTTGGTTTAATTTGTCCCGTCTTTATTAACCATCAAGGATTCTGCTTTATTACTTTTTAAACTTTTTCACAAAGATGATTGAGAGATATTTGGATTTCCTGGTAAATTGCTTTGTTGATAAGCTTCCTATAGTTTGGAAGCTGAATAAATCATCTTAGGTTTATCTCAAACTTGTATGTGATGGAAGTTAAGCAGACTTGGGTATTTAAATAGGAATTTGAAGAAAAAAGTAGTCCAAGCAATCAGCTTGACTGCATACAATATTATATCTTAATTATCTTTATTGATTACTTGTTTTTATCTGTCTGATGCATAATATATCTGTGAATTAAATAATTGGCCACCTAAAATATAATAGAAGAGAGTGTGAAAACAAGTCCACTTTTTAAAAAGTCTTTTAGCATGTAGCTTCTTGGGCCAGAATCTTCTAAATATTCCAAGTCAGATGTTAAAATTTTAAAAGCAGCTTCATATTTCTATGGTGTAATATTAGTTTTGGATTGACTTCAGGGTTTTGATGTCTGTCTTTACTTGTCTAGAAGTAATTTGGCTGCCTCCTAACCACTGCCTTGGGGTAGATTCAGAGGAAATGTGGTATGAAGCCACACCCAACACTGTTGTCGTTCTTTCTCTGAATCTATTCCCATGGAAGAAAACAAGTTGCAGCTTTAATATTCTTTCATCCAAGAGGCCAAGCTGGGGCTATGATCCTTTAGTGAGAAGTGTTTGCTTTCTACGTACTTGTTCCTCAATTATGTGTGTATGTTTAATTATGTAATGCTACCGAATAAGGAAAGCAATAAATAGTGATGGGATCATGTTATATTGATGTCCAAATTTTTTTCTGATGTGCCAAGCAATCCAGTTGAGTAAATAACTTTACTCCATATTTTAATGAGCTATTAAAATGTTAATAAGTCGCTTTCCTTCCTACCCAAAAGTAATCATCTTAAGTGTTCTTCTAGTGTCTGAGAACATTAGTGGGACACACAGGTGGAGTGTGGTCATCACAGATGAGAGATAATATTATCATTAGTGGATCTACAGATCGGACTCTCAAAGTGTGGAATGCAGAGACTGGAGAATGTATACACACTTTATATGGGCATACTTCCACTGTACGTTGTATGCATCTCCATGAAAAAAGGTAAGAGAAGATCCGTCATGGTTGAGACTTCTTCCTCTGCTGCTTGTGAATTTGAGACCTCTCTGTGTAGAATTCATCTTTTATAATATTTACTGTGTCTAATAGGGAGAGAATGATAATGTCCTCTTACTAAAATAATAGACTTCAGATGTTTCTATATTGGGAGAGCAGAAGAATATTGGCTTAAAATTGGGAGTTTTCTTTAAGTTTTCTTCCTCATTTGATAAAATTGTCCATCTTTCCTTAAAACCCTCTACTTCCTAATCTTTAATGACACCTTCACTTGATTATTCTGTGTGTTTGATGGCTCATCATCGTCAAATAAAAATCTTTTTTTTTTAATGTATTCAAATTTCTGTGAGTGGGACAAATTCAGTCATTCAGTCTTCAAGCCTCTGACTCTTTAATTACCCGCCATCCTACACCCAGTGCATCATAGCCTTGACTATTGACATAGCTTTCAAACTTGGTGCTCTAACCTTTTTACACAGCTGACAGAGAAACCTCCCCATAATCATGACCATAACACTCTCCTGCTCGGTACCATTTGGAGACCTTCTGTTGTCTACCACATTAAGTACAAAATCCTCAGTCCAGTTTTCAAAGTGGTTTCAGCCAAACTGCTTATCTTTTTACTCAGTGCTTTTGCTGTTGTTTTTATCTCTTTTTGTAAAGCCCTTTTTTTCTTTCTTCTCTTGACATGTCTTCATGGTGTTACCCCAATAAGCAAATGTGATTTCTACTTCATTTGAACACACACACAGAGCACCTTAAGGGTAGGGACTGTGTTTGTTGCCCATGTTTTTAGTCCTTCACAACACCTCCTGTAACAGTGATTCAAACCCAGTATACTTTCAAAAATGGTCTCTTTGTTAGGGTCCTTACAGTGAATCCACCACAGTCTTGTCTTTAATGTGGTCCATATCATCTTCTTTATAAAGAAATATTAAGCAAATTTCACAATAGATATTTGTAAGTGTGAAATACGTTTTTGTTTGTAATTTGAGTCTACTTTAAACAATGTACTCTAATGTTATAATTTGGGGGATACTATCAAGAGACCTTGTATTCCAGTTTTCATTAAGTTCTGACTTAAATCTCTTAATGCTTCAGTTACCTAGTCTCAGAAATGTGGGAACTATGGCCTTTCTTTATGTCTTAAAAATAACATAAGGATACCTGACTTTTCAGTTCTGCCTTGTAATGATTGCAATATTTGTGTTGCTCTGGTCTTTAGAAGAGTATAACATTCATAATGATGGGCCACATTTTTAAGGGATTTGCTTCTATGTGTATTTTTTTTTAATCTATATATCTTAATGTTACCATAACCTATTGAATATTTATAAACATAAGCCTTATAAGAATATGCAGCCTTTGAGGACATTTTTAAAACTGGTTAATTTTATTGGGATATATGGTATAAAGCCATCTTTAGCTATTTAAATTCCAAATTCTGATTTGTGTTACTGAATAACCTTTATTGAACATTTTACCTAATCTAAGGGGGAATATGTGTTCATAATTGAAATTTTAGAAAATGACAGAAAGCAAAAAGAAGAAAATTTAAATTATTCAAACTACTACCATCCAGAATTCTCCCATTAACATTTTATGTATATGCCTACATTAGCATTTTATTTCTAAAATCAAGATCTCATGATATATATTTAGAGCCGGCTTTAAAAAAAAGAAAAATGCAGTAGGGTAGTTTTCAGACTCTGTTCCACAGAACCCCAAGATGTGTTACTGGATCCCTTGTAGGTGGGAGAACCAAACAGGGAAAATTCTGGGCTTCCAAACTTCCCATTCCAACAAGAGCAATTGCAATTTTATATGTTTATATATATCAAGATTTTACATAGGATTTCTTTTGAAAACAGGTGTTCCTGCTTAAGAAAGGAAAAAAAATGTTTGAAACCACTGACTTCATATAACACATTTTCTCATGCTATTACAAATTCTAATGCATTTTTTTCTGTTTCCCCCTCCACAGAGTTGTTAGCGGTTCTCGAGATGCCACTCTTAGGGTTTGGGATATTGAGACAGGCCAGTGTTTACATGTTTTGATGGGTCATGTAGCAGCAGTCCGCTGTGTTCAATATGATGGCAGGAGGGTTGTTAGTGGAGCATATGATTTTATGGTGAAGGTGTGGGATCCAGAGACTGAGACTTGTCTACACACGTTGCAGGGGCATACTAATAGAGTCTATTCATTACAGGTAAGAAATTGTATCTCTCCCTTCCCTTAGATGCTCTACTGATGAATCATATATGATTGTTTTACTCAGATAATCACTGTCAAATTGCTGACCCAAAACAGTCCAAAAAAGATGAAACAGATTATTCTACTGTTTATATATACTTTAAAATTAGCATGAAGAATGCATTTCAAAATTATTTTAAAAATAATTTATGATGTAATGGTTTCAGTTTTTCTGTGCCATTTTTCCCTCTAAAATACAAATATTTGTCTTGGAACCTGAGACTTTGGGACCCTTAGTTTTGCTATATAAGTTAATGGCTAGATAGTCTCACAGGAGAGTAACCTGGATTTTAATGAACTCCTTAGAAAAGGATTAATTTGACCAAAAACTGGCTCTTTGGCATGATAACTGAAGGTTGATGATCCATGTAATTGTGATTCCATCCCCATTCAAAGTGGAATTGGAGTCCTTTTGCATAAAGCTTCTCTACCATCTGAGTGTCATTGACCTGTAGTCATAAAGAAGTAAATTTGACTAATTTTTTTGTTTTCATTTGAGCCTGATATTCTCGCATAGGTTACCATAGTTTGAGATAAATAACTAGATTAATAAAAACTTTAGGAAAATGAGTCTTGTTTTACTTTCTGAAAAGCAGTATTTTCAATTAAAAAATATTTCCTATTTCTTATATAGTTTTATTTACCAGTCACTGCCCTTTAGTGATCAGCAAATTAGTATGTAATCCCAGTTCTTCTGGTAGGGTATTTATTACTTAATTGATGGAAAACTGTCCATGTCATGGAACTATTGACATATAGTAAAGGTGTTCATTAAATTAGACAAGGGATGATGAGGAGGGAATTGGCCACAACTGTTCCTATGTCTTGTGATGTACTCAGAATTTTAATGAATACAGTATTCACATTTAAATAAACCATTATGTTGAGAATAGAGGTAGCAACATTATCATATAACTTCTGGGAGTTGATAGATATTTATTAACTTTTGATATAGCTGGGAAGCTGGAGTATAGATGCTATGTGGACTGCTTTTGTTACCAAAATGCCATTTTTAATTCCAGATGTAATTAATCATCTGTTGGCACATTTCCTAATTATCATTAGGTTCTTATAAATGAAACTTATTTTACATATAATTTTTACTGTAATTTACTTTTGAACCTCATGAAAAGTACCTCTAACCACTTTTCATACCTTAGCTGCTTTTTAAGTTGCTTCTGCAGCTAGTTTGAAGCTACTGGGCATGAAAAATGAAGTGTTTCTGATAAAATTTTCTGACAATATACACCATAAGGTTGCATGATTACCTTGTTGTTGCTTTATCTCAGTTCCTCTTTTTGTTCCTGGCATCACCTGTTTCCCATGCCCCTCCCTCCTTTAGGCTTAAGGCAAGAATTGATGTCACGAATATTCATACTTTTTCCTAATGAACTGTGTCTGTTGTAGTTTGATGGCATCCACGTGGTGAGTGGATCTCTTGATACATCAATCCGAGTTTGGGATGTGGAGACAGGGAATTGCATTCACACGTTAACAGGGCATCAGTCATTAACAAGTGGAATGGAACTCAAAGACAATATTCTTGTCTCGGGGAATGCAGATTCTACAGTTAAAATCTGGGATATCAAAACAGGACAGTGTTTACAAACATTGCAAGGTAAGTATTGGCTACCCACCTTTAGTTGTGTTTATTAAAAGTGATACTGTTATTCAGAAGAAAAATATGAAGCTCGGTGACACTAAAAGAGTGAACCTTATACAAAAGACTTATTTAAGATAGATTTATGAGCATTTCCAGTCTGCCTTAAACACTGGGCTAGCCTTGAGAAAGTATTTTAAATTGTTTTTTATATAAAATTGTTCAATCACTTCCTGCATTTACAGTTCACTACCTAACCTTAAAGAACAGTGTGGAGAAAGAGCTTGACTATATCACAGAACAACTTACCCATTTTATTTTTTGTGTGATCATTTTCTTATGAATTTGTCCCAATTTTAAATTGAAAGGCTACCTTATTGACAGGGAAGGAGAGGCAAAAGCATCTCTAAACTGATAGAAATTGTTTTGGTTTCAATTTAGCCCCTTAACCAAATTGTTTAACTAGCATGGGAAGCAAAAACAGTGCCCACTAAAATAGAGAAAGAACTCACATAAAATCACTAATGTTAGATAAGGCACAGCATAGCCCTTGGACAGTGTTTTTTCATAGAGGCTAATCTGGTGGGCAGCATTGCAGCTTTTTACTCATTAGTTTTGACTCTTCCTCAGAGTTTTGGGAATAGTGCCTATTCTGCTTCTGCCTTTGACTGGTCAGTTCAAAGATAGGATAATAGATCTCATTTGCTCATTTGTCCATCAGCAGAATACATAAAGCTGTAATATCCACATCATCACACCGCCAGAAAATAAAATGTGTGCCTGGTAGCTAACCAAGCCTCCAAGAAGACAGAACTCTAGAAAGTTAATGTTTCAGTTATAAGTAACTACCAGATTTTATTACATCCATACTGATCCTAAAGTGCACAGAAAATATGCAGCTTTTTAAATATTGCATTCATTGCATTCCTAATATAGGAGTCTACAAATTACAATCTAAGTAACACATATCATGAATTCTAACCAGTAATTAAATTCCTTTGGTTTTGCCTAGGTCCCAACAAGCATCAGAGTGCTGTGACCTGTTTACAGTTCAACAAGAACTTTGTAATTACCAGCTCAGATGATGGAACTGTAAAACTATGGGATTTGAAAACGGGTGAATTTATTCGAAACCTAGTCACATTGGAGAGTGGGGGGAGTGGGGGAGTTGTGTGGCGGATCAGAGCCTCGAACACAAAGCTCGTGTGTGCAGTTGGGAGTCGGAATGGGACTGAAGAAACCAAGCTGCTGGTGCTGGACTTTGATGTGGACATGAAGTGAAGAGCAGAAAAGGTGAATTTGTCCAAATGTGTAGATGATATACTCCCTGCCCTTCCCCCTGCAAAAAAACAAAAAAACAAAAAACAAAAAAAATTCCCTTGTTCTCAGTGGTGCAGGATGTTGGCTTGGGGCAACAGATTGAAAAGACCTACAGACTAAGAAGGAAAAGAGGAAGAGATGACAAACCGTAACTGACAAGAGAGGCGTCTGCTGTCTCATCACATAAAAGGCTTCACTTTTGACTGAGGGCAGCTTTGCAAAATGACACTTTCAAAATCAAACCAGGTGCAATTATTTATTTTCTTCTCCAGTGGTCATTGGGCAGTGTTAATGCTGAAACATGGTTACCGATTCTGCTTGCCTGTTCTTTTACCACTGAGATCTAGAAAGGAGCTGCAATAACATCAAAACAAATACTGGTTGACTTTCTAATTAGAGAGCATCTGCAACAAAAAGTCATTTTTCTGGAGTGGAAAGCTAAAAAAAAATTACTGTGAATTGTTTTTGTACAGTTATCATGAAAAGCTTTTTCTTTTCTTTCTTTTTTTTTTTTTTGCCAACCATTGCCAATGTCAATCAATCACAGTATTAGCCTCTGTTAATCTATTTACTGTTGCTTCCATGTACACTCTTCAGTGCATATGTTGCTCAAAGATGGCAAGTTGTCCTGGGTTCTGTGAGTCCTGAGATGGAGTTAATTCTTGATGCTGGTGCTAGAAGTAGGTCTTCAAATATGGGATTGTTGTCCCGCCCCTGTACTGTACTCCCAGTGGCCAAACTTATTTATGCTGCTAAATGAAAGAAAGAAAAAAGCAAATTATTTTTTTTTATTTTTTTTCTGCTGTGACGTTTTAGTCCCAGACTGAATTCCAAATTTGCTCTAGTTTGGTTACAGAAAAAAGACTTTTTGCCACTGAAACTTGAACCATCTGTGCCTCTAAGAGGCTGAGAATGGGAGAGTTTCAGATAATAAAGAGTGAAGTTTGCCTGCAAGTAAAGAATTGAGAGTGTGTGCAAAGCTTATTTTCTTTTATCTGGGCAAAAATTAAAACACATTCCTTGGAACAGAGCTATTACCGCCTGTTCTGTGGAGAAACTTCTTTTTGAGGGCTGTGGTGAATGGAATGAACATACATAATAAAACTGACAAAATATTTTTTAAAAATATAAAACACAAAATTAAAATAAAGTTGCTGGTTAGTCTTAGTGTTCTACAGTATTTGGGAAAACAACTGTTACAGTTTTATTGCTGTGAGTAACTGACAAAGCAGAAACTATTCAGTTTTTGTAGTAAAGGCATCACATGCAAACAAACGAAATGAATGAAAAAGTCAGATGGTTTGCCTCATTCTCCAAGAGCCACAACTCAAGCTGAACTGTGAAAGTGGTTTAACACTGTATCCTATGCGATCTTTTTTTTTCCTCCTCTTGTTTATTTTTTTTTGTTTGTTTTATTTATAGTCTGATTTAAAACAATCAGATTCAAGTTGGTTAATTTTAGTTATGTAACAACCTGACATGATGGAGGAAAACAACCTTTAAAGGGATTGTGTCTATGGTTTGATTCACTTAGAAATTTTATTTTCTTATAACTTAAGTGCAATAAAATGTGTTTTTTCATGTTACTATGCCTGTTTCTTCCACCAAGGTAATAATACTTCATTATAAATATTTACAGTCTCTCTCTGATATTTAAAATAGCAAAATCTTGGTTGGTTTGCATTCCATCTAGTGTGACATAGACATCAATACTTCTATGCCTGTTTTATATAGCTAAAAGTAAGGATAATATGCTATGAAATGCAAATTCCATTTATCTCCTTAGACTGTAAAGGAGGATACTCCCTTGAGCTTATTCCTGTATATTACACTGAGGTGTATGAATATGAAATCTCTTGCCTTCAAAGAGTCACAAAACATGACAGTTACAACTGGAATTCCTTTGAAAGGTTCATTTTAAAAATTTTGACCACATACTGAGTCACTGCACTTTCTGTACATTATTATTTCTATTAACAGTACCATTCCTGAAAATTAAGTACTGTAATCTCCAATTTAAAGATGAGGGGAAAACTGAGGCTCAGACTGACTGGATAATTTGTCAGAAGTCAGATAACTAGCACAGATCCAAGATTCAAACCTATGTTTCATATATATATGCTGCACTTTAAGAAGAAAGAAACCCAAAATTTTGACAAGATTTTTGGGGGAAAAACATGGGTAAGTTATTTTTATGTTACTTTTAGACTCTAATGTAGCTGTTTTGTTGAATAAATCTAATATTTTATAATTTAGGTGAAAAAATAAAGTTGTTATTGAAATTGTATAATTCTGAATATATTTAGTTCCTCAATTAGCAGGCTGTATATATCCAATAATCTCAACTATCCAGGACCTAGATGAAAATGAACTCCACTTAGAGAATAAATTTCTCACAGTTATAAAGTGTGTGTTCTTTACTCACTGGACAGCAGTTTTGGGCCCCTATCCCACCCTCAGTGTACCAGATCAGAAAATCTGGGAGTGGGACCCAAGAATCTGCATTTTAAACTAGCTCACCAGATGAGTTACGGACACTAAAGTTTGAGAACCACTGCCTTAGTAAGTTTGATTTTTTGGTTTATTAGTCCACAACATATCACTGACACTAAAATAGCAGGAAGAAGTGACAGGATCAAGGAAGAGACGGAAAATCTACATGGTTAGACACAAGGCAAAAAGACACAAGGCTATGAAGAGCAGGGGTGAACAGCACTGGCCTCTTTAGAGTAAACTGGGGAAGAACCAGAGCTATTATGTTTGTTACCACTAATGAGTCTGAATTGGCCAAGAAAAAATCATAAATCTATTCAGTTGTCTTGAAACGGCTTGATTTTTTTTTTATAATGCCAGATATATGAGGCTTAACTATAATACAACTGAAGAGAAACAGAAACTAAAAGGTTAACATCACCTTACAGAATCGAATAAGTACATAGGCTTTGCCAACTGAGGTGCCTGAGTTCAAATCCCAGTTCTTACGATTCTGTCTAGTCCTGGGACCTTCATCAGGTTACTTGACCTTTCTAAGCCCCAAGTTTCCTTATTTTCTAAGATATAATTAATACTCATAAGGTTATTGTTAGGATTAAATGAAATTTATAAGGTACATAGCACAGTGTCTGGCACTTAGAGCTCAGTAAATAGAAGCTACTTCAGAAAATAGACCCAGATAATTGTAGCTTTTTATATTTGAGAAAAGTTGGACGGGTTTGTGACGCATTCAGGTATGTGATAAAAATAGTATTTCTATATGTATAACAATTCAGTTTTTTAAAGTGGAATCGCATAGATTGTCATTTGCATCTTACAGAAACCTTGTTTGACAGACTGATACTAAGCACCTAACAGTGATTTTGTATATATTTAGGGACTCATTAAATATTATTTTATGAGTAAATGAATGAATAATCTACAGTGGATCTGTTCTTGAAAGGGATAATGTTAACCTCATTCTAGAGGAATTCAAGTATTATCATCATAGTAAGAAAGATCACTGATGGAGCCATGCTTTGTGGCCTCCATAAAGAAGAAATTCACCATCTTATTTAACCGTAAAATTTAGATATCTTCCTACCAAAATATAGGCAGTCCCCACATTTAGATGTTGCAAGTTCCCCAGGAGCAAACATTGCCTGAAACTTAAGGTAAAATTAGGGCACAAAAGTAATCCATAAAAGCTTGTAGCAGGTGCTCAGTAAATAATTACTGAATTGAGCAAAGGGAGTTGACTATCTCATTGTTTTGTATTGGAATTGTTTATAATTTTGACACTTTGAAACACCCTTACTGAGATTCAATTAGCACAGCTATTCCATTAATTTGAAACAGCAAGTGCCTACCAAATGGTTAAGTAAATGTTTCAGCCTACCTATTTGTTTAATTTCAAAAATAATTAACATTTAATTATTCATATTAACTGTTTTCAGGCCATTTTCTTTGTCCTTTCTGAGCTAGTCATAAAGTCTTCTTTCTTATTTCTCTGAACTGATCAGAGGCTACAGGGGAAAAAATAAAAATAAAAAGATCTCAGTGCTTCCCTCTTCCTGAAATGAAATGGGGGAATCACCTTAGGCAGGCTGTGCCTTGCTTCTATGACACTTTTTCCTGATACATTCATTGCACATCGGGAGACAAAGGTACAGAGATGGAAGAGAGAAGATACCTCAGAGGAGCCTGCACAACTCCAACCTGTCTCCTGCAAATACTTCATTTCATACTGAAACCAGAAACAAGCAACTTTGCATCTCTGCATAACAGGAATAAATTCACATTAAATTTCTTTCTAATTCTTTCCCTTAGAGAAAAAAAGTTTTCTTTGAATTATTTCTCCTCAATCAACAGCTCCCGCCAGACACAGCTTTATTCATTTTCCTTCTATTAGTCATTTTGCAACCCCCATAAAAATCAGTCAAGATTGTGATCTTTACTCCATCAGATACATCAGCCAATACAGTATCCGACCTTGTCATCCTATACAGCAATTCTAGCAGGACCATATGTCATTCTGCTAATAGTAAATGTGTTTAGTGTTGCTGATGAACGAATTTGAATAAATGCTTATAATGCAGGTTATTTCTTTTAAATGTCCCTTGCCTTACTGCAGTTGGAAGGTAGATTTGCCTCACTGTGATTGTAATATAGAGTGTGTATGTATTCTCAATCAAAAAGCATCTTTTTCTTTAAGCTTTTATCCTCTTCACCCACCTATATATATATAGGAATGGGTCATATAAAGGGAAAATGTTGGCAGCCAAAGACTTCCTAGTAGTCTTTTTCATGATAGATTGTTGGCCTCAGTGTCTGAGATGGATGGCGTACATGTGTTCACACAATGTTCTTGAAGTTCTACAGTAAGAAATCAGACAGTAATTTGAAAGATGGATGGATGCACAATTTTTATTCTGGCATTTTCTACCACTCAGGAGGTAGATTTAAAGTTACATCCACAGTGACTGTACCCAACTCACTTTTTGGGAGGGCCTAGTCATTGATTGGAATTGCAAACAATCATAGCAAGATCTGGCATTGTTCACTAGCCAACGTGTCTCCTTATCCATTCAATTAATGCTAGTGGTGACCAAATGAGTGATCTTGCCAACTTTGTTCCTCTGCCACCTCTTTCTAGGTGGAGACCAAAATTATTGAAAGATATTTTCAAAAGTTCTTCAGGAGAGGGAAATGCACCAAAAGCTGAAAAAGCTCAGAATGCACCTCTCCCCAAAGTGTAAAATTATAAATAACTTCTAGATCTAGTTCCGAGGAAGACTCCTACTGCTGAGAGAAAAACCCGGCAACTTCCAATTTGCAATTGATGTAAAAAATAACAAGAGTTTCTATTTCAGATGATCTTACTCTCCCCAGGATTCTTAAGGAACCACTGAGTGGACATTTTGGTGTTTCATTCTTTCCTTTGGAAAAACCTGTGGTGGCAAAATCTATAAAGGCTATTTATCTTTTGGTTTGGTTTTGCTTCAAGAATCATGCTCTGCAAAGAAGAATTATTTTGAAATCACTCTTGCAAATAAAAGGTTCAAATATAATAGACCAAAATATATTTCCAATTTACTCTTTTTTCCAGGAGGTTCATAGATTATAAAAGAGATATCAGACCACTGCTCGCCATAAGAGAAAAGCTACTTGCAGGACTTTTAAACATATTGATGAGGCTCCTTAAGCCTTCACCAAATCCTTACTAAACACAATCAGAAAAAGTGTAGTTCCCTGCTATCACAAGCCTTTCAATTTGAGGATGTGCTCCACTCCTGAAAAGAGAGTTTGAATAACTTAAATAAATCCAGCAAGGACACAGTATGATGAGGGTAAGAGTAAAGACTGCATGCCTATTTGGTAAGGAATGGATCCAACTTTGGGGAGATTGAGGGCCCTCCTTAGGAAAACAAAATGAAACAACAAACGTGAATATTTAGAATGAGAAAGAGTACAGCCAATTACTGAAGCCTTGGAAATGCAGGTCTCTTTCTTCTGGAATTGCTTAATAGAAATGCATCTGATCACAACCTGGCTTCTCTAACCCACATGGAACACTCCACAACTCCCAGCAACTTTCAGCTCTCACAGGATCTGTGCAAATGAGGGACCCTGAAGTTTCGCTTCACTGATTTCAAGTTAATCCCACCTCTGCTTCTCGACTTCAATTCCCTCCTCTACAAATGGAATTATTATGTGACAGCATGAGACAATGTTGTGTAACTATTCATTAAAGGATTGTAGTTATTACCAGTAATAAAGTATTATAGCTAGCCGCCATTGTGCATTTATTATGAGCCAGGCAGGGTTTTAAGCATTTTTTAAATTGGGTCAACTTTTATAGAATCATTGTGACACGGGGATGGAAGGCACAGGTTGGCCAGATCAGATCATGGGCCCACCCTGGGATTCTGGGGTAAGGTCAGCCATTTCAAAATCACATGGACAATTCAGACAGATATTTGCACACCAATGTTCAGAGTAGCATCAGTCACAAAAGTCACAAATGTCTGCCAGCAGATGGACAAACAAAATGTGATATATACATACAATGGACCACCACTTAGCCTTAAAAGGAGTGAAGTTCCTTTACATGACACTCATGGATGAACCTTGAAGAAAACACACTGAGTTAAATAAGTCACATGCAAAGGAACAGAAATTGCTTGATTCCACCTATATGCAATAGCTAGAATATACAAACTCAGAGACAGAAAGTAAAGTATATTTCACCAGGGACAGAGTGGGCGTAGGGAGATGGGGAATTAATGCACACTGGGTGCGGGGTTTCCATTTGGAGTGATGGGAAAACTGGTAATGGACAGTGGTGACAGTAGCACAACACTGTGAATGTGATTAATCCCACCCAGTGTTATGCTTGGGAGTGGGTGAAATGGGAAAGTTTAAGTTGTCATAGATGTTTTCAAAATTAAAAAAGAGTGACTAAAGAGACAATGGCAATTACATGCAATACATGACCCTGGACAGGATCTAATAATGGAGGAGAAAACGCCCAAAAGGACATTACTGAGACACATGGGGGGTGGGAAATGGAATACAAACTATAAGCTTTATATCAATGTTAAACTTCTTGAACTTGATCATTATACTTCAGGTGGTTATGTAAGTGGATATCCTTGCTCTTAGGAAATGTACATGGAAGTATTAAGTGTTCAAGGAGCACAATATATACAACCTACTCTTGAATGTTTAGAAAATAGGTAGAGATAGATACGGGGGGGGGGTGGGGAGGGAGAGAGAGATGTAGGTAGGTAGAAATAGATTAACGGATAGAATAATATGGCAAATGTGGCAAAATGTTAAAAGTTGGTGGATCTGAGGATCTGCATGGAGGGTACGTTGGAGTTCTCTATATGGGTTTTGTATTATTTTTGTAACTTTCCTGTAAGTTTGAAATTATTCAAAATTAAAAGTTTAAAAAAACACAAAACCCACATGGACAGAGACAGGGAAAGCATGGTTCTCTAGGAAGAATCTAGGTGTGCTCACCAGCAGCAGGAAGAGAGGTGGATGGGATGGCAAACAACACAACTGTCTGACCATGACACTGACTTTGGGGAGGTCTTCACCTCTCTAGGTCTCAGTATTACATGAAAAATTGGGTGTTAAGTCCTTAATTAAGGCATGGACTATAGTTCATAGTACAAATGCAAAAATGTGCTATCATCGATTGTAACAAATATTCTAAACCAATGCAAGCTGCCAACAATAGGATGGTTTATGGAGGTCCTGTATCTTTTGCATGATTGTTCTGCAAACCCACAACCTCTCCAATAAAAAGGGGAGGGGGGTGGATTGTCCAGAACTGACTCTGCTCTTGGAACACTCTTTCATCCTGGTTTTTTTCGTAGTCTTGGGAAGATGATCCAGACTAAAGCAGCTCCCAGATCTTTCTATGTGACCAACATCCTCCTGACTCCTTTTCCCATTTCTACTTCCAGTAGAGAGCTGTGATACAGGAGGGAGATGGGGGGAGGGGGGGTGGAGAAAAGAGAAAGTAAGAGGTGGGATGGGAAAGAGCGACAGACAGAAAAAGGGAGGGAGACAGAAGCTCATGAGTAAACTTGCAAGGCTGTGTTGGTCCTGAGCCACCTTGACGCTCCTTCCCCACCCCTGCCCACATTTTCCAGCCCATGAGCAGTGAGCGGGGCTTAGCTGTGCTAGCTCCTTGGATGGGCTAGACTCCAAGTTCCCATTGCATTGTCAGGGCATGATTATCCCCATTCCCCAGCGCTCATCACCTGGAGGTTCTTTCTTCTCCTCTGGCCCACATGCCCACCCTCCTCTGGGTGCCTCAGGGCTAGCCTCCTGACCAGCTTTGAGCTCCCCTTAATTGCCACTTCCCACCGCTTTATAGTCAATGCCTTTGCCCCTATGGAAACCATCCCTACCCCAGGTACATTTCCCTCTCCTCCTCTCTCCCTCTGACTGGGTTCTCCACTCTTTGTCTAGAGAGAGCCAAGGCCTCTGATCCAGGGGGCTCCTTGTTTTCCCTGAGAGGGCAAAGGTGGAAGATTTTTAGAGGATTGCAACCAAGATGATGGGCAGATCCACTTAACCAGTCAATCACTCAGTGACAACCGAGCACTCATCCAGCATTCTCTGAGGCACTGCTTGTGACAGTAAAAAATCAGAGACAACCTATGTGTCCACCAATAGGGAATGTGATGCATCCTCGGTCTTCTCTGCAGCTTGAGAGTGACTGCTCCTTTACTGATGATCCCACTCAGGACTTCTTAAACTCATTACTCTTCATGGGTACCTTGCTTACATCTAGTTTCCCAATTTCCACCTGGGTTTTAGGAAACAGCAAGAACCCTGAGATCTCCCTCCAACTCACTGTGTAAACCATGACAAATCCTTTCCCCTATGGGCTCCTCAGTTTCTTTACAACGAAGAGTTTGAAACTAGAGCAGAGATGTAAACTCTGGCACATATGCCATCATTTCTTATCCTGGCAGACACTGCTAATCAACAGCACTCACTTCTCAGTGTGTGCTCCAGGCAGCTGCTCCCCATCATTCAGTATTAGCTCATGGCTTGAAACTTCTTTGCCACTCCTGGCCTGGCTGATCTCTAAGGGCCCTTCCAGCACTGACAACCAAGGATTCTTTTGACCTGGTTGAATCAATATCACCTTCTCCATTTCCCATTTCTCCCTCTAGCTCATTCTTTTGACTATTCCCATCCTTTCCTCTTTCCTATCTTGCCTTGTTCCCAAGTTCCCACTGCTGAGTCCATGTAATCATAGATTATGTCTGGGTCTCCAAGGTTCTACTTACAGTTACTCCAGTCCAGGCTCCTTCCAGGCAGTCACGCTCACACATGCTGGGCGGTTTTTTGGCATTGGCTCGGTGGGGAGAGAGGCAGCGATGGAGACCCTGGGCACAGTCGGAGGAGGAGCAGGAGGGATGTGTAGATAACAGAGCGTGCGGTCAAGGGGATTAGAGTTCAACTTAGGTATCAAGGGCATATGGGAAGGAACGAAGCAGGGCATTTGGAACGTAATTCATCCTGGACCCCAAGGTCGCGGTTGGAGGGAGGCTCAGGGAGGACTGAGCGTTGAGTCCACACTCACTGCCAAGACGCCCCCTCAGCAGAGCGCCGGACCCTTGGGGCACCGCGCTGAGGTTAAGAGGAAAAGGCACGTCAGTCCCAGTCCTTCTGCCTCCCTGAGGAAGTGGCCCGGCACAGCCACAGAAGCTGGGTGTCCCTAGAGGCCACCATGGAGCCTCCACTTTCCATGGCCACAACTGGAAAGGACAAGGAGGTCACAGGTGGTGCTGCTCCTGGACCCCCTGGGCCTCCATTTGGGGAGGTATTTGGCTT
This sequence comes from Choloepus didactylus, assembly GCF_015220235.1. Taxonomy (NCBI): domain Eukaryota; kingdom Metazoa; phylum Chordata; class Mammalia; order Pilosa; family Megalonychidae; genus Choloepus; species Choloepus didactylus. The sequence goes on along the minus strand of NC_051309.1, from coordinate 165,572,885 downwards.
GTGTACTTCCGCAGTTGCTGGGAGCATCTCCTTGGGTTTCAGTCCTGCCTCTGGGCGATCAGGGCTGGCTACGGGGACAGGGCGGGCATCACTGCTCCAAGCAATGCTCTAAGCCCGATCCTCTGTTCCCGGTTGGATAGGGGGCTGCCGTGTCCGGGCGCCTTTCTGTAGGTAGAGCCTTCGTTGTCCCCCACCCTGCGGATGCCGGGGCTGGATTGTGTATTTCTGGAGTTGCCTATTTGAAACACAGGCTTTTATTTTGAGAAGATTACAAATGTGAGAAGAGGCCTGGGGCCCTAGAGCTGGGGTGGGGGAGGAAGGTCAGGGAGTCTGATTATGGGGCATTAGTGGGGCGAGGCGCTAAAGGAATAAGTGAGATGTTGGGAAAGAGCGAGGTGAGGCAGCGGGGCGGGGTAGGGGTGAGGGGTCCCACTCTCTCAGTGCCCTGGACAGGGATCCAGTTCTAAGCATGTTTAAATCATGTATGATTCATTTAATCTTCTCAACTGTCCTATAGAGATGCTATTATTAGTCCTAAGAGGGAACTAAGCACAAAGGTGTCAAGCAGTTTGCTCAAGGACACACAGTTAAGGAAAAAACTTGGGGAAACTGAGATTTGAATCTAGGTCCTGGGGCTCCAAAGCCCAAGCTCTTACCCACTGTATAATAACTCTGATTCACGACTGCTTTGCCAATAGGGGAACATGGATCTCACAGGGTGTATCAGAAAATGGCCCAGCCCTCAGTCCCAAGCTGTCAACTAGGAGCTGACAGAAAGCCATAGAAACTCGATTTCATTTGGGGAAACCTAAAGACCAAGTGTGTAGTAGAATCCTGATGTGATTTGGCTATGATGGATCATCTCTCACTTTTTCCAATTGCAAAGACAGAATGAGAAAGATGAGTTAAAATTCCATCTGCACTTGTGTGACTCAGGAAGATTTAAAAAAATAATTTGAACCCCTTTCATCATCTGTAAAAGGGAAATAAAGTAACTTGTGAATATTACATGAGATAACACATAAAGCACCTGGTACAGTGCTTGGCTAATTGTATGCTCAGTGAATGGTACCATCTTTATTATATCACTACCACTAATAATAAAGGTAGCAGTGTGTACTGGTTTGTATATATTATGTCCCCCAGAAAACACCATGTTCTTTGATGCAATCTTGTGGGGGCAGACGTATTAGTGTTAATTAAGTTGGAACCTTTGGATTAGGTAGTTTCCATGGAGATGTGACCCACCCAACTGTAGGTGATTTTATGGTATGTGAATATGTCTCAATATAATTGAATTTAAAAAATTTTAAAAAGATAATATCTAAAAGATAACTATGAAATTAAATAATTTCCATGGAGGTGTGGCCCTGCCCATTCAGCGTAGGCCTTGATTAGTGTCCTAAAGCCCTATATAAGAGCTCAGACAGAAGGAGCTAATTGCAGCTGAGACAGACATTTTGAAGATGGCCATTGGAAGCTGATGCAGACATTTTGGAGAACGCCAATTTGAAATGAAACCTGGGAGCAATAGACGCCAGCCACATGCCTTCCCAGCTAACAGAGGTTTTCCAGATGCCAATGGCCTTTCTCCAGTGAAGGTACCCTATTGTTGATGCCTTACCTTCGACACTTCATGGCCTTGAGACTGTAACTTTGTAACCAAGTAAACCCCCTTTATAAAATCCAATCCATTTCTGGTGTTTTGCGAAACGGCAGCGTTAGCAAACCGGAACACGGTGGTTATGTTTCAGGCCACCATTTCAAGCTAAAGCTGAACAAGCAGATACAAGATTTACAGGACACAATGCCCAAGCTACCACCCAAAATGTGCTAGGAACTTAAGAGGACAGTCTCCCCTGTTAGAAAGCAGTATGCAGTCCAGTTTAAAATGACAGTCATTGCTTTCTCTCCAAAGACCATACTTAAAGAATAGTAGAGAAATCTAAAAAGCATGACCTCAAAGTGGGGAACAGCAGAGGAGAATTAAGTAGACAAGAGTTTTCAACAACTTTGGAAGAAGGAAAGCACCTGGAGGAGTGTCACTAGGTGAGAAGGTTAGAGGAAGCTACAATCTACAGTGCCCGGGAGGAGGAGGATACAAATGAGAAGTGAGTTTATTTCTTTTCTGTGGAAGGCAGGGTCAGGGGGTGTGGCTGAAAACCAGGGGACTGGTTTAAAGTAAGAATGCATGCAGTGGTTGAGCTCACTTCTCTTACCTTGCAGCCAGGAGATCACCTGTGACCCCCATGAGCTCATTTTAAAATTTCATCCTGTTCTTGTATTATAAGATGCAGGATCTTATCTTTCTGAAGATATTAATGATAGTTTTAATTTCAAAGTACATTTCATGGGTTTTCTGTTTACTTACTTTTTCCAATTGGTGGCTTTTCTCAAATGTTTGGTGATTCATGACAGAGAAGTGCTCCAAACTTGGGAGCCCAGGAGGAGATGGCAAGGGTGAGGCTCAGAAATGAAAATGAGGATTAGGTTATAGTCTGCAATTTCTCCTCACCCTCTCCCAGAATGCCATATACCAGAGGATTCCTCCTTGGAGACACAAACAGCGTGAGAGAAAATATCTCCATGTACGGCCATTGGGCAGAGAGGCGAAGGTTTCCCAACTGAAGCTTCTGGCTCCCCATCCATTCAAAGGAGAAATCATTACTCAGGGAGCCCCACCACACACAGAGCTTCTGGTCTGGTTTTTAATGTGTCTGTCTCTTAAATATGAACAGATAGCGAAGAATCACCAAACATTTGAGAAAAGCCACCAATTGGAAAAAGTAAATAAACAGAAAACCCAAGAAATGTATTTTGAAATTAAAACTATCATTAATATCTTCAGAAAAATAAGATACTGCATCTTATAATACAAGAACAGGATGCAATTTTAAAATGAGCTCATGGAAACTGAAAATTTTTTAAAGAAAAACCTTGGCTGAAAAATAAAAATTGAGGAATTAACCAAAAATTAAAAGAAGAGATGGAAATTAGTAGAGAAAATATAAAATAATGCAAACAATAGGAGTTCAAAAAAGAAAAGAAAGCACAGAGGGATAATAATAAATTATCCAAAAAATAATGCAAGAAAAATGAACAGAATTGAAGGACAGAAAACCCTCAGATTGAGAGGGCCTACTTACGGCCCTTTCAATAAGTGAATGGAAAAACCACCCATATCATGATTTATCATTATGAAATTTTGTAACACCTGAGCTAAAGAGAAAGTCCTAAAAACTTCTGGAAAGAAAAATCAGGGTGAAGGGAAAAAAAGGAAAGAGAGAGAGATAGAGAGAGAGAGAGAGAGAGAGAGGAGGAGGAATTTAGGACTTCTAAATAGTAGCAACCAGTGCTAGAAGACAAATTGTTTCAATTTAAGATTCTACACCCAGCTAGATTATCAATCAAGAGGGGGAACAAAGACACTTTCAGACATAACAAAACACTACCTCTCACAGACCTTTTCTTAAGAAGCTCATGAAAGATATGGCCCAACAAGACAAGGAAATAAACTGAGAAAGAGGAAAACATGTATACAGAAAAAAAGAGGATTACAACTCGGGACGGGGAACAGGAAGTTCTCAGATGATAGATGGGCATTTGGACTCACAAACTTCCAGGTAAGGTATGAGCAGGGAGATCTCAAGAAAACAAGAGGAAATGATAACACACCTGACCAGCATGATACAGCATTTAGAAGAAAGAAAAAAAAAACAGAAACAGCATTTAGAACATCTGGTGTTACATTTAGAAAACTTTAAAAAAGTTTCAGTATATAAAAAACTATGCAACAAATAAAAATGGGGCAGTTATTAATTCAAAAGAATATGTGAAAAAAAAACAACCATAGTGTACTATTTAGCCCTGATGTGAAAAACATTTATGCAGTCATAAAAATGTAAATACCGATGAATGAATGATATTGCTCAAATGTAAGGTGGTGAGGGAAGAGGGGTGGAGGGAAAAAGTTAAATTCTCATCTACCAAATTAGAAGTTATTAATGTCTGAAGAGAAAAAAAAAAAAACTAAAAATTAAGATATAAGCATATTATTTGGATATCCAAATATCCAGTGCAACATATTGACATGCTTTGATTTTTTGCATTACTTTGCTAAAAATATACATTTTTTTAAAAGCAAAACAAAAAAATCATTATGGTAGATTTAAGGAATGGTGATATTTCTTTACCCGTGCCAGGCAGCATCCATCAGTAGGGCAATGATCTAGCTAGTGCCCATGAGTTCCCTACTCTTTATGTCACAAAGAGTGGGTCCAGGGCTCTCCCTCTAGAGAAGTTCTACAGCACAGTAGAGGTTAGAACAGGAGCTGTGTGTGGCAAAGCACCTAGGTTTTCTGTTTCTCCATTTATTCATCTGTATCGTGGGTGCAATGACAAGTCCAGCCTCATGAAGCTGTTGGAGGACTGATTAGATGATGCCTGGAGTGTGCTTAGCATAGCCTCTGGCTCATGAGTACTTAATAAAAGGCAAGCATTATTATTATTATTATTATATTATTATTGTTACAACCATCTCTCAGTCTCAAGGTGAACATTAAGATTGGGAACAAGAAGAATCCAGAGCTTTTGATGTCCGGTTCTGCTTTGAGCCTGTGCAGATGGATAAACTGGAGGTGTAGCCCTGTGTATCACATCAAGAGGTCAGGCTGCTTCTGGAGCCCAGGGATGCAGTACCTCACCCCACCCCCAAGCTGTTTCTCCATCAGTTCTTTCTAACTAAGCTTCCACAAAGTTTGTTCTATGGGTATTAAATCTTAATCTTTTTGCACTTGGAGATACTTATCGGCAAAACGAAAATGACTGAACTTTTTTGTAAAGTGAAGTGCACGGTATCTCCTCTTGGAAACTCTTTTTCCCTTGAAATTGTAACTGAAAATCTCAGAAAAGGCCAGGATGGGTCCAACAGATGAGTTGGAAGAATTCCTATGTTGGTCCTGCCATGTGGAATCCATAGGAGGAGTACATAATTCCACCTACTGGGAGGGGTGCACTGTGAAGTAGGCTGGGTACATGCTACTCCCCAGCCCAGCTGTGACAGGCAGTGCTGTCATCGTGAGTTACTCCTGACCCTCCAGGCCTGCCTAAAATAGTCATCGGCATTGCGTGTGAATTCTTCATCTGCCTGGCTGCTCTCTCTACAGGCTCTCAACTGTATCAGCCTCAGGGGCCCACTGGCTTGGGGGGGCCGGGTGGGGATATACTGCCAGCTCAGTGCTCCAGACTAAGTCCTCAAGTCCAAATGACAGACTTGCTGTCACCTGATCCTTTTGAACAAATCCTGGATTTCTAAAGGTCCCCAAACCACAGACATTCCGTGTCTCTGTACTTGGCAGTTTATGGTGTTTCGGTCCCATAGCCCCAGGCTATTCATTTGCTTTGGTTGCACTGTGGCTTTCTGGTTGGTGACCCAGCAAGATTCCTTAAGGTTTCAGAGGAACTTGAGAGACACTAGCAAGTTTTTTTTAAGAGTTGTTTAGCCATCACTTGTCAACTGAAATCATCTGTTCAAGTGGGCAGCTTCTTAATTTTCTGAAGTCATCACTGACTATTCATGAATAAGATGTATCCTGGAATTTTTTTAAGTATATGTGAGCAGATCAAGGCCTAGTATCACTGTGCTCAGCATTTTTTTTTTTTTTTTAATTAAAGCTGCACTTACAGGCCTGGGTCTAATTTAATTAAATAACTACCCCTCATAACCAGGGTTCTAACGAAAAGATCTCTTAAGTGTTGGTTTGCTGCTTCTGGACAGTGGCCCAAGTTCCCACGTAGATGTCATGTTGGGACAGAAGCACCAAGGAGAAAAGTTGTGACGTTTCCTCTTCTCACAGAGCTGTCACCTGCTTGGTGACTCTAATTCTTTAAAATCCATAGAACTGTGGCACTGTGCTCTCCAAAGCCCCCCACCTCTGACTACATACACACACACACACACACACACACACACACACACACCAGCCACTAGCCTGACACACACCTGAGGGTTTCTGTTTATTTCCACACAGCTGAGGAGTCCTTGCAATGGGGAAAATAAATTAGAACTAAATTAGTCTGAGATTCAGAGTCCTAGAAGCATGACTGCCCATGAGTATTACTGGCTGTTTTATGACTCCACTGCCTGGGGGGCAGTGGCCTCCCACATCAGTAACCGGCAATCTGGCTAATCAGTGCACAGAAGGGGAATCTAGAGACAGGTCGGAATCTGCTGAGAGAGATATTACCTTCTCTCAAGTTGTGTCTACATCTAAGAAAAAGAGAAGAATATTATGGAATATTCTCAAATTGTTAAAATCTCTACTTTACTTCTCCCTTGCTTGCCCTGGAGAAATCCGAACTAGAAAACTTCTATGTAAAATGATCAACAGAGGAGAACAACAGCTCAACTTGGGCTACTGAGCAGGGAAGGCCAATTAACAAATTCATGAATTGTGCTGTTTACACTTCTATTCCTAAGGTTAATTATGCGATCAAGTAATAACTATTGCCTTGATTAGAGGGCCCTTAGGAAATAAAAGTGTGTTTCCACTTTTCAAGTATATTTGCCTTTCAGTTCTGCATTTATAGCATGGGAACTGGGCTCAGCAAACATTGCGCACCCTGCTCTAATCAAAGGAGAAGATCTTCATTTAAAGAACCTCAGGACTCAGCATAGCTCATAAAAGTGCTCACACCCACCTATCCATTTTTCTCTCTCTCTCTACTTTGGATTATTTATAGTGCTAATTCCTTCCAGATGTTGTAAACTAAAAAGTGCCAAGTGGCTGGTCTTTTTGCATTGTTCCCTGTTGAGAAGAAACAGTAAAATTAGCTACTTGGCCTCAAATGTATATATGGATAAAAGAAGCATCATTCGTATTTTCAGGGGGCATTCTTGGCAGGGTTGATCCAGCTCCCTGCTAATAATGGCAGCTAATGTTGTGGAGGGGATGTCCCATGTAATTTTCACAAACATATGCATATACTATTATTATCATCCTCTTTCCTTTACAGGTAGGGAAACTGAGACATGGAGAGGTTATATAAACTGCCCAAGCCCATAACAGATAGTTAAGCCAGGATTTGAACCTGGGCATTCCAGTTTCAGAGCCTATAGATTTGGGTGCCATGCACTGTTGCCTCTGCCTTCAGGGCCCGGACTTTTGTGCACAGCATTAGAGGAAAGAGGGTTATGTCAACAAAACAGAGATGCAAAACTAAGACGTTTCGTTGTACCTTCTGTAATCTTCACGTGAGGTGCAGAGGTTACCTCTTTTACCAACAATCACTTCTAAGTCATCAGACCAAAGTAATCAGAAAGAAATTTGGTTTCTTTGGGGGCTGCTGAAAGTGTTATACAGATGTGACCAGAGACCCCGGTGACACTGATTCCTCCTTTGCCTCAGAAGGGGCTCTGGGCTGACCTATGTTTGGGGTGAGGGTCTCCTCATGGCAACACAGCAATACCTAGCTGTGGGCAAACCTGGATTGACAGTGTAGTGAAATGAAGAAATGGTTTATTGACTTTAACAAGGACTCACCACAGATTCTCTTGATTAAGTTCGGTGTACCAAATTCATCATAGCTCTTGTGCTGGTTTGAATGTATTATGTCCCCCAAAACACCCTTGTCTTTGATGTAATCTTCTGTGGGCAGATGTTATCAGTGTTGATTAGATTGTAATTCTGTGAGTGTTTCTGTGGAGATGTGCCCCACCCAACTGTGGGTGATGGCTCTGATTGGATAATTTCCATGGAGGTGTTACCCCACGCATTGAGGGTGGGTCTAAATTAAATCACTGGAGCCATATAAATGAGCTGACAAGCAGAAGGAACTTAGTGCAGCTGAGAGTGACATTTTGAAGAGGAGCTACAGCCAAGAGGGACACTTTGAAGAATGCACAGGAGCTGAGAGAGTAGCTGCAGATGAGACATAGTATGAAGACGGCTGTTGAAAGCAGACTCTTGCTCCAGAGAAGCTAAGAGAGGGCAAACACCCAAGAGCAACTGAGAGTGACATTTTTGAGGAACTGCAGCCTAGAGGGGAATGTCCTGGGAGAAAGCCATTTTGAAACCAGAACTTTGGAACAGTTGCCAGCCACGTACCTTCCCAGCTAACAGAGGGTTTCCAGACACCATAGACCATCCTCCAGTGAAGGTACCCAATTGCTGATGTGTTACCTTGCACATTTTATGGCCTTAAGACTGTAACTGTTTAACAAAATAAACCCCCTTTATAAAAGCCAATCTGTTTCTGGTGTTTTGCATTCTGGCAGCATTAGCAAACTAGAACAGCTCCTTTTCCACAAAAGCACCTACTGAAAAAAGGGGGAGGTATGTGAAGCAGTTATATGCTCAGGTTATACTGGATTAATTCAAATTCAGGCCCTGCCACTTCCAGTGCAGTGACTTCGGGTAAGCCACTTATCTCACTGTGCCTCAAAGACCTCATCTGTAGAAGAGCATCTACCTCATAGGTTGTAACAAAGATGATTCAGACAATCCAGGTAAAAAGCCAACTTCCTGGCTACTCAAGGTGTGTCCGTGGGCCAGCAGCAGCCTCATCTGAGAGCTTCTCAGAAAACCGAATCTCAGAATCTGCATTTTAGCAGGACTTCCAGGTCCCTCCTCAGAACAGTCATTCACCTCAAATGCTGAAGTTTGAAAAGTTGCAGTAAATGAAATGAATGATAACCATTAGTTGTAGTGATGTAGATTGAGATCATCTGCTGGCGAAGTCCTCCAGCATCACCATCCTAGGAGTAAAATGTTTAAAAGAGAGAAACCTGAGAAATGAGCTGCAAGGTCCAGGTTGGAAACCCGCTCCTCTGTCTCTATTGCTCCTCTTTGCCTAAGTTCTCAGGGACGAAGAGAAAACACCTGGAGAGAGTAATGGAGTCTTTCTAGGGAAATAGGGAAACTGTTGGGAAAAGTGAAGTCAGGGAAACAAACAGCCATGAAATTCACAGCTTTTGCATCAGGCAATGATGGAAGCTGGCAATTCATGCCTAGTAACTAACTGAGGAAAGCCTTTTTTTTTTTTTTTTTTTTTTTTTTTTTAGCACAACCCAAGTCTCCTGCCAGGTCATGGTTTTTAATTTAAGTGTCCAGTTACTGCTCAAAAGTGATTCACAAGCATTTAAAGAGCCACTCTCCTTTAGAAGTCTGTTTAGAAAGCAGAGGGTTTGAAGATTAGTGTCGGGAGTGAGAGCATTTGACTGCCTAAGTATTCAATCTCTCAGGTACTTAGATATTTCACAGCAAGAACTGATGTTCATTAAACTGTAAGCAAATTAGAGTTCAAGCCAAAGATATAAAGGAAGACATAATTAGTGTACAGAAGCCATCCACTACCATTAGACTTCTCGTAGATGAGAAGCCTTATACCTCAGAATTAGTTCCTTGCACAAAAGAAAATTATATAGCTGCATCCTGCAGGCTGCCGATGCTGAATTTTATCGCACTCAATTTACAATGAAATGAAGCAGAAGTCTGCAAGACTGCATTAAAGCTTTAATTTTCCTTTTGGGTTTTACCTCCATTTTATCTTTAAAGAAACCCAGAATGTTTTGATAAATGGAGTATTTTGTCAGTCAATAAATAAAAAAGCTATTTTTACCAAGGGGACATCAAATTGCCGCTCCACGTAACAGAAGCTTCCTGGGAGTTCAGAGGATGTTAGGGCACGCCGTTCTTCAGTGAAACTGATTCAGAGGAAAGAACGCTTTCTGTTCCCCAGATCTGGGTGCTCTGAAGTAATGTGGTTCCCTGTGACTTCTGACACTCTGGTGGCTGCCATATTACCTGGCCTGGGTTCTGGGGAAAACTTTGGGGAAATGGACAAAGAAATGAATGCCCAGAGGAAGATAAATCCTGTTAGACACACAGCACTGAGCCTCCAGTCCCAGGAGGAGCTTTATAAGTAATGAAACACCCAATTCTCCTCTTTCACTCGTCCCCAGCCCAACCCAGAAAGACTATTTTCAGGCCCACAGATGAGCCAGAAATCTTGAGGGAGTCATGTTTGGATCTGTAGAACACCACATGCCCCACTCACACCCTATCCAACTACCTGTCCCCAGGCATGGCAGGTGGAAAGTCAGGGCAAACTTGGGAAAAGCTTGGGAAGGCCCTCCCTTGTCCTGGAAGGCCGTAGCGCTGTGAGATCAGGTGGGCAGGCCATGGACTGCTTGGCCGGGGGTTTGCCCTGGGATCCCCATTCTGCGTCTACAGAGGGGGAGAGGGGCCTCTGGGTCGAGACTGGAAGGGGAAGCTGTGGAAGCAACATCTTGTCAAACAGACCCTTGAAAGAGGAGCAGCATATGGTGGCTTCCTGGAGGGGCGGAGGAAGGAACCTACAGGCTGGCTGGGAAGTTGGGTGTCAGCAGACTTGCCAAATCCAGGCCAGTCTCCACTTGCAGCCCCAAAGGTCTGGCTTTGTAAGAGAAGGGCTGCTGTGATTGAGCCAGTTGCCAACACTGTTCAGGAAACTTATAATAACAACAATAATAATATTAGCCACCTCTCAATGAGCCAGTTTTTTATACTACAGTGAACCTGAGAAATGGGTTAGTTTTATCTCTGTTTTACCCAAATGAGCAGACAGAGGCTAATTCACATCTGCCTTTTGCCTAAGGTCAACCAACCAGGTGATGGTGGAGACTGGGCTCTAACCCATCCCCCAGCCTAGTCCTCTGGCCTCCATCAGGAAACTAAAGCTGGCTCTCCTCTCTGCCCAGCTCCAGAAAGTTCTAGAAGCTGGGACATGCACAAGACACAGAAGGAATTCAGGACCTGATTTCTGAGGCAGGGAGTAGAATAGACATAAAAATGGAGGCAGTGGAAAAGCAGAGAAATGATTCTGAAAAGAAAGAGGGGTCCTAAGAAGGAGAGACAAGGGGTGTTAGGAATGAAAGGCTGTCCATGTTCATCCTGAACTCTAGGCAGTGAGGAGTGAGGTGCCCCATTCCCACTCCGCACCTTGAGTCAAGAACCACAGAGACCTCCCTAGAGCTCACGTGTGGGACCTGTAGCCAGGGAAGAACCTGGAGGGACGCAGTACAAACCACTCCAGAGTGGTCTGCAGACATGGACATTTCTCCATCATTGTTCGGTCTGCTAATGCTGCCATTTTGCAAAACACTAGAGATGGATTGGCTTTTATAAAGGGGGTTAATTTGGTTACAAAGTTACAGTCTTAAGGCCATAAAGTGTCCATCAACAAAGAGTACCTTCACTGGAGAAAGGCCACTGGCATCCGGGAAACCTCTGTTGGCTGGCGTCTGCTTGCTCCCAGGTTGTGTTTCAAAATGGCGTTCTCCAAAATGTCAGCGTCAGCTTCCAATGGCCTCTTCAAATGTCTCTGTAAGCAGCAGCAAGTGTCTGGGCCTGCAGGGCTCTTTTTAAAGTACTCCAGTAAATCAATCAAGGCCCATCCTGAATGGGTGGGGCCACACCTCCATGGAAGTAATTCAATCAAAGGTATTATCCACAGTTGGGTGGGTCACATCTCCATGGAAACAACCCAATCCAAAGTTTCCAACCTAATCAAGACAAAATACATCTGCCTCCAAAAGATTGCATCAAAGAACATGGCATTTTGGGGGACATAATATATCCAAACCAGCATATTGGACCATGGGCTGTGGGGAAGCCACTGGCAAGATGACCCCAGCTGGAGGCTGAGAGCTTCTGCCTCCAAATGTCCCCTGAATGGAAGACAGCCAGGGACACTACCCAGGGACACTCACCTAAAGCAGGAGCAGGCCTGAGGCCCAGTCTCTGTTTACTGGACTCCCAGTTCCAAAGGTGGTCTCTGGTAGTGCTGCACTGCCTTGGGGAATGGGAGGAGATGGGGGCGCTCAAATGGAAAAGTATGAGGACGGGGCTGTATCTCTCTCAGAGTTCTCTCTGGAGCTCTATCAGTTAATGGTGGTTTGATTTCAAAAAATCTTCCGCCATACAGCCCTCTTCCTAAAAGTACTACAAAATATGTTTTTATTTGTTTTATAAGGTGTGCATTTAAAAGTTAATTTTCCAGTGGCTCTTGAGATATCTGGCACCAAGACTTTGGAACCAACTGTTGAAAATTCATTGGGGCATGGGGGAGGGAAGTGAAATAAAGAAATAGAAGAGACTCAAAGAAAAGTCCTCTCTCCTAGCACTATAAAATGAATAATTCAAAAACCTCCCAAAGCAGCAGTACATCTGCCCTTTTTGCCTGGGAATAGAAGTGTCTGGGATGCATGAGCTGTGTCCTGGGCTCGGTCTGTACTGCCTGGTCCCATCACCAAAAATTAACATTTCTGAAAGCCTCTCTTCACCTAGTTGAGGAAGGGGCTCAATTTGCTGGCCTGAGGATTAGTTGGGCATAACTGTAAATATTATTTATGAAATAATATTTTGCAAAAGAAACAATGTCCTGCTGCCCTGATGGAGAGAAGGGGGCGGCAGGAGTAAATGTTTCAACCAGGAGAATCAGGAGTGGCCACAACAGAGGGATGCAGGGGGGACCAGAGATAAGTCCTCACCTGGGACCTCTCCCCATGGACTACCAGGGAAGATTCTGAGAAACAGGAGACACCCAGTAACTGGCCCAGGAATCCATTCAAGAGCACTGTCATGAGCTGTGAAGATGGAAACAGAATAGGAGGGCCTTGGACTTACAGATGCCAAATGTATGGAAATTTCCAGGATTATCCTGATTCCCTATTCTTTTTCATAAAGAAATACTTGCATTTCTGCTATAGAGTCATATATACATTGTTAAAAACCCTGAGTTCTACAAAATGGCATGTAAAAAATAATAAGGCTTACGGGAAAAATAGAGTTGTGGCAATCTATAAAAATCTATGGAAACTCCTAACCAGAGCACCAGCACAAACAATCACAACCCTAATAAAACACCAGCCTGCTTACATCTCTCCTTGTGTTTGCATGCAGCATCACCAGCAGAGAATTCTTCACAGCTTAACCCATCCACAGGACTCTCACTTCCTTCTTCAACATGTGGGTCTGAAGGGCAGTCACATCTGATAGACAGGCTTCATCAAAACTGAAAATCTGGTGTGGTTTTCTGTATTAAGTTTTTAATTTTGGTAGAAATAGAATCAACTTCTAGGTCTCTATAACCCTTTAAATAACACCATTGAGATACAATCCTCCAAGAGTGGAATTGTGGGAAGATGGCAGAGAAGGAAGCTCCAAGAATCAGTCTCTCCACCAGAACAAGTTTTAAACTGGCAGGAGCTGACTGAGTCAACTATTTTGAAACTCTGGAGACCAGTAGAACACCGTGCAGCATCCAGGAAGAAGAGAGGCTGGTAAATTATGGTAAATACCAATAAATTGCTTGCTCTGTGCCGTGGTTACCAGCACCCACCCCCACTCTTGCAGTGGGCAGCAGCAGGGTCTGGCCCCTGGCATGACTTGCTGGCACCAGAAAGGGACATAAAAACCCAGTTCCGCAAGATCTGCGGGGCATGCAGACCCATCACTGATCACTGCTTTTGATTAGCTACTTCAGATTGCTGGTGGCCCAGCTCTGAGGGTGGCCATTGTTCCAACTGACCCCAACAATGACAGCTGAGGAGATTTAAAGACAGTTCACTTCCTCAGAGCTGCAGAGGTCAGTTAAAAGGCTGCATTTGCTGGGCAGGTGCTGAGTCAAGAAAGCGTGGCTTTGGGGAGCCTTGGAAGAAGCTCCTGGCACCCTTCCTGGCTCCTCCCTCATCCCCTACCTAGCAGTTTAGAGCCTGTTGGTGCTCCCTTTGTGGGTCCATGGCTTCATTCCAACTCCTCTCTGGTGTGCCTCTCCTACCAGAATTTGCCCTCCATGCAAAAGCAGCTTGAGACAATAAAAGCAGTGTAAGAAACAATTGAGGTGGGCAGCCTAGGGAAAAGGCTTACCTACTCTAATTCCTGCAGTGGAATACGTGGGAGAAGGAGAAGGTCCGTTTCCTGGGAAATAGAAGGGACATTCAAGCTCCTGTCAATAGGGGAGCTCCTAAGGCCACTAACAAGTACAAGCACAGGATGAGACACAGGCCCAGAAAAGATGGGAAGGACATTCCTGATGGGAGGCTGAACTCTGACAGAGTGCACCAGCCAATGGAAGGCCAATTGTGTCCAGTTGTTTGATCAAACACTAGCTTAGCTGTCACTGTGAAGGTATTTTGTGGATGGTTATTAGCATCTCCAATCAGTTGACTTTAAGTAAAGGACACTACCCTCAATGATGTCAGTGGAGCTCACACAATCAGATGAAGGTTTTAAGAGCAAAAAAACTGAGGTTTACCAAAGAAGAAGAATTTCTGCTTCAAGACTCCAACATTAAGTCTTCCCTGAATTTCCAACCTGCTGATCCGCCTTACAGATTTTAGACTTGCCAGCTCCCATGATCTCATGAGCCAATTCCTTAAAATGAATCTCTTACTGTATTTATGTGCATATATCCTATTGGCTCTGTTTCTCTGGACAACCCTGACTGATACAGGTAAGACAGTCACATGATCTAATCTGGGCAAATGAGAGCATTAATCCCAGAACTTGTACAAAAGCTATCAGACATTTCCTCTCTCCTCTTCTGAAATATACGAGGCAGAGGTGGAATGGCTGCACCATGAAGTGAAAATGAACCTAAAAATGGCATCAGCTCCATGGAGGGCAGAGAAAAAAGCCAGAAAGAAACTGGGTCCTTGGTGACAGTATTGAACTATTGGGTGGTTTTGCAACTGAATCCAGCCTGCCTTTGGCTTACTAGCCAATAAAATGTCTTGTGTTCTTAAGCCTCTTTGGTTTGGATTCCCTTTCACTTGCAATTAAAAACAAAACAAAACTACTCGGGGCCATCTGATTCTGCCTTAGTCTTCTAGAACACGGACCTCTGGACCAGGGTTTTGGGGGCAGTGGGAAGTGTTACACGTCATGAATGTAAGCAGCTGCCTGTGATCTCAAGAGAAGGCTGTGGGCATCAGGTAGGCTGGTTGTACTATTTAGAAGGTTTTTTTTTTAACAATATAGAACAATTTCTTATGTTATAAAGTATGCTTCTGCAAGAAGATTTATAACCACTGCATAGTATTCCATTGTATGCATTTATTATCCATTTAATCAGCCCCTATTTTTGTTCATTTAAAAAATAATATAAATAATGCTCTAATGACCATCTCCACATAGTCGTTTGTGAGCATCTCTGATTATTTCCTTATAGTTAACTACTAGAAGTGGAATTGCTTGGTCAAGTGATTTGGCATGGCCTTAAAGCTTTATATACAGATTGCCAAATTGTTGCATTAATTTACACTCCCCACACATTCAAATGAGAGATTGGATGTCTGCTACTGCACACATGATCACTTTAAAATTTTTGTTAATTGATACATAGAAAATGAGATCTAACTGCTTTAATATCTTCATTTTCTTATTAATTGACCACCACTGGTTTTACATGTTATTTCCAGTCCCAGAATCAAAGGTAACTCCACAGAGAACACTGACAGGAAAGGCCTGGGGGAGATGAGCCCACATCTGAAGCCGCAGTGCAGGGAGGGGCACTGGGGGGGCGGCAGGGGTACAGTGGGGAAAGGGCATCGTGGCCCTGATGTTTGAGAGAGGGACTGGGACCCGGACTGCAGGGCTGAAGGGCTGAGCTTTCTGCATCTGGACTAAGACCTCCTTACAGAGAGACAAGGAAAAGAAAGAGAAGAAAGGGCAAAAGAAAAGGAAAACAGAAACGAAACTCAGGTCCTTTTCAGAGGAGAAAATGCCAGACAGGGCTTTGTTCAGCAAAGTTATTAAAACCCTATTATTAAAGTCATCAAAACCTTTATGAGGACATAATGTTGAGTGAAATAAGTCAGACACAAAAGGAGAGATATTGTATGTTACCACTAATGTGAACTCTGTGAAAAATGTGAAATAAGTTTCCTATATTGTAGAATATAGGGGACCTAGAGATAGACAGCAACTAGTGAAGGGGGAATGCCAATCAAATAAGAAGAGATAAGATATTGAGGGTAATCTTGATGATATGGGAATGCTCAGGAATGACTACAGTTTGTTCATTTTCTTGGGGTTTGGTAGGAGCATACTGGAAATACTGTAGTTATTTCAGGATATTTGTTTTTTTTATTCCTTTGTTTAGTTTTTGTTTGAAATGAGTTTTTTTAATCTTTTGATAAATAAAGTTTAAAAAACCAACCAAACAAAAAAAACCAAAACCCTATGTATTAGTTAGGGTTCTATAGGGAAACAGAATCAACAAGAGATAACTATAAATATAAGATTTATAAAAGTGTCTCATGCATGACTCCAAATTCCATAGGGCAGGCAGCAGACTGGCAACTCCAATGAAGGTGTTTGATGAACTCCTCAGGAAACTCCTCAAGAAATGCTTCACTGGTCAGCCAAAGAAGAAGTGAAGGTCCTCTAACTTTCTCACTTAAAAGTCTTCAACTGATTGGATTAAATCCAGCTGATTGCATTCCCTCATTGTGGAAGACACGCCCTTCACTAATGTAATCAGTCACAGCTGCAGCCAATTGAACTGATGATTTAATAAACCAGCCTTCTGGTTTCTTAACCAGCTACAAATGTCCTTGCAGTAATGGTTAGGCCAGTGCTTACTTGACCAGACACCTGGACACGATCACCTGGTCAAGTGGACACATGAGCCTACCATCAAACCCTATCACAGAGGATATTTGCTCCATTTTCAAGGTGTTCCCGAGATGGATGGACTAGAGGAGTCGAGGGCTTGTGGACCTCCTGCTTGTTCTCCTCTGAGCAGGTGCCCCCACCCGCCCAGCAGTGAGGAGGACCCGGAGGGGCACTTCCAGTCCACAGCCCCCTGCCTTCCCACAAATTTTATCCTTTATGCATTCCTTATTGCTTTCTCTCTTGGATTAAAGGCCAGTCCTCACTTCAGAAATAAAATCATAATTCTCCTGCCCTTTAGTGTAAGGAACAGCTCCCACAGGAAGCTGCCAGTGTCCATTTTTCCAGGACCTCTCTGCCCTGGCCTGCAGACTGTCTTCTCCCATTTAACCTTTCCCTCTCATCGCAGTTGGCCTGTGGGTTTGGGCCACTGCCCACCATACCCCAAAGGCAATGGAACCTAAAATTGATTTTTAAAGCACATGTATATGCATTTTTCTCTGTGTACAAAACACACACAAAATTAAAGAATAATTTAACAGCATACATAATTCTACCATCAGAGATAACTACTATTAACTCCTGGCATCAGATAAATACGTATTTTTTCAAAATGTGTTTCTTAAAGGAACATCTGCCCGGGTCCTCCTGCTCCCTATCTTTTACCCATTTGCACCAAATAACATGCACGCTGCAGACTAATGAGCTTATTGGAGAAAGAGAGAGTAACATTACTGCTTTAGAAATGCTCTGTGATAAACATGCAGGAAATTGCTACCTTAACATACATTTCAAAGATTTTCTTTTGTACAAATATGACCTGTCAGGTGGCCTCTGCTTCCCAAGCTTCCAGAAGGTAATTGTGAAAGTGATTCTGTCTTTCTCTCTCTCTCTCTTTTTTTTATTTTTAACAGTCATAAATGGAAAATAAAAGCTGAGCTAGGTAGTCCCAGAGGCTGAGCAATTGACGGAATAATGAAATGCAAACTGGAGCCTCTCCTCTGAGGGAAGCCAGCAGGGAGGATTCCAGAAAGGCTCAGGAGCTCACCACCCCAGATCCAGGGCACGTCTCTTCTGAGGATCTGGGCAGCCTGGGTTGCAGAAACAGCGCCTGTTCTCGTAACTTTTGGGGGACCCCCTACCCCTGCCACCTGGATGGGGGGTATTTAATTGCAGGTGGGGCAGACCAGGGCACCCCACTTCCTGCCCACTTCCTGCCCACTCATTTGGCTCAGAGTCCTGGGAACAAGTATTTCCTCCTTAGAAGAATGAGCTCTGAGGGCCTCGGTCTACTGGGTCCTTCGAAGTCCAAGAATCATTTGGGGGAGTCCTGGAACTGCAGCAGCTCATCCAATTAGGAAGATTTCTTTACAAAGCAAGTAAAGCTGTTAGTTATCCTGACAAATACGACAGTGTTTTCCAATCACTCAATGTGATTTACTTGTCCTTTAGCCCTCTTTAAGAATACTTTAGATCAGTGGGTCTCAAAGCATGGTCCCAAACTAGCAGCATCAATTTGTCAGAAATGCAAATTCTGGGGCCCCCACCTGAGATCTCCTGAGACAGAAAATCTGGGGGATGGGCCCAGCAATCCACAATTTTGATGCACGCTGAAGTTTGAGAATTATGGCCTTGAAAAAAAATATGTACCAGTAGATGTGACAGAGAGCGACTTGGAAAGCAAAAGAAACTTTGCTAACACTTCCATCCGCAGGTGCCCAACTGTATAATCAAGTGTTAAAATAATAGCATCATCTCTGTAAAACTAACGCTTTTGCTCCTAGTTCCCTCTCTTCCAATTTCCTGACCTGCAACCCCACCTCTTCCTTCCCCCACCTTTCGTTTCCAAACTTGCTCCCACCCCTGGATTTCCCATTAGGATTTTAAAATGCCTCCTTTTAGAGTCCAGCTCCAATGCGACCCCTCCAGGAGCCTGCCCCCATATTCTTCCCGATGGGAAGGCTCACTGCCTTTTCTGAACTCCCTCAGCCCATTAGTGGGATTGGATTCACATTTACCATCCCGTGGCAAGGCATGCAGTAGCAGCAGTGCGGGGTAGGGGGTGGGGGAAGTGGGAGGTGGGTGGGGGGAGCTCTGTCTGAGTGAAGAAAGAAAATCCACAGAAAAAAATCAGCATCTAAATGGTGACATGGTTGGCCAAGACAAATTGGCCCCCTACTTTTCAGTTTAGAAATCAGTTATCACATTAATGGTAAAATTTCATTTAAATGAGTCTGTTTCTTCACAGTGGGCCTACAGTAAATTCTCCTCTGGAATAGAATATTAGGAGACAAGAACAAAGCCTCAATGAAGATGAGAATTGCTGAAGGTAAAAACAACTGTGTCCCTGAAAAATATATCTCTTTAAGTGTTATTCCCCTAGCCTCAGAGACATTTGCCTCTATTTTTCTTCTTGCTACAAGGACGAGCCGCTCCTTTGTGTGATTAACAATGAGCCCTTTAATTGTCTACCACTTGGCTAAGTTCCATTCAGCAAGGGTCATCCTTATTTCCCCAGCCTTTTCTGACAATTTCACCTTTCATTTCAGCAATGTAACTGTTGAAAGAAAATCTCTGAATCCAGGGAATCTAGCACTGTCTCCATTGTTTCAGCCTCTGCCTCACCCCCCTATTTTGTGTTGATCCACTGAACTCAGTTCAATGCCAGAATATTCACAACTGAGAATGTCCTTTGCAGACTGTTGGTGGGACATAAGGCCTCAGGGAGCCAGTGCATGCCTCATTCTACAGATGCAGAAACTGTGAAAACAGCCCGTTCAAATATCAGTCATTCTTACAGAAGCAGGGAACAGAACCAGTCCCTGGTTCTAGATGCCCATGTACCTAGACGTGGGCAGAATCCTGGGTGTCTACGAGAGCAGCAGTCTGGAGACAGCTGAGTTGGGCTGGATCCCTGTCCTAGCATTTGCTAGCTGGGTGACATTGATTTGTAGCTTAGCTTCCCCAAGGCTCCATGTTCCTCACCTGTAAAATGGAGACAGCAATTCCTCCTTCATAGGGTTGTTGTGGGGATTAAATGAGAAAATCAAAGAGAGTACTTGGCACAGGGTCTAGCATATAATTAGTGCTCAATAATATATAGCTATTAACTAATAATTATAATGATAATAACAGACTTCCAACATGGTGACCAGCCAGTCTGACTGATATTCTATCTAGGATCCCTGATGCCTGTTTTTTGCCAGTTGTCTCTCCATATCCTGCTCCTGATGGGTGGAGCTGAAGCCCATAAATGAACACACCTACCAGTAGGTGAGTCATACCATCACATTGTCCCCAGTTCTTTGATGAGGCTGGCCTTTTCTGTAACCATCCTCTACATCACCTCATATAGAAAGCCTGATGGCCTGACACCCTAGCTTATAACTTGAGAACAGGGACTATGTTTTTTAGTCTTATATCCTCACTCTCAATAAATCTTTGCTGGCTGGCTGGATGGATGGATGCAAAAACCACTTCTACCCCAGCTCCAGTCACTACTCCATAAACTCTATAATCCTGATTGGCCAACATTTGGTCTGATTCTCACCCGGTCTTTTGGGCTGCTGTTTCCTTCTGGGCAAGGGACTCTCTTCTCCCCTGGTTATCCCCTCCCCACCTCTCTCAGCTTTCCCCCTGGACCCTGAAGTTCCCTCCTATCCTCAGCAACAGTAGACACTGAGGCAGAAAGGGGCTGAGTCTCAGTAATGGCAAAGGATCAAACTTCTTCTGCTAGGGAAAGGGTTCTAGTAATGAGACAAAGCTGTACTATTTAGGACCATAACGCCGAGTTTTTCTTTCTCAAATCTAACTTCACACAGAAGCAAAACTTTTGTTTGGATATCCTTTGATTCTAAACACTATCAATCAATGTTCATTTAAGAGCACTGGATATGTTTTTAGCATTTTAGTACATGCTAAGGGAGGAAAGAAGGACTGCATTGTTCTGAATATAAAGTAGTTTCCTCTAAAAATATAAAATAAAACTTGTATTCCCTGCTATTTGCTTTACTGGTGATCCCAGCTCCCTCATGCACTCAAACATCATCTCCAAGAAAGGGAGCAGGTCAAAGGACATTGGAGTGGGAGGATGTGATAATAGCACACATTATTTTACTCATTGTTAGTAATACAGCAACTCAATTCAATAAACATGACACAGCATTTTCTCTTTTTCTTTTTATTAGAGAAGTTTTAGGTTTACAGAAAAATCATGTGGAAAGTAGAGTTTCCATAAACTCCCCTCACACACATAGTTGTCCCGTTAATGACATTTTGCTTTAGTGTGGTATCTTTGATGAAACAATATTGTAATTATACTATTAACTGCAGTCCACAGTTTACATTAGAGTCCACTGTTTGTGTTGTAAAGTTCTATGGATTTAAAAATTTTTTTTACTCTGTTAATATATGCAACCTAAAATTTCCCATTTTAACCACTTTCAAATATACAATTCAGTGGTGTTACTTTTACAATGTGCTACCATCACCACCATTCGTTACCAAAAGGTTTCCATCACCCCAAACAGAAGCTGTGTACCAATTAAACATTAACTCCCCATTGTCTAGCCCAACCCCAGCCCCTGATAACCTGTATTCTGGTTTCTGTCTCCATGAATTTGCATATTTTAATTATATCATATAAGTGAGATCATACAAAATTTGTCCTTTTGCATTTGGCATATTTCACTCAACATCCATGTTATTGCACCAGAACTGATGACATAGCATTTTGGTAAGAAACATGTAGATATAAACTAAATACGACTGAATCTAAATTTAAACTGTTACCAATTAGTGTTTAGCTCTGGTTTCTTTTTTTATTTTAAGAAAGATAGTTTTCTGCCTTTCATGTTGGTTGAGTTACAGACCTTTCTACTTCCCACTGTGTTAGCTGATGCATGGAACAGAGATGCTAGGAAGCTCCCTCACATGATGGTTGGGGTTTTAAGGATCCAAGTAGGAATTAAAAAGACAGGACCCTCCCCCCCGCCAGGAGCACAGGCATAACCACATAGCAAGGACTTGAGGAGACTGGAACAGAGCTCAGGATATGGACGGATCCAACCCAGCTCTTAGGACTGGGTCCTCTCGCTTCCCTCCTTAGCCAGAGTTTACCGATCCTCTGCCATTACTGAGACTTAGCCCCTCTCTGCTTGGCTTCTACTTTCCTGCAACTCCAGTTGGCTCCCCCACACTCTAGCTCAAGCATCTTTCCTATACCTCCTAGATTTTGTATCCTCTGTTTACATGTAACTTGGGTTCTCTCTTGGCCTCTCTCAGCCCAGATGAGTCTTTTCTGCTTCTAGTTCCATTCGTCAACTCACGAATTCTCTCACTGATTCCCCAGTTCAATGCTTAGAAAGAGAGAATGTGATTTTGGCAGTTGATCACCATTGTCTCTGTTTGGGAAAAGTTTTGCTCCAAGTCAACTTAGAGGCTGACATACGGATTAACTGTCCTCAGGCCAGAACCCACTCAAGATCAAGAGCAGAAGTCATGTGGTAGACACTGTGGCCCCTTTTGGCTTTTCCCTTAGCATAGTGTCATGATTGCCATGTCAAGTATACTTGGCCTTCTAGAAATACTTGCAGCTTTTCTCCCATTGCCCTCGACTGTGAGCTCCATGAGGGCAAGGCATGGGTCTTATTTTTGCTCATGACTGTAGCCTCAGTACATAGCACAAAGCCAGTTAGTTCTCAAAAGCATTTAAATTTTTTTGAGTGTCCAATGTCACTGCACTGTCTCCTCCCTGCCCTTCTTTGACTGGCTAAATCCTGCTCAGCCAAGGTCCAATTCAGGACCTTCAATTCCATCATGCTATGTTATTTCAACCTTCTCTATAATCCCAAAACATTCTCTGTGTACATCTCTCACATCAATCTCACCTTGTTCTGCAGTTGTTTACTTACCCCTTGTAGTGGACAACTTCATTCATAGCAGCCCCAAAATCTGTCAGCAATGTCTCCATATTCAGAGACTTCCCCATAGAAAAATCCCCCATTCCCACCAAAGAAATGCCTGTCATTCTCAGCTTTTTTGTGCTAAGGTGCAGATACTGATTTATATTCTGCCAGTCAGATATAGTCATGCAGGACTTACATTCAGATCAAAATTTTATAGGAAAAGAGGTAGGGCATGGGCCATCTGTTCTGCTGACTTGGATAATGGCAGATGTGGTTGGAAATGGAGCCAACAGTGGTGGTGATGGTTTCCTGATTCAGAGGTTCCTGTCTGAGGCAAAGACAACTTGTTTTTTGGCAAGCTATTTTGGCAGAATCCTGGGAACTCAGCCTAGAGTCTATTTCTTCCCAATGATTTTGTGAGATATTTATAAACATCTATTAATCCCTTTTAGTTTAAGCTAGCAGAGTGGATTATATTGTCTGCAACTAAGAACCTTGACCAACACCTGTTTCTTTCCTATCAGACTGAAATCCACGAAGGCAGGAATCATGTCATGTTCACCTTGGAACTTCTAGCACTTGGCACATTGTGTGGCACATAATAGGTTCTCAATAAATATTATGGAAGGTATGGATTAGTGCTTTAGTCATTTATATTTGCTCAACAGTATATAGCTCTTTCCAACTAGTTAGTATTTTTGTTGAATATAAAACTGTTCTTTTGAGAAATTTTGAATTTATCTGCTCAGGCATATTATCATTCATTCCATATCCAAACACAGTTTTTTTTTTTTAAACTCCTCCTGTGTTCCAACAACTGTGCTGGGCACTGTGCATATAAAGTTTAATAAGAGATGGTCCTCATTCTAAGGTAACTACCAAACAAAGCACAGAGATTCATCTTTTTACATGGAGTCATGATTGGTAGGTCAGGCTTGGAGTTAGAAAGATAGCAACTGAGATGGTATTTGGCCATCCTAAGATGAGGTATGACAGAATTTGAAAAATGCTGCTTATGGTATTTCTAAATAGTCCCCATTTAGCCAGTCAACTCTTGGTTATTCATACTGATGGTGAGGAAAACAGCTTTGGCCATTTTAAAGAAGCTGATCAGCCAAATAACATTTACATGGGGCTTTGGAACATTGTGTGTGTGTGTGTGTATGCTTGTGTGTGTGAGTGTGTGCATGTGTGAATGTGGTAGCATCTTATGTTCTGGGAATTTGTTTCAAACAAAATGATGAAGCAGAACTGAAAAGACTTGACTCCGTTGGATCTGGGAAGCCATCCAGTTTCCTGAGCTTGCACCTCAGTTCAGATCTTTCCTCTAACAGTTTCAAGGCTGGGAATAAACTCTTCATCCATAGGATTAATGCAGAACATCACCCAGTGCCGAGCTGCCCTTTCTGAAATCTTTCTTAAGGTTGGAAATACCATTAAACATTTCCTTTCTACAGGGTTTCTCTGTTAGGCTATGGGGTTTATATTATTAAGTCAGAGCAATACTGTGGAGGTGACAATGGAGGAAAAAGAAAATAGTCAGTAGACTTGAAAGCAGAAAAGATACTGCCTAATCTGCTGACAAACCTCTGATCGTTTTTATGTGTCTCTATTTTCTTTGTAGCCTTGTGAAAAATACTGTTCTTTAACTCTCCTGGAGTCCCACATTTCTTCAAATAAAACCATTCCTTTGCATTCGCTTCTTGCCAGGCACTAGATGAAAAGCTTCCCCTGTGTCATCTAATTTAATCCTCACACAAGCTCTCCCTTGTGTCTTCTACTTCCGGTGTTACAGATGAGAAAACCACACAGAGGCATAGGGAAGGAAACCTGCTTAAGGCCACGTGGGCAAGGATTGAAACTGGTTGTTCTGGCTCCAAAAATTGTGCTCTCACTGTTCTACAGTTGTCCATTACCAAAGAACATAAAAGTAACTTCCAGAAATTTCCTTTGTCCTTTTCAGCCTCTCAGGAGACTCAAAATCTTATGCATCCTTACCTTGCTTCAAAATCCAGTCCCTTCTGGTTATTTTCATTGGCTAAGCCCCAAAGTGCAAAAGTCTATCCTTTATGTTTTGACTCTAACCCTGCTTTCCGAAATGCATTCCACAATAGAAAACCACGTCTCCCCACATGTGGCTGGTGCTGTGGTGTGTGTGTGTGTGTGTGTGTGTGTGTGTGTGTGAACATCTGCTTGGTGACTTCTAAAATACAACCTTGGGGTCTGCAATAATAATACATTATGTGTCTATGGGGATTTTTTTGTGTTTATGGGTTCTTGAGTCTATTTTTAATTTTTATACAATGCTATGAAATAGGTACAAGAATCATATTTTACTCATAAGAAAACCAAGGCTCAAAAAGGCTAAGCAGCATGCCCGTGATTACCCAGCTGGTAAGGCACTGTCCTCAGACTTTGGGCCCTGAGCTGCTACTAGGATACCATGCTGCCCTGGCTCCAGCTGCTTAGTTCAGTAGAAAGGCCCCGCTGAAGTGGTAGACCATCGAAAACTGGGCTTAGAAAGCGCAACTGTAATTTCCCACAAAAGGAGATAAATCTTCCAGTTGCATAAATGTTCCTTAAACAGAGGGTTTCTAAACACAATAGCAGCCAAATGGCAGCTCTTTTGAGCAAGCAGATGAATAAAGCATAGTTTCACAGTTTAGACCTCCTTTTTTACATTTTTTCAGGTAGCTTCCTGGGAGGATCTGTGCATTTTGGGGGTGGCTGGTACCAACATAACAGGTTCTGGGACTCTGGCTTCACCAAGCTGTGCAGACACATCTTCATGGGAAGTTGGATACTTACCCCTCCTTGGCTAATTGCTGCATAACTTCCTACTCTGTAAATGGCAGATGACAAAACACCCAAAGAAACTTCTCGGGGCTGTATTTGTCCATATTAAGGGGAATGAAAATACCCACACTTACATGCTCCAAAGTGTGAGGCTTCATTTGCATAGTTTATTGATTCCCATACACACATAGTTTACTGTTCAGGGAGGAAAATACATCAATCTGTCAGCACCTACCTTCATAAATGACCTTGGGAACACTTAGACTGGTTTGGAAACTCCTAGAAGTGGGGAGCAGGAGGCAAAATAACATTGCAAGAGCTTGAGAATATTGTGCATTTTATGGCTTTTTCTATGGCCTTCACAGTTACTAGACTCAAACTTTGCCCAGTAAAATCAGTCTTACAGTCATAAACATTTAGAAGTGAAGAGTTCCCCTACACAAATTTTTTCAGATCTGAAAGTTGCCTACAAGTGTGGGGAAACCCAACCAAAGGAAAAGTTGAGAAGATGCAAAGATTATTCCATTTCCTTGGGCTTATTGCCTCACATATTTAGGTAGAGAGTCTTTGAACAGGTAGATGGGGGAAAATATATATGTATATACACACACATACACATACATTCTCTGTATAATTATTTTCTTTTAAACTATCAGGAAGAGGAGAACTACCACCTTCCTTTCATTACCCTGTCTAGCATTGGGAAGTTCCTTATTGTGTAAGTGACAAGGGACAAGTGATTGAAATCCAATTCAACTAGTTTAAGCAACAATAAAATAAAAAGTTGGCATTCTTTAGTTCTTTCACTAGAAAGTCCAGAAGTAGATGAAACTTCAGGCATGGCTAGACCCAAGGGATTAAACAATGTCATCAGGACAAGGTCTCTTCACGCCATCTTTTAGTGTTGATTTCATCTCAGCCAGACTTTGTAATCTGGTGCTTCCAACCCATATCCAAGCTATAAAACTTAGCAGCTCAGCAGCCCAGTGAAAAAAGAGCTTCTTTATCAATAGTTGGTATAAAAAGCTCTGGGGTTAATTCTTACTAGAGCAGATGGAATCATGTGCCCATCCCTTGACCAATGACTGTGACAGGGAGATGGAACTTGCTCTGAGGCCAGGCCTGAGTCAGGTATCCATCCTTAGAGTGCAGAATAGGGTCAACCCCACCTGCTGCACCCTGTTGCCTGAGAGGAAGGAGAGGCAAATACAGGTTCTGCTCTGAGAAACGGGAATGGAGGCTGGGTAAGCAAAACCTACCAATGTCCACTCCATTCACAGACTCCTCAGCAGAGATTTAAAGACTGTTTTCATTTTCTCTGGTTTAGTCCCACTATTCTCCATGAATTAAAGTTTTCAAAGATAGGAATCCTATTAAGAGGAGAGTTCATCAGCCTTATCTCCCCAGGTAAACAGTTCTAGTCCTTTACCTGGTGCAGCAGATTGGATTACTGTTAAAAAAATATGTGCTCTGTGACAAAGTTGCATAGAACTAAACACACAGACATGCAAAGCTAAATAAAGTTGGTAGATTTTATCAATGCTAATTTCCTGGTTATGGTATTGTACTATAGTTATGCAGGATGAATGGAAGGCTGGGTAAATGGAATACAGGATCTCTTTGTATTACTTCTTACAATAATCTGAATCTACAGTTATTTCAAAATAAAAAGTTGTGTTTTTTTTGTTTTTTGCTTTTTTTTAAATTGTTGCCCTTTACTGGGAAAATCCATATTTTCCACCTCCATTGAGGGCAGACCTGTCATGTGACTTGCTCTGGTCAAAAATGTGAGCAATGATGCTTCTGAGCAGAAGCTTTAAGAACAGGGACTTGGTCTTCCATGTCCTCATTTCCTTGTGCCATGAATTCCAGTGTTCCAGCAGAGGTGGCTGGGTTGATCAGCTCGGGTCTCAGCACAACCAGCTTGCAATGCACATGTAGAGCAAGCAAGAAAGCAACCTTTGCCTTAGTGAACCACTGAGATTTGAAGATCAGTTGTTACTGCAGCATAACCTATCCCAGTGCTTCTCAGACCATGTCGTTTTCTTCAGTGCCATTGGGAGAACAAGTTCAAACATGGATTTCTGAGCCCTGCCTTAGAGATTCTGATTCAGTACTTCTAGAGTGGGACCTGAGAATTTGCATTTCTAACAAGTTTTGTGGTTGTGTTTCTCATCTAAGAACCACACTTTGAGGAGCACTGACCTAGCCTATCTTGACTTATTTGCTTTCTTTGTTTTTCCAGAAACACTTCTGTTTTGGATTGAACTATACGCTCCCAATGAGATAGGTTCAAGTCCTAAACCCCAGTCCTGTGAATGTGACCATATTTGGAAATAGGACCTTTGAAGATGTTATTTTAAGGTAAGGCCAAAGTGCATTAGGGTGGGTCTAATCCAATATGATGAAGTCTTCATAAGGAGAGGAAATTTGGACACAGACAGGAGGGAAGATGGCCAAGTGACGGAAGCAGAGACCAAGTTCTACCACAAGCCCAGGAACATCACAGTTTGCCAGTCACCGCCAGAACCCTACAGAGGAAGCCTGGCTTTGCCAACACCTTGATTCGGACCTCTGCCCTCCAGAACTGTGAGCCAATAAATTCCTGTTGTTTAAGCCAACTCGTCTGCGGTGCCTTGTTACAGCAGCCCTGGCAAACTAAGACAGTCTCCCCTGAACTTTCCCAGGCCGCTCATGTCCTTCCTATCATGGAATCCAGAACCGGTCCTAGAACAGAACCTGACATGTGTCAGGCACTGAGTGAATTTGTTGAATAAAAGAATGTTCTAGTGCTCTTGACAGCCTGGTCTCCCAGCTCAAGTGGAAAATTTAGCCTTTTTTAGCCTTATATTATGGTCTGAAACATGTTCTTCCATAAAGACATGTTCAAGTCCTATCCCCCAGTCCTGTGAGTGTGAACCCATTTGTAAAGAGGATCTCTGAAGATGTTATAAGTTAAGGCAAGGCGAAACCTAATCAGGGTGAGCCTTAATCCAGTATTACTGGGGTCCTCATGAGCAGAGGAAATTTGGACACAGGAAGTAGGACACAGTAGGAGAGACAGTTGGGGAGACAGACAGCCATGTGACAGAGGCAGAGACTGAATACTGATTGCTGACAAGGCACCACCCCAATGCTACAGACTTCAGAGAAAGCAAGGTCCTGAGTTTGGGCTTCTAACCTCCAAAACTGTGAGCCAATAAATTCCTGCTGTTCAAGCCAACTAGTCTGTGACACTTTGTTTCCGCAGCCTCGGCAAACTAATAACACCTTACAATTCCAGTAAAATGCTTGTATTCTATAGCAAAAAAAAAGAAAAAAAAATGCTTATTTTTTCCTGATTACAAAATTGGCAATGTTTATTGTAGCAAATTTTATTTTCAAATGCAAAAATAAAAATCAGCTTATAATCTGACCATCCAGAGGTAGATACTATTAAAATTTTGGTACATATCTTTTCTGCTTTAGGTAGATATCGTTATATAATTTGGAGATGATCTAGTACATGATTTTTCTAAGTTGCTTTGTTAATTTAACAATATCTTGTGAGCATTTTGTCATGTCATTAAATAGCATTCTCCAGCATCCTTTTTCAGGGCTGTGTAGTGTCACGCTATAAACCGTGTTGCCCACAGTTGACACAGATTACTAGCCCATGTTCAGCCTGTGGTACATTCAGAACTCTTGCTTCCCTTTACTCATAACTGCTCACATCCAATTGTTTCTTTTCTTGTGTTATATTATATAGCCCTCTCTTAGGATTTCACCAGGCTCTTGTCACTACCAATCCTTACTTCACTCATTTTTGGCGCCACTTCGACAGAGCCAAAAGAGTCAATAAGTGTCTAACAGACTCTTGTCCAGGAATGATAGAGAGGATCTTACAATATGCCTGAAGGCTTCTCACAGTGGTGGTGCGGCCTGTCTCCCTGTCCCGGGCCCGAGTGCCTTCTGTCCACACCCCTCCTCCATGTGCTTTCTGACATCATCCTTCGCTGGATAACGAGGCCAGGATTAAACTATGCCACGTCCCCACAGGCCTGTGTGGGAGCCCTCAGTCTGCCCCCTGCCATCAGGAGGAGGGCGGAGATATAGAGGTGAGCCTTGCCCGAAGCACAACGGAGACAGATTGCCCTTGAACGCTGACAAGGGAGGGAGAGAGCCGACTTAACTGAGCACCTACCGTGTGCCAAACCCCATAGTGGGGCTTTTACATGGGCCATCCCCTGTCATCTTCACAATCCTCATGTGAGCAGGTTCTTAGTTTTCACATTTTATACATGAAAACACTTGAGGGTTTATGAGGCTAAGATGTGATTTGAGTAACTTAGAGGAGAGAAAAATCTTGTTTCATTTCCAGGGTTTATTAAATCAGGAAAATTTAGGAATGAAATTTTATATGAAGACAGGCTGAAGTGCTGGTACTTTCTAGCCTAGAAAGTCTGAGAAAGGAGGTGGTCAAGAAGTATAACATGAGACAAAATATGTGCTCAACCCAGGACTAGATCATCGAATTCCAGGTGCCCAGAATCTAAGGGATAGATCTGGTAAATCCTGGATGGCCAGGATGGGGTGGCAGTCAGACCCTCAGCCCGAACCTAATTGCTCAGGTTCAAATTCTCGTCGTACAAACTCTGCATCCTTCAGCAAGTCATTTAGCCTCTGCCTCAGTTTCCTCATCTGTTGATAAAGGATGACGATGCTAGTACCCACATCACAAGGATTCTTTAAAGATTAAAAGAAATAATGTATATAAAGCACCTTGCAGACTATCTGGTAAGGATTCAATAAGTATTAGTTATTACAATAATGAGGGAGATTTTATAGCCTGAAAAGGGTGAGTGTAGATGAAAAGAAATTTATTTTATAGGTGAGACATAAACTCACGAAATGTATTGGCCCCAAATGTGGCACAAACTGAAAATATATCTAGAATAAAAAAAGAGTTATGTCATGGGTGGATAACCTTTTTCTCTCCCATAAGCAAACAACACACAGAATGGGAAAAAAAAAAATCCATTTCTGGTCCCAGAGAAACCATCATTGACTGTGAGGGGAATTCAATTAGTCACTGGTTGCCATGCCAATGCAAACATCTCTCCTCTACCTACTCCACCATCAACACGTTAGAATAAGTAACAACGATAATAGCATGCAGTAAAAATTCTATTTTTAAAAAAGTGAAATGAACTTCTGTCAAAAGTCTGGTTTTTAGAAATAATTGCTGTAGGCCAGATAAAGATTAGCATAGAATCCCTACAATGGGTTGAGTATAAGCACAGAACAGAAATCCCTTGATGATTAAGGAATTTTAGGGTGTGTTTGTTTTCGGATGGGGGGAGTTCTCTTAACAATCCAAGCTTGACCAAACGTTCCTTTGTGGTGTCAGAAGTTGAGTGTGGGATATAGGCAGGCCCCTGTTCAAGGCTGCCCTCCCCACACCCAAAGCCTGACATGGTCTTCACGCATTCTTCAAGCATTACCCGAATGTCTACAATTTGGTGTTGTGTATCTGGTCTGGTTTGCTAGAGCTGCCGTTATGCAAAATACCGGAACTGGATTGGCTTTTACAAAGGAGATTTATTAGGTTTCAAATTTACAGTTCTAAGGCCATAAAAGTGTCCAAACTAAGGCATCACCAAGAGGGCACCTTCATTGAAGAACAGCTGAAGGCGTCCAGAACACCTCTGTCAGCTGGGAAGGTACATGGCTAGCATCTGCTGGTCCTCTGTTTCTGGGCTGTGTTTCAAAATGGCTTTCTCCAAACTGTCTTTGGGCTTGCCTTTGCCCCTCTCTCTCAGCTCCTGTGCATCCTTGCTTCTTTCTCTCTAAGCATCTGGAGGTCCTCTCTCAGCTTCTCCAGGGCAAACTCTGGGCTTCATCTCATAGCTTAGCATCTCCAAAAGTCCTTCTGTCCACATCTCCAAGCATCTCCAAGTGTCAGTGTCTGTGTTGGCTCTTGATCTCTCTTAAGTACTTCAGTGAACTAATCAAGACTCACCCTGAATGGGCGGGCCACACTTCCACAGAAATAATTTAGTCAGAGGTCTAACCCACAGTTGAGTGAGGCACATCTCCATGGAAACACTCAATCAATAGGTTCCACCCAATGAGATTGGATTAAAAGATCATGGCTCTTCTGGGGTCCATAACAGTTTCAAACTGGTACAGTATCTAAAACCTTAAAAAACTTTGATCCAAGAATTTAGCTCTCAGAATCAACCCAAAGAAAACCATGACTGGCAAGCAATAAGATTTACAATAGTAAAAAAGCAAAAATTAAAACACAACCCATAAAATATAGATACCCTAAATTTCCAAATTAAATTGTTGTGTATTTATATACAGTGAGCTATTAAAAATGAGGCTGTCAAAGAGCATTTGCTGATGTGGAAAAATATTCTATATTGTTAAGTGAAGCAAGCAGGTTAGAGAGCAGGGGATTCAGTAAAACTAAAATTTGATATATGAAATTTTATGCAAAAAAATGCAAAGGAAAAAGCCAGTAATGTGTTACTATAAAAGTGTTAATAATGTTTTTTTGTCTGTGTAGTAGGATTATAGGTGGCTTTGTTTTCAAAAAAAACTTTTTATGATTGTATACTTCTGTAATTAGAAAAAAAAAGTCAATAAATGTTTTTCACAGAGAATTGTGGGTCTTCTGCATCCCCATGGGAAGGAAGGACTTCAGGGAGGTCAGCACTTGGGTCACCTGTGGACAGACGCCCATCTCACCTGGAGCACCAGAGGTCACGTCTGAGGTGTCAGCCAGAAAGACTAAATTCACGTCTGTGACGACCTGGGCTCTCAGAGGCTTTGTCAGCTCCCTGAAGAAACAGCATTTCACCCTCCTTGAACTTGGACCCCACCCGGCCCCACTATTAATAGTGGTTCAGGGTCTCCAATCAGTCTGCACATCCTGGGCCTTCCTGGAGACGCCGGCCAATGTGCCCAAATGGCTAACTGGGTTTCTAGGGGAAGTTGGAGGAGGGGGGTCGTTAATTAGGGCTGTGGCTGCTCTGCATAAACATTCATGACCAAATGAGCCCCACTGTCACCTCATCCATCGCTCAGCCACCAGGAGCACCACATACAAAGTAATCAGAAAAGGTGTATCCCTAAGGGGTGCAGTGCTGACCACTGTGTAAGAAAACAACTGTGTCAATGAAAAAAGGCAGTGAAGAGATGGATGTTTCCCTTTCGGTAGTATTTCTCAAAGTTCAGTCAAAATGTGGATTCCTGGGCCCCACCATAGGCCTACCAAGATAGGACTCTGTGGGCGTGGGAGGTGATTCTATGCACCCTAGAAGTGGAGAGCCACTTCCCTGAGAACTGGAAAAGGGGAAAAAATCCTGAAGGAGTGTCTGGCCTGAGCAGCATGCAGAGAGACACATCGCCTGAGCTGGGTGTTCCACTTTTGTGCACTCAAATCGAAACAGTCTCTACCATTTATTGAGATACTACTGTGTGCCAGACACAACCCTGGTGCTTTACGTAAATTGCCTCATATAATCCTCTCAGCCACACTCCCAGGAAGCTTTTAAATGAGATGAGGAAATGGAGATAGGAGAGTTTCCTGGAGCGCATGTAAATCTTTTTATGCAAACTTGACCACTGTAAATTGTCCCTTGTTCCCTCTTCTCCAGTTCTGCTCTTCTCTCACGTGGCTCACCCCGTGCATGTCCTCCATCCTAGATCTCTTCACTAAATATTTACCCTCAATGCTTTTGCAAGTCAGTGGTCACAGCTGCTTGGCTGTTTATCTGCTGTGCAGTGTAGGGTCAGGGGTCGGTTAAGCATAGCGTGCACTGGTCCTGGGTCAGCCCTTGCTCCCAGCCTGCTCCCTGGACTTCACTGAGGGGGGTGAGCCCAGGCTGCCATGTTTCCCCCTTGCATCCCCTCTCAGTATCCCTTCCTTCCCCCACTACAACCAGCTCCCTTGGGGGTGCTGGGGACTCCTGGTGTCTGGTGTCAGAAATGTCCCCCAGTTCACTGCCTAGCCAAAGACTCTGTTTCTTGGGCTCATTTGAAGCTAGGCCAGGTCATGCCATTAGATTCTGGCCAATGGTGTCTGCGTGGAGGGGAAGCGTGCCGTCCTGCCGTGCGGTGTGGAGGCTGTGGTCAGTGCTCATGAGGGTGAGACTATCACCCCAGGAAGGAGAGAGCAACGTGATGGAAGGAGCCGAGCTCCTCAACAACTTCGCAGAGGCAACTTAGGCTTTCGTGACAGAGAAAGAAGTGTCTATATTGTGTAGCCAACTGTTCTTTTGGGGTCTCTATGTTGCAGTTGTCAAACTGATACCTGAACAAAGGCATTCAGCCTATCAAATTTCTCTCCTGAGACTTCGGAATTGGAACCTTTGATTTTTAGCTGTGGGGGCCCAAAGGTCAGAGCCGTGGCCAGCCAGCCAGGAACCCTGACTGAGCAGAGGAGGTGGGCTAGTGGAGACGGGAGCCGGGAGCAGGTGTATGGAGGAAGAGGCAGTGAAGGGAAGCCAGGGAAGGATAGCTGCCACCATTCTTGGGGGCATTTTACTTCCCAGCACAGTTCCCGTGCTACTGGATGTATTTCTCATGGTTGAATTTCATAAAATTGCCCTGATCTTTTTACTTAAGCTACTATCACCGACTTACTCTTTCTTGCAACCCAGTGAGTTGTAATTAAAATAAAATGCCTTTTATTATTATCCTACTATATATTACTATAAACACTGTATTATTACAGTTTTTCAGATATCAGATGGACATTTTCCCCACATTTTAATATTTCTGAAAGTGGAATGCACTTTTTGTTTCATGTTTATGTTTAAAGTGGTAATCTCTCTTTTTTTTTTTCCTCTCAAAAGCTATTCAGAACTTTATTTGAGGACTACCTCTTCCATTGCTGCGGAAGCTTCTTCTTAAACGAAATGTGTGCTCTCAGTGCCAGAACACAGTGGACACTCAGGAAATATTCAGAGGCACGGACCCAACCAGTCCTGGGTGTCATCAAATCAAGGAAATACATGGGCCCAGGATACAGCTCCCCAAGTCCCAGCTTATTCTCTTCCACTCATGAACTCACACTTTCCATGGCCACATCCATACTTTGGCCCAAGCTGTTTCCAAAGCCCTGAACACATTCTCTTTCCTCTTCCTTTATTTTAAATCTCCACCCCAGGTTTTAAATCTTAGCTCCACTCTTCCTCCTGAGCGCTTGCTTGGAGAAACCCACCCATCAATGCATTAACATCAGCCCTGCCTCTCTCCTATGACCTTATTATCACATCGCTAAAGGATCCACCAGGA
Source organism: Choloepus didactylus (assembly GCF_015220235.1). Taxonomy (NCBI): domain Eukaryota; kingdom Metazoa; phylum Chordata; class Mammalia; order Pilosa; family Megalonychidae; genus Choloepus; species Choloepus didactylus. The sequence goes on along the minus strand of NC_051309.1, from coordinate 165,538,240 downwards.
AAGGCCAGCCATTGTGTATCTGCCTCCCCCTCACCAATGGAACATCAGCTCCTTTTTGGGGCATCAGAACTTTTCCCAGAAGCCACGCAGGTCGCAGAGTGGGGGTTCATTCCCTCACCGTCAACTCTCTCCGTGCTGCTCTGGACATGATGATGACAGTGATTTGGGTGCCCAGACACTGTTCCAGGCTTTGGGAAACCAGAGGAGAACAAGACCCTAAACTCCCCTGTAACCGCAGACACCTGGTGTGCACCTCTTTCCAGCTGGGGAGGGAGGCATGTCCCTGCCCTTCTAGAGCTTGAAATGTCAGGGTGCGGGGTACAGGCAGAGGTGGAAGCAGGTAAACATGGTAAATGCTGTGGTCGAGGAAGAGCAGGGCTCTGCTTCACGGCGGGCCGGGGCTGAGTGTGACGCTGGGAACTGCGCTCCCTTGTACTTCTCCTGGGGCACTCGCTCCTCCTTTCCCACTTTGGCTGCCCTTTGAGGAGATGCCCGTTCAGCCCTGGTGCAATGGGGAGTGCAGGCCTGAGGGGCTGCCGTCTCCTCTGGGAGCTCCCTAGCCAACTTCAGGGAAAAGGGAAAGAGACTTCACCCAACTCTGACTCTCAGTTTGAGGTTTCAGGCCTGGAACGTCCAAGTCATCCAACCCTGGGGGTGAACTCTAGGTTCCCACTTGGGGCTAGACCACCTTCTAGGCAGAGACCTGCCGTGCCCAGCCCATAACAGAGAGGGTCTGAAAAGGAAGACCACTCAAGCTCTTCCTGACCCTAGAGTTCAGTCTTCTCTGGGCACCAGGATCACCACCATCACCATGCCCAGATTCAGATCTGGCAGAGAGGAAAGAGGGGCTGGGAACGGGCAGTGTCACAGGAGCCAGCCTCTGGGACCAGCAGCGTCAGCTCTGGCCTGGAAGGGGAGGAAGGAAGAGAGGTTCTCCAGGATTTGGGCATAGGGAGGCCAGGGGTGGCCTTCAGGAAGCCACTTCCGGGAGTGTAGTGGGGAGCCGGGAATCAGGGTCAGCAACTCTCCCTGGTGGGAGGAGCATGAGCCTAAGAATTAGGAGAGGCTTGATGCCTGATGCTACCGGGCAGCCACCACCCCAGCTTCTTTGCCCTTCCTCCCTTGTCCTGCTCTGGGACAGGATGGGGGTGGTGCGCCTTAACAGTGGCCTGGTAGGTTTAGAGAATAATGACTTGCGTCTGCGTGGAGTGTGTTTGCATGTTATTTGCATATGATTTGCACATGAATAGTCTGCACTTTCTTTTCTCAGGCAATTTTCAAGTTAAATATTAATTGTTGCTGCCCTTAGGGTTTTTATTTCTTGATTCTGCTTTCTCTGTTCCTTCTTACCCACTTGCTGTCAATGACTCAGCTCTCTATATGGCAGGGGAGGGGGCGGGAGATGCCAGGGCAGAGCCTGGGAAGGGTGAGCTGAAGCAATGAAGCCCTGGGCCGGCTGCATCAACGCCAGGTAGGGGGGAAGATGTGGGGGCTGGATGTGCAGGAAAGCTGAACCTAGCTAGGACCTGGCAGGTGTTGGGGAGATCAGACACCTACTGCATACAAAGAGCAATAGGCATGCAAAGTATTAAGCGGGTCAGTGCTACTAGAGAAATTTCCCAGACCCCTCCGGGCCCCAGTCAGGATCCTGTCTCTCACGTGGTCCATTGGCCACATCCCAGGCCAGAAAGACCCCCCGTCCCAGTCTGCCCGCCTGGTCCCTGCCTTTCCCCCCTAGGTGCCCGTGATCCTAACCACAAGCAGCATGGAGGCATCGCAGGGCCGTGGCCAGCTCATGGGTTCTGAGGCAGCTTTGTCTTTTACTAACTGTGCAACTTTGGGCAAGTGACTTACCATCATGTGCCTTAGTTTCCTCCTTCGTAAAAGGTACTTACTACTAGTGCCTGCCCCGTGCTGGCGTTGTGGGGATGAAGTGAGCTAATGTGTGGAAAGCTCTTAGCCCAGGGCCTGCCTGACACCTAGACTGTGTGCTTAGTGTGATTAAGCTGTAGGTATTGATGTCCCAGGCATGTGGCCACCTGGTCCCAGCCCTTGGGAAGTGCAGGGCAACCCCTGCCAGCCTTTGATCATCCAGCTTTGGCTGGAACATTTCCTGAGGCAAAGGCTCACTAGGTCTGTTCTCCTGAGCACTGCTTGTTTATGATGCACACATTATAAACACATTAAAGGACCTTTGATAAAAGGAGCTCAGAGCTGTTCCAGGCAGTGCCTTCTGTTCTTGAGTGACTCTTCTTAGGAGAAAGGCCCTCCTTGGGCTGAGTTGAAATCAGCCTCCCTGCAGGACTCCTGCAAACGGATCAGGCCTGTGCTCTGGGATAGCACAGATGGCGGATTCCTTTTTCCCTCTCAGAGCCCTTCATGGAGTTGAGGGCAGACATCTCCTCCCAAGCCCCTGGGGCCAAACACATGGCTCTGGCCCCAGAACATGGTGGAGCCGCCACCGAGTGGTCCAGGCCGTGCCACTGATGGGGTGGAAGGATTCCCTTTAGGGTTTTCTCACGCTGGCACCTGGTTGGGTCCCCACAGTGCTCCCAGGAGTTGTGAGGACAACCGACCAGTGACAATCACGCCAACCTGTTAAGTGTGCCAGGCCTGGTGCTAAGGGATTTAAATACATTGCTCTTTCTTAATCCTCACAACCACTCTGAGGGGTGAGTGCTCTACCATCCCCATTTCACAGCTCTGGCAACTGAGGCTTAAAGAGGCTAACGAATTTGCCCCGAATTGCTCAGCTTTTATGGTGGTAAGCCAGAATATGACCCAGAATGTCACTCCAGCCACTGGCCCCTTACTACTGCTGGGCCACTGCTCTAAAGGTACTTTCCTTGTGATGGGGTTTGCTTTTCTTTTTGTTCTGTAGGAGGTGAATGGGCGAACACATGAATCCGTCTAGAATCACCCTGTCTCCATATCTGCCCTGTAAGCACTATTTAGGCATGTGAGTTTACTAACATAGCAAGCAGTGGTTGTTTATTCTTTTTGTCTCCCTGGTGGACACAAGTCCTTGAATTTGCCCGGCAGCTCTCTTAGGTACAGGGATGTCTGCTCTGGCCTCTTGTTTCTGCAGACGTCTGCTGGTCCCCAGGTGCCTCGGTGTCTCTGTGCTCCAACCCAGATTTCCTCTCCTCCCTGCACAGTATCATCATCAAACCTGCTCACATCTGCTCAGCCTCAGGCTGGCCTTGGGCTGAGCACTTTCAGCAGCCCAAATGCTGGGTCCTGATCTCCTGAAAAATGCAATTTCTTGATGGCTCCCTGGGACAGGCCATCCATGAGAGCGACCCTCCCATCCTCCTGAACAAAGAGCCAAAGCCCCACTTAAGCTGGTAAAATTGCAAGCCCCTCTTAATGGCCAAGACCCTATTTAAGCTGCATCCAAATGTATACTTATTAAGCTCAGCAGAAAAGTCCAAAACTCCTCTGCAAAACTCAGTCATGAAACAATATGCTTGGGGAGGAGGGATATCATTAGGAAAACGGGCAATAAATTGTCATTTTTTTCACATTCCCAGGTCTAGAAAAGGGTTTTTGTACAAAACTCCAGGAATCTGTGAAGTATCAGGAGGCTCAGTTAATTCTGAACATACTGGGGATACCAAAAGAATGACCAAATCTTTACTTCATGAATTAAAGAGAGGGCACCCAGAGAAAGGATGTCACTTATTCATTTCCTCATTTACCCAAATAGGGCATAGCTACTGGCTAGTGTGGCTGCTTTTCTAGGGCAGTTAGAAGTTCAAAGTCACCTCTCAGGAGCCATCCATCCCATCAGGAGGAATCCAGCAGCAGCAGAAGGAGCAGTGGCCTGAGAATGATGGTGCTCTGTTTCCAGCACCTCCTCCACTTTCAACTGCTCCAAGACCTTAACTTCCTCTCTCTGGATCTCAGCTTTTGCAAAACAAACAGGTTGGCTCTAATCATCAGTTTCCATACTTTAAAAATCGTGGATGTCTCCTATTAAAAGAAATCTTATGGGAAAGCCCATAATAAAACATAAAAAAGGAATCTGCTTTGGCTCAGACAATGCGTCCTCAGTGGATGGTTCTCCGAGAGCCTCAGGAAATCTGATGGGTGAGTTTGGGAACACTCCTTACCTGAACTCTACATGCCTGTCGGCTCAGGGGAACCCAGTGGATACTCTGTTCTTGGAACTTGGACTCAGCCCGTGGCCCTGGAAGAGTGGGCAGTGGAGGTATGGTTGGTAGAATTTGGGGCACCACACTGGGTGCTTTCTTTCCTGGCTATTTTCTCATCCTTCCTCCTACTTTCCCATTCTCCTTTTCTTTCTCCCTCTGGCACTTGGGGGTAGGGCTCACCTCCAGCGGTAGTTTTCATTGTGTAGTATAAAAGCTGCTGAGACCTAATCTAGAAAAGTTCTCCCAGGCCTCCTGAGAGGACTAAACAGCATTTTTCAGTGACATCCCCAGCTGAGGGCCCTCCCTGACTGGAGAATGGCTATGAGGGGGTCCACCTTGGGAATGAATGGGCAGGGGTTGCCCCAAACAAGTCATTATTTCTTGAATTTATCACCTCCTTTACCTGAGATACAGTGTCAGTGTGGCTGGGAGAAATATCTTTCAACGTCCTGGATCATTAAAACCCAATAATCTCTTTGAAATGGCTTAACAGCTTCCTGCAAGGAGATAAAGTAAATAAAACTGCTGTCTCTGGATCTGCTGTCACTGTACTGATGCAGCATTTCTTTTCCTTTTTTTTTTTTTTAATAATTGCACTCATTTCAGGTCAATACATTTATGCCATGCTGGTGGTGTATAAATTTGGTAATTAAATCCTGTTATCTTGACACTATGGGAAGAATAAGAGGCAGTTGTGATGCTTCAGAGAGGAAAAACACTGTAGGAGAGAGAATATTTGTTTTGTATTAAAAAAAAATTTTTTTTTTCACCGAGTCTTTTTTTAGTACTATGGTTGACAGATGCCTGACTAACCCATCCTTCTTTGGGGAAGGATTCTAATGAATCCTGTGAAATTACTCTTCCACTTTGTTGTATACCCCAGAAGAGTCAAAAGGATGTTATTTGTAATCCCACAGACCTTGAATTTAATCTAAACTTACTGTCTGTGTGACCTTAGACACATCATTTAACTTCTGTATCTGTCAGGATGCTGTTGGCTATACATAGAAGAAATCCCTACCCAGAGTAACTGAACAATTAAAGAAAAAATTTTATATCCTACAATAAGAAGTTTTGATTTACAGAAAGTCCAGAGATGTTGAATTCAACAGCTCATCAACATAATGAAGAACACAGATTCTTTCCAACATCTTCCTCTGCTGTTCTCAGTGGACTGGCCTGGGCTCCTAGCCTAGCAGGCCCCATCACTGCAGGTGGCAGCCTCAGTTCCAGAAAGCTTATGCTAATCCAATACTATCCAGAAGGAGAAGAGGGCCTGTCTCTTTCATCAGTAAGAAAGTACTTCCTGGAAGCTTACTAAAAGACGTAACGTCACATCCCATTGGCCAGAAGCATGTCATCTGCCTACCTCTAAGCCAATCACTTGCAAAGGGAGTGGGATTATGATTGGTTTACATAAATCATGATTTCTGCTTCCTCCCTCCTCTGCTGGTGATGGGACGCTTGAAGTACATGGCCATACAGAAAATCTGGATACCTAAATAAAATCAGGGTTCTATTAGAAAGGAGGAGGAGAGGTGAATGGTAGCTGGATTGGCAAGTGATAGTATCTGCTATGATGTATTTGAGCCTCAGTCTCTTCATCTGTAAAATTGGGATCGTAAATATCTACTTTATTAATCCTGTTGTAAGGATGTGAAGAGATAAATAATATATGTTAGTTCCAATTAGTAAACAGTGCGGCAGGGGCTGGGGTGGGGCAAAAGTTGGAATCTCCATTGATTTGGTCAGTTCCCTGGGCCAACATAAGGGAATGCCCTTCCAGACCAGAATCTTGGAAAAATGGTATCTGTCATGGATGTTCCTTCCCATCCAACCTCTCCCTCTTTGATACCCCTTACCCAGGAAGACCCCTCTTTCAAATCCCTTCATTTCCCCGTCATCTTCACCCTCTTCCTTGGGAGCAAGAGGTTCCACTCCCATCCCTTCATGTGTCTTGCTGACTCCAGAAGGGAAGAGAACAGATTCTAGTTGGACAAATGAGAGTGATGGGATGGAGGGTGTGTAGATGCTAATTCCGTCTCTAGTAACTATTTCGTTATTAGTTCACCTAGGAGATAAGCATACCTCACCCAGACGAGGTTTAATGTTTCTTGGAGAGTGCACAAATTTAACTTGTATAAAGGAAATAGTATGGCTCCTATTAGGGAAGCTTTGTTCTTGCCCTTACCATAACATTAGCCCCTGCCATTATTGTGCTAAGAGGCATTTGGCTTTTTCTTGAATCTGCTATTGTATTACATTACAAAAGCCACACATTAACAATAAAATGGCTCTCTCTCTGGTACCCAGGAGAGATGGCACCCCTTGGATTATATTCTATTGGATTCGCTTGATGAAAGAAGGGTAGTGGGGAGGTTTCCAGTTTATTTCACCATGTGTATTTTTTGCTTTTGGTCTGTGAATGAATTATTTCTTTCATGAAAGGTAGAAGTAGAGTAAACACGGACCTGTTCACCACGTACGAATTACCAGAACTAATGGGCATTTTTAAAGTTTTGACTGAGGTACATTTAGGACAAATAGAAGGAAATACCACATTACCCAGCAAAAAATAATTTTTCAAACTTCTTGCCTGCCCCAGAGGTGAAAAAAATAAATAAAAGTATAAATAGCCTTAATAAGACTAGATTTGCATATCGTGTGATTGTCTGTCAGGAAAACCCAAAGGAATTAACTAAAAAGCTATTAGAATTAATAGAAAAAAATTAGTTTGAAGTCCAGGTAAAAGAAAAGGATACAGAAATCAGTAATATTTGTGTATACTTGGAACACTCAGTCAGAAAAATATAAGGGACAAACAACAACAAAAAAGTACTTGGCCTGGATCTGTCTTCCTTCACCATGGGATTTTACAGGTTCCATCTTACCTATTAATCAACTATAATTGTAGACCTTATGCCCTCGGAAAGGGCTACTGGCCCTGTTAGACTGTTAGGTGCCCTCTATTGGGTGTTTTCAGGCATCTCATGCTTATCTTGTTCATTGGAATTATCAATTGTAACTTAAGTTTCTGTTTTTCCTACTAGACGTAAACTTCCTGAAGGTAAGGATAGAATGTATCACTGTTGAATTCCTCTTGCCTTGTACAACACTGTTGAATGAATAAAAGAATTAACAAAATGGAACATTACTTAGAATAACCTCTGGTTAGAGAAACATGTGCCCTACATGAAGAAAAATTACAAACCTTATAAAAGATAAGGAAACTTGAGGAGTAGACAGGCACTTTGCTCTTGAATGTGACAACCTAGTATTGTACAGTTGTCTGTTCAGCCCAGAATAATGTATAGCCTTCATGTAATGTCAATTAAAGTCCTCTCAGAATTATTGGGAAAAATATTATGAAACGATTCTGAAGGAAATGACCATCAGGGAAAATTCTAGAAATTTCCCCCTTTGTCTCTGAGTGGTTTCCCCCAAACAGAACAGTGAGGAACCCTTCCTGCTATCCCTGCTGGGTTCTTTCCGGGGCTGGCAGAAAACCCTGGAGGCAGCTGAGAGCTCAGTGTAGACAGGGGCCGTGTAGGTTCATGAATGTCCTTTCAGAGTTTTGTACCCACGGGGTGGCTGTGATGAGACATTCAAAACCTGGGACCTGGATAGGATGCAAGTGGAGCTCACAAAGTTCTGTGCAAGCAATTATGTCCTTTCCTGTGTCCCTCCCCTAAAGGGGTTTTCCAACGGCAGTGTCCTGCCTCTGCTTATTGTTTCCCTGATCGTTGCCTCATTACAGGAAGGACCACACTGGAGCAGCATCTCTTGGGAAGGGCAGATTCTGTGCTTCGTTTGGCTGGGAACTCTCTAGAAGGGTGTTTCTGACTTCTGCAGCTCTACTAGTTTCTTGCCCAAGAGCATATGCAAGTGCCCTGATTGGGAATGTCCCTGTCTTCCTTTGATCCATCTGGCTCCCTTGACTAAGCTGTAGTTTTTTTTTTTTTCCTAACTTAATTTCAGTTTTATTGAAATATATTCATATACCATATAGTCACCCATGGCGTACAATCAACTGTTTACAGTACCATCATGTAGTTGTGCATTCATCACCCCAATCTATTTTTGAACATTTTCCTTTCACCAGAAAGAATCAGAATAAGGATAAAAAATAAAAGTAAAAAAGAACACCCAAATCATCCCCCCATCCCACCCTATTTTTCATTTAGTTTTTGTCCCCATTTTTCTACTCATCCATCCATACACTGGATAAAGGGAGTGTGATTCACAAGGTTTTCACAATCACACTGTCACCCCCTGTAAGCTACATTGTTATACAGTCATCTTCAAGAGTCCAGACTACTGGATTGAAGTTTGATAGTTTCAGGTATTTACTTCTAGGTATTCCAGTATACTAAAACCTAAAAAGGGTTATCTACATAGTGCATAAGAGTGTCCACCAGTGACCTCTCGACTCCATTTGAAATCTCTCAGTCACTGAAACTTCATTTCGTATCATTTTGTATCCCCCTTTTGGTCAAGAAGATTAAGCTGTAGTTCTTAATACAAAGGAGTGAAAAGAACACAACCATGTAAAGCATGAGGCAATTGAGCATGTAAATATCTCATTCTTGAACCAAACAATCAAGTCATGTTTAACGACATGCTCTCTCGCCTAAAACTTCACTAAATCAAATTCTATTTAACTCCCCATACAAATCTACCCACCTTGTCATTTTGCTTTGTCCCTGAAGTTGGGACATAGATTATAATGTTTAACTCCATCCTCACAAATATTTAAACCCAGCTGTAAGAACTCCCATAATTACTCTAAAGTCCCATCAGACAATTCCAGTGAATTTCCCACTGGACACAGACCCACAGATATTTCCACTAGCTGCAATTTTAGTGATATTTTTGGACCAGGTCAGAATAATCATTTCTCACTTTCCCATTTTGGCTTCCAAATGAGTGCAGCTCAAAATGGTTGATGACAAAAGGAGTCTAAGGTCAGGAGTTGTAGCAGATCAAGAACCAGGTGGGGGAGCTGAGGTCTGGGAAGCAGAAGAAGAGAATCCACTGGATTCTAAGGCAAAGGGGTCCCCGGCTGCTACTGACTGCGAGGAATATGGAATTCAGGAGGAAAACTCAAGTGCAATGGGTGAGATGTCTGGGGAGCAGTCAGAGCAGTTTCTTGGAGCTGGTACTGTTAAATACTGCTGCTTCGGGTGCCAGTCACAGGTGTGTTTGGGTGGGTCTGGGAAGGAATAAACAAGTCCTGAGGGGCTTAATTCCACGGAGCTGAGCCAGCATAAGCCCCAGCCAGTGGGTTGAGAAGCCCATTCTTTCACCTTGTCCCTGCACTCTCCTTTCCCCAGGGCTTGCCCCAACTTTGCATCCTTTGTGTCTGGTCTCAATGGACACCCTTGCACAAAACCTAGCATCCCATTGTTCATGCAGAACCACCACTGTCCAGAAGTGGACAGAACCACTGGGTTCTCTGTGGGACCTGAACTGTACTCAGGGTAGGGGAACTGCTGGTTCCTTCCTGAGGAAAAGGGTTTCTCCAGCTGTCCTAGTTGATTTCCTCCAACCACTGTCCCAGGCTAGCCCCATGCTTGATGTCAGCTTGTTTCCTTCTGACAGCTTGGAACACTGGGTGGCTCAGGTTGTGCTCCTTATGTCAATGTCCAGTGGTGGTTAGAAAAGGATTTGGAGCCTAGAATCCCAGGTTTAAATCCCAAATCTGCCATCCCCTCTCTAGTAGACTCCATCTACACATGTGAGGAAGAAACAAGACACTGTCATGCATACACCTAGCGCTCAATCAGTAAAGCTTCCATCACATTCACAAACCCTGTAGGACAGAGCACAATTTACCATTCCCTCCGGAAAAGTCATCCTAGTTTAACCCTGTGGGGAGTGACAGTATTCTCTCTTCCTCATTCCTTACGAGTTAACGAGCTAAATGCAGGCAGGAATTGACTGAAACCCACAAATTCAATTTCAAAGTGCCTAGTTTGGGGCCAGCTGCTCCAGGAGAGCCCAGCAACGGATGCCTGTTGTGAAAGGTTGTTCGAATGCCCATGTGGAACAAGGGACACGTATCCAACTCCACTTCCACACTTGTGCACAGGGAGTCACATTGCCAGCAGAGTCATCCTTGAGTGAGAAGATGACTGCACAAATATGATCTATACACACCCACGGGGATTAAAAATATAGGCCAATGTCTACTTGCCGAGGAAAGGACTCGGCTCTTTTCTTAAAAGGACATGTTAAGAACTGACAGCAAATCCCAGTATTTGCGGGGCTGAAGGGGCCTGGGTCTGGCATCACAGTCCTCCCCGCTGTGAAGGGCTCCTCCTCCACAGCCCCTTTGGGCCGGCGCTCTGCACTCACGACTTTGACAGGTGAGGGGAAGCAGCCTTCAGAAAGTCGTGTTAATTTCAGAGGCGAAATAGCAGGATTGACACTTGCGGTGATTCCCCACAATAAGACCATGGAAATGATGCTACCGAGGGGGTGGGTGGAAATGGTTCCTGACATCTTCTATACGTGCTGAGGACGTATCATATTTAATAGCCATTTCGTGCTTTTCTCTCTGAGCTCTTTAGTGACTTATTCTTCTCTTGATATGAGGACACAGCTCGTATTAATTTCAGGGAGAGAGAAGCAGGATTTAGAAGGAAGTCAGTCTCCAAAGGGGGCTCCTGCCTTGGCTTGAGCTTTCCATGGACCTAGTGGTTGCTCAGAAAGTCTCCTAGGAATGGAAATGACTGGGTGGGTGTTTGGAAAGGATTCTATTCCACTATTCCATACCCCTGTCCCTTTATCGGATACACGTGCACAGAACATTTGGAGGTGGGCTTTGTAAAGGGCGGACGAGGAAACAGAAGTAGCCTAATGGAGATCCCATGCTAAGCATTTTTTACAAGAGGCTATAAGCCTTTTTTTTTTTTTTTTTTTTTGGCACCTACTTGATTTTCTCCCTCTTGGCACTGATGGTTGGGTTGCACTGAGGACCACATTTTGACTTCAATTCATTATCAATTACTTGGTTTGTTTTCTCGTGAGTCATGGCTTTCCAGAAAGCTCAGAGAGGCTGGACCAAGCATGTAGACCATTGGAACTGCCTTTATTTTCCCGTCATCTTTATCCTTTTGGAGAGCCCTGTCAGTAGCTTCACATCCACCCTGCAGGGCTCAGGCAGTGGATAAATAAGGGCAGAGCATTCTGTCTTGAAAGCCATCATTTTCCAAACCTTGCTTAAAGAACCCTAAGAGCCAGCCTCCAGTATAATCTCAGGTCTGCTCTCTTTCTCCAGTAAGATTTGAGGCAAAATCTGTGTAAGGAACATAGCTTGAGATATATCTAGGGCTTGGATTTGGTCCAAAATGGATGACCTGGAACCACTACTTTTTAGTGAGATGACTCACAGCCCTGTGCATATGGGGTGCCTGTCTTCATTGCCCTCAGCTGAAAGCGTTTACAGACCATCCTCCTTTCTCCCTGCCCCCCCTCTAGCTGCAGACAATAAAATGAGGAACTGATGCTTTTTAAAAACCTTTAAAGTCCTGCCACTGTCTAAGAGAAAGTGCTAATTCCTGAGTATCCCAATGATTCTCACCTCTTTGTGGATCACTTGGAACTTTGGTGCTATGGGGTATAATCAGCTTTACTTTTCATCTTTCATCCCTTCCCTGCCGGTGATACATGGTGTTCCCCGCCAGTTCCCACTTCCTCTATCATCCATCTACCTCTATCTACTGACCTATTTATATATATATATATATCTACCTGTCTGTCTATATATATCCCCATCTTCATGCTCAGAGTTGACAAATGCTAGAGAGCCGCATAAGAAAGAGCCCTTCTGAGTTCAATGCACAGTAAATATGCTTCCGTATATGCCTGGAATGAGACACATTCTATCCTCCACTGGACCTCCTAGGCAGAGGCTTATTAGATTTTCTAGTCTTCCGTGAGGAGATCAGGGAGAGTAGACAATGCCACTTTCCGGGGAGCTTCTTCAGAGATGTTGGGGCTTTTCTTTTTAAAGGCTAAAATCTTCTTTAGTTTATTATTTATTGAGCACTTCCTAGGTGCCAGGCATCGTGCTAGGCACTAAGAAAGACGAAAAGTCACAGCCAGTGACCTCCAGGACTGACCAACGAGTGTAGTGGTCTAGGAGTCAAGCTGAAGATGTGGCAAATTACTGAACTTCACCTGCTGTTGCACACTGGCCTAGAGAAAGTAGTCAGTGGAAGACAGGACATTCAACCTCGGTAATCCAGAGCAGAATAAGACCAGGTGGGGAGGGAGAAGGAAAAGTTGGCAAAATGGGGATCAGAACATGGTAACCATCACTGGAACACAAGTTTAGGGACCTTGTCTCTCTGTTCATGGTTGTATTCCTAGGGTCTAGAACAGTGCCTGAAATATGGCAGGTGCTCAGAGAATTATTTGTTAAATAAAAGGATGAATCTCAGTGGCTGGCTCATTTCCCTTTCCTTTTTGGCTGGGCCTTTTGCAGGAAGGAATCCCCTCCCACCCCGGGATAGGACAATACCATGAGGCAGGTGTATCTTGGGAATTTGTGCCATCTGTTTGGGGCCCCCTGGAGAGGTCTATTTTGGTCTTCACTTTGCATGTTTCTTGTTTTTCTTCACATTCCATGCAGATGGATATTGTCAGGTTATTTATAGCAGGAGTTTGCACACAATAATAGAACAGTTGCTCTAATTCCAATGCCAATTGAATAACTTTGGCTTTGCATTCTTCAGGGGACCTGTAACAAACATTGTGTTTGCTGTGGTACCAAGACTGCTCCTGTGTAGTATCAGCTGCCACCAGTTTTGACCCTCTTCTCTGGGGCAATTCTCTATGAAACATGGGATATGGTGAGTTTGTGGTTTTGTTTGCATGCATTTCTCACCGGTTTTAGAAATAGTCCATTAATAGATGCAAAACTCCTAAAGAAAATACAGTGTGGCCAAGCTTAATTCAATAACGTTTTACATAATTGATACACACAGTCAAGAATGCAAAGATGGTTCTCATATACAAGGACGTTCACTATTTTATGATTAATAATAATGAATAATTAAAAAATAATTTATCCTTCAACAATGGGGGGTTGTCTAGAAAATTATGGTAAAGTCACATGTTTTAATACTACATAGGTAATAGAAAGTGTATTTCAGGATAATATTTAATAACATGAGAAATGATATAACTGAAAAATCACAGGTCTAATTATATGCACACTCACACACATATAAATATTATCTAATCTTATAAAAGTATGTATACCTAGAAAAAAGACTGAAAAGATACAGTGAGTAATTTCTCAGTGTGAGGATTTTTATTTTCTCTTCCTGCTTTCTGTTTTTAACAGTATTTCTACAATGAACATGTATTACTTTGGTAATCTAGAAAAACATGCCGTAACATTATTTATTTATTTAGAGTTTTAAAACAGTCATTTACTTGGCTCACAATTGTGAAGTTGGCAATTTGGGCCGGGCTCAGTAGGGTGGTTCTGTTGGTCTCAGCTGGGTTACCTCACACATCTGCAGCCACCTGCAGGCCAGGTGCAGCCTTGCCTATCCTGGCCTGGCTCTCTCACATCCAGTGCCTTGGCTGGGATGGCATGGTTCTGTGCCACGTGACTCTCACCCTCCTGCAGAATGGCTTGGGCTTGTTCACACTGTGGTTGGGCAGAATTCCAGGAGGGAGAGGAAAAGTCTGCAAGGTCACTTGAGGTCTAGGCTCGGAACTGACCAAAGAAAGTCACAAGCCCAGCCCGTATTCAAGGAGTAGAGAAATAAGTCTTCACTTTGTGAAGGGGCATGGATACAGACAGAGAAATAATTGCTCGTTTTTGCAAACAATTTACCATCAACCCTACTCCAGACCACCCCAGTTTCTCACCAGTTGGCTTTCAACAAGTTTTGCCATCTCAGTATAGTGCCTTCCAATCCACTTGCCATCTAGATGCAGTTTCCCACGTGTGCTACCTTCTCTTCATTGCTGGATCTTGTACATGCCTGACATGCCTTCCCCGTCCTCCAGGCTGGATTAGTTGTCCCCATAATACTGGTTCTTTCCCCAACATGACCATAAAGATATTTGTTGGTTTTGCCTTCCCTAATTTATTTTCCCTTTTCTTTTGGTGACAGCCCTCCAGTTTTCCTTTGGAAGAAATTTCACCTCAATCCATATGGTCCAAATGAGTCTGATTAAGATACTACAAATCAAGAGGCCAATATGCCTCACTGTAATTACAGTGATTTGTTTAGGACGGTCATGTCGTCCTATTTGGGCCATGAGAGTCAGATTATTTCTGGAACAACTGGGAAAGAAGTACCATTTTTTTTTTTAACTTTTATTTTGAACTACTTGTCAAACAAGACAGCTGCAAAAATAATACAAAGCCCATAGAGAGAATTCCAATGTACCTCTACACCCCCAGATAACCTGGTTCCACCAATTTCAATATTTTGCCACATTTGCCGTATCATGCACACTCTCTCTCTTTTACTCTCTACTAACTATCCATTTCCTGAACACTTGAGTGTCAGTCATATACATTCTTGAACATTTGATACTTCCACGTACATTTCCTATGAACAAGGATATTTACTGACACAACTACCTTAAGTGCAGTTATCAAGTTCAAGAATTTTGCATTGATGTAAAGCTGAAAGTCTATATTCCATTTTTTCACATCCCAAAAACATCCCTTTGAGACTTTTCTCCTCCCTTGCTATATTCCAACCAGGATCATGTATTACATTTAATTGTCATTGTCATTGCTCTCTCTCTTTTTTAATTGTGGAAACACATATACAATGTAAACTTTCCCATCTCATCCACTTCCAAGCATACCCTTCATGGGATTAATCTTATTCATTATGTTGTGATACCCTCATCACCTACCATTACTAAAACCTTCCCATCTCTCCAAACAGAAACCTTATACCCAATATGCATTAACTCCATTCCCCTTTTTCTCTGCCCCTGGCAACCCATACTTTAATTTTTTTCTTTGTAAGCTAACATATTCTCTGATATTTTTTTGTAGTTACTATGGGGCTTAAATTTAATATCCTAAATTCATATCAATCTCATTTGCTTTGATACTAACTGAACCTCAATAGTATATGCAAACTATTTCTCTATACCCTACCATCTCCTAAACTTTATGTATGTCTTGTCACAAAATTACAGATTACACTTTTATCAAAATCTGTTATATACACACAATGGAGTATTAATCAGCAGTGAAAAGGAATGCAGTTCTGATACATGCGACAACATGGGATGAACCTTGAAGACATAATGTTGAGTGAAATCAACCAGACACAAAAAGACAAATATTGTGTGATCTCCCTGATATGAAACAATTTGAATAAACAAACTCCTAAAGTTAGAATCTAGAATATAGGTTACCAGGAGCTGGACTGGGGTTAAACAATGAGGAGTTAATGCTTAAATTTTATAGAGTTTTTATTTTAGGTTGATTGTAAAAGTTTGGTAATGGATGGTGGCGATGGTAGCACAATATTGTGAAAGTAATTAACACCACTGAGTTACATATTTGAATGTGATTAAAAGGGGAAATTTTTGGTAGTATAAATGTTACTAGAATGAAAATTACAGAAAGAACACATAGGATTGTGCAACACAAACTGTGAACTCTATTGTAAATGATGGGCTATAGTTAATAGTACAATTATAAAAATGTCATTTTATGATTTGTAAAAATGGACCCCACTAATGGAAGGTGTTAATAATAGAGTGGCATATGGGAACACTGCATTTTATGTATTTTATGCATGATTTTTCTGTAAACCTATAACTTCTCTAATAAAAAAAGTGAAAAAAATCCATGTTTATACATTGTAAGTACAAAGCTGCTGATTTATCATTACATTTTATTCATTTGCCTTTTAGACCCTATAGAAAGTAAAATGTGGGGTTACAAACTGAAAATACAATAGAACTGACATTTCTATTTATCCATGTCGTCATCCTCACTGAAGATCTTTATTTTTTCAAGTAGCTTCAAACCATTGTGTATTGCTGTCCTTTCAACCTGCAGAACTCTTTAGCATCCATTGTAGGGCCAGTTTAGTGGTGACCAACCCCCTCAGCTTTTATTATCTGGAAATGCCTTAATTCTTCCCCCATTTTTGAAGGAGTTTTGCTGGATATAGAATTCTTGGTTGGCAATATGTCATCCCACTGCCTTCTTCCCTCCATGGGTTCTGATGAGAAATTATTGAGGCTCCCTTGTCATGACACATTGCTTCTCTCTTGAGGCTTTCAGAATTCTGTCTTTGTCTTTGACATTGGACAGTCTGATTATAATATGCCATGGTCTCTTTGGCTTTACCCTGTTTGGAGTTTGTTGAGTGTCTTGGATGTGTATATGCATATTTTTCATTAAACTTGGGAAGTCTCAGCCTTTATTTATTTGAATATTTTCTCTGACCCTTTCTCTCTTTCTTTCTTATTCTAGGACTTACACAATGTATATATCAGTATGTGTGATGGTATCCCAAAGAGTCTTCAGGCTCTGTTCACTTTTCTTCATTTCTTCTGCTTTTTTTGTCTTATCTTCAAGTTCTCTGCTTTGTTCTTCTGCCAGCTCCAATCTACTACCGAACCCTTCTAGGGAATTTTTAATTTGTTACTATTTTCTGCTCTGCTTGATTTCTTTTCATAATTTCCATCTCTATATTGATATTCTCTTTGTGTTTATCTGTCATTTTCCTGAATTCCTTTAGTTCTTTGTTCATGCTTTCCTTTAGCTCTTTGAGCATGTTTAGGACCATTTAAAAAATTCTTTTTCTAATATGTTCCAGCTCTGGTCCTCTTCGTTGATGGTTTCTAATGCTTTAATCATCTCCTTTGCCTGGGCAATCATTTTCTGTTTCTTTGAATGTTTTATAACCTTTGGTTGAAACCTGGGCATTTTGATATTTTAATGTGTTATCATTGGAATTTAGAGCTGAGGCATCTGTTCCTTAATCTTGCATCCATCTAGTGTTATGACAGAGATTTCCTTGAATGTCAGGAGCTAACAATGACAATGAAGAAGTAGAAGAAGAAGAAGGAAAAAAAAGGAAACACCTTTCCTTGTCACCATAGATTGACCCAGGCAAGTACTTTCCTTCAGGACTTATCCACACAATGAGTTTAGAGAACAGATCCAAGCCAAAGCCTTGGGGCTACCCTGATCCTTTCTGTATGCTTCTTGTCTTGGGTATGCTTGTATTGCCCTAGGAATTCCCCCAGTTACATAATTCTGAATGTCCCCTCTTCCCTAGGAAACAATTTCCTCAAGGTTCTAGGCACTGCACTGGATGTCCTACAGCCAGCAATCCCTTGCTCCAGGCAGCACTTCTGTAGGAGAGCTCAGTGAACTGCCTTCTACATGCAGGGCAAGTTCTTGGACAGTAATTCCCTCAGGCCCCCAGCAGACAGACTGGGCCAGGCATTCATGATCCTAGTATGTGCACGAGGGTTACTCTGCTGCCTCTGGAACCAGGACCAGTGATCCACACTGGGAGTGCAGGCCAGCTCCCCACCAAGCTGGTGAGGGATGGGTGGGGGGCTAGCCAGGGCTCCATGAGATCCTGCTGCTTTTTCTTGATTCAGCAATCACTCTGTTACTACAGTCCTTTAACTGTTTTTAGAAGCTCGAGACAGATGTTTCTGCCACTTCTTGCTAGTTCCAAGCTCCTGTAGGGATGGATCCTTGAAACATCTCATTCTGCCCACTTGAACAGGTCACTAGAGATCCATGATACTGTTTTGGAGAATAGTCTGTTTTGTTTCTTCCAGGGTTGGAGCTCTATATCTAGAGTTTATATTAAAGAATAGCTCAGGGCATCTGCTATTAGAGACAATCAAAGGGAAAATATCAAATGCCCAGTCATGATCTTTAAAATAGGCATTTAAAAGTTGGCTTCAAATTCAGTCTCAGATGGAAAACATAGGTGGTGTCTTCTCTGCAGAGATTTATTAACGCTGGTTTGTACATTATCCAAGCATCTCACACTTCTCTTACAGCACCAGCATGCATGGACAGCACGTGCGATTTCTATATCCATAAATTGTGGGCTGTTCGGAGCCAGTCATCTATCAAGTTATGTTTGCACTGGGATAAAGACCAACCTGTGAAATATTACTTTAAATAAACAGCAGAAAAGCTTTTGGGAAAGAAGTTTTTTGAGGAATAGAACTTGTGCACTCTGCTTTAGCTTATATCCTCCTGATTCCCAATGCCCTTTCTGGGAACTGAATAAAGGAAATCAAACCCTGTTTAGCCCCAGAGGAGGCATTTGGAGCAACCTGACCATGTGCACTCCCATATAAACCCATCTCAGTGGTGTATGTGAGTTTTCTAAAGCCGACGTATAACCACTGTTTTAACTTGAACATTCAAACTATAATAGCTACCCAGCAGGTGCCAATGATGATCAGCAGTATTTATCTCTCCTCGTTTGCTGCAGTGACACACTCACTGTTATCCGCCCAGATACAGCATTTATAGTCAGATGCCTCCTGCACACTATTTTTAACCATGGGAAGAGGAGCCATATCTAATGCGCTGTATGCTAGCACCATAATTAAAATGTCCTACATAATGAGGAAATCTAATAAATAAAGCACAGCAAATATTACATTTCAGAACAAACAAATGTTAGGATTTAGTTTGCCTTAAATCCAGCTGCTAATATCTATCCTGAAAATTTGTCCCAGCGGTTGATAAATCAGTAACTGTCATTGCTATCAGAGAAAACAAGATTATGGGGAGCCTTCTTTTCCAACATGGGACTTGGACAACTGATGGTGAGAAATACAGGACACAATTGACTTGACAAGAAACTGGTAACTTGGGACAACCTGGAAAGATAAAAGGTTGGACCTATCCTGATTCTATTGTAGAGTCTGGTCATGGTTTAAAAATAATGTTACATCAACAACAAAACAAGCATATATTGATGCTTACCATGATGGATATTCTGCTTAGCTCTTCAGGAGCATTGCTAATTATATAGTGTTTTTCTGTCACTGTAAATTGGAGGAAACTTTCGTGGCTATTTTCTCTAGATTGAAATTTGCTCCTGGGAAACCCAGAGATGTGTTTGATTTCATCTTGTGTCTCCTGCATGGTATTTGAAATAGACAAGAAGAAAAATATATCTTTTTAGTCCCATGAGGCTTTTCACCTTAGAGTGGAGAGAATATGTTGAAAACCTTTCCTGTCAAGAGAGAGAATGGGAAATACAGCATTTGAGGTAGAAAGTAAAAAAAGACAAATGATAACATGCAGTGATGCTGTGCACCACATTTTGATTAGAAGTATTCCCAAATCTGTTGCCCCTCTGAGCATGAGAGTATTACCAATACCTCTGGCTAGTAGTAATGGAAAATTTATAAACTGTGTTGCCCTGATCCCAAGGGAGTCTAAGTGCCAGGAAGCTCTTGCAGATCAGCAATTGGAGAACATAGCAGGCTAGCTCAGAATTTCCATTTTGGAGCTGTTAGTGACTAGAGCTGTTCATAAAAGCCAAGGGCTTGAATGCCATCTATAATAACACTGGCTTTTAAAAAATCTCAAACACTGGAAATAAAAAATACTGTATACTTTGAAAATAAAATAAAAAAAAGAATAAGGGATATACAGTCTCCATTGGTATGATTTCCACAATACCATATTCAGCATTCAGTGAATGAATATATAAATCAATAAACAACATCTGAAGAAATGGAGGAAAGACTCAATGAACCCTGAGGCTACAGAATTCCAAGTACCACTATGCACATCCTCTAAGTTTTATATGTAGCATGTTTATTACAGCTCATAATGATTTTATTATGGTTTCATTATTATTTTTATCTTCAATTACACACATAATTTAGGAGTACACTTTTAACTTTGAAATGAATCTTTTAAAAAGTTTTTTAAAAATTTATTTTTGTTAATTGCATTTAGTTATAGAATATGGAGTATAAATGTATAGATTCTTTGAAATATGTTGACTTGTTTTTTACTCTATTTTGAGGTAAAATTTTACACATGTCCCCTTCCACACATGTTCTAAAACAAATTTCATACATGTGTTTCTGATTTTTAACTCCTAGGCTCTCTATATGTGTCTATATAAGCTCTTAATTGTGTTGTCAAATCTTCTATATCTTTATTAATTTTCTGTGCTTAATATATCATTTTCAGAGAGAGAAATGTTAAAATCTACCACTATATTTGTGGATTTGCCAATTTCTCCTTGTAATTCTATCAAATTTGCTTTGTATATTTGATCCTATTAGTTCATACAAGATTAAAATTGCTATTTTTTTCTGATGAATTTAACATATTTATCATTATGTAGTGGTCCTCTAATATTTAAAAGGCTCAATGTCTATTTTATCTGTACTAATACAGCTATATGTGCTTAATATTTGCATACCTTTTAAATCCTTTTTATGCCCTTTTAATAGGTTTATTTTCAATTTTTCCATTCCTTATATTTTAGACATCATATCTTTATATATAAATCTTCTCTATACCTAAAATAAGATATCCTTGTATTTTTAATATCCAGTTATCAGACAATCTCTGACTTTAATTGGCAACCTTAGCCTGTTTATATTTACTGTGATTATAGATATATTTGAATTTATTTTACCATCGTGCTATTTATTTAACTTTTTGGAGTACGTTTTTACCTCTTTTGTGCTTTTTTTTGGATTGATTGAGGATTTTATTATAAAACATTTTTCCCATTACCCTTTGGAAATTATAAATTCTATTTTCATTTTTCTAGTGTTAGCCTTAACAATTTGTGTTCAACAAAGCCTTAAGTTAATTCATATTTCTACCCTTTTCCTAAACCTTTAGCACATTTAAATCCGATCACTGTCTACCATCTTCTATGTAATTGCTGACTGTTTTTTTCAATCCCTAAATTATACATTGTTACTGTAGCTCTATACAGTAAATATTCATTTAGACTTATTTGCATGTTTGCCTATTCTTGGCTTATATTTCTTTTTGCTTCTTAGTTCTTCCCTCTGAGATAATTTTGTTTTTTACAGAAGTATATCTTTTTAAATTCCATTTGTGATAGTTTATTGGTGACAAATACTCTCAGCTTTTATTCATCTGATGGAATTGGATATATCTTGGAATAGAGCTGGCAGGATCTGCTGATGGACTGCAATAGGTGATAATGATGGAGAGAGGGGAGTCGAGAGGAATACCTGGTTTCTAGCAGAGTACTCGCCCATAACAGGCATATAACAGCCACGGAAAGATGGAGTGGTGGGAAGAAATGAAGGGTAGTGTTGCTAACTATTGCTCGTCCACAATAAATGCTCCCCGATGCATATGTAGGCCCAAGGATTAAATCCTGAATTCCCAAGACCTTTATAAAAAATTCCATGTGTTCATTCATTCACCAATACATTTTTTGAACTTACTGAATCCATTCATTCATTTGTTCATTATTTAATTAGCTAGTTAAACATTTGTGAGCATCAGCTGTGTGTTTGGCATGGTGCTAAGTGATGAGGATAGGAAAATGAGCAAATCCTTACATAGACTGTGCCCTTGTGGAGCATACAGTCTTGTGGGAGAGACAAATATTAATCAAGTGATAGATCACACAAATAAATGTAAATTGATAAGCATGATAAGTGCTGTGAAGAAAGGCATCTAGTGCTCCAGGAACCTAATGGGTGGTTTGACCGTGTCAGGTGGGTCCGAGTAGGCTTCTCAGGGGAAGGGAAGCTTGAAGCAAGAGCAGAAGGATGAGGAGGCGTGAACTAAGCAAAGAGGGGGTGGAAGAGAAATTCAGACTGAGCAAGTGACAGGTGCAAAGGCCCTGTGGCAGGGGCAGGGGCAGAGGGGGCAAGGAACAGTTAGCATGGCTGGAGAAGAGAGAAGAAAGAGGGATGAAGACAGGGTCTGACAGGAAGGGCAGGCTCAGCCGCTGGCAGCCCATGGAGAGAGGACTCCTTATCCCGGGAACAGTAGGTGCGGCCGGCAGGTTTTAGGCTGAGGGAGTGCCCAGATCAGAGTCGTGTTTGGAAAGAATCCATACAAGTCTCTTAGCTTTTCTTCCCGCACTTGGCTGACTCAGGGGACTGCAGCGTGGCTCTGTTTTTAACAGCCTGCAACGCTCGGCCTTTATGGGAGGGACATCCAGGCGCTGTCCACTCAAGAGGCCCTTCCGGAGGCGCTCATAAAACTTTCAACAGCAGTGAAAATGGGTGGTAGGAGGCTTTCCAAGATAGGCATTGTGACTGATTGCTGGTTTCCTCCTCCATGATCTAAGCCAAACTCTCAGAAATAAGTTCTAAGTGCCTGCAGGGTGGGGGCCCATGGCATTGGGGAGGAATGGGGTAGCTGTGAATAAAGATGGTGCAATTTTCTGTGGAGAATCAAGCTTACTAGAAGATTTTGAGGGAAAAATGTTATTTTTATATTAAAACAAATATTGACATTTTGGATCAGAATGCCAAATTTATACTTTTTTAAGAAAAAAAAAAGGTTCATGATTTTTCCCTGCTATTCAGGGTTGTTAAGTGAAGAAGGTGAGAAACATTGAATTAGATACATCCTAAAATACCCTCCAGCACCTCAGTAGTATGGTTCTTTGATTCCATGATGAAGAGCACGGAGAAGGAGAATTTTGCACTAGGTGGACTATAAAAGAATTTAGGTGGCCCTTTGAGGTTTGGGCACCCATGTGGGTGGTGAGGAAACGGAGCCCACGGATGTTCAGCTGTGCCCCATGATCTCTCACACTCTGGCTTTGAAACCTCCTGTTCCTCTCCCAGGAAAGCTCTTGTCCTTCCTGCCTGCTGGGCTTACTCCTCCTTACTCTTTAGACCTGTCTTGGTATCAACTCCTGTGGGATGCTTTGCTGTCTTCTTCTTCCTTCCTGCCTCAATCCTCCAGTTGTCTTCAGCACTGCCCCCTCACTTGGTGCTCTTAGAATCCAAATATCATATGACTGATTTCTTGCCTCCCCGTGTTAACCTGCTGCTTCACATTGTCTAGCAAATGAAGTCCCAGTGTATTAACACGGTGAACAGCTGTTCATGACATACATACTTGCCCACCTCTCTTGCTTTGTATCTCATAACTCTCTGATATTTGCTCTAGATTTGGGGCATGCTTAACTACATGTTAGTCCTCAGAAGTGCCCTGGTGTCTTCTATCTGTGTCCATGCCTGTTTCCTGGAAGGCTCTATTATCCTTGTCCACATGAAGAATTCCTCCTCATCCTCCAAGACTCAGCTCAATTGCCACCTGTTGCAGGAGCCTTTCCTGGCCTCCCATGGCTTCCCCACGTGGACTCTGCCGGTCCTCAGAAATACCTCTACACAGCAGCACCTGCCATGTTTCTGAGGTGTTTGTGTGCCTTACAGGTGGACAGTGGCTCATGGAAGTCCATGAGTGTATGTCCCAAATGTAGCACCGTGTAAACTCATATCAGTAAGTGCCAGTTATGTGAATCTCTGCCCAGATGAGTGAAAGGGGAGGGAGTTAATGATCACACTTAGTTCCAGTAAACACCCCTTTCCCTCCACAGAAAATACATCAGTCCAACTGTAGAACTTAAGTTCTGGGTTTCCAAGGTTGTAAATAAAACTCCAGACATACCCGCATTAATTAATTTCATTGTTCACTCATTTATTAGCTCAGTTTATTGAGCACCTAATACTCATTCATTAATTTATTCAAAACCATCTGTACTACCCCTTGGTGCTGGGAATTCAGCCGAAACAAAACAAAAAAAGTCCCTGCCTTTGAGAACCTTATATTCTAGTGGAAGAAAGCAGACAATAAAGGAAATATTTAGCATGTCAAATTTTGATATATGTTTTACAGAAGAAAAAAGCAGCCAGGCCAGAGGACAGATCCTGTAGGACATAAGGAATTCCGGCTATACTCAGAGTAAGCAGAGGAACACCTGATTTCATTTACATTTTAAAAGGCTCACTCTGGCTGCTGGGTTGAGCACAGCTTGTAACAGGCAAGGGTAGAAGCAGGAGACCAGTCAGGTGCCTCTAAATGCACCAGGTAACTGTGGAGGTAGTGAAAAAAAGTGAGATTCTTAATATATTTGGGTGGACAGCCATCAGGCTTTGCTAATGGATAGGAGGTAGGGTGTGCAGGAGAAAGGAGTCAAAGATGACTCCAAGGATTTGGGCCTAAACGACAGGAAGGTTGGAGTTACCATCCACTGAGAGGCAGAAGCAGATCACTGGGGAAGACCAGTTCAGCTTGGCCTGTTCAAGTTCAGGTGCCCATTAGGCAAGTAAATGGTGATGTCAAGTGGGCAGTTGGAGATACAGGTACAGAGTCAGGGTGGGGTGAGGGGGTGGGGTGGGGGTGGGGTCATTCACATACAGGCATAATATGAAGGTTTGAGATTGCAGGAGCCATTTAGGGAGTTGAAGTTTTCACAGAAAAGAAGAGGCCAAGCAAGTCCTAAGCCTTGGGGCACTCAAAAAAGCAGCACCTTGGGGAAATAGGAAGAAACCAGCAAAGGAGTCAGAGAAGGAACAGCCAATGAGTCACAGGAGAACTGAGAGACGTGATAACCAGGAGCCAGAAGGCAAGGAAGGAATGCTGAGATGAATGAGGGGGCTCTGACATGTATCTGTATTGTAAATAAAAGGCAAAATCATGGTGACTTGGAAGTTGATGACAACTTTCTAGAAAGCTGTTTGTTTCAGGCATACTTAACATGGTGCAATTAGCAAAGAAACATCTGAAATTTAAAAAAAAATTTATTTTCACTCCTACAGAAGAGAGGAAAATAAAATTTAGTTTTCAATGTTGGCAAGTCAAAAGAGGGTATCTTTACTCAAATATGGTCTCCACAATCAATTCTGCACAGAAAAAAGAAAGCTCACTTCAAAAGAACCATTCCAGGAATGTTGAATCGTCCAGAAAAGCATCGGTTATATATGCAGAGGAGATCAGAGGAGCTCTAACAAAAGCCCCAGAGACGGTAAATGACAACCTTGGAGAAGATCTAAAAAGTGGTTAAACACTGTCCAAATTTAGTATAGAAAGTGTTTGAGATTTTGCTTTGGACTCGCTCTTTGCAGTCTACCTATTCTCTCTGCTGCTTCCTCTTGTTCTGAGTGGGCGGGACTTCCTGATGGAAGGTGGCTGGCTCCGGGCTGGAGACCAAAGCCTTGATCCAAGACCCATCTGAGAGACACTTCCTGTCACTTCTGTTAATCTCCTGAAAACCTGAACAGAATATCAATGCTGGAAGGGAATTTAGAAATCATCTAGACTAGCACTGTCCAACACAAATCACATCGTGTATCATGCCGAAAGGAATCACGAATCACAAATGCGAACCACGTATGTAATTTAAGTTTTCTAGTTGCCACATTTACAAAAGTAAAAGAAACAGGTAAAATTGATTTTAATCTATTTTATTTAACCCCATATTTCCCAATGTTATCATTTGATGTCAATATAAACATTTATCGGGACATTTTATATTCTCTATTTCATATCATGTCTTCCAAATTCATTGTGTGTTTCACGCTTGCAGCACACATCTCAGTTCAGAATAGCCACATTTCAAGTGCTCAATGTCACATGTAGCTGGTGGCTCCTGTATTGGACAGCACAGCTCCAGACTGTGCCCCTCAGTTTACAGATGCAGGATCCAAGTCCTAGAGAGGATTAAGTGAATTGGCTGAGACTACTTAGCTATTCAGTACTGGAACCAGGTCTCTTGGCTCCCAGATCTGCTGTTCAAAAGCAATCTCCATTTAGCTGTTCCTTGGCACCTTAATTTTCATACCTAGTCTTAGGTACGACAGTCCTCGTCTCAATTTTTCAATCTCTTTCCTTATGAACTGTTAACTGATTCTGTATGCATCAGAATCACCAAGGGGGCATGTTAATAAAGCAGGTTCCCTGACCCGACTTCCCAGAAATTCTGATTCAGTAGGCTCACAGTGGGATCCCAGAATCCACCTTTTCAGCAAGTGCTTAGTGATTATAATGCCATTGTCCATGGACCACACTTTGAGAATCATCTTTCTAGCTGCTTAGATGTTATGGAATCCTGTAGTCTTTATAGAGAGACCTTAAAATGACTGCCAAGTGGCATTCTGAAAGTTTTATTTAAAAAGCTGCCTTATTTTTCCTTTCCATATTCCTTGGGAGTGTTGACTCCTTCCTGCCCTGGCTGCTCTTCCAAAATGGAAAATTCTCTCTATTGTGTCTTCTAGAGTCTAAGAACCTGAAGGAAGGATGAGAATCTTTGGTTTTCCCATTTATCCCCAGGGCTACCTAGCACAGGGTGCTAGGAGTTAACATGTGTTGAATGGATGAGGAATGAATGAATGAATAAATGCTGTGGAAGCTCTCTTACTAAAGGACCAAAGCCACAGAGGCACAGTTCTTAGTCTTCATTTACCCCTTTTCCTTTTTGCACTAGTTGGCTTGTTTTGAATCTTGGTGACTTAATATCCTGAGGCTAGAAGAAAGGGTAGAAATGACAGGATCTTTAGGAGACTGTTTTTAACAACAAACATATAGTAGGTTTGTAAAAGCTGGAAGTTGCTTTCTTGGGCAATGCCTCAAAGAGGATGGGCCTGTCTCCTCCTCCTGGAGCACTCAGAATGAGTCTTAGTTTAAATTCTGAAATGACCCTGGCATCTGGAGATATAAAATAATTTACCTTTATGATTTGACCTTGGAGAGATTGGTTATCCTCTAAGTGTAACAGAGAGTAAAACTTGGAACAACTCAGACCAGCTAGTGGAATTTAATCTTTTTGGGAGTGCTTAAAACTATATCATTTAAAAATTAATAAAATATCCAATTATTGTGACTGATTTATGTTACTTCCATACTACTATTTACACCATCCACCACCACCACCATCACCACCACAATCTCGACCTCCACCAATGCCACCACCTCCACTACTACCATCACCATCATCATCGTCATCATCACTCCCTATTAAGAGTGTCTTTTCTTGACCCATGTCAACCTTCAGGGAGAGCCTCTAGATCTGTGTAGCTAAGTGTTATGGTCTGGAGTCAGAAGAGGCAGATATACCTACAAAAGCTGAATATAATACACTGTACACATATAAGACCTTATTTTATTTTTGTTAATAAAAGTAAATGATGGTTAATGGTTGTTTTACACCTACTCTTCAAAATCTATAAAATCAGTTGGATTTCTTTATGGTTAACAGCATAGACTGCCCTATTGAATACTTTACTGGTATATATAATAATATAAAAACACTATTGAATTATGAACTCCTTTCATTTTCATCTATATAGGATCTTCCATATTTCAGCTTCCCTCACAACACTGCTACTTCTTTGGTTGGGTTCTACCTTGGAGGAAATTTGCTTCTGGCCATGGTACTTGAGAGGATGTAAGAACCACAGGGAGGAAACTGAGCTAAGCAATTGACCTAGAGTCGGAAGAGGACTGAGGACACTTCTTCCTCAGCTCCAGGCAGGGCTCAGGACATTGTTGTGCAGTCAAGATAAGAGGCTGTGACTGGCATGGCCTTCGATAGGGACATTGAGCTTCCTCATGGGGATTCCAGCTGGATGTTCTCCTATGAAGATCAGGATGGAGGAAGGTGGGTTGCCATGGGAGCCCCGGTCACAAGAGTGTCCCAGAGATGCCCATGGTGATGAGATCTAAGCCACACCACCCAGCTTCTTGAATCTGAAATCCTTTGGCATGGGAGAAACCATCTACAGTGTGTGCTGTGCCCATTGAGCTCCCAGATAGTGGTACAGGATGGTGAGAAAACCCTCTTTCAGAAATGCTCTTGGGTGCACCCTCAGGACAAGTTGGAGTGACCAGCTTTCCCTAGCACAAGCACAGAAACACCCTGGACACATTCAAGGGCTGACAGCCAGTGGGAACTCCAGTTTGATCTGGTCAGGGGTACGTGTAAAATGGGCCCATTAGATTGCTCTAATGCAGAAAGAAAGAAAGAAAACTGTCTCAGGGAGACCAGAATGGGAGCCAGGAGGGAGGCAGCAGCCCAGGCTCATTTCTCTCTTGGCTGAGGGAGCTGGATTCTAGACCACAGTCATCTGTGGCCTCGGGGAGCATATTTGCTGCCTTCACAGAGAGACTCTGGCTATGGGCATGGGATGGCAAGGAGAGATGCTGCCAGGCTGAGTAATTTTTACTGACAACCTCACCTGCTGGGTCCCAAGGTCACTGGGTCCAAGTTGGCAGATGAATAGCATCTTTCTGTGTTTTGACCTTTGCTGAAGGTTATATTTGAGAGAAGACCCTCTGGATAAATGAAGGAGCAAGCATTCTAGAGAGTACAACTGTAGCTGCCTGGCTGCAGCCCTGGTGTTCAGAGGAGGGGGGCCAGGCATGCCCTGCCCTTGACCTTGGCCAGACTGCTCCAGAATCCTTGACCTGGGGATCCTGAGGGCTCCAGGCCTGCACAGGCCCATGCACACTCTGTGCACCCAAGCCCCATCCCCTGTGGGATGCCGAGGCCCCTTTGTGAAAGGCCAGGTGTCTGGTGAGACACTGAATTGGCAATGTGGGAGCTCATCAGACCCAGCAGAAAACAAACTTCTCTGTGAACTTGTGTGGTGGGGACACGGCTGACAAGTTCAAAAGGAGCCACATTTCTTCCTTCTGTACTCTCTCATCCTCATCTGATTTATAAGATCAGACCATGCTTGGTCTCTTCAGCAGTGAGCATTCTGGGAAAAAAGGAAAACGTGAGGGTAAAATGCTGCTCTCTTCATATCTGTACCCAGCTGTCCCCTCAGGCCAAGATGCACCTGCTACCTGCTCAAAGGACCTTCTTACAGTCCCAGGAGCATTTGGGGCGAGAGAGTGTGCAGCATAGTTCTGCCTCCAGCAAGGGTGAGAGCTTCTTCTACAGGTACCACTTCTAGTGTGTGCCCTCCCCTCTCCAGGTATCTTTAATTTTCCCTTCATAAAAGACTAGAATACCATCTTTCTGAAATAACTTGAATATAATCTTACACAGAAATAGAGAAATGTGCCTGGTATTTCTGTCTTCAATGGTTTGGTCTTCTTTCTGTAACCACTCATGCAGTGAAAGATCTTTGCTCCTTTCAAACTTGTCAGGATGTTTTTTTCAGTGTCCATCCCATTATCATTAGGGAATATGATGTGAGGTTGCATTAAAGTGTAAGGCATCCAAATATATGAGATGATTTTATGACAGACTCTTGGTTATCCACAGAGTTAACATTTCTACTTTCAGCGTTTTATTCCCCCCCAACCCAAAGTCCATTACACGTATAGTTTGCCATTTTGCTGAGTTACAGTTTCACATATGCTTTGTTGTTGTCCACTTATCACTGGGTTTCAGAGGAGAGATTATGAATTTGGGGATTCCTAAAGTCTCAAGACATACAAATTTAATGTATTATCTCCCAGTTTCTGCAGAAAGTATGGAAGGGTAAAGCAAACAACAGAACAAACATATTCCTCCATCCCCAATCCAAATCAAAGGACCCTGAAATCTCAAGCATAAAACACTGAAAGTGTTTGGGGCATCTCCCATGGGTTTTGGTGTGAATGTCCTAATGAGACTGTTCTCATTTTTCTGGTAATGATTTTGGATGTGGTCCCAGACCCAAATTCTAATAAATACACATTTTAGCAAATTGCCCTAAAGGGAAGATCTCGGGGATTGATTTACAAATCTGTGCAAAGCAATGGGCCTGTTCAACAAGAGGCAGAGAGAGCATTGAGGTGAACCAATGTAATTATCTCAGCCATTTGCTCCAGAAGGCACTTCTTTCTCCTTCTCCCACAGTTCTGTTTATGACATACAAACAAGAACTTGGAGTTTTAATATTAATATTGATATTATTTGGATGCTTTTTGTTCATAGCCTCTTATTAGCCCCAAGAAAGAAAAGTTGAGACCCAGCCTTCTTCTATCTCCTTAGTAATGGAAACCGTATGTGATTCTAGAAACTAAATTAACCTTGCCTAAACAACAGAGGTTTCCTTTTTGGGTTTTGCCTTTTAGCAAGTTCATACTTAACCCTAGGATAACTTCATTCATTCATTCAAAATTAATTTATTGAATGGGCTTGGCACCATGGGAATAAAAAGATACAAAGATACAAACCATTATTAAAGTCCTGTAGGGTGCCATTGAAAATATCATGTGTCCAAGGAGCGATAATGGAGAATTAAAATATTTGGACCATTTAATGAAAAGCCATTCAAATGGGACCTTTGACAGTATGTAGAAAAAGTGGTTGTCCAGTTGAACTTTATTCTTTTCTGTTGGCTGCTTGGTCTAACCCACCAGGGTTTGAGGTGGGGTGAAGCAAGATGGAATTGTGCTCCAGTTTCTCTGCATTGCACTCATTTTAACTTAAGGTATTTGTGTGTGTTTGTTTGTTATTGTTTTTGGAGCCTGGTATGAACCATTGGTGGATTACATTTCACCTACTCTCTTTCTACTTAGTTGTTCCTCACATCCTTCAACATCTTTTTTCATTGAGAGGGAGAGGGAAGTGGGGAGAGAGAGATTTGAATGTAGTTACAGCTCGAGATGAAAACGCCAGCGCTGGAACCAGGACTGAGCTCTGTAGCCGCCTACGGTTGGAACCGCTGGACCAGGCGTCCTGCGGGCTGGAGAGAGCCAGGTTTGGGCAGAGGTGGGCGGGCTGGATTGTTTCTGAAGGGCGCGGAGGCAGACATGCAAGAGCGGGATGAGAGCGGAGAAGGATAATGATGAAGCGAGGGAATGGTGGGCCTCTGTTCTCTCTCTCCTGCTACACCGCCTGGCGCACCCTACTGCCTCCACCTGGGCCACTTCCCTTTCTGTTGTGCTAGAACCCACTGCGACTGCCTCTTCTTCCAAGACACCTTTTCTGACCCTCGCATGCCCTCTTTCATGCGCCACAGCAGCTGGGCTGGCCTCATCGCGGCCCCGGCCACGCCTTTTCCGCGGTGGGAACCACCCGGAAGCCTACATGCTTCCCAAGGGGAGGCCCTCGGTATTCCGAGTACAAGGCGCACGCGGTATGCGCTCATGAATAGCCGATAAGAGAATGTCAAATAAATGTCAGGCGCTGATGTATGTTGCCGGAAAAGGAAATGCATCAGCCCTTTCTCAGAGAAAATAAATTCCCATCATAAGACTTCTGCCCTGTAATCCTTCATATGTCGCTGGGAAAGGCCAGCCAGCTGCTTCCCATCCATCCCTATTTCTTCGCTGACCCGGAGGGGCCGCGTACCACACTAGGCCACCTGCACACGGGCTTTTTAAAGGCACTTAGTTGGATTGCTCCTTCCCAGTTTGCCATCTTGAACCTTCATATCATTAACAGAACATTCTTTAGACAGCCATCAAACTCTCGGGCATCAGGCAGCTCTGCTCCAGCACGTGACTTCCTGTAACCGGCTCCCTCCGACTTCTCACTAGTACATTAGTTCATACTTCCCCTCTCAGGTGACCTCAACCCCAGGGCCGGGAAACTGTGACTCAATCTCAGGAAAAAACACTGCTGGTGTCACCAACAGAAACGAAGGAAACTCCTGCGCTTGGTGCTGCAGATATTAATAAATCCATTAGATTGGATCGTTTGCACCACCAGCTCTCTCTTTTCTTTGGGGAATTTGAATGTTCAAGTGCTTTAAAGTGAAGATAAAACGACCCACGATTCATGTCCCTGTCTTTCTGAAGAGTTTCCTTGTATAAGCTCCAGCAACCTCTGCAGTTGTTGAAGGTTAAAACTATTCTTGCCCAAAAAGAAGAAAACCATTTCACTTTTCTATTCATTGCTTTTCCCCTTCAACACCTGAAAAGAGAGGTGAATTTTTTTTCTCCTCTTCATTCTTAACAAGAGAATCCTTTTCTACTCTCACTTGTCTGGCAATTTGAGCATTAAAAAAAGTATACTGTAGTATAATTCTTCAGCTAATCCTTGGAGAAGACTTTGGTTCCTCTCTCTCTCTCTCTCTCTCCCTCTCTCTTGGTATTGGCTATGAGGCTAGCAAATTTTGGATCTGAGCAGCCCAGATCCTAGACTAGCAGCACACTGGGAGCTCATTATACAAAGCTCATTGACAAGAGAAAATGCCTTGAACAGCCTGAGTCCTTAGCACAGAGAGGGTTGCTTTTTTCAAAAAAAAACTTTGGTTCTGTTTTCTTCACTGACCTCCTGCAGCTCTGAAATGGCATGCTCTAGTCATGGTCTGTTCCCCTTGGAGCTGGGGTAAAAATTATTCAAATCCTTGAGTATTTCAGGAGAGCTGAGAGACACTCGAGTTCTGGTATCCAGGAATCAGTTAAGGTCTGGGAAGGGAAAGCATACTTGGGGGCACTGAAGGATTTGGGGTGCTGGAATATTTTATCTGCGACTTCCCAGTAAGACCAAGGGCAGATGAGCATGCTCTCTAAACCACTGCTTCTACTCTGCCGGGGAGAATGCCTTAGGAGGCCCGGGCAAGTTGAAGAGAAATTCCAGCTCCTGGAACCAGCCATCAGAAAAGGTCTTGAGGTTTCAATTAAGCAATTTTCTTTAAAGATTTTTTGATTCATATTCATTCCCTGAAGAAGTTCACTCACTTTCCAAGGCAGTTTCCCTCCAAAGGGTGGTTTGCTTTCTGAAGGGGAATTTTAATACTGATACCTGTCATTTATCGCCCATGTCTTTTCTGAGGAGACGGGCTGTACAAAAGCCATTAGGAAGCACTTCATATAATAGTTCATTCACCCTTAAAACACCTCCCGAGAGGTGGGGAGGGGCCAAGGAGGAAATTGCTCCTCCACTGCTTTGCCCATTTTAGAAGCAGAGAAATTGAAACTTAGACTACACAGAAATGACTCTGTGTCCAGCTTTGAGTTGCGTCCTCCAACTGCTCGTCTGTCTTCTCCGAAAGAGGACCTTCTGCTCCCAAGAACCTAACCTGTGACTTTCCTTCCTTTAAATAATTCACAGAGACCCCCTTTCTATCACAAGGAACTCTCACATCAGTTTGTTTTTTAATTGAAAATGCAAGAACTTGGTAAAAATTTTTTTTTTTTAAAAGTGAATACTATGAACAAATCTACTGTAAAAAATATTCCTGGAACCCTGGACCCCTCTTTTTCTTGAAGCTACCACAATTTCTTTAGCATCCCTCCAAAAATATTCTATTTATAAACACATATATGTGTGTATGTATATATGTGTGTGTGTGTGTATATATATATATACACACACACACACAGTTTACATTTCAAAGATTGTCATTCCAGCAGAGGAAAAGGAAAAGCCTACAGAATTATACTGAATACATTCTAAAATTTTAATGCTGGTTTGACATGGGCCATGATAGCATAGCATTACTATCTGTTCTCATTAGGCAAAAGGGTATTATTTCTAGTTTTGTATATTCTGTGCATATATTTGTATATCCCTTCATTTCTATACACATATGAGGATATTATACACCTTGCTTCCCTTTTAAAAACTTTATGATGGTTCTTGGAGATTGTTATTTTCTAATACAAAAAAAAAAAAAAACATATCTCACCATTTTTTTTAAACTGTTACATGGCATTCTTTAACTAGTTCCTAATTGTTGGACAATTTAGGTTGTTCCAATCTTTTGCTAATATAGTACTACAATGAGTATCCTTCCTTCAGTGTTACTGTCAACACTTATAAGTGTAATGATGGAATACATTTTTAGAATTTATCTGTTTCTAGAATAAATTTCCAGAATTGCTTGGTCAAAGGGTAAGTGCATTGTAACATTAACCTTCAGCAATTATTTGAGAATGTTTGTTTCTCAGTGTCCTTACTGACACAGTATATTATCAAGCTTTTTGATTTTTGTCAACCTGATAGGTTAAAAATTGCATCTCATTATTGTTTTGATTTACATCTATTTAATTATGAATGAAGTTGAGTATCTTCCCTGTGTTGGAAAGCCATTTGTATTTCTTTCTCTGTCAGCTACCTTTGCATGATTCTTGCCTGTTTTTCTCTTGGGCTGTTGGTCTTTTTCTTATTGACTCATAAGAGCTCTTTATATAATGAGAAACTGGACCAATGATTCATACTCTCTAAAGCCCCATATATATATTTTTTTGCTTGTAACAGTTATTGCTCTTATATATTGCCTACCTCATTTTTTTCCCACCATGCTCACCTATTACTTCCTTGAGTAGTTTACTTCATCTTGTTCAGATGGAAAGGAAATAAGGATGAGGGTCAGTCATGCAGATCTAATGCAAGGAAATACTTTTTTTTTTTTTTTTTTTTTTTACCTAGCATCTATATCAATATCAAAGAAGATGCTTCCTCTTTGTTGGTGATAAACACTTGGTAGCCTTGTATCTTGCTCAGTAGCTATAAATTAATGTCCAAATTCAATAAACTTCTTAGACTTATATTTATAACCCCTTATTTAAATTTTTTTCTTGTAATTCCCTCTTCTTTCCATTTTATTCTCAAACAGTGATCATCACTTTTCTGGTGCAAGTAATTAACTCTAGACTCTCACCTCTTTCTAAAGTACCTGGCAACAGGATGGTCCATGTGGTGAGATTTGATGGGAGAAGGGGAAGTCTCAGTCCTGCTTGCCAACCAGCCCTAGCCTCCCCCTCCTGGGTCCTTAGGCCACACTGTTCTCTGGCTGATTTGAGAAGATGGGTCTCCCAGTGAGGTGTGGCTCCTTTCTCCATAGTCTCCTGTTGAGAACCCATATTTCCAAATCATGAAAAAAACAATTCAACTTTAGCTAATGTGGTAATGATTTGTGGGGAACAGCAGAAATTCCTCTGCAATTATGTGTGAATTGATGTGTGATTTCCTAATGAGCTTAAGTGAAGAAATCATCATTTTGTGATAAATGCTTTATATCTTAAAATGCCGGCAACACATATCTAATAAATTCAATCAAACCACTCTCATTTATATAACATTTGCAATTATTATTTAACATACTGGCTTTCTTTACTGCTTTACTGCTTTGGGTAATTGCAGAGTATGAAAGTCCCCTTTTCCTAAACAAGGCCACAGAAACTCATTATGTTGGAGTTTTTCTTAATGTGATCATAAATGAGTTCATTTTGAAATGCATTTGCATGCTATGTAGACTAAGACCCTTTATCAAAAAATGTTATAGTCATTGAATGAGTTTGCTAAATCAAGGACATATGTACCTAGAATGAGCTAGGCCACTTCCTGCTCACGCACCGAGCAACGTCCAGAAAAAAAAGTTGGGAAAATAAATGTCAATGATCAAAATATGATTCCTCTTCATAGAAGAAATAATGTGGCCTTTCTGGAGCAAAGTGACATGATCAATGACCATAGGGCAGGGTTGATAGAGTCCAGCACTGACGACAACATGACATGTTGATTAAAGAGTCAGTTCTGGATCCAAATTCTGGATTCCCACTTAATAGCTGTGTGACCTTAGACAAACTACCCAGCCTCTCTAAGCCTCAGTTTACTCATCTATAAAGTACAGATGGTTCCTACTGTTGTAGGGAGGACTAAACGTGAAAATTCTGGCCACGCTGCCTGGCACATAATGAATGTTCATCAAACTGTGGCTAATCACATAATTTTCATTAGCTTTAAAAGTTGATAAATATCTGCAGAAGCAAAAACCCTGCCTCTGGCAATCTCCCAAACATTTCCCTAGTGTCCAAGATGGTAAGTTTTTCCATGTACATCTCCCATGGAGCTGAGTGGGTGCAGGAGTTGAGAAAGTTTTGCTCATGGGACCCAAAGGTCATCTCTGGATGGCTTGTTTTGAGGTGGTTGTCAAACTTGAAGTGAATCCTCTTTTGCTTGAAATGTGTTCGAATTTGGAGTGTGGTAAATAGAGACACAAAGAAGTTTTGAGACTTGTATCAAAATTAGCCCAGTAGACCCAGGGCTGCCAGAATGTATTAGAAATCTGTACTAACCCTCCCACTGGCCCCTTCTAAGAAACTCTGTCTCATCTGTAGGCCATGCTCCAGGGGTAATTACAGGTACCCATGTTTTGTGCTGTATGAGTCAGCCCACCTCTTACCTAGGCCACAGCTGATTGGACAAGCATAGTCCTCTGACCCTACAGGCTGCCCAAAGGGCAGGGGAAGTGAGGCTGGGCCAGTCATATGTAACTTCTCAGTCACTGAATCTACAAACATGCAGTGCAAGGAGAGATAGAGCTGGGCCAGAAGAGGCCCTGATGGGCCTTGTGCTAATGTTAGGACTGTACAGAAACTAAGAAAAAAAGACCAGTTGTAGCCAGTGGGGGACACAGAAGCTGCCCAGAGAAAGCCATCCTGGGGGCTTTTCTGGTTCCAGATGGTTTTCCAGCCCTGGATCCAGTCTTTACATATCATTTCAATGGACCCTGTGTTCCTTGAAGGAACTTTAGGGCAATCTCTTTATATGAACTCATAAGAGACCACCTCAAGCCCAGTGTGGGATACTATAAGAGAGCAGAAATTGGAATAAACAGTTAAGATAAAGGTTAGGACTGATAAATGGCAGCAACAATATAGAACATCATTAATTATTCCTCAAGGAAACTTGTTATCCATTAATTTTATAGATAACAGTGCAGACCTTGTATACTGCACAGGAATGATAGGTTTCCAAACATAAATTAATAGAAAGATGGAAGTTCTCAAGGTATTTAATTTTAATGGAATTGAAATAATTTAAATTCCCATGCGAATAGAGAAATCTAGTCTTTTTAGACAATTGTGTTATTCATCTGGCCTCCCAAGGACATTAAATAAAGCACATTTGAAGCTTCCTTTGTTGGAATCTGCATAGATTTTACAGTGGATAACATTTTTCCTAATAAAGAAATGATTTTCGGTCCTCTCTTTTCCACATTTCCACTTCCACCACAATAATTATACATTATCTTTCACCTGAACTCTTGCAGTATCCTCCTAGGGGGCCTCACAAAGCCATGTATGTAGTAGGTGCTCATTAAGTGCTCTTGGACTCCCTGCTGTACCTGATCTAACCAGAACTCCCCAAAGCCCTTTCCTCATACAAGGAAACAAAGCCATTTTAAAAGTAGTGTTTTATTACCAAATTTCAAACATACACAAATGTGGAGAGAATAGCATGATGAACTCACATATACCCATCACACAGATTCAACAGTGATCAACTCAGGAACAATCTTGTTTCATCTCTACATTCACATATATCCCCTACCTCCTCTCAAGCTGGATTTTGAAGAAAATCCAAGATATGGTATTTCATTCATAAATATTGCCATGTGTATTTCTAAAAATTTTAAACATAAACAAAATACCATCATCATGCCTAAAAGAAGTTAATAATGACTTACTTAATATTATCAAATATATAGTTCAAATTTCCCTAATTGTCTCATCAATGTCTTTTTATAGTGTCTTTGTTTGACTCATATATCAGATAAGCCCAGCACCTCACGATGACTGATACGTCTCTTAAGTTTCTTTTAATTTATAACAATGTCTCCTCTTCTTCTCCCTCCTCCTTTTCTTCTTCCTCCTTCTCACCCTCTTTCATTTCCTCTCTGTCTCCTTGCAATTTATTTGTTGAATAAAGAGGGTCATTGCTTTGTAGTTTTCCACAGTCTGGATTTTGCTGACAACATCCCTATGCTGTTATTTAAAATGTTCCTTTATCCACTGTTTTTCCTTTAAATTGATTTTTAGATCTAGACTACAGTCTCCATCAAATTCAGGTCCAACTTTCGGTAATACTTGAAAGGCAATATTGTGTACCTCCATCAAGAGGCACATAATGTCTTTTTGTCTCTTTTTGTGATGTCAGCAGTCATTGATGTTCACTGCCTAGCTCCATTATTTCATTTTAGGTTGCAAAATGGCAATGTCCTAAATCTATCATTCCTTCTTTGTTTATTACCAAAACTACTTTGAGCTTCTTGTCAACTATTTGGTTACCATGAGGTACAGTTCAAATAGGAAAGGCAAGATAAATGCTTAATTCAGATTCTGATTTGGTTTCTTGGCATCCATTAAATGTGACCAATGAGTTTCCTTGTCAAGTATTATTTCTGAACTTCTGGAATTAAATGTATTTGATGTCTTTCAATCCATTGCAGCTATTTTTCTTTTTGATGGTCATATTGTTCTACCTTTGGCTATTGGGAGCCTCTTCAAGTTGGCTCCTGAGTTCTTTTGACATGACTCCACTTATTTTTTCTGTCTTTCTTGCTGTGTGGTGGTGGTGTAACAAGATATTTCTGGCTCATCTTGTACATATTCTCCCTTAGACCTGGAATCAGCTTTTTCTTTGGGAGACCTGATTCCTTTTAGTGGAAATGGCATTTAAAACTACAGTCTGGGTAGTGGGATATTCACTGGTAAAGGGTTGGTTTTGTTTCTGGGCCTTTTCAGTGTAAATGTATACTGTTTTTAAGAGAAAAGATATCTTAAACTCTTATTGATACTTCCAATTAAAAATTCAGGACTACAGAGTTTTTACTTAATCAATCTTACATTTTTATCTGTGAATTAATTGCAAATATTTTTTCCTGTTTGTCATTTATTTCCTTTCTTCTTCTGTTTTAAAATTTTGCTTATGGTGTTTTTGCCTTACAAAAATGTATTATTTAATTTTTAAGTATCCAAATGCATCAGTCTTTATTACACCTGAATTCTCAGTTATAATTATGAAAATTTCCCCCACTTTTGTGTTTTAGGAGAATTAATCTATAATTTATTCTAGTAGTTGTATAGTTTCATTTTTATTGGCATTTAAATTTCTGATCCATTTGAAATTCATCATACTGTGTCTGGATGAAGAAAAGATCCTATTTGATTTTTTTCTGTTTGACTTTTCAGTTAATGCAACTTCACTTATTTAAAAGTCCATCTTTTCCTCCTTGATATAAGATGCCGCTCTCATCATATATTAAATTTCTACATAATATTGGGCCTGTTTCTGTACCATTGTGATTTCTGTCTATTCGTGTGCAATACCATACTGTTTTAATTATAGAAGCTTTAAAGTATGCTCTTGCTTTTCAGAGTTTTCTAGGCTATTCTTGCTAAAACAAAATTTTTGAGCCAGGACTTATTTCTATCTCCTCCTATCAAGGTCCTTTGCCTGCTTTCTAAGATGGCACCTCACTGACTTTGTAAATGGAATTGTGGGAAGGCATGAATGAACCTTTCTTCCCCTTAAAACTGGGGACGTCAAACTATAGGCCACATTTATTTGTAAATAAAATTTAACTGAAACACATATACACTCATTCGTCTATTACATCCGTGGCTGCTTTTGTGCTGCAGTGGGAAAGTTGAGTAATTGTAATCAATACTGTAGGATCTGCAAAGCTGAAAATATTAAATACTGTCTGGCCCTTTATGGAAAAACTTTGTCAACCCCTGTCCTAAGAAAACACATTGGCTTCCTAACAGGTCCTCTGGGAATAATGCTAAACCCCAAATAGAACTGACAACATAATTTGGGGGGTCCAAAGCAAAATGAAAATGCAGGACCCCTTGTTCAGTCAAAAAGAAGGAAAAAGTGGCATTAAAGATACTAAAATATAAAGCTTTTTCCTTTTATCTGCAGGTTATCTCTTGACTTACATTGTTTTTATTTGCTATTTAATGTCATTCTAAGTAAAGAAAAATTAAAAGTTTATATTATTAGCATGAATTTTATTGTTCTTTATATTGTGTAATGCCAGTTTTAAATGCAAATGCATTTAATTTATATGAAGAATCACTAAATTATACCATTTGCATTTGGTGACTTATCCGTAGGGGTTGTTAGCATTAGAAAGGATGGTAGGAGGAAGAGAGGGCCCTCTAGGCATGGAGCAGGGCTGCTCCCTTAGGCACATGCAGTCAGGGCACATGCACTCAGGCTTGGTGGCTGCTCAGTTCCTCCTCCCGCCAACCCTTAAACCAATGTGCCATTTCTAGTCCAAGGGCGGGGAAGCTGAGCAGGGCATGTGCCCTTCCATTGGGGCCTACTACTCCGACTCACGAGGGACAGAGATTCCCAAGGGTATTGCAGGTCCTGAACAAGGATGGCTAGGTGTCTGGATCAAGGGTGGACAAGAGGAGTGCAAAGTCACCCACCTAACGCTGCGCACAGCAGCCAGCTGAGACCCCGTTCCAGGGACATGGGGAGGCAGCAGGAGCCCGGACGTGTGTGAGCCAGGCTCCAAGCCCGGACGTGTGTGAGCATCCATGCTCCATGGTGCCACCGGACTTTACTTACAAAAGACAAATTCAAAGATAACATTATTAAGGATTTCAAGATGGCGGCCGGAGAGCATCAACCTCCAACGGTGTGGTCTTTGTGAGCTTGCACTTCCGCTGGTGAACCCCGACCCTGATCTCAAGTAATGATTGGCGGTGGTGGGAAACTGTTTCAACACCACAGCTTGAAAGGAAATGGGTGGGGAGTATAGATAGTTGGGGAAGCCCTGCAGATGTGTGGTGCCTCTCAAATGATACCTTGAAGAGGATATCCATCTGCTTAAATCCTACCATTTTTATAGTATTTTTAAACGTGACCTCCTGTGTCACTGAACCTCGACACAGATTGCAGTTATGCTGCAGCTTTTCTTTGGGAACCTGGAGTCTCCCAGGCACACCCACGGTCACACTCATTGCCGCACTGAGGATTCAGTTTTCAGCTTGCATAGGTTGGCAAGAACAGGAAAATGTTGCCAAAAGAGAAACTACTGAAGCATTATTTTTCTTTGTTTCTGCAAAACAACTTTGGTTTATTTTTTCCCATTCGAGGCTTTGTTTTCACCTATGCAAATGTGATTCATCTTTCAGTTCTGGAAAAGGGCCTTAAAAAACATAATTACTTCACCCATCATCTACTTGGCTACTGGAAATCATGTTTTTAGTGAAGTTGACTGCAGTTGCTCTAGCTCTGTACAGACCCCAAATAATGAGCAAGCTTCCTTTTTAACGTGTTAATTATTCTCTGAAATGAATGTTGTTTTAAAAAGATGATTTAATTGGATATTAAATCTGCAACTGAACGATTAAATTATGAAATAAACAAATGTATCAGTCTAATAGGTCTTTGAAAAAAAATCAGGTATTCCATTCCAGTTTTTATTAAGTGCAAATGCATTCAGATATATTTATATATTTAATTCTCTGCCCATTTTGCTGTGCTTTGTAGCTCACAACCTGAATTCTTTTCTGGGCCGGTTCCAAAGGAAGTCATCTCAAGAGGCTGAGTAAGCTCAGGATTCTGTGAGCGCTGGCCCCAAAATAACCTTTTGCTTAAAGACTTTACCTGTATAAATGAAATTCAGGAGATGTTGAGAAACCATTTTGAAATGAATAATACTGAAGCAATTCCAAGGGGTATAATTTGGGATGCATCAAAGGTGGTAGTTGGAAAATACATTTGCCTCACTGTAAGTTTAAAGGAAATCAAAGATCAAAACAAGTATATGTTGGAGAAGGAAATTAAGAAATGAGAAGTACATCATAGCCATATAAAAACCCAAAATGATTTTTTAGAAAATTATTTTAAGGTAAAGTAATACCCTTTTTAACAGAAAAGAACACAAACCACCCCCCACCCCCCAAGTTTATAAAGCAGGCTTCCTGGAATATGAAATGCTCTTCAGTTTTACATTTTCAAAAGGTATAAGAAAGCAAAGATTCTTTTTCCCCCTAAAATATGTACCCATCTGGGAGAATGGTGCTACAACCACGATTTGAGGCTCTCTTTAAACACAGATGCCCAGGGCTGGGAGAAATAGCAAGAATATGTATTACCCCAACCACATTTCAATCAGCTGAACTAGACTGAATACAGAAACATCCCCAGTGCAAGAGTGTTTCTGGAGCATCTGACAGGGAGGCAGAGGGGAAAGTGAGTGATGACGTATTTTTCCTCGTCTTCCCTTGTTATGAAATCCTTGAAAATAAAATATTGGAGGAGTACCTTAAGGGGGAAATTTTAGTATGTTGTTTGGAGAGAACTATTTTCTTTAATTGCTGGTTTATTAAAGAGTTATTATTACTCCTAACAGATAAAATTTTAACACATTACTTTCCAGGTTTTAAAACCTGGTAGTGAAACTTTTTAAAATGCTTTCCTCTCAGAGTCCAAATTCACCGAAATATTTTTTTGTTGATGATCCCTTTTATCCTCATCTAATGAAATTCTTTGTCAGTTTTTTATTTATTATCTACTTCTTACGTGACCATAAAACATTTTGAAGGGATGGAGTGACCATGTCTGGAAACAATACTAATCACTGAAGGATAGAAAATTTGTTCATGCATTTGATGATTTTAAGGGATTATTGTTAATTTTTAGATATGATAATGGTAGTATAGTGATGCTTAAAAAGAGTCATTGTCTTTTAGAGATATATATTGAAATGTTTACTGATGAAATGATAGAATGTCTTGGATTTGCTTCAAGAATAGAATAGAACATGGGCAAGTGGGGATGGATATGGGATGAAACAAGACTGGACAGAAGGTGATAACTGTCGAAGTTGGTAATGGATACATGGGAATTCATTACACTAGTGTTCACTTTTGTAGCTGTTTGAAATTTTCCATAACCCAAAAGTTTTTCTTTAAAAAAAAAAAGGTCTTGCACTCTTTAAGAAACTTCTACCCATTTCCCAAAGTGGAAGAGTGGATATAAAAGAGTCTTATTCTCTTCTTTGTGAGAACATGTCTCATGCTGATTCAGCTGAGTAGGTGCAGTAAGTGGCCCTTCCTTGTTTTCTGTTCCAGGCACACAAATGCTGACTGGGGACAATTGCCCACTGACCTAACAGCCCACTCAGACAGGAGCAGAGGTGTACAGGGGACTTGGATGAATGTACAGGGTTCACTGGAGGTGGAGGTAGAGAGGGTGGGGTCCTTGTGATGTGACTTGAGGAATCTGAGAAAGCCCATGCTGGATCCCATTCCTCATTTGCCTGATTTAGAGACCAAATCCACCATTGGTGGTATTCGTTTGCCTTACAACAATATTTTTTTTTCCCTTTTCTTTGTCTTCTCTTGGTATTTGGATACATCTATATCTCGCTTATCTCTCTAATTGCCAGTCTGTTTGGGGAGAAGGGAGAGGGAAAAAAAAAAGGACATTTACGAAGTTCTTATTTATTTATTAAGCATTAGACGTAAGAGCTAGGCACTTTAATATGCTATTTCATTGAATTCTCATGATAATCCTGTGAATTGTAGGTAATTTAAAATATCCCATTTTACAAAAGAGGAAACTGAGGTTCGCGACATCAAATAACCTACTGTTCTACTTAGCTTAGAATACCTTTGCTTGCAAATTAAAAGCAAACCCAGCTCAACTGTTTTAAACAACAAAAGGAATTTATTTTCAGCAGCTTTCAGGGGCAGTTTTATCAAAGCTCTGACTTGGGGTCTCTATGATTTTCTAGATACTGCTTTCCTCCATGAGGCTTCCCTCATGGTGACAAAAAGGTTGCAGCCATCCCAGGTCTTAATATCTTGCATAATGTACCATTCAGGGGAAGAAAGAACTTCTCTCTCCTCTATTGTGAATCTAGGCCTTGCAGTTCACTGTGAATGGACTAGCCAGTTACTATTGACAGGAAAGACCATGAGAGTACCGGCTCAAGCCCATCCTTTGACCATGACAAAGAGGATATGATTATACTAAGTGATTCTGCCAATTAAGGCCCACCCTGGGGGCTGGACTGTGGTTAATCTTACCCAACCAACAAGAGTGCTGCAAAGTTAAATAACTATGATGAGAATTACATTCATCAGATTTCCAAAGAAAAATATGTAAGAAAATTAGACTTCCCAGGGGTCTGTGCTTGTCCACTCACAAAGAGAAAGGGCTGTGAGAAATGAAGCTGTACCATTGTCCATCAATCCTGATGTGACCCAGCTTGGTGGTTGAGCAGAAGGGAAGTGCTGTGGCCATTTCTGGAAAAGGTGAAAGGGAAGATGGTGGTGAAATAGCCAAGTGGAGAACCTTTGTCTTCCACCTGGAAAATACTGAGAGAGGCTTTGTTTTGTTCTTAATGATGTTTGTGTGCATTGATGATACACTTTTCTTTAACATTTGCTAGAGAGATGGAGTAAAGAATTAAAGCATTAGTAACTAATTTTTATCATTGGATTCTGTTTTTCTTGGAACATGACATTGTGCTGAGAATATACCATGTGAGGCTCTGGGGTTTATTCAGATTCATAACAAGTTGAAACAAGATGCCATCAAGAAAAAAAAAAAGTGCTATGGACAAGTTGTGCCCTTGTTATTTGGAAGCTGAGTGCTGCTGAAAGTGGGGAAACCCTGGCAGAGGAGGTGGAATTTTACACTGAGAAATGCAGAAGACTTGGGTGGCTGAACTGAGGAAAGGAGAAGATATGAAACTGTCAAAATAAAAAAGCTGGGAATATGCATAGAATATAGTGCAGAGGCAGTGGGGATGTAACAGGAGATTGTGTTGGGATGGTGCCTTAGATTGCCAGACCTGCTATGAGAAAAACCACACAATAGGTTGGCTTAAACAAGAATTTATTGGCTTACGGTTTTGGAGGCTAGAAGTCCAAAGTCAAGGTGTTGGCAAGGCCATGCTTTCTCCAAAGCGTACAGTGTTCTGGTGATGGAAATCCTCTGTCTAATGGTGATTTCACTCTCTGATTTCTCCTATGTATGCCTTCTATTCCATACCCAACTTCCTTTGCGTGTAAGGACTACAGCCCTATTGGACCAAGG
This sequence comes from Choloepus didactylus, assembly GCF_015220235.1. NCBI lineage: Eukaryota > Metazoa > Chordata > Mammalia > Pilosa > Megalonychidae > Choloepus > Choloepus didactylus. Next base: position 165,493,359 of record NC_051309.1, on the reverse strand, counting down.
CCCACCCTCGTTCAGCTGGGCCTCATCTTGACAATAAGAGCATCTTCAGAAATCCTATTTACAAATGGGTTCACACCCACAGGAACTGGGGTTAGGACATGAACACATCTTTTGTGGGGGATTTGAACCAATTCCCAACAAATGGAGCAGGCTGAATGGTAATGATAAAAATAGCTAGCTAGCATTTACTGAGTACTTACTATATGCCAGAAACTGATCTAAACGCTTAACATGTTTAACTCATTTGAATTCTCACTGAAACATAAGGAGGTTAGCTAATTTTTCAAAAGGCCACACAGCCAGTAAATGGCAGAGCCAAGATTTGAATACAGAGACTCTAGCTTTGGCCCATTCTCTTAACAACTACACAGACAGGGCCAGTCGCAAGAGCTGCTCTCTCTCGTGGTCGGCTGGAAGTCACTGGAGTTTTCTTGCCAGAGGAAGAACACGTGGAAAGCAGAGAGTTGGAAACAGTAGACTTGTGGTGGTGTATTGAAAAAAAATCTTTGATGAGGAGAGAATGGAAGTAGAGAGATAAGTTAATCCCAGGGGTAAGAAGATGAAGGCCCAACCTAACGTGGTGGCAGTGGGAGTGCGTGAGTAGAAAAAATGACTCGTTAATCAGATTTATCTCTAGGAACCCTAAGGCCAGTTGATGAGGACTTGGATGGATACAGAAGGTGAGGAGAAGCCAAGCCCAAAGCTGAAATAGGATCTGGGGGGCAGAAAAGGACAGGGCCAGGGCCTCTGGGCAGCCATGGAGCAAGAGGAGGCCTTCAAGAGAGGGGATGGCGGCTGCCAAAGACAAAGTTCATCCTTGCTAGGGGAGTTTGTAAGGAAAGAGCGGTCCATGCAGCCATTAAATGAACTGAATGTACATATAGCTGCAGGCACAGACCTCAAAAACACAGTACTGAGTTAAAAAAAAAAAGCAGCAGAAAGAAATCTGTAGCACAACACTACTGATATAATTTAGAAACATGTACACTCACGTTATGGATTGAATCATGCCTTCCACAAAGACACGGTTAAGTCCTAACCCCTGGTGCTGTGGATGTGAACCCATCTGTAAATGGGAGATTTGAAGATCCTCTTAGTTAAGATGAGGCCAAACCGAATGAGTATGGGCCTCAATCCAACGACTGGGTGACGAAGCCTGGGAGGTAGGTACCAGAGATCACAAGAAAGAGAGGGAGGCCGAGAAGAGGGGTGAGGATGTCTGGCAAGCCCACCTCCCTTCTGCACTGCCTGCCAGCCTCGTCCCCACCTCACCCCAAACCAAAGGCCCAGACTCCCAATTAAGGAAGATCTAGATACACTTCATTATATAGGCCCAATTAGTCTATTCAGAAGAAACTGGAATTATAAACTCACTCTGGCAAGCTTACATTTTTCTTAGGATCTCTTACTACCTGTTCTGCCTGGAAGAGATACATAAAATAAATAATGTGAGTCACTTGGGCAGTGGACTGGAAACTCAGAATTTATAACTCAGGTTGCCACTGCCAGTGTAGGAAATATTGTATTGGTAATTTCAAACAAATAAAATGGGTCTTGGAAGGAGGCAGGGTAGAGAGAAGGAAAGGGGAGGGAGAGGCAGATGAAAGGGAAGCAGAAAGAGAAGGAGAAAGAATGCTCTAAATAAAGAGTTTTTGCCCTTGAAGTTCGTGCTTTAAGCATGAACAAAAGGCAGAAGGTGTTTAGTGAGGCAAGGGCTGAATTCCATAGGCCAGAAAGAGAAAAGACTTTAAGCAAGGATTAAAATAGGGAGAAAAACCCATATCCTATATTTGTTATACCAGAAAGAAAGCTTATACATCCAGTTTATTAGTTTTCCACCACTGTAATTGCCTCTGGTGACATGTACAAGTAGGAAATACCCTGCTATCCTCCTTCTGATAACTTGTCCTGTTAAGCAAGGCGAGATACGGTGAATAATTCACCTTGTTTGGCATCCTGAAAGTTAATCAATCAGTGGCCAGTGGAACGCTGCAAAAGCCCACCAAGTTGTTACTGCTGTTAGAACTCAAAACCCTTTTAGAAGCTGGCGCCCCAGCCAGGCTTCTGGAATTCCACAAGGGGCACTGTTTTGGCCATCTCCCCTCCCCAGTCCCTGCCCCCTGGAAAAGGGACTTTGTTTTTGATCCCTTGCATCAAAAGTCTAGCTAAGGGCCAGTCTCCCCCATGGTTCTCTCCTCCAGCCCCAGCGCCCCCTCTCCCTCCATACTCACCCCAGGGAAGGTGCTCACTGGCTCAGCCTGGCCCTTCCTGCCCCTCCACCTTTCCCTCTCCTTGTATCCTCCAGGAAATCCCTTTTCTTTTTTTTTTTTTTTGCCCCCATGGTCTAGTGGAAAGTAGGTGGAGAAGCTGCTGCAAGTTTGGAGTTTGGGCAGGAAGTAAGATCACTCTTCCAGAAGCATCGGAGCAGGAGTGGAGAGCCGGGTGTTGTCCCATTCTGGTCACTTCCCTCCCAAACTCACATGGTGTCACTGGGGGCTCCTGGAGGTTGGTGCAATCCCGGGGTTCCCATGGGAAAGATCTACTTATGATCACTTCAGCTCTGACTCATTTCTGACCCTTAGGGCAGGGTCATCAAATTTCCATTGTCCATGATCAGATTTTCCTCTTTTCCAAGAACCTGAGCCACAGGGAGGAAGAGTATGTGTCTGTGGGCTTTTGCAATATTTCTGACTATTTAGCCATCAAATGCTTCTTTAGTTCCTATTGTGTGCCAGGCACTGTTCTGAAGATTAAAGACCAGCAGATGCAAAGCTCTGGACTTCATGAAGTTTATGTGCTAGTGGGAGAGACAGAAAAAATATGAGATAATAAAATCAATTAAAGTGATAGTTCTATTAAGGAAAATAAAGCAAGGTGGGGGGATCCAGAGTACCAGAGGGGGTTAGTGTTAAATACAGTGGTTGGGAAGGCCTTGCTGACCATCCCTTAGCTTGGGGATCAGCTACCATTTTGAAATACTTCCACCCCTTTTTCTCCTTTCGTAAGTGTATGGATGATGGGTGATGGAGATAAAGTAAGTAACCCAAATGCCCTGCCGTCATCCACCTGTATCTTCAAAATAAGACACCAATTCTTCTCAAATACCCAAATCACAAAGGCCCAGGCTCCATTTGCCAAATCAGCAGGAACCTCAGGACTTTCTTGGGTTTTCCTCCTCAAATACTCTGAGAATCACCAGGATGAATTAGGCTTGATCATTAATCAGTCCCCCCTCTGCCTGCTTGCCTGCCAGGAGAGGGAACCAGTACTGGGGGGGGGGGGGGGGTCCCTGGAAGCTAGAGGATCAATCTTCTTGCCCCCATCCTGCCCTTCCAGGCTGCCAGCTCCACGATCCAGATTCCATGCAGAAGAATCCTGGTGGATCTGGATTTGTGCTCTTGTCCACGACCACGTCACCCTCTTGCTCTTCCAGTTGCCAGCTCACCTCTGCATTGGCTCTTTCTGCCCCTGAGCATGCAATCCCTTTGACTTGTAAGCATGGGGCACCAGTTTAGATGTTTCATTGCTTAAGTAAATTTCCTCTCAGGACTGCATCTTTTTTTTTTTTTTTTTAAATGCATTTGGGAACTTCAGTTCATCAGACATATTCATAAATCTTTTAATCTCTGTCCCAGTTCTAGGTAAATTTGTAAGAGAGGTGGGTTATAGGTTACAGGTAAATCGTAACTTCCTGGTTCTGATTTTCTGGTGCCATATCACAAACCATACCAAAATGTAGTAATTTAAAACAGTAAATTATTATTCTTGCTGATGGTTCTGTGGTTTCACTGGACACAGCTGGCAATTCCTGTTTGGAATCTCTCATGCAGGTGAAGTCAGGTGCCAGCATGGCCAGGGCTGGACAGCCAAGATGGCTCATTCATGTTGATGCCAACTGCTGTCTGGGAGCTCAGCAGGGACTGTCAGTTGGGACCCCTGTGTGTCACCCAGCCTGCTGCTTAGGCTTCTCGCAGTATGGTGACTGGCTTCTGAGAGCGAGTGTTTCAAGAGACCCCGAGATTTTTAGGACCTAGCTAGGCATATCCCAGCTACCACTCTTGGAACATTCTATTGGTCAGACAAGTTACTATAGTCAGCCCAAATATAAGGGCAGGGAGATAGACTCCACCTCTTGGTGGAGGACTGGCATCTGTGTACAGAGGGAGAAGGAATTGATGGTGGCCGTCTTTGGAGAAAAGTCACCATACCACATCTCTCAACTCCTCTTTCATATTCAGTATTTCTTTGTCTCTCTGTATATTCTGGGTAACGTCTGCAGTACTCTTTCACCTCACTAATTATCTTTGTGACCTCACCCAACCTAAAGTTCATTGCATCTATTTTTTTAAAAAATATTTTAATGACTACTTTTTTTTTATTTCCAGTGTTTCTAATAGGTTCTTTTTCATAGCCACCTATTCTTACAGTGTTGTCTGCTTTTTGTTTATTGATTTCTTATTTGTTTTTATACACCTTATTTTTTTTATATATCTTTGAACATCCTAAACATTTATTTTTGAACTAGGATGGTGATGAGGCAAAGAGAAATTGACTGACTTGAGAGATATTTATGTGCTAAGATTGAGTAAATTTGCTGATGTTTTGGATATGGATGATGAAATAGTAGGAGTGTGAAGATTAACTCCTAGGTTTTGTGGCATATATAGATGGAGGCAGAAACAAAGAAGAAGATTAGCTTCGTAGGAAGTTATGAGTTCTGTTTGAAGTTTGAAATCCTATTAAGGAAGTTGGACAGAATGTGATCATTGATTGATGTGAATTCTGAATATGAAATAGGAGAAATATAAATACTTCAAGGATTATTTGATACTTATAACCTCAAGGTCTACTTTCATTTATTATGAACTTAAATTCTTAAGAAGTAAGAACTTTAATTCTTCTGTGTGCAAGTGCATAAATATACTCTTAGCAATTTTTATAGTACTTTTCTTAAAGTTGTCAAAATTTACTTTTAAACATTTTTATTTCTTGCCCATATCATTAATCCAAATCCCTAACCCAAAAGTAGTCCTACATGACTAGGAATGAGAATGAGGGAAATGACAGGGAAATTGAGAATGGAGATTGTTGCAGTTTGCTAATGCTGCTGTTTTGCAAAACCGAGAAATAGATTGGCTTTTATAAAGGGGGTGGGGGGGATTATTCGGTTGCAAACTTACAGTCTTAAGGCCATAAAGTGTCCAAGGTAAGGCATCAGCAATAAGATACCTTCACTGGAGAAAGGCCATTGGCATCCAGGAAACCTCTGTTAGCTGGGAAGGCACATGGCTGGTGTCTGCTTGCTCCCAGGTTGCATTTCAAAATGGCATTCTCCAAAATGTCAGTGTCATCTTTCAGTGGCCATCTTCAAGATGTCTATCTAAGCTGCAGCCAACATCAGGGGTCCACAATTCTAAGCATCTCTGAGCTAAGCCAGCTAGTGTCTGGGCCTGTGCCAGTGTTTTTAAAGGACTCCAGTGATTAAATCAAGACCCACACTGAATGGGTGGGGCCACACCTCCATGGAAATAATTCAGAGTTATCACCCAGAGTTGGGTGGATCACATCTCCATAGAGACAACTTAATCCAAAGATTCCAACCTAATCAACGCTAATACATCTACCCATACAAGATTGCATCAAAAAAACATGGCGTTTTAGGGGACATTATACATCCAAACCCACGCAGAGATGAAGACCAGATCCAAATCTTTCCTATTTCCCTTGATGTAAGGATGAGACAACTTCTAATACCTTGTAACTCATCTTTTTCATGCTCTGAATATTTCCCACCTTTGAGTTGCTCATCCCCTTCTCTCTATCATTTACCTCCTGTGGCTGTTCTGGCCCAGACTGGTTGTTAGGAGAGTTGACTGAGCACAGTGTGGAGAGGGGAATACTGTGTGCTGGTGGTGGGTTATATGTCCACTGGTGCCTGGCATATTCAAGAGACAATTCTCTCCCAAATATATTGCCAGAGGAGCATGTTTGAGAGCTACTTCAAGAGAGATTAAAATACCTAATGAAATTCCAGTTTCATAGGCCAAAGGTATTATAATGGACTCTCAGAAACCTCAACTTGATGAAGTGATATGATGATTCTTAAAGGCACTCAGTAAATGTTCATTGAATGAATGAATGAAGAAACAAATTTGGAGAGATTAAGCAACAACAGCACAATGACAACAACAGCAAACCCAAATAGCAGTGATAACACGAGTTCTAAGTGCTTACTGTCCAAAGTGCTTTACATATTTGGATTTGTTAGATTCTCACAACAACCTCATAAAGTAGGGACTTTATTATCTCCATTTTCAGATGGGAAACTGAGACATGAGCGGTTTCACAGCTAATAAGTGGCACAGCTGGGACTCAATGCCCCACTATTCAGCTCTAACATTTAGCACCATGATACTACCTTCCTTGTCATGGATAGTACTTGGAGCCAAATCTGTTTGACGTCAGACTATGTGCTCTCAATCACCATTCTATATTATTTCCCTAAAGGGTCTTTGCTCATCTGTATATTAGGGCATGTTCCAATTTCAGATCTCTTCATTTGCCTGATTAATGATCAATTTACTTGATCCCTCTCTCATACGACGCTAGAGAGAGACAAGAAAGATGAAAACTTATTGCTTGGTGTTGTGCAGAAAAAAAAAGATAGAATTTTTGACTGAAATTTCTACCCATCCATTGTCCAGGGAAGATGAACCAAAAAGCTATCTTCCAAAACTCGCAACAGAAACCTTCAGCCATGCGAGGATTTGCAAAGCCACAGGGCTCAGTACTTCTTCTGAAACAGATGATGGAGGCCACATGCTCCAGCCTTCTCATTTCACAGATGAGAAAACTAGGTACTGAGAAGTTAAGTGTGTCTTATGCCAAGTCACACATCTGGATAGTGGCAGAACCAGGTCAAGAAGCAGATCTCCGGACTCACTGTTTAATAAATCCTCTATTATTTCTGTTTAGCCCCAGGTTTCTCTTTGTGACCTGAAGCAGTTAGCATTTCATCCACTTATCATTCAGTCATTTATTATTTCATCCTTTCACCCCCAAAATATTTACTGAATGCCCTCTCTGTGCCATGCTCTGTTACATGTGCTGGTGATAACAGAGCGGGAAACATGACAGCTATGATCCTTGCTTTCATGGAGCTTGCAATCTATCAAGGGAGATGAGCTATAAATAAACAAACTAAGAAATAAATAAAGCATCAGTATAAAGGAGAAAGGGCTTGGTGTATCTGAAGAACATAAAAAAGAACAATTTGAGGGAGGGAGTGAGAAGAGGTGATCTGTTTGTTTGTTGAGTGTGACAGATCAAAAAGTCTTGTCAAAAATAAAAAGTCTTGTCAAGTCTTGAAGAAAGATGGCTATAATGCTGTCCAGCAAGTTGAAAATGATCATATTATAATGTTCTGGGGGAAAGGGACATAACTGTATGGAAGTCATGACTATAATTGTAAAATTTATATGTGAAAAGCTTGAAGTGAAATGATTAGAATAGTTGTATAGAATTGTAGGATTATGGGTAATATGGCTTCCTTTTTTCCATTTCTTTACTTTTCCAAATTTTCTCTAATGTGCTTCCTTGCTTAAATTAAAAAACTGAATGTATAAAAATAAACTATGACCGGTTCTTTTTTTTTAAAAGAACTAGGCTCCAAGGTTTTTAGATTAGATTTATTTTTTAACTTTAAAATTTTTAATTTTTGAAGTAATATAGGCATATAGACTTTAAAAATTTTAAAAAACAATACTACAAGATATGTTGAAAAAAAGCTGTTCATTGCCCTATCCCTACCCAACTCCAGGTTCCATTTCAAGTCTGTAGGCTGGGGTTTGTTTGTTTGTTTTTTACATTCACCTCTAAATTTCTAAACAACATGCCTCTATTTCTATTGCTTGATTTTTTCAGCATTCTAAGAATTTCCTTTGTCTCCTACTTATGTTAGATTCCACTTTTCTTAGCTGCCAGATTGGTTTACTTTATTGGTTTACTTTGTTGTTTTACTGGAGTGCAACTTCCTATAGCTTCTGAGATGGAGTGCAAGCCAAATAAATTTGCATGTTTGAACAAGCCTCTATTCTGTGCTTACAGTTGATTGATAATTTGGCTGGGTATAAAACTCTGGGTAAAAATAATTTTTCTTCAGTTTTTTGAAAGCATGCTCCACTGTCTGCCAGGTTTCACTGTAGTTGTTAAAAAGTTTTATAACATTCTCATTCCTTATTTATTTGTGACCTCTTACCAGTACTCCCTGCACCAAAGATTTTTGGATTTTCTCTTTATCCCTGTTGTATTGAAATTTACTAAATGTGACTTGGTATGGACCTTTTTATTATTCATTTCACTAAGTTTACAATAGGCCTTTACAAACTAGAAATCTGTGTCCTTCAATTTTGTGTTATTTCTTTAATAATTGCTCCCCTCCATGTTTTTTTCTTCATGCCTTTTGGAACTATTATTTGTATGTTAGAACTCCTGGTCAGTATTCACTTTTTTTGAAAAAATCTTTCTCTGCAATTTTCCATCTTTATTGCTCCACTTTCTGGAAGAGTTCCTTAAATTTCTCAACCAATCCCTTCTATTGAATTTTTAAATGTCTGTTGTGGCATTTTTTATTTTGAAGAGCTATTTATTATTTTCTAAATGTTCTTCTTTTTTTATAGCATTCTGTTCTTAGATACAATATTAACTCTCATCTTTCAGTTTCAAATATAGTTTTTTATAGTTTTCCTCTGTTTCTCCTTTGTTTCTATTCCATCCTACATCTTTTTTTTTTTTTTTTTTTTTTTTTAATGTTGCTTATTTTGTGTATATTTTTTTATATTGGAAGCTTTCTCAATTATCTTTTTAACACATGACCTTTTGCTTACATTTAAAGCTGAGACCCCAAAGAGATGGTTGGAAGCTCTGGATGGGAGGGGGCAAGGCATATGGATGGGTGGACTTCCTTCACAACAGGATGGGTAGATAAAAATCTGTTGGTTTCACAGTGGAAACTCTGAAAATAAAGGTTTATGTTTTCCTTTGCATCAGTTTCTCCAGAAATCCATCCTCTAACCTCTTGTCTGGGAGTTAGGTGGGAGTGGAAATAATTCTGGAGGTGAGCATTTTGGGAGCTAAACAAGACTTTCCACAGTCCTGCCTTTGAATAGACTTGCTTTTTGTTGGCTTCCCAACCCTTCTATACCCTCTAAAAGAAGTTAGCAAAGTTCAGAAGCTGAAGCCTAAGTTGGTTCACAATACTTTAATTGATTATAAAATGGAATTTTTGAATATATTGAAGATAATATACCTAACATATATACCTAAAATATACAAGTGTAAAGCACAATAATAAAATGAATATCCATGAACATACCACCCAACAAAAAAAATAGGATATTACTAATAACAGTGAATAGATTCTAGGGTGGCTTTTCTCCTGGATCAATACATTCACGATTTTCATTAGTTCTATAATACTTGCATATTCTCTCTTCTCTCTTATTTCTAAGACTCTATCATACCTTCCAACTTTGCCTTCCAGGTTTCTTAACCTCTCCCTCATATTTTCTGTCTCCTTGTCTTTGTTTGTTGCATATAATTTACCTAGAATATCAGTCTATCTTGGCATTAGAGTTTTTCAGAATATCTAGTCTGCCAAAATGCTGGAAAAGGAAGTCCAATCTATGTGCTTTCTGTCTAGTAAAGTTTCACTAGCCTGCTGTTATCCCCTTTCCTGTTCTTTTGTTTTTGTGATTTTAAACATTTCCTATTTCTTTACTGTCATTTTAGTGAGGTTGGAGAAATTTGACATAAACACTTTTGTTCAGTTTGAAATGTTTAAGTAGAATTAAGTTTCTTTTTGGAGGTGCAATATATTTAAGAAAGGAAACTCATACAGTAGTCTACTGAAATAGCGATTTGACATCGTTACTTCCTAGGTGAAATTATTGGGACAAATTCCCAAGTGGCATTGTAAGTATTCTCTTTTGACACCCTATCATCTTCTATAGTTAACCATCCCATGGACAGAAGGGTTCATTCTAAGAGTTATCTAGATAGAAACCTTCACTTTGAAAATAATATTTGCATTTCATTAAAAAAAAAGAAACTTTTAGAAAGAGTATACTAGTCATTTTGATTGAAGAACTGAACAGCTTAAACTGGTTTGGAGACAAAGGAAGACCAAAATATTCATGATGAACCCATTGTTTTCCTTGACCATGAAGAAAAATGATGTCTTGAAATGGCTACTTCTTAATTTGAGTGACTGGAAAATCCCTCTACCAGTGCATAATCATTACTGGGTAATACTAGTTAATGGTACAACTTATTGATTGGAGCAACTTCTTTGAACATAGTATCTTTTTGTAATCCTAAACCCTGAATATGTGAAGTGTGGAAATATTTCACTGCTGGATATTAGTGTGGGCCAGTTTTACATCCAGAGCCAAGCCCTGAGCTGCACCTACACCCTCTATCTCCTTTGTGAGCTGAGAATCTGCCCACAGAGGCCAGCCCAGATCATCCCTTCCCCATCATGAGGTAGGGTCCTTCCTGGCCAGGCTCTGCCCCTCCTGGCCCCAACTTCCCATGGGCAGCACTCCCCTGGGGGGGCTGCTCTCCTGCTCTGACAAGCCGTCATCTGTCAGAGCGCCGACTCTAATTACCCCTGCCATTAGCCTGCCCCGCAGGACTGCAGATGTTATTAATGGTCATGTAATTATCCAATGCCTTTCAAAACACCATAGCCAGTCGATGTTTGTCCCTATGACCTCTCAGCACTTCATTTCTTTGTTCATTTTGCTGCTGCTTTGAACCTTAACCTTGAGCACAAAATAAAAAATTAGGAGGAGAATGTCACTCTCCCCCATTTTCCTTTACTCCCTTCATCAACCCACCCCTGTCATCCCCCTGTTTTTTTAGAGATATATAACTCACAACTCTGCCTCTTTGCTAGACTGTTTACTTGCAGAGATCTCTTGATTATTTGAATGTGCCATTTTCCCCCATGCCTAGCTATCTCATGGATCTGTTTTCAAAAATTAGACATAATTTGTTGCTCCTTATTAGAAAATCAATGTTTCCGGGTTGGAAAAATTAGAAAAATGCAGATAAGCCAAAAGAAGAAGAAAAATCCATAATCCCACCTTCCAGAGATAAACACTGTTAAAATTTTATAGCCTATCTTTACAGATGTTTTTCTATATATAGAGAGAGAGAGATATGAGATGATACTGTTATAATACTAATGTTAATAATACTAACATTTATTGAGTTCTTACTATGCAACAGGCACTCTTCAGGTGGCTCTTCCATGTATTAATTCACTGAATCTTCTCAAAGACCCCATGGGGTGGGTTTACGTTCTGTCCCCATTTTGAAGATGGGCAAACTGAAGCATAGAGAGGTTAAAAATATTGCTCAAACCCTTACAGTTATTAATTCTAAAAAGTGGGATTTGAACCCAAACAGTCTGGCTCTAGGCTCTAAACTCTTTATACTGCCATCTAACTTGCTTTTTAAATTTAGTAAACCCTGAATATCTTTCCATTATACTATTAATCCACAACATGGTTTTGAATAATTCTGAAGACTGAATAGAATTCCAAGATATTAATATGCTGAAATTATTTAACTAAATATTAGGACTGTTTTCTTTTTTACATTTTTATTTTTATTGTATTGTTTGCTATGATAAACAACACTTTGATGAACGTGTGAATTATTTTTAAATGAGATTATTCCTTCAGGAATATGAACTTGGGGGGGGGTTGGAAATAAGAACAATGTGAATAGCATTTAGTTCATTTCATGCTTGCAAATGCCAGCTCGATGTACTCCTTGATCCTATTAATTATTTTGAGATAAGTGTCTACTTAAAAAATGCTAATAATTATTGAATGTTTTCTATGTGTCGACCATACTTTATTTGTGCTGTTTAAGTGCTGGTATTTATTCTTAAGTAATTCAAGCCTCAAAATGAGATTCTGGTGAAGTCAGAGAGGATGAAAGAGGAAGACTCCTTCTGGATGTCTCACTCTATTATATCTTGCCTCTTTCTCCAGTTATTCTCAACTAAGCATCTTTTTTTTTTAATTTTTTTTATTTGGGTTAAACTGAGCTTGAACATTCTACCCTTTCTCTCAGCTGGAAATTCTTCTTCAACTGCTGAGTATCCAGAAACTCTAACGTAGCTTCAATCTAATTCCTGTTCTGGGAGGACATTTTTGGCATGCCATTTTGCCTCATCTGAGTTATAGGCTAGGTCTATATTTGGCCAGTAAATCCACCATGGCAGGATCTATCTAGAATTTCTAGCTGATTGTCATCTGGTCTGTGTAAAATGTATTTGAATTGACCTCTGGCTAATAAGATGGACTAAATAACTGTCCAATTTTGTAATAGGCCTTTCTTCCAGGGGTGAAGGTACAACCGCAGATTCCAGGCAAGTCAATGTTAGACTAATAGAGACCATGTTTGTTAATTCATTTCTATGTTTGTTTGTCTCATTTCCATGTTACCATGACTAGTATAGAGGAGGAATTTGATACCTATTTGTAAAGTTGAAGAGGAAGTTTCAGGAGATGTGGGTTCTAGTTTCATTTTTACTACAGATTAGCTGTTGGAATGGAACAATTTCTAACAACTTTGAACCTCAACTTCCTGCTGCATATGCAAGTATTTAATAATTTAATATCTGTTGGAGACCTAATGAAATCATTCCTGAAGTTCTTTAATTTCCATAGAAGAATTATCACATAGCTTCTCTAGGTATTAACTTTCAAGTATAAGTAAAAGTAATTGACCCTCTACCTTATTTTGCAAGACATGAAACTTTAATTCCAGGGAATTGTGTGGGGCAAACATGTGATCTCCTAATATTTTTGTCTTTTTCCCCCAATTCAACATATATTACAGATGATATTTACATGTAGGGTACCCTCCCATGAGTGACCTCATATAGGAATTATGGGCTAAGATGAGGAAAAGAGAGACTGTGGGATTATGTACAATTTCCAGTCCAGAACTGTAAACCCACCCCTTCTCTCCCACTTAAGAAACATATTGGCTAAGACATACTTCAAAACTACCATAATACAACTGTGGAACAGTGGTGTAGGAACAGACAAACCCATGAAAAGAAATAGACAGAGATCCCAGACATGAACCATGTCCCCGTGAAACACTGGGATATAATAGAGCATCTTCCTGAACCAGTGGGAGAAGATGGGTCATTTAGTGGTTGATGTTGAAGCAAACTGACTCACTGTGGAAAAAGATAAAATGGATTCCTACTTTGCAACATATACAAAATAAATTCCCATGGAAGAAAGACCTTAGTATGAAAGGAAATATACAAATCTTATGGAGGATATGTAGGAACGTATCTTTGTAGCTCTGGGGTTTGGAGTAAATTTCTTAACCAAGACCCAAACAACATAAACCATACGGGGAAAATTGATGGATATAACTGCATCAAAGTTAAATATTTCAGTTCAAAACAGTTAACCTACCTAACAGACAGTATTGGGAAAAGATGCTTGCTGTGTCTAAAATTTCAATAAGGGATTAATGCTCCAAAGAACTCCTGCAGAAAGGCAAGAAAAAGATGGGAAACACGTAGGAAAATATGGGCAAAGGATATCAGTAGTTCATAGAAGGGGAAACCCAAATTGCTAATAAGCATTTGAGGAGATACTACATAGTAATCAGAGAATATAATTTAAATTACAATGAGATTCACTTTAAAAATCATCAGAATATCAAAAGTGGAAATCTTAGTATTGAGTGCTGAAAGAAAGCGGGGAATGGAAACACTTTGGTGCTGCTGGTGGGGATATAAACTGGAACAAGCATTCTGGAGAGAAATCTTCACATACTCAATCAACATTAAAGCGTCACTGTAGCCTGTGCTCCAGCAATCCCCACTTCTGGTGTGGATCCCCAGAGACAGGCTTGCCCATTTCTGAAGGTGCGCCTAGCAGCACGGCTTGTGGTAGTGAGGGAACTAGTCAACATAGGTGATCACAGCTGAGCACAGTGAACAAGGAAACGATTGTGTATTAAAGCAGGTCAGCAAGAATCATTAGATTTAAATATAACAGCAAGGATGGAGCTCAAAAAATCTAGAGTAGGGTGAAAAGAATAAGAAGGAGAATAAGATTTATATAGCACATTGCCTTTTATAAATTAAACATGCATACGCAAAGTGACACTATGTAGTATTCAAGGTTACACACATACCTAAATGAAGATAGGAGTGAGGGGTCTGGGGGAGGAAGGGTGGGAGTGGGGATCAGGAAGTAGAAGGGAAAGCAACAATAAAATAAAAAAGGGGCCTTTCATGGATTGATGAGTGTACCCAAACTGAAAGCAGAATTAATTTGACTCTGGATCTGTAGTCCAAAAGGGAAGAAGAAAGGAAGTAAAATCAAACTGGAATTAGAGTGGAGTGAAGAGGTATCCTTATGGTGATAACTTTGAAATATTCTATTGTTTATATGTTGTATAATAAATCATTGATAAACTTCAACTCTTCATTATTTGTAATAGATTACTGGTGACATACTTCCAAGCTGTCAGGATCCAGGACTGAGAGCTTAGCGAGAGCTGTTTGTGTTCATAATTCTTGCCTAAGGTATTCCTACAGAGGTGAATGTACCCATAAAAACTAATGAGAGGCAGCCTCAATATCTGAGATACAATTAGGAGAAAGACCTGGAAAAGGTTTGCAATTATCATTCCATAAAGACCCAGCCTGAACGCATGCCTCTTTATCCATATTTTATTTCCTCCATCTAATATTTACAGTTTTCCCTTTATATTTGTAGCATGAAAAGCAGAAATCTAAATAGCTGTAACATCATTTCCCTAATTCCCACAGCCTGCACTGCTCAGATGTCAGCCTCTAAATCCCTAATACAAATGAAACAGAAGACAAAAAACATTTTGCTGGATTGTGAAATGAAGTATTTCAGCAGAACACAGAGAAACAGTTAAATTTTTCAAAGCTCTGCAACTGGAGAGGGGGCTGTCCTCAAAAATCTACCAACCAGAGGCCTGGGAGGAACTGCTTGCTTGTGGCTTGAGATTTTCCTCTCTCCTCCTCTCCTCCTCTCTTCCTCTTTTTCTTCTTCTCCTTCTTTTTCTACCCCCCCTTCCCTTCCTTTCTGCCTATTTGCAACAACATCAAAGAGATACTTGAATGGAGTTTCTACCCTGACCCGCCTCCAAATTGATCAGTTCTTTAAGTTGATTTCTATGAGACTGTTAAAGAACTTGGTCTTTTTCCTGTCATGTTCTATAGTTTCAGGTAAACTCCCTTTACTGTGCCCTTTTCAGAGGCACACATTGCAGGAAGATAAGCATTCTTTACTAAAAACCTGCATGCAAATAGATTTTTGCAGTGTCAGTTTGGATTTTTTTTTAAAACACATTTACTGAAAATACATTTGCAAACTCTTGCTTCCAGGTCAGACTAGAGTGATTTTTCATTGCTCTTTTGTTTACTCTTTGTCATTTAAAAATACTGATTCTTGGGCTCACACAGAATCATGTATGTTTACTTTATCCATTTGTTTTGAGGATTAGAATGGAACTGGTAGATAAATGTGGATGTTTCCTGTGATCAGTGTCTATAAGGTAATGTGTGTGACTTGTAGCTGCAGTGTCCCATGTGAGAGTCATCCTTGGAGCTAAATGTGTGACCATTGTTGATAACCAGAATTACTTGAGGAGGAAGTGAGACTGAGTGTGCTGGGTAGTATCTAACTCCCTCAGAGGGGCTCCCAGCCACTTGCAGACTATGCTCTCATTAGTTCGAGAAATATCCCAGTGAGGAAGGAAGATGCTAATGGAGTAATGAAATGGTATAAAGCACTTTGCTAATGTAACATTACTTCCTCCTCTCTTGTGCCCTATCCCTGAGCCTGGATGCAGAAACTGAGGTGGAAGGAGCTGGGATTGCTGAGCCAAGAGAGTTAAGAGCCAAAGGAAGACTGGAGGACGGGATGCTGCTACCCAGCAAGCTGATGGAAGAAGTTTTCTTTTTTTAAAAGCATAAATAAGCACTAAATCATTACTTAAGATAACAGCAACCTTTTATTTCTGATCTGGCACCAAGTGTGGATAGCTGGGAAGACAGAAATATGCTGAGAAGAGGGGTGGGCACTGAGCCAAGATAAAGCCATAGATGGGCTCTCAGAAGTGGCCACTTTGGGGTGCAGCTGGCTCTTCTGCCGAGTCAGTACTTTGCTGATAAGTACAATTCAATTTGATTCACGTCTTTATAGACACACATGACACACAGTCAACTGACCTCATTTGGTCTAATTCTTCAGGTTTTTACCAAGGTCTTTGAGACTATTTTCTTAAAGAAATGCTTTGATAAAGACTTCCGTTTTTAAACAAGCTGGTGGTTTACGTTTCTTCCCTACTTTAAAATTAGGAGTCTAGAACTTACTGAAAAGTGTCCTAAAAGGACACTTCTGGGTCCTTTCTTTTATTATTCAAGGGCTTCAGTTCACAGAACTCATAGTTACCACCGGCACATTGGGTAGGCTCTGGGCCCTTCTGGAAGGTTGCCTGTGTTCTGCTCGGTTTCCATGGCCTTCACACTCTTACAGGCCCTGTGAAAACTTCTTTCTTTGGAGGAGGGGAGACTAAGATGCAAATGACTGGAAAGAGATAGGTTAAAGGAACAGGCCTTTAACTCTGGAATTTCAGGCATGTGGGATAATGTGGGGAGAGGGGATTTTACAGCACTCCACCAGGCAACCTAGGGGGCTCAACCTCACCAGGAAAGAATAGCATCATTCCTGAAAAAACAAGGATGCTAATGTCTCCCCTCAAAGTCAGCCTGTGCCAGTTTGGATGTATTATGTACCTCAAAACGCCTGTTCTTCCATGCAGTCTTGTCGGGGCAGATGTATTAGTGGTGATCAGGTTGGAATCTTTGGCTTAGGTTGTTTCCATGGAGATGTGACCCACCCAACTGTGGGAAATACTTTTGATTAGATAATTCCCATGGAGGTGTGGCCCCACCCATTCAGCGTGGGTCTTGATTAGTTTACCAGAGCCCTGTAAGAGCTCAGACAGAAGGGGCTCAGTGCTGCTGCAGCTAAGAGAGACATTTTGGAGATGGCCACTGAAAGCAGACTTTTGCTGACACTTTGAAGATACTAGCCCAGAATTTGCCCCAAGAAGCTAAGCCCAGACATTTTGGATAATACCATTTTGAAACACAACCTGGGTGCAAGCAGATGTCAGCCATGTGCCTTCCCAGCTAACAGAGGTTTTCCAGGTGCCATCAGTGTTCTTCAGTGAAGGTACCCTACTGTTGACGCCTTTGTTTGGGCATTTGCATGGCCATAAGACTGTAACTTTGTAACCAAATAAACCCCCTTTCTAAAAGCCAATCAATTTCTGGTATTTTGCATTCCGGCAGCATTAGCAAACCAGAACACAGCCTATCCAACATTTTTTAAGTTGATAATGTGAATGGATTTGTAGAATCCATTTGTTCCTTCATTCCTTCAACAAACACAAAAATGAATAAGCAACACTCACAGACATGTAAATAAATTATTGCATTGCAGTGTGGTGATAAGAAACATAATAGATGATATGTGACTATATCTCAATAAAATGCATAAAAAAAAGAAACATAAGGTAGATAATCAAGGAAGAAACGTCTGGCATAAAAGTGGAAGTGTTTAATGAATACATAGACAATTGAAATTCAAGAAGACATTTATAGACCCAAAGTGCTATGTGAAACTAGCAGGGATAATGTTTAATGGAGATAAATATATGGTCCAGCATAGGTTTAAAAAGATCAATGGTGCAAACACAAGATCAAGGGTGCCTGTCAATATGCCATGACGAGCTAGGGCATGGGCCCCAGAGCTGGGCAGGCTTGGGTTCTAATCATTGACTCCACCATTCGCCTCTGCAATGGTCATGGAAAAACAACTTCACCTCTCTGTGCTTTAGTCTCCTCGGGTCTCCTCGGTTTGTAACGTGGAAGTGATAATAGTGAGGCAGACTAGAAAGAGAGAGGCGAGAGAAGATACCATGAAGGAGCCCTTGAGCAAGGGTGGTTATTCAAGGTCAGGAGGGCCTGTCTGGCACAGAAAACCTGCCTGGGGCTACCCACTTATGGGAAGCACCCAGCGCCAACCTACATACCCAAATGCACAATCTACCTCCAGGCACCACCCTGGAGAGAAGGAAGGGTAGGAGAGAGCCCAGAACACGGAAGGAGAAGGAGGACTAAGTAAAGCTAATCAATAAAAGCAAATGGCCCCACATTGGCAGGGCCTCTCGCTTCTGACTTTTCTTTTCTTTCCGAGAGTGCCCATCTGTTCCTCTTACATGCATTCTCAATAAATTTTCTACCTGCTTACCCTATGCTGTGCTGTGTGCCCTTGAGTGCTTTCTCATGGCATAGCCAAGAACCTGGAAGCCCAAATCTAGCAACAAAAGGACCTGACTGAAGGGACTGTTAGGAGGATTAAATGAGATAATACATTTCAAATGCTTAGAAAAATGCCTGGCAAAAAAATCAGCGTTCTGTAAGAGTTAACAGCCATTATTATTACTCACAAAAGGTTCTTTTAGAAAAGCAAAAAGAAGGATCATGTACTTAAAATTTACAGCTTGCTCAGCTGCAGTCAGCAGTTCTCTGATAAGCTCGTTGGATTGTATACTGGTCTCCAAAAGGGATAGGAAGCAACAAGGCAAATTGCTGCTTTGGACGTGATGTTCTGTCCAAAAGAAGAAAGTGGCTGTGTCACCCTAGAGTTCTTGAAAGGCAAGAAGAGAGAAATTGGATATAGTTGGACATAATCTCAAACCATTAGGAAGACAATGTCAAGAAGAAAACAAGCCCACTTCTGTACTTCTGTGATATGTGACCCTGCAAGGCAGAACCTCTTATTGAGGTTCTCAACTGTGTGTGGGTCTTTGCAATCCCAACTGGTTCCAATAGGGAGGAAATGGGAGAGCATTTAAAGAAGCCCACAGTAGCTGTGATGGATTTAATGAGGTCAGGTTTTAAAGACTTTTGGAAAACAGGCATGTGACCTAGAATGATTACAAGACATGTGTCAGGAAAGTTAAAGTCTAACAGGAGCTGAGGCATGCAAGAAAACTCCTAAGGCCACAAAGGGGGGATGGGTATGGATGGGGTGGGGGGGGGGAGGATTTACTACTGTTCCAGGCAAGAATGTCAGGAATGGATAAGCAGACCCAGAACTTGGAGATGATGATGAAACTATTGCTAGATGGCCTGGAGAAGGCTGAATTCTGTGATACCTATATTGTCTGTTTTCTCTGACAAGGAGAATGACAGAACAGAAATATACAGAAAGAATGAGCCTTGGTAAGTGACAATGGAAGCTCAAGAGATCATTAGGAACATGTTGCTGCTCTGAGTTCAGGTCTCTGGAATTATGTTGCAAGGTATTGAGGCAACTTGCAATGAGATTCTGTAGTCATTACTGGTTAAAATTTGAAGAATCTTAGAGAAATTAAGGTATGTTGCCATAAATGCTGGTGAGCACATTTGTTTACTTTTAGAAATGAAAAGGAAGTTGATTTTAAAGACTACAGCAGGTAAGCCTTGGCTAGAGAAGGATTAATTCAGAAATGCCTTGAAGAGGCCATCACTAGAATACAGCACTGGTTAACTAAGAACAGGTCATATCAGGCCAATCCTCCTCTTCCTTTTCCCTTCTTTTGGTATTCTTGGACCAAAAGTCCCGGTAAGTCAACTGAATTGTGTTTTTGCATTTCTGCAAAGCATTTGATAAGTCTTTCATGACGTTGTTGAGGCTATGAAAAAGAAAAATGGGCTGGGTTCACAAATAATTGAGAAAGTTGGGAACTGTGTGAATGATGGCACTTAAAGTGTAGGGATCATGGGAAATCTCAGCCCAGAGGGAGTTTCTAGTGGTAAAGGATAAAGCTGTCTCTCCTCGTTCAGTTCAAATATATATTTTTTGTCAATGACTGGAATGATGATATGAATAATAATTAGTTTATTACAATATTTACCATTTCTTACATACCTACTATGTGTCAGATGTTTTATGCAGATTTATTATATCATTTTATTTTTACGTAATTCTATGATATAGATAATATTTTACAGAGAGGCTGAATAACTTGTCCAGGTGTACCAACTGACTCAAAAAGCTGAAGTGGGAGGGCTGATGAATACAAGGGATATGTAAGGTAGTTTGGTTGGAAAGACAGGTGACAAAGCCAAATGGCAGGCAACAATAAAGTTTGCCACTATCAAGTTTATTAAGAGACGCCTCAGGGTGGCTCCAACCAGTAGAAAGGGTCTGCTTGGAGGGAAAACCGTATGGTCTGGTGGTGGGATTTCTTTTTATAGGGCTTTCTGCCAATCAGGAGGTTACACAGTGTCTTGGACATGTAAGGTTTGTGAGCTTTGGCCAATAGGGGATTACACATCGTTTATCTTGTAGCTTTGGCAATGCCTGGTTTTAAATAGGAGGGGTGGGGAGGGAGGGAGTAAAGTCATGGCATGTGAAGTGGGGGAAAAAGGAGGAGCAGTGATGGGCAAGAAAAAAGAAAGTGGCATGAAAACATGGGAAGGGAGGGGGCCGCAACATGAAGCATGGTCTGATCTGCAGCCTGGTTTTACAAGACAGGGAGATGGGAGAGGGGCCCAGTGCCCAGAAGTAACAAGATACAGTCATCAAGATTCAAAATGATACTGTAAGGGGCATGAACTGAATCCAACAAGAAGCAATTTAACTGGGTAAATTTAAGGTCCTGGAGTAGGGGCCATAGACAAAACAAAACAAAAACAAAACTATACAAGAATGGACTAGAAATGGCTTAGGAGGAGTTTGGGTGAACAAGACTGACTTGACAGGAAACTCAATCCAAGACAATAGTGTGACATGGCAGCTAGAAGAAAAACAAAACTGATTAGATTTTAGTCTATCTTGTGAGACTATCATAGCTAAATTGAATTTGGAACAAGAAAACCAAAGACGGGCTATATCTTCTGTTAGAACCTAATTACTAATGTGTGATGTTAATGGATTAAAGAAAGAAGGCAAAATTCCCTACCCTTATTTTTTGTCTGTCTACACTTCCAGAGAAAACACTAGGACTACAAAACATAGACAAACCACTGGTGAGAAAGAAATGTGGCATCAGAACATGTTGCTAACTTTATTTCCAGGAGTAGCTCTTTAAAAGTGATGTAGGCAAAGTTTAAAGAGAAGGCAACTAAACCACATCATATGAGAAACAAGGGAAGAGCTGAGATGTTCAGCTGGGGAGGAGACCTTCAAGGCCAGCTTGACTGGTCTTTGCACATTGAAAGGGCCATCATGTAAAAGTGCAAGTTCACCAGTCCTCTAGGATGGTGGCTTTTAAACTGCTTGACTGTTATAGGAAGAATTACATATTATATCTCAACCCAGAATATACATAAACACATACATAACTGGAACAAACATTCCAGAAAACATTATTTACCCATTCTATGTTCAATTTACTTTGATATTTTCTATCCTATTCTATTCTATTCTATTCATTTTCCATCCCATCCCATCCTATTCTATCCTATCCATAAAAAAAAAAGTGCTTGTCATGGCCCATTAAGTTGATTTTATGGCTTTTTAGTGGGTTGCAACTCATAACTTAAAAATCACTGCCCTGTGGTCTCCACATATGGAAGATATGTGGTACTCACTCTTGCTTCAGGATCACAAAGAACATCTAACAGCCAGAGTGACAAAAGATGGGATTAGTTTCCTCAGGAAGCAGTGAGTTACTGCTTCTTGCAGTACGTGAGCTTATGCTAAATGAAGGCTAATAAGAGTGGTGCAGAAAGGTTTCAAACATGAAATGGGGGACTGAATTGAATCATCCATTAGGTCCTTTCCATGGCTGAGATGTTGTGCTTGTGTTGGTGCAATTGGCTACCACTATTTCCTGCCATTTTAGGCTACATTAGTGCATGTGTGGGATATATCTCTGGGGTGGTGAGGGTGGCATTGCATCCTGCTCCACGGACCACAGCTCAGACTATCAGAGCTATTATGGAACCATATTTTAGGAGATATATTTGAAGTAATTCATTCATTCACTCAACAAATATTTATGGTGCATCTAGTACAAGCCAAGCACTGGGCTCAGCTCTGTGTTTATAAGATTGACACAGCCCTTGCCTCATGGAACTTACTATCTAGTGAGGAAAAGATAATAATTCAATGCATGTTTTTTGTATGCCTAATGTGCTGGTTTGGATGTATTATGTCTCCCAAAATGCCATTATTTTTGATGCAGTCTTGTGTGGGCAGGAAACGTATTGGTGTTGATTGGTTGGAGGCTTTTGATTGGATGTTTCCATGGAGATGTGATCACTCAACTGTGGGTGAGATCTTTCATTGGATAATTTCCATGGAGGTGTGGCCCCGCCCATTCAGCATGGGCCTTGATTAGTTTACTAGAGCACTATAGAAGTTCAGACAGAAGGAGCGAGCTAGCTACAGCCAAGAGGGACACTTTGAAGAATGCACAGGAGCTGAGAAAGTAACTGCAGTTTACAGAGACATTTTGGAGACGGCCTTTGAAAGCAGACTTTTGCTCTGGAGAATCTAAGAGAGGACAAATGCCCCAAAGCAACTGAGAGTGACATTTTGGAGAGAAGCTGAAGCCTAGAGAGGAACGTCCTGGGAGAAGGCCATTTTGAAACCAGAACTCTGGAGCAGATGCCAGCCACATGCCTTCCCAGCTGACAGAGGTTTTCTGAATACCATTGGCCATCCTCCAGTGAAGGTACCCGATTGTTGATGCTTTACCCTGGACACTTGATGGCCTTAAGACTGTAACTGTGTAACCAAATACCCTCCTTTATAAAAGCCAGTCCATTTCTGGCATTTTGTATTCCAGAAGCATTAGCAAACTAGAAAACCTAACTATCTATTAGTCACTGCTTTAGGTGTTGGGTATGTATCATTGCATCATTGCATGAAACAGAAAAAAAATTTCCTGCCTTCATGGAGTTTACAGATTATTAACAACAAACACACAAATGATTAATCAGTCCTGACTGTGGTAAGTGCAGTGTTCCCAGAGAACTTATGATAGGGAAAGCCCTAGTGTAAGAGTCAGGGAAGTGCCCCTGTGGAAGTAGTATTAAAGTGCCCCCTTAGTCTATCAGTTTAGTAGGCTAAGCCCTCGATCTTGGGGATTGTCCTTACAAAGCTTGTTACTGCAAAGGAGAGGCTAAACCTACTTATAATTGTGCCTGAGAGTCTCCCCCAGAGAACCTTTTTGTTGCTCAGATGTGGCCTCTATTTCTAAGCCAACTTGGAGGTAACACATTATCCTCCCTCCTATGTGGGACATGCCTCACATGGGTGTGCATCTCCCTGGCAATGTGGGACCCGACTCCTGCGGATGAGCCTGGACCCTGCATCCTGGGACTGAGAAAGCCTTCTAGATCAAAAGGGGGGAAGAGAAATGAAGCAAAATAAAGTTTCAGTGGCTGAGAGATTTCAAATGGAGTTGAGAGGTCATTCTGGAGGTTACTCTCATGCATTATATAGACATCCCTTTTTAGTTTTTAGTGTATTAGAATTGCTAGAAGGAAATATCTGAAACTGTTGAACTACAACCCAGTAGCCTTGATTATTGAAGACGATTGGATAACTATGTAGCTTACACTGTGTGACCATGTGATTGTGAAAACCTTATGGCTTACATTTCCTTCATCCAGTGTATGGACAGATGAGTAGAAAAATGGGGACAAAAAGCAAATGAATAATAGGGAGGGAGGAGGAGTATGATATTTTTTGGGTGCTCTTTTTATTTTTATTCTTATTTTTATTTTTTGGAATAATGAAAATGTTCAAAAGTTGATTGTGGTGATGAACGCACAACTATGAACAACTGTTGTACACTTTGGATGATTGTATGGTATGTGAATATATTTCAATAAAATTGCTTTAAAAAGGAACTGCCCCCTGAAAGGTGAGTATTGCTAGTTTGTCCTCCAGTACTCCAACACTCACAAAGCCTTTCTTTAACCCCCATCCTTGCCAGACAGAAGCAACCACTCCTCACTTTGTATCCCTCTTCTCCTCTTGCTAGTTGCAAGGAGAGTGAGAGAGGCGAGCAGCATTCCAGGGAGGGGGACAGCAAACGTGAGGATGTGAAAGGCAGTCAGGCTGGCCAGAATGCAGAGGGGTAGGGAGGGAACTGACCCCACAGAGTCAGGAGGTGGGATCTACAGATACAAAGATAGAGAGATATAGAGGAACATACAGAGACACAGAGATTGAGAGAGCTGCAGAGATAGAGATGGATTTGAGCAATGTGTAGGAGGTAGAATCAGCACGACTTGGTGAGAGGATGAGCAGGAGGGGGGAGACAAGGATGACTCCTGTTTCTTGTCTTGAGCAGCTGGAGGTGGGGGGTCATCTCATTCATGAAGATGAAGGACAGAAGAGAAGGAGCAGTGGCGGTGGGGATGGAGATGAGGTCAATCTGGGACATCTCTGCTCATGCAGCTTCCTCTTCCTAAAATACCACTGTCTCACTTGTCTGCTGAGATAACACCTGTTTGTCCTCCAGTACTCCAACACTCACGAAGCCTTTCTTTAACCCCTGTCCTTGCCAGACAGAAGCAACCACTCCTCACTTTGTATCCCTCTTCTCCCCTTACCAACTTCTATTACTGCCTCAATGACACTTCATTGCACTTATTTGTTTGCCTGTAATAATAATAATTAAGGCTTAATGGTCACTTACTCTGAGCCAGGTGCTGTTGTTCTAAGTCCTTTACACGTATAGCCTCATGTAACCCTCACAACAGCCCTTTAAGGTCAATCTATTATTTTCCCTACCTTACAGATAAAGGAAACTGAAGCATAAGCAGGTCAGGTAACCTATCTAGCTATCATGGCACTGTAAGGGCAGAGCTGGGATTCAAGCTCTGACAGTCTGGTCCCAGCGTCAATGTTTTTTGACAACTATATAGGTCCTGTTTTCTACTGGATAGTAGATCCTTGAGGTTAGGGACTATATAATATTACTTAAAAAAAATTTTTTTTTACATCCTCAGTTTCCAGCAGTGCCTGGACTATAACTGGCCCTTAAACAAATTGGTTGGATGGTTCAATGACAGAATAACACTGCACATTTCAAGAGGAGTTAGGATTGCCTATGTAACCCTAGACTAAGGGTTGGCAAGCATTATTTTATAAAGGGCCAGACAGCAAGTATTTTAAGTTTTGGGGGCCATATGGTCCCTGTCACAACTACCCAACTCTACCATTGTAATGTGAAAGCAGCCATCTATAATATTAAAATGAATGGGTGTGGTTGTGTTGCAATAAAATTTTATCTAGGGACACTGCAGTCTTCTACTATTTAATAATATTAAAGCCATTCTAAGCCCACAGACTGAACAAAAACACGCGTCAGGCTGAATTCAGCACATGGGCCATGGTCAGGTGACACCCACTATGGTGGGAGGAGGAGACTTTTGACTTCATAGAGACTCTCTTCAGATAGAGCTACCCATCAGTAGGAGGGGCTGCTCAGTGCCCTGGGACGCTGCTTTCACCAGAAATTTCTAAGCAAGGAGAAACAGAGGGGATTCCTGCTGGGGGCTGGGGGCTGGGAGGGCAGGACACAGACGACCTCTAAAGTCCTTCCCTCACTCTAAGATTTCACCCACAGCTTCCTGGGCTTTAGAGTAAAACCACAGGAGCTGAACTGATTGGAGAGAAGGTCATTCGGAATTAGTGAAAAGGTCTGAGTTATAAAACGGTTTATAAGACATGATGCTTCATTGCTTTCAAGGACATTTGGCAATCAAACGAACACTTAACAAAGGGCTGTCAATAATCCATTTGACTTGCACTTTGTACTTTTCAAAGTGCTTTCCAGTACACTATCTCCATTGATCCACCCAGGAAGCTGAGGAGACAGAAACCCCATTTTACAGGTGAGGTCAGAAGGTGCTCGGGATGAGATGGCTCAGAACCAGGTCTGTGCGGCTCGATACAGCCGAGCAAAATGACTACTTTATATTCTGTATCAAGGGTGTATGGTGGAGTTCTAAGAATCTGGTTTATATTTGTAAGAAGGATAAACATTCCTAATTCAAGGTTGTTTTTAACCCCTGAGAATCTGCAAGAAACATGACCACATACCCAGAGTAGGGTACAGAATTTGTCAAACTGTATTAATAAGATATAGCAAGAGTTCATTAAAAGTGGACATACTAGAAGACTGGTTTCACCTTGTTCCCTCACATCAGGATTAAAAAGGGCCTTTCATAGCATTATCTTGCTTGGTAAATTTGGTAAATGCTTTATTTTTCCCCAGAGATGACATCAAGGTAAGTATCAGTCCTTCCCAAGTCTGAAGGATCAAAACACATTTTGAATTAGTAGGGTTTTTCAGTGTCTTTTTTTTTTTTTAAAGATCCAAAATACTTCATTCTGGAAAGTTAGCAGTTTAGAGAGATCCTCCAGGAGAGTGAATCTCACTCACATGGGAGGAATCTAATCCAATTGCCCTGTGAAGGTTTTCCTTCCTCCCTATCCAGGAATGTGTGACTTGGGGTGAAACACAAGAAGCAGGCAGCTAGCAAGCCCCAGTGATGTGGGGGATAAATCTGTGTGTGTGTGTCTGTGTGTGTTTTCTTTAAACTCAATTTGGGGCTCTTAACAGTACTTCCCTGCCAAATTAGACTTTGGCACAGCCCAGGATGCCTTGGCAAACTTTTTTAATTTCCCAAGAGCAACTTCCTGGTTCTTAATTAGGCCTTTTATCCCTAGATGTCTATATTTAACTGTGCTCTGTTACCGCTGACCCCTTTTGGATACTGCCAAGAACCTCGGGGAGGTGGCAGTTAGGTCTAGACGGGGCAAATATACAGAGAATTAAGTTCCCCAAATCTTTTGCTTAAAGTGAGATCCTATGAGGGAATCTTCAGTTGTGGAGTGATAACTGCCAAATTCATTAGATAACTGCATAACTGCTCAGCTCTCTCTGGCTCTCTGCCCCGGCAGGCAGAGAGCAAATAGTTAACCTGTAGAAGAACACTCTTCCAGAACCAAGAGCTTGGTGGGTTGGGGGGAAGCAATGGAGTGAAAGAGAGGCCTACAGAAATGCTCTCAAATATACCCAAGGAAACTTCAAGAGTGTTCATGCCACTCTTGTCTGTAAAAGAGAAAAACTGAAAATCACCCAGATGTCTATCACAAGAGAAATGAGTCAATAAACTGTGGCACATTCCTACAATGAAATACAATTCAGCAGAGTGAAAATGAATGGACTAGAGTCACACATATGAATGTGGATAAATCTGATGAACATTGTTGAGAAAAAAAGCAAGTTGCACACGGATATATACAATATGAACGTATTTGTAAAAATTTGAAATATGTATATACTATACTGTATATTGTTTATAGATAGCATATTAGCGCAAGCATTTAAAAACCAATGCTAATTTAAAAAGCCAACAGACCAATTTTACTTTTTAAGGAAAAAAGTAAAATACGTGATAATTCCACACACTACTTCAGTAGAGTAGTTACCCTGGGGAGAGGGGCAAGGGGGTGAATCTGGGGAGGGGTAAAAATGGTAGCAATAATTACTTTTTTAACAGCTGGGTGATGAATTCAAGGGGAACGATCGGTGGTCTTTAGTATGCCTGAACTGTGCATTAAAAAACCAAACATAGCTAGGTAACCAGGGCTACTCTTTGTTGGGGATGGGGTCGGGGAAACAGGAAAAGTCTCAGGGGAGGGGAGCCCCGTGGCTTCTCTGCTCCCAGGAGTGTGATCAGGCGACCTTTTCAGAGGATCAAGCATGTCCCTGGGACGGCACTGGACAGTGCAGAGAACAAGCTCTCTCCGGAGCTGAGAGCTGCAGTGACTCTACCTTTCGCGAGTCTCTGAAAAGGGAGATCCTCCTTGGTCTCACCAAAGGCTAGACGCCTTTGTTTCCGAAAGCCGTCCAAGAAGCCCTGGGAGGGCGCCTTGCTGGGGACTCGGCCGCACCGGTGTTTGCAGTCCCGACCTGATAGGGAGAGTCCAGTCAAGCCCCACTGCGCATGCTCACCGGCAGCGTGCGAGTTGAGCTGTGGGGAGGAGCTTAAACATCCGGGGCAGAGCGGGGGTAGACGTTTACCTTTGTAAGCTTGCGGACCGTGAGGAATAATTATTTGGATCAAGGGAGCTTTTTATTTTTATGTTTTTAAAACTTATAATATGGAGAATTTTGAACGTACGAAAATTGGATACTATTACTATTACTATTACCCAACAACAACAAAAAGAGACTAAGGAAATCTGAATAGTGTAATGGGCCCTCCTGTACCCCTCGCCCAGCTCCAGCAACCGTTAGCTCCTGGCTGCTCTTGCCCCATCTATCTGCCAATCCACTCTCGGCCAACCTCAGTATGCATGTTATATATACATATATATGTAAAAGATAAGGACCTTTCTTAAAAACATACTTAAGTTATCCTTCATGTCATCAGGTACCCAATTAAACTAATGTTTACCCATTGTCTCATAAATGTCATTATTTTCATTTTTGCAATTTGTTAGTTTTAGTTAGAACTCAACTAAGGCCCACATCGTGTGACTGGTTGAGTATTTGCTTTACATGTCTTAATCTATAGGTTCCCCTCAATGTCTCTCTCTCTCTCTTCCTTGCAATTAATTGTTAAAAATATTATTTGTCCTGTAGAAGCTCTCCCAGGCTGGTTTTGTTGGTTACATTCTCTTAGTGTCATTCATTGTGTTCCTCTGTCCTCTGTTTTCTGTAAACTGCAGTTAAACATACAGGCTCAGCCAGCCATTTAAAGAGACACTTATTCACATGATTTTAAGGATGCACAGAAGGATTCCTTATTACCCCATCCTGCAAATATACAAACAAATAAAATAGGCAGCAAGAACCACACACGGCTCTATAGCTTGCTGATACCTAAAATTGCACTGCTGGAAATTAATCATTTTGTTTTAATCCATAAATAAAATGCAAATACTCCTAGAGAAGTAAAAACTTGATCTCATTAGACATTCATTCCTGAGTACGAATGCATTTATAAAATCCATTCCTGAAGCGGTTTCTGAAAGAGGGAGGAAGGGTGGGGAGGGAGTGGGAAGATATGGGGGCAATGGGTGTCTGTTTCACAAAAAGGGGATGACGGGGCATTAAATGGAAACTAAACAGAAAGGACAGAATTAGTTAAGATGGTTTCAAAGCTCCATCAGTTATTGAACATTTACCATGCTATGGACACTGTATTCTGTGCTTTTAAGCAATTATTTCATTGCAAGCATTAACAACCCTGGGCATAACTGTAATTATACATTTTAAAGATGGAAACACTGAGGCTCAAGAGACTTAAGTGACTTGCTTCAGGTCTTATAGCTAATATCTGGCAGTGTGAGAATTCCTTCTCCACCTCTGGCTCCTGTGGCCCACTAACCCCACCACTGCTTCTTTTTTTGTCTCATTCCTTTCTGCTTTGGGCTGGCTTGACAGGGGAGATGAGAGATGATTCCTGCACAAGGGTGGTTTCCAACCTCTGGTGTAGCCTGGTCCCAGACCCAGACGCATTCTGGGGATTGTGCCCAGATTCAGACTCTCTCTGAAGGCAGTCAGGGATTTGCCCAGTGGCCTCAGAATAACAAGTCTTTTCTGTTTCCCTTTTTTTTTTTTTTTTTCCTCTGCCCTTTTCTGGGAAAGAAGAAGGGAATGCTATCTCAGGACACCCAGGCTGCTGATTAGACAGAAAATATGCTTATGACTTCTATTGTACTCATGAGTCAGTAGTATTTTAAAAAAGAAATTTTGTTTATCCCACAAATGAAATTGTAAGACTGACAGAACTTAAAAAAAAAAAAAAAAATGCAAACAGCCTCCCAGAATTCCAACACTTCTATAAAATCAACTGTTTCCATTTCTTGGCGTCCCTTGTCCGCCTCTAGCTGGAGGCATATGCAATTTTCCCAGTTCTATTCGATTCCTCTCCAAGTCTGAAAAACAGTACAAGGAAGTGCGGAGAGACACAGATCTCCCTCTGTCCTGCTCTGATTCGTGGCCATTCTGAAGTTGCTCTATTTGAAACATTAACCTGCAAGACTCTGCATCCTGGAACCACGGAGAGGGTCCAGCAGGGCCATAGTATCTTATAATTCTGTCATTTTCCTGAGCTGGCCTCTTTGAGAACACAGCCATGAACCTTCGTAGGGTAGCTCTTTCTTTCAAACCTAGAAGGGGAAGATCAAAACTAACAAAGGTGATTGAGAAAGAAGGCGAAAGAAACCTACTGCAACCCATATGTTGTTCTGATTTTCCTTAGTACTGAGATCACACACACCTGCAACTCTGTCTCTCTCTCTTTTATTCCTGGGTGACTAAAATCTCATTATTTGGGGAAACACATTTTTCATAGGCAATTTCAACATCTAGGACAAAAGGAAATGTGTAAAACCAGTTGAACCATGGACAACTGTAGAGCTGTTTATTGATGTGTCTGTTCACTGCATGCCTGAGTTGGGCCTCTGCTTACCTTAAGTGATTTTGTGTGTATTTGCAGAGTAACTCTCACCTTAGCCAGCTATCAGGAAGGTGCAGTGCATTTATATCCTTACCTACGTACTATAAAACCTTTGAGACGCCCTTAATGCAAAATAAAATGAAAAACGGAAAAAAAAAAAGTTAAGTTTTAAAAAGAAGTCATTTGTCTTTAGCTGGATTCATCTGGGTATGATATGGGTTGCAGCAGGCATAAATCTGTCTGGAGTCTGGCTTCAGGGTTTGGAATTTTAAAATATTCATGGTGTATAATTTTGCATAATTTGTTTAGCTACCAAGACATAATTTAGTTATTTGGTGCATGAAGCCTTCAGGAGGTCTAAAGAAGAGAAAAATGGACTTTAAGTAGCTAAATCCAATTTTGAACAAGCAAGATGAACATATCCTATAGTGCCCTGCACACCTGATACACACAAACACATGGTGATAAACACACATCCACCTGCAGAGAATTAACCATTCCTCCTGATCTGTACTATTTTACTGGTGCATTTAAGTACATTAGTTACTTAGTTTCATTCTGCATGTGATTGCATATAAGCCCAAAGGAAAGAGCTAGAGAACTAGTCTTCAATTTCAACAAGATGCATTTAGATTATAGAACTTCTTGTCTGTAAAACTGATGGTATAACAAGATAACTCATTTATTCAAAGCATAGAAATATCTCCCCCTTGTCCAGTACCGTGCTAAGCACTGAGGGGTGTATTTGTCAAAAGTGGTTCCTATCTCCCGGGGAGTTTACAGTGTAGTTGAGACAAGACATAGAAGCAGAAACAGCTAGAGAACAACTAGCTCTAAGGCATTATTTAAACAAGTGCAAGCTAGCACTGCAGAGCCGTCAGACTAAGATGCAGAGGAAATGCAAATAAGGGAAGATGTTCATTCTCTCCACCCTCACTGCCCCCGTCTGGTGTCCTGCTCCATCCTCTTTGGATCACTGGGACAGTGGGTAATTGGTCTCTTTGCAGGCTCGTCTCTTCTAATCCATTCTCCACATTGAAACAGTAGTGATCTTTCTAAATGCAAATCTGACTACCGTGTTTCCTTTCTTAAAACCATTTGATGGCTTCCCAAAGGGCCCTAAGAAAAAGTCCAGATCCTTTAACTTGGCATACAAAGTCCCTCTTCATCCCTGCCCAGGCAGAACCTGCTTCTCTTGCCTGGACAGTTGGCCTAACTTTCCACCTGAAATGTTCTCACACTCTTGACCTGCTCATCTCCAATTCTTCAGTTTCAGCCTAGACTTTGTTTCTCCTAGAAAACCTCTCCATTATTTCTGACACTGGGGAAATATGCCCCATGTGTCACCATCGCACCGGAACTTTTTCTAGTCTATGCTTATCACAGAGCACTCTAAGTGTCTAAGTAATTGGGAATCAACATAGTTAGTGTAGCTCTGAAGTCAGACTTCCTGGGTTTGAAACCAAGACCAGCCATTTACTAGTTTTGTGACCTCAAGGTAAATTATTTACTTTCCACTGTCACAGCTTTCTCATCTATCAAATGGAGATAACGATGGTTATGGTGTCTCCCTGTGCCTTTTTCTTCTGTGTCCAATTTGCTTTGCTTCTGGACTTCCGCAATATTGGATTAAGGCCCATCCTCATTCAGTTGGACACACCTTCACTAATAACATCTTCAAAGGTTCTATTTACAAATGGGTTCACACCCAAAGCACTGGGTTGGGCCCTGAACATGCATTTTGTGGAGGACATGATTCAATCCCCAACATATATAATATAAAGTTTTGTGTTATATGATGATGTTAGCTGTTGTTTTCATAAATACTGGTTGTTATCCCCCTCAGTGCTGTAAACACCTGCTCCTGAAACTTTCTCAAGTGAAGGCCCTCATGGAAAATAAGATTTGATTGCCCACTGGAGGTAAACTGAGCAAGCTGCAGCAGCCCGTCCGGAGGGCTGCCCATAACCCTCCCATGCCTGCTGGTCTGGAGACTCTAAACTGGGAAAGGGCCAACACTGGGTTCTGTTTGTGTGTCCACAATGAGCATAGTGCCTGTTGTGTGGACGATGCTAGTAATCATTTTGTGAATGAATGAACAGAGCTGAGTCAGGTTTCTCATAGGAACAGAATTTTAGACAGAGAATGGAGGGACCTGGAGGACTGGGCTTGTCAGAGGGAAGTGGGGAATCTGGTCCCCCAGAGGGAACCAGGTTCCCAGGGCAGGAAAGAGCACCTGCTCCTCTTGATGCACACCTTTGTGCTGTTTGGATTGTTTCTATGTGTGATATCTCTTAAATTCACACACACAGGGAGCCTGACTGGAGGGGCTGGCTGGGTTATTACAGCATTAAAAGGGGGGGGGGGGGGGCAGTAAAAATAGAGATGGGGAAAACTATAAAGGAAGAAGAGTAGAAACAGGAACTCTACATGTAAGCAAAATAGATTTGATTGCAAAATGACTACCATAAAACTAATTTCATATGAATTTAAAAACTAACCTTTTCCAGATTTTAACAGTAATACATATTTATTGCAGAAAATTTGAAATATGCAGAAAAGCAGACAAAAAATAAAAAGCACCCATAATCCCATCATCAGAAATAACCACGATGATGTAGTTATGCCTCAAGTTTTTTTTGCCTGTGCACATGGACGTCACTGAATATAAAATTTTACATCATTCTCCCTCCATTGTCAAGGATAGCTTAGTCCAAGTCCTGGGTCCTGGGATTCTGGGTGGGTTATCTCCACAGGGATATGGGTAAGAGAAAAGGAGTTGTCCACTCCTGCTGTGCCCTTAATTGTTGGGGACATGTACCTCCCCACTGGGACTCTGTGGGTGCAGACTATAAGTCAAAGGCTGGCGATCACTGTCAGCTCAGAACTTTTTCTCAGCAGCCCCTGCCTACAGCCCCACCTCTACAGCCTGGGCTGTTTGGACTCAGCTGGCTTTGGCTGCCTCTCTTGGCTTTGGTCTTCGGGCTGCTGGGCTAAACTCTTCTACTTTTGAATTCAGTACGAGTATGGCCTTGACAGGTTGGGGAGCCTCCTCTAGATTTTGGTGACCCACGGTCTAGACTGAACAACTTGGCAGGTGGACTTGGTGTGTGTGTGTGCATATGTGTGTGTTTCTGTGTGTGCAAGTGCACGTGTGGATTCAGTTCTGGCTCTTGGCTATCCCTGGCCTTTGGCCTAGGAATGGACTGGAAGTACCCTGCTCTCTCCTCTCCCTTCACAAGCTGCCTTTCTGCTGCCACCAGAGATTTAATGAGACCAGGATTTCATGCCCAGAACTAGGGTTCATGATGGTGGCTTGATTTCAGAAACAAGGGAGCATCTACCCTAAGCGTCAGAACTGGGCTGCAAAGTCAAGTCTGGCCTTGCAACTTCATGACTTGGCTTCAAGTCCAGGGAATTGGGCTTAAGCTTCCCAAATCCTGCTTGGTCAAGGTCACAATTTGCCCTGGATCCTGGGCCAGGAGTGAACCTGGAGTGGGAGCTGGAGCGAGAGTCAAGCAATTGCAGGATTGAGGAGAGGTGGCTTATGGGGCAGAGAGGCAGACAGGCCTTGGCAAGATGTTTCTGAAATTATAATCCATTTCCCCACTCAGTGCAAAAATCCCTTTTATAAACCTTCTGGCAGAGATCATGCAGCATCTGCTTGGAAATGTCCTGTGAAGGGGTTCATTCACTTATCCATCATTCAGGCTCTCAGAATGATGAGAACGTCTTCCATGTTGTTATGGGTTGAAGCGTGTCCCCAGAAAGACAGGTTCAAGTCTTAACCCCTGGCTCTGTGAATGTGAACTTATTTGTAAATAGGATCTTTGAAGATGTGACTAGTAAAGATGAAGCCAAACTGGGTTAGGGTGGGCCCTAATATTGTATGACTGGTGTCCTTATAAGAAGAGGCAAATTTGGACACAGGGACAGATGGACACTAGGGAAAAGGCAATTTGAAAATGAAGAAGGCAGAGATTGGAGTGGTGCATCTACAAGCCAAGGAGCACCCAGGATTGCCAGCAAACAAGAGAAGCTAGAAGAGGCAAGAAAGGAGTCTCCCGTACAAGTTTCAGAGGGAGCGTGGCTCTGCCCACACCTTAATTTTGAACCTCTAGCCTCCAGAACTTTGAGAAATAAATTTCTGTTATTTTAAGCCACTAAATTTGTGATACTTTGTTTTGGCAGCCCTGGGAAACTAAGACACATTTAAAGCTGAAATTTGCTTCCTGGGAACATCCATGCCATCTACTGGCCTGTGGAATAGCCCAGGGCAGATCCACGCTGGTTCCCTGCTGACAGCTGTGTGGAAGTAGCACCAAGATCCTTTCCTCCCTCTGGGCCAGGGGCAAGCTTACCACTTACCATGGAGCACCAGCCCAGCAGAGAGGTAGAGACCAGAGGAGTCAGGCTGGGATAAATCTTCAGTTTCCTCTTGCAGGGAACCTCAGGACAAAGTGGCTCTGTTATCAACACTGGCCACCGTGGAGTCCTGGGGTTTTGCTTTAAGGAAAGCAGAGACAGGTGTGGGGTACAGCCCCAAGCCAGGCACCAATGGGACCAGAGAGAGGGATAGGCTCACCCCTCTGGAGTCTCTGCAACCCTGCTGGATTACATACTTACTGAAATTGGGGTGGCTCCATTCTCTGCATTAAGCCTAATATTTGGTTCTTTTTGTAACAAGCCATAATTAGAAAATTTCAGGTCTCCAGGAGACCTCTATAGACCAGATCTTCTTCTACTCCTTTATTTTCTAGGCAAACAAAATGATATTATTTAAGTATTACCTAATTGGTTTCAGCCCTCTGCTCATGAGTTAAATCATTTTTCATAAGTGTAGCAGTTTGCTAATGCTGCCAGAATGCAAAACACCAGAAATGGATTGGCTTTTATAAAAGGGGGCTTATTTGGTTACAAAGTTACAGTCTTAAGGCCATAAAGTGTCCAAGGTAATGCATTAACAATCGGGTACCTTCACTGGAGGATGGCCAATGGTATCTGGAAAACCTCTGTTAGCTCGGAAGGCACATGGCTGGAGTCTGCTCTGGAGTTCTGGTTTCAAAATGGCTTTCTCCCAGGACGTTCCTCTCTAGGCTTCAGCTTCTCTCCAAAATGTCACTCTCAGTTGCTCTTGGGGCTATTGTCCTCTCTTAACTTCTCTGGAGCAAAAGTCTGCTTTCAAAGGCTGTTTCCAAAATGT
This sequence comes from Choloepus didactylus, assembly GCF_015220235.1. Taxonomy (NCBI): domain Eukaryota; kingdom Metazoa; phylum Chordata; class Mammalia; order Pilosa; family Megalonychidae; genus Choloepus; species Choloepus didactylus. The sequence continues at coordinate 165,457,567 of NC_051309.1, read as the reverse complement.
CTCTGTAAGCTTCAGCTCCTCTCTCAGCTTCCATGCATTCTTCAAAGTGTCCCTCTTGGCTGTAGCAAGCTCCCTTCTTCTGTCTCAGCTTATATAGGGCTCCAGTAAACTAATCAAGGCCCATGCTGAATGGCTGAGGCCACACCTCCATGGAAATTATCCAATCAGAGTTATCACCCATAGTTGGGTGGGTCACATCTCTATGGAAACACTCAAAGAATTACAATCTAATCAACACTGACGTGTGCCCACACAAGATCACATCAAAGATAATGGCATTTTGGGGGACACAATACATTCAAACCAGCACAATAAGTCTCAAATTTTGAGGGGTCTCCCTTTCCTTTTTAGAGGTAGACACGTAAGTTTTGATCACAGTTGGCCATTGACTTCAAGGTATCTGACGTCTTATCACCTTTAGGGAAGAGATAATTGGCAGGTGTGGCATCCAATCAAAATCCTGTTACTTCAATGAAGAGCTTGCTGGGCAGGTTCCATTCTATCCTTCTGTAACATTAAACAGTAAACAATTCTCAAACTGTGATATCTCACATCAACTTTGTAGGCACTATATGTACGATTTATTGCAATTAAATAAAATTTCATCTTCAAAGATAGATGCAAACACATTTCGGTGTGACATCAGCACAATAGTTAGATGTTTCAATTGGATATTTCCATCACCTTCCATCTTTTCCCAAGAGAGAATTAAAGCATGTGGGGTTGAGGAAGGTTCAGGACCATAAAGAGCAATTTGACCAAAGACCTCCTGGAATTCTGTCAACAACTGATCGTGATGGGATCAAGTTAGAGACCATCATATCAAACATGGGAAAGGGCAGTTCCCAGCTAGGAGAGGAATGGGATTGCCAGAGTAAAGAGAGTAAAGAGCAGGTGGCTCGATTTTAATGCAAGCAACAATGGAGAAGCCTTGGAGGCTTTCAAGCAGGAATATAAAATATCTAACCTGGCCATTAAGGAAGATCTATTTGAAGAAAGATTGGAGGACTTGAGGCAGAGACTATTTAGAGGTGTGTTAGTTAGGCTACAGGCTAAGCTGGTGTAACAAAGAGACCACAAAATACAATGTCCTAAATAACCTGGACGTAGTGTTCTCAATCTTGTTTGCTGTGGGGGTCACAGGGGACATAAAATTGTTAAAACTCAGTGAAGGGAATACCTAAAATCTGTGCATTTGTTATGTGTTAGTTCCACCTCAATTGAAAACACACACACATAAAAACAACCATAGACAAGAGTCTATGGGTGGGTTGGTAGCAGTTCGGCCTCATGACCAGTCTGCTCTGCCCTCTTTGCCAGGTGACTCCATCTCTTCTGTCTAATAAAAGGGAGTTAGGAAGAGGAAATTCAGGGCGAACGGCTTGTCTGTAGGTTGGAGCTAACTTGGAATTTGACACATCACATCCACTCGTATCCCACAGGCCCAGACTGGGTCACAAAGCTGCATAAAAGGTTGAGAAATATAAATTCTAGCTAAAAAGCCATGTGACCAGCCAAAACTCCAGGGGCTGAGGGTCCATTATGGAAAGGAATAATAGGAGGCTGAAAGCTGGGAACAAGGAGTAACCCACCATCCATGACTGCCGTGGAACGGAAAGGGCAGACCCCAAGAGCTATTCAAGGACAGAACTGACATAACTGTGCTACTGTTCAGACCTAGGGACAGAGGTAAAAGGGTTTACAAGGTTGGAACATGGTGGGTCAGGAAAACAGTGGAGCCTTGACTGAAATGAGGAAAGGAAGAGGGACAGCTGGTTTGCTGGGGTGGGGCAGAGGGAAAAGATCCGGCCAAGGAAGATTTAGCATCTCTATCCTTAGAGATGTTTAATAATAGAGGAAGCAGCTGTCACTGTTGTTTAGGGCGTGGCTTTGCCTGGAGCCAGGGAGCAAAATGAAATTAGTTTTTCTTAAGTAGAAAATTGAGCATTTTGAAGGTAGAACAAAACAGGCTCAGGAACAGTAGCCGTTCCCTCTCCCACCAGGAAACTTCCAGGCAAGATTCCCCCGTCTCAGTTCTCTCTACTGGCCACTGACACGTGTGGAGTGCTTGCTGTGGCTCACCATCACCTCCTCTTTAGTATGACCCACACCATTTCCTTTTCTGGATCGGTGCTTCTCAAACTGCTGGCCTCATCCCACTTTTGTGACCCTTATGGAGTTGTATCCCACATTTTAAAACACTGTTCTATGCAGGAAAGATCAGGAACAGGTGTTTGATTCTTGGGCACTGCAGTGAGAGTTGAGGGAGTTCGGGGACGGGGAAGAGCTGAAGGGCCCCAGTAGCAAAAGTGATCAGAGCAAAACATTTGACAGCTTGCATCAAATTTGTGTTGCTTGTCTTGCATTGTTGTTCAACCCCTGTATTGTTTAAATTTAGAGCAGTGAACCATTTCATTGATAAGATCAGAAACTCCTAAAGGCAGTGGCCACACATGCTACTTTTTTGCTTTCTTGGCTGCTTCTGAGAATGCTTGAGAAACAAGATATTTGTAAAACAAAAAACAACTTGGAGTTAATTCAGCATCAAGCAAAGAGTGACCTCTTTAACCAACCTCTTCAAACCTTCTCATATACCTATCGCAAGAAGTTGGAGCTTGTTTTATAAATCAAGGATCCATAAAGTTTATGCCAGCTATAGAAAAATGTGAATATGAATCAAGGTGTGGAATCTTGGACAGGTCTTTTTACTTCTCTGGTCCTTAGTTTCTTCATCCGAAAACAGAAGTGGGGCTGGACTAGGTGATGTCTAAGGATATTTTACAGCATTTGTGTTCCAGGATTTTCTCTTAGATCTCTTAGGATAAGAAAATGCTTGTCCAAATATCTTTGAGACATTTGAGTTTATAGCCCCTCCTGTCCACCTTTCCTTGGAGTTAATAGAGCTTTCTCTATAATGCATTTCCTGGTCTTAGGTGAAAGCAGCTTTGATTCGGTTAGGGATATGAATACAGGTATGAAAGCAATGATCAAACAGATAAACTATGTGTTAATTTTCTATTGCTGCATAATAGATTAGCACAAATGCAGTGGCTTGCAATAACTCATATTCATCATCTCACAGTTTTTGTGGTTCAGCAGTCCGGATGGGTTAGCTAAGTCCTCTGCTAGGTCTCACCAGGCAGAAGTCAAGGTGTCAGTTGGGGCTGTGTTCTTATCTGAGGCTTGGGGTTCTTTTCTAAGCAAATTCATGTTGTTGACAGAATTTTATTCCTGGTGGTTGTAATACTGGGCTCCTTGTTTTCTTGCTGGTTGTTGGATGGAGGTCACCATCACTTCCTTGAGGCTGCCCTTGGATACTAGCCATGTGGCTCTTTCACAGCACAGCAGCTTGCTTTTTCAAGGCTGAAGTCGAGCATCTTCTGCTGCTTCTTGCCTCTTTCCAGGGCTCACCTGATTAGGTCAGGCTCACCCAGAACAATCTCCCTTTTGATTAACTCAAAGTCAACCCATTAGGGATCTTAATTACATCTTCAGAATCTCTTCTGCCACAAGTCACACCAGAGTGATATCCTATCATGTCCAGTGTATAATCACAGTTGAGGGAAGGCATTATACACGCCAGGTACACCAAGTGGTGAAAGTTTGGGGGCCTGTCTTAGAATCTAGGCCACCACAGCTATGAAAGCTGGGGCTGCAGTTCCAAATGTCTACAAGGACAGACAGGCCTGATAACCCAGCAACACTCCCAGAGTCTAGGTCAATAGGGGGTGGTGGAGTCTATGGTGAACTGGGGACGATGTGGCTTCTCTAAAGAGGACAACCTCAGCTTAGTGCCACACTGTGGCCAGAGCTTCAAAACTGCCAAGACAATCTATAAACACTGATTTTAGATCAGTTTTGAATCTGGACAACTTACAATAGTGGGTCAGAGGTGATCTGTTGACCATGAGTGTGTTCCTCATTAGAGAAAGTCAAATCTAGCTGAAATAAGGTCGAACTTGCTATAGCCAGGGAGAAATTCAATTCTGTAGGTCTAGGAAGAACGTGGCGATGATGAGAAGTCCATCAAGGCCCTGTGTGGAGTGGTGCATCTTGGGCATCAGAAGCTGAATTTGCAAGTCACGCCCCTAAAGTGGAGTAGAGATGATGGGGAGAGGTGGCTCCCCCTGGGACCACTGCGCTAAAGCAGTGTTTACCCTGAGAAAATGCTATTGGCCTTGTAATGTGGTTACATGAGTAAAGTGGCACATCACCTCACATTTGTAATGCAACACCTTCAATGATTTGCTAGAAAATTGCTCCCCAAATTATACTTCTGTGAAGAGTACCCAGTAATAATGCACCACAAGGGCAGAGAAAAATGTATTACAACTGAATACATTGAATAATGTAGTGTTTCAACAATACCAGAAACTGTGTTATATTATTAAAATACTGCAATAGTTTTAAAAAGCAGCATTAAAATCACCATGAACAGGCATTAAGATCCAAGAATAACAAATATTGACTTTTTCTCAGTGCTATGGTGGTGCAAAAATCTTTCAATCCACTTTGATGTTCAGAGAATAGACAGGCATTTATAGGAAAGGATGACTGGAGAGAAGAAGAAATTGTGCTGGCTCTCATTCAATAAAGGAGTGGCAAAACCATGGAGGTTTAGACATCTCTTTAAGTGATCCACACAGGTCCAGTGAAGTGGGGAGCCAAGCTATTATCCAGTGAATGTAATCAGCACTGATGTTCAGTCTAGAAAATTCATGTTCCGAAACACCTACGTTTTCTGGAATTGCCAGGCTTTAGGGGTAAAATAGTCAGTGCTTTCAGTTCCCTTCAACAGGGTCATTTATGATAGACCTGACTAGTATCCAGGCGTGCTACGAAACACATCAAGTTTAACTTGAGTGCTGTTTGTGAACCTCACATGTTCTTCTCCAATGAACACCCAACCCCAGATCTGTTTGTACTGGCTTCCAGTTCCTGCCTGATCCTCAAACTACTTTACTTTCTTGAAAATCACCTTATGTGTATCTTATGCTTGTTTAATTCAATGAGCCAATTCAATACCTTTCTGTTCTACTGACAGGGGAGGCAGGGAAGTCTTCCAAGGTGTCCTGGTGAAGGCCTTTTGGCTGCAGGTAAAAGAAATCCACCAAAACTGGTTGCAGAAAGAGGGACATTTAATGGAGAGAGAGAGAGGGAATTTCATAGTCTCTAAGAGCAGGTAGTGCAGTTGAGCCTCTCATGGTTCTGAAAATAGAACAGAAATGTCCCCCAGAGAAGTTACCCTCTTGTCCCTTCACCCAGGTGCTGTCCATGTGTCTGCCCCAGTGGAGCTGTCCGTTTGTCAGGAATGTGCAGGATTTGTTGTTTCATCATCTCTGCATGTCTGTTTCATTCTCTCCTCTCTGCCAGGGTGGAAAATGGCCACCTCAACCCTAGCTTTGCAAGACTTGTCAGTAGCAAGGCCCAACCCTGACCCAGGAGAGACTCGGCCCAAACTGGAATGAGAGAAAGCCAGATGGACCGACCTCAAGTGCAACCAGAATCTCTCCATTCATGCTTTCTTTCCTGTCAATTTCTTGTTCATTAAACTTTCCAATGTTACAAAATTAGGATCCAAAGAGGGTGGAATGGGGACAGGGCTGGGAAATGCCACCATCTAAAATTGAAGCCCCAAAGATCTAACAATCCATGGATGAGATTAGCCACCTGCCAGAGAGATGACGAAGTATATTGCAGATAAGTTTGGAGGGCCTCTCCAAACTCATCATGAAGACACAGTATAAATTTAATTTATACATAGTAATCTTGGAGATGGTAACATATTAATGATAGGAAGAAGTAATTGTTCTGGTTGGAATCTTAAAAAAAAATAGGAAGAAAGAAAATGAGAGAGACAGAGAGCAAGCAAAACAGAAAACAAAAAAGAAGGAAGCAAAAGAAAACCAAATTGAGGAGTTACTATTGGTTTCTGGGATGAGGGGAACAAACAGCATAAATTTCCCCAGGCTGAATCCTAAGCAAAGATCCTTGACTGTATCCCCGAGAGAGAATTCTACCTAAAACCTCAATTGCTTATTTATTAGCAAATGTGAATAATGTACAAATTAAACCACCTGCTCCTGTTGAATTAATTTAGGTTATACTGGAGTTGGATTGGAGTGGCTGATGGTTAGTTAACACAATCATGCAAATTAACACATGCCTGTCTTCTGGGCAGATCCCCGCTGTCCATAACAGGAGCCCCATGGGGAATCAGGCAACAGACCTTAAAGAAAGCAATAATCTCTGCTTTATCTGACAGTTTTTGGCTACTTTCTATGAATATTCTCTTTTGGGGAGAATATTCAGAACATTTTTTTCCTTAGCCCAATGATGCAGGAAGCAGAAGACAAAATATGGGGAAAGAATAGCTTAACAAGTGGTTTCTGAGGCCAATGTCTAGCTTGTGAGCTGGTGATGTTATTTTTGTGTGCCTCTCATTTCTTTTTGGACCCCTGGGACTTACCTATAAGTGACGGGTGGGTTATTTAAGGTTGCCAAGAAGAGACACGCCCAGACTTCCTGAGTCATTTGGCTTGAGCAACACCCTGCAGATTCAAATGTGTAGGAGAGACATCCGATTGGGTTAGTTTACCGCTGCCCATCATGGAACACTCCTACTGGTCTGGGTTCATGCCAAGCCACTGCAAAGGTGGTTGGCCACCCTAATGACCAGCCTGCATCCGTTGAGGCACCAATCTTGGGTGTAATCAGTTATGGCCCAGGTAGCCTGATTGGTCCACAAGCTAAAAGTACACAGCTGGAGTTGCAGGAAGTTGTGCTTTAGAAAGGACAACTTGGGGTTCTGCAGAAAAGGGCTGAGGATATGGACACTGCTTTTCAATATCTCTGTGATTTTCCTGCATATAGGTGAGGAGAGAGTTGTGAAAGCCACATGGTTGCTAACTTGGGATGGGCTAGGCAGGTGGAAAAGACTGCAGGTGATGCCAGGGGAGGAAGTTAATCCCAGCTTCTCTCACCTTTGCTCTCTTTGTTCCTATCTATGGATCCAGCAGCCTGCTCCCCACCCTACATCCCTTATCCTTGGCCCACCTCATGCATAACAAGAAGGTTCTGTAGGTGAGGCAGAACCATCCGTGAGGGCTGGTTCTGGACCCTGCACAGTTGCAGTTGGGTCTCACCCTGTTTTCCCCTCTGAAATTCCCATATCTTTGCAGCCACCTTCTCAGGCAGAAAGACACCTCTGTCAAAGCACTAAAGAAGGACCAAAAGGTTGCTTCATAGGTAACTGCAATTTTGTCACTTTTCTGTGATGGGTTGGGTATAATTTGTGATGAGTGATGTGTTGAGGTGCAAAGAGAATTTGGAGACATTGGGAGACACTGGTTGCGGTCCCATGTTTAAACTTTGACTTGGCTCCCTATTGACTGGCTGTGAGGATTTTGGTAGTTCATTTAACCTTTCTGATCTGTAGTTTCCCGTGGCTTCTGTGAAACGGGAATAAGAATCCTACCTTAAAAAGTGTGGTGAGCATCAAAAGAAAATTTGACTCTAAGAACAAATCTGTTTTTGAATTGTTACTTTTAATGATGTTGTTCTTTCTCAATATCAGAGAAAGTTTTAAAATACACAATATTTCACATGCTATCAGAAAAAAAAATAGGAAAAGAGATTAAGGTTAAAATTTCCATTATAGATAAAAGCTAGGATATACAGATAATTAATTAGAGATCTCTTAAATAGATAATCAAATCTCTATTAGGTAGTTGACTGCCGAGCATGTCCCCTAGGAATCCTATCGAAGAGCAAGTATCAGCACTAGAACTTCACTTTGTTTTCAAGTTTGCCTTGCATTCTCTGTGGGATGTTGCATGTTACGGTGAACGTATGGTGGGTTGCATGCAGCATTACTTGATTTTTGTTAAACACCTTGAAAAGGAACATCTACATGAACGGCTGCTAAATCTAAATACTGTGTGTGTCTAACTCTACCCAACATGTGTAAACAAACAAACAGATCTAATTTAGAGCTGACATATAAAAATTGGTAATGGATGTCACAGCATAATATCAAAATGATTTTTAAACACTCTTCCGAAACATTCTGCCCTTTCTCATGGGTAATCTGTCTGTCATTTCCTGATGTTACAGTTGCCCCACTAGTTCTGTGAAAGGCATCAAAGCCTGAATTTCCCTGCAGGCAAAGGCGCAGAACGATAATCCTCTGTGCGAACAGCTGCTTTGTTATGCTTGAGGTAAAAATCGTGATAATGGGCAATGTATCCTCAAAAAATATCCAGCTTGATTTGAAGAAAACTTGACAGTCTGTGTTGCCTGGGCCTCTGGTTTGCTCTATGAAGAATCTCCGTGGTGGGGAAGTTTGTTCTTGGTACAGGGTATCCATTCAGCTGATGAAAACTTCCCCCACCCCACCCCAGATTCCCAAATAACAGCTTTGTCCTACAGCTTATATTTTTCATCCTCATTTCTTAATTTCAAAGCCAGTTCTGAGTTTTTCCTGAGGCTGATTCTGGTCTGATGGAAGAGAGTTTTTCTGACCTAAAGACCATAAAGAGGTCATCTATGGCCCCATTCATGTCTCTGGAAAATGAGGACACTTGGGGTTGATGGAAAGTTATTTCAACCTGAACTAAACTCTTAGGCTCTTGTAATAGCTACCAAGTCCCTAGAAGTGAATGACTACTGAGCAGTGTCCAATAGAACTTTCTGCAATGGTGGAAATGCTCTTTATTTCTGCTGTCCAAAACCATAGCAACTAGCCACATGAGGCTTTGAACACTTGGAATGCAGCTAGGGCAACTAAGGATCTGAATGTTAAATTTTACTTAATTTTAATTAATCTAAATTCAAATAGCTGCATGTGGATAATTGTTGCCATATTGGATAGTGTAGTCGTAGACCAAGGATAGAGTAGCTCTAGCATTTGTGGGATCTGGTTGGAATGGAGCACCACACAGCCCTCCCCTCTATGTCCCTGTTGGTCCCCCACCCTCTCCTATCAATTGGAACTGGACTTTGGAGAAAGAAGCTATTACAAAAGTTGACTTGGATACTCGTTTCCCTGCCCTAGCTTAAAATTGAGACCCCATAAAAAGCTAGCTTGGTTTATTGCTTTGCATACAAAAGTCTCCAAGAAACCAGATGAGCAGAGATGGGAATGTTCCTCAGCAGCAGTGGAAAAAGTTCTTACTAAGAAATATACCTTTCCAGAAATATTGACCTGGCAGATTCATTGAAAGCAACTTTGAGCCCATTGTGGCTTCCTTTGCAAATACAACTCTGAGAACTCAAATTAGAGGGCTTGGTCAAAATAAGGCTTTGTTGAAAATAGTCAGTATCCATAATACCTGTTGGTTTTTAGCATGGGTCTGTAATATCCCCTACTGCAAGTGGTTAGCATCTTGGGAAAATCAAGTCACTTTTGGCCCCTCTTATCATGCCTCTGGCTCTGCAGAGCTTGGGTAAGTGTCATTTTGGAGCCCTACTATTTTTATTTGTTATTTCATAGAGTTAAGCAGGGTGGGAGTTGCAGGAGACAATGAAGGTAGTCATTACCCTTTCTTGTGCTAAGTATATAATTTCCCCAGCGATTCTCTGAGTAATAACAAAAACTTATGTGGGGTACATGTAATGTTATATTCCCTGGGGCTTAATATGGCTCTCAGTAAAATTGATTTTCTGAAATCTTGCAATATACCTCATCAAACTAAATGAAACCTGCACTGGTTTTATACGAAGTGATTGGATTCTGTGTGATAACTTAACCCTCACTGTAGAGAAGTGCTGGGTAATAGGCTGGTTCATTTCAGCCCCCACAGCTGCCAAACAGGACTTTCATTTTTCCACAGGCCCTTATTTAATTCCCTTTGGGATCAGGAGGAACTTCCACCCAACCAAGGGGCTCCATGGGGCTTAGCTGGCATGTGTGCAAATCATCTCCACAAAGATGGAGATTTATCTCACTGTCTCTAGTGGATCAGACTGTGAAGGAAGGTTGCTGCAGCGGAGATATGGCCTCAAAAGGCAGAGAACAGAGGTGAAGGAGGCATGTTTGTGGATTGTGGGGCTTTAGGGAAATAGGGTTTGTCTGAGGGGAAGATGACTTTTGCTCCTCTGGGATTTGGGCCTCAACAGTCACAGGGGTCATGTTAGGAGTTGTGCTAGTTTGCATATATTATGCCCCCCAGGAAAAGCCGTATTCTTTAATGCAATATTGTGGGGGCAGACATATTAGTGTTGATTGGGTTGGAATCTTTGGATTAGGTTGTTTCCATGGAGATGTGACCCACCCAACTGTGGGTGACAACTTTGATTAGGGTGTGACATCTTGATTGTTTCCATGGAAATGTGGCCCCACCCATTGAGGGTGGGTCTTGATTAGTTCACTGGAGTCCTATAAGAAGAGCTCACAAACAGAGGGACCTCAATGCAGCTGTGAGTGACATTTTGAAGAAGAGCTGCAGCTGAGACAGACATGTTGAAGATGGCCATTGAAGCTGACACTGACATTTTGGAGAACGCCATTTTGAAACGCAACCTGGGATCAGCAGACACCAGGCACATGGCTTCCCAGGTAACAGAGGTTTTCCAGATGCTATTGGCCATCCTCCAGTGAAGGTACATGATTGTTGATGCCTTACCTTGGACACTTTGGGTAACTTTGTAACCAAATAAACCCCCTTTATAAAAGCCAATCCATTTCTGGTGTTTTGCAAAACAGCAACATTAGCAAACCAGAACAAGAGGGTGTTAGAGGCCCCCTTCTAAAGTCCTCCTCATTTATAACACTTCTCTGGTGGCTGAGTTTAGCTTTGCATCTCTGAGAGAAAGCAGTTGACCACCTGAAATGGAGTCTTCCCTTTGTAGGAGAAACACACGAGTGACCCCAGAAGGAGATCTCCCTTCAGAAGGGAGAAATATTGAGTATGACTGGGCTTTGATTCAGTCCAACCCTAAGGAATATTTCCTAAGGAAATAGCTTGAGAGGACTTACTCAGAGCAAATCCTGGGGGTGGGGTGGAGGTGGGGGTGGGGGAATCCGTCTCCTCCAAGGGGGTAACTGAGATCCATTAGGCAGGGATACCCACATAAGCGTTTCCATATGGCCACAGTTTTTCCTGACAATATTGAAATCCAACTAACATTATGTACCAAGTGCTTGTGGGAATCGATAGCAAGATTGCTTATCATGCAGAAAGATACCATAGACTCAAGCGTTGTGTTGCTAAAAATCCAACTCTGCTTAGAATGGTTGATTTGGCCAGAGTAGACAGATCCTCTGAAGGGTTGAAATAGTCAGGGTCTAAACAAACCAAGTGCTAAGTCCCCATTCTAAGTCTATCAATTCCAGGTCCTACTCCCTTCTCCCTTTTCCTAGGGCCCTGCCCAAGTTACTAAGTCTTGGAAGAAGCCAAGAATTGGCAAATTCCCCCAAGCAGACTGTGCAGCATCTTATTTAGCTGGAGGGTAATCTTTACTGGGAGAACTGAGATGAGAAAGAAAGGTTTGGGATTTGTGAAAGATTTGGGAGCAGGAAACAAGAAAAATGTGAGAGATGTTTTCTGTCTGGGAGGATAACCAAAGTCAAAGTTTCTCAACTGTAGAGACCACACAGCTTTATACAATAGAACAGACCCGAGAGGGCAGTGAATCAAGTTGCCTGAGGATACAGAGAGGTAAGCTTGGTAGCAATTAGGTGTCACAAAGGAGAATGTTTTGCAGTGGCAAAAAAAAAAAAAAAAAAAAAAAAAAAGGATCAATTTTTGTTTTCAATGATTAAAATAGTGATACAATATTGGTTTTGTTTATAAAACCATTTTAGTTTGCCATTCAAATTAATGTTTTCTTTATTAAAATAATAATAAAAAAGATCATGGCATGCAGTTTTCCCTGTCTGGCTTCTTTCCTATTTATCTCCATTCTTATTTATTGTGGTAATTTGGGTGCCAAGGACTGTGCTGGTGGCCCTATGAGTAAGTACTCTGTAAATGTTGGCTGAAAGAACGCTATGTGAGGATTATAGAGTTCTTTACTGGGAGGCTGTCCATGGAGTAAAATTAACCCTGAAAAGATTCAGGTGGAGGGCTCTACCCACCCAGCTGGGGTAGTTCCCTGGGTCAGGCCACTGGGCTGCCATTCCCATGTCTCCAAAGGGGCAGCTCTCCCCTCATTCTCCCGAGCAATGACTATTTGCTGTTTGGCTTTGTCTGACCCTGGCAAGACGTGGAACATGACCCTTGGCACTGAGATCCCTAGCTAGATTTGAGACAGGTTCTAGATTCATATAAGCATCCTTTAAAATGGAGAAAATGGATACTGTAAGCTGGAGTTAGCTAGCATCTTTCATCCTTTCATCTTTCTCCTTTGACCTTAGCATTCTAAATGAACTGTGATATATGTGGTGTGTATGTGTGTGTGTGTGAGAGAGAGAGAGAGAGGGAGAGGGAGGGAGACTGTGACTAAAGCAGGAAAAGAATAATCCCTTCACGCTGTAACCACTTTCTGTTTGTGAGGGGCACCTTCAAAGGAAGCCCAAGCCCTTTGAAAGCATGCTAAAAATTTCATTTTTAATTAGTTTCTACTTTCTTCATACTGCAACAATTAATATCCTGGTTCCTAACTTTCATTTCTATAAATAAAGGTATTTAACAGAATTTTATAGTATTTATATCCTCTGTACCTTCTGTTCTATCTCGCAAAAGCACATTTCCTAGGAGATACATGTGTTCTGACCTTCTCCAGAAGGTGCAAAAAGAAGTTTCCTACCACTTAAGGCTTCCTGAGAGCTGAATCTCTAACTCCAAGACACTGATGGGACAAGATCTAGGCAGTGGGGTTGCTTGTTGGATCCTATGACTCAGGCTGATCGTCTCTAGGAGCTCCTGATGATCTTGGAGACACCCTAAGGTGGGGCAAAGCCAGCCCATGGAGGGATGGGGGTGGGGAAGATCCAGGAGGAGTTTAGCTGTGTGGCTCTGACAAAGGTATTTGGCGACTCCACCTCCCAAATCTGCAATTTCCATTTTCAGAACTGTCAGCTGGAGAAATTTGCCAAAGGAAATAGTGAGTAAACACTTTGAATTTTGCAGATCTCATCCTAAATTTGGATGTTTTTTGATGAAGAGTGGAGAAAGCACCTTTACTTACATGGTTATTCAATCCCATTTCAGTTTTGAATCTGAACCGCATGGTCTACACCCCTCTGTGCACAGGTGTAAAGTGACCGAAGTGTCGGGGTAGGGCCGAGAAGGGGGCGAGAAGCGGTGGCAATGTTAGCAGGTGGACCCCTGTCCTTGGTCCTGACCACGAACATCCTGGCTTGATGCGACACAGTCACATCCGGTAACCCGGTTCACTAGTATCTCCTGTCCAACCTTTTCAAGTAATTCTGAGCGAGGGAAAGGAAGAGGTAGTGGTAGGAGAGAATGAGAGAGGGCATCCAAGAACCATAGATAGCCACTGGGAGAAAAAAAGTGTATTTATTATAATAAAAGATTTTATTTGGACAAAAGTGCTCATAATTTCTCTTCTTAAAATCATCTTTAAGGGGTGAAAAGCAGTTTCTGACCTGCTAAAGAAGAGACAGAGATGTAACTTATGCTTTACAATGTGGTTTATAACGTATGAAATTTGGTTGATTTCATGTAAATTTGATAGTTGAAATAGTATTTTTTTTTCCCTGGAATGTATGTGAAGGAGTCATACGCCCCCGTGCCCCCCTCAGTATGGTGCTCCTGGCTCCCTCAACCTTCCACAGTGACACTCCCAAATTTCCCTTACTGAGGGTATGCTCTGCAGTGATCACAAGAGTATTCATCGACCATCATCAATTCTTAGTTTATATTAAGGATTCACCTAAAACCCCAGCCACTCTGTCTCCCTCCTCTCCAATATGCACTCTGTTCTCCCCTGTGTCTCTGTAAGCTTTTCCTCTAAGCTCTCAGAAGCGTCTTTCATCTTACCACAATTCAACCCACAATCTCTTGGCCTTGGAAAGGGTTCAGTACGGAGGAGAGAAACCAAGAATAGCATTTGGAAGTCTCATGGCACGGCTGACAACGTGAGTAGGTTTCTAAGGGCTGTGTTTTTTCAGATGGAAACCACACTCAAGATGTTTTCAATTCCTTGGCAGCCTGTCCCCACCTTGACTTTCCTGTGCAAGGAGGTATAAGAAGTCTACTTACAACTATTGTATAATTTAAAGGTGAATTATTTTGTTGCTATGTTTATTCCTAGTTAATTGAGAAAATTATTCCATTTAGCCAAGAGTGAAACCTCTGAGATTTTTTGTCTCATTTTTCTGCATGTCTGGGGAAACAGACAGCAGTAAACAATCATACTCTATTTTATTCTAGTTTATTCAGTTCAGTGAATTACCGTAATAATTGCCAGTAAAACAAACAAACAAACAAAAGCACATCTGGTTTTGGCCCAGCTTGACACAGGAATTTCTCAGTGCCAGCTTTGATCTTTACCATGTGCTCTGAGCTTTACCTGGCTCCCCAGCTCCTTACGCTGACCTCCATACTATTTGAGCACATAATCTTTGAAAGATAGTGTCATTTTCAAATTTAGACTATCTATCCCTTAAGAAACCTTTTTCTGTTGTTACACACAATACCTTTTTGTATGTCTTTATTGCTTGTTTAATTTTCTGTGGCAGCCATTTGCATGAAAACAGTTTTGTTCTTTACATCGGTTCCTGTTGCTTCTCCCAATGTGACTCCTAAGATGATTCTAGTGATTGTAGAGTTTACCAGGATGCCACAGTGAGAGCAAGAAGCATTCTGGGGTGTGGTGCTGAGTCCGGGGTGGGGGAGGATGCTCCCGTCAGCTTGGAGACCTGTGTAAATGCCCGTGGTGCCTGAAGTTTGAACCAACTTGAGTTCACCCAGGAAGGCTTTAAAGACCAAGAACAATTAAGGCCATGCATCTCCAAGCATGGTACAGAGACCACCTGCAGCAGAGCCACCTGGGTTCATTGTTAAAATACAGAATGAGAGTCTCTATTTGGGTTGATCATAAGGTTTTGGTAATGGATGGTGGGGATGGGAGCACAACATTGTGAATGTAATTAGCAGCACCGAATTATGTATTGGCTGTGGTTGAAAGGGGGAAATTTTAGGTTCTATATGTGTTGCTAGAATAAAAATTTTAAAAAAAGACTATACAATGCAAACTGAACACTCTAGTAAACAATGGACTATAGTCAATACTACAATTATAAAAATGATCTTTTCTTGCATTGTAACAAATGTACCACACTAATGCAAGGTGGTGTAGGGGATCTCTGTATTTTACGCATTATTTACTGTAAACCTACAACTTCTCTAATAAAAAAATGGAAAAAGTTATAAATAAAGTATTAGTATATTGAATCCAACAAAAAATACAGATTCCTGGGCCATACCCTTGACCTACTGAATCAGAATTTCTGGCATCTGTATTTTAAACAAACCCCTAGGTAATTCTAAAGGCACATGAAAGTTGCAGACCCACTGGATTAGAATATAGGTTTATTTCATCAAGACAAATAATCCTAACCCTAGGGATTTTGACCTGGTGCTTGGAAATCTGCATAAGAATTCTGGGTGGTCAAGGGATCTGCTTAATGTACTGGATGCTGACATATGTGCCTTGCCACACAGGCATGTTCTTGGCAGGGAAAGCTTCACAACTGGTTGGAGAATTGAAGCTGTCCTGGGACCCAACTTGTCAGACAGGGAAAGCCAAGTCAGTTTGACCAACACAATACAATGCAGGTAAATTTCATGGACCAGGAATCAGGAGATGTAGGTCCAGGCCCAGCTATGTCATTATCAAATGCTCGACCTTGGTCACAGCAATGTTTCCCATCTGGGCCTCAGTTTCCAGAGCCATAAAATGAAAGGGTTATGGTTTTCATTCTGTTTGCCTTGGAGCCCTAGAGTCCTAGGAAACTCAAGGGGTAAGAGGGAGACCAAGTGGGCAGGATTCAAGATCTGCCACTTCCATGTCAACCACAGATGCTCCACTTTTATCTGCTTCATACATCAAATTCCACAAAAAATTGTTTTTGAAAAGAGAGATCTGCTACTTAAGAAAGAAAGAAAGAAAGAAAGAAAGAAAAGAAGGAAGGAAGGAAGGAAGGAAAGAAAAAGAGAGAAAGAAAGAAAGAAAGAAAGGGAAAGGAGAAGAAGGAAAAAGGAAAAAAATCAATTAAGATAATTACTTATAAGATCACTTCCAGCTCTATGATTTTAAGATCACTTTTCAGTGTGTTCTAGTTGGTTTACTCCTATACATCTTCCTCTTTTTTAAGACAGAGGATTATGAAAGACTATGCCAACCATTTTGCATGTCAGACCATCTCACAAAAAATGTCAATTTAACATTTGCAATTTAAAAATAAATCAAGGATATGGAAATTCCATTTCTCCTATAAGAATATGTAGAAACTGAAATGTTTCTATCAAAGAGAAGTTTGGGCTTTCCCAACCCCAAGATATTTTATGAATAAAGATAATAGATGAATTCTTAACACTGCAAGGGTTTTCCTCAAAGGAAAACAGCAGGGGTTGATTAAATCTGAAGTATTTGAGCAGAGTCACACCAATGGCTAATACTGGGTTTTGGGATATACGCGAATTTTAATTTTCTGTGTAGATTCTGTTTCACATTAATAATGGACAATCAAGCATTGATTGTTCTTTGAAAATATTTGCTTAATATTGGTTTTCCCACCCCGTCACTCAGACTGGAGAACAGAGTTGTGGCCACATGGCAAGAGAGAGGACTGGGCTAAAGTCCACCCATGCAGGTTGAGTTGAGAGACCCAGAGCAGTCAGCAGCCTTTTCCTGCCCTATTTTGGCCCCAATGAGAAATGGAGAAAAGAGTTGTAGCTGAGCAAACCCTCCTTCATGTTAGGGAATCTTTTGAAAATTCATGGGTTAATATGAACAGAGAAATTTGAACTGTACTGAAGTATTACTATTATTCGATTGACATTACTCAGGGCATATGTTGGCCTAAAGGATTAATTTCTAATCCAGCCATCTGGAATACTGGTCTCCAGGCTTCTTGCACGGAACTGGCCAATTCTGGCCAAAGCCTTGTCTCAGCATCCAGCATCGTTCCTTTGAAGGGAGTCTGGATCATGAAGGGCATGGCTGAACCGGCTTTCCAAACTGCTGGTTTTGTAAATTCTGCACGCACTGATGTCATTGATTCTGTGCATTCAGCATAAGGTACTTAGTGATGAGATCATTTAATTTTAAATTTTATTTCAAGGTGGGGATATAAGCCATAAATTTTGGGGGAAGGAATCAAATAAAGAAACAATAGTGGCTTTGCTGGAATAAAAGATTTTAAAAGTGGGATCATACATCACATTTTGATTCATACGGGAATAATAAAAACAGCCTGACAACAATGGGAAATTATGAAAAGTGCCTTTTGAACAGTCACTGAAAACCCAGTAGGGCTGTGAAGGGAAATGAATGCATATCTAGGGGCTACCTTCTGCCCTCAATTGTAAGTGCATTTCTTTCTGGGATGGGCATCTGCTGGTGCTCAAAAAATAGTGGGTGATTGATAAATAGAAAAAGGTAAGCTGAATATAGGACTGCAATACTACACTTTTTACTTTTAATACTTAAAGTAGTCACAACTTAAGCCTCCCTGTGTCCTAGTAACCTAACCGTGGAGCAGGAAAGAGAAGATGCCTCCTGTCATTCAGAAATGCCGTGTGGATTCAGAGCTGGTGGAAATCATTGCTGCTGCATGTCCAGTGCTAGGAGGACTCAGACATTTGCTTAGAACAACCAAGTGCTCTCCAGCTCCCCTTTCAACTCTAAGTTTGGCATTAGTTTCTTGGGTATTAGTGTCTACTGATGAATGAACTCTGACTGTATTGCCTGCCGGTTTTTTTTCCTGAGCTCATTGTGGGAGTGGTGCTTCCCAAACCCTTTCAATGTTGCAACACACAGAAAATTATGCTTGTGCAGCACACTGAGATAACCAAGGGCATCGATCAGGGTCCAATGCAGGAAGTCAGAAACCACCTGAGTTACTGTAACACACAGAGTTGAATACAGGGAATTGGTTAAACAGGCATCAGAACAGAAAGGGTAAAAATCGTGGCAGTAACCCAGGTGGAAGAATTGCAGTTGCCCCCTCTACACTGCAGAAAAGAGGGGAGAAGTTGGAATGATCAGACTTGGAAGTCCGGAGTAGGGACCTGCAGAACTGGGACCAGCGCTCTAGGAAGGGGATGCTGAGCAGAGGCTGCTGGTTCCTCAGGAGCTGGGAGGAGAGAGTGTATGGGGCTGGGACTGCTTCTGGGGAGACAGCTCTGCCTGGTTGTGGTGGGTCCTTCTGAGGGGCATGATAAGGCTGGTTCCAGGAAGGTGGAAAAAGTCTGGAACCCACTGCTGCTGCAGGCAAGAGCTAAGTTGACCCTGATGGGAACAGCCAGCAAACAGGAAGGAGCAAATCCTTGTTTCCTCTTGCCAGGCTCCCACTCAGGCTCCTGATTGTTGGAATCCTTCAAGGAGTCATCAGGAAAAGGAAAAATGTATTTGCAGTGTTACAGCCCCAGCATCATAGAACAGAGTATAGAGGGGAGGTTTGAAGCTGTGAGGCGGTAGCTTAATACAGTCGGTCCTCATTGTTTGCAGATCCCATATTTGCAAATTCTCCTACTTGCTAAAATTTATTTGTAACCCCCAAATCAATGCTGGTGGCACTTTTGAGGTCATTCGTGGACATGCACAGAGCAGCAAAAAATTTGAGTCCCCAATGCACCCATTCCCAGCTGAGGTCGAAAAAAGCAACACTCTGCTTTCCCGTTTCAGCTCTCATATTGTAAATGTGTCCTTTTTATGGTACATTTAGTGCCACATTGTTTGCATTTTTGTGCTTTTTGTTAGCGATTTTGCTGTTTAAAATGGCCTGCAAGCATAGTGCTCCTAAGCTCCCAGTGTTCCAATGCAAGAAGGTAGGGGTGTGCCTTATGGAGACAATACAGTTGTTAGTTGAGCTTCATTTGGGCATTAGTTATAGTGCTATCTCTGAGTTTGATGTTAATGAATCAACAATATACATTAAGCACACATAAAACAAGGTTATGCATCGATCAGTTGACGAAAATGTGACCAGAGTCTCACAGAAACCTAACGCTGTATTTCCCCTAGGAGCAAGGGTTCAATATTTGCTAATTCAGTGTTTGCAATGACTTTGTAGAATATAACTACTACCAATGATAAAAATCGACTGTAATTGCTTGTTGGGGTGTCTGGTCACCCCAGGTCCCATCTTACTGCTCCGCAGGATGGGGGACCAAATCTCAGCCTACCAATAACCCATTTAGGTGGCAAACCTATTGGGAAACTGTGGTTTAGGGTCCTGTCAACACAAACAGATGGGATAGTGTTGTGGAGAGAGGATACTACATGGAGGATGAAGTGAGGTCAAGGGAACACTGTGAGGTGAGGAGCACATCAGTGGGTCTGAGAGGGGAGAGGGCAGTGGTTAAACACGGGCCTTGGAGCCTGGCTGCCAGCTCCACCCCTTAAGTCTGCATTGAGCTGGGCAAAGCCCTTCCTGAGCTTCGTGGGGCTGCTGTGAGGATTAAATGAGATAATCCCGGTAAAGTGCTTAGCCCAGGGCCTGTCACAGAGTGAGAACTCAATAACGGTTAGTCCTTATTATGGGAAGATTTGTGAAACTCATTCATCTACTTCTGCTGTGATGGTGATTTCTGTACATACACATGATGATCCACTTTCCAATCCTGACAGCTCTGTGCTGCCCAAATTCTGCGTCAGATATAACTTGATCTTTTCTGCTGAATTAGGTCAGTCATCCTCCACTGCAAATCTGGTAGGGAGAAGGGGTCCACACAGGGTCAGTTCATCTAGGGGAATTGTCTCTTCTTTTACTCTAATTAACGTATGGCTCTGCCCTCCCCACGGCAAGTCAGCTCCCATATTATCTGGGAATTCAATCTTCTGTATCCTTGGAATTAGCACAATTGTTCCTTATTTATGAATGGTGATGTTGGAGCAGTTGGTGTTCAGTTCCTTATTACTATTCCTGGTGACTGTGAGCATTGCACCACAGTGATTATTTACAGGGCTGGCTTTATGGTACACTTTGGGAAGCACCAGACTCCAGGGCTGCATGGTGTTTGTAAGGCCAACGAGGGCCACAGATGCTGCCCATGGGACTGACACAATAAAACCCACTTCAGACTCTGAGCAAACTGTCAAAACTTACCTCATACTCTTGGTCCTATGCCCTGATCCTGTCCCCTCCACCCAGCTGCTGTCCTTGGAGTTCAGGTTTTAGTCTTGGCCTGAAGAGTTGGCATCTCCCTGAAGCTGCATATTGCCTGGCAAACGATTTGACTGTATTATTCCTGATCTAGATCTCTCCTGGATTCAGAATCTAGCCAGCAGCTCTGTCTACCTGGGTCAATTTATGTGGGCAAGTGGGGAAAATGTGCCCAGATGGAGATGACCTTCCCTGTTTTCTTAAAGGTACCTAAAATCACAGCAGTTAAGATCCATTTCTTTAGTCCAAGGTGTAGAGATTGGGATATTAAAAGTTGTCACTTGGGTAGGAGAAAGGATTTTTGATGACATTCATTTTGGAAACACTGGGTTAAACAAGGTTAAACATGTTCTTTTACTGCAAATTTTCTCTGTGCTGTTAGAGTGCTGATGTTAATTGGAAAAGAAACTATAGTTTTCCAAGATCACAAAATCATCAATTCATTTTTTGAAAAAGTAGTGCATGGGATTGGAAAATATTACTTTTAGACTAGGCATGTCCTTTTCCTTATGATCTCTAGCTCTCTTTCTTGGTGTCTTCTTTCTAAATAAAGTACTTTTGGAAAGGAAGTACACATGCAGTCATTATCACTTTAGTGAGAATTAGCCCAATGAATTTTCAAGGACATGTAGTTCTTCCTTTGCAAAGATTTCACATCAATCCATTCCTCTCCCATCTTCCTTTCTTCCTAACTGTCTACCCAGGACTGACCTGGCAGGTATGTAAAAGAGGTGGACTATAATGTGCTGATGTTGAACATGTGGCTTCCAAAACTCCTTGCCTCACCAACCTACTTTATTCCTAGTCTGCTTTTTCAATTACCTAAATTCTGACCTTTAGCCTATTTCTTGTTGTTCCTCCAATCTCTCCAGTCTGATGCAAGGATGGGCTTCCGGCTTTCCACTTGCTTTAGCTTTCCTTGTCCCATTCCTCCTCAGAACAGTTTTGAAGGTCATTTGTTTGGTTTAGGTTAAGAGTGATAGACTATATTGCTGGTAGGAAGATGGCAGAGAAGGAAGATCCAGTATTTAGTCTCTTCACCAAAACAACTTTCATACTGGTAGGAAATATCTGAATCAACCCCTTTGAAGTTCCAGAGTTGACGGGGACACTGTGTGGCACCCAGGGAGGAGTTGCAGGAAGAGGCTGGTAAATTGAAGACTGCTACTGCAGATCACTGGGCCTGCCCTGATGCTGGCCATGTTTCAACCCTGGGGGCAAAGGCGGCAGAGGAATCTTACACTAGTAACCCTCCTCAAAATGACGGAAAACAGTTAAAGTGCTACATTAACTGGGCAAGATAACACGGTTTCTAAAGCCTTGGAGGCTCCTGGTGCCCTTGCTGGCTCCATCCCCACTCCCTCCACAACACAGGGTGGGGCCAGCTAGCACTCCCGCTGTGGGTCCCTGGCCCTGATCCAGAGGGAGCGGAGAGGCCCTTGTGTGCACACTGGGACGCATGTATGCCAGTGTGAATCTATTGGATGGAAGTCTGAGAGACTGAGTCAGAGAACTTGTCTCAGGCTCACCCTCCCAGAGTTTGTCCTGAGGGCAGAGAAGCCACTTGCAGACAGCTGGGACAGTGTGAGAATCAATTAAGTTGAAATGGCCTGGGGCAAAGGTCAACCTGCATTAAATCAATTGTAAGAGCACCCAGGAGGGGGAGGAGGTCTGTTACAAAGGGAGTACAGGGGCCCTTCACTCAAACTCTTGTGGACAGTAAACGGGTAATTCCTGGGGCCTCTAGTGAGCATAGGCCAGGAGAAGACGCAGGATCCCCGGCTCTGGCTCCACCCAGGCTCAGGTAAGATGGAGAAGACCCTGCACTTCCCATTTGCTTTTGGCTAATCTGCTTGATGGGAGGGCTAAGCCCTGAAGGAGACCACCAGCCAAAGCAGAGCCAGCTTACAAAGAGAATTGTGCTGGTTTGAAGCTGTTATGTACCTCAGAAAATGCCATGCTCTTTTAATCCATTCTGTGGGTGCAGACCTGTTATTGATGGGAACTTTTGATTAGGTTATTTCAACTGAAATATGATCCACCCAATTCAAGGTGGGTCTTAATTCTTTCCTGGAGTCCTTTATGAGGATAAAAGACAGAAAAAACCCAGAATGCTCAGAAAGAAACACCCAGAGAAGCTTAAAGAAAAGCCCCTGGGGGAGCTAAGAGAGATAAAAGTCCACTGAAGCCAGGAGCTGAAAGCAACAAAACCTGGGAGCCATGTGCCTTGCTATCTGATAGAGGAACCCTGAATACCAGTAGCCTTTCTTCAGAGAAACATCAGCCTGTTGATGCTTTAATTTAAACATTTTTGTGGCCTTAGAATTGTAAGTTTGTAAACTAATAGCCCCCCATTGTGAAAGCCAGCCCATTTCTGGTATATTGCATTTTGGCAGCTTTAGCAAACTGCAACAAGAGTGACAGGTGCTTTTTGCCTTGGTTTGTTTGTTGTGATAAGTTCCTGACATTCAAAGAAACCTCTGCCATATCACTAACTGGATACAAGCTCACTAACTAAATCCCAGAGTTAACACTTTAAGATATAAAAATATACAGTGTGCAATGAAAGATTACAAGACAAACAAAGTAACAGGAAATGGTGGCCCATCCAAAGGATCAAGATAAAAATCCAGGAACCGTTATCGAAGACAACCAGACTTTGGACTTAACAGACAGAGCTTCTAAAATAATGATCCTTAGTATGCTCAAGGCCATAAAGAAAAACACAAAGAAAGAACTGAAGGATATGAGGAACAATGGGAATCTCTCCAGAGAAATACTAGAGTTGAAGAACACAATAACTAAGATGAAAAATTCCCTAGGTGGTTTCAAAGCAGATTGGAGATGGCAGAAGAAAGAATCAGTGAAACTGAAGACAAGACAACTGAAATAATTCAGGCTGAGGAGCAGAAAGATAAAACAATTAAGAAGAATGAACAGAGCCAAAGAGACATGTGGGACACCATCAAGTACTAAAATATGTATTATGTGAGTCCCTGAAGAAGAAAAATGAGAGAAAGGGGCAGAAGGAATGCTCAAAGAAATAATGGTATAAAACTTCCCAAATTTAATTAAAGACATGAATAATACATTCAAGAAGGCCAAAAAACTCTAAACAGGATGAATTCAAAGAGAACCATGGACAGACACAGAGTAATCCAATTATCCAATGCCAAAGGCAAGGCATTCTGAAAGCTGGAAGAGAAAAACAGAAAGTTACGTATAAGGGAATCCTAATAAGATCAAGTGCCAATTTCTCATCAGAAACCTTGGAGGCAAGAAGTCAGTGGTATGAGATAGTTAAAAGTGCTGAAGGAAAACAACTGTCAACCAAGAATTTTATGTCTGGAAAGACTTTCTTTCAAAAATGAAGGAGAGGTTAAGATATTCCCAGATAAAATAACAGCTGAGGAAAATCATCACCACTAGACCTGCCCTACAAGCAATGCTAAAAGGAGTTCATTAGACTGAAAAGAAAGGACACATGATAGTGGATCAAAGTAGCATAAAGAAATAAAGACCTCTGGTAAAGTTAAACATATGGGTAATTACAAAGGCCAATATTATTGCATTATATTGTTTGTTTTGTAACTCCACTTCTTGCTTCACACAGGTGCTAAAATGCAAATGCATAAAAAATATGATAAGTTGACGGATTTGGACGTACGACTTACAAAGATATATTTTACAACAAGTACAAAAAAGGTGGGGGGACAGAGGGGTATAAGGATAGTATATGTGCATATTACTGAAGATAAGTTGGTATCAAATCAAATATCATTGTTATATATTTAGGATGTCAAATATTAACCCCATTGTAACCACAAAGAAAATATATGAGAAATATATTCAAAAAGAAATGAGAAGTGTCTCAAAATGGTACAACACAAAAAGCCAAATAAATATGGAAGGAGGTATTAATGGAAGAATTGAGGGACGAAAAAGGTGGAAGACTTACAAACACATAATAGAAAAATGGCGGAAGAAAGTCCTGCATTGTCAGGAGTTACTTTAAATATAAATGGATTAAACTCCCCCAGAAAAAGACGAAAATTAGAAGAATAAATTAAAAAGTATTACCCAAATGTGGTATATGCATGCAAATAAATACATACAAACGTGGTCCATACATTCCATGGAATAGTATTCAGCATTAAAAAAGAATGAAGTCCTGATACATTGCATAGCATGGATGAATCTTGAAAACCTCATGTTGAGTGAAATAAAGCCAGACACAAAATGACAAATATTGTATGACCTCACTGATATGAAATAATTAGAATAAGGAAACCCATACAGTCAGAATCTAGAATGTAAGTTATCAGGGGATGGAGTGGAGTTAATGCTTAAATTTTACAGAGTTTCTATTTGGGTTGAATATAAAATTTTGGTAATGGATGTTGGGGATGGTAGCACAATATTGTGAATGTGATTAACAGCATTAAATTATATATTTGAATGTGGTTAAAAGGGGGAAATTTTAGGTTCAATATTTGTTAATAGAATAAAAATTTGAGGAAAAAACCCACAACAACTTAGGCCTTCACAACATGAGTATCTGTTGTAAACAATGGACTACAGTTAATAGTACAATTATGAAAATGTTCTTTCATGAATTATAACATATGCACCACACGAATGCAAGGAGTTAATAATGGGGTGATATATGGGAACTCTGTACTTTATATATGATTTTTCTATAAACCTACAACTTTTCTAATAGTGAAAGAAGAGAATGATGACTATTAGTGATTTGGGGATCCTCGTGATGATCTCCTTCAGCCGCCTCATGGCTCAGGAGAAAGGATGAGGGGTTCATTGCCTGCCAGTGGCTCCTCACTGCTGGGACTGTGGCCCTACCCCCTCCACCCAGGGAGGAGGTAGCTGCCAACAGGGCTATTTACTCGGTCCCAGGGTCCTGCCCACTGTGGGGGACCTGCCTGTGTTCCTAGAAGGACACAGGGGCTCTCCAAGGTTGAGCAGGTGCAGGCCCTGAAGAAAGCTGTCCCAGTGGTAGAGAGGAGTTGTTTGGGTGGAGCCTGAGGTTTTCCATCCTTGGAGGGCTTCCCTGTTCTCATCACTCCTGGCCCCAAAGGACCTCTCTTTCTTGGGTCCGGTGCTGACAGAGCTAAGCCCCCTTCCCTCAGTCCCCCACACACAACTGAGAAAAACAGGAATTTTCAAAAGAAAACTGACTTCAAAACAAAAATAAATCAAAAGAGAAATGCACCAAGAAGAAAAAACAGCACACATGAAGACATGAACAAAAATCAAAAAGTGAAACAGAAAAATAAAAGGAAAAAACCTAAGAACAGTTGGCTTCAAAGCTCCAGGCTGCAACAGACTTCACTGTGAGATTCAGGCTGATGCTTTTAGTCTAGGCCAGATGAGCAGCTTCTCAATGACAGGGAAATCTCCCCTTCCACAAGTGCCTTGTGCTCCAGTCCACCTCCCCCAATCCCACTACATTATTAATTTAAAAAAACATGCACACAAAACCCAAAGCCTCATTATGGGGTCCATTTGGCAGCAACTTCTCCCTCTTTGGATGAGGTCCAAGGCAAATCAATGTTACATTAAAATATTTCTCCAGAATGAAACTGTCCCCACCCAGGGTGCAGCCTTAGCTCTCAGGCCATGTGCCCTCCCATGGTCCCCAGAACCCCGTTAAATCCCAGCAGCTGCTGGCATGGATCTCTCCAGGCACGTCTTCCTCCAGCTGCTCCCCGCTGTCCATCAGCGCCCTGGCCCCTGACTCTTTTAGCTCTGCTTCTTCCTAGGCCTTCCCTGCTTGCTCACTTGGCAGCCTAGCTCTCGCCTGTCCACCTCTGGCTTCTGACCTTGACGCCTTAGAAGACCCTGACATAAAAAATCATCCCCAAGTGCCAGTCCAGGCTCCCAGGACATTGCTGAATGGAGCCCTGGCCTCCTGATTTCCTGGCAAGGAAATTATACAGATACAGTGTCATAAGGAGTTATTTACTAAGTCCCTTCTACTAGTAGACACCATCTGTCCAGTAAAAATGGTTAAAATTATACGTCAAAAAAAGTAGGGGTGTGGAAGAATCTATGGAAAGACGAACAACAGTGCTATTTGAGGCTATGTGATCCTATGGAAACTATCATAAATAACATTTTTTTCCCTTCAATAAATACATAAACAGTACAAGCACTGTTAGTTGCAGGTACTGTGGACATAGTAAATACTCTGTCCTCATGGGGCTTATATTGTAGCAGGAGAGGGAGACAGACTATAAACCTAGTACACAAGAAAATGAATGAGTATGTTGAAAGGTGGTGAGTGCTAATGAGAATCAGTAGGGCAGGTAAGGGAGATAGAGAGTGCCAAAGGAGAAGGGCACCTGGAGCCTTAAAAAGAGAGCTCAGTGATATTTCAGCAAAGACTTAAAGGAAGTGAGGGAGTGATTGTTTTGGTTTTCTAAAGCTGCCAAAATGCAATATACCAAATAGGTATACCAATAAACCAATAGGTTGGCTTTTACAATAGGGATTTATTAAATTACAATTAACAGTTCTTAGGCTGTGAAAATGTCCAACTCAAGGTATCAGTAGGATGATAATCTGCTGGTCCTTCACTCCCATGTTTTGTTGCTTTCAACTTCTGGCTTCAGTGGCTTCCTCTCTGAGCTTCTGTGGGTCCTATCTTAGCTTCTCTGGCACTTCGCTCTATGAGTGTCTGTTAAATTTCATCTCTCTCTTCAGTATGTGATTTAACCTCTTATAAAGGACTCTAGCAATAAGAGCAAGACCCACCCTGAATGAGGCGGGCCACATCTCAACTGAAATAACCTAATCAAAAGGTCCCCACAGTCGGTCTACACCCACAGGAGTGGATTAAAAGAACACGGCCTTTTCTGGGGGTCCATAACAGCTTCAAACTACCACAGTGATCCATGCAGAAAACCCAGAGAGATTGTTCTAGGCAGACAGAGCAGTTAGTGCAAAGGCCCTGAGGTATTCGAGAAACAGCGAGGAAGCCAGTGTGGCTGTCAGAGCAGTGTGAGGGGAGAGCAGTCAGAGAGGTGGGCGTGGAGGTCTCAGGTCACGCAGGGTGTTATAAGCATTGTAAGAATTTTCCCTTCTACTCAGAGTGAGATAGAGAGCCAACGCATGGTGTGGAACAAATGACATTATCTGACTCATATTTTGAAAAAACTGCACCTTTGATTTATCAAGCGCCTACAATGGCACCAGGAAACATGCTAAACATGATACAAACACTCTCTTTGATTCTTCACAGCTCTTTGAGAAAGATTCCATAATTATAATCTACATTTTAAGACATGGGGAAACTGAGGTGCAGAGAAACCAGAAAGCATGGCTTAAGACAGCTAATAATTTGAGGGGGCTGGTGCGGCACCCCAGGCTTTCTGACACTAAATCCAGAGCTTGAGCTTGTAACCACTGCCTTGTACCTATGGATGAAGCTGCTTCTAGTTGAACCCA
Source organism: Choloepus didactylus (assembly GCF_015220235.1). Taxonomy (NCBI): domain Eukaryota; kingdom Metazoa; phylum Chordata; class Mammalia; order Pilosa; family Megalonychidae; genus Choloepus; species Choloepus didactylus. The sequence continues at coordinate 165,429,801 of NC_051309.1, read as the reverse complement.
TAGGGCTTTTGCCTGACCAGCCACTTAGTAGGTCATTTTCTAGGTATCACAAGGCCTGGACTGAAAAGGGGCCCAACCTCAGTTCTCTACTGGCTTTTTTTTGTACCATGGTCATCTCACCCCTGGCTTGGCTGAATGTAAGTCTTTCTCCTTCACACATGACACACTGCAGTTCAAAGTTAATACTCATAAGCTCAAACCCTTAAAATCAGTGCACTGTGAAGGCGCTAATTAAAGCCAAACGTGAATATTGCTTAATAAAATGCCTCTTCAAACCTAGGGGTCAATAGAGGGAGGCCCCTGTGGTAGACATATCACCCCCACCCCCTGTCTGAAAGATGTGAGGTCTGCGTCTCATGTAGCCTAGCAGGGAGCCCAGCTGGGCACCCCAGAAAGAACAACAGGACCACACACATCCAGGCACCCCTCAGATTCCAGTAGTATCCCAGTGTCCATATCCAGGTGGGTGAAACGGTCGGAATCTAGAGCACAGGCTGCTCAGCAACACTGGATCCATATAAAACCATGTGTATATGTAGGTTAGGGTTAAGGGGAGATGGATGGGAAGAGTGAGGATAAAGAAATAGCAGTTCTTCTGGGGACGAGGCTATCTTCAAAAAGCTGGGACAAACATGAAGGGCAAAATTTTTCAGCCTCCTGTGGTGGGCTGACCTATGACCCAAGACTTTTAAACTTTGATGAAGGCAAAAACTCTAAAACTCAGTTATTGTCTAAAGTGCTTATGAACCTCACTGGGGGATGGGAGGTTGTGGGAGTGGGGTGAAAGCGGGAGAAACCCTAATTTGTGCCATATCAGGTTTCTGTAAGACTCTTTCCAGGCATACAAAACAGAGTCGGTGGAGTCGTTCCAGGTACAGGAGGCTGGGGGAGGGGCTACGCCTCGCATTCTCAGGACAGCCCTTCACCCAGGACCCCAAGCAAATCCTGTTTTTGAACTCTAAAGAAGCAGCATGGGATCTCTGCAGAAGTTTCCATGCAAGCTGTGACCTTGCTGTCGCCCAGGGCTTCATTCCAAGTGCACTCTCTTACGCAGAAAGCCAGGGTAATGCTCTGGGCTTCAGTGATGAAACATGCTTGGCAAGAGGACAAATACCAGGTTGGTGTTGAGGAGTGCTGCCCTTGTGGGGCCTCTGGCTCTTGATGGCAAAGCCGGAATGTTGTCATGTCTGGCCGGTATGTGGGTAGCCTCTGTCTGCACAGGCACAATTCGTATCTATCCTGCCCTGAATAACGGAGCAAAAATGGGACAAGTGACTATTTTATTTGCATCTGTGTATTTCAGGGGCAAGAAGGTTGTGAGAGCTTTTTAAAAGAGGTTTTAAGTGAGGCTGGAAAAAGTCAGATCCCTGGAGATGCCTAAAAGACAGCAAAGGGGGCAGCTTAAAGGGATGTGCTGCTTGGGGACAGAGAGAGTGGAAGCAGAGACAGTGAGTTATTTGGTGGCTGTGACCACGATTCGTGGATGAACTCAAGAACTAGCAAGAACCCAGCTGGAAGCCCTGCCCTAATTGAATTGCCAGAGTGGAATATTCCAAGTTTCTGTCCCCTGGCAGAAGCTATAAACAACCAGTAAGAACTGGAAAAACATCTTTCTCAAAGCTCTGTAAAACAGTTAAACTGTGGTAACAAAGCAAGTGATGAATCAAGAAAAAAAGGTATTTTAAAAGTGGTAGGATCACATGGACCTGGGCTTGTCCCTCCTCTACCCCCCATGCTCTCAGTGTGGAGCTGGCCTGTGCTCCCAGTGTGTGTCCCTGGTCCCTGTTCCAGAGGGAGCAAAGTAACCCTCATACACACACTAGGAGAATGTGTGTCTGGCCCAATCTTGTCTGTTAGCCTGAGTGACTCACTATCCCGAGCTTGCCGTGGGTGTAAAAGGCAGTTCACTGAGCTCTCCCACAGAACACTGCGTGGTGCAGTCAAGTCGACTGCTTGGGGCAAGGGATTGCTGGCTGGAGGAAATATAGTGCAGTGCCAGGGACCATTAGGAAAATGTTTCCTAGGGAAGAGGGGACATTTGGAACCAGGTAAATAGGGGAGATCTTAGAGTCATAATGCCAAAACAAAACATGTGTACAGAAAGGATCAGGGAAGGCCCTATGAGGTATTTTCTAAATTCATTATAAGGATAAGTCCTGAAGGAGAGCACTTGCACAGGTCAATCTACGAAGATTGGGAAAGATGTTTTTTTTTTTAATTTTTTGGTTGATACTTGGCCATCAAGGAATGCTCTGTCATAACACAAGGTGGATACAAGCTTAAGGAACAGAAGCCTCAGAGTCTAAATTCCAGCAACAATATATCATTAAAATATCAAAATGTCCAGTTTTACCAAAAGACTAGAAAACACACAAAGAAACAGGAAATGATGGTCAAGGCAAAGGAGAAGACTGAAGCATTAGAAAACCATCAATGAAGAGGATCAGACCTGGGACAAACCAAAACTTAAAAAAAAGAATCGTCCTACATCTGCTTAAAGAGCTAAGGAAAAACATGCACAAAGAACTAAAGGAAATAAGGAAAATGATAGAGTATTTAATAGAGCGATGGAAATTATGAAAAGGAATGAAACAGAGCTGAAGACCACAGTAACAGAAATTAAAAATTCCCTAGAGGAGTTCAACAGCCGATTGGGGCTGGCAGGAGAAAGACGACTTAAAGATAAGATGATTGAAATCATCCAGTATGAGGAGCGGAAGGAAGAAAGAATGAAGAAAGGTGGGCAGAGGCTGAGGAACCCATGAAACACCATCAAGTGTACCAGTACACACATTGTGGGAGTCCCAGAAGGAGAAGAAAGAAAGAAAGAGGCAGAGAGAATATTCAAAGATATAAATGTTGAAAACTTCCCAAATTTTGCAAAAGACATGAATATACACATCCAAGATGCTCAATGAACCCCAGGCAGGATAAACCCAAATAGACTCATGCTGTGGCATATTATAATCAAACTATAGAATGCCAGAAATAAAGAGAATTCTGAAAGCCACAAAAGAGAAGCAATGCATTGAGCAAGGGAGCCTCAAGAAGATTAAGTCCCTGTTACTCACTGGAAACCATGGAGGCAACAAGGCAGAGGGGTGGCATATTTAAAGTGCTGAAAGCAAAAAATTGCCAACCCAAAATACTATATCCAGCAACACTGTCTTTCAAAATGAGGGAGAGATTAAGATATTCCCAGATAAACAAAAGTTGAGGAAGTTTGTCACCATTCTATTAACCCTACAAGACACGCTAAAGAGAGTTCTGCAGTGTTCTGGTTTGCTAATGCTGCCAGGATGCAAAATACCAGAAATGGATTGGCTTTTATAGAAGGGGGTTTATTTGGTTACACAGTTACAGTCTTAAGGCCATAAAGTGTTCAATGTAATGCATCAACAGTTGGGTACCTTCACTGGAGGATGGCCAATGCCTTCTGGAAAACCTCTGTTAGTTGGAAAGGCACATGGATGACATCTGTTCCAGAGTTCTGGTTTCAAAATGGCTTTCTCCCAGGATGTCCCTCTTTCAGCTCCTGTGCATTCTTCAAAGTGTCTCTCTTGGCTGTAACAAGCTTGCTCCTTCTGTCTGAGCTTTTATAGGGCTCCAGTGAACTAATCAAGGCTCATGCCAAATGGGCAGGGCCACACCAGCATGGAAATTATCTAATCAGAGTTATTACCCTTCAGTTGGGTGGTCACATCTCCATGGAAACAATCAAAAAATTACAGTCTAACAAATACTAACAAATCTGCCCACACAAGATTGCATCAAAGATAATGGCATTTTGGGGGACATAATATATTCAAACTGGCACATGCAGGTTGAAAGGAAAGGACAATAAACAATTGATCAAAGCCACGTGAAGAAATAAAGATCTCTGATGAGGGTAAGGATGTGGGTAAATATAAATGTAAATACTAATGGATTTTTGGTTTGTAACTCCACTTTTTACTTCCTACAACATCTAAAAGGCAAATGCATAAAAAGTAATGATAAATCAGTAGTTTTGGACTCATAATGTATAAGCATATAATTTGTGATAACTACATAAAGATGGGGTATAGAGAGGAAAGGAACATAGCTTACATATACTATGTTAGTTAAATTGGTATCAAAGCAAAGGAGCTTGCTAGAGATTTAAGATCTTAAATTTAAGCCTCATGGTAACTACAAAGAAAATACAGGAGAATATTCAAGCTCATAGAGGCAGAAATTATGGGTGAGGGGCAGGGAGTGTGGGTGTTGAATCATGGTGGGTATGGGGTTTCTATTTGGGGAGATGGGGAAGTTTTGTACTGGGAGGTGGTGAGGATACCACAATGTTGTGAATGTGATTAATCCCATCGAATGGTGTGTTTGGGTGTGGTTGACATGGGAAAGTCTATGTTGCATATATGTTCCCACAACTGAAAAAAAAAAAAGAGCAACCAGAGAGAAAATGACAATTAAATGCAATGCATGATTCTGGATAGGATTGGCAAGGGAGGAGAGAAGACTCAAAGGGATATTGTTGGGACAAGTGAAGAGATTGAAATATAGATTGTAAGCTTTATATCAATGTTAAATTACTTGAACTTGTGTAACTGCACTTAAAATGGTTACATAAGTGAATATCCTTATTCTTAGGAAATGTACATGGCAGTGTTAAGTGTTTGGGGAGCAAGATGTATACAACTTATACTCAAGTGTTCAGAAAATGGATTGATAAAGAGATGGATAGATAATAGGTCAATCGAGTGATCAATAGATAGGGAATGAGAAAGTAAATGTGGCAGGATGTAGAAATGGGTGGATCTGGGTATCTGGAATGGTGTAGAGAATGTTGAAGTTCTCTGTATGGGGTTTGTATCATTTTTATAACTGTCCTGTGGGTTTGAAAGTGTTTCAAACTAAAATGTTTTTTAAAATGGCATTATTGTGACATGTGAAAATATTGCAATATGGACTGTAGGCTTTGTGTCAGTGTTGAATTTCTTGAGCTTGATGGCTGCTCTTAAGGTGGATGCACAGGTGAGTGTCCTTGTTCTTGGGAAATGTGTTGATATTCTGTGTTGATATTCTGGGAGTGTGATGTTTACAGTTTACACTTGGATTTTCAGAGGATGAATTGATGGATAGATAGACAGATGGACAGATAGATGCATGGATAGATGCATGGATTGGTAGATGGATGAATGTAGTGATGTGGCAAATGTGTCATGATGGGGCTGGTGGATCTGGATATATGAGGGGATGAGGGTGTGTTGGAGTTCTCTGTATGGTGTGTTTATTGTTTTTGTATCTGTACTAAAGGTTGGAAAGTATTTCAAAATAAAAAGTTTAAAATTAAGAAAAGTAAGAGAACCCAGTGGGACCAGTTTCTTCAGAAAAGTTGATTCATTCTCTTAGCCAGCAAAATGTTTTTTCCGTAATGATCTGCTAGAGATGAAAACAATCTGGTCTGTGCCTTGAAGGAATATGCCATTTAGAGGAGTCCCATTCAATACAGCTTTCTGGAGTGTTGGAAAGGATCTATAGCTCGGCACTATTCAATATGCTAACATATTAAAATTAAAATTCAAGCAGCCACATGTGAATGGCTAGTGAATTAGTGCAGATTTAAATGTTACATTAATTAAGGTTCTTTTGGCTGTGAGTCACAGAAGACAGAACTCAAAATGGACAAGAAGTCCGGAGACGGGGCAGTCCTTGAGTTGGTTCCATGGCATCAACAAGGATTAAGATTCTTTCCATCCTTTCGCTCTGCCTTCCTCAGTGGATTAGCTTTTGTCCTCAATTTTGTCCCCATTCCACAAGATGGTTGCAGTATCTCTGACTGTTAGCATTCCCACATACTCACATCTGTTTGAGAATGTTCTTCCCTTCTTAGAAGTACCATTTATCCCATCCAGCAAACTTCTCTTCTGTCTTATTGACGAGTCTTGCATCACATGCCTATTCTGAACTGGATACCATGACTGAATTACCATGACTGGATAGAGGAATTGAGGTTTCCTTCTGGGACTGGGAAGGACCCAGCCTTTCTGATGCATGTCTGCTCATCCTGAACCAAGTTGGGCTGTACTGCCAAGGCAGAAATGGGTGGGAATGGCTGTTGGGTAGACAAGTGCCAAGACTGGCCCAGTAGAGATTCAGACGTGTATTCAATTCTAATGCAAAACATAAGGACTATAAATGAGGTATGAATAAAGTGCTGTGGGGCAAGAGCTCAGCAGCTATGAATGTCAGTGTTACTTCATACAGTAACTGTTAAGCTGAAAAAGAGTTCAGGCTTCAATTAGAGATATGAATGAAGCGGATCTGGTTAGGACTAAGACAAAGTAGGCCAAAGGGTAAAGGACGATTTGACTGTGTTTTAAAACTTCGACCTCTGTGTGAGACCAAGGGAAGAGATGTTTATTTGGTGCAGGATCTTTATTTTCTGCAGCACACTAAATAATTCAACTTGTATGGTCAGTTTATTTAAACACCATAAGTACATGGAACTATGAATAGGAAGTGAGATCTGGTAGGTTTGTACAGTTTAGTGGGAAATCCTGATACATCCCAAAGTAAATTTGGCAGAAAATTAAAATATATTTGCAGGGCCCCCCCTGAGGAACTGGGGAAAAATGCAGAAATGTTGAACTTCCCTACCTGGGCTATTACTGATATTCTCACAAACTTTGAGGACTGACAATTTGGTAGGATGAGCCCTTGATCTTGGGGCTTGCCCTGATGAAGCTTGTTACTGCAAAAGAGACTCAGAGCCTACTTGTAATTGTGCCTGAGTCTCCCCCAGAGAGCCTCGTTGTTGCTCAGATGTGCCCCCCACCCAGCCCACGTGGCTAGTGAAGTCACTCCCTCCCCCCTACATGGGACATGACTCCCAGGGATGGAAATCTCCCTGACAACATGGGGCATGGCTCCTGGGGATGAGCCTGGACCTGGCATTGTGGGATGGAGAAAATTTTCTTGACCAAAAGGGGGAAGAGAAATGGAGCAAAATAAAATTTCAGTGCTGAGAGTTTTCAAATGGAGTCAAGAGATCACTCTGGAGGGCATTCTTATGTGCTATATAGATATCCCTTTTTAGTTTCTAGTGTACTGGAATAGCTAGAAGGAAATACCTGAAACTGTCAAACTGCAACCCCGTAGCCTTGATTCTTGAAGACGATTGTATAACTATGTAGTTTACATGGTGTGACTGTGTGATTGTGAAAACCTTGTGGCTCACACTCCCTTTATCCAGTGTACGGACAGATGAGTAGAAAAATGGGGACAAAAACTAAATGAAGAATGAGGTGGGATGGGGGTGTGGAATGTTTTGGGTGTTCTTTTTTACTTTATTTTTATTTCTTTTGGAGTGAGAAAAATGTTCCAGAATTGATTGTGGTGGTGAATGCACAACTATGAGATGGTACTGTGAATAGCTGATTGTACACTGTGGATGATTATAGAGTGTGTGAATATATCACAATAAAACTGTATTTAAAAAAAAAAAATTGCCATGGGAGGATACAGAAGAGAGTGTAAAGTATCCCCTAAAGAGTTAGAAAACGTGTCACAAAAATGATAGCCTTTGAATTGGATTAAAAATAGTCACTTGGCACACGCTTGGTATAGCTGAGCTTTGCCAGTAGATGAGTGCATTTCTTACACTTCTGCAGTAGATGAGAGGTTATGCAGGTTGAAATGTCTTTAGAGATATACCTGGTTCATCTCCATGGCTCTTCCAAGCTATTCGTCTTCTCTTCACTCTCAAATTTATTTCTAAATGTATGAAGAGGAGATCTATTGAGGCAGCAACAAAAATACATCCTTAACTTCTTGCTCTGTATCACCACAATCTATCCATCCATTCTTCCACACACTCAACCCTTTTATACAGTTTCCTTAATTTAGAATGGCAGATGGAGGAAAATCTACAAGTTAGAGGTAGTGCACAGAATAAGCATGAAACTTGAGACACATGTACACACACCCTCCAAGAGACAATGCCTTTAGGAGTTCCCTGGTAAGTGAAATCTCTGCAGCCCAGAAGGCAGTAGTTGCTGCTAGTGGGTAATGATTTGACCACAGAGATGTCTCAAGTAAACTGATGAGTCGATGAACCTTTCAAGGATAAGGCAGGTTGTAATATAGGAAAACCATTATTAAAACAACAACAGCAATGGTTATCTTCCCTGAGAACACTTTTATCATCTTCTTCCCGAGCACCCTAGGTGCCTTGAAGATGGCTATTCCATCACTGCCAGGGCTGCACTATCTCTGCTGACCAGACCTGTTGCCCAGCCTCCAGGGGGGAAGAGGCGCAGCTCTGCAAGCATCCACATCCTTTCCAAGGAAACCATCCAGGGAGATGGCCAAGTTATCACCTCAGTTGTGGCATCCCCACGAGACCCATCATATGCTTGGCTGGCAGCTGAGCGATTTCCCATCCAGTTAGTGAACCATTTGGGGGGTTAAGGGGTCCAGAAGTGTCTGCATAATTTAAGACATTTTCTCACTAAGTACATGCAACTGCATGCACACTTGCACACACATACACACAGAGTTTGAATACTACAGGCTGACAAAGGATTCCTTCTTTTCAGCTATCGTTCTTTCTCTCTATTCACTAAATTTTGCTCAGAAAATGTGGATGACTGAAACAGAAGTTAAGTGGTCTGATACTGGAGAATAGTGTGAGGGAAATGTTGAGGCAAAATGTTGAGAGTCTTCTAATTTTTAGCCAATTGTTCAAAAGACGACAGACGGTAATGTTTATGAGATGTATAATTCAAGGCAAATCTGTCCAGATAGAGAGGATAAAGCATCTTTAACTTGGCTAACAAATGTTGAGCTGCATTCAGATAAATAACACCAACAAAACCCAGGGCACATAATTGCAACCTTGGAGAGATGGAAAACAATCTTTTCTTGAAAAAAAAAAAAAACACATAACTATATGTACTTGAGCAGAGTTGGGATTTTTCTATCCTTCAGTGCTGATCAGTTATATATCAATCACAGGTGAAGGAATGATATACACCCAAATCTCGACTATTTGACGTTTGTCTACTGTTCCCAAGGTCATGCTACTTGCCAGTTTTTCAGTTTCCCCAACTTTTTGTTTTGAGCCAAATAACATGATCTTTGTTTCATTAATATTTAAGAGTAATTTAGATTGTGCCAGATGATGTTAAAGCTCATTTAAATCAGCTTGAAGATAATATTAAGCTTTCTCCCAGCATAATCTACTACCATAAATGATAGTATCATCTGCATATAAATGATGGGCTGAATATGATAATGAATGGCAAAGATTATCAATATAGAATGACAACTGCATTTGATTTCAGATAAATCTTTCAAAGATCCATTATTCTGTTTTCAGAGTTAAAGATGCATTGTTTTTGTCCAAATCTTCTAAAGAAAACACAAAAGGTTTTCATGCAATGAATCCTTTATTGTGTTAGGAAGAGGGGAGAAGTGCCCACAAATTATACGCGTATTGTTTTGCAAATACAATAATTAGAGTTCGCACAGACCATTATTTTACTGGATTGAACAATTGTCTTTTGGCAATTGCTGCTGTTGCTGCTGCTGCTGCTTCTTCATCTTCTTCTTCTCCTTCCTTTTCTCCTTCTTTTCCTTCTTCTTCTCCTGCTTCTGCAGCTTCTGCTTCTCAAGATAACAATGAAGTCTTTTAAATACTGCTTCAATCAGGACTGGCTTGAACCCTTAAAGTTGCCGAGGCCTATGGGATTCCCACCCATGCTGTCTTCTAGAGGACATTCTTTCATCCTCTCAAAACATTTCATTTTAAGAAATCACATTATTCCTTTGGCTTAGAAATTATTGGTATTTCTTTATTTGAAAAAAAATAAAAACTTCCGATAGCTACATTTTAAATATGATTTGCAAGAATTAAATAAAGAACATACTTTTCTCTCCTGAGAAGAAATTATTTTAGAGTCAAAGGAAAAAATAGAATGAGAAAAAAATTAAGAAATAGACAAAAAGAAAAGTCAATGCCAATATGTGGTTGAAGTTAGAGGCCTCTGGCTGCAAATACAGCTATTTTTCGTTTTCTCAACAGGTGCTGGGAAAAGTTACATAAGTGAGTGATTGTTTTTCCTTTCTTCCCCTGTCTATCCTTCCTCCTCTTATCTCTAGGGTCCCACCAGGACTCTCCCAAACACATAGGGGTGTCTACACCACATTTCAGGAGTTTTGGGATGGGGTCTTGAAGTTTCAAAGCTGGTGAAGGAGGTGGCATTTGTCCCGGGTTGGAAAGGAAGGGTTTTTCCACATTTCAGGTTCAGCAGAGCCAGTCACTGTTCAGGATCAAGGGAAATGGACGCTTAGAGAAATATACCATGGAAATGTCAATAAGCTTCATGCAGGCAGGCTGCACTCTGGCTGGTCTATTCATATATCTCCTAGCACAACACTTGGAACATAAAATGTTTGTTTATTGAATGAGTGAATGGCAATAGCATATGGTTAAAGGACGTCTATCATGGAAGATAAGGGCTGACCTCTCATGCACTCCACTGGATATGCTTAGGTAAGCAAACATTCTTATTCTTCTGGGCCCCCTCACTTCCCAAACCCTTGAGGAATCTCTTTCTTGACTTTCAGTCCTGGAGAGAAAAGAGCTGAGACCAAGGGAAGCCTGGGAGGCAGAATTGCCTAAGAAGTTGTAAGGGAAGAAGAACTAAGAGGACTACAGGCGTGGTGGGGAGGTTTAGGGTAGGAGTCAAGCCAAACTCCTGGTAATTCTGTGCAAAAGTCATCCTGCCTCATGTCTCCGTGTCTTGGCCCAGCCTGCACCTTATGCCTAGAATGTTCTCACCTGTCTGGGGAACTCCTACACTTTTTCCTTCCAGATTCTGTCCCAAATGTCACCTCTTCTTTGAAGTTTTCTGATCCTTTTTGGCAACATTAAATTTCTTCCTCTGCCTCTGTAGTATTTTGTATATAACTTTATTAGCACTGGATATTTGTGTACAGGTATCAATATTTTCCATTAGATTGTATATTCTGGAGGGTGAATTTTATTTATCTTGATTTCTCCTGTGCCTTTCACAATGTTTGATGCATAGTAAGCATTTACAAAAGATTTGACGAATGAGAATGATGGCACAGAGCATGGGAGAAGGCACAATGGAAAGGGATCTGACACAGCCACCCCATACAATTGTGTAGGTTGTGCACTGCACATCTCCATGTGCTCATTCTGGTTTCTGGATCCCTCCCTGGCATCAGGGCAGAAAGATGGGAACTTAGGACTTGAGAAAGGGGTTAGTTCAAGATCCTATCTGTTCCTTTCAACCTAATCCCTAGGGCTATAAAGTGATTTAAGTTCTTAAGTATAATATGCTTTTCAGGACCAGATGATTTCCCTGCTTTGCCTCAAATCTCCCCATCTGCTGACTAGTGTCTTAGTTCCCCTTAATAGACATCTTATTTTTTTATTCCTCAAATACATAAATACCTTTGAGTGCTTTAGTGGATTTTAATTAAAGAATAGCTGTGAGACCATTTTCTTTCCTACTGTGATAATTTGAAGGGACTGGAGGCTAGGCCATCATGGTGGCTGGAGGAGTTGGAGAGTGGGAGAGTGGGGGTGGGTGGAATGTTTGCTGAGAGAATGAGTTAAGGATGAAAAAAACCTGCTATAATACTTTACCAGGAACCTTCCCTGTTAGCTATGTCTGTACAGAAAATAAACAAAATGTAAGTAGATAAAGGGAACCAGAGGACAGCCAGGTGTAACCCACAAACGGAGGGAGGCTGAGGTTGGTGGCAATTGGACTTAGAAGCCAGAGCCTGTGCTGTGGGCTGGTGAAGGAGCTAGCACAGAAAATGGCTTGACCCTTTGAAGACCTTTTCACATTCCCTTTAGTGGTCTGGGCACTAATATAATCATCACACGTAATTCACATAGTTCCTGTAAACTTGGTTTATGCTGTTTGTTCTAGTTTGCTAATGCTGCCAGAATGCAAAACACCAGAGGTGGATTGGCTTTATAAAAGGGGGTTTATTTGGTTACACAGTTCCAGTCTTAAGGCCATAGAGTGTCCAAAATGTCATCAGCAATCAGGTACCTTCACTGGAGGATGGCCAATGGTGTCCGGAAAATCTCTGTTAGCTGGGAAGGCACGTGGCTGGCATCTGCTCCAAGTTCTGGTTTCAAAATAGCTTTCTCCCAGGACATTCCTCTCTAGGCTTCAGCTCCTCTTCAGAATGTCACTCTCAAGTTGCTCTTGGGGCATTTGTCCTCTCTTAGCTTCTCTGGAGCAAGAGTCTGCTTTTGACAGCCATCTTCAGACTATCTCTCATCTGTAGCTTCTGTGCATTCTTCAAAGTATCCCTCTTGGCTGTAGCTCCTCTTCAAAACATCACTCACAGCTGCACTGAGTTCCCTCTGCCTGTCGGCTCATTTATATGGCTCCATTGATCAAGGCCCACCCTGAATGGGCAGGGCCACGCCTCCATGGAAATATCTAATCAGAGTTATCACCTACAGTTGGGTGGGGCGCATTTCCATGGAAACACTCAAAGAATTCCAATCTAATCAGCACTAAAATGTCTGCCCAAGATTGCATCAAAGATAATGGCGTTTGGGGGACAGAATTTTCAAACTGGCACACTGTTCTTAACTATCCTATCAACACAAGGCCTTAAGACTTTTTACCTAACCTTAAGGAAACCCACTGTCAAGGCCCCCATTTTGGAGAAGGTGATCAGTGGGAGTGGCGGCCCCACTCCAGCCTTGGTTCTTCATATGTGGCACGTGCAGGTGTAGCACTTGCTGATTTGCTCATTTGACTGCTATATTGGAACCAAGGAAGGCTTGGGCAGTAAAAGAGAAGACTTCAAAGGGAGATGGGCTTTCTTCCTTGGGAACTATATTCTGGTGTCTCTGTCCAAAGCCAGAACTTCCCCACCTGAACAATGGTGTCTCCTGGAGGTAGATTAAAAAGTCCATCTCACCCAGCAGAGTCAGTGACAAAAGAAGTCTCCTTCTGAGAGAATCAGAACAGAGGGTGGGGCCCGAGTGCATTCATAACAGCAAAATATGGTGAGCGTGGGCTCACTAACAGGACAGGAGCCCACAGGTGGGGATGGGTGGGAAACCACAACCCCTAGATGCTCCGTGAGTGTTTGCTGTCCTTAATAACAAAATACAAATGAAACTCCAACTGTATTTATTAAGCATATGCACCTGATTAGCCTTGTAATGACCAGTATATGAAGCTAGTGTGAAGTAGTTTATCCGCTGGTTCTTCTCCATATGTGCTAGTCAGTAGTTCTCTAACAAGGACATAGCCAGTCTTGCACTAGACACTGTGCTCAGATGTTATCAGTGGGAAAAAAGACCACCTTGTGGGGGTAGATACCATGATTATACCCATTTTACAGGTGAGGAAACTAAGGCACAGTCAAGACCTGTTACGCGGGTCTTAACAGACAGCACCAGGATTTGTCTGAGCCCTTATTCATACTTCTCAGCTGTCTCACCATTTCCAATTACACCTGACTGGCCAGAGTCAACTTAAGAGTTTGATCAGGGATAGCTGAGAGCCGTGATTCCTCAATCTGGATCCCTGGGTCTCTTGGCCTGTCCACTGATACGGACACCTGCACTGTTGCTTACTGAGGGGAAAGGAAGGAAGGAAGGAGGTACTTGGTTAACATCTGTTTGGTGGTGATACTGGTGGTGGGAAGCGTTTGGACAAGCCCCTTAGCAGGAGTTGTGCATCTGCTTCCAGGAAGCACTCTTCCTTTCCTCCCTGTCTCTGAGCCCTGGGAGTCTATCACCCAGAGGCTTCCTTTTGCATACAGAGCATCTGCTAATTATTGATTTGTCTGACAATTTGAAAAATGCCCAGCACTCAAAGGAATAATGGGTCTTCCAATCTGCTCCCTCCTTCCCTGTTTTCTTTATTGCCTTCTGCTCTTATTTTATTGAGGAAAAGAAACATTCCATTAAAAAATAATATTAATGCTTAGTTCTTTTAATCTCCTGGGAACCTTTCAAAGAAGAACTCATCAAACTTTGTCCGTGCTCTGTCAGCTGGGATATGACCACATGAGAAGTGAGATGTCTGAACTTAAATGAGGGGGTGTGTGAACCCAGGCCAGGACCCTTGGCTTAACAGTTCAGGCCACACCCGAGGGTCTTAGGCTTCACAGCACAATGCACACCAGGGGAGATTTTAACCTCCAGGCCACGCTAATCAAAGCAGAATTTCCAGGAGAGTGACCCAGACAGTATATGTTTTAAAGGTCCCCCTGTGATTCCATTTAGACTTCTAATGGCGCACCACAATTCTTGCACAAAAGGCTTATGAAACCACAGCAGCCACACCCTTATGATGGAGCTGAGGAAAGGGCCTGCATAAGGAAATGATCTTCCCAGTCAGCTCACATATGAGCTCCCAGAGAAAGCTCCTTGAGTCCTTTACTTCAGGTTCCAGTGATATATGATATTCATGGTGTATTAATTATACATGACTGCATAAAAATTACCCTTTATTTAGAGACTTAAAACACAAATATTTATTATCTTACAGATTCTGTGTTTGGCAATCTAGAAGAGGCTTGGTTGGGTGGTTCTGGTTGAGTCTGTCCTGAGGTTGCAGTCAAGATGTCCAACCAGGGCTGCCATTATCTGAAGGCTTGACCAGGGCTGGAGGACCCACTTCTAAGGTGGATCACTCACACCACTGTTGGCAGGACGCCTCTGTTCCTCGCCATGTAGACCTCCCATAGCACTGCTTGAGTGTCCTTGAGGCATGGCTGCTGGCTTCCCTGGAGGGTGTGGTCCAAGAGAGAGTGCAAAGAGGAAGTCACAATGACTTTTTGTTCTAATCTCAAATGCCATTCACCATCACTTCCACCACATTCTATTGGTTAACAGTGAGTCCCTAGACAATCCCTGTGCTCATCTTAACCAGCCTGATCCCAACAGAAGGGTGGCACGAAGAAGAGCTGTTCTGCCATCAGCGAGGTGGTGACCAGGGAGTACACCATCAGCACTCACAAGGCCACCCATGGGCTTCAAGAAGCTCACCCCGCAGACACTCAAGGAGATCCAGAAATTTTCCATGAAGGAGATGTGAGCACATAGATACCAGGCTCAAGAAAGCTGCTGGGTCCCAAGGAATAAGGAATGTTCTGTACAGTATCTGCATATGGCTATCCAGAAAACAGAATGTGGATGAAGATTTAACAAACAATCCCAAAACATTGGTCACCTTTGTACCTGATGCCTCTTTCAAAAAACTTGAGAGTTAAGAAATGGACCCTCACATGGCCAACTGATTTTTGACAAGGCTGCCAGGTCCACTCCATTGGGAAAGAATAGTCTCTTCAACCAATGGTGTTGGGAGAACTGGATACCCATATGCAAAAGAATGAAGGAGGACCCCTATCTCACACCATATACAAAAATTAACTCAAAATGGATCAAATACCTCAATATAACAACCATGACTATAAAACTGCTAGAAAAAAGTGTAGGGTAGCATCTTCAGGATCTTGTGTTAGGCTATGGTTTCTTAGACATTACACCTGTGCTGGTTTGAATGTATTTTGTCCCCCAAAACGCCATTATCTTTGATGTAATCTTGTGGGGCAGACATATTAGTGGGGATTAAGTTGGAATATTTGAATTAGGTTGTTTCCATGGAAATGCACCCCACTCAACTGTGCGTGATAACTCTGATGGGATAATTTCCATGGAGGTGTGGCCTCACCCATTCAGCATGGGCCTAGCTGCAGATGAGAGACAGTTTGAAGATGGCTGTTGAAAGCAGACTTTTGCTCCAGAGAAGCTAAGAGAGGAAAAACGCCCCAAGAGCAACTAAGAGTGACGTTTTTGAGGAACTGCAGCCTAGAGAGGAAAATCCTGGGAGAAAGCCATTTTGAAACCAGAACTTTGGAGCAGATACCAGCCACATGCCTTCCCAGCTAACAGGTTTTCCAGACACCATTGGCCATCCTCCAGTGAAGGTGCCCAATTGCTGATGTGTTACCTTGGACACTTTATGGCCTTAAGACTGTAACTGTGTAACCAAATAAACCCCCTTTTATAAAAGGCAATCCATTTCTGGTGTTTTGCATAACAGCAGTATTGGCAAACTAGAACAGATTTTGGTACCAAAGAAGTGGGGTGCTGCTGAGTTTGCAAATACTAAACATGTTGGGATGGCTTTTTAAATGGATAAGGGGAAGATTCTGAAAGAATTTTGAGGAGCTTGATAGAAAGCTGCTTTGAAGAGACTGTTTGTGGAAATATGGACTCTAAAGCTACTTCTGATGAGGCCTTGAGCAGAAATGATGAATGTGTTGTTGCAAACCGGAAGGAAAGCTATCCTTGTTGTAAAGTGGCAGAGAATTTGGCAAAATTGAGTCCTGGTGTTGGATGGAAGGCAGAATTTGAAAGCAATGAACTGGAATGTTTAGCTGATGAGATCTCCAAGCAAAATATAGAAGAAGTAGCCTGGCTTTTATTTGCAGCTTATGGTAAAATGCAAACTCTTAACATTAGAATCTAGAATACAGTTTACCAGGGGCTGGGTTGGGGGTAGAGAATGGAGAGTTAATGCTTAATTTGTACAGAATTGCTATATAGACTGTAAAGTTTTGGTAATGGATGGTGGTGATGGTAACACAACATTGTGAATGTAATTAACAGCACTGAATTATATATATGAATGTTGTTCAGAGGGGAAATTTTAGTTTGTATATATGTTTCTAGAATAAAAATAAAAGATAAAATATAGTACTGTACAACATGGTGCTTTAATGTAAACAATGGACCATAATTAATAGTACAATTACAAGTGTTCTTTCATGAATTATAACAAATGTATCACACTAATGAAAGGTGTTAATAATAGGGAGTATAAGGGAAAAAATACACTGTAATGTAAACTATGGATGATAGTTACTGGTACAATTTTAATATTCTTTCATCAGTTGTAACAAAGGTACCACACTAATGCAAAGTGTTAATAGGAATGCTGTAGTTTTTACATGATTTTTCTGTAAACCTACAACTTCTTTAAGGAAAGAATTTTTTTAATTAAATAAAATTTAAAAACCCTACAGACAGTCAATGTGGATGACAACTAACAGCTGATTAGCAAATAAAATTATAAATTAACTGTAAGGAAAAAAGTAATTACTAAGTACAGACCACAATGAAGGAGAGGGGAATTATGTTTCAGCTTTTGAGGGAGGGACATCAAAAACGCTATGGACATATTTTAAAACCACTACAATGGGTATGAGAGATTAGTGCGTTCTCTTATTTATTCATCTTTTCCCAAGAGAAAGGTCTTAGTCCTGGATTCTAGGAACACACAGCTGAGAACAAGTGTCCCCTGGGTCAGCTCCCTGACTTCCTCCTCCTGACTTCCTCCTCCTGTCTCCTTCCTTCCGGTCGCTGACCCCTTTATCACATCAACCCACAGTTCCGTGTCCAGGTCCTGCTTTCTCTCGTGCCTGGCCTCAGTGTGGACTGCCATCTCTGCTCAGGGTGCTTCTGCAGCCAGAGGTGGACGTGCGGTGGGGTGCTTTGGATCCTCACAAGGGAGGTGGGGAGGCAAAGGGCCCTTCTCTGTTGTCTGGTCCCATGATCAGCCCTTTCCCTCTGTGAATCTTAATCTCTTGCAAGTGTTATCTTCTATTATATAAAGGAATGTTTGTCTTGTTGCCAAACTTCATTGACATTATACAAGGCCTGGCTCTGAGCCCTTGGAAATTGGAGTTAAAGCAGGAAGGAAGGATCTTGTCTACCATTTCTGAAATTGGATTTTAAGTGCATCACACATAATTATAACGTGTTAATTACATTCAGAACAAGAAGTTTTCAAAGTGTATTCTCAGGAACCTAAGTTTTTATGGAGATCTTTTGGGAATTTTACAAATGTTTGATTTAAAATTTTGAAGTACCACCTATTTTTAACTGTGAACAAATAATATACAGCTACATTCAACAATCAGTACATTAACTTGTGTGAATGCAGATCTTGGGATAAAGCTCTTCTTGCGATCACTGTTAACTGAAGCATGCCTTGAATTTGCAAAGCAAGTGGTTTTTAAAAAACTTTTTAAAAAACTCAATTGTGAAGTATTAGACTTTTCTCACTATTAGACAGTCAAAACAAATACGCTAAAATAAATTGGATGCTTAGACTGATATGGCTTCAATTTGTATTCCTAACTCCTCATTTTAAATTGTGTCTCAAAGATTCCCCATTGTTCTCACTGATCAACTTCTAATAAGTAAAAGTCATAAATTAAAGCCTATAAAATAATGTCTAATAATTAGGCAATTTTGATCAGTTTTATACACTGGTATATCAGGTAGAATGCTTGCTGCTGCAAACTACAGAAAACCCAACTCCAAATGGCTTAAGCAGTAATAATTAGTATCTAGCATTAAAAATTTGTCAGGATTGGTTAATCTGACGGCTCAGCAACATCATCAGGGACTCTCCCATTTTCTGCTCTTCCCTCCTCAGTGTTGTCTTTGGTCTAACTCCCCTCAAGGTGTCTAGATGGTGGCCACAGTTCCAAACATCCCATGCAGACACAGAAATATCTAGTGGGAGAAAAGGGCAAAGCACCTCTTCTTAGGAACCAAGTATACTTTCCCAGGAGCCCCTGGGCAAGCCTCCTCTGGCATTTCATTGCCCAGAACTAGGTTCCCTACTCTCTAAATCAATCAAGACGAGAAGACCCATAATTGGTGTTTCCTAAGCCATGTGTGGGAAACATAGAGGCTGGAACAAATCTGAGTTTAGACAGCATGAAAGCTGGGGAGAAAGGCTACACTACCACTAGCATTTGGGTTCCTTATGTGAATCATTGGATGAAACTAATTTTCTACTACAAAAGTTGTTTGGAAAAACTTCTGGGAGAATTATGAACTTTTCCTGGGCCTTGGGCTGCTTTTGATGCCTGTGAGCTTTGCTGATATGAACCCAGAATGGGAGGGAAGTGAGAATTCCTATCAGGGCAGTAATCTCAGAACTCTTCAGAGCAGTTCCTCTCCTCCGTAGCACATAGCACAATTACATCTGGGTAGAGTTTGACAGCTTACAAGATTCATTTAAATACAGTAACCAATTTAATCCTCACACTGTGATGTAGTCTAGGGACTCCAAGACCTAACTGAGCATCGAAATCACCTGGGGAGCATTTTGAAAAAAAGAGATCCTTGAGTCTCACCCTGGACCCACTGAATCAGAATCTTCTGGGAATAAAAACTGTTACCATTTGTAGCTACTCATCTGTGGGAATCAGACTTTCCTGACTTACACAATCAAAACAAAAATGCTAATATAAGTTGGATGCTTAGACTGATATGACATCAATTTGCATCTCTAACTCTACATTTTAAATTGTGTTATCTGGGAATTAATCTTTACAAAAAGCTCTCCAGGTGTTTCAGCTATTATAGGAAACTGTGAGAGGTTTCACATGGCTGAAAAGTTGGTGTAGCTGGATATGAGGCTGCAAATGGGAGCAGGGTACAGCATATGCAGGGGGTTGTGAGCCAAGCCTGGGACTTGGACTTTGCCCTATAAAAGTGATCAGATGAGCACCTTTGCAAAAGCCCCTTGGTGGGACGTGGTTGGGAAGTGATAGACATTAAGTCAAGGGAGTGGAGATAGAAGAGAGGAAAGGGCAGGAGGGAGGCTAAAGAAACAATTGATGAGACTTGGTTTCTAACAAAACTGAGAGAAAGAAGACCCCAAATGGCACCCAGGTGCCTAAATTGAGTGATTTTCTCTCTCAACAGATAGATTTTCTCTGTCATTAGTTTTTTGGCTGAAGAAGGCAGCTCTCTAAATTAAGAGACCCTCAAATCTTTCAAGTCTTTTCTTTTTTTAATGTTTAAATTAGATATAATTATTTTTTTCATAAATTACAGTATTGCTAAAGTATAGAATATCAGAGTTCAATTAATAGTTTTCAATAGTTTAGAGTAATAATTTTGCTCCTAAAACTTCACTAATAGTCAAATATTTACTGAGAACTTACAATGCATAAGGCATACTCATAGATTCTGGAGGTACAATTATCAATAAGATATGGTTGCTATCCTGATAGAGCCTTTAGATTTAGAGGAAGATACAGATAAAAACAAATAATTCACAGAGTGTCATTAAGTACTCAACAGATCAGGAGGTGAAGACCTCCTAATGGCAGTTAACACTTAAATAGACAGCTCCTCTGAATTGTGAGGATTTACTTTCCATTGTAAATGCAGGTATTACTTCATTACTGTGTGTGAGGATATTTAATTATATCTACACAATTAACTACCAGAAATCCTAAAGATGGAACTCCCTCTTTAAGCAGCTCATCTCTTCTACTGATATATCCTGAAGTTTAGAATCTCATTTTCCCATTTCTTCTTGATCCAGAAGTGCAAAGATCCTGAGAGGCAAGTCCTGGTTCTGAGGCTGTTACACTCCACGTCACCTCCTGATTGACAATTCAGGAAACCTGAAATTCCTCTATCTTCAACTCATTCAGACCCTCAAAATCAAACTGTTTACTTAACTTCAGAGCATATTTTCTTCCGCATATGATCTTTGCTGATTTCTTTATTATCTTTCTAACCACACCTTTATTTTGATTCTGCAGATTTCACTGATATGTATTCACAAACCATATTTCCATCCAAAGTATACAATGTTTCACAGTATCATCCTTTAGTTGTGCAATCATCATCACACTCAATTTTAGACCATTTTCATTGCTCCCAAAAGAAAAATATCAGATAGACACACATACACACAAACCCCAAATCCCAAATATCCTTTATCCCACCCCCATTACTGACCCCTAGTATTGATGTGGTACACCTGTTACTGTTGATAAAAGAATATTAAGGTATTACTGTTAACGATAGTCTGTAGCTTGCAATAGGTAATTTTCCCCATATACCACTCAATTATTAACTCTTTGTACAAGTGTTGTGTAAGAACTTATTTATATTTGTGGTGTTAATGAGCAACGTACATGACTCTAAACAACCCCTTTCAAACAAATTCACCTACAATACAGCATTATTGCTTATAATCCCAATCATGAGCTACCCTTACTTCTATCCATTTCCAAACATTCAAGGTCAACCTCATTAACAGTTCTGAACATATTAGGTAATTGTTCCCCCTTCTCTTGCTATTG
Organism: Choloepus didactylus; assembly: GCF_015220235.1. Lineage (NCBI taxonomy): Eukaryota > Metazoa > Chordata > Mammalia > Pilosa > Megalonychidae > Choloepus > Choloepus didactylus. The sequence continues at coordinate 165,408,609 of NC_051309.1, read as the reverse complement.
CCTATCACCAGGTACCCCATATTCTATGTTTTAAGACTCTGAGTTTACTTATTCTAGTTAGGTTTGTTAGTGAATCATAAAATATCTTTCCTTTTCTGTCTGAATTATTTTACTCAGTATTATGTCTTCTAGGTTCATCCATGTTGTCGAATGCTTCAGGACCTCATTCCTTCTGACTGCTGTGTAATAGTCCATCGTACATATAGACCACATTTTGTTTATCCACTAATCTGTGGATGGACACTTGGATTGTTTCCATCTTTTGGCAATTGAGAATAATGCCACTATGAACATCGGTGTGCAAATGTCTGTTCGTGTGCCTGCTTTCAGATCTTTTGGGTATATTCTGAGCTGCGGAATTGCCAGGTCACAGGTCAATTCAATATTTAGTTTTCTGAGGAAATGCCAAACTGTCTTCCACAGTGGCTGTACTGTTTTACATTTCCACCAGCAGGGAATAAGTGTTCCTATTTCTCCACATCCTCTCCAACACTTGTAATTTCCCATTTATTTAATTGCAGCCATTCTTACAGGTATGAGATATCGCATTGTGGTTTTGATTTGCTAATGGCTAGTGAAGATGAACATCTTTTCATGTGCTTTTTACCCATTTGTATTTCCTCTTTGGATAAATGTCTATTCATATTGTTTGTCCATTTTATAATTGGGTTGTTTGTCCTTTTATTGTTGAATTGTAGGATTTCTTTATATATATTGGATATCAAACTTTTATCAGATGTGTGGTTACCAAATATTCTCTCCAACTGAGTTGGTTGCCTTTTCAGCCTTTTGACAAAGTCATTTGAAGCACAGCAGTGTTTAATCTTGAGGAGTTCCCATTTATCTATTTTTTCTTTCATTGCTTGTGCTTTGGGTTCAAGGTCTAAGAAACTACATCCTATTACTAGGTCTTGAAGATGGTTCCCTATTTTTTTTCTAGGAGTTTTATGGTACTGGCTTTTATATTTAGGTCTGTGCCAGTTTGAATGTATTGTGTCCCCCAAATGCCATTATCTTTGTGGTCTTGTGTGGGGCAGACATTTTTGGTGCTGGTTAGATTTGCTTGGAATGTGCCCCACCCAGCTGTGGGCAATGATTCTGATGAGATGTTCTCATGGAGGCATGGCCCCGCCCATTCAGGGTGGGCCTTGATCGGTGGAGCTATATAAATGAGCTGACTCAAAGAGAGGGAAGAGAGTGCAGCTGGGAGTGATGTTTTGAAGAGGAGCAAGCTTGCTAGAGAGGAACGTCCTGGGAGAAAGCCGTTTTGAGGCCGGAGCTTTGGAGCAGATGCCAACTGCCTTCCTAGCTAACAGAGGTTTTCCGGAGGCCATTGGCCATCCTCCGGTGAGGGTACCCGATTGCTGATGTGTTACCTTGGACGCTTTGTGGCCTTAAGACTGTAATTGTGTAGTGAAATAAACCCCCATTTTATAAAAGCCTATCCATCTCTGGTGTTTTGCATTCTGCAGCTTTAGCAAACTAGGACAGATTTTGGTACCAGAGAAGTGGGGTGCTTTTGCTGCTGAGTTTGCAAATACCAAACATGTTGGAATGGCTTTTTAAATGGATAAGGGGGAGTTTCTGGAAGAGTTGTGAGGAGCTTAATAGAAAAGGCCAAAACTGCTTTAAAGAGACTGTTTGTGGAAATATGGACTCTAAAGATACTTCAGATGAGGCCTTGAACAGAGATGATCAATGTGTTGTTGTGAACTGGAAGAAAGGGGATCCTTGTTTTAAAGTGGCAGAGAATTTGGCAAAATTGAGTCCTGGTGTCAGATGGAAGGAAGAATCTGGAAGCAACAACCTGGAATACTTAGCTGAGGAGATCTCCAGACTACGTGTGGAGGATGTACCCTGGCTTCTCCTTGCAGCTTATAGTAAAATGCAAGCAGAGAGAGATGAATTTATAACTGCACTCTTGGGTTCAAAGAAACCAGAAGCTGATGGCTTGGAAAATTACAGGCTTCCAGGGGGTGGAATCCCAGAAGCTACAGCCCAACATGAGGATGTAACCAAACATGGAACCCAGCCACCATTTCAGTACAAGCCAGGATTGGAGATGGAATTATCCAGAAAGGATTTGTGGAAAGTCCTATTGTCTAATGGCTTTGACCCCTGTGTGCTTCATGCAAAGCCAACAGAATTTTTGCGAGATCTTTATAGACAGAGCCATTGCCGGTCTGGACTGGAGGAGACAGACAAGGAAAAAATTAAAGGAAAAATCTCTTCAAAGACAGAGCCATGGAGGTTGAGGTCTGGAGTCAGGAGGTCTCGGGCTGGGAGAGCGGAGCAGCCCACACGCATGGAAAGGGTGAGTTTGCCCTGGAGGTCGAGGGCGGGCTTTCCGCCTCGATGCTCTGGAAGAGTTTTGCCACCTCAGGTCCCAAAGAGGGTGGAGCACATTTCCAGGGAATTGAGGAGAGCCTGGCTGCCACCACACTGTTCTGAAGGGGTTGAGCGTGTGCCCCAGAGATGGAAGGGAATCCGGGAGCTGCCCCGAGGTTTGAGGAGGGTGGAGCCGAGAAGGTGGTCTCCCCAATGTGTGGATATGTTGGAGCACTCACCCAAGCGTTTGGAGAGGAACGGGCTGCCGAAAAGGCCCTTGGGAAGGGTTAGGCTGCTGCTCTCTCAAGCCCCAAGGATGCAACATTGTTCTGTAAATGACTCTTGGACTTTGAAATCTAATGGAGTTTGTCCTGCAGGTTTTAAGAACTGTTTTGGTCCTGTTAACCCTGTTTTCCTTACTCTTTCTCCTTATGGCAATGGAAATGTTTATCCTACGAATGTCCTTCCTTTGTATATTGGAAGCATATAACTTGTTCTAAGTCCACAGATCCAAGCTAAAGGAAAAGTATGCCTTAGGACTGACCACGCCTATATTTGATTTTGATGGGATTTTGTACTTAACTTTTGTTACTGAAATGATTTGATTTTTTGTGGGATTGTGATGGAATGAATGTATTTTGTATTTGGAAAGATAATGTCATTTTGGGTTCCAGGGGGTGGAATGTGCCAGTTTGAGTGTATTGTGTCCCCCAAATGCCATTATCTTTGTAGTCTTGTGTGGGGCAGAAGTTTTGGTGCTGGTTGGATTTGCTTGGAATGTGCCCCACCCAGCTGTGGGAGATGATTCTGATGAGATGTTCCCATGTAGGCATGGCCCCGCCCATTTGGGGTGGGCCTTGATTGGTGGAGCTATATAAATGAGCTAACTTGGGGGGAGAAAAGAGAGTGCAGCTGGGAGTGATGTTTTGAAGAGAAGCAAGCTTGCTAGAAAGGAACGTCCTGGGAGAAAGCCGTTTTGAGGCCGGAGCTTTGGAGCAGACGCCAGCTGCCTTCCTAGCTAGCAGAGGTTTTCCGGAGGCCATTGGCCATCCTCCGGTGAAGGTACCCGATTGCTGAGGTGTTACCTTGGACGCTTTGTGGCCTTAAGACTGTAACTGTGTAGTGAAATAAACCCCCGTTTTACAAAAGCCTATCCATCTCTGGTGTTTTGCATTCTCCAGCATTAGCAAACTAGGACAAGGTCTTTGATCCACTTTGAGTTAATTTTTGTATAAAGTGTGAGGTAAGGGTAGTCTTTCACTCCTTTGGATACAGATATCCTGTTCTCCCAGCCCCATTTATTGAAGAGGCTATTCTGTTCCAGTTCAGTGGATTTGGGGGCCTTGTCAGAAATCAATTGGCCATAGATCTGGGGGTCTATTTTTGAACTCTCGATTTGATTCCATTGATCAATATGTCTATTTTTGTACCAGTACCACACTGTTTTTTAAAATATAGTTTTATTGAGATATATTCACACACCATACAATCCATCCAAAGTATACAATCAGTGGTTCACAGCATCATCACATAGTTGTGCATTCATCACCATGATCATTTTTAGAACATTTATATTACTCTAGGAAAAAAAATAAAAAGAAACAAGAAAACAACACACATTCCATACCCCTTGCCCCCAACCCCCTCTTATTGACCACTAATATTGCATTCTACCCAATTTTAAGACTTGCAATAAAGGTAGGTAACTAAGACAGAGTAGTATTGTCAGAGATAGATATTTTAGATCAGTGAAACAGAATAAAACATCCAGAAGTAGGTTTGCACAAACACAGGCAACTGAATTTTTTTTCTTTTTGCTATGTGGTTATACAATCATTATCAAAGATCAGGGCTATTGGATTTCAATTCAACAACTTCAGGTATTTCCTTCTGTCTATTCTAAAATACTAGACACTAAAAAGAAATATCTATGTAATGAGTAGTCGCAGTCATTTGTTAAATCCTAATTTTTCAATTACACCTCCTCCCTCTCATTTGATCATTCTCTCAATCTTCAGGGATATCTGGGCAATGACCTTTGTAACTTCTTTTGGCTGGAAAGGGATGTTGAACTTGTTGGGTAGAGGAATGGAACTGGTTGATGTTCTTGGAGAGACTGGTACCTCTGGGTTTCAGGGCTTATCTGGCATTCAATCAATCTGGAGGTCTTAAGTTTCTGGAAAAATAAAGTTACGAAGAAAAACTTTTATTGAGACTTAGATAGAGCCCAGGGCACTCCCTATGGGTTTCAGGAATACTGCTGGTTGGGGCTTGACATGCTGTGGGTAGTTTGCAATATCTGGTTAAAGCTTACATAAGAGTAACCTCCAGAATGACACTTCAACTCTATTGCTCTCTTGGTTTCCTTATCTTTTCTCACACAACTCAACTGGACTCTTCACTTTTCATCATAAAATAACAGTTACAAACACCCAGGCTTCTGTTGAACCTATTTTAGTTTTCTTCACTTCTTAAGCAAATATCATGCAATGGGTCGGCTTAAACAATGGGAATTTACTAGCTCACAGTTTTGAAGCTAGGAAAAAGTCAAAATCAAGATGTCATCAAGATGGTGGAATGGTGACTATGTTTTAGTTACTCCTCCAGGGCAGTAGGTAGAAAGCCAGGAACTGCAAGGAATGGACACTGCAGAGCAATTTGACTTTGGGCATACTTCATACAACACTCATGAACATGTGGAACTGCTGAGATCAGGGAAATCTGTAAGTTTTCGTGGCCAGGGGACCCGCACCCCTCCCTGCCAGGCTCAGTCCCATGGGAGGAGGGGCCGTCAGTGCTGAGAATGAGGAGGGATAACTGCAGTTGCAGCTCTTATCAGAAACTCATTCTACTGATCCAAACTCCAAGCATAGATAGACTGAGACCAGACACCGAAGAATCCAGGAGCAGCCAGCCCAGCAGAGAGGAGATAGAGACAGCAAAAACAGCAAGAAAAACCCAAAAATAAAAGCAGAGGCTTTTTGGAGTTCTGGTGAACATAGAACAGGAAAGGGCAGAGCTCAGGCAGAGTCAGGCTCATATGCAAATCCACAAGATGAGTTTCTTTGTCTGAAAAACCGGTTTCTCTGCTCCCTGGATCATTCCTTAATGGCCCTAATTGCCTTGTCTCTTAGCATTTCAATAACCCATTAGATCTGCAAGGAGGGCCCTTCCCATTTTTTTTCTATCTTTTTCTCTTTTTCTAAAACAATTACTCTAAGAAACCCAATACAGAAAGCCTCCAAGACTTGCAATTTGAGCAAGTCAAGACAAGAGCAGAACTAAGAGAGCTCTGAGACACAAGGCAATAAGTCCAGTGGCTGAGAAAATTCACTAAACACCACAACTTCCCAAGAAAAGGGGGTTTCCCCTCACAGCCATCTTCCTCGTGGGCAGGCAACACTCCTGCCAGTTGCCAGCTCCACAGCCCAGAACTGCCCCAGACAACCCAGTGTGATGGGAAGTGTTTCCAGCAACACGTGCACACACCACAAAATTGGGCATGGACATTAACCTTCCCTGCACCCTCAGTTGGTTGTCCCAGAGTTGGGAAGGTGGAGCAGTGTGAATTTACATGCCTCATTCAGCCATCATTTCAGCAGACTGGGAGCCTCCCTACACAGCCCTGCAGCCCAGACCTGCCCTGGGGGGATGGTGCTCACCTGTGACATAGCACAGTCATCCCTCAACAGAGGACCTGGGGGTGCATGGCCTGGAAGAGGGACCCACTAGCAAGTCTCAGGGGCCAAATGCCAACACCAAACTGAACTGAAGGATTAGACTATTGCAGCAGCTTTAAATCTCCAGGAACACCAGGGAGATTTGATTGTTAGAGCTTCCCCCCTTCCTGACCACCCAGACACATGCCCCATAAACAGGGCAGGCAACACCAACTACACACGCAAGCTTGGTACACCAATTGGACATCACAAGACTCACACCCCCACTCACCACAAAGACAAAGTGGGGGAGAACTGGCTTGAGGGGAATAGGTGGCTCGCATATGCCACCTGCTAGTTAGTTAAAGAAAGTGTACTCCATGAAGCTGCAGATCTGACAAATTAGAGATAAGGGCTTTAATCGGTCTACAAATCCTAAAAGAACCCTATCAAGTTAAGCAAATTCCAAGAGGCCAAAAACGACAGAAAATTTTAAAGCATATGAAAAAAAAACCAGATGATATGGATAACCCAAGCCCAAACACCCAAATCAGAAGATCAGAGGAGACACAGTACTTGGAGCAATTAAACAAAGAACTTAAGATGAAAAACAAGACCATGGCACAGGATATAAAGGACATCAAGAAGAACCTAGAAGAGCATAAAGAAGAAATTGCAAGAGTAAATAAAAAAATAGATGCTCTTATGGAAATTAAAGAAACTGTTGACCAAATTAAAAAGATTCTGGATACTCACAGTACAAGACTAGACGAAGTTGAACAATGAATCATGACCTGGAAGATGACAGAATGGAAAATGAAAGAACAAAAGAAAGAATGGGGAAAAAAATTGAAATAATCAAAATGGACCTCAGGGATATGATAGATAATATAAAACATCCAAATATAAGACTCACTGGTATTCCAGAAAGGGAAGAGAAGGGTAAAAGTCCAGGAAGAGTATTCAAAGAAATTGTTGGGGAAAACTTCCCAAATCTTCTAAACACCATAAATACACAAATCATAAATGCCCAGTGAATGCCAAATAGAATACATCCAAATAAACCCACTCTGAGACATATTCTGATCATACTGTCAAATACGGAAGAGAAGGAGCAAGTTCTAAAAGCAGCAAGAGAAAAGCAATTCACCACATACAAAGGAAACAGCATAAGACTAAGTAGTGACTACTCAGCAGCCACCATGGAGGCAAGAAGGCAGTGGCATGACATATTTAAAAATTCTGAGCGAGAAAAATTGCCAACCAAGAATTCTTTATCCAGCAAAGCACTCCTTCAAATTTGAGGGAGAGCTTAAATTTTTCACAGACAAACAAATGTGGAGAGAATTTGCTCTCAAGAGGCCTGCCCAACTTGAAATACTAAAGGGAGCCCTACTGACAGAGAAACAAAGAAAGGAGAGAGAGATATGGAGAAAGATTCAGTACTGAAAAGATACAGTATGGGTACATTAAAGGACATTAAGAGAGAGAGGGAAAAAATATATATGACAAACATAAACCAAAGGATAAAATGGCTGATTCAAGAAATGCCTTCACAGTAATAACATTGAATGTAAATGGATTAAACTCCCCAATTAAAAGATATAGATTTGCAGAATGGATAAAAAAAAAATGAACCATCAATATGTTGCAGACAAGAGACTCATCTTAGGCACAGGGACACAAAGAAATTGAAAGTGAAAGGATGGAAAAAATATTTCATGCAAGCTACAGCCAAAAGAAAGCAGGAGTATCAGTATTAATCTCAGATAAAATAGACTTTAAAAGCAAGGATGTTATGAGAGACAAAGAAGGCCACTACATACTAATAAAAGGGGGAATTCAACAAGAAGAAATAACAATCATAAATGTTTATGCACCAAATCAAGGTGCCACAAAATACATGAGACAAACACTGGCAAAACTAAAGGAAGCAATAGATGTTTCCACAATAATTGTGGGAGACTTCAACACATCACTCTCTCCTATAGATAGATCAACCATAAAGAAGACCAATAAGGAAACTGAAAACCTAAATACTCTAATAAATGAATAACAGACATATATAGAACATTACATCCCAAATCACCAGGTTACACATTCTTCTCTAGTGCTCACAGAACTTTCTCCAGAATGGATCATATGCTGAGACAGAAAACAAGCCTCAATAAATTAAAAAAAATTGAAATTATTCAAAGCACATTCTCTGATCAAAATGGAATACAATTAGAAATCAATAATCATCAGAGACTTAGAAAATTCAGGAATACCTGGAGGTTAAACAACATGCTCCTAAACAATCAGTGGGTTAAAGAAGAAATAGCAAGAGAAATTGCTAAATATATAGAGATGAATGAAAATGAGAACACAACATACCAAAACCTATGGGATGCAGCAAAAGTGGTACTGAGGACATAGGGGACTGGTGGTTTGATGGGTTGAGCCCTCTACCATAAGTTTTACCCTTGGGAAGACGGTTGCTGCAAAGGAGAGGCTAGGCCTCCCTGTATTTGTGCCTAAGAGTCTCCTCCTGAATGCCTCTTTGTTGCTCAGATGTGGCCCTCTCTCTCTGGCTAAGCCAACTTGAAAGGTGAAATCACTGCCCTCCCCCCTACGTGGGATCAGACACCCAGGGAAGTGAATCTCCCTGGCAACGTGGAATATGACTCCCGGGGAGGAATGTAGACCCGGCATCGTGGGACGGAGAACATCTTCTTGACCAAAAGGGGGATGTGAAAGGAAATGAAATAAGCTTCAGTGGCAGAGAGATTCCAAAACGAGCCGAGAGATCACTCTGGTGGGCACTCTTACGCACACTTTAGACAACCTTTTTTAGGTTCTAAAGAATTGGGGTAGCTGGTGGTGGATACCTGAAACTATGAAACTACAACCCAGAACCCATGAATCTCGAAGACAGTTGTATAAAAATGTAGCTTATGAGGGGTGACAATGGGATTGGGAAAGCCATAAGGACCACACTCCCCTTTGTCTAGTTTATGGATGGATGTGTAGAAAAGTAGGGGAAGGAAACAAACAGACAAAGGTACCCAGTGTTCTTTTTTACTTCAATTGCTCTTTTTCACTCTAATTATTATTCTTGTTATTTTTGTGTGTGTGCTAAGGAAGGTGTCAGGGATTGATTTAGGTGATGAATGTACAACTATGTAATGGTACTGTAAACAATCGAAAGTACAATTTGTTTTGTATGACTGCGTGGTATGTGAATATATCTCAATAAAATGATGATAAAAAAAAAAAAGACTGTAGCTGTGTAGCCAAATAAACCCCCTTTTTATAAAAAAAAAAAAAAAAGTGGTACTGAGGGGGAAATTTATAGCACTAAATGCATATATTAAAAAGGAAGAAAGAGCCAAAATCAAAAAACTAATGGATCAACTAAAGGAGCTAGAAAATGAACAGCAAACCAATCCTAAACCAAGTAGAAGAAAAGAAATAACAAGGACTAAAGCAGAAATAAATGACGTAGAGAACAAAAAAACAATAGAGAGGATAAAAAACACCAAAAGTTGGTTCTTTGAGAAGATCAACAGGATTGACAAGCCCCTAGCTAGACTGACAAAATCAAAAGGACAAAAGACCCATATAAACAAAATAATGAATGGGAAAGGTGACTTTACTGTGGATCCTGAATAAATTAAAAAAAAATTACAAGAGGACACTATGAACAACTGTATGCCAGCAAACTGGATAATGTAGAGGAAATGGACAATTTCCTGGAAACATATGAACAACCTAGACTGACCAGAGAAGAAACAGAAGACCTCAACCAACCAATTACAAGCAAAGAGATCCAATCAGTCATCAAAAAGCTTCCCACAAATAAATGCTCAGGGCCAGATGGCTTCACAGGGGAATTCTACCAAACTTTCCAAAAAGAACTGACACCAATCTTACTTAAACTCTTTCAAAACATTGAAGAAAATGGAACACTACCTAACTCATTTTATGAAGCTAACATCAATCTAATAGCAAAACAAGGCAAAGATGCTACAAAAAAGGAAAACTACAGGCATGTCTCCCTAATGAAGATAGATGCAAAAATTCTCACCAAAATACTTGCAAATCATTCTAGTAATGGATGGTGGGAAAAAGATAGCATTACAACATTCTAAATGTGATTAATCCCACTAATGGTATGCTAGGGAGGGGGTGGAATGCGAAGATTTAGGCTGTATATATGTTTCCACAATTGAGGAAAAAAAAAAAAGACAGTCTAAATAGATGAAAATTGAATGCCAAGGATGACCCTGGATGGGAACTTAGGATGGAGCACAGTAGGCTCAAAGGGACACAGTTGAGACATAAGGAAAAAAAAAAAATTTGCAAATTGAATCCAAAGACACATTAAAAAAATCATACACCATGACCAAGTGGGGCTCATTCCAGGCATGCAAGGATGGTTTGATGTTTTGAAAGAGTTTAAGCAAGATTGGTGTCAGTTCTTTTTGGAAACATAAGAAAATCAATCAATGTAATACAACACATTAACAAATCAAAAGAGAAAAATCAAATGATTATCTCAATAGATGCTGAAGAAGCATTCGACAAAATCAACATCCCTTTTTGATGAAAACACTTCAAAAGGTAGGAATTGAAGGAAACTTCCTCAATATGATAAAGAGCATACATGAAAAACCCACAGCCAGCATAGTACTCAATGGTGAGAGACTGAAAGCCTTCCATCTAAGATTAGGAACAAGACAGGGATGCCTGCTATCACCATTGTTATTCAACATTGTGCTGAAAGTGCTAGCCAGGGCAATCTGGCAAGACAAAGAAATAAAAGGGAACCAAATTGGAAAGGAAGAAGTAAAATTGTCATTGTTTGCAGATGATATGAACTTATATCTGGAAAACCCTGAGAAATTGACTATACAGCTACTAGAGCTAATAACTTTAGCAAAGTAGCAGGATACAAGATTAATGCACATAAGTCAATAACGTTTCTATATGCTAGAAATGAACAAACTGAAGAGACACTCAAGAAAAAGATACCATTTTCAATAGCAACTAAAAAATCAAGTATCTATGAATAAACTTAACCAAAGATGTAAAAGACCTATGCAAAGAAAACTACATAACTCTACTAAAAGAAATAGAAGGGGACCTTAAAAGATGGAAAAATATTCCATGTTCATGGATAGGAAGGCTAAATGTCATTAAGATGTCAATTCTACTCAAACTCATCTATAGATTCAATGCAATCCCAATCAAAATTCCAACAACCTACTTTGCAGACTTGGAAAAGCTAGTAATCAAATTTATTTGGAAAGAGAAGATGCCTTGAATTGCTAAAGACACTCTAAAAAAGAGGACTTACACTCTCTGACTTTGAAGCTTATTATAAAGCCACAGTTGTCAAAACAGCATGGTACTGGCACAAAGGTAGACATACTGATGAATGGAATCAAATTGAGAATTCAGAGATAGACCCCCAGATCTATGGCTGACTGATCTTTGATAAGGCCCCCAAAGCCACTGAACTGGGACATAACAGTCTTTTCAACAAATGAAAGTGGGAGAGTTGGATATCCATATCCAAAAGAATGAAAGAGGACCCCTACCTCACACTCTACACAAACATTAACTCAAAGTGGATCAAAGATCTCAATATAAAAAACAGTACCATAAAACTCCTAGAAGATAATGTAGGGAAACATCTTCAAGACCTTGTATTAGGCGGCCACTTCCTAGACTTTACACCCAAAGCACAAGCAACAAAAGAAAAAAAAAAAAATAAAAATGGGAACTCCTCAAGCTTAGAAGTTTCTGTACCTCAAAGGAATTTGTCAGAAAGGTGAAGAGGCAGCCAACTCAATGGGAAAAAATTTTTGGAAACCATGTATCTGACAAAAGACTGATAACTTGCATATATAAAGAACTCCTACAACTCAATGACAATAGTACAGACAGCCCAATTATAAAATGGGCAAAAGATATGAAAAGACATTTCTCTGAAGAGGAAATACAAATGGCCAAGAAACACATGAAAAAATGTTCAGCTTCACTAGCTATTAGAGAGATGCAAATTAAGACCACAATGTAATACTGTCTCACACCAATTAGAATGGCTGCCATTAAGCAAACAGGAAACTACAAATTTTGGAGAGGATGTGGAGAAATTGGAACTCTTATCCATTGTTGGTGGGACTGTATAATGGTTCAGCCACTCTGGAAGTCAGTCTGGCAGTTCCTTGGAAAACTAGATATAGAGTTACCCTTTGATCTAGCAATTGCACTTCTTGGTATATATCCAGAGGATCTGAAATCAGTGACACGAACAGATATCTGCATGCCAATGTTAATACAATTGCCAAGAGATGGAAACAACCCAAATGTCCTTCAACAGATGAGTGGATAAATAATGGTATATACACATGATAGAATACTACGCAGCAGTAAGAAGGAACGATGTTGTGGAACATATGACAACATGGATGAACCTTGAAGACATAATGCTGAGCAAAGTAAGCCAGGCACAAAAAGAGAAATATTATTTGCTACTGTTAATGTGAACATTGAAAAATGTAAAACAAATGGTTTACTCTACATTATAATAGAATATATATATATAGGAACTAGTGATAGAGAGAAATTAAGGGAGGGGGAATGATAATCCAATAAGAACAGATAAGCTATCATGGGTAAATTTAACATTCTGGGAATGCCCAGGAATGACTATGGTCTGTTAATTTCTGATGGGTATAGTAGGAACAAGTTCACAGAAATGTTGCTATAGTAGGTTACTTTCTTGGGGTAGAATAGGAACATGTTGGAAGTGAAGCAGTTATCTTAGGTTAGTTGTCTTTTTCTTACTGCATTGTTATGGTCTGTTTGAAATGTTTTTATTGTATGTTTTTTTTAATTTTTAATTTTTTAAAATTTTTTATATAGTTGATTAAAAAAAAAAGAGTTAATTAAAAAGAAAAAAAAAATGAAAAAAATATGCAGAGCCTCCCTGAGGAGCTGGGGGAGAATGCAGGGGTGTTGGGCTTCCCCACCTCGATGGTTGCTAAATGTGCTCACAGACATAGGGGACTGGTGGTTTGATGGGCTGAGCACAGGACTTGCCCTTGGGAAGACTGTTGCTGCAAAGGAGAGACTAGACCTCCCTATAATTGTGCCTAAGAGCCTCGTCCCCAGTGCCTCTTTGTTGCTCAGATGTGGCCCTCTCTCTCTAGCTAAGCCAACTTGGCAGATGAAATCACTACCCTCCCCGCTACATGGGATCAGACACCCAGGGGAGTGAATCTCCCTGGCAACGTGGAATATGACTCCCGGGGAGGAATGTAGACCTGGCATCGTGGGACACAGAACATCTTCTTGACCAAAAGGGGGATGTGAAAGGAAATGAAATAAGCTACAGTGGCAGAGAGATTCTAAAAGGAGCCGAGAGGTCACTCTGGTGGGCACTCTTATGCACAATATAGACAACCCTTTTTAGGTTCTAATGAATTGGAATAGCTAGCAGTAAATAACTGAAACTATCAAACTACAACCCAGAACCCATGAATCTCGAAGACAGTTGTATAAAAATGTAGCTTATGAGGGGTGACAATGGGATTGGGAAAGCCATAAGGACCACACTCCCCTTTGTCTAGTTTATGGATAGATGAGTAGAAAAACGGGGGAAGGAAAAAAACAAACAAACAAAGGCACCCAGTGTTCTTTTTTACTTTAATTGCTCTTTTTCACTTTAATTATTATTGTTGTTATTTTTGTGTGTGTGGTAATGAAGGTGTCAGGGATTGATTTTGGTGATGAATGCACAGCTATGTAATGGTACTGTGACCAATTGAATGTACGCTTTGTTTTGTGTGACTGCGTGGTATGTGAATATATCTCAATAAAATGAATTAAAAAAAAAAAAAAAAGATGTCATCAAGGTGATGCTTTCATCCCAAAGACTGGTATTCTGGAACTGGCTGCCAGTGATCCTTGGTCCTTGGCTCCTCTGTCACTTGGCAATGCACATGGCAGCCTCTCTCTCTCTTTTTTTTTCAATTTTATTGAGATATATTCACATACCATACAATCATCCAAAGTGTACAGTTAGTTGTTCACAGTCCCATCATATAGTTGTGCATTCATCATCACAATCAATTTTTGAACATTTTCATTACTGCAGTAAAAAAGAATAAGAATAAAAATTAAAGTAAAAAAGAAGACCCAAAGCATCCCATCACCCCATCCCTCCCTATTATTCATTTACTTTTTGTCCCCATTTTTCTACTCATCTGTCCATACACTGGATAAAGGGAGGGTGAGCCACGAGGTTTTCACAATCATACAGTCACACCATATAAGCTATACAGTTATAACAAACATCCTCAAGAATCAAGACTACTGGGTTGCAGTTTGACAGTTTCAGGTATTTCCTTCTAGCTATTTCAATACACTAAAAACTAAAAAGGGATATCTCTATAGTGCATAAGAATGCCCTCCTGAGTGACCTCTCAACTCCATTTGAGATCTCTCTGCTACTGCACCTTTATTGTGTTTCATTTCTCTTCCCCCTTTTAGTCAGGAAGATGTTCTCAACCCCACGATGCTGGGTCCAGGCTCATCCCCGGGAGTCATGTCCCTCCTTGACAAGGAGACCTACCCCTCTGGGAGCCATGTCCCACATACGGCAGCCTCTCCTGGCTTCTCTGTTCTCTTCAGGGTTCCACTGACCTTCAGCTCTTGCTTCCTATGGCTTGCTCTTTATCTGCCTGAATATCATTCTGCTCCTAAAGGACTCTATTAATAGGATTAAGACCCATCCTGATTAAGGTGGGCCACACCTGCTGAAGTAACCACACCAAAAGATCCTACATACAATGGGTTCACACCCACAGGAATGGATTAAGTTTAAGAACATGTTTTTCTGGGGGGTCCATAACTCCAAACCACCACACCCATAAACAGTAGTTTTGGTCTGTAGGAAAAATGAATGAATGAAGTACATATAAACTGGGGAGAAAATGCTCATACAAAACCCTAAGAAAGGAGACAGTGTGGGGCTAAATTTGATTTAAATATAGTATTAATGTTTACATGAAGAAAATGGTGAAAGTGTACAGTCAGGAGCTTGGATGAGTCCAGAAGATATTTGAATTCTTGAATTGTATTCTTGTCTACTTGTATTCATTCTATTGTACTGTATTCTAAGTAAAATGAATTCTAATGTTTTGCTGAAACTCTTATGCAAGCTATGAAAGAACAGTAGAAGAGTAAAATGAAAATCCTTGAATTTCTTGAATATTAGGAGTTTAAAAACATTTTTAAAAAGAGAGCAAAATAACCCATGAAAAGTTCTGACAAAGGTAACTTTTTTCAGGGAACAGTTTGTTAGCCCCCATCTGACCACTTCTGTTCTTTCTAGGATCTCTGCAGATCTAAGTGCCTTTCCTCTTTACATACTAAAGTTCCTACATGTTCTCATCTCTCTGTTCTCTAAAAATTACCTGTGGCACTGCTAACTAAAATATTCAGTTGCTCACAAATCCCGACGAACCCAGAAAGCCCTCCTCTTTGTCACTAAAATACACCGCATTAAAAGGAATACTCTTATGTGTAAAAGAGTGAATTCTTGAATTGTATTCTTGCCTACTGGTATTCATTCTGTTTTACTGTATTCTAAGTAAAATGAATTCTAGTGTTCTGCTGAAATAGTTATGCAAGCTATGAAAGAACAGAAGAGTAAAACGAAAATCCTTGAATTTCATAAATACTAGGAGTTCATGTGTAGAAGAGTTAAGAAATACCATGATGGAAAGTCCACCACTTGAGTCATTGAAAACTAGGCATGAACAATGTTTAAAAAGAAACAGGAAAGAGAGAGAGAGAGAGAGAGAGAGAGAGAGATTGAGCCTTCTCAACCAAAAATTTTCAACATGGGAATACTAATCATCTTTCTTCAGGATGTGTTTTTCTTTATAACTTTGCAGCTATACGTTGCAGGTTTATGCTTCCACACTAACCCTGCAAGTCATGTCAATAGTTCCTTTTTATTTACCACACACTTGGGCATAATGAGGTTTCCAGAGGCACAGACTGGCAAAGACGTAAAATTCATCTTTTCTGTTTTGCTCTGTCACAGCTGCTGGCTGTTTCAAGGATTCCAAGGGAATTTGTGAGCCAGCATATGAGAGAGGGAGCCTCTCTGGACCTGTGCCCATCCCCTCCGCAGCTGCCCTTTCACCTCCACTCCTGTGCTTGAAGCTCCATCGAAGTGAGTGGCAGCTGTGCATGTAGAAAAGATGAGCCAGAGTGCAGGCAGTGGGGAGAAGTGGCTCCCTTGGGGGGAATGCTGCACACAAGACATGCAAATCCCCGAGCATGAAAGAGTACAAACCTGAGCAGGGAGGGGCCATCACCAAGGGCAGCCCACAGAGAGAGGGGCTCTTCCTGACTTGCAGGATTTGTGGGGGAAGGTCCCAAAGGTCCTGTTTCCTCCTTTGCTTCTTTACCTGTCTGCATTTTCCACTAAAAGATGTCACTGTGACATTTGTAGCAATTATGCCACAAACCTCCAGGAACAATCCTGCTCAATGCTGACCCCAAAATGGACCAACTTTGAGCATGGGGTTAAGCCTAAGGCTTGTCAATTGGTACCTTAACGATAGTGGATATTTGTGCCTCAAGGAGACTGAAACTGACAGCATCATTCCTCTTATTGGCTAGGACTTTAACAGTATTACATGTTGTTCCAGTTTGCTAATGCTGCCTTTTCACAAAACACCAGAAATGGATTGGATTTTATAAAGGGGACTTATTTGGTTACAAAGTTACAGTCTTAAGGCCATAAAGTGTCAAAGGTAATGCATGAACAATCGGGTACCCTCACTGGAAGATGGCCAGGGCGTCCGGAAAACCTCTGTTAGCTGGGAAGGCACATGGCTGGCGTCTGCTCCAAGTTCTGGTTTCAAAATGGCTTTCTCCCAGGACGTTCCTCTCTAGGCCACAGCCCCTCTTCAAAATGTCACTCTTAGGTGCTCTTGGGGCATTTGTCCTCTCTTAGCTTCTCCAGAGCAAGAGTCTGCTCTCAATGGCCATCTTCAAACTGTCTCTCATCTGCAGCTCCTCTCTCAGCTCCTGTGCATTCTTCAAAGTGTCCCTCTTGGCTGTAGCAAGCTTGCTCCTTCTGTCTGAGCTTATATAGTGCTCTAGTAAACTAATCAAGGCCCATGCTGAATGGGTGCGGCCACACCTCCATGGAAACTACCCAATCAGAATTATCACCTACAGTTGGGTGGGTCGCCTGTCCATGGAAACATGCAATCAAAGAATTACAAACTAGTTGACACTAATACATCTGCCCACACAAGATTACATCAAAGATAGTGGCATTCTCGGGGACATAACACATCCAAACTGGCACATATGTATTGATAATATTTGCTATAATTTATCGAGTGGCTATTCATGGTCAGACACTGCACTAGGCACTTTATAGACATTATCTATTTGAATCCATACAATAACCCTAAAGGAAGTTATTGTGATTCACATCCTACAGATGACAAAACTGAAGCTCAGAGACATGGAGAAACTTCCCCAAGGCCATGTAAGCAGCAATTAGAGATGCAGGGATTTGAACCCAGGCATGTCTGGCTCTAAACCCAGTTCCCTTTCTTCCACACTAGGCCACCCATGGTCTACCTGTCTCACATCTCTTTGCTCAGTGCTCTGCTCTTGGTGTTGTATGCTCCAGGCCAAGCCCCCACACTCCCAGCCTCATAACAGGTTGTCAGAAAACCATGTTTGTTGATAAAGAATTTAGTTATAGAATTCCTGTCTTCAGAGCAGGAACTAAAACACCAAAAGGAGTCTGGGTGTCAACAAATGACTCTGGAGACTAATTGGGTCAACAATACAGAGCGTAGTTGGAGCTCCTTGCCCTTTCCAAATTTCCCTGTCCGACTCTGAGGGAGATCACTGACCTCCAAGCTCTTTCTCAAAGCAATCCTCAGAAATCACATGGCCAAGCCAAGGAGGCAATGTTGAAGTGAGGGGCAGGGGGTGAGCTCCAGAGCAAGACACCCCGAAGATCCCCAAAGTGGACACTGATGCCAGGTCTCCCCTCTCTACATGGAGCCTGCCATGTCCATCTCCTGAGGCTGTGGCATTTGTTTCCCTTCTCGGGTCTACCGGGACCTCAATATCATCTCGTAAAAAGCAAGGGGAAAGGGGGTGCAGAACAGAGAAGCAAGAGCAGTTGAAAGCTCCTTGGGGAAAGGTGACTGTGACAAATTGAAAGGCTAGAGGAAATGGGAGCACAAACAAGAGAGGGGAGAATGAGCTGGGGGAGAATAAGCCAGAGAGGTCTGTGTCAGGACTGGCAGATGGAGATTTGTTTTCTATAAAAAGAGATGAGTTATTTCTCTCCCCACTCTTGGCAAATAACGACAAGTAAGAATGGTTGTGGCGTTTGCTGCAATGGAACAGTCTGTGTAGGTATTCTGAGTGACTGAAATATGCTCCCAGATATCTTATCGTGTTCCCCACAAACTTGTTTTTATTTCAAATTGCCTGTAGCAGGTGCCTGAGTCTGAGCAAAGTCTATATTGTACCTTGCAGCAGCTCTGCATAGAGCACGCATAGAAATAGCGAAGAAAGGTTACACAACGTGACTGGTCTCATATGGCTCAGAGCAGCTCTAGAATTTAAAGCATTTCCTCATCCTCAAGTTAAATGGGGCCCCCGTGATATGTGTTCTGTAACTTGATATGAAAGATTGCTGATGGATGGATCCAGGCCATGGCCACCAAAGCCGGTGGTGGGCACCTGCAAGGAACACATGCTTCCTGAGCAGGCAGTGCCCTGCAAACCCAGCCTCCCCAAAATGGCCTCTTCTCACAGGGCCGTGTTTGCTCGGTGTGGGTAAGTGGACTCTCACCCACAGAGGGGAAAGACTTTACGTAGTTTAATGTGGATGCCAGCTACCCCTCAGACACTTCTCAAGCTGCAGCATAGGTGAAATAATCTGTAGTTTATGAAAACTTTCAGCACCCTAGTTCCTCCTCTCTCTTTCTCCTGCTCAAGAAAGCCTATATGAATGCAATTGAGTGGCAGTGGTGATATTAAGGCTGTTCTAATTTGATAGAAAAAAATAAAATCCCTCAACTTCAGTTCTTTTTTTGTAGCAAATTTATAAAGGCACCACCTACAGTTGACAATATGTCCATATGAACCAGGCTTACAGCTGAGAAGCAATCGTTAAAAGGGACTTTCTTATTCCGAAAAAATATGACAGAGCCACATAGAATATAATCTAACTTTTCTCCAAGTATTTTTCTATGATTTGAAATGGAACAGAATTCTATCAGTGGGCAGATAAACTAACCATATGTATCAGTCAGGATATTGAGTCGCAAGCAACAGAAACAGATTCTGGGTGATTTAAGCATTAAAGGGAAAATGTGTAGCTCATGTTGCTGCTGAGGCTCTACAGGGCTGGACATTTGGAACAAAATCCAAAATCCTGCTGCAGGTCATTGATGCTCTGCTGAGCCCTGGCTGCTGGGACCCACTCATACCATGTGCCAACACTGCTGGCCCAGGAGCCCCATCTTACAGCAATCTCTGCTACGACCCAGGGAGAGCCTCGTGGACCTGGGCCTGGGGGGCAGCCCCTACTGGTTGGCTGGGTGCAAGGCGTGGGTTGGAATCCCAGAGAGTGTTTTAGAGTAGATGTATTAGGAAGGAAATTAGTGGATAATCTTAATTCAGACATTTTGCTAGACTGTGGCAGGGACACCATATTTCTTGTTCACATCTCTGTTCTCAGGTCCCAGCATAATGCCTGGCACTTAGGAAGGGCTCGGTAAGTATTTGTTGGAATGAATTAGAACTGAATTTTAAATTTAGAACCACCCTTTCCAGGGGCCTACTGCCAGTTACGATTACAAGTTAGTTCTATTAAATCAGAGTAAATTAGGAAGACCATAACAAATAGACTTTCTGAGACTAGTAGTTACATGCACTTATCTACCACAGTATTTGCCTAGACTCATGGGCTAGTGGTTTGTTTGTTTGTTTTAAGCTCAGTGACAGCTTTCTCCCCCAAGTAATAACTTGTGTATGCGCATGTGTGCCTGTGTGTGTCCATCCCTGCAAACATACTGACTGAAGGTTACCTCCTCCATCAAGAAATGAAACTATCATTAGCCTTTGTCAGGAGGTTAGAGAATTTCAGAACATTTGCTTCTGTTTTCTGAGTCTTCTCTGTTTGAGTGTGGGTGGGGGAAATCTTGTCCTAAGTGCAAAAAAAAAAAAAAAAAAAAATTTCAAAGGCCTGTTTGCAGTGGGTCGAGAGTGCTATTATGTCAATGAAATGTACACACCATCCTTCTGTTGAATTACCCCAGAGGTTCTGACTGTTTCATTTCTTCCTGGACTTTGGCAAATTCCTGAGTGTAAGACGGGAGAATAGAAAGCATTGTAGAAGATCATTCCTCCAGCTGATGCAGCAAAATGTTCCCTGTTAACACACAATTACACAATTAGTGTTGGAGCCCCCTGTAAGAATGGAGTATGGATTGCTTTCCAGAATAGACATGCCAAAAGAAGTTTTAATCGATTCTGCATGAATCATAAATTGTTATGCCCTTGATTCAGAAAAATGCCTTTTAAAGTTTAAAGGTCCAAAATTTCAAAGTCCTCAGAGTTAGAGAACTAGGGAATGCTTAAAAATCATCATGAACTAGGTTCCATCTGTTTTAATTTCAGTTGGATTAAAGAATGGATGTGTCTATTCTCTGCCATAGAAAGTTGTTTTCTCATGTTGAAAGAGTTGTTTTGGTCTGTATGTGTATGTGTGTGGGTCTGTGAAGTTTCCCTAAGTGTATTCTTTCCCTCATGAATGAAGAAATTATTTTTTAAAATGGCTTGCATTCTTCAGTTTTAAAAAAAGGAACATCTTGATTTCAATTATGTTTTTTAAGTATTTCTGAACTGAAAAAGATTGGAAAGATTTAAAAATCATATTTAGGTGGGTAGTTATTGGTTATTTAAACTTTTTCTTTATAATTTTCTGTAGTTTCCAATTTTTCAATAATGAGCATGCGCTGCATGATGCATGACATATTTTTATATCAGAAAAACAAAAAAAAAATGTTGTAGGCATTCTTTTGCTGTGTCACCATTCTTGCATTCTTAAAAACTCCTATTTTGCAAAATCATGCACCCAAAATAAGAAAGCTTATGGGAAAAATAGGATTGGAACATATCAATCAAACTTACAGGATTTAAAAACCAGAATATTAACAAAATCAATAGCAATCCTAATAAAAATATTGGCATATTGCCCCTAAGGCTCACATTTCCTCTTTTAAAATACATGTTTTGGAGGGCATTCATTTCTGAGAGAGAACATTTTCATCAATATTAAAATTTGGATCTAGGGTGTAGCCTTCTTCATTAATTCATTGTTTTAACACAGGGCATGATATCTTTGCAGCTTCGTCTGCATTCTTGGTCTGCCCAGCCAGCCTAAGATAGTAGAAACATAGAGGAACTGGTAGCCACTGTACCAGATCCTACCACATTAAAGTAAGGCAGGGCTGGAGATTTTCAGTTTCTTTTCCTTAAGTTTGGTGTTCATTTTTAAGGCTTTCATTTTAATTTTGAGAAAGCTTGCCTCAGATTGCTTCCAAGCACTAACACACTGGAGAAAACTGCATATGAACCAACATGACTTCCTTTTTATGCTGACCTCATTCCCCTACTTGTTGATCACTTATGAGCTAACTTGTATGAAAGAAAGTTGAATGGCCACAGAAGAGACTGTGTTAAAAATTCTAGGCCCCATAAATCCTCAGTGCCTAGAAGGTAGAAAGCTGAAAGGAGCAACAAGAAGAAAAATCTGAATAAACTGAAATCAAAACATTTCTTGAAGCATGGAGAAGTGAGGTTGCAGGGCAACCAAGCAGCCTTATATCCAAGGAAAGACAGGGTCCTCCTGGAAGAGATCACCTGTGACCGAGCAAGAAAGAAAGAGAAACCATGGGCCATACACATCGGTAGGAAGAATTCAACTCTAATTGTCAATGAATTGCTGCCAAATGAGCCAGGCTACTGGGAGAATATAGATCTCAGGGAGCCACAGACACAAGGAATGTTTCATCCATGCATGGGCCCTTCTCCATGGACTTCCTCTGAGTGCTCACAAAAAAGTTGGGGGCAGGGTAGAAGACCTCAGAGAAAGGACCTGGAGGAGGAGCAGCTGCCACTGTGGGAAAGATGCAAAGCCTCCTCTCCTACAGTGCAAAGGCTTTGAGCTCTGAGGGTGGACAGAGGAAGGACCCGATATGGCCGGAGGAAGGGCAAAGAAATACTGCTCTATCTCTGGGCAAAATGACTTCCATCTCAGGAGGCAGTCCTGAGCCCAGGATCATACACCAACACCATGAGACAGCTACAACTGCTGGCGGAGGGGCAGGAAACTCTCTCCCACACAGGACCCTTGAAAGATTCTAGGCAGAGTCTGGCTGCCTTGGGATGAGGGGCAGGATCACGGAGGCAGTCCCAAGTCTGAGACATGGGGATATAAGTGCTGCCTAAGGCTCAGAGTGAGCTAGGACAACAGAGACACATACCAGCCCTCTCACCACCAGGTGAGCAAACACCAAGTCTCAAGCAACAGCTGCGTATTGCAGGATGTGGGGGCAAGAACACTGAAACAGATTCTTTTTGAGACACTGGCACACAAGGGAGACTGAAAACTGAGGGGCAGCAGTATCACTGAGCAAAAATCCTGTAGCACCCTTCACATCCCTAAGCTGAGGCAATGCTAGATGAGAATTCCTCAATTTCAGCACTATTGATATTTTGGACCAGATAATTAATTATCTGCTGTGGGGGTGGGGGGATGGGGGCTGTCCTGTAAATTGTGGGATGCTCAGCAGCATCACTGGCCTCTGTCCTCCAGATGCCAGAATCAACCCCTCCCTGCAGTTGCAGCCATCAAAAATATCTCCAGACATTGACAAATGTCCCCTGGATCATAATCATCCCTGCTTGAGAAACACTGTGTTTGAGGAATTTGAAGTTAGTTGTATAGTGAAGGTAGCTATAATGATGATAAAACTCAAACCTAGCTCAACATCTGGTTTGGTTGCCTCAGCCCCCATACTAAAGGCCTAGCAGAAGAGGCATGCTCATTTCCAGGCTTAAATAATATTTACCTTAGTTTCTGTTATTCTACACACGATATCTGGTGTTCGATAAAAAATGACTAGACAGATCAAAAGCAAGAAAAATGAGCTCATTGTTAAGAGACAATTTATTAAAAGAACCCCGACTCAGAGATGACCTGGATGTTGGAACCATCAACCAGGAAATAACTATGACTAATATTTAAAAATTGTAGTTGGATAAGGGACAATATGTAGGAACAGAAGGGGAATTTGTGCAGAGATAGAAACTATAAGATAGAGTCAAATGGAAATGCTAGAAATTTAAAAAATAATAACAAGGTAGCAGAGAAGAAGAATGCCTTTGAAAGACTTGCAAGCAGATTTGACACAGCTGAGGATGGATGAATTTGAAAACATGTCAATAGAAATTACCCAAACTGAAACACCAAAAGGAAAAATAAAAGTGAGAAAAACAGAATAGAACTGGTAGACAATATCAAATTCAGTAATGTACATGTAATTGAATTCCTGAAGGATAAGAAAAGAACAGGGCAGAATAATATATTTAGGATTTTCTAAAAATAAATAAAAACATCAATCCATAGATCCAGGAAGCTCAGAGTGTCCCAAGCAGAAGAAAGAGGAGGAGGAAGAGGAAGCAATATACCTGACTCATCGTACACAAACTCCTGAAAGCAAATATAAAGAAAAAAACCTCTAAGTAGCCGGAGAAAAGAGACAACAAAATCAAAGAAAAGAGTTACAACTGTTTTCTGTTCACAAAATACACCAGCCAGTAGACAATAGAATGAAAACATTGAAGTACTGAAAGAAAAAAACTGTCAACCCAGAATTCTATACCCAAGAGAATATCTTTCAAAAATGAAGCTGAAATAAAGACTTTTTAAGACAAAGGAAAACTGAGAGAATTAATTACCAGCAGATCTGTATCTTAAGAAATGTTAAAAGATGCTCTTCTGGCAGAAGGAATATGATAATAGAAACCAAGATCTACACAAAAATATAAAGACCTCTGGAAATGGTTAAGATGAAAGTTTACAAAAAAAAAGCAACACCTTTTCTTTTCCTATTTTTAACCACTCTAAAAGATAATTGACTAATTTGCCTAAAGCAAAAATAGTAGGACTGTATCATGGGTATATTGCATAAGTAAAAGTAAAATGTATGACAATAACAAAAAAAAAAAGATGGGAGGGAGGAATTAGAAGTTTCTGTTTTAAGGTCCTTACACTATACATGAAGCCTTATAATATTATTAAATTAAATTAAATACAGCAATATATATAAGAATAATATATCATGATCAAATGAGGTTTATCCCAGGAATGTAAGATTAGTTCAACATTAAAAATCAATGTTATTTCCTATATAAACAGACTAAAGAGGTAAAAACCATATGATCATCTCAATAGATACAGAAAAAGCATTGATTAATTTAACGTCTGTTCATGGTAGAAACTCTCAGCAAACTAGGAATAGAAGGGACTTTCCTCAATCTGATAAAGGGCATCTACAAAAGAACCTACAGTAAAATCATACAAAGTGGTGAATGACTGAATAATTTCCTGCCAAGATTGGGAACAAGGTAAGAAAGTCCATTTTGATCATTCCTGTTCAAAATTGTCCCAGAATTACCAGACCGTACAATAAGGTGAGAAAGAAAAATAAAATACAGGCTAGAAAGGAAGAAATAAAATTGTCCACATTTGCAGGTGTCATGTTATTCAATATAGAAAATCCTAAAGAGTCTAAAAAAAAGCTAAGTGGTGTTAGCAAATCTGCAGCATATGCGATCGATATACAAAAAGCAATTGTGTTTCTGTACACTAGCCATAAGCAATTATAAATTGGAATTAAATAAGTACCATTTACAATAAAGTGCCATTTCCAATAGCATCTAAAAACATAAAAATGTAGTTTATAAACCTAATAAAATATGTGCAAGTTCTGTATTCCAAAAACTATGAAACATTAATGAAAGAAATCAAAGAAGACCAAAAAAAAAAAAAAAAAAGGAGCAATATATTGTGTTTATGGATTGGAAGTCTCAATATTGCTAAGATGTCAATTCTCCCCAAATTGTTCTATAGATTCAATGCAATCCCAAGCAAAATCCCAGCAGGAATTTTGTGGAAATCAACAAGTTGGTTCTGAAATGTATATGAAATACAATAGCCTAAACAATTTTGAAAATGGAAAAGTATGATGACCCATGCTACTTCTTTCAAGGCTTATTATGAAGCAATAATAATCCTTGGTGAAAGGATAAATATATAGATCAACTGAGCAGAAAAGAGAGTTCAAAAATAGACCCCCACATACATGGTCATTTGATTTTTGACGAAGGTCAAAGTCAATGCAGTGGAGAAAGGACAGTCTTTCAATGAATGGTGCTGGAAGAACTGGATACCAATACACCACTGCCACTACCAACAACGAAAGAACATTGATCCATACGTATACAAAACTTCTGGAAGAAAATAAAGGAGAAAACCCTTGTGAGCTTGAGTGAAGCAATGTGCTCTTAGATACAATACCAAAAAGCATTATCCAGTTGATAAATTGGAGTTCATCAAAATTGAAAATTTTTGCTCTTTGAAAGGCAGTGTTGAGGAAACAAAAAGATAAACCACACACTGGGAGAAAATATTGGTAAAGCACATATCTGATAAATGACTTCTATCCAGATTATATAAAGACTCTCACAACTCAATAATAAGAAAACAACAACAAAAAAATTAACAGTCATGTCACCAAAGAAAATATATAATAAGCATATGAAAATATACTCAATATCATTAGTCACTAGGGAAATGCAAATTAAACCCACAATGAGGTACAATTATGTAACTATTAGAATGGCTAAAACTAAATATAAGAAAACTGAACAATCAGAAGTTCTGGTGTGGATGTCGAATGACTGGAACTCCTATTTGCTTCTGGTAGGAAGGAAAATGGTACAGCCACTTTGGAAAAGAGGTGGTAGTTTCTTCTAAAGTTAAATATATGCTTACTATACAACTCCACAATCTCGCTCTTAGGTATTTGCCAGAGAGAAATGAAAATGTATAGTCACACAAAAACCTATATCTGAATGTTTATAGTAACTTTATTAATAATCACCCAAAAAATGAAACCCAAATGTCCTTCAACTGTTAATGGATAAACTGGTACATCCGTACATTGGAACACCACCCAGCAATTAAAAGGAACAAGCTATGGCTACCCGCAACAACATGGGTATATCTCAAATTCATTATGCTAAGTGAAAGGAGCCAGATTCAAAAGGTTATATGCTGTATTATTCATTTACATGACATTTTGGAAAAGACAAAACTATAGGAACAGAAAACAGATCAGTGGTAGCCATGGGCTAAGGCTGGGGATCAAGATTGATTACAAAAGGGCACAAGGGAACTTTGTTTTCTCTCTCGATTGTGGTGGTAGGTACATGGCTGCATGTGTTTATCAAAACTGATAGAACTATACACTAAACAAAGTGAATTTCACTACATATATTGGGATAAATATATTCACTAATTGTTGGGATAAAATCTAAATCTGAAAAAAGACCTAAAATGTTTATAATAAAAAGTGAAAAACTAAACTAGTCTCCCAGCTCCCCAATCGATCTGACGCCTGCAGCTTATGAAGAGTATTTGCTCTTTTTTGAGTGAGAAAATGTTCTAGATCCAATGAATTCAGGGTCAGACAACCTCTCCAGGCGCAGAGGCAGCTTTCTGTGTCCAACTCTGCTCCCCTCACCAATGCCTAAGGTTGCCTTCAGACCCATGCCCAGTGGGAACTGAGTTCCCTCCACATCTACTCCCGGATGTACCCTTGATGTCTGTCGTCAGCCAAGCCTCTGTAAATGGGGATTCAGAGCTGCCTTCCAATGCACGAGTGAGGGGCAAATGGGGGTGGGGGCGGCGGCGACCCCCTCCCTGTCTCCCAACCTCAGAGTGAGGCTCAGGTTGATTCCTCACAGTTCCTTGAGGCAAACCCTCTGTACAAGTGAAAGGATCCCGTGCTGCCAGGGGGTGTTTGGTGGCAGCTTAAACTTTTCTGCAGCCTGTGCTTTCAGGGACGCTGGCCAGAAGTTAAGACTCCCCTTGTTAACAGCCACTTTATCCTCTCCGCCCACTCCATGGGGCCTGGCAGGAAGGCTGTTCCAAGCAGCAGGTCAGCAGATGTCCACGGGCAGACAGGGAGGAGGAAGGCAGTGGAAAAGGCCACTGGCCCCAGGACTTGGAATTTCCCAGCTTCCTCGGGGTTAAGCATAGCCCTGCTTGCTTCATGGAGCACCTCCTTGCCTTGTGTTTATAGACCTTGAGTCATGCATTGATTCAATATAACTGCCAGGTAACTGGCTAGAACTGAAAATGTAACCTTTGATTTGAAGGCCTATACTTTAAGAAATTGCCTGTCTGCCTTGCTGGGGTTCTGGGAAGGAAGCAGTGAGGAGGAGAAAGAGAGGAGGAGAAGGGGAAGGAGGGTCGGAGCAGTCACAGATTAAAAGAGGGGAGAGTCACAGCTGAAGAACTGAACCAGGTTTAAGACTTCTGTGCTCCCTAATGTATACTCTTCCCTTTCCAGCACCACCCAAGCCTCAATTTGGGTAAAAATTATTTTGGTCCATTCAAGCCTCCATTCAAGATGTTAGACCAGGAAGTGTTGATTGCACGGAGGGAAAATGGGTTAATTTGAGAATCTGTACTTTGGGAAGAAGGCGTGAGTTTAAAGCTACCTCATTCCTCCATTTCTACCCCATTGGATGACTGGGAGGAAAGGTTTCCTGTGCTTTCCATGGCAGGACCCGGTTGGCAAGGCGAAGATCTCCTGGCCCCTGGCCAAGCAGAGAGGAGATGCTGCTTTGGAGAGACAAGACGGTGAGCATTTGTGCAGACTCTGGTACCTGGAACAAAAATATGCTGAGCCGCAAATTATGGCTTTCAGATGTCACCAATGCCATCTGACATTGTGCTTCGGCTGTTCGCGTCTTCATTATTGCGCTGCAGTCTCCCATTTAGGCTGGTTACTGTGTGTGAGACGGATTTACGTTATGTAGGCTCCTGTACACCCTGAGCGACAATGCTCACCGAAGGGGGTCAGGCTGACTGCCAAGGAGAAGCCATGAGTCTATTATCAGTTGCTTCACGGGCGCCTGTGTGTGTGTGTGTGTGTGTGTGTGTGTGTGTGTACACGTCCCTCCTCCGTGCGCCATCCTGCAACAGCTGAAAGGAATCAGCCTCCAGGCCACAGGAACTTGCTCTCTGTGTGGTTTTCTCATCTCCCTTGGCTTCCGTGAGGCCTCCCTCCTGGCCCATCCGCCTCCCCACTCCCCCAGCCCCCACCCCCCACCTCTCTCCCCACTCCTCTTTGAGGTGGTAACTAGACCACAGCCGTGCCCTTGTGGCTCCCTTTTCAGTTTCTCAGCCTCACTCAGATTAATGGAACAGAAACATGTGCTTGCATCTAATGCCAGTAATCATATCCTGAGTGACCGCAGGGAGGGAGGGAGATTAAGCAAAGGTACTGGCTGGGTCCTGGGGGATTCGGTTACAGGAAGAGAGTATTTCTTAATGGCAGCCGCTCTGGCTCCCTCTCGGTTGCCTCCTCCTGCTTACCCAGTCTCATTATGTCCCTTGAATATTTTCCGTAAGATTAATTAAATTCTATCCAGCCATGGTCCAAGTCACTTAAGAGCTGGGTTTTGATCTGCTTTTTGATTTGCACTCCTGGATGTGAACGGAGCACATTTCTATATTGTCTACTTTGAGGTAGGCCATGTGATTATCTACTTGGTACATGTATTTTCAAAGAGTGAGAAGTTAGCAAGTGTATGGTTGTCTAGCCTGATCACTTAATTCAACAAATGTTAACTGTGAGCACATTATTCCTCTAATAAGATAAAATTCCCACCCCAGGTGGCCTGGTAAGGGCAGTGGGACAGACCCAAAGTGCTGTGCAATTAGGTCATATATGAGGAGTGTGGTGAGAGGAACACAGTGAAATCAGGCAGCACCAGGAAGGGAAAGCACTCTGGGCTGGGGAAATCCAGGAAGGCTTCAGGGAAGAAATGGCATCTGAGTCTTGAAGGAAAGGTAGGATTTGATAGAAGCAAATAAAAAGAAATGGCAAATTACATGAGAAAGGTCTAGCTTGAGCAAAAACATGGAGATAGGAAGGCACAGATTATTCAGAGATGAGTGGGAATTTGAGTTAAGACTGCAGAGATTTTAAATAAATATTGATCACTAGGGAAAAGAAAAATTCTAAAGGGAAATTTGCCACTGGGCATATTGAGTTGATTAAGCTTAATAATGGTATCAGTTCGTTTTTAACTAATAGTGACCACACTGACCGAGCTGTACATAGAGGAAGTGATGGGAAGCGGGTCTGGAGAGCCTTGAATTATGAAGAGTTTAGTGGCAGACTTGGGAGTTTAGAATGTATATTATTAGCAACGGGAGCCATTGAAGGTTTTAGGGCAGGGGAGTGACAAGATGACACCTTCTTGATTGAACTCCAAGAAGAGTATCTTTGGAGAAACAGAATATAGATTGTGGGAAGAGTGGTGTGGGAGGAGGAGAGGGTAGAGATGGATAGATGGAGCTGTTACAAGGTTTTTGCAATGGTCCAGTAAAAGTAGAAAACAAGGACTTGATGGGGATGTGGGAGAGACATTGCACAGAGAGAATCTGACAACTGGTTGGATCTGGGAAGTAAGGCCAATGCTAGGTTGGAGATGATGCTAAGATCGTGAAGTTGGCTCCCGGAGGGTGTGGTGCCATAAAGGCGGGTGGGAGTGGGGGTTAAAGGAAGGAACACATTTGAAGCAGGAAAGGATGAATTAAGTTTGAGATATTTAGAGGTGCAGAAGAGGCACCCCAGAGGAGATGCCCCACAGGGGGCTGGAGCTGGTGGACAAGAGACATTGGATTTGAGCACCACCTGCGTGGAGGTGCCAGGTGAGGCCAAGGGCAGGGGAGATAGGAACTGGCAGCACAGAGGGAGGGGAGCTGAGCTCAGTTCCTTGGGAGACGTGCACATTAAGAAGACAGAAAACAAGAAGCGTTTCCTGTCACAGAAACCCAGAGAGGAGAGATTTCCTGTCAGATGTTGAACCCACGACCACAGAGGATAAGGGCTGGGACAAGACTGCTGGATTTGCGGCTGAGGAGGAGGTCCCCAGGGACCTTCCTGAGGCTCTATCAGGAGAGAGGTGGGACGGAAGCCAGATCAGAAGCCTGCAAAGAGCGAGTGGGTGGTAAGGAAGTGTGGGCAGCAAGTGTACTTCCTGGAGCACTTTTAAAAATAGTATACAGGCTCCTCATTCAGGGATGGTTTAAGGGCCTCCGGGTCTAGCATTCTAGAGAGAGACTACGGAAGGCTGCGAGGAGCCAAGAGTTGAGATCTCTTGTGGGTGTTTGCATATTCCCATTCAAATCCTGCTGTGTTTTCTTGTAACAGGTGAAGAATTGCCCCCAGGACATGGGCTTAGTGTCTGTGGTTGTATTTGCATGTCAGGGGGGTATTTGTTAATGTTAGAAACCTGTCTTCTCCTGCACCAGGCCCAGGACAGTTTGGCCCAAGGTGCAGAGCACTGCCCTGGTGGCTTCCAGACTGTTCTTGAGTCTGGTTTGGTGTCCATCTGGGATGACTGTAAAGGAAGCATTGCTTTTACAGGACCCCGGATAAAGGTGCTTGAAGAATAAACAAAGGATGTGTCAGCTTCCACAGTCTTTTTTTCTGTTCCTCAGAAGAAAAATAAATTCTGTCCTTCTGAAGTCAGACTTGAGGTTAATTGCTCTTTTCTCAGGAGAGGGTGCCAAGGAGAAAAAACATCCCTTTGGTGACATGACCGTGTCCTGGGGAGACGGCTGATCATCCGGTACAAGGAGAACGTGGGTTTGACTGCTCCTCCCAGCTCCTCATAGGTAAACCTGACTAGTACGGCCCCACCATCCCAGACTGTTCTCCTCAATCACCTATGATGAAAGAGCCTCTAAAACGCTGGCTGGTCTGCCTGTGTATGGTTTAAAAACATTCTCCCTAGCTCCGACTACTTCCTGGAAGAAGGATAAAGTTCCAGAGTTTTGGGGCATGTGGATAAGACTCCTGTTACCAGTGGAGGGTACTGAGTCTCCAACACTATTTTGGGAATGAAGGAGTCATCTTCCCACTGGTAATAGGTTGTAGCCATTTATTGAGAATTTTTCCTTTTGGCATCTCATCTTTCTTTCAGTTGGGAGGATTCTCCAATACTGCATGTATAATCTTGGAAGGGCTCAATGTACCGCCTCCCACCATGGAAGCCAAAACTGGTGTGGGGTATACAGTGGGTGGGCCTGTGACCCAGGCTCAGTCAATAATGTGGGGTTCTGAATCTTGCAAGAGGGGCAGAAAGAAGCAAGTGTGGTTTATAAATCATTAGCAGTATTGAAAGACCAGAGGTGCCAGAAAGTGTCCAGCCACAGTGATATCTTACTATGGTGTCCTAATCAGTTTCTTCCTGTGGTGACCTTGGCTCAGGTCCCAGCTCCCGAGCTCCCCTCATTTCCTGCATGTTTCTTGAGCTTGGCTTGGCCCTCCAGCCTTTCTGTCTCCCAATGAATTTCCCTTACACCAAGCTTAGTGAGACTGGGTTTCTGTTGCTTGCAATGAACAACCTTGATACAATGTAGCCCAGCTAAGGGGTGTGCCATCAGGACCTGGGAAATGGGCTCAACTGAACCTGAGACACAGATATTTATAAAAGTCATCCTCCTGTGAGGAACTCAGAATGTCACTCTTCTAGCGGGAGAGGCAGAAATATACACACACACACACACACACACACACACACACAAATACACACATATGTCAGACAGTAATCAGGTAGAGAAAAAACAAAGTGCAATAAGGGAGTAGAGAGTGGTTAGGTTCTATTTTAGGTTGGGTGGTCAAGGAAGGCTGCTAGGAGGAGGCAACATTGATCAGAGACCAGACTGGAGTGGGGGAGCCAGCAAAGCTGGATACCTGGGTGAAGAGCCTTCCAGGCAGGGGAACTCCGATTGCAAAGACCTTGAAGCAAAAGTGTCAACTCTGTCTCTCCCACTGGGATAAGCTTCCTGAAAGCAGGGTTTCTGCCTGTTTTGTTCACTTCTGTGTCCACCTTGCCAAGAACTGTTTCTGGCATATTTGTTGCATGAATGCAAGAATGAATGAACTTCTGCCTGGCCATCAGGGTGCTGTTATTTGCAATGTTATGTGTGGTCCTTCCCCGTTTGCCTCCAGGAGTGGGTAGGATTGGAGGGAACTAGTCAGGAGCAGCTTTAGGACATGTGGCCTGAGTGGGACAGGGTGGGTTACCTTGGTCATCTCCAGATACTAAGCATGTTTACTCAGGGTCAGGAGGATTGGATTGCTTAATGTCTGTAAAGTTCTTGGCACCAAGGGCACAATGTATGAGAAGGTTGGCTATTATTAATGCAAACTATTCTTGTCAATCAACAGTAATCTATATATCTATGCCCATTTGGACTTGGCTTATAGATCTTTGTACTGCATTTATAAACCATCAATCAAATATTCATGCTATTTATCTGTCCAAGAATGCATACAGGCAGCCTTATTCACAATGGTGTTGTTCTTTAGTTTGTCTGGTAGTACTAGAGCCTCAAAGCCTTTTTTTTTTCTTGATTCAGAGAGACAGGAGAGGGTGGTCTCTGGCCCCTTGGGCACCTGTTTATCCCCCAAAGGAGAGAGAAGAGGACCCAGCCTAGAGCTTCCTCAGCGGGGGATCCTGCTCCCCTTCCCCACCGTCTTTGCTCCTTGCCTCTGTCCATTGCGGTTGGGGACTCAGACAGGAGCTGAAGTCACGGCAAATGGGCATCCCCTGCCCCCAGCCTCAGCCCTGGCTGACCCTTCCCGCTCTCCCCTTCCTCCTCCTCCTCTCCTGTCTTCTCTCACCTGGTGCCCTACCTCATCCTGCTCTCATGTGCACCCCAGTCCTGTCCTGACCCTCTCTTAGCTGGTGGAACTACTCCCCAGAGGAATAACCCCTGCATGACCATCACTTTTGTTTCCTCTACATTCGGCCTTAGGTAAATGAGGTCAAGAGAAACCGAACCCCAACCCCGAGGTCATAACCTCATGTCCCTCGGTCAGATGCTCCTGTTGACACTGAAGTGAACTGACTCCGAAGCTTTCTTCTCTCTTGAAGGTGGGTCAGTTTTCATGGCTTGGGAGGTGTGACCTTTCACACATGTGGCCTCCAGGGCGGGTCAGGCCAGGCTGCTGCTTTCTCCCGGGCTCCTTCTACAATTCAGGTCGTCAGTGGCCTCCAGGTGGGGCAGTGCTTTTAGTGCCAGACCTCAAGGATGAGCTAGCAGGTGGTCTCCCCAGACTGGCTAACTCCATAAGCACTGCTGGCAGGCATTTAAATAGGCATAATGGCCTTTTGGGGGGCTATTTGGCAATGGATATCAAAAGCCTTAAAAATGTAGATGTAATTCCACCCCTGAGAATTTATCCTACGAAAATAATCAGAGATGCAGCCAAAAATCTATGAATATGAATGTTTATCACGGTGTTAGATATAATGATTAAAAAAAACAAATAACCAAACATCAGAAACCATCCCCAGGGACTTGGTTAAATCATATGCTTTCCTACAGAGGTATACGAGGTAGTCATTTTTTAGAAACTCAAAGAATATTTGACGGTATGCAGGGTGGATGTTCCCCGTCTCCCCCTATCTCTCCAATCCACCCTCTGCATCATCCAGGCTCCCTGCCCTCTGACCTCCCTTTGAGTTTGCCCAGTGGGAGGCACAGCAGAAGGAGCAAGAAGGCAGAGTTTTTATTCCCTGGTTGCTTCTTTCCTTAAGGGCATAGCTTCTGCCCACCCACCCCCCTTACCACCCCCACCCCCACCCCTACCACCCCACTCCGTTCCAGTAATGGCTGCCTCTCCTTGACCCATCAGACTTGGCAGTGGGAGCAGCTCCCTGATGTGGGTGGCCCATGTGTACCCAGCATCCCTTGCTGGTTCCCTTAATCTGGCCACAGGGTAAGGAGACTGATGGTTTGAATGTATTATGTCCCCCAAAATGCCATTATCTTTTATGTAATCTTGTGTGGGCAGATGTATCGGTATTGATTAGATTGTAATTCTTTGAGTGTTTCCATGGAGATGCACCCCACCCAACTGTGGGTGATGACTCTGATTGGATAATTTCCATGGAGGTGTGGCCCCGCCCATTCAGGGTGGGTCTGAGTTGGATCACTGGAGCCATATAAATGAGCTGACAAACAGAAGGAACTCAGTGCAGCTGAGAGTGACATTTTGAAGAGGAGCTACAGCCAAGAGGGACACTTTGAAGAATGCACAGAAGATGAGAGAGTAGCTGCAGATGAGAGACAGTTTGAAGATGGCCTTTGAAAGCAGACTTTTGCTCTGGAGAAGCTAAGAGAGTACAAACGCCCCAGAAGCAACCGAGAGTGACATTTTTGAGGAACTGCAGCCTAGAGAGGAACATCCTGGGAGAAAGCCATTTTGAACTGCTTTGGAGCAGATGCCAGCCACGTGCCTTCCCAGCTAATAGAGGTTTTCTGGACACCATTGGCCATCCTCCAGTGAAGGTACCCTATGGCCTTAAGACTGTAACTGTGTAACCAAATAAACCACCTTTATAAAAGCCGATCCATCTCTGGTGTTTTGCATACCGGCAGCATTAGCCAACTAGAACAGAGACACTTGCTTCCTGTCAGGACACTAACTGATATGATACAGAAAAGAAAAAAAGTGCTTATAATATGAAGTTAAATGGGAAAAGCAGGCTAGAAAACAATGTATTCCCAACTGTGTGCATAAATAAATACATTTAGGAAAGGAAACATAGTTACATACAGAACAACAGCAAAAAGGACCGGAAAGAAATGTACTGTTGTTGCCTCTGGGTTGTGAGATGGTAGGTGATTTTTATTGTCGTCTTTATACAATTCTGTATTTTTTACCTTCTTGAAAATAATTGTGTATCACTTTAAAGTGAAAAAAATGTTAAAACCAATCTACATTTAAAAACAAAACTGAAATAAAACAGAAGTATTAACTCCTCCCTCACAGTAACATGGCATATCAGTCACCCCTAAGTAATAGTGCAAATAATAGATTTTTAAGTGAAAATGTAAGAACGTAATTTTAAAAGAAACATTAACACCTTTGGATGAAGTATAAATAGGCCTGGACTGTTCTCAGTCATATCTTATCCAATGCTGAGATACCTTCCTAAGCCTTAGTGGTGCCTAATATTACTCCTTGCTGGGGCTGGAATTTTAAATGAGCTGCACTTGTCCTGCCCTGGCTTTGGCACTGCCTCCGGTTGTGCTTAGAGTGGGATGTGGTTGGATGGGGTCGCAGGGAGTCTAGGCTCAGAGCTGACAGATTATGTCTTAGCAAGCCAATACTTGGGCACCCTAAGGTAATAAGGATAGGGAAAATGTGATTTTTCTATTCGTAAATATCATATGTCTCTGGGTTAAAAGTAAGGGATTTATTACAAACACCAAACACAACATAACATTTACTTATTTGAAATGGTCTTTCTTTCACAAGGGTTCCAGAACTCATCATTTCAGAGTTAGCTACTGACTTACGATAGAAGTAATGCACTCTCAGATACGGTTACAAAGTCTTGTTAACAATTTGTTCAACTGCTGTTGTTGCTTTTTTCTTTTTTAACTTTCATGTGGGCAACACCTTTTTGAAATGCTTGATTTTGTTCAGATTCCTTCTGTATTTTATAAATCAGAATGTTTCTTTTAGAAACATATTAAGGGGTTTAAAGTTTAAATAGTAAAATTAAATACTTGTTTGTAATAAACACTCATTATGCAGGATTTACTTTCAGTTTCAGCTCACAGAGTCTGTCTTTTCAGGAAACATTCAGCTGGCTCGTCTCAGGTTGAGGGGTGGCCTCAAATTGCACCAGGGAGCTTGCTTGATCTAGTCACACAAATGATAGTGAATAGCTAACCTTTATATACTTACTGCTACTGTCAGGCAGGGCTCTAAGTGCTTTACATGTAGCCATTTGATTGACAAAACTGGTACCATTATAATCCTCATTTTATAGATGAGGGAACAGGACCTGGAAAGCTGAAATAACTTGCTGAAGGTCATACATCCAGTAAGTAGTGGATGTTGATTTGCACCCAGGTTGGTTGACCCCATAGTCCAGGCTCTAAAACCACCAAACCATTCTGCACCCAGCAGGAGAGTATTTTACGTTTTCTGTCAAGGGCGGGATATACTTTGGCCGGAGTTTACATTCTGCCAATCAGGACTCTTGTGGAAACCTGAATTAACTGGCATCGTATTTCTGACTTCTCCTGGTGGTCTTCCAGCATCCTTCATAAATTGGGAACCGGGATTGTTGCCCAGCTCTTCTGGCCCTAAATCCAGCTCCGCTGGGCATCCAAAGGTCCTGGGTCATGGCCTGGAGAAACAACACATCAGACATCATCTCTTGGTATCAGAGCCAAGAAAAGCTGCATTCTGCTGTCCCATGAGCTTCCGGTTCCTCCTGATTCGCTGAAAGAGAAAATAGTGTATGAATCTTTAGGCATCCCTTGCAAAGTCCTCTGCATCAAGAAGAGGTTGCTCCAACTCGAGGTGAAGGTGTTCACTAATTACCTACATCTGCAAAGACCGGGTCTCTGAGCAGCGTGCCCTCAGCAGGAGTTTTTTAAAAACCTGCTGCAGGTTAAAAAGCAAACCTGCTTTTAATTTATTAAAAGACTTGGCATTTTCCCCCCACTGAGCATTTTAAAATGCAATTAGAGCAAATGGAATAATAATCAGTCAAAAGTAAGAAGGAGTTTTCGCCAGGGGGGCAGTCCTTTCTCACTCTCCCTTCCCTTCCTGGTCCTTTATGCTGGGACAAAACACCTGGAAGGCTGACCTGATGGCCTCCCGCGCCCCTTCCCACATTCCTGCAGACCTGGGCTCCCTGGAACCAACCATGGGACCTTCACGTAAGGTAACCCTTGACAGATGATGGGGGCTTGTCATTCAGTAGCCCCACAGTTTGTCCTGATTCATCTCCTTGCCTGGCACATTTGCATCAAATTTTCCTCAAGACCAAGCTGGAGACTCTGCATTTTTAAGCAAATTTCTTAGGAAATTGGGATGTACAGCATGGTTTGAGAGCCACGACAAACTACAGGAAGTAGGGCTGTATCTACCTTTCCTATCGCTGTATCCCTTGCTCCGACACAGTGGCAGGAACACGGAAGTGCCAGCTGAGTATTTACTGGATGAGCAAATGAAATTTCATGAGACATGTTAAGAGGTTGTTATGGAAGGACCAAAAGGAGGAACAGTCCCTCTCACTCATCAGTGATGGGCACAAGGAAATGGGTTGCCAGGAGGAATCAGGAGCCTTATATTTTAAATTTTGTTAACACATGGAAGTATAGACAGAACACAGGGAATTTGCAGTGTACATAACATATATAATGTGAATACCTACATATCCCATGAAGAGAAACTTCATACCCATTTAATTTTCATTATTGGACCATTACCTGGATAACCAAACTAGAAAGACAATTAGCAGACTTAGCTGGAAAAAGGCAGAATTCCACGTATGGTGCTGACATATATTCCATAAGCCCCTAGAGAGGTGAAGGTAAGTGCATTCTATGGATATTTAAAAACGTTCGGATGGTGTCTGTGCAGGTTTGAAACTATTATGGACCCCAGAAGAGCCATGATCTATTAATCCAATGTTGTCGGGTGGAACCTTTCAATTAGGTTGTTTCCATGGACATATGACCCAACCAACTATAGGTGAGAACTTTTGATTAGATAATTTCTATGGAGGTGTGACCTTGCCCATACCAGGTTGGTCTTAATTAGATTAGTGGAGTCCTTTAAGAGAGCTCACAGAGAGAAGTTGCTCAGAGACGCTGAGAGACACATTTCAGAGAGAAGCTCAGATATGTAATCCAGAGTTTGCAACTGGGAGAAGCTAAGAGCCGACACACACCCAGATGCTTGGAGACCCTGGGAGATGCAGACAGAAGGATGTTTGGAGATGAAGCCCAGAGTTTGCCCTGGAGAAGCTAAGAGAGGACCTCCAGACACAGAGAGAAATGCCCTGGGAGAATAAGCAGAGATGCGCAGGAGCTGAGAGAGAGAAGCTAAGAGAAACAGAAGCCCATTTTGGAGAAAGCCATTTTGAAACCAGAACCCAGGAGCAAAGGACAAGCAGACGCCAGCCACGTGCCTTTCCAGCTGACACAGGTGTTCCAGACGCCATCGGTCTTTCTTCTGTGAAAGTATCCTCTTGCTGATGCCCTAGTTTGGATGGCCTTAGGATTATAAATTTGTAACCTAATAAATTTTATAAATTGGCTCTATAAAAGCCGATCCATTTCTGATATTTTGTACAACAGCAGCATTAGCAAACTGGAACAGAGTCACAGCCTCCCCACCCATCCCCAGGCTAGGCCAGGTGCCCTTTCACTCTCTCCCACTGAGCTGATCATGTGCACAGCTGAACATGTCATCAAATATAATTCACCAACCTGCCCCTGTTGGCTGGGAGGGCTTTGGGTCCCTGCAGCATTCGGCTGTCCACACCTAATAGGAACTCTAAATGCTTGTCAAATCCATCCATCAATCAACATGGATTTCAGTAATTAAAATTGTTTTTATTGCACTGGAATTTGTTAACAGGGCAACGAGTTCAAGAGCATTTTGGACCTCGGAAGGAAAGCTATTCTTGTTTTACCAAACTCTAACTGTCCCATTCCTTTACCCACCCCAGCCTTTCCTCTATGAGTTAATGGGAAACTAATCAAAGGCAATGTTATTCTCTAAAACAAAACTAGCAAGTTTGAAAGGGTTTGCAGTGAATTCCTTATCCAATCAGGGTACTTCATGCTGAAAGGAAGTAACCAGATTTGGATATTGGCCAGATTAAATTTTCATTCGAATTCTCTTTCTTTTTTCTTTTGTCTTTCCTTTCTCTTCCCTCCCTCCCTCCCTTCCTCCCTCCCTTCCTCCCTCCCTTCCTTCCTTCCTTCTTTCCTTCCAAATCACAGCCCTCCACATAAGCCCTACGTCTGAAGCAGGGTGACATTCTCTGTTGTGTAGAGATGGCACCAGATCAATTGCTCTCAGTTCAGCTTTTTAAAAATTTAGAGGAAAATTATCACCTATGCAGTTTGTTTGGATTTCAAACCTCCTGGGCCTTGCTTGGCCCAGCACTATTTTCCATGGGAGGTCCAGCAATTTACCCTCCTTGGCCTAGGAGAATGTCTTGGGTATTTGGAGGCACAAATCTGGCTCTGCTCCAGCTACTTTAATACCATTATATCTATGCAGACCCTGCACAGACTCTTCTGAGCCTTGCGTATGTTGAAGCTCCATGTTCCTATTAGGACACATGTCCTCAACTTCTCTAAGGCAGAGTCTTGGCACTTGGCATGCTGACAATTCCAACATACCTGGCTGGGATAAGAGAGGCTCTCAGGTTTGTCTTTCTGGCTTTTTACTTCCAGGGGGCTGGGGGATGGGGATTGACTGGACTCTTATCTGCAGTGACCATTCATTCTTTCGTTGCCTAACAAATGTTCACTGAACATCATCAGGTAGTATGTGGGGTGCAGATTCTGTTGGCAGCAGGCCTCAGCTTCATGCCTAGGAGCAAACAAAGTCCAGGTAAGTCTGGGCATCACATGCAGTGTGCACATGCTGTTCTTGCCAGAAAGTTCACGAACTTAAGAATACATAAAGACACAAACATTGAGTCCAAGGTCATAAAACTTCTCTTGTGGTGATGATGTTGTAGCACCCACCGAGTCAGCCCTGGACAGGTGCCCAGGAGCCCCCTTTTCCTCTGGCCTTGTCCCCTTTTTCCTTTCCTGGCCCTCTGCTGACCCCCAGGCTGGAGCCCATATGCAGAGTCATGGAGGCTGCTCTCAACAGACTCTCCAAAGATCCTTACAGGGGGAGAGCCTTAAAACTCTCCATGCTGGGAGGCAGAGGCCTTTCTGAGTCTCCAGAGGAAAGCATCCATGAGACATACCAACTTGCCTCTTGCTGAGCATTCACCTCACAAGGCATAACCTTGATACACTTTAGTGCCAAAGACCATCCTCCTCCACGGGGATGAGGAAGAGAAAAGACATTGAGGATGAAGGAAGAAGACCAAGGCAGGGCTACCAGGCAAAAATCTGGGAGTCTTTTATCACCTGCCATATCTGGGATATACTTATACTAAAAAACTATTCATTACGTATCTGAAATTCAAATTTAACTGGTGTACCGGTTTGTATATATTATGTCCCCCAGAAAAAGCCATGTTCTTTGATCTGATCTTGTGTGGGCAGATGTATTAGTATTGATTAGATTGTAATTCTTTCACTGTTTCCATGGAGATGCGCCCCACCCAACTGTGGGTGATGACTCTGATTGGATAGTTTCCATGGAGGTGTTGGCCCGCCCATTCAGGGTGGGTTCGAATTAAATTACTGGAGCACTATGTAAGTTCAGACAGAAGGGACACTTTGAAGAATGCACTGGAACTGAGAGAGGAGCTTCAGAGACATTTTGGAGACAGCCTTTGAAAGCAGACTTTTGCTTTGGAGAAGCTAAGAGAGGAAAAGTGCCCCAAGAGCAACTAAGAGTGACATTTTTGAGGAGCTGCAGCTTAGAGAGGAACGTCCTGGGAGAAAGCCATTTTGAAACCAGAACTTGGAGCAGATGCCAGCCACATGCCTTCCCAGCTAACAGAGGTTTTCCAGATGCCACTGGACATCCTCCAGTGAAGATACCCGATTGCTGATGTATTACCTTGGACACTTTATGGCCTTAAGACTGTAACTGTGTAACCAAATAAACCCCCTTTTATAAAAGTCAATCCATCTCTAGTGTTTTGCATTCCAGCAGCATTAGACAAACCAGAACAACTGGCATGCTGTAATCTTATTTGCTAAATCTGGCCACCCTACCAGCAAGCCCATGGCCACTTGAGAAGAACCCTCCCTACCTCCAGCCACCACCAGTAACCCTGATGTAACCCAGCAGCTGGTGTGATGGGCTGCCCCTCGGAGCTGGAGATGGGGTCGGCATGTTCAAAAGAGGAAACATTTCTTTGAAAAATGGCTTCTACTTGGAACCTCCACTTGTTTGAGCAACTGTTATTCAGGCAAACCAATGACAGAAGGAATGACTCAGACTGTCTCCTTTCCCTCCATTCCTGTGACCTCAGAAAAATGGATTCTATTATGATGAAATGAGCCCACTTTTCCTTCCCTCAGGGGACTAGGGTTTCCCCTTGTCTCCATGTTGCACATATTTGCATTTGCAGAAGGATAAGAGAACAACCTGAGAGTGCTGATGTACTCTGTCAGTTGTTTGGTTTCGTTTGCCAGCTGCAGATTGATAATGATTTAAGGCCTTGGAGTAATGGAAGATAAACTGCTTGTCACTGCCCATTCTGTGTTCCAGGAGATTGTGTTTCTGTGTGAGGCTGGCCCCAGCACTGCCCTGCAAAGGGCTTTTACATTATGTTAAGAGCTGGTGACAATAGCTGCCATTAGTATTCGGCCCTTTGGCCTCTACCCTCTCCCATTCCCTCAGACCTAAGCACTTCCCTCTGACCCTCCAAGAGAAAATATGAGGACTATTTTCCCCAAGATACCTCTGCAATTACTTGCCTGCAGTAGGGGGATCTGGTGATGCTCTGCTTAGCCTGTGTGCAAGGAGAGGAGGGTAGGAGGAAGAAAGGGCTTTCCTGGCCCATCTTCCCTTCCCCCCTTCCAACCCAGTATTAGAACAAAGAGGGGAAAGAAAGCTGTCTGTTCCCTCTTCTTGCTTCCCCTCCTCCATGTAGATGCTGGGAGAACAAGATAAAATTCCTTGTCAGCTCTGGCCTTAGCTTCTCATTTATTTATTAAGAAATGATTCCATTCCCCCACCCCCACCCCCCCAAGGAGCCATCTATCTTGTTTTCCAAGGCATTGTCCATTACTAAAGAAATGAAGGGAGGAAATGGTCCACTTTTCAGCCCTGGGTTTTTTGTTTGGTTGGGTGGTTTTGTTTTTGGTGCCTCTCAATGTCTGTATCACCAGGAAGAATGTTTTCTGAAGCCTGCCCAGGAAATGTGGGTTCTAAGATCAGCCTGTTAATTTGAGCTTCTTCAGGACTGACTCTGTGCAATGAAGCTAAAAGATGAGTGGCCCCATGGCAGTGGGAAATGCCCCTGAATGGGATCTAACGGAGACTTGGGTCTGGGGTTGGACTCTGCCTCTGGGTGAGTGATCTTGGGCAAGTGTAGCAGGTGGGTTTAGTTGGTTGGCAGCGGCGGAAAACAATCCAGGCTCACTTGAGCAAAGTGGAATTGAATGTGATGATATTGATCACCGACCTGAAGGGAAGGCTGGAGAACCAGGCAGTGACCCTGGCTCCTAGGGCACAGGAAGAAGGCGCCCCAGGAACTGGCTTGCAGTAGAAACACTCCAGCCAGGGCAGGATGGCCGAGATGAGTGAACTCAGGAGTTCCAGAGGACGGCACTCCCTGCATGTCACAGCTGGGCTAGGGGAGGAGACGGAGGCACCCAGCTCCTTGGCCTCAGTGATGAGAGTCAGGAACCAGGGCTCAAGTCTTCCAAGACCACTCAGGGTCAGGATGGGCTGGGTGGGGGCAGTGGGTCCTCCATAGAAAATCTGCAGCTGTCAGAAAGATGGAATGGACATTGGGATGCCAAACAAAAATGTCGAATACCTCTCA
Source organism: Choloepus didactylus (assembly GCF_015220235.1). Classification (NCBI taxonomy): domain Eukaryota; kingdom Metazoa; phylum Chordata; class Mammalia; order Pilosa; family Megalonychidae; genus Choloepus; species Choloepus didactylus. The sequence continues at coordinate 165,365,668 of NC_051309.1, read as the reverse complement.
CAACTTATTTTCTTGCTTGAGAAAGAAGGGATTGGATCAAACAACCTCTGCGCTCTGTTTTAATTAAATATTTACTAAAGCACCCTAAACTTCTTTCTTGAGTTCTTCCCCTTTCTTTGGCAAGTGGGTGTTGAGATTTTCACTCATGATTTTTTTTTTTATTGCCTCTGTTGCTTCCCTCGCCTTTGACTGTTCTCCGGTGTTTCCCTCAGTAGAGGCGTGGGCCTGTTTGTTCAGGAAGGTCACCAGGCTTATACTGCTGTAAAAAAAAAAAAAAAAAAAAAAATCAGAGTGAACAGCTTTCTGGTATGCATCAGTTTATTAATGTCTTCTTTGTGATTTGTACTGGTAGTAAATATTATTATTCATCATAAACGATAATTCAACCTGTCACTCTTTCTCTGTCCTCAGTTACCTTGTCTATAAAGCAAGAGGGTTGAATTAAATGATTATTAAGGTTTCTTTCAGCCCTAACTAGGTTGGATTCCATGAAAATTACTTTCCTCCCGGTAGGCAGTCTGTGGGGGTTGACTGAGAGGCAGCGCCCAAGAACTTGGAAATGGGAAATGTAATTTCCCTCTGGGAGAAAAATTATAAAACCAGCTGGCACCTGATCAAAGAAGATATATTCACTGTCTCCTCAAATGTTCAGGATGGTTTCCAGGCCAGTCTGGACTGACAGCACAAACATCCCTGCAGACAGAATGGCCAGTCAGAATGGGATTGAGCACCATGGATATGCAGATAAAGGAAGCTGAGGAGGTGAGCGCATCAGGATCTATTCAAGTTCTGGCCAAGACAATGCTGGGGCATTGGGCAGGGTATTCACATGAGAAGGCTCTCTTGGCTGTAGCTCTGTTACAGGGATAGGGCGGCTATCGTGTCTGGATGCCCCTAAGCAGGGATGAGAGGCTACACATTTAACAACCTGTATAGCACAGGCACCACGCAAACAGGAAGGTCTTCAGCCACAGCTGGAGCTGGGGCCTGGGGTCCCCTGCTATTCCTGATAGTTACCCTCTAGTGGCTGAGAGGTCTATGGGGTCCCCAAGAAGGGCAGGGCAGGGAGAAGGGGCACAGGGCAAGGCAGAAGCTATTTACCAATCAGCTCGGCAGTATACTGACATTTTAGTAATGCATATGTTTGAATCATTCTGTTCATTCCCTTGCCTGTGATTTCAATTCACCAACAACCCCTTGATTCAACTGTAGTTTCCCATATGTCTCTACCCATAGGGAAAAAATGGACACGGTCAGCACACATGGTTGTAAGATGACTTTATTTCTAAGATTAACAAACAGACTTTTGGTTTTTTTTGGTCACTTGGTTGCTGATTGCATTGATCAAAGCAAATCTGCTCCTATGAAGGAGTTCCACTCTTGGCTTGCTAACAAAACAAACTGCCTAAATTCCCCCCACAAAAAAAAAAGAAAAAGAAAAAAAAATTGGCCCAAATTTGCCCCACTTTAGGCTCAGAGACCATAGTTTCTAATGAAGCAACCAGTCAGTGTTTCCTTTGAAACTTAGAATCAGTGGTCCAAAGGTATTTTTCCATAGGAGCGCTAGGTGAATTTCCACACGCCTGTGAAAATTCAACTGTAGATAGCTCAGCATGGTGCAGTGGTTTTCATTGTGTGTGTGTGTGTGTGTGTGTGTGTGTGTGTGTGTGTGCTTGTTTTATTATACTAACATGACTCTTTATTTCAAACAAAATCTTACCAAGGGCCAGGAGCCCCAGATCTGCATATCCGTATGTCAGACGTCTCTACTTGGCTGTCAAATAGGCACCTCAAACATATGATGTCCGAGTAGAATTCTTTATTCCCTGCCCCTACACACACCAGCTCCTCCTGTGATGTTCCCTCGTCTCAGGTCAAAAACCTAAAATCACCCTCAGCTCCTCTCTTCTCAAACTCCCTATCATTGAATCCTATTCCCAATGACAAAATATACTTAGAATCCCATCATTATCCCTTTTTAGGTTTTAGTGTACTGGAATAGCTAGAAGGAAATACCTGAAACTGTCTAACTGCAACCCAGTAGTCATGATTCTTGAAGACGATTGTATAACTATATAGCTTACATGGGGTGACGGGTGTGATTATGAAAATCTTGTGGCTCACACTCCCTTTATGCAGTGTATGGATGGATGAATGGAAACATGGGGACAAAAACTAAATGAAAAATAGGGTGGGATGTGGAGGAGGGGTGGAATGATTTGGGTGTTCTTTTTTACTTTTATTTTTTATTCTTATTTTTATTCTTTTTGGTGTAAGAAAAATGTTTAAAAATTGATTATGGTGATGAATGCACCACTATATGATGGTACTATGAACAGTTGATTATACACCATGGATGATTGTATGGTATGGGAATATATCTCAATAAAACTGAATTTAAAAAAAAAGAATGCCATCATTTCAAAACTAGGGCCTTGTACCGGTTTGTATATATTATGCCCCCCAGAAAAAGTCATATTCTTTAATGCATTCTTGTAGGGGGAGATATATTAGTATTGATTTAATTGGAACCTTTGGATTAGGTTGTGTCCATGGAGATGTGACCCACCCAACTGTGGGTGATAACTCTGATTGGATAATTTCCATGGAGGTGTGGCCCTGCCCATTCAGCATGGGCCTTGATTAGTTTACTGGAGCACTATATAAGCTCAGTCAGGAGAAGCAAGCTTGCTACAGCCAAGAGGGACATTTTGAGGAACACACAGGAGCTGAGAGCAGAGCTGAAGAGACATTTTGGACATGGCCTTTGAAAACAGACAAATGCCCCAAGAGCAAGTAAGAGTGACATTTTTGAGGAACTGCAGCCTAGAGAGGAATATCTTGGGAGAAAGTCATTTTGAAACCAGACCTCTGGAGCAGACGCCAGCCACGTGCCTTCCCAGCTGACAGAGGTTTTCTGGACACCACTGGCCATCCTCCAGTGAAGGTACCTGATTGTTGATGACTTACCTTGGACACCTTATGGCCTTAAGACTGTAACTTTGTAACCAAATAAACTCCCTTTATAAAAGCTGATCCATTTCTGGTGTTTTGCAAAAAGGCAGCATTAGCAAACCGGAACAGACCTCCAGACCTAAAACCTTGTTCCCAGCTGCCATCGCCTCTTACCTGGATTACCACAATAGCCTTGTAACAGGCCTTCCTGCTTCTGCTCCTGCCCCCACATGTTCATTCTCTACATAGTGAAGTGATACGTTTGAAATGTGGATCAGGACATGGCTCAACCTGTTCAAAATGCTTCAGTGTTTCCCATCATACTTAGAATAAAAGTCAAACTCCTCCCCATGGCCCACCAAGCCCTCCTCCATCTGGTTTCCTGTGACCACATTGACTGAATCACTAGCTGATCTTCCTCTCACTCCCTTGGCTCCAGACAAACGGGACTTATCGTTGATCTTCAAATGTGCCAAGCTTGTTCTCAGCTTTGCATTCTGTTCTCTGCTTAGAACACTGGCGTCCTTGACTCTGCATGGCTTGCTTCCTGACTACAATTGAGTCTTTGCTCAAATGACACCTCATAGAGGCCTTGCCTAACCATCTTTTTCAAATTGTCTGCCTCATTCCTCCTTTCTAGCTCCTTGGTCAATTTTTTTCCACAGCATTTAGTAGTAGATGCTGTGGGGTGCCACCCAGATCCCCCTTCAGGACTGAGGGGCACTCACTGCCTCAGCTCCTGGGAGTGTTGGCTATTGACAGCTCACACGTAAGACTCTCTCCAGCATTGGGCTTTGTCAGAGGACGCTGCTTCACCCAGGTGTATGCCTGCATCCAGTGGCTGGTCAAATGGAGTACAGTTGCCCAACACCTGGTCTCAACTGGGACAAATGAAGCATCATCTCAGCTCCAGAGCTCCCCATTGGCTGAGGATTCTGTTTGTTGCAGCTGCACCACAGTTCAACTTCTCTCTGCCCATCCTGCATCCCTCTCCCCTCTAAAGTGTTATTGCTGAAAGCACTCCCTAAAAACCTCCTGCAAATCTGTGTCTCAGAGTCTGCTTACCATACAGCCTGAATTATGGGCCACTACCTAAAATTAAGTGTTTACTGACTTGTTTATTTCCTGTCTCCCCAGTTAAACATAAGTTCCATGAAGGCAGAGATGATACTGTCGGCCTTTTCCACCTCTGTGTCCTCCTCCAGGTGCCTAGGAGAGTACCTGACAAACTGAATGAGTTCAATCAATATTTACTGAGTGAATGAATGAATGAATATAATCCTGCATGTATAATAAATAAATTTCAATTTCTTCTTGAAATTGAGTTGGGGGGCATGGGGGAAGCTCTCCTCCCTCTGTCCTTGCACTATTCTAACAATTGAGAAGTTCCTGAGGTCCCTCTGCAGTACCTTGAAGACAATTTTGGAACCAGGTGAGCTAGCTCCATGGTCAGGCCCCATCACTAATAAGCCCTTCACCTGGCCTTACAAGCTTTTCATTCTATTCAACTGGGACAATGAGCCTTGCTCTCTGCGTTAGGAAAGAAGGTAGGAGAATGGGAAAGAATCAAACTGGTGAGTGATAAATCCTGGGGATCTTGAGAAGACTCTAGGGATCTGGTACCCCCAGTGAGCTCTCCAGATTTGGGGTGGGAGAGATGACCTGAAATTCTGGGAACCCCAAGTCAGGGGTGGCCCCCCTTTTGTTACAGTGCCTGGAAGGGAAACTGCTTAGAACCTGCCCTGAGGTGGCCCTGATGGCCTTTAGGGAGCCAAGTTTTGATCCAGTAGATTGCCCAGGTCAGGAAGCCAAATACCCTGGTGAGAACTCATTTTCTTCCAAACCTTTATGGTAAGTCTCCTTCTCTATTTCAACACTGGAATTCCCTGGAACGTTCACTGTGCAATCATCACAAGGACTTAAGAACATTTCTGGGTGAAAGAAGGTGACAAAGATGGTTTAATGCACATCTTCATTACTTACTTGTTCTCTCCCAGACTCTCCCCCAATTGCTTCCACATCTAACTGATTTTCTCTGCTCTAATATGGAGTTTTGACAGAAATAGGGAACAAGGCTGTCTGTGAGCTTTAGATCTCCCAGCTTCACACCTGGATGGAAACCTGCTGAGTTGGAGTTGAGATAATGCTGCACGAGGTTCCCTGTGAACCTGGGAGGGGGACGTGGCTGGGAGTGCTGTCCGCCTCCTGCCGGGTGCAGGCTCCGCAGAGAGGGTTAGATGATTTCCTCTCATCTGCCCCATGAAGAGACGAAGTGCCATCAGATGCCTCACTCTGGGGGGTGGCCTGAGCCAGAGCAAGCTATTAGAGGAGCTGCAGCTTGGATTTCACTTCCTCCAAAAGGTGATCTGAACCAATTCCCCTGCTCAGTCCCTGGGAGGAGGTTCCAGGGCTATTTGGCCATTTCTCAAAGCCCTAAGGGAAGGTTACCCGTAGTCAACCCAGCAAAAGTCCAATAACCGTTGAGGTGCTCCGCACATATCTCCTCCAGCACTCTCTCGGAGGAGATGTCTCTCAGCTCCTTGCAGGCAGGTTGTTGTTGCAGCGACTGAGAGGCAGGGGGGGGGACAGGAAGGAGCTAGAGCCAAGAGGGCGAGGAGGGAAAGGAGGGCATCTGTGCCCTGGAGCTGGTGGAGAAGACAAATCCTCTCCTGGGTGCAATGCAGCCACACAAACAGCCTTGGGGGAGAATGCCTCTGAGGGCCTCGAAGGATGCACATCACTGGCCCAAGTATAAGAGGTGCCAGAACACCAGTAATAGCAATTGATGAGCAAACATCTTCATAGCAAAGCAGATAATGCCTCATCTCTGCCATGGCTAAATTGGTTTTATAACATTTGCCTCACTCTTCTAAAGAATAAAACCATTACTAGCACATAATGTCTTCATCGGGGTACAGGACAGGCCCCAGGGCTCTGTTCTTGGCCCAGGTGCTTACTTATCTCTTTGACCTAGTAATCTTGGGCAGGTTTATAAATTAAAAAAAATAATAAAAATAAAAAATCCTAGGCTTTGGAATCTCCATTTGTTAATGACAATATAATAATGACCCATTACTACCATTATTCTTGAATGCCTATTATGTGTCAGGTACTGTTTTAGGTGCCGGAAAAATCAGTGGTAAACAAGAAATGAGATGTCAACTCTTTACAATGTGTATAGCTAATCATTTTCAGGTAAGTAATATCCTTATTTTACAGCTGAGGCAATTAATACTCAGAATTTCAATCATGACGTGCAAAATGCTTGCCCATGATGTGTCTTTTATTAAGTTATTGCCTTTCACTCCAAACCTACCCCTTTGTACTCTGCTTTGTGATGCTGAGGCTGGGACTCCTAAATACTTTTATTCTTGGCCGCTCCCTGCTAGGTTCTGCCAATAGGGGGCACTAGAGGGTGTCCGGAAGGCTGGAGAAGAGGACAGAGGCCTGGCTTCCTCCCACGTGCTTTCCGTGGGCTTCCTTTCTGCTCTGGTCTCCAGCCTGCCTTCTTTGGCCCAGCAGCAGCAGTTCTTGTAGCAGCAGCTGAATCCAGTTTTGAGTTTTTCTGACACTTGCAGACCTGCCACCCGTGCTCCCTTAGAGGCTCCAGCACCAGCCAAGCGGTGCACCCTCCTCAGAGGTCTGCGTCCCAGCTCTGTGGGCTCCCCTCTAAACTCCAAAGTGTTAATAATTCCAACACCTTCTCTTTGTTTCCCCAGGCTTAGGGCAGTAGCTGCCTCCTAAAGTTGCTACCCTCAAGATATCTTAGTGTTCTTTTCTTTTCCTTTTCAGTTACCTAGTTAATAATTTTTTTAAATACCTAGGGAACATCTCTTTATATATATATTAAAAAAAAAAAAAAACTGTTAAAATAATTGGTGTGGTTTCTGTCTCCTGGGCCCTGCTCTCGGCACCCGTGATCACACAGCTGGGAAAGTGGAAGAGCTGGGACTCAAAACCTGCCCAAATGACTCCAAAGTCTCTACCTTAACTTTGTTGTCGTCCCTCTCATAACGCCTGGCTGGCTGCAGATCCGCGGGAGGCAGAGTTACCTATTGGTAAGGTAACCCTAAGAAGACTCTCCCACCCTCCTTCCCAAGAGAGAAGGAAGAGAGTGGTGAGTAGATCACTCTCCAGGGAGGGAGACCCTTGTTGCTAAAAAAATTTTGTCAGCCTGCAACAGAAACTTTGCCTGTCCACAACCTTCCAAGGGCTACTGGTGGCAGGACTATTCAGTGCCCACTCAATAGCCATCTTCCCATTTCTTTCCTGCATGTGGGATCTGGAATTTGGATCAAGCAGAGGGTTCTTGCTTTGGGGAAAAGTAGATCCCTTCCCTAAGCCTAGAGGATGAAGCATGATCGGGCTAGGCCAGCCGTGGTGAGCTCCCTCCTCTTTGCCAATGATGAGGCCAGGGATGGGCATGAGGCTCAGTTATGGCCCATGAGACAGAAAGAGAAATCTACTGGGGCTTCCTTTCAGCAAGGAGAAAGTCATTACCCCTACTCATTCCTTCTAGGTTGGAGCTCCAGCAGCCATCTTGGGACCATGAGACAACAATGTCAAGGAAGGATGAAAAGCCAATGGCTAAGGGCATCAAAGCAAAAAACTAGCAAGAGCCAGGATTCTTCTCAGCACTCGTGGTCCTGGCCTGCCTTCTCCATGCTTCTTCTCTGGGAATAATTAAGTGTTTTTATTGCATAAGCTACTGGTAGTCAGATTTTCTGCTATTTGCAACCAAAAGCCTTCCTATCTGATACAAAATTAGAATTCCTAACTGATGCACCGCTACAGTCACCATGATCCATGCTTGTCTCAGCCCTTGCACCTGCCTCTGGAGGGTGGACCCCAGGAGAGGTAGGCTCCATCCTGACAGCTGTGGCCACGATGTGCCCCGGTATGGGGGCTCCCTGCTACTCCACAAACACGCTGTGTTGTCTGAGGCTGGGCTCCAGCACAGCCCTCAGAGTAGGAGGGCGTATAAATAAAAGGCCTTATGTTTTATAGGCCAGTCAATATTTATTCAGCCCCAACTGAGCAGTGGGCTGGAAGGAACAGAGAGACTATAAAATGTCTTCTGTACTGAAGCCTGAAATCGTGCTGGAGGAAAGGGGCTTCTTCGTGCTCTCACTGTAAAACAGTCCTCAGCACGGCAGAGCGCGAGCCTTGGAGCTCTTTGGAAGAAGTGAGACTGGGGCAATCTTGTAAATGAGGACAGAGAGGAAGCCAGGGCTGCGGACAGGAACTGGCTGAGCTCTTAATGCAGCTCTAATAGAGGCTCTTGGGCAGGTTGTCTCAAATGCAAAAAACAAAAAACACCCCTACAACTGTGCAAGGAAGGAAATCACAGGGTCTCTTGTCACTTAGAGAGTCTCATGGGAAAGCCCACACTTTTAAGGACAGCAATTGTAAGGTTTTTATAAAGCCCTTTTGTGTAGTGCGTGTTTATTTGAAGGCACATACCCATAGGAATCCTTGCTTTTCCCTGCCACATAATCATTGCCTACATTCTGTTGATTTTGTCAGTCAGATGGTCTCTGATCCGGGCTGTAGCCCTCTCCACTGTGTCCCCATTTTGCTTCTCTCTCCCTCTTACCTGGCCTTCACACAGCTAGCAGTTATTTTCATTGGTAACGTTGGACCATTCTCTTCCCTACTCCAAACCTTCAGCGCTCCCCTTGGGCTACTGAATCAGGCCCCAAATCTGTTGCCTAACATTTAAAGCCTTCTCCTCTCTGCCTTCCGGTTTTCACCCTCCCTTTATCTGCCCCTTACACATACACTGTGTGCTAAACTGAGATGCTCCAGCTTCTCCAGACCTGCCCCTTGATCCCTCTTCTCTGTGCCTTTTCTTCCAGGGATGCCTTTTCTCTTTAGCACTGTCAAGAATCTAAATCCATCAAGGCTCAGCTAAAATGCCTCCTCAGTTTCCTTCAATCACTGCTTCTCTCCACTTCCTCGCTGGCACTGTGCTCTTCTGCCTTTGAATCATTTTTACAATTCATGCTCATTGCACTGGACCCACTAGAATTTTCTGCTTCTCTTATGGTTGTTTTCTTTTCTCTTATATACCAGATCAGCGGTTCTCACCCAGGGAGGGGAGGTTGGGGTGGGAGGGCGGACTGTGTGTAATAATTTTACCCTCCAGGGTGTATTTGGCCATGTCTAGACGTTCTTGGTTATCACACTATGGAGGTGCTGCTGCCATCTCAGGGGTCAAGTTCAAGGAGGCCGCTAAACCTCCTAAAACGCACTGAGCAGCCCCCACAACAAAGAACTATCTGGCCCAAATTGTCAATAGTGCTGAAGTTGAGAAACTCTATGTTAGATTACATGCTTCTTAAAATACATAGCTTTTTTTTTTCTTTTTTACTTCCTAAAATAAACGGCTTTGTATATATAATCATGCTAAACTATTTTTAATGAAAGATTATAAATATTTAATACACATTCACATATTATGTTTTGAATCTGCCCAAAGAGTGATCCCTCTTCCACGATAACCACATCATCCCATAAGTCACCACTGTAATATCTGTGCGAGCTGATGGCCATGGTGGCCGTTCACCGCTGGTATTCTCCAAGTCTTTCTCTGAATTGTTAGACCTCATTAAAAAAAAAAAAAAGTCCCAGCTTCTATTCTCTCAGCTCCCTATAGAAATTCCTTCACTAAGCTGAGCTTTAGCTTGTTATGTCTTCTGTCTTTGTAGAGAGTTGATAAAAGTAGAGCTCTGTTGAACAGTGTTTCTGACTGTCTCGCAGAATTTTAGTTAGCAATATTCCATATACTCACTAAACCGGAAAATGATCTTAATGCAGCCTCCTCATTTTACAAATGAGGAGACTAAGATTCTCTGTGTCACTCAATGTCCTTCAACCAAGGACTTGCATGATGAGTTCCAGCCTAAGTTTAGGTAGGAAAACACTTTGTCCTTATAGATGAATATGGATGTTTTATATTGTCAGAAAACAAATATCTATGCAACCCAATTTGCTTCTCTTTTTGGCTTAGCTGTCAGAAAACTCAGAACTGAATCAAAAGCCCAAGTGTTATAATCTGCTCCAATCAGGTGTCTGAAACCATTTATTTCTTTTGCTGTCTTCAGCAGGAGTGTTATCCTTAGATGCCTTCTCTTGTACTGTGTTATAATCTTTAAACTGCATCAGGTCTTTTGGAAGTATTTTTTTTTAACTAAAAACAAAAAAACAAAAAAACAAAAAAACCCACATCTTAATGGTATTCCAAGCCCTCTTTGTGGTTGAGTGTGAAGGGCTTGGGCTCTGGGGTGGAGACAGTGGGACTGGAATTCTGGTTTAGTCATTTATCATCTGTGTGACCTTGGGCATGTCACTTAACCTCTCTTGGAATAATAATAGCCACCTGCTAAGTTTATTGAAAGTGTTAAATAAGAAATGACTCATCAATGAAACCACCTTTCCGTGTGTGCCCCATAACAGGTGCCTAATACATATATTTCCTGATGCAATTTCCAATCTTGTTTATGATGTCAATGGCTTTGTATTTATTCTGGCTAATAATTGCAAAAACCACTTTTGAGTAATGTTAACAACTTTTAACTTTAATATATAACCTGATATTTATTGTTTACCTCCCATTTAAAGATAAGGTAACTGGTATGAAATGATCACTCTCAGTTCTTGTGATTTTAATTACAAGAATAAGTTATGTAAACAACTGCACAGCACTCTACTGGGTGGAAATGTAGCTGCAGCCGCCCTTTGATTTGCTGTTGTGGTTGCTATTTTCAGAGCCTGGCAGTGTTTGTGCTTCTGCCAATTAGGTTTATGGTTGGCCTAGAAGTTTTACATTATAAACATACGGAATATGACCAGAAAAGGCTACTTGTTTTCCTTCTTGCTGTAGGCTGGAATGAATTCAGAAACCAGAATACAGAATATTCAACCTGTCTTTATAATGGCTCCCCATTTGTTTAGAAGCCCAGAGGCCCTAGAAAAAGTTAAAGTAATGGTACAATCCTACTTGAAAAAAATTTAAGTCTTTAGAGTAGTTTGGTTCTCACAACTCCCCCGGCAAGGAAGGCAGTGAAACAGGTGCAGAAAGACATCTGGGCAAGTCCCAAGTCCAGAGCTACAGTTACTGCACCTGGTTCCCCAGTGTGATTTCCAGTCCTCTTCATAACTTGCCTCTCACCTGCACCCCAGTCCCATGCTCCCTAAGCCACTAAAACTGAGACGCTGAACCTGGAGGCATATTCCTTAGCGTTCAGAGAGGGGGGTTGTAAGGTGCATAAATTTCCTAGAGCTGTGCTGTTCAATATGGCAACCACGCGCCCCTTGTGGTTCTTCAGATTTAAATTGTGATTGATTAAAATGAAATGCATTTAAAAATTCAGCCCCTCAGTTGCACTAGACACATTTCAAGGGCTCGATAACCACAGGAGGCATATTGCCGCCATGTTGGACTGCTCGGCTATAAAATGTCAAGGCAGAAAAATCTATTCAACAGTGCTGGATGAAAGCCATTTTCTACTTATATGGGGATTGAGGCAAAATAGAGGCATCGTTGTACACCAACCATTTCTTGCAACTGTAAAATAGGTGTTCTTTTCAGAGAAGGGGCTTTGCCACAGAGGTTCTTGGCTGTGTCCCACCCAGGACCATCTTGTGCCTCCATGATTTGCACTTGAAGCCTCTTCTGAAGTTACAGTTGAGGCAGGTTAAACGTAGGAGAAATGTCTTACAGGCCCTGATGCGTTTGGACTGGTGCAGGGGCATCTAGAGAGAACGGTCAGCCTCCTGAAACCCCAGGAGGTTGAACATAACAGGATACATTGTTCAACCAGAGGGCATGGACCAATCACAATAACCCATTCACAGTCCTTAATTTGAATGTTTATTCATCCAATTGCGACAGCTTTCTTACAAACCTTAATTTACATGTTTACTAATCAATCACAAGAATGCATAGGCAGCAGTCGCAATAGCCTACTTACAATATTTAATTTGAATGCTTACTCACCAATCACAATGTATCAACACCTCAAACCCCACCTCCTTTGTTTGATCTGTTAAAAACCCTTGTGCCAATGGAGAACGTCTTCTTGACCAAAAGGAGGTTGTGAAATGAAATGAAGTAAGTTTCAGTGGCTGAGAGATTCCAAAAAGAGCCGAGATGTCACTCTGGTGGGCAATCTTATGTACAAAATAGACAATACTTTTTAGGTTCTAATGAATTGGAATAGCTAGCAATAAATACCTGAAACTATCAAACTACAACCCAGAGCCCATGAATCTTGAAGATGATTGTATAAAAATGTAGCTTATGAGGGGTGACAATGTGATTGGGAAAGCCATATGGACCACACTCCCCTTTGTCCTGTGTGTGGATGGGTGAGTAGAAAAACGGGCAAAAACAACAACAACAAAACTAAAGGAAGAATGGGGGGTGGGGGGAGCCAATCTGGGTGTTCTGTTTTTACTCTTGTTTTTTTATTCTTGCTTTCACTTTTTCTGGTACAAGGAAAATGTAAAAAAAAAAATAGATCAGGGTGATGAATGAACAACTATATGATGTTAATGTGATCAATGAATTATATACTTTGGATGATTGTACAGTATGTGAATAATTCTTAATCAAAAAACAAAACAACAACAACAAAAAAAACCCTTGTACCAAACCTGTGTGCACACTCACGCTCAATCCTGGAGCATGTACTCACTTTTCAATAAACTTCACTATTCAATTATATCTTCTTATCTCATCCTTGAATTTTTTTTGTGATGAGACTATAAGCCTGGAAAGGAGCTCCAGTAATGTCTTCCTTGACAAGAACGGAGCTCTGGTAACACAGGGAGCTTTTTACCACAGGCAGCGACGAGCTCTGGAAGCTTCGGTAACTGTCCTTTACTCCAAGTAGGAGTGGAAGCTTAGGGGTCTGACCAATTTTAAACACCTTAAGGAAACATTTGTCCTTAAAGAATTTACTTCTTCAAACTGAGTCCCCCTTCTAGAATGGCCCTAGGAAAGAAGTCCCAGTATCTACCCCCAAACAGAAAGACGAAGGGATCGTTCTGAAAGGCCAACCTTGCTTTACATGTGCCTCTTTGTATATTGGTTTAGAGAGATTTTAGCATCCAAATGTGTGGTATTAGGTACTAACGTAGTTTCTAACTTCCCAGGGAGGTTTATACTTTACATATCTTGATACATAAGACTATACAAGCTAAATGCCCTCACTATTCTCTTTCCTGCATCCCTGAACCCAGAGAGCCTCCTCACTGACCTTGACTTTGCTTAGTTCTCTGCTTCTCTGGAGGGTTTGGCGTGGGAACAGATTCCTAGCTGTGGCACCCACATGGTGCCTTTGAAGCTTAGAAAAATCTTTTTTCCTGGTCCCAAAATAGTGCCTTTGTGATTACCCCTGATGCTCCGGCTGTCATTATCCCAGGTTTCTGGCTTTGCCTTTCCTTTTTCCAGATAATATCTGGCACACTGCAACATTGTGGGGTTTTTTTCCCCTTAACTCCATGCTTTCCCCTGTAAACTTTGTTAATAATAATAACCACCATCACCACCCTCTGAGCTATTACGCATGTGCCAGAAACAGTGGTGAGTACCTCTATCTGAATTTAATCTCACCACCTCCACAGATACCACCCTGCTCCAACTCAGCATCAGCTGAGTTGCAAAAGCTCCCACACAGGTCTCCTTTCTTCCATCCTCATCCCTTTCTATTCTCAACCCAGCAAGCAGCCAGAAAGAACCTGTTAAAACGTGAGGCAGATTGCATGTCTCTCCCTTTCCCCCCACAGTCCTCTCTTCTGACTCAGAGTAAAAGTTGGAGTCTCTCCAGTGTGGCCTGCACTACCCCGTACCATCTGCCTCTGCTCCCTGCTGACCCGCTCCAATGAATCTCCTTTCCCCGTCGCTGGCTTTGCTCCAGACACGTCAGCCTCCTCAGCCCTGCCTCAGGGCCTTTGCACTTGCTGTTCTCGCTGCCAGATACCCACATGGCTTGCTCCCTCTTCTCCTTCCAGCCTTTCTTTACTGAGATTGCACAAGCATGTGCAAACACACACACTCACTCTCTATCTCCATAGCACCTATCACCATTAACATGCCATATACTTTTCTTCTTTATTTGTTTATAAGTAAACAAGAAGATTAACCCTAGCTAGAAAACAACCTCCTTGAAAACAGATTTTTGTCTGTTTTGGTGACTGATGTGTTCACAGAACCTAGTACAGGACCTGGCACATAATAAAGTGTTCAATAAATATTTTTTGAATAAGTGAATGAGTTCTCCTATATCCTTAGTTTGTAGTTAATTCCTATTTTATAAGCAGGGAATCTGAGGCTTAAGGTTAAGCAACCTGCCTGGGATTGCACAGCTGACCCTCTGACTCCAAAGCTCATGGGCTTCACCCCAACATATGCTCCCATGACCACATTAATGTTCTGCTTCATCCCCTCCGGAATGTTGGTGTCAACCACCACACCCAAACACTGCAATGCACCTGCACGGCCTGCTGGCATCTTCAGCTGGAGGACGTCCAGAGTGTGTCAGCCGCCACAGAGACAAGGGCAGCAGATTCCTAACATGCCAGGCTGTCGACAGGCAGAACTTCTAAAAATGGTAGCCTCTCCTTCCCATCTGGGGCAGAAAAGCCCACATGTAAGCCTTTGTACTCCTAGGTAGGCTGATAATAGGGTAAAATAACTCTACCAGATAAGTTTGGGAATAGAGTTACACCTTTTATTTTGACTTAAAATGGAAGGTGAAGATCCAACAAATAAAGGCTAGACTTGTAGCAGATTTGTCTATATTATGGCTAGGAGAGCATGTTTTAGTTTAATTTTGATTTAGAGATATAGAAGAGAAAGAAAGGTGTTTTATGTATTAATTAGCAAATAGGTATAAGTAAATATAAACTTTTTTTTCAAGGATGAATTTGGAACACTTTTTGCTATATTTTAGAAAACTGACCTTTGGGTATGTTTCATTTGGTTGGGCAGGGTGAAAAGAAAAGAGGCTATTTTTAGACACGTTTCTTTTTTTTCATAAGTATTCCATCCACATTCCTGCCTTTATGATATTTTAAAAATAATTCTTTGTTTATAACCACCCTGTTCAAACAGTGAGGCCACAGAGCAGTACTTTTCTATTTTAACTATAATTTTTCCATTTATTAAAACAATTAGTCACCAATAAAGAGAGAACAGTATTTAGATAAGATGCACAGTACAGTGCATGTTTCAGCGCAGTGGTTGGCAAACAGTCCGAGGAATCCTTGGAGCCTTGGACTTGCATCAGGGGCCACCAAGGAGGGGACCGAGAGGGTAGAACTCCTGCCACTTCCACCCTCCCCAGCTTGAATCAGAGCAGCTCCAGTTTCATATCTCATACTGTGGGGTCCCACAAAATATTTTATTTGAATTAAATAGGTTCCACAGTATGGTGTTTATTAGGGCTACCCACCAAATATTCCTTTCTTTTTCCTTCCAGGCATGTGGTAGGGTTGTACTTCCTGACTCTCTAATTGTTGGGTGGAACCACGTGACCAATTCAGGCCAGTGGGTGTGTTGTTCAGATCTGGAGCATCAAATTGCCAATCATCTAGAAGGCAACCCCGTGCCCCCTGTCCCATCTTTTTTCCTTTGCCATGATCACTGGCAGTATTTCTGGTAGTGGCTACTAAGTCAGCCTGAGTTCCAGAGTGAGGATGACACAGGGCAGACATTCAGTCAACTCTAGAAAGATATTCAGAATGAGCTGGAAATAATCTTGTGTTGTTTTAAGCCACTGAGATTTGGGGGTTGATTTGTCACTGCAGCATAACTCAGCCCATCCTGACTGATACATACAGCCTTTAAAATGTGTCAAAGCCACCATTTTGGAGACATCTAAACAGTCATGTAAATTTAGGTATCAATTCATTAATCTTCTTAAGCCCTGTTAAATCTAGTCCCATTTTCTGTGGCCTTAGGACCAAGATTTATTTATCTTCTCTTCCTCTTCAATGGTTACCCTCTACCCTTGACTGGGACTCTAGGAATTTTTAAAACTTTGCCAAACAGCTTTTTATAGCTTTTCAGCTGCTACAGATTTTAACTTTTTCCAGGAAAGGAATATTTTGATTGCCACAGGTTTTCTCACTCAGAGAGTATTACTCACTATTCCTGCTTCCTAACTTTCTACTTCCACTTTGACTGTTTACATGAGGGAAACAATTACATTTCCAGGGGGAGAGAAACAGAAAGGGGAGGAAGAGAAGAAGGAAGGAAGAGGAGGAGGAGAAGAAGAAAGACAGAAAGAGACAAAAAATGTATGTTGCTGGCCTCTTTTTCTAATCATGGGTTTTTTAAGTTAGTTCTTACCAAAGTGTGGTCCTCCTACATCAGAATCATGTGGTAGGTTTGTAAAAAATGCAGATTGCTATTAAGCACCCATTAGGAGTGTGCATGGGATTCCCATATGCTCTGACATTTGACCAGCACTGTTATAAATCATTCTATTGTCCCCATTCAGTTGTTTATATAGCATAGGAAATATTCTTTCCATTACTATTTTTTCAGCCTAGTCTCAGTATCCAAACTGTTTTCTGTTAAAAAAAAATGTTGTAGTCACTAAATTCTTAGCTCATTTCAGAACTAATTTTTTTCTAATATGTATTTAAACAGAGTATATCAATATTTTGAAATAGAAAAATAAAATATGTCCACATTTTTTGCACTTATCCTTTATACCCTTTAAACTGTTGCATTCTTAATTTGAGGACAACACACCTACACACACACAAACCTCAGTAACTGCTCTTGTTGAAGCCGAGTGAGTGTGAGGCGATCAGGCCTCAGGTCCCAGGGTAATCATAGAAGGAGGACAATGGTAACTGACATTGATTATCGATTATGTGTCCAAAACTTGACATAGGTTATCTCATGTAATCCTCAGAACAGCTTTTTGCAGGTGGGATTATTACTCCTATTTTACATGTAGAAGATCTAGGATCAGAGAGGTAAACTAACTTGCCTAAGGCCACACAGCAGGTAAGTAGCAGAGCCTGACATACCCCAAGGCAGCTGGCCTTCAAAATCCATGTTTTCTGCAGCAAACCACACTGAATTTGTGAAAAACTATCTGACATAGCTGAAGAGGAGCATTGGAACAGGGTAGGGGAAATTTTCTCCACCATGATTCAGGCTGGATGGGAAAAATGCCCCTGAGGCTACCCCACCTAGGCCAAATCATCCTTAATTTGACCACCTGACCACAGGTGATAGCCAGAAAAACATGCAAATCTGTACCCTGGACTAGCACCTCCTCTGAAGAGGATTTGCCTAGTCAGAGGGGGAAAAAATAAAGCACTTCAAATGTGTATGCTATTTCATTCTGTCAAAGTAGGTCAGAGGAACTGGGCAGGGTGATATGTGGTTCTTTATCAGGAGTCCTGTTTGACTGAGGAAATTAAAGTAAGATGGAAAGAGCGCAATGAAGCCACAGTGTTTCCGCTCACCCGGGTAATATCGGGACTTTCTAGTGAGGCGGAGGCATGTACAGTTTGTATATGAAATGTCACTGGGACAGGCTGGCTGGCTGGCAGAAACCATCTTAGAAATAACTGCCTACATGGAAAAAATTCTATATGCAGTAACATTCCTAATTCTATTCCTTCAGGACTAGGATGGGAAGAAAATAAGCTAGGAGGGTATGTCCTCTCACCCACCATCCTTCTCACCTGAAGGTGTAAGTCAGGCTTATTCCCCCTTTCACCACTGAAAATCCCCCTGGACCTGACATTTGTAGCAAGCCATTGCTCTATGTACCTACCCAACGAGCCTCACACAAAATTTTCATTACCATTCCTTTATTCAGACTTTAATTTAGTTGTCATTGAGTCCCCTTCTGTCTACATCATCTTCAGCAAGCAGCATGCTGTGGGGATGTAATAAATGTTTATTAATAATAATATTTCTCTGTTGTGAGGTTCTTCTCCTTACGATGAATTATTATTGGAGGAGAAATGCTCTGCAATAATGTGTCAACATTTTAATGAAAACTACAATATTGAGTGTTTGTAAAGAGCCATTCCAATGTAAGTTATTAGGACACCATAGCGTTAATTTCTAGGAACTGATATATACTTATGTCGAGTAGCTTAAGAGTAACTGGGCTCCCCGAGACTGTTGAATTGTAACGTAGACATTTTGCTACTTGGCATTCTGGGGGTCTTCCCCATTAGCTTCAAAAGAAGCTTCTGTTGGTGTGGTAGCTTAGCTGATTGAGTCATGTAGCTCACTCAAATTCATTGTGATGGTTTACACTTTAATCATTCTCTCACGGTAATATAATGGTAATTGGTGTCGTTTAATCTACTGTGCTGTTTAATGCCCTGAGACTTTGGGGATTTCACACAACCCACCAAATATTAACCTATACTATTTATTTACTCTGTGAAAGAAAACTCTCCTTTTTCCTCAAGCACCCCAGCTTTTAAAGAAGCTGACTGAGGTAGAATCGGTATTTGGTGTGTCCCAGACAGGAGGGAAGCTTGTTCTTGATTCTTGTGAGTTCCCTGGCTTTTGCACTTTGCTCAAGGAACCCTTTGGGTCACCGAGTTAATTCACACACAGACCTTCCTTTGCCTTGATCTAAGGTGTCTGAGGTCTGAGATGAGCCAAGCACCGAGTTCTAACCTAAATTAGGCACTCCTGAGGCCCCACTCTGGGAAACATGGACAATTAAAAAAAGAGAAAAAAATCAATGCTTAAAATTTGAAAGAAAAAAATCTCCTTAAGGAAAGGGCATGAATGAAGAAACGAGAGGAAAGCTCAGGCTCCTCAGTTCTGATCCGTTCCTAGGCTGGGTGCCCTTGAACTTGGTCTCCCTCCTTGAGCCCCATTGCACCTGCAGTACAAAAATGTCAGTGCGGCACCTCATGAAAACCAATGTGTGTATATCACCCTCCCATGGGAATAAATGATCTCAGCAGAATGGGGGAAATAAACTCACCAAGATCATAAATAGCCATTATGGGCATCTCTGCATGACTGCAAGATATTGGATCGAGAATCTGACAAAACATTAGAAAGATTTGCAAATGGTTGTGGCAAATGGTTGGAACCAGCAAACCACATATCCCTAGCATTTTCAAGTTTATTTATTTTTGTCAGAATAGAGTACTTAACCTTGATCTTTGCTTTCCTGAATGGAAAAGAAACAGGATTCCAGGGAATTTCCCTGCTTCTATCCTAGGGGCAGATACAATGCTAGAGGGGATGTCATGGATCCAATTTCTAATAAGATAGTTGCCTTTGAGGACTAACCCTTTGGATGGGTATATGAGAGGAAAAAGGAGGCAGAGACAAATGCTTTAGCCAGCACTGGCTCCCAGCTTCCTACAAAGAATTTCAGGATATAAGAAATTAGAAAACCAGCAGCACTGGCATGGCAGGAGGGGAGAGGGCAAAGACTGCCTCTCTCTTAGGCAAAGGCTGATTATTTCTTAACAGGTTAATCAGATTCTATCCTGCTCCGCTTTGTTTCCCTGATCATAAAATACCAGGGATGGACAATCTCCAGCACATCTGCCCCATTTTTCCTTTGTACGGCCATGGGAGATTCTGCCAGTAGATGACAGCACTCTTTCCCCTGAGCCCACACGGGGTGTCAGAGCACTTCACTATCCACTTTAGCAACCAGTGACTATCCGTGGAAGCTAGTTTTTGGGATGGAACTCAATTAGCCACCCTGAGAGAACCCAGAGGGACCGCAGCCCTCCCAGTCACAGTTAATCTCTAGCTCACCATGCAGAGTAGATGCTCAAACAGTATTTTTTGAAATGAATGAAGGGCCACGACTGATCACAGAAACATGGTAAACTCCACTGAAAGAGTACACATGATCTCGGGGGATAGAAAAGAAAATTCCAAGATAATATTTTTGAATTCTTGATGTATTTTAGTTTATCTGTTCCTTCTTTGTCCCACTCATTAGCAAAAGCAATAGATAGCAATAGATGGAAAATAAACCACCAGCACATGTATATGTTGATAGTCTAAGAAACCAACAATGTAAGGTTTTTAGAAATGGTGTAAGGGATTGTTAGTGTCAGCTAAAATAACATTTTTAATAATGTCAAAGTAATACTGTTCATTATAGAAAATCTGAAAAATAGAGAAAGGTAAATTTTTTAAAATCAGAAAATCACAAATAGCTTCATCCAAAATAAATACTATAATGATCTTTAACAACTAAAATTTCTAGTCTTTTTTAAAAAAATACATACACATATATTTTAAATGATTTCTTCTTCCTTCCTTCTTTCTAAGGTTTCCTTTCATCTTTCTATTTAGGCAAAATTAAGATCACGCTATGCAAAGTTTTTTAACCCACATTTCACTTAAAAATACATGCTGACCATCCTTCCAGATAAATGCCTACACTTTAGTGCTCAGAAATGAATTTCTGGTTTTCCATCAGAATGTGATTTTCTCCTTGGGGTCAAATGCTGGATAGTAACAAATGAACATCTTTTAGAAAATGCTTTTACATAAGTTATTTTGACAAGAACTACCAAATTTTCTGCTTTCCCACCTCTCCGTTCCCTCCAAATAACTCGGTTAAGGATTTCTACTACCATCGAGAGGACATTCAAATATTGATAACTTATTGGAAGAAAGTTTGTGGTTGTATAAAAAAGGGATACTTTTAGCTTTTCTATGAAGGAAATGAATATTTGTTTTTCCTGGAGGCTGTTTCTAAATTGGAAAGATCTTACAAAAAGGAAAGCACAGAATGGTGTTCTCACTTCCAGGGGAACAGTAGCAACTCGAGACCCTCCTGGAACAGGGGTTGGCCCAGGATTTTAGAAAGGCTGCACCTTACCACGCCAGGAGGGATGGGAGGATTCAACCCCAAACCACATCAAAAACAGAGACAAAGGGCCTCAAAGTCTCTGCATGTCCTGCGGCAGGGTTGAGCTGGCTTTCCCTGCCGTCAACCTCCCCTAGCTGGTGACAAGAGCAGTCAGCTCTAAAAATCCTATTCTACTGCTTTGATACACCCAGAAAGAGGAAACCTGCAGTCGGAGGATTTTACTGAGATGATGTATCAAAGAAACAAGAACTAATGAATGTCAATGGGCAGATTCCATTCTGTGACATTAGGCACAGCACTGAAGCCTGTGGACACGGAGTGCCAATGAAAGGACCATGCCCGACCTCTCTTTAGGTTGGTGATTTCTCCTTTGAAGCCTCACCAGAGTGCAGACAGGGGACCAAGGCCTGCCTTTAGCTCTTTGCTTGACCTGCGGTTTCACTGCACAGAGACACCACCTCTCATGCATCCAAGGTTAGCTCTTCGATGCCCTTGCCTGCCAGGAGGACTGTACGTAACTGGCTTCCCAAAGCAGCTGCCCAGCCTACTCAGGTGATTTCTAAGGAAGGAGATTGTTCCATGACTTGTGGCAAATTTCACAGTGGCTTATAACCTGAGTTGGGCATAAACCTAAACCTTTCTGCCATTGAGAAATGGTCTCTGGCCTTCTCTTCAGTGGCGAATACCACCCTTGCAAAATCTCCCTTTGTACCCTTAACTTGAGTACCTTTGTCTCGACAAGGCATTGCTTACTTGCTGGCAACAGAAATCCGCTCAAGCTAGCTAAGGGAAAACAAAGCGAAATTATAAGATAAAGCAG
Source organism: Choloepus didactylus (assembly GCF_015220235.1). NCBI lineage: Eukaryota > Metazoa > Chordata > Mammalia > Pilosa > Megalonychidae > Choloepus > Choloepus didactylus. The sequence goes on along the minus strand of NC_051309.1, from coordinate 165,344,035 downwards.
TATCTCAGAATTCAAGGGCAAAATGTAGCTGGTTTTCATGAGGGCCTGGAATTTGTAACATGTAAGTTAGAAATGTGTTTGATGTGAGTAACCAACTAAACAACGATAACAACAAAAAACCAACAAAACAACAAAAAACCAACTAATAATATTGGCTTAAACAACTGAAGAGGCTTATTTTTTATCACGAAATAATTCCAAAAGTAGGGAGTCATCCCTGCCATTAGGGATCTAGGGTGGGACTTCTCTCCTCATGGTCTTACGATGGACTGCTGTCCATTCGAGCATGGCACTTGTGTCCTGCTCTGGAAGAAGAAAGAACGGCAAAGGGAAAACAGTTTAAATTGACAAGAAATGGCAGACATATCTGTCCCTTGGAAAAGGTCTCCCAGAGCCTCCACTCAATGACTTCGCTTTGGTGACAATTTAGCCTCTTGGTCACCCAGACCTGAAAGAAAGATGGGGAATATTTTTTAAGGTCAATATATTGCTTCCTGGAGTACAATCTGATTTGGCTTGTTAAGAAGATAGAGGAAGAAGCTGTCGGGCCGGGAGGGCGGGGAGGGCGCGCGACGGTCGGACGCGACGGCGGGAGGAGGCGGGAGCAGCGACGGCAGCGGGCGGGCATCCCGTAGCGGCGGTCGGGCCCGGCGGGGGCGCCAAGATCCGGGGCTGGGGGGCGCCGCGCAACGCGGCGCGGGGGAGTCGCGATTGGAGGAGGCGGTCAACCGCTGGGTGCTCAAGTTCTGCTTCCACGAGGCGCTGCGGGCCTTTCGGGGTAGCCGGTCCGGGGACTTCAGACAAATCCGGGACATCATGCAGGCTTTGCTTGTTAGGCCCTTGGGAAAGGAGCATACCGTGTCCCGACTGCTACGTGTTATGCTGTGTCTGTCGCGCATTGAAGAAGGGGAAAATTTAGACTGTTCCTTTGATATGGAGGCTGAGCTCACACCACTGGAATCAGCTATCAATGTGCTGGAGATGATTAAAACGGAATTTACATTGACAGAGGCAGTGATCGAATCCAGTAGAAAACTGGTCAAGGAGGCTGCCCCAGGCACTACTACCTTGGCAGTAGTGGTGGCCCAGTGATGACAGTGCCAGCTGGATGAGCCCTAAAACTGAAGAACTCTCTCTTCCCGGAGGAGCTGTGATTCCCAAAATTTGTGGCAAATCCCTTTTGTTTTTTTCACTCTGTCCTCCTGCCACTGAGCCCTGGATGCAGATACAGTTGTTTGAAGTACATGACAGAGTGGGGAAACTAAAGCCTTGGAATGTAAGACTGGTTCAACATTTGAAAATCAGTCAGTTGAATCTACCCTGTTAGTCTAAAGAAGAAAAGCCATATGATCACATCAATTGATGCAGAAAAAGCATTTGGTAGAATTCAACATTAGTTCATGATAAAAACCCTCAGCAAAGTAGCAATAGAAGGGAACTTTCTCAGCCTGATAGACATCTATGGAAAAGAACCTACAACTAATATATGTAATGGAGAAAGATAGAATTATTTGCCTCTAAGATTGGAAATGAAGCTAGGATATCCATTCTCACCACTTCTATTCAGCCTCATACTAGAAGGCCTAGTTAGTGCAATAAAACAAGAAAAAGAAATAAAAGGTCATACAGATTGGAAAGGAAGGAATTAAATTGTCACTATTTGCAGATGACATGCATTTAAAAAATTCCATGGAATATGCAAAAAATCCACATTAAATAAATTTAGCAAGTTTGCAGGATACAAGATTAACACAAAATTCAGTCGTATCTCCATACACTAGCAACGAGCAATTGGCAATGGAATTAAAACAATGTCATTTATAATAGCTCCAAAAAGAAATGAAAGAAAAAGAAATACTTAACGTTTAATCCAGCAAAACATGTACTAGATCTGTGTGTGGAAAACCGAAATGCTGATGAAAGAAATTTAGACCTAATAAATGGAGAGACATACTATATTCATGGATTTAAGACACTATAGGTAAGATGTTAGTTCTCCAATTCATCTACAGATTTAACGCAGTTCCAATCAAAATCGCAGCAGGATTTTCTGCAGATACAAACTATCTGATTATAAAATTTATAATGAAAGGCAAACGAAGCCAAATAACCAAAACAATTTTGAAAAAGAACAAAGTTGGAAGATTCACACTACCCAATTCTAAGAACTGTAAAGCTACAGTAGTCATGACAGTGGTATTGACAAAGGTATAGACACACAGATTAATGGAACAGAAAAGGTTTCAGAAATAGATCCATACAGAGAAGGCTAATTGATTTTGACAAAGAGGAAAAGGAAATTTAATGGAAGAAGGATATAGTATTTTTGACAAGTCGTGTAGGAACAACTGGACATCCATATGCAAAAAAAAAAAAAAAAAAAAAAAAAATCCCTATCTAAAGCAAAGAAGATAGAGGAAGAGGTATTGGGCAAGGAACTAGACATCTTGTTCTCCATTGTCTACTGCTGTATAACAAACTATTCCAAAACATAATGCCTTGAAACAACAACTATTTTATTTTTGCATGGGTTTTTGGGATAAGGAACTAGGGCAGGGCTTAATGCAGATGGTTTGTCTCTGCTCCACCTCCTCTGGAGCTTCCACTGGAATGACTCAGACATCAGGGCTGGCTGGTAAAGCTGGGCCTCTCCTTTCTTGTGGGGTTAGCTGGGGTGGCTGGCGTGGAGCTGGAGCATGCACAACAGCCTCACTCACATGTCTGAATCTCAGAGCTTATAGGCCGAGGCCCGTCAGTTCTCCTCCACATACCCTCCCTCTCCTTACATATCCAGGCATCTTAATATGGTGACTGGCTTCCAAGAGGGTGAAAATGGAAACAGCAAAGCCTCTTAAAGTCAGGGCCTGGAGATCACACAGCATCGCTTTCAACACAGTCAATTGGTCAAAGGAAGTCATAAGACCAGCCTGAATTCAAGGGGAGGGTAAACAGACTCCACCTCCTGTAGGGACAACAGCCGGCACATACTAGGAGGGGAGCAGTTATTGGCAGCCATCTTTGCAGACAGTCTTTCCAGTCTGCTGCAGAAACTGAGACCGCTCTCCTGTCTGTGCACATACTACTTTGCCTCTGCTTCTTTCTACAGGCCAGTTCATTCTTTCTCAGCATTCTCTTTTTCTCTGAGCGCTAGCTCAAAACAGCTGCCCTAGAAAAGTGCCACCGGCCCTGGAGTCTCCTAACCTTTACGAGCACTGAATCTATAACCAACTAACTGGCGTCACTGAGTCCCTGTTCCTCTAAGAAGTGGTGTCAGGGCAGGTAAGAAATCACTAGGCAGCCTCTTCTCTAGACCAGAAATCTCAGTTCCTTTAGGAGTTTTCTGAGCGTTTTTCCACAGCTCACTTGGGAGCCAGCCTTCAAGAAAAAGGCATTGCCATATGGTGGATATTTGGTAGTGTGTGTGGTTTGTGGATGAGGCTAAATAGTGGCATAAAAACATCTGGAAAGCTTATAAGAAGTGGTCTATGAAAATATTACCTATATTTTTACTTTTAAACCCCTAAAAAAAAAAAAAAAAACTAATCTCCATCAGAGTTTAATATCTGATGGGTGACAGGAGTGGTTTATTTTGTCTTTTTGCCTCCCTCCCTCCCTAAAAACACACACACGCACACACACATGTCATGGTCTGGGTCTACTCATTTATTGATGATGCTCCCTTTCCTGGTAAAAACATTGTTTCCCTAAACAGTAAAGAGACAAGCATTAAAGATGTCATTTGCCCTCTCCGAGTGAACCATGGGGGTGTGCATGTGGATACTCAATGCCTTTTCCAAAATACCGTACAGATGTGCCCTGGCCCACGGATGGGTGATACAGGTCTAGGTACTTCCCTAGGTTTGGAAACAACCAGACTAGGAGTTCTTAATTGGATAGTCAAGGAATTTGTGAATTCTCTGAAGCTACATATACATTTTAGCATGTATGTTCATGTGTGTATTTTTCAGTGGATTCCCAGAGGGATTTGTGAACACTTCTGTCTCCCTGTTCCCCGGCCACCATCCCACAAAAAGTCAACAACTACTGAGAATGAGCACACCCCCTTCTTGTGATGACTTAATGATAACAAGAGGTTTACCGGAGCCACTCCCTCCCGCCCCCCACAGGGTCCTGCTTGTGCCAGCGTGCTCATTTCTGGTGTAGGAAAGGCAGATGTAAAAACAGTCATCCTTGAAACAGGGTAGAGCAGAAGTATCTAGAATCAGGTGAAAGCTTGAGGCCAGCACGGATGACTGAAAATTATTTTGTTGTTGAAACAGAGGGTGGGGTGGGAGTGGGGGTAGTTACAGCCCTTTAAGCTTGGTAGTCACAGCAAAGCACATCTGCTTCACTGCTTCCCTGAAGAGGGACTGAGGGGTCCCAACCAGGACCCCTCAAACCCTGCCTCATCCTAGACGCATTTGCACTCGGCTGGTCAGTCTCCCCGCAGGACCCCAGCAGCCTCTCTGGATGGAAGGAAGCCCGAGAAGGAGGGAATTGCTGGGCTGTCCCAAAGGCTTTCCTCCAACCCCAGTGACTCCACTTCCTTCTCTGCCAAGTTGTACTGGGATACATGCCCTAATACAAGCAAAGGTATCTCCCCAGTCAACAGTCACAGGCTGCCCTGCCCGCTTAAACCCTTCTGCTCAAGGTAAGTTCTTTGCTGCTCTCAAATCACAGCAAGAGATTTGTGTTTCTGTCGTGTGTTCCTTGCCCTCCTTTGTTAATGCTTCTGCTGCTTTATTCTCTGCAGTGGAGGTGATTTACTAAGCATGACCAGCAAACACCCATGAAGCAAACGACCAGAAGGGATGTACCAGGGGGATGAAACTGACAAAGGGAAAAACTCCTCTCAAGAGGATTCTGTTTCTTCCTCTGACCACTTGCTCCTCCATCCCTTTTGCTAAGGCTGATCTTAGAGAACTAATCTCTTCCAGGTTAAATAGCGACGGGGACGTCAATTTCCTGTCAACGGTGGCAGCTTCAACAGTTTCAGTCCTTCATTCGAACGTGAATGCTTTGCCTAAATTGCCCATTTCTCATTTACCGCACCTTGAAAGCCTGTGCTGCCACCTGCCCATAATATCAGAGCAATGTTGAGGGACCCGGGCACGGATGCTATCAAGCAGCCCCACAGAATGCAGTAAAGCAATGAAAAGGAGACAATTGCGTGTGTTCAGCTTACTTCAGAGAGAGATATCAGCTTCATAAATTAGGCTTTTAAAAACCTAATTTTGAGGAACAAATTTAGAAGCTTACCTAAATCTATCTTAAAACATTATTTTTAAAGATGCATAAAAGAGCTCCTGTAGTTTCCTGTCGTTTCCGCGCCCCCAGATGGCTTTTAGTCAACTTCTGTTTCTGTTTCTTAGTTGTCCCCAGGGAGTCTGAAGAGAACTGTCAGGAAGTCACCTGCCCCTTTGAGGCCCCATCTGACTTCATGGGTAAAAACATTTCTATAGCACTCTCATGTAATTCTTACCTCTAGGTAATTCTTCCAGAAACCCTATGCAATAGGCATTAAGAGCCCCATTCTTCAGATGCAGAAAGTGAGGCTCAGAGAAGTTAGGACACTTGCTCAAGGTCACACAGCTACTAAGAGACAGAATCTTATCTTCAGTCTTATTTTCACATCTTCTGAATTGAGGATATAGTTCAAGTGACCCCCACAAGGCAGCCCCACTCTCAGGTACCTAAAACTGGAATCCAGCCTTTTCTGAAAAGACTTTAGTAGCTGAATATTATGATTGGAGGATTTAGTTCCCCACTGTCTTTCCCTTTGGCCTTGGCAGCTTGTTCTTTAGTCTCTTGGCCCTGGAGAGGAAATAGACAGTGATGTGAGCGTTCAGAGACTTAATTAACTAATGTCTTTAACATTCTGCCTGCCTTGGGCAGAAGTTCTATACAACCGTATTCTCAAAAAATTCTACAGTCGGAGACTCTAGCTTTTCAATTGTAAAAATGCTTTATTAAAAAGTGGGGGTGGGGAGGCTAGGGGGTGGTGATGTGGGGGGGTTCGGTGGAGATGGGAGTCTTCTCACATGCAGCCAGGCAGTGAAGACAGATGGGGATCAGAGAGCAGAAAGCCAGGTCCTGCTCCAGGGAAGCTGGCCGCTGCGGTGATCAGGCAGCTGGGGAAGGAGTGACTCACACAGCCCTCCCTCCAGACATGTGCCACTCGGCGCCGCCTGACGGATGGGTGACCTTGGTCAGGAAGGCTTGTTTCCTCTTTGTGCAACAACATTGCGATGGGGGAAACACCCCCACTGGGACTTGACGTCTCAGCCTCCATGATAAACAAGGCTAAGCGAATTAGCAAGGAAAAAAAATTAATTGAATTTTATAGAGCGATTGCTGTGCTTATCTCGTCTTCGCTAACAAAACTGAGACAATTCTGGGGTTGTCATGGATTCCCCCTCCTCTTTTACAAATCACCCACAATATGTGCCATTGAGAGATGCCCAGGCAGAGGTTTGTGCTGCAGATCACATCCTGAGTTGTGGTTTCCAGGCCTCCTCGGAGATTGCCTTTTATATGCAATCAAAGCCTGTTACGCTCACCACATGGCTTAACATAATTTCTAACCAGAAACACAATCCTGTCTCAAATGATTCCAAAGGGCGGTGTGGGGAGGAGGGAATTGGGGGTCACCCAGGCCAGGTTCCCTAAAGCATGCAGACATTAAGCGCTACTCAAACTCCTGAAGTGCGGTGTTTTCGTTTCCTAGGCTGCTTAAAGCAGATACCATGAAATGTGTTGGCTTTAATCAATGGGAATGTATTAGCTTACAGTTCTGAGGTTGTGAACATGTCCAAATCAAAGCATCATCAAATCAATGCTTTCTTCCTGAAGACTGGCTGCTGGCGATCCTTGGCTCCTCTGACACACGGCAAAGCCCGTGGTGGCAACTGCTGGTCTCTCCCTTCTGGGTTCTGTTGATTTCAGCTTCTTACTCCTGTGGCTTTCTTGCTCTCTGTATTCATCCAGTTTATAAAGGACTCCAGTAAAAGGATTAAGATCCATCCTGAATGAGGTGGGCTATACTTCATCTGACCTCATTATAGTCTCGTCAAAGGATCCTACTTACGCTGGGTCCACACCCACAGGAATGGATTAAATTTAAGAACGTGTCTTTCAGGGTTACATACAGCTTCAAACCACCATATACTGCTAATAATCTCAGCCTGGAGAAAGCATTACTTTCAGAGGACAGGAGAGCAGGAGGCAGCAATTTCAGTGGTGTTTGGGGCTGTTTTATAAGACCGAAATTTTATAGGAAAAAAGAAAACTAGTGTGAAGTTGAAAACAGCAAGATTTATGTTTTGTTCATTCAGCCCAGCAGCCTTGTCTCAGCGCTCAGAGGTCCTGAGACATCCTCACAGGCTATTATCATCGACGTGCTTGGTGATCCTGCCCCAACCACAGAGGCCACAAATCATTCCATGGGGACACTGCCTGTGGGTGCTCCACACTGGAACTCTGGTTTCCTCAGCTCAGTTCTCAGCGGCCAATGGGAGGGCAGCGGTGGGGGGAGGCCGGAGTGGGGTGCAGGTAAGGGCTTTTCTCACTTGTCCACCGTGAAAGTTAAAACAGAGAGAGAGGGAGGGAAACCTTGGACAGCAGAACTGCCTGGGTCTGCAGTTCTAGCTGGGCGCTGCCAGCCAGCAGCCTTCTTTGGAAGGGGTCACACAAGTTCCTAGAGTTCAAACTTGATGAGCAGCCGACGGTTAGAAGACAAGGGGCCTGAGCCATGGGGCCAAGGCAAAAGCAATGAGAAAAGAGCTTTATGGTGTCCTCTTTGGAAAAACCCAGCCCTGTGGCTGATTTTGATTGCTTTGATGATGTGGTCAAGTAGGCTAAGACCACCCAATCTGCCTTTCCCAAGGTGCAGATGCAGGCCCCAGGGGTTGCCAGGGGAAGGGTGCAAAGCTCACTGATGTCTCACTGCCAGTGCTTTTTTGTTTCTCTTTATAAAACTGAGTTAACAGTGTTTGTGGGAGGATTTTTCTGTCCTCTCTCCTCCACTCACCCCGCTGCCATCTTGTTCCATGCAGGGAGGGAGGATTTTCTGCTGACAGGAAGGTCTGTGTACTCCTTCACAGGTTTTTGACATTTTGTCTGGGACAAGTCAAAGTGAGTTTGAGGTCCTGGGAATTCAGTTTGGAATTCTGGGCCCAAGTGTGTCAGGGATGTCCAGGGTTGGAAGGGCAAGGGCAGAGGAGTGGGTGGGGAGTGAGGCCCATAGGAACATCCCCAGGGTACCCCACGGGGGCCCCAGAGGGCCAAGACCTGGCTCAAGTTTTGTCACTGACTTGGCCCACACCAGAAGACATGGGGCTTACTCTCTCTGGGTCTCCATTTTCTCACCCATCAGAAACGACTGCAAATCCTGGCCAGTCACCCGCAAGAAGTTGTTTTAGGCTGATTGTATAAGGCTGACAGGCAGGATTAGGCCATGCCAATCAGCAGAGCCACTAGGGAAAACTGGCTAGAAATGCTAAGGACTATTAGGGCTGCAAGTCATCCCTGGCCCCTGGAGCCTAACAAGTCCACAGAGCTGTGGTCTGGGGTGTCCTAAAGTTCTGGATGTCTTATAGGGGATGTTGTCTCACAGGGTTGGATTGCTAACCACAGTGTTTGCTTCCTGAGAGCTTTCTATGAACCAGGCACTATTTCATTCCATCCTGTCAATAACCATATGAAGCATGAGCTATTATTTTCCCAATTTTGCAGATGAAGACACATTGGGGCACAATGAGGTAAAGGATCTTTCCTATGACCACACAGCTAGTAATTGGCAAAGCCAGGATTAGAATTTGCTAAGTTCAGCTTCAGAGCCCATGGACTGTAGGAAAAGCCCTATGGAAGTGTGGGGTGGTAGGATGATGACTGGAGTAGAAACCTCAGTTCTGGTGCTGACTGCCACCAAATCACTGTTAGACCTTAGACACATGCCTTCACCTTCCTGGGCCATGGGTTCCTCACCTTTAAAAGGAGGGGCTTTGCAAAGGTCCCTTCTAGCTCTAAAAATCTGGAAAGCTATGATTCAGGATGCTTGGGGGCAGGTGTTCCCTTAGAGAGCGGGAAAGTCAACTATTACTTATAGCCAGAAGAAACCCAGCTGTTAAAATAACAACAGCCATAAGCACAATTACACCACAACAACCAAGATGCTAAGCACTTTATAGGCATTATTTCATTTAATCCTCATAACAAACCTTGAGAGAGATACTATCACCATTCCTATTTTACTGATGAAGCAATTAAGGCCCAGAAAGGTTAATTAGCTCACTCAAGGCCACATGGCTCATAAGCAATGGATCGCATGGCATTTCTCCCTGCCCTCTTTGCCCACTAAACATACTCACTTTCATCCTTACTTCTGATGCCACAGCACACCCAAGAGCTCCAGAGAAGACGATGTTTGTGGTTGCCACAAGAATAACCTTCCCAAATGCCATCTCAGCCCATAGTTGATGGTTGATATTTGTCCTGTGTAGACTTCCTTGAATGTCACCTGGGGGTGCAGAAGATGAGTTCTGAGAATAACAGAGCAACTTTGAGGAAACCGTCACCCAACAAAACGTCAGCTTCAACTGGCAGACTTTCATCTTGCTTCGATCTTCAGGTACCTTGGAAAACTAGATCTTGGAAACTCATATTTATTCCCCCCTTTCTTCCCTTTTGATTATATACTGAACTTAAATGTTGGCAGAGTGGAAGACAAATAGGGCTTACATTGGTGGTTAATTGCGGTCAACATGTCAGGCAAAATTCAATTGCAGACTAGAAAATTAGTGTAGATCCCAAGGAGTGGGAAGGGAAAGGAATTGATTACTAAGTGTTGAAAAGGGATGGGCAATCGAGTGGACACTAGGCAGGAAACTGTATCCTTCTGTTTATGAGGGTGTTCCATGGAGCCATTTGGAGCTCTGGGAAGAGGATGAAGCATGCAACCCTGGTGGGTCTCTCTAAGTGGTCATGGCAGGCTAGCTGCTGCGACAAACAACCCCAAAGCTCGGTGGTGCTTAACCCAAAAAAGTTGATTTTTCTCTCACCTCACTGAGACCACAAACCACAGTAAGTTAGAGATGGGGGGTGGGGTGAGAGGAAGGTGGTCAGCTCTGTCCACCTGCTTACTTAGAGACCCAGGCACCTTCCACCTTGTGACTCTGGCATTCTCCTCAAGGTGGGTAATTCTCCACTGGATGCTCTGCAGCCTAGCAGATGAGGGAAGAGAGAGACCATGAAGAAGACAGCTCTGCTCTTACTGCCTACATAACATGCCAAACACCTCTCATATTCTATAGGGGGATCCAGTCACATGGCCCCATCTAGTGCGGGGAGGCTGGGGGGCAGCCTAGAGATGCTTCCATGAAGATGAGAAATGAATCTGGTGAGCCCATGGCATTATTCTGTTCACAGTAAACTTCTGGGTTACCCAAAAGTTGGTCCCCAAGACCCTTCCTCAAATGCTAATAGAACATATTACGTGAAGTTCTCAAGCAAGTCCCTGTGGGGATCAAATCTTTCCCCTTGGTGTATATCTAGGGTAGAAAGATAAGCCATTGCATGGTTTTATGGTGGGAAACAGTGCTGCAAAGAAATCCATTTGGTGTTTCTGATCACCAAACCCCTATGAACAAAGTGAAGATCAGTCTGCGTATTCCAAATTTAATGGTATGTTTCATAAAACCTATACCTGATGCATACATGTCAACTTTCTTAGTCTGGCTACTGTATTATCTAAGCATATTGATAATCCTGTGTACTCATCTGAAGATACGTAGATAATTAAACCAGTGGTTCTCAAATATTGTTTTATTTTAGGATTAGTGGAAAACCATGCTAAAATAGAGATGTTTTTCCTCACCCACCCCAGAGATACAGATTTGGCAGGTCTGAGGTGACCTGTCAAATGCTTTTAAGAAGCATCTCAGATAAATCTCATGAACACCAAAGAAGAGAACCATTGAATAAGACCATAATTCAGTTCCTCAGCAAGCAGATCATTTTGGAATACGCTTGAATTCAGAGAACTTGAGACAGCTGATGTCATCTTAAAAAATAAACAAGCAGTCATGTGACTTGCCCTAGGACATTCCTACAAAGGGTATATTCAGTTTTGGCACAAGTCGGATGACATGGTACCAAGTCTTAACTGTCACTGAATAGCCGCGTGAACTTAGGCAAAATACTTAGCCATCATCCTGTTTCCTTTTCAGTGAGTAGGAGTATCTGCAGTCCACACTTAACCTACAGAGTCATTTGGTGTGGTCATGCTTTGAAAAATATAAACTATAATAGCAGAAGGTAATATTATATTAGATAAATTGAGGGGGTAACTTACACTACAAAGAAATCATTTGGCTTACAAAAAGATCCTTTAACAGTCCTTGCTCTTAAAATTCATTTAAATGTTTGCTTATGGAAAATTAATTGGGGCAAAAGGCCAGAGGAATTCACTATTAATGCATTGTTAAAATGTTAGGATAATAAATCAGAAATCAACATCTCTGAAATGATCATGCAAGCCAGTAGACTGATTTAAAATTTTCAATTCGTATCAGTCCATTGCTGAAAGCAAGGTGCAACTCTAAATACGTCTTCTTCATAATTGTTATTAAAGAAAACGGAAGTTTCTCTGTTATTTTTGCCCAGATCATAGTTGTTTTGTTTTTCCTTTGTCCCAATTTTCTTTCTAATGCCTGCTTCTCAAGAATAATTTCTTTCAGAACATAGCAGGTGGGTTTATTCCCCACACTTGCCTTTGTTCTCACTGGTTCTGATGCTGGTGGCTGAATCCACACACCAGGAAAGCAGGAGTGTGCTGTGGTGAAGTAGCCAGAGAAACAGGTGGAGTCTTACGAGCCTCTGTTCCCTCCACTTTGTCTCCTAATGTTAAGGCCAGGAATGCAGAACAGAGGCTAGAATCCTTGTTCTCAGACATGGGCTTTTAGTTCTAACAGGTAGAGATGATGTGAGAGGCAGGCACTTTTAGGGGAAATGGTAAGGTAGATATAAATGAGTGGAATGGATTGTGGGCGGGGATGTCAGTTAAGTCCCATCCAATCATTTGGCAGTGGCTACCTGGAATGCCATGCAAAGATGGATTCTGAAATCTTATTTGGGCACATCAGGAAAAATGCCCTGATGGATTAGTGATGTCTGCCCTGGAAAGGAATGAGAAAGAACAGCACCTGCCGTCTCTGTACTAAGACTATGGCAAATAAGTAGGAATGGACAGAAAAAAAAAAGGAATGCATTGATTCCTAGGAGTTCTCCCAGACATGCACACTAGCAGAATATGCTGTTTTTAAATTTGTATTTCCCAGACTTTCATCTCCAAAGACATTCCCCGTATTAGCCATCAAAACAATAACATCTTATACAACTTTAAAGTTTGTTCCCTTTAACTATCACCTTCCATCTGGCAACCCCCTTGAAAATACCCAGGGCCCTTGGGTGTTCCTTATTTTCTTTCCTCCCACCTCAAATGTCATAGTCCCTGACACATATGTAAGATGATTATTTGATCAGTTTAATTTTGATTTCATCATTTTGTTTGCATTGACTGTGCATTATCTGCTTTCCCAGGCCAGGTTGTGTCCGCCTTGGATAGCGTGGCCTCAGAGGGAGTGAACCTTGCTGAGTGGTGTTCTTTGCACATTTTGCAGTGGAGGCTGTGGCTGCCAGTTCCCGTCCTTCAGGACTGAAGCACACTTCCCTCCCCACCTCGGGTGCTGGGAGTGTTGATGGCTGACAGCTCTCAGCTCCCGTGATGGGTTCAAATTGTGATGTTTGAGTTAGCTGGAACTACTGGTCCCCAAATTCCCTTCCCTGCATAGTTATGGTTAACACAGACCACAGGGATATTTTGCATGAGGTTTAGAAGGCAGAAGCAAAACAACAACCATCTTCTTTTGTTTTGCTCTCAAAAGGCTGACGCAGGGCATAAGGTGCTGTTGCAGCTCATATACATTGTCACTTATCTGCTGGCTCACCTGTTTAGGGAGGCACAGCAGACAGGTCTGCAACTCCTCCAGGTCCTGCCCAATATCCTGCTTCAGGGTCTCCAAGTTCTGGGGCATGAACATAACCAGCTCCATGAGGCAGGGTGTCTGCTTTGCCTGCAGGATACGCGGATCATCTAAGATGGAAGCTTGGAGGCAGAGAGAACTGACGTGGGTCTCAGTCCTTCCTTTTTGGTTCCAGCTCAGCCTCACAAGTTCCAGTTTGTCCTGCTCCCCTCATTTCACTTCTATCTTCCCTTTCCAACTGCCTGTACTGAGGACTTCCAGCTCCAGCCCTGGACATGGACACAGACACAGACACAACAGCCTCACATAGACAGTGTAATCAGCTCCCACAATTGCGAAAGGTCAAATCCCTATAAAATATAAATACCTCATTCCTATCTTTCCATCCATCCAAACATGTATCCTGCCATCCATCCATCCATCTTAGTAGTTCTGTTTCTTTAATTGAACCCTGATGGATACAATTGCCTTTTAGGAATTGCCTTCAAAGGAGCCCAAGGTGATTTCCCCTCCCCATATCCAATGACTAGTTTTTATGGGGATATAAAGGCCTGACCCTCTTGCTTCCAGTGAGGCTTTCCCCTCTACAAGGCTTTCCAGCTCTTGAACTCACTACAGGGCTGGGCAAGGTCTTATTATGGCCGCATCGCACTCCAACTTCTCCCTCTGCCCAATCTTGCTTCATTCATTCCTAGTCCACAACCTATTGATCCCTAGGGCATTCCCTATAAACTTGCAGCATGCAAACTCCGTCTCAAAATCTGAATCCTGGAGAACCCAACTGAAGACATGCTTGATGTAATAACATTAATTTCAGCTTAATATTTTTATTTAGCATATGCTCGGTGCCAGACACTGTCCCGGGCACTAAAAGCACAAAGATAAACAAGACCCAGTGGCTGCTCCCAGAGAATGCCTATCTGTTAGCATAGGCAGAAACATGAGTGGTTGATTTCACGATCCAGGCATGCCCAGGAACCTGCAATGGCAGCATGTAGCTTCTAAAGTTCAAGAAGGGCTTTCTGGATGAGATACTCCTGAACTGAGTCTTGAAGGATGAGTAAAATAAAAATTAGTAGGTGAAGTGGAAAGTGCATCCCAGACAGAGGGGTCAGCAGGATTAAAGGCACGAGGTCCTGGAAGAGCAGAGAGAACACACCTTGGTGCTGCTGGGAAGTGTAAAGGGCTGTGGTGATATGATGGGAAAGGAGCAGTCAGGCCAAGGAACTTTGACTTGATCTTGTAGAAAATGGAAAAAATAAAGGGTTTTGGCAAAGGGTGACATGGTCAGATTTATGTTTCAGATACATCACTCTGGAAACTTTAAGGGGAGTGTGATGGACATGTTGGGTTTGCACTTGATGTCTATTTGAACCACCCCCTGGGGGCCTTCCTAGACTGTAGCTCTGCAGTGGCTAGAAAGCTAAAAACTACACTTCTAAGATTCCATTGCAGCTAGGGGACTGGGATGTTTTGGTTCTATCAATCAGAAGTATCTGCCCAGGATTTGGAAGGTGGAAATAAGGCAGACGCTGTGCTTCTGCTGGTTCTGCTGGCCAGCTTACTCACAGAGGTGTTGGTTTTTTCTGCAATGATCTCAAGATCATGGTTGCTTCCTAATCGTGGCTGTTTCCTAATTATCCTGGCTTCCTGATTATGGCAGTGGCAGCATAATTCTGGAGCTGGCAGCTGAAGCATAAGCATTCCTATTTGGAAAGCAACTTCCTGATTATAAAAGAGGCAGTAGTTCTCTTGGTATCCAGGCTCTGCAGTGTGGCTCTCAAAGCCGCTCTCCAAAGCTCAACCTGCTTCTGCAGCTTTTCCAACAATTCCATAAGCCATTTCGGATCCTATAACAAATCACCTTCTGCATAAATGGGACAGAGTGGATTCTGTTCTCTGCAACTGAATCTTGATCAATAGAGGGGGCAAGACTAAAGGCAGGGAAATCTGTAATACAGCTGTCACAGTTGTCCAGATGAATGATAATGAGAGTTGTTATCAGAAAGGAAGGGACCTATTAGTAAAACATTTGGGAGGTAAAATTAGCCATATTTTGTGATTAATAAGGTGACAGGAGTGGGAAGTGAGAAAGAAGTAATTGCTAAGATGACTCAGTCTTTAACTTGAAGAACTGGTTGGACAGAAATGTAGATAATCAAGGTCAGGATTCTTGGAGAGAAGCAAGTTTGGAAGTGTGAGGCATAAATGGTGAGTTCAGCATATCCAAGTAATTTTTCTCCCTTTTCATAGTTAAATCAGCTACAAATATGCACACATAATTGCATAATTATTCAATATCCATTTCTCCCCTGAATCTGTGAATTCCATGAGAGTGGGAACCATATCTCTCTTGTTTGTACCTAGCACAGTCTCCAACACAGAGCAGGTTCTCAGTAGATGTTTGTTGAACATCAATAAGTGAATAGATAATAAAAATTGCACCAATAATACTCAACAGTATCAAGCTGATAGTCTTATGCACTGTTGCTATGAATAGTGATTAGACACTCAGCAAAATTATTTAATGTTGATGTTGATGATGATGATGATGACGATGATGATGTGTTTGACCAGGAACAGCTCTACAGTTTGAAACACTGAGGTGTAGAATTTCATCAGCTTTCCTCTAAAACCCAGGAAAAATAGGTCAGAATCTCCTCTTCTATCAAATTGTACTTCTGTTACATATTCATTAAGTGCCAATAGTGTCATAAGCCCATTACGAGGTTTTCCCAGGTGTTTTGCAAATGGAAAGACTTCAGTTGATCTGTCATATATTTAGTGCAATTGCCAGCTCTTATAAATCAAAGCTAACGTTGACTCCAGCAACTCAGAGTAAAACGTCCCCTCAGCCAGACTGAATTCCTGCAGCTGCTCACAGGGTATGACAGCAACCTGATCATTATCTGCAACATGGCAATTAAGCTGGGCTGTGACTGGAGAAGGCTTTTGTCCCCACCTGTTTTGCTTGTTCACTACTGTACTGTGCATACATTTCTTCTATGCATGTGTTAGAGAAGTGGTTCTCTAACCTCTCAAACCCGACTGCTTTTTATGCCCCTCTACCTTAAGTCCTGAAATGAAATTCATGGATAACCTATATGCATTTGTAATTTCAAATAAATCAATATATTGATTAACTTTAATATTTAGGAGAAAAACAAGGAAAGTAATTTGCACGAAAATGGTGTGTGTCTCAGAATGCAAATAACAATCCTGTTAGACCTGAGGAAGCAGTCAGGTGTTTGTGCCCATGTGAAATCCCCTCAAATGCGACAGCTACAAATGTGGACTGATGAGGGTAAATTATATCAGTAACTCACACACTATGAGTGGCATCTCCCTCAGTGATGTGTTTACCAAAATATAAAACAGTCCTATGATAAAGTTCCAAACAGAATAAAAACCAGTCTTCCCCAGACACCCAGGGGAGTGAATCTCCCTGGCAGTGTGGAATATGACTCCCAGGGAGGAATGTAGACCCAGCATCGTGGGGTGGAGAACATCTTCTTGACCAAAAGGGGATGTGAAAGGAAATGAAATAAGCTACAGTGGCAGAGAGATTCCAAAAGGAGCTGAGAGGTCACTCTGGTGGGCACTTTTAGGCACAATATAGACAACCCTAGGTTCTAATGAATTGGAATAGCTAGCAGTGAATACCTGAAACTATCAAACTACAACACAGAACCCATGAATCTTGAAGACGATTGTATAAAAATGTAGCTCATGAGGGGTGACAATGTGATTGGGAAAGCCATATGGACCACACTCCTCTTTGTCTCATTTATGGATGGATGAGTAGAAAAACGGGGAAGGAAAACAAACAAACAAACAAACAAACAAAAGCACCTAGTGTTCTTTTTTACTTTAATTGCTCTTTTTCACTTTAGTTTTTATTCTTGTTATTTTTGTGTGTGTGGTAATGAAGGTGTCAGGGATTGATTTTGGTGATGAAAAATCACCAAAATGGTACTGTGAACAATTGAATGTACACTTTGTTTTGTATGACTGTGTGGTATGTGAATATATCTCAATAAAACAAACAAACAAAAAAAAAACAAAAACAACAATAAAAAAAAACCAGTCTCCCCTTGATTTGCTCAGTGGTTGCATTCTTTGGAAATTCAGTGCATGTTAAACTGTAAGAAACAAAATAAAACAAAACAAAAACCAAAAAAATTTTTAAAACCTAAAATTTTGTATTTAGGTTCTGTTCCGGTTTGTTAATGCTGCCATTATGCAAAATACCGGAAATGGATTGATTGGCTTTTATAAATGGGGTTTATTTGTTTACAAAGTTACAGTCTTCAGGCCATAAAGTGTCCAAGGTAAGGCATCAACAATAGGGTACCTTCACTGGAGAAAGGCCATTAGCATCCAGAAAACCTCTGTTAGCTGGGAAGGCACATGGCTAGTGTCTTCTTCCTTGGCTCCTTGATTGTATTTCAAAACTGCTTTCTCCCAGGATGTTTCTCTCTAGGCATCTGGGGGTTTTCTCTTAGTTTCTCTGGAGCAAACTCTGTTGTAGCAAAAGTCTACTTTCAAAGGCCATCTTCAGAATGTGTCCCTCAGCTGCAGCTCTCTGCTCCTGTGCATTCTTCAAAATGTCTCTCTTGGCTTCAGCTCTCTCCAAAATGTCACTCTCAGTTGCTCTGAAGTCCTTTGGTCTGTGAATTCCTTTATACGACTCCAGTGATCCAATTAACACCCACCCTGAATGGGTAGGGTAACACCTCCATGGAAATTATCCAATCAAACATTTTACTCACAGTTGATTGAGTCACATCTCCATGGAAACACTCAAAGGATTTCAATCTAATCAACACTAATACACCTGTCCCCGCAAAATTGCATCAAAGATAATGGTGTTTGGGGGGACATAATGCATCCAAACTGGCACAGATTCTAAGACTAGATGATTAAAAACAGACTTTTCACATACATGATTGTCCATTGGATGTTGGCCATGTTTCACTGTAAGGACTGTCCTGGGCAGTGGCCCACTAGAGTCCAGTGGAGTCACCCAATCATTGCCACCACCCACCAAGAACACTGCTCTCACAGATTTCCAAACACTCCCTGGGGGCAGCCCCAATTCCACCAAGAGCCACTGTATTCCAGCAAGAGCTCTCCTGTCAGATTATTCCATTGAGCCACCTGCTGGCTAAAAAAATCATGGGGTTAGGGGCAGGGGAATTAAGGATGGGAGGACACCAGGAAAACAGCGGTTGTGAACTGTAACCCGGCCATGAGGATAAGCATCATGGAAATACACATAGTACATATTTTGCAGGAGGTTTGCCTTTGGTTAAATGCATAAACATTAAACAGTGGAAGTTCAGCTGCCTCCATCTCTTTTTGGTTCCCTCAAGCTTGTGCCTGGGACGGTAGTTGAGCCAAATGATTGAAGTCACTAACTGGTTATAGGTATCCGAGTAAAAAAGATCACAAAAAACTGCAATCATTTATCAAAACATTTTGCACCAGGCATTTTACTAGGGATTAGAGAGCTACTGCTGTGGTTCAAATTTCAGCTCTGCCACTCACTAGCTGTGTGACCTTGGGCAGATTACTTAACATCTCTGTGCCTCAGTGGTAATAATAGTGCTACCTCAGAGGACAGTTATGAGAATAAAGTGAGGTAATATTTGTAGAATGCTTAGAATTTTGCCTGGCATTTATAGTCAATCCTATATATGAATATGTGCATATTGAAATACCTAAATACATACATTTTCAAAAAGATGAAAAGGTCTCATTCTTATGACAAATATTTGGATAAATGAGGTATAATAAACAATCAAAAGGGTAACAGATCAATACAACAATGAAAGAGATGGCATGAGGCCACTCAAGACTGGTTGTCAATTGGGTGCAGTAGCGATTTAGAGGAGAGATGGGTCCTGCTGAGTTGGAATAGCCTGGAAAAACCACACGGGATGGCAGGGATCTAGACTGGTGAAACAAATTCAGGAAATCTGCCTGGACCACCCAGGCTTTGGGATGGAGAGCAATCAGAAGAGGCCTGGAGACTAGATGGCAGCTGGGCTATGGCAGCCACTCTCCAGCCCAGGGGGCTGCAAATGCTTTTTACATCCAGGTCGTGGGAGCTCTTCATTCACGGGCACTCGCTGATTGAGCGCCATGAGGGATATATATACACACATATATATGGTGTTGTATATATATATGGTATATACATATATATATACTTGTCTATATATGTATATCCATATATATACTGTCCATATATGTATATACCATATATATACTGTCTATATATGTATATACCATATATATACTGTCTATATATGTATATCCATATATATACTGTCTATATATATGGTGTATACATATATATGCCATCATATATATATACCGTTAATCCTTATTATTCGTGGATTCTTTTATTTGTGAATTTGCCCACTCACTAAAATGTATTTATAACTCCCAAATCAATACTCATACTTTTGTGGTCATTTGAGGACACGCACAGAGCAGTGAAAAATTTGATTTGCCCGACGCTCATGTTTCCAGCTGAGGTTGAATGAGGCGACTCTGACTTCTTGTTTTAGCTTTCACACTGTAAACAAGTGTCCTTTTCACAGTATACTTAGTACCACGTTGTTCACATTTTTGTGCTTTTTGTCAGTGTTTTTGCTGCTTAAAGTGACCTCCAACAGAGTGTTGAAGTATTGTCTAGTGTTCCTAAGTAGAAGCTTTAATGAACCCTATGGAGAAAATATGCATGTTAACAAGCCTTGTTTAGACCTGAGTTCTAGTTCTGTTGGCCGTGATTTAGATGTTAATGAATCGACAATATGTATTAAATAAGGTGTTTCTGAACAGAAAAACACATAAAACAAAGTTATGTGTTGATCGCCTGATGAAACTGTGACCAGAGGCTGTCAGGAAGCTGTCCCCAGGTTTCCCCTAGGAGCAATGCTTCAGCATTCACGGGGACTTTATAGAACATAACGACCGTGAATAACGACAATTGACAGTATTTTCTGGCTTTTGGGGACTCACAAGGCATTTGGGGAGATGAAATACTTTGTGTCCAAAATCACATTAAGTGACTATTTAATGTTGCTGGTAAAAAATAAGGAATTGTTTTTTTTTTCCCAAAGCCCATCATTTAACCCAGTCCTTCTAGGTTTCTATTTCAGAAAGGTATAATAAAAGTCGTCTGTACTTCTTCCCCTCTGTGGGCAAAACCCTCTGTCTCTGCCTCCCTCAAAAAGGAGATAATATAGAACTACTTAGACTTCTGAAAATAAAGAACAAGGGAAGAACAAATCTCACCCGTAGAGCCCCCAAACCATGTAGATAACATCTGAATGTTGCTTAATATTGTTTTGGGTTAGAAATTAAAAGGACATTAGAAAAGCTCTTCATTGACCCAAGTGTCTTAGTGTTCTGAATTTTCTACCTCTTTGCTTACTTTTAAAGAATCTAAATATGGCATGTTCCAAGGAAAAATTAAAAAGTAAGTAAAGTTTAGAAAATGGATGTTAAGCGGGTAATGTGTGAACACTTAGGGAAGAAAGGAGGGATCACTTTCCGCTCCATTTTAGTCCATTCTTGCACTTTTAAATAATGTAACTTGGTGACACTGGGAACAATGTAAAACATTACCACAATGCTTAAATCCTGTGGCCAAAAGTGTTTCTCACAAACTATTCTACAGGCTTACAACATTTCTCTGCCTCCGCATGTACTTAGGTTGGGTCCTGTGACAAGATCTGGCTAATGAGCTGTGAAGAGGAGTGACATATGTTATTTGGGGCTGAAAAATGTCATTGCCGCCATGCTAACTCCACCCATCCCCCCCTTCTCTCTGCAACCTGTCTCAGCAACTGCGTAGACTCTAAGTTAAGATATAAGCCCAGATCCCTGAGTCACTGCAAGGAGGAAAGTTGCCCTGGACAGTCACTTGAACTTAGAGAAGATTTGTACCAGCAAGAAACAAACTTTCATTGTCTTAAGTAACTGAGATTTGGGGGATGATTTGTTATCACACGCTGTTGTGATCTGTGCAACTCTCTGTCTCCACAATAGCTCCACATCTCCCTGAAGCCCTTGAATGCCTCTTCTGTCTTGCTTTTCCTGTTTCCTTTGAATCTACACTGTACTTCTTCTTCACCCAAGGCTTAGATTAGCCACCGAATTTGGGTCTGTTAGTCTGACTGACCTCAGCACCCCCAAAGCATAACATCCAGTATCTGCTTCCTGGCTTGTTGACCACGGCAAGGCTGAGAGCTGAGGAACCTGCAAGCCAGTCAGGCTTTTGCCGGACATCTCCTGGGAGGTAGAAGAAAGAGACCAGACAATAATGCGTCATGACCAACTGGCTTCATTTTGAGAGATGGAGCCTGCAGGTAACAAAGGAGGCAGGACATCCTTGCCTTTATTGTAGCTCTAGCCCCTAACATAGGGTCTAGCATATAAGAGAGGTCCATTACGTATTTGATGAGTAAATTGATTAGTTGCATTAGGTCTGGCTTAGGCAATTTGGTATGAATTTATATCACTTAACTCATCACTGCTCCTCCAGGCAGCACAAAGCAGAGGAAAGAATACTCGGCTAGGGTCAACCAACTGGAGTAAAATCTGACTGTTATTAATGATTGAGTGACCTTGGGCAAGTCACTAAATCTCCCTGGGCCTCAGTTTCTTCATCTGCAAAATGAAGAAGTCAGAACAAGTAGATCTCTAGATTCCTACCAATTTTAACAGTCCTTGGTTCTATAAGTCTGAAATATGACCATAATCAAGCTAGCACAATTAACATGTTTTTTAGTATATCTGAGAATTCTAATGGGGCCTGTAGTCCTTTAGACACTGTTATAGGACATTATCATGATTTTTTAACCTTCATGCCTATTTATTTTTTAATTACATTTTATTTTTTCATGTGCAATTTAGCTACATGATTCAAAACTAAATCTGGGAAGTCTCACTCCTGTGTCTGTTTCTCTCTATCCTTTGAGTAACTATTTTAGCAGTGTCATGTTTATCCTTAGAATTTTTCTTATGCCAATACCCATAAATATTTTTTGTTCTGTTCTTTTCTTATGCAAAAGGTAATGTATATATGCTGTTATTTGCTTGCTTTTCTCACCTTAGAATACATCCTAGGAATCTTCCCATATTAGCAAACAAAGATTTTCATTTTTTTTTTTTTTGTATTCTGCTGTACAGTATACCATAGCTTATATAAACAGCCCCCATCATGAAGATTTGGGTCATTTCCAATCTTTTTTTATTACAATGTTGTAATAAATAACCTTGTACTACATATGTCAGGTACACAGAATAGATTCCCAGAAGTAGGAATGCTGAGTGAATGGATAAAAGCCTCTATAATTTTGGTAGATATTGCCAGGTTCCCCATCATAGAGTTAGATCATTTTGCATTTCTGCTAAGAATGTGTGAGAATGCCAGCTTCCCTTCAGCCTCTCCAACAGACAATGGTGTCAAATTTGGGTCTTTGGATTCTTGGTAATCTGACAGTAGAAAAATTGTATTTTAATATGGTTTTTCATTTGCATTTATCTTGTTGTGGGTGAGTTTGAGCACCTTTTCATACATTTAAGGGCCATTTGCATTTTATTTTCAGCATCATGTCCTTATCTTATTTTTTTCTATTAAGTTTTTGGTCTGTTTTTCTCTATTTTTAGAAGCTCTTTATTTGTTAGAGAGATAAAGAGCTGAAAATATTTTAACACTTTTTTCCTGCCTTTTTACAGTGTTGACATTATTTTAAAATTTTGTAGTGATTGAAATCACTTATTCAACCAATAAATTTACTGAATTGTACCCTATGCCTGCTATGGATGACAAAAGTGAACAAGATAAAGTGGCTTCCCTTGAAAAGTGAACAGTCCAGAGGAAGAGCTCAAAAGCTAGTCTGATGTAAGGTGTAATAATAACATCTGAGATTTGAATAGCCCTTAATAGTTTGCAATTCAATTTCACATTTACTGTCTTTTCTGGTACTGCACAAAAAAACGTTACAGGTTGCATTAGTTATGGTTTGGTTTGGCTGTAAGTGAAGGAAAACTGAAAATAAAAGTGCCTTAAGCAAATAAATGTCTGTCTCCCGGAGGTGAGTGATCCAGGACTGGAACTGTGCTCCACGGTGCTGGAAACCCAGGCTCCATAGACAGTATCGATCTCATGGCCCAAGAGGGTGGCGTCTGTGATCCAGTCGCAGGGTGGAGGAATGGTGAAGGATAAGAAAGCAAAGGCACATGCCTACTGTTTCTTAAGGACAGTTTCAGGGAGCTGCTACAAGACACTTCCATGTGCATTCCATTAGCCAGAACTTAGTTTTACACGACAACCTCTAGTTGTAAAGGATGCTAGGATTATTCCATGTCGCAATTTGCCCAGTTAAAAATGGGTGGTTCTATTACAAATGAAGGAGAATGGATACTGGGGATCAACCAGAAGTCTGCAAGAAAAAAAAAAAATAGGAAAGATACCATTTTCCTCATTATAAAGGAAAAAAAGGAAGACTCTATTTCCCAGTTCAAGATGGTGGATTGAGCAGATCGTGTCCCTCCTGCAACTTCTGAAAAAGAATAGCATAGAAAACTAAAAGCATAAACCCATTACAAGGAAGAGGGAGCATAGTCAGCGAATGAATGGGTTTTAACAAATTTCTGACAGCCCAAAAGTGAATAGGAGAAAGTTTGACAGGGAGTTTCAGTAGAGGATGGAGTCAATCTGCATAGCAGAACCTGAGAGGGATTCTGGGCCTGTCTTAGTTTCCTAGCTGCTACGGCAAATACCACACAATGGATCAGCTTAAACAATGGGAATTTATTGGCTCACGATTTTTAGGCTAGGAGAAGTCCAAAATCGAGGCATCTGCAGGCAATGCTTTCTCCCCAAAGTCTATAAATAACATTTTGGTGCTGGCTTGTCGGCAATCCTTGGGGCTTCTTGTCTTGCATCTCTGCCTCATGTCACATGGCGATGTCCTCTCCTTTATCTTCTGGGTTCCATTGACTTCCAGCTTCCTGCTCCTCCCTGTGGCTTTCTCTTTTTATATTTTAATTTCTTCTGCTTATAGAGGACTCTAGTAATTCGTATTAAGACCTACCCTCATTCAGCTAAAATTAACATCTTCGAAAAGTCCTACTTACAATGGGTTCACACCCACAGGATATGAATTAAAATTAAGAGCATATCTAGATTGTGGCACCTAATTCAATGTACCATAAGGACTGAGAACTGGAACTGTAAAAGTGGGCTGGTTAAAAGTCTCTATATGAAACAGTTGCTCTCCCCCCATCCACACACATACATAGAGTGCATGATTGCCTGTAAATTACCATGATAGAAAAGAAAAAGATCTCTGTGTCTCTAAAGAAATTAAGCAAATGACTTGAGAAGAGATGGGATAGCTGGTATGGCTATCGGTACCATGAATGCAGTCCTTATCCTTTCTCTCAGAAGTGCACAAAGAGCCAGCTCCCTGCCCAGCCACACTAGGGCAAAGTCCCCCAGTCAACACACTCTGTTCATGTATCCAGAGCTCCTAGTTCCTAACCCCTCATTCTTAAATATCAATGGACAATCAAGGGTAAAGCACACACACACACACACACACACACACACACTCACAGACACACACTGAAAATATCATTCTGAAAAATAGAAATAATTCAAGAAGAGAAGAGAACTTAAAAAAAAAAATTCTCATCAATCTCTTCAGAGTAAACTGACCATGTAGTTTATCATCCAACATCCTCTTGGAACTGGAAAAAAAAAAAATGTTTGCAAAATTGCAAGTTTTATAGAAACAATGGAATATAAAGTTGAGAAAATCTTCCAGAACATACAAAAGAGGAGAAGATGGAAAGTATGGGGGAAAAAAAAGTGGTACTGAAGATCAATCCTGGAGGCCTGACATCTGACTTTTAAAAGTTCAAAAACAAAGAAAAATGAAAATGCAAAGTAATAGAAGAAAAGGCTCAGAATTTTCAAAATAAAAGAGCCACCAAACGCCCAACAAGAAAAAAGAAATAATTCTCCTGCTGAGACTCATTCATTGTGAAATTTCAGAACTTAAGGGATAAAAAGATTCTAAGAGTTTCCGAAGAGAAAAAATAAGTCCCCTATGAAAGAAAGAGAGTCAGACTGGCATCAGATTTCTGATCCACAACCATAGATGCCAAAAGGCATTAGAACAAAGTCTTTAAAAGTTCTGAGAGCAAATTATTTTGAAACTGGCATGTAAATGTGAGAGCATAATACAATCAGGTTCAGTTACTCAAGAATGAAAGTTTACTTCTATAGAGCCCTTCTGAGGAAGCAATTTGAGTATATCAACTCTAGCAAAACTAAGACAAAAACCCAGAAAAAGGAGGGTTAGGAATATAAGAATTAATAGAATATTCCCAGGAAATTCCTAGATACTAATTGACAGCTGACCTAACAAGTAGTTAGTTCAAATTAGAACAGCATATCAGTGGGCTTTAAGAAAAATATTTTTAAAAAGAATGGAATGGATTCCAAGCGGTAAAAAGAATGAGTAAAAGCTGACTATGATAAAGAAAGCTTTTATTTCTTCTAACAACAACAAGAAAAAAAAAAAAAAGGCAATCAGAAACTGCAGGCGGGAAAATGTACAAAAAAGTCATAGCCCCATTAGGAAACAAATTAAAATGTGGCACTACTTTGAGCATTTGGATGTGTGTGAGAAAGAAGATTCTATTTGTTCTCAATGACAGAAGCATTTTGCTTTCAGTGGCATAGGAGTCATGGCATTGGAACTAGAGGAGAAATGTAATCACGGCATACTACTTGTAGCTCTGTAACTGGCAATATTTATATAGTCCTAATGTAAGCACTGTTTTCTGGTTTTCAGTTTTTAGAATCAACCTATAAACAAGCTAGAGGAAACTTAATTGTGGTTGTAGAACAGATAGAATTTGGGAGGTAGGAGGGCGTGGAGAGGTAGAGAAAGAGACATGCTTCTATTTCTTGCAGGATGAGGGGTCAGGAGTATCACTGACTGTTGATGAAACAAGAATTAGAGGTTTGTCTGTACTTGCAACTGCAGCAGAGAAACCAAAAGAGCCCAAAATTTCAGACTTGGGAGGGTACAAGGGACATGAATTAAAACTTTATCCTAGAAGGAAGTGGATAGATAATGTCTACTAAGGTTCCTAAATCAAGAAACAGCAGTGTAAACATACTGTTTACAGACAGAGAAGAAACCACGAGAACTAAAACTAGAAACATGTTAAAGGCAATTGTCTATGGGAGGCGGAAAGTTGGGTGGGGATGGGGCCAGGGAACTGTTTCTTTTTATTATAAAACCTTTTGGACTATTTGATTTTTTAATTTTTTAATCAGATGCATGAATCACTCTGACAAAATTGGAATTTAAATCCCAGGAACTGGTTTCATTGCTACATCATAAAAATACCAAAGTTGACTATAAAATATATGAAACATTCATGGTAAAGAGAAAGAAAGCAGAGTCTCAGAGAGGTTGGATGGGTTTCCCCAACTCACAGTGATCCAGGACTGATAAGTGGCAGAGCTGGGATTTGGCTCCAGTTCTTCCAACACCGAGGGCGGTGCCTAACTCACAGAGTTTTGGTGAGGATTAAGTGGGTATGAGTGTGAAAATGCTTTGTAAGTCGTGGAGCACAGTGCAAGTATGAAGCACTATTTCAATAATTCTTTTTGCCTGTATTCATCAATTATCTACCAATACTTAGTCACTCCAAATCCTTTTTTTAGATTTTGATGGAATCTAAATGTCCACATGACAGATAAATGTGCACTTGACATATTTGGAATGTCCTAAGGTGTGGTCTCTAAAAAACAAATTGTAAATGCAATCATATTTCAAATAAATGTGACACACTGCCTATTTAAAAGAATGGTACAAACTTTATGCAACATGAATAGTGCTTTTGCATTATGAGCACTCAGCTTTAGTTTATCTAGATCTCCCTGACCTTGCACTGTGTTTTCTGAGTGCATCTTGTCCATCCTGCCATGGGCTAGTTAAACAGAGCAGATGCTGCCAGCAGTCTCCAAGGCCTCCCTCCTGTGTCCTGCTTTGGCTTCTCCAGAAGCTTACTTGAGGCTAATTTCAGCCCACTTGCCTGGCTTAGTGACTTCACCCTGACATCTTTCCAGAGCCATTCATTCTTTCAACGAACAGTGACTGTAAGCTTCCTAGGCTGGTAGCCACTATTGGGGATAGATGACAATGATGCCATCTCTGCCCTCCAGAGATTAAAGGTCCAAATGAGGTATTACCCACTCTGCAAGAACCCTCCTTTTCTACACATCTGTCTTCCAGGTAAGAGACTGAACTGCCCCAGCCTCAGTCCTTGGCCAGACACCCACCCAACCTCCTCTCTCTCTCTACCTAGCGTTGACAGTCAGTCACAAATAGAATTTGAATTCCTCATCCAATCCACCCTTAGGTGGCTTTGACTGTTGAAGGGATCATTCCCATTCTGGACCCAGCTTCTTAACTTGATTCACTGTTCCCTGGTTAAGCAGGAAGAATTAGAAGATAGAAAACTTCTACTTCAATGGGGAGCTTGACAGAAAACCTTAAAGACTGGAATATGGAAACTTAAAAATGTATAGCCATTTACATAGCTAAGAGTCCATTATGAAACAAACACATGTTCTCTTCTGTGCTATAACATGCAATACATAGCTGAGCACTGAGAAATAAAATATAGACTGACAATGGTTGGGTTCAGGAGGAAGGGTGGTGGAGCTGAAGAGTCCCTCGCCTCCCACTCTTTTCCGACTGTTGGAAGGGCTTGGTGTACTTTTTGAGCGCTGGGTTTGATCTAGACCAGACCAGCCCCGAAGCAGAAGAAATTTTGCTGGGTTGAGGGGAGATGGCCTGCACTTCTAATCAGGAGACCCATCAGTGGTCACTGGCCGATGGGTATAGTGGCGTCCAAGGGGGAGTAAACTGATCCTGCTTTAGTCAGTGTTGGTGTGAATCCTGATTTGGAAAACCAACCATTTTTCTTTAAGCTCCCTACTGAAGAGCCCTGCAGGCGTCTGTTAGATCCAATGGGAAAGGAAGGATATTCTGGTTGAGTGATCCTCAGCCCCCCGGGAGGCTGTGGCATTTGTACGGTGCGAAGTGTCCATTTGTATGTCCATGAAGTATTCATGGGCTCTAGACTGAATCAACAAGATGTCTCACACGTACACAAAGTACCATTTTTCACACGTACATAATAGATGTTGTGATTAATAAAATACAAATAACTTAAAAGCATTATTCAATTCACAGTAACTTTTTATCATTATGTGGTTTCTCAAAGGACATTAAAAGTACAAACAGAGACTTTCTCTGAACTCCCCCATCCCCTAATTGGGTATCCATGTTATATCCACTGTTTTAGTTTCCTAGGCTGCTCAAAGCACATACCATGAAATGGGTTGGCTTAAACAATGGGAATTTAATTAGCTTACAGTTTGAGATTGAGAAAATGTCCAAATCCAGGCATCATCAAAGCAATGCATCATCAAGACTGGCTGCCAGTGACCCGTGGCTCCTCTGCTGGCAGCATCTGTGGTCTCCCCCTTCTCTCCTGGCTTTAGTTGTTTCCAGCTTTTTTGTTTCTGTGGCTTTCTTTCTCTGTGTCTGAATTTCATTCACCTATAAAGGACTCCAGTAATAGGATTATGACCCATCCTGACTGTGGTGGGTCACACCTTAACTGAAGTAGCCTCATCGGAAGGTTCTACTTACACTGGGTCCACACCCACTAAATGAATTAAATTTAAGAGTGTGTTTTCCTGGGGTACATACAGCTTCAAACCACCACACTCACTCATAGATCCCTGTATGTATTTTCTTTCAGAGCACTTTGTGATTGTATTTCTATTTATATGACCATTTGTTTTATGTCTGTCTCTCCCTCTAGACTACAAGAATTGCATCTGTTTTTCCCACAAATTGTATCCCCAACTCCCAGCAGAGTGCCTGATCATAGTAAGTACTCAGAAAATATGTGAGGCAAATGAATGAGGTGGCAGTGGGGGAGAGGGGGTGGTCCAAGAATATTTTGATGGTTAAAAAGTTTGGGGAGCACGGATCTGGCCATTTTACAAAGAAAACGGAAATCCAGAGAAGCCAAGAGATTTATCAAAGACACAAATTGGTTCATTACAAATATGGAGGCAATCCCAGTGCTCCCAACATCCATCCAAGGGGTCTTTCCGGCATCATTATCTATTGCATTTATTTTTGAGCCCGTTTATATGTAACATGATTCTGGGCAAAATCCAAAGCAGACCAAGCAAAGCCTCAGCTTCTTTGGAGATTATCAACTAAAAGAGTGGTCAGTGTCTATTTTACATAGCATCTTTTTTATTGACATTTTCTCCAAATGATTTACCAAGCTCCACACTAAACTG
This sequence comes from Choloepus didactylus, assembly GCF_015220235.1. Classification (NCBI taxonomy): domain Eukaryota; kingdom Metazoa; phylum Chordata; class Mammalia; order Pilosa; family Megalonychidae; genus Choloepus; species Choloepus didactylus. The sequence continues at coordinate 165,314,557 of NC_051309.1, read as the reverse complement.
TATACTTAGCCCTCTAGGGTGTATAATAGTGTTAATCACAAACAAAGGGTCACTGAAAAGAGGGAATCAATTTTATGAAGCCCTACTCCATTTACCTCTGAGTCTCTTCCTAAACCTGAAATTGACTTTATTACTCATGGATTGCTGTGGGGAAATATACAGAACTTAACAGGCACGATATCTGGTCTAGAATTGTAGAAAAGCAAATCTACATTTGTTTTCCTCTACAACTAGAGTTCTTTCTCTCCAAAGATCTATGCTGGCATTTGGCAGCAGCAGAGTTGACTGGCAAATAAATTCAACAACATTCACAGTTCCTAAAAATGACTGACCAACTCACTCACATAAGTGAGAAGAAAATAGTTTCGCAGAGAGCAGAGTTACATAAGAAATAGTTGCATAAAACAAGTAAAAAAGGCTTCAAGTTGCATAAACCCAACACAAAACGTTGGCTATTGAGAAGGTGCTTTTTCTCAGGTTGTTTAGGTTAGTGCACTCAGAAAAGGCCTCAGGAAATAGCGGGGTGTTAATAAGTGTGTTGCTCTGGAGGAGAGGGCCACGCAGCTTGCTTGGACCTCAAGCCAGTGCACTGCAGCCACCCGTCACCTCCTGACCACCGAGGACACCTGCAGGCACGTGGTGCCATCATCTGTTTCTCTCTGAAATGGCAGTCAGCCTCCTCTCCCTCAGCTCCATGACCTTCCTTCTCTTTTCTTTTGGAACAGGGTAGGAGGGGATGGAGTGGGTGTCGTCTCTCTGTTTTGGTCTTCAGGGCTATTTGAAAGGAAAACAAGATTCACAGAAGGTCTACCTTGTGCCAGAAGCCATGCTAGGCCTTTTACATGCTGTATCTCATGTAATCCACTCAACTACCTATATGGGACTTATCATTCTCTTCATCTTGCACATGAATAAACAGCTAATACATGATGGAGCCAAGATTTGAAACCATACTTTTTTTTTAACTTTTCATTCTGAATTATTTTCAAACTGACGGGACAGTCACAAAAATAATACAAACCCCATACAGAGAGCTCCAATATATCCCTACTGCTCTTCCGATACCCAGACCCACCAATTTTATATTTTGCCACATTTGCCATTTCATTCTATCTACCCATCACCTACCTATCTACCTATCTGTCTGACTGTCTGTCTCTCTATCTATCCATCCGTCTATCATCTACCTATGTCTATCTATCATCCATTTTCTGAAGTGTAGTTTGTATGCAGCATGCTCCTTGAACACTTAATAACCCATATACATTTCCTAAGACAAGGATATTCACTTATGAAATCACCTTGAGGGCAGTTATCAAGTTCAAGAAATTTAACATTGACATAAAGCTTACAGTCTATATTCCAGTTTTTTCACATCTCAATAATGTTTCTTTGAGCCTTTTCTCCTCTCTTGCTAGATGCAATCCAGGATCATGTATTACATTTAATTGTCATCGTCTCTTTAGTTCCTCTTTCTTTTGTTTTAATTCGGGGAACACATATAAAACATAAAGTTTCCCATTTCTCAAATCAGTCCCAGGCATACCACTGAATGAAATTAATCACATTCACAATATTGCAGTACCCTCACCACCTTCCATTAGTAAAGTGTTCCCATCTCCTCAATCAGAACACTCCTTATGCGTTAGCTGCACATCCCCCCGCCACTTCCCACCCATACCTGGCAACCTGTATTCTAATTTCTGTCTCTATGAGTTTTCATATTTTCCAATATTTTCTTTTTAGTTACCATAGGGCTTAAATTTAACATCTTAAATCTATAACAATCTCCTTTGTTTTGATACCAACTTAACTTCAATGACATACACAAGCTATGTTCCTATACCCCTCCACTCCCCCATCTTCATGTAGTTCTTATCACATATTATATGTTTATACACTATGGGTCCAAAACCACTGATTTGTCACTGCTTATTACACATTTGCCTTTTAGATGCTGTAAAAAGCAAAGTTACAAACCAAAAATACAATAATCTGGCATTTATATTTACCCATGTCATTATATTCACCGGCAATTTTCATTCTTCACGTGGCTTTGATTTATTGTCTATTGTCCTTTTCTTTCAACCTACAGAACTCACTTTAGCCATCTCTTGTAGGGCCGGTCCAGTGGGGACAAATACCCTCAGCCTTTGCTTATCCGGGAATGTCTTAATCCCTCCCTCATTTTTGACAGTTTTGCCAGATATGAAATTCTTGGTTGGCAATTTTTTGCTTTCAGCACTTTCAATATGTCATCTCACAGCTGTCCTGCCTCTATGGTTTCCAATGAGAAATTGGAACTTAATCTTATTGAGGCTCCCTTGAATGTTATATATTACTTCTCTCTTGTGGCTTTCAGGATTCTCTTTTTATCCTTTGGCATTGGACAGTTTGATTATATGCTATGGCAAGGCTCTGTTTGAGTTTATCCTATTTGGAGTTTGTTGAGCATCTTGGATGTGCATATCCCTGTCTTTCATTATATTTGGGAAGTTTTCAGCTATTATTTTGTTGATTATTCTCTCTTTCTTCTCCTTCTGGGACTTCCACAATGCATGTATTGGTATGTTTGATGGTGTCCCGCAAATTCCTCAGACTCTCTTCACTTTTCTCTATTCTTTCTTCCTTCTGCTCCTCAGACTGGATGATTTTGATTATCTTCAAATTCTGTGATTCTTCTGCCAACTCCAATTTGCTGTTGAGCCCCTCTAGGGAATTTTCCATTTCTGTTTCTGTGGTCTTCAGCTCTATTTAGTTCCTTTTCATAATTTCCATCTCTCTTTGTTTTCATCTAATTTTTTTTCCTGATTTCCGTTAGTTCTTTGTCTGTGTTTTCCTTTAGTTCCTTGAGCATATTTGGGACCATTTTTAAAAAAGTCTGTGTTTGGTATGTCCCAGATCTGGTCCTCCTTACTGATGGTTTTTAATACTTTAAATGTCTTTTCCTGGGCCGTTGTTTCCTGTTTCTTTGTAAACTTTTGATGAAAGCAGTACATTTTGATATTTTAATGTGCTATCACTGGAATTTAGACCCTGAAGCATCTGTCCCTTAAGCTTGTATCCAGCTACTGCTACAACAGAGCTTTCCTTGAATGCCAGGAACTAACAGGGGAAAAAAAAACAAGGAATAAAAGAAAACACCTTTTCCAATCCCTGCAGATTGACTTCTGCAAGGGTGTACTTCAGGGCTTACCCATACATTGAGTTTAAAGAAGAAGCTCCAGGTCAAAGTACACAGCTGCAGTGATCCTTTCTGCACATGTATCTTGTCTTGGGCATGTGCTCGCAGCCCTAAGAATTCCCCCATTTACATGGTTCCGAATGGCCCCTCTTTCCTGGAAACCATTTCCTCTTGGTCCCAGGCACTGCACTGGATGTCCTACAGCCAACAATCCCTCGCTCCAGGCAGCCTGACTTGAATGCTCTCCCACAGCTTTCCGTGGGAAAGTTCTCTGAGCTGCTTTCTACACACAGGGCAAGTTCTGGAACAACAAGTTCCCCCGGCTACTACCAGGCAAATTGGGCTAGTCATACATGCTCCCGGTATGTGCATGAGATTTACTTTGCTCCTTCTAGAGCTGGGACCAGGGATCGGCAGTGTGAGTGTGGGACAGCTCTGCGCCAAGCTGGTGAGGGGATGAGGGAGGGGCCGACTGGGGCATCATTAGATCCTACTGCTTTTGCCCTGCTACCGTTTTCTGTAGCTTTGAGAAAGATGTTTCTGCCAGATTGTGCTAGTCGTTCAAAGCTTCTGTGAGAGGAGTGCATCCTGAAGCATCTCACTCACTCAGCCATCTCCGTCAGGCAGGGCCTGAAATCCTAATAGTTTTATTCCAAAGCTAAGGTCTACTTACAGGCAGAAGCTGTGCTTACCTCTACAGAGAAACCCTTCTGTACACCATGGGCAATGGGGAAGGAAACAGACTGTGGGGGTGAGGGGAAGGAATGGGGCGGTCGTGGACTCTGTCTTTTGCCCTTGAGGGGCTCCTCTTCTTGCCTGGTGGGGCAGGGTGGGGTGTACTCTGTAGATAGGAGTTCTCTTTCTCTGCAGGAGAAAGGAGATCCATGACAGACACATGAAGTCTGCTCTTCAGCCCTTCCCGTGGAACTGCGGTATGTTCTGTTTTGTGTTTCCTAAATCGCTTGCAACAGGCAGCTGTACTAGGTCAGAATCTCAGAGGTGCTTCTGGGATTCCAGACAGGGTGGGGGCTGCCACCCTGCGCTCTCACTGGCTGGGAATAATAAAATTCACAAATGTGGAGCATCTGGGGAATTTATGAGCTAAAAAGAGAAGCTCCTGGCTGGAAGTGGCTAAGATTCCTGGACCTTCATGGTGTTAGGAAACAGTTCCAGGGATGTTTTGCTTTGGCTGTTGGGCTAATAATAGAGCAGCGACTTACTGACATTACTGTGCTCCAGGCAATGTACTAAGGACTTTTTACAGGTGTTATATTCACCCATTCAATCAGTTCTGGTAACATTTAATCCTCCCAATATCCTTGAGAGGTAAGTATCAGCAGCCACGTATTACAGATGAGTAAATGGAAGCTCAAAGAAAATAAATATCTTTTCCAAAGTTTGACAGCTTCCAAGGCCAATTCAGGATTCAAATCCATGCTGTTGACCCGAATATTCATTTTTAACAATGACGGTATGCTTCCTCTAATGAATTTATTCTAGGCTAATGAATATATCAGACAGGCTTTTCTCCACCTCATACCCTACCCACCAAATGTTTGGGTGATTAAAATAGTTGAGTTCACTTAAAAGGGGAGTGGAAAAAACAGCACTTGGGTTTGTCCCAGTTACATGAATTAATTCCATCTTGGGGTTCTGATGGCAACATAAACCAAAGGGCCCAGAATCCCATGATGAAATTATATCATTAAAGCCCTTGGCAGCTTAGCTATTATTTTATGTAAAATATATGCATTGCTTCTGAGAACTCCTGTCCACCAGCAGACAGGATGAAAAAGAAATATTACTAATGATAGGGATTCTATGCTATCATGTCATTATTTATGTGACATTATTGATAGGAATGTAGCTTGTTTGGAATCTGGAAGGTAAACAGACAGAGTTTCAAATTCCAGCCCTCTATTGTGGGAAGTAATAACCACGCTGTGTGGTCATGCAAATTAAGGAACTCTGAAACCCCAAACCTCCAATCACAGCCCCAGCACACCAACATTCCAAACACGTCTCTCTCCCCCAAAGAGAGCCTGGCTCAAGCCATGGAATCTTTTCAGAGCCAGCATCAAAGGCTGCAGCAGGCTCAGTATTTGGGACATCTCCTTGCAGCCGCGTCCCAAGGTGGGATGGGGTCAGAGAGGGCAAATAACTAAATAGTTTTCTCCGAATCACCATAGTTGGAATTCTCTCTCTTGGCCTGAGCTCCCTTGCACCCTCCTCCCCTTACAAAGTGCTCTGGGCTCAGTGCCTGGCCAGCCCCCTCCCCACCCACCTGCTGCACACGGCATTGCCCAGCCCAGGCATGAAAGAACTTTCTTCCCGCAGAGAGGACAGAGCCGGAGACACACCCTGGCTATCTATAGAAAGTCCCTCTGGTGGTTCTGCTGACAAGTCACTCGAGATGCCTCCTTGGGCTTTATTATGTCACAGGAACCCTGGCTGGAACGCTGGAACGCAGAGGATTAAATTCCAGGCCCTTCCCTGTGGGCTGGGCTGCCAGGGAGGGGAGCCAGGAGCTCTCTCCCTGGCTCAGTGACCATCTGGGCTCTTAGGTGCCTCCTACTGAATGTTTCTGTCCCTTTGGCCCCGAAGTGTGTGGCGGCTCAGGACAGGAGTCTAGACCTGCTGAAGCCCTTGGGACCAGGAAGCTCGGGGACAGGGCATCTTATAGGGACAGAGACAGGGAGGGGAGGGATTGAGGGCACAGTCTTGGCCCTTGGCCTGGCTGTAACTTCCAGCTCACAGTGTGGATTTGGGCAAACCTCAATGCCCCAGGCCTCGGTTTCCTCCCAAAAGAACACCTGGTATTTAAATCACGAATATCACTAGGAAGCAGAAGCTACCGAGATAGTGAGCTCTCAGCAAGTGCTGATGGGGGAGTTTGGAGAATGACAGTGGTCACAGTTCCATGTTGCCTGAATGACAGTAGAAAAGATGCCAAGAGTGAGGAAATACTTCAGCTTTGTGTTGATACTTTTAAAAAGGCAGGAAATTGTCAGGTTACTTGGCTCTAATAGCCCTCTGTATTCTTCATCTGTAAAATAGGAGTTGTAACAGTATTGACTGCGTAAGTTTGTTGTGAGGAATAAATATGTTAATACACATAAAGGACTTCAAACATTGCCTGGAACATAGTAAGTCACCTATTATTATTATTATTATTATTATTATTATTATTATTAATAGTAGTAGTAGTATTACAAAGCCCCAAAGCTTTTCTAGACACTGCTTTGAAAAGAGCACCAACGTTGGTAACATTTATTGCACATCTATGCCAGCCATTCTGCTGTGGACTTAAAATAATCTTAATTCATTAACAACCCTGTGCAGTTAAGTTCAATAATTTACATCTTTGAACAGGTGACGAACCTGAGCATTTACTAACTTGCCCAAGGTCAGAGAGCTGGTGAGTGACTGGGCAAGCCCCGGCCACGCCCCTCTCACCACTCATGGGCTCGCCCTAAATTGGCTCCTCTCTTGATGTTTGAACTTGCACACATCCTTAACCTCTCTGGGTCTCATGTGGCGCTAAAGGGCAGATAATCATAATATCTGCCTTATTTCCTTCAAACTATTGTCTCAAGGAAAGTGCTGTGTAAACTCTGACATTCCACACAGAAATGGGGGGAATTTCATCTTCATACAGGAAGGTAAGTCAAAAGAGGGACTGTGGAACTTGACCTTGAGCAGTTGGGGAGCCTGGACATGGGGCTGTCCTACTTCTGCTCAGAACCGGAGAAGGGACTATGGGGACACAGGACACACTGGATCTGAGCCAAGAGCACAGTTCACTCCTGTAGTGCAGGGGAGGCCAGTTGTGCTGTGAAAAGTTGAAGGTCAGATCTCCTTGGGTCTTTCACACACACACACACTCTCAAACACTAACACTCTCAGTAATAATGCATCATTGGGCTTCCACCTTAGCAGAGTAAGTGAAACATGTAAACAAATAATAAATTATTTCTGTGCCAGTGGGGCATAGAAACAGTAACTATAAAATACTACCCAGGGGAGAGCAAGTTTACTGAGACTGTGATAGGACACCCTTATCTCCTTGCCAACAGCATTATTTCACAGCCCAAGGAAGCTGGCAGGGTTGTTGCTTCTTGAAGGAGGACTTTGTCTTTTTCCTTTTTCTTAAACACATGATTTTTTTTCTTCTTTAATCCATGCATATCTTTCCTTCTGAAATGATCTTAAGAAACAGATTCCTTGCCTTGTTGTAAAAGGGAAGTGGGTTGCATAAGGAATTCCTGATGGTGAGGCTTTAAGCACAGTTGATTCGGCAAGGTGGTCTGTAGGATCTCTTTCTCTTAAGATTGGTGCAGACCTTGGTTCCCGGGAAGTCATGTCTGACAGTCTCCCATTGGCCCCAGGTTGAGAGGCGACTCTGGAGCCTGGAGCAGTGGTCTCCGAAGTGGGTAGCACACCAGGGTATACCATCCCCAAACAATCTGTTGGAAATGAAGAAAAACCATTAAAACTTTTATATTTATTTTTATGTCATCATTTTAAAAACTTTTTTTTATAATAAATTTTATACAACAGAGAGAGTATAATATAATGCATCCCCCTTGTACCCATCATCTAACTTCAAATATTTAGGTGATCAATTCATGTCCAGTCTTGTTTTCTCTATTCATCCACACCCTTGACCTGCTTTACTGCTCACATTATTTTAAGCAAATCTCAGATACTCTATCATTACATCTATAAACATTTGAATATACATATCTAGAAAATAAGTTCTCCCTTTTAAAAAAACATAACTGCAACACCATCATTATACCCGAAAAGCATCAACAACAATTCTTCAATATAATTATTTGGTAAGTGTTCACATTTCCCCAATTGTCATATATATATATATAGTTTGAGTTTGGATCCAAACAAAGTCCATACATTGCAATGGAAAAATAGTTCCCTCAAGTTTTTGGTCCCCCTCTGTTTCTCTCTCTCTCTCTCTCTCTCTCCCTCCTTGCAATAATTGTTTGTCATTGTTGTTGATGTTGATGTTGAAGAAGTGGGTGGTTTTACCTGGCTAATTTTCTTCAGGCTGTGTTTTAGTGATTATGTGCCCATGGTATCATTTGTCATGTGCCTCCATCCACTGGGGAGTCAACAGGCTCAGTTGGGTTTGAGTTAAGTATTTTTTGGCAAGAACATTTCATTGATTGTTTTATGGACATCTGTTGGGAATACATAATGTCTGGTTGTCCCTCTTCTGATATCAGTAATCTTGGATGATCATTGTATTACAAAGGCTGATATTCTAATTCTTTCCATTTTCACTTATTAGCTGAAATACTTCCATAAAGAGAATCTTCTACAAGTGTATAACTATATAGCTTATATGTTGTGACTGTGTGATGATGAAAACATTGTGGCTCACACCCCCTTTATCCAGTGCATGGATGACGGATGAGTAGAAAACTGGGGACAAAAAGTAAATGAATAATAGGGAGAGATAAGGAGTATGGGAAGTTTCAGGTGTTCTTTTTTACTTTAATTTTTATTCTTGTATTTATTTATTTATTTATTTATGGAGTAATGAATGTGTTCAAGGGCTGATTACTGTGATGAACACACAACTGTATGATGATACTGTGAACAATTGATTGTACTCTGTGGATGATGGTATGGTATGTCAATATATCTCAACAGCATTTCAGGAGGGAAGAAAAACAAAGTATGTAAATTTTAAAAAAAGAGAATCCCCTCCTCAACAACTATTTGTTAACCCTGAGGCACAGTTCTTATAGGGAAATAGGATAAATGATTCTTTTTCTTTACCAGTTTTTAAAATAATTACTTGATCAGATAGTATTCTCCAAAAGTGATTACCAAGTGAAATCACTGCCCGCCCCCCTACATGGGATCAGACATCCAGGGGAGTGAATCTCCCTGGCAACGTGGAATATGACTCCCGGGGAGGAATGTAGACCCGGCATCGTGGGACGGAGAACATCTTCTTGACCAAAAGGGGATGTGAAAGGAAATGAAATAAGCTTCAGTGGCAGAGAGATTCCAAAAGGAGCCGAGAGGTCACTCTGGTGGGCACTCTTACGCACAATATAGACAACCCTTTTTAGGTTCTAATGAATTGGGGTAGCTTGCGGTAGATACCCGAAACTATCAAACTACAACACAGAACCCATGAATCTTGAAGATGATTGTATAAAAATATAGCTTAGGAGAGGTGAAAGTGGGATTGGGAAAGCCCTAAGGACCACACTCCCCTTTGTCTAGTTTATGGATGGATGAGTAGAAAAATGGGGGAAGGAAACAAACAAACAAACAAATAAACATAGGCACCCAGTGTTCTTTTTTACTTTAATTGCTCTTTTTCACTTTAATTATTGTTCTTGTTATTTTTATGTGTGTGGTAATGAAGGTGTCAGGGATTGATTTAGGTGATGAATGTACAACTATGTAATGGTACTATGAGCAATCGAATGTACAATTTGTTTTGTATGACTGCATGGTATGTGAATATATCTCAATAAAATGAATATTAAAAAAGTGATTACCAAGGTATTTTAAAAATATTATTATAACATATGAATTTCAATATATATAATGCAGTTTAACCCATTGCAGTTGATATCTTAATACTCAAAATGTCCCATTTTTGGCCAACAGAAATCTATTCAATTGGATCCTAAGTCCTTTTGATACAACCCTAGTAGTAATTGATAGCTTCCTTGCTTTCTGGTATGGCAAGATGTTCCAGGCTTATCTTGTATTTTCCCTTATCTTGTATTATCTTGTATTATCCCAGACTGAAAAACATCCACTTCTCCTAGGATCTCTGGTTCCCTTGAGTGGGAAATGTTATTTTAGAGACCACAATCTAGGGTTAGGTTTATATTATCCTTTAATTTCCATTTAGTGGTGTATGTTTTATAATGTACATACTATATATTAATACTATGATAGAGAAATATAACTTAGACAAACAAACAAAGATACACATATTTCCTGATAGGGACACCCAAAACAAAGTTTAGAGACTACTTATTTAGGACATAGGTCTGGGAAATGTGCTTGAATTGCAATCCCCGGGCCTCTTTCTTTCTAGTTGCTTGGCCTTGGTCAAGTTCCCTTTTCTCGCAGAGTCTCATTTTCTTCAAATATAAAATGAACATAGTAATAGCCACTTTGTGGAAACATTGTGATGACCATGTAAGATGGATAGATGATGGATAGATGGAGATAGATAGATTAAGATAGATAGTCTGGTCCCACTCAACAAACAAAAGCTATTCATAGTATGTCATTAAGAGATAAATGTTCCAGAGCCCTTCTCATAGAGAAGGTTCTGTGTTTGCCCTCAAGGAGCTTGCAAACTTGCAGAACAGAGAAGTCCCCACACAGGAAAACTCAAACGGCGTCCAACCCTCAGAGGGTCTAATAAGCCATATGAAGAATTATTCTTTTGGAAATTCAGAGAATGATGGGCCATTAACCAGGCCCTGAAGGCTGGCCTGGGGAGGAGGGGATGGGATGGGGTATGGGGCAACGGCATTTCTGGGGTGGGGGTGGGGTTGATGGCCTGGTCCTGGAAAAAGAGGAGGCAACAAAGTAGGGGTCGGAGGAGAAGCTCCCAGAAGAAACAGCCCCAGGAAGGAAAGATTGTTCAACAGCTCCCAACCCTCCCAGAGGCACACAGAAAGAGGACAGAGAGGAGGCCCCTGTTGGCTTTGAGAGAACAGTTTTTGTCTCTCAGTGGTAGAGGGAAGCCAGACTGCAGCTGAGTGGAAGGAAGGAGTGGTAAGGCCAGAAGGATTCTCGGTGGTTGGTTTTGTAAAAGAGCAAAGCAGCCAAGGCACTAGGAACCGCAGGGGCAACCCAAAATACGCAGACTGCAGGTGACAGGTGGCAGGTGGCGGGTGGCAGGTGCAGGCATTGCTCTAACGGGAGGGAGATGCTGGAGAAAACTAGAGACTTTTGCAGTGGACTTGATGACCCGAGATCCAGGAACTGCTGAGATCAGGCTGGCAGCAACAAAGCAAGCTCAGGGGCAAATGAAATGGTACTCTAAAACCCCATGGGGGAGTCCGGCTCCTAAAGAGCTGGGCCCAGTCAGGAGCTCACATTATTGGAAGCCTTTTCTATGCCAGGCTCTTATTAAGTATTTTACATCCTCCCATTTAGTCCTCATAGTGAACCTTCAAAGTAGACAAGTTGTTCCTGTTTAACAGAGGAGGACACAAATGGGAGGTGGGATTCCGGCTCAGACCTGTCTCTGAAACCCAAGCTTTTTCAGCTACACTAACTCTCCCTTGAAGTGAAGGTCAGTTTCATTCACTTACTACATTACATAATCACTGGTCATACATGGTGGGAGTTGTTACTTATTGACCTTTAAAAAGGTGCCAGGTACATTCTATGTTTTTTTCATGTATGATCTCATTTGATTCTCAAATACCTCTTAAGAGAGGCTCTACTATCATCTCCATTTTGGAAACTGAGGCACAGAGAGGTTAAACAATCTACCTCACATCACACAGTAAGGACAGTGCAAGGATTCACACAGAGCCTGCAGGCTTAGCCTCGGGCTGTCCTCTGCCTCCGCGTGGGAGCTCACCTGTGCTAGGCTTTACCTCCATCCTGTGTCCTCTTTCTAATGCAATAGTGTGGGTGCTGGGGAAGTACTGTGGGTGACTGGACGGAAAGGCCAACTCCAGGGAAATTCTTTGGGAACACGATGCCTGAGGGGGCAGGTGGAGGCTTCCGTGGGTGTCACTTCTATGCTAATGACAACATCACTTCCTTGCTGTAAGCTCTTGATGTTTTTTAAAAAGTTAAATATCTTCCTGGGAGGCTAGAGGGAGAGCAAAGCTGGTGGTATTAAGAATACGGAGAGAAAAAAAATCTTTGTCCCTTGGGGACTGACTAAGAGCAATGCCTGTTTGAGATTTGCAGTTCAATTTATCTTCCTTAAATGACCACGTAAGAAAATGATCAGAGCAGTGAAGCAGCATTAGAAATGTGAAATGGATAAATAAAAGCTGAGTGAGCACACGGACTGCTGAACCCATTTGAAAAATGGAGATCTGAGGAGCACATACACCAAACAATGAGGGGCCTTTGGAAGGAAAGCAATGGAACAAATGTCAAATGTTTATCTGGACAAAAAGAGAAACCGATGTGCACAAGCCCTCAGGCCCTTTCATCGTGAGGAAAGCAGAAAGTTTCCATAGGTCAGTTCCCTGCAGTGGTTACAGCTACTTTTAGTAATAACTGAGAATCCTGGAGTGTTGGAGGTGGAAGGGGCCTTCGAGTTCACCCTTTATAGTACGACCAACTCACTCTGTAAATGAGGAGGCAGGCCCACACAGATGAAATGACCTTGCCTGGTATTTTATTTGTATTTTTTTGTAGGGTGTTTATAAAGGTCAAATCAGCCATCAGATTTGAAACTGGCTTGGAAAATGCTAACATCAGCCCTACTATGTTCCGAGCCTTCTATGTACATGATCTCATTTAATTGTCACAAAGACCTGATGAGATAGGTGCTAAAACAGTCCATATTTTCACAGACAGTGACATTGAGGCTTGGAGGATTATGTAGCTTGCCTGAGACCACACTGCCAGCAAATGATGGCGTCACCTCTCAACCCAAATCCCACGTTCAATGTGCTCCACTGCCTCCTAACAAGAATAGGGAAATGGTAAAATAAACCAGGATATGCTTCAAGGGATATTATTTTACAATTAAAAATCATTATGAACTCTTGGCAGTAACACCATAAATGCTTATTATATACTTTGCGAAAAATAAAGCACTCTGTGAAAAAATATGCATAAGAAAAATGGAAGTAGAACACTTAAACATGAAAAGTGGCTGAGAAGTATGGTAAGCTTATTTATTCCCCTGTTTTTTTTTCCATTTTAATTTTCTGTAATGTGGTATGGGTCTTTTGTAATGAAAGATTGAATATAATCATTTTTCTTAAAGAACTAGCCCTATACTCTTAGAATCAATAAGGAAAAGGCTAAAATGAATAGTAATATATTCTTTCCTTGGCAATAAAAGCTAATAAGTAATTGATTTGCAGCATGAGATAGAAGGCCATTATGCAAAGTCCATATATAACACAATTCTCTTTCCACATTTCATCAGATGCAACAAAAACTAAAATTCAAAGAACTTAAAGTTTGAAACTGCTCTATTTTTACGTCAGCTCTGTTAATAAAAACCTTCCAATGTTTCTCAGGGTAGGCTCTAATCATTTTTCCTTCTTTCTCTAACTGAGTTCAAGCCAACATTGAGAATCGTGAGCACGTTAGGTTGGAAGTTCCCTTAGTTTCCAGCCTCTCTGAACAGATGTGGAAACTGTGGCACATATAAGGGAAGACGGGAAGTCACCTACCCGCTCAAGATCTTAGGAGTCTTAATATTTAACTCCTGAATATAAACTCCACGCTCCTCAAGGGCAAGACTCTTTCTTTCTTGTGCCAATCCCAGCACCTAGTGCAGAATCCTTCCTTTATGAGACATGTTAAAACATCGGTGGGGTGACAGAATGAATAGCCCAGTTTCATAACAATAGACCATCATGCTAACTTACAATCGTGAATGCTTTTGGCCTGCCAAGCACTGCACTAAATGCCTTACCGGGGTTCTTTAGCCCAGAAAATAATCCTGTGGCTTATTTAATATAATAGTGATATTATCAGCCTGATTTCTATGCTGAGGAAATGAGACCAAGGAAGGCTGAGCCACGTACCCACTGTTGCCTGGCTCGCTGGTGGCTGGGCCAGACATTAGCCCAGACTGTCCAACTCCAGAGCCAGTCCTGTGTCCGCTGCAACTCAGGGCTGCAAGGGACTCGTGGGCCACCACCTGCCCCCGGCCAGGATTTTATTCCCAGAGAGGTTAGCAACTTGCCTGAGGTAAGCAGAGCTGGACTGAGCACCCAGTGTCCACAGTCCTGAAGCACAAAAGCTCCCAATCAGTCCCTCTTCCCCTTTCCTCCACACCCAAGCTTGCCTAGATGGGAAACAACCTGTATTGGCCTAGTCACACATACCCATTGTGTGTGTGTGTGTGTCATAACTTTGTTACAATTGATGAAAGAGTATCATTATAATTGTGCTATTAACTATAGTCCATCATTTACCTTAGGGTTTGCTGGACACCCATGTTTTTTTTAAATTCAATTTTACTGAGATTTTTCACATACTATACAATCATCCAAAGTGCACAATCAACTGCCCCCGGTACCATCCTACAGCTGCTCATCCATCACCACAATTAATTTTTTTTCAATTTTTACATTTTCATTACTCCAGAAAAGAAATAAAAAGAAAAAAGAAAACTCAAATCCTCCCATATCCCTACCCCCCCTCCATTATTGACTCATAGCATTGGTATTGTACATTTGTTACTGTTGAGGAAAGAATGTTAAAATACTACTAACAGTAGTACATAGCTTGCGATATGTATATTTTTTCCCTATATACCCCTCTATTGTTAACTTCTAGTTATAGTGTCATACATTTGTTCTAGTTCATGAGAGAGATTTCTAATATTTGTACAGTTAATCACGGACATTGTCCACCACAAGATTCACTGCTTTATACATTCCCATATTTTAACCTCCAACTTTCCTTCTGGTGACATATGTGACTCCAAGCTGCCCCTTTCCACCATATTCACATACCATTCAGCACTGTCAGTTATTCTCACAATAATGTGAGCACCCATATTTTATAGCAACTGTGTTTGAATGTAGATTTGGCAACTCATTCAACATTCTATCAACAAAGATGCATCAAGCTTCAGGCCTATACAAGACATGAGGTGGGGATGGGGGTGCAAAGATCTTTTCCAATGTAGCGTCTGACCTCAAAAATATTAAAGTCCACTAGCGATCTTCTGCTTTGAACCAGATTGATTCATATGTTTGCCAGAGGAATTATACAAATTTTGTATATCCTAATACCTATCAAGGCAGGCCTGAAGCTCTCTGCACTGAAGGACCCAAGTTCTATCTCCTTTCCCTGGTAAAATAAAGTGGCCCTGACTGAATTCAGGGTACACTGTGTTAACCAGTCAATGAGCAGAGCCAGGAAAATGGATATGAAAGGAAAGCAGGCATAAGGTAAACAACTGAAAAGTGCACATCTGGGAAGCAAATGGATCAAGAATGGGCTTTGGAGCCAATGGGATCTGGGTCAGCATCTTGGCTCCACCAATCACTAGCTGTGTGACCTTGGGAAGTCCTGTAGCTATTCTCAGGTCCAGTTTCAAAATCATTGAACGTTTAAACCAACATCCCCTTGCAAGGTTATCAGATTAGTGATAATGTATGTAAAATGTCTAGCACAATGCCTGGCATCTTACAATGTCCAATGCAGCATAACTACCATTATTACTTTAGGGGGAGATATCCACTAAGACTCAGCTTGTCTCGGTTGTAAATGAAGTGGAGGACCTGGGTAGATATCACTGCTCTGGACTTCAATGGGAAGAGGGTAAAGCAGGGATCACTGTACAACTTGCTTTTTCAACAGTGGTGAGAAAATAAAAACACAAAGAAAATGAAAAGAGAAATAAGAAATTTTATTTTTCAAGACACCAAGCTAGACCTTTGTGGAGAGAGAAAATGAAGCTACCAATTTGTTTCCACTCCAAAGGCAAAGTAAAAATGAACACGGATATCCAGTTGTCACCCAGGATAGATCACCTCAGTATACAACAGAGCAAAGTGTACTGGTTAGGGCAATGCAAACTGCTGTAACAAATAAGTTCCAAGAGCTCAGAGGCTCAACACAACAGATGTTTCTTTCTCACTCACATAATGTCCAATCAGCCTAGCACGAAAGGAATGGGGAAGACATCCCTGCTCCATGAAGCCAGCCTGACCATGTCTCTACCATCCTCAAGACACGACTTTCAAGGCTGCCCTGGCATGGACATCCATCCTACAGATGGGGGAAGGGAGAGAGAGGATTGAATGTGCTAAGTTTTCATGGGCCAGAGTTGGATGGAGCACATATAGATTCTGCCCCCACATTACCTTGGCTAAAAGTTAGTCATGTGGTCCTACCTAACCTAACTATAAAGGAGGCTGGGAAGCAGTCTCTCTCTTTGCTCAGGAAGAAATGAACAGCAATCAGTCTCTGCTACATAGGGTGTTCTGGTTTGCTAATGCTGCCATTATGCAAAATGCCAGAAATGGACTGGCTTTTATAAAGGGGGTTTATTTGGTTTCAAAGTTACAGTCTTAAGGCCATAAAGCATCAAAGTTAAGGTATCAACAACAGGTACCTTCACTGGAGAAAGGCCACTAGTATCCAGAAAACCTGTTAGCAGGGAAGGCACATGGCTGGCATCTGCTTGCTCCCAGGTTGTGTTTCAGTTCCTCTCTCGGCTCATGTGCATTCTTCAAAATGTTGCTCTTGGGGTGTTTTGTCCTTTCTTAGCTGCAGCTTTTCCAAAATGTCACTCTTAGTTGCTCCAAGGTCCTTTGGTCTGTGAACTCCTTTATACAACTCCAGTGATCCAATTAACACCCACCCTGAATGGGCAGGATAACACCTCCATGGAAATTATCCAATCAAACATTTCCCTCATGGTTGATTGAGTGATATCTCCATGGAAACACTCAATCAATAGGTTCCAACCTAATCAACACTAATGTGTCTGCCCCCAAAAGATTGTATCAAAGAACATGGCCTTTTCTGGGGGGGCACAATATATATACAAACCAGCACATAGGGTATTTGTAAACTCAAGGGAAACTCCCCACTGTGTTTGGGAAACCGAACACCTTATCTTCCTGTATTTATTCTTGCAACTGAATCCAAGAATTTAGTCCCCAGGTTTGTGGCACTGCAGGCAAATTTCACACAGCAATGTAATGAAATAAGTAGGGGAATGAAAGATAAAGGGTAAAAAGACAATAAAGACTCCAAAAGAGAAAAGTCAAATGAAATTTACACTAAGATGGAGAAACAGACATTTCCCCCATCTGCTTAGACAAGACTCTGAAGACAAAGCCTCTATATGAGAAATCAAGGCTTAGTTAATAACATCATTCTGATAATATTGAGTCATTAATTGTAACAAATGTGCCCCACTAGTGCAAAATGATAATAGGGAAAATTGTGTTTTTAAAAAAAAAAAGAAGGAAGAAAAGAAAGAAAATCAAGGCAGCCTCCACAGAGCTGCATTGGCAGATTTCTCCATGTTTTGACAGTGCTAATTTAAGCTAGACCTCACTTCTTTCACAAAACAAGGGGGTTTGATTGATTGTGCTGGTGTTATGAGTTCTGGATGTTGTGACTCAAGCCTACATCCCCAAATAATATCATTGCTAATGGTAATATCCTGCTCTGGGAAAGCTCAGTTCTCAGCGCTTCAAGCCCTCCGAGGCGCGGTTTCCTTCATCAGCATGTCCAAACCAATTCATGCTCTTGTTTGGTGCATGACGGGGCCTCAGCCCATTCTCCTGGGCTCCACGTGGCTCCGGCCAGCAGAGGGGCTGGCATTCCCACAGCTTCCCATACCAGCTCCCACACCCTTCCACCTTCTTGAAAAAACCCTCCTTTGAGGCTCATGACCTCTAGGCTTTCAGTTTTTTGTTGTTTTTTTTTTTATCTTGATGCAGTTTAAAAATACAAGTTATATTTGACACAGTACACATACACACACATATAAAATTGAAGCAAAAGTTTCTTGAAACAAAGTTTTTTAATTCAGAGTGATACATTCTGGTAATTTCTATTTTATTCTATTATAATCCCAGGGCAATGGGGGAAAATGCTGCTTGGGATCCACTAACTTGTTTAGGCAAATCATCTTTAAGTGGCTTCCATGGTTGTGATCTACCTGTCTCCTTTCTCTCCTCGAGATCACTGAGAATTTCGCTTATGCTCGACTTTATCTATATTCCCCTAAAACCATATCCTGGACTTTTTTCTACTTCATCTTTGAAATCCATAATTCCA
Organism: Choloepus didactylus; assembly: GCF_015220235.1. NCBI lineage: Eukaryota > Metazoa > Chordata > Mammalia > Pilosa > Megalonychidae > Choloepus > Choloepus didactylus. The sequence goes on along the minus strand of NC_051309.1, from coordinate 165,296,397 downwards.
ACATCTCACTCGGACCTCAGCCTCCTACTCTTCCAGCTCCTCCATCCTCCTAGACACACTCTGCCTACCCTTCAGTGTATCGGGAATTTCACACTCCTACTCATCCATTGGTTCCCCTTTTTATCAGGGTCTTCCCAGCATTGCATCTGCCCTAATCTACACAGACCCCATGACCACACCTCCCGAGCTGTCCCCAGGTCTGCCGCTTGGCATGGCGTATTTTGGTTCTGCCTCCTGATAGCCAAGTCTGCCCCTTGACCATCAGCCCAATGGGCATGGGCTAGGGAGTGTAGACATTAAGGTCTCTGAGGCTGACCTATCAATTGGGGATGATGTCTACACTTAGTCACCACTGTTCATTTATTCCTTAGCCCAGTGTACACTGCCTATTTCCAAGGCACTATCTTGTAGACTGTGAAATTCATAGATTATTCCTTGGTCCTTATTTTAATTTCTCTGCAGCATCTGACACTCTTGACCTTCAAAATCTCTCCCCTATTGCTTTGATGACTCCCTCTTTCCTAGTTCTCTTCTTTCCTCTCTTATCGCTCCTCTTCAGACTTCTTCATAAATCCCTTCTCTTCTCTCTACCCTCTAACTGCTGATGTCCTTAGTTTCCTCCCCTTGGCTGTCTTCTAACCACACTCTACAACATTCCAGGGCACACCCATCCACACCCAGGCTTTCCACTACTACCTATATGATGATGACTCCCACAAATATACCCCAAGTTCTCAGGTCTTTGTGTTTTTTTTTCCAATGCCTGCTGCACCCCTCCACCTGGATGTCTCATATGCCTTTCAAACTTAACATCTCCCAAAGGAAGTTGAGGCTTTCTCTCTACTTACAGCTCTCCAACAGTTTCCCATTACATTTAGAAAAAAAAAAATCCATAATTATTACCATGGTCTCCAGGGCCTGAAGGCATAAATCATCTAGCCTGTAGCTTCTCCTCCATCTTATCTTCTAACTCTTTCTCATGACTCACTCTGCTCAAGCCAAGCTGACTTCCTTGATGTTCCTCCAACAAGCCGAGGATGCTCTTATCACAGAGACTTCATCCTGGCTATTTCCTCTGCTGAAATGTTGTTGCCCCAGAGAGCCACAAGCTCTGTCCCTCACTTCACTTAGGTTTCTGCTGTAGCATCAACAGCTCACAGAAGCTTCTCTGACCAGCCTTTCTAAGACAGCATCCTTAATACTTTCTCTCCACTTATCCTGCTTTATTTTTCTTCAAAGTGGTGATCATCACCTTATATGAATGTGTTCATTGTCTGTTTACTCTCACTAGAATATAAGCTTATTTAACTGACTCCCAAGCACCTAGAACAGTGCTTGAGATAGAGTAGAGGCTCAATAAATAGTTGATGAATGAATGAATAATTTATTTCCTCCTCCTCTCCTATGTATGCCCCCAAACTCTGCTTTCTCCAGGATTCTAGGGAGAAGATACACAAAATTCCCAATCATAACCCAAGCTGGAAGCCTTGGCCTTGGCTGGATGACCCTCTTCTCCTTCAGCAGCCACATCCAATCTGTCACACCTCCCAGTGAATCTTTCTAAATCTCTCTCCCATTGCATTTTTTTTTTAAATGCAATTTTATTGAGCTATATTGACATACCAGATAATCATTCAAAGTGTATAATCAGTGGTTCATGGTATCATTATAAGCTTGTGCATTCATCACCACAATCAATTTTTGAACATTTTCAGTACTCCAAAAAATAAAATAAAATAAAAATAAAAAAGAACACCCAAAACATCCCACAGACCTTACCCTCCCCCCATTATTTATTTATTTGTTGTCTTTATTTTCTTACTCATCTGTCCATACACTGGATAAAGGGAGTGTCAGTCACAAGGTTTTCACAATCACAGTCAATCACATGATAAAATCTATGTAGTTATACTATCACCTTCAAGAATCAAGGCTACTGGATTAGAATTCAACAGTTTCAGGTATTTCCTTCTATCTATTCTAGTACACTAAAAACTAAAAAGGATGTCTAGATAATGCAGAATAACCTCCAGAGTGACCTCTTGATTCCATTGGAATCTCCCATTGCATTTTATCTCTCCATCCTCACTGCTGTGACTTTGGTTCAGTTTTATGTATCCCTTTGCAAATCCAATGAAAGTTATGGGTCCTCTTCTTGGAAAAATGCATACATGAATACATTTTTCACAGAAGGGGATTCCAGACTCCCCGAAACCCAGTGGGAGCTTCCACCTCCAGGGGTCACTTGGTCTCAGGGTAAAAATCTGTGCTTCAAAGCCTCACTACCTCACCTGGGTAGCTTAGAAGTCCAAGGTCTTCCTGCCACAGGCCACCTCCGCTTTTGACCTGCTCCCTACAAGAGCTGCCTGTGGTAGGTTGAATTATGTACCCCAACAAACTCATGTTCTTTATCTTGATCCACCTTCCTGTGGGAATGAACCCATTGTAAACAGGACCTTTTAAATAGGCTATTTCAAGTTAAGGTGTGGCCTCTGACACAGGGTGGGCCTTAATCCAGATTTCTAGAGACCTCACAAAGAGAGCCTGAACATCACAGAAGCCAGAGACGAGAGAACACATGACAGGAGTCAGAGATATAAGGAACCCCAAGAACTGAAGGCAGCCAACACCCGAATGCTACAGGCCCCAGGGAGAAAGCTTTGCTGAGGTCTGGATTTCGGACTTCTCTCAAAACCATGTGTCAATAAATGCTTGTTGTTTAAACCAAACCATTGTGTAGTATCTGTGACAGCAGCTCGGGAAAACTAAGACAGTGCCTAAATCATCTTTTAACAGGGAAGATTTGTTCACAGCCTCCAACGTGTCCTCCATCAGCTGAGGAATTAATTCCCCAGTCTCTGCGTGGTTGTCTGGGGCTGCTTATTCCTCCAGCCTCAGCCCTTCCTGCCCCCACCCACACACTGCCGGAGTCATTCTGAAGAAGAGCCCCTGCCTCAGATCTTATGCTTTGAACATGATGATCTTTTGCCCCTTCTGGACCTTCTCCTCCCATCTGCCTGGCGACCTGCCACTTATCTTCCCCCAAGCAGCTCAAGGATTACCATGAAAGTGCTCCCTGCCCTCGTAGGACTTGGTTAGGGGCCTCTCCTCAGATCACACTGCACAGCGATCATTCTTTTGTCCATTTCTCCTTCCTGATGGCACGTTATTGAGGACAGGGGCTGTCTTGCTAATCTCTGCAGCACATAGTAGGTGCTCAATAAAGGTGTGTCAGATGACTGTACGGAATGATTAGGTAAAAGGAGAGAGAAGTGTAGCAGCACATTTTGGATCCATAGAAATGGGGCAGGTATAGCCAACATAGCTTCCAAAATAGAAAAATCCATATTTACAGAGGAGATAAACAGGACAGTTCTTCCATTTACAAAAAGGATTCACCACAAGGGACCACTAAACAGCAGGTGCTTTAACCATTCTATGAAAGTATTTTGTTTACAGATCATTAATCATTTCACAAAGAGGCCAAAAGTTAAAGTACAGCCAATCAGAGCCTTTAGAACAGAATCTTGAGGTTTCTGAAGCTGCTCCACAAGTTAACAGCAAAAAGGATTCACTGTCAAGCAATTCAATTAACACCTAACTTTCAGGAACAAGTCTGGTCTGTAAATCATGTGTAAGAGACAGAGAAGGAAAGTGGCAGGGAGGAGGGGAGAGAAGGGTGAGGAGGGAGTGGGGCCCACAGTGACAGAAGCAACAATTTTGAGGAATCTAGCTAAATAACTGAGGACCTGCCTTTAAACAAGGGCATCTCTGTTTTGCCAGAGAGACCCAAAATGATTAGGGTCTGATAAGTTGGCCTTTTCAGTAGTCAGGGAAGACAAATTTATTAATTTGTGGGGAAAACAAGGATACAGAAAGACCTTGTCTTGGCCACCATTGCACACACAAAAAATCGAGTGGCACAAACCCTAAAGTTGATCCATCTTTTCAGCAAACATCTACTGATTATCTGGAACATACCAGGCCTGTGCTAGGCATTGGAGATAAGTGCTGACCAAGACCTGGACAGTCCCTTACCATGAAGGAGCTTGCATTCTAGTGGGAGGCAGAGGACAATCAATGAATTGACAGGAAAATTTCCTACAGTGGTTTGAACGGAGTAAGAAGTTGATGTGACAGTAAAGGTGGAGACCCCAGGAGCTCCCAGAGACAGGGAAGACAGGTGCACCTCTCTGAAAGGATGACATCTGAGCTGAGCCTGGTGGATGGGAAAAGCTAGCCATGGAAAGACCTGGAGAAAGGCATTCCTGGAAATGGGGCCATCAAATTCCAAGGCCCTTGGGTGGGAAAGGGCTAAGCACATTCCGGAGATGAAAAGGTGGCAGAGTGGCCAGAGTCTTTTGCAGAGGCAAGGGTTGGATGAGATTGGATGGATAGGTAGGGGCCATACCTTGCAGGGCTTTGTACAACCATTTAGGACTGCAGAATCATTCTAAGTGCAATGAGAGGCCACTGAGGGGAAGCTGTACATCTTCTCTGCCCTCACTGCCACCATCTTGGTCCAAGCCAACATCGACTCCCACCTGGAGCTGCAATAGGAACTATCTGATGCTCTTTCTTCTTTCCCTATGCCCTGTTCTCCACACAACATCCAGAAGAATCTATGTGGGCACTAACTGTTGTGAATGATGACAGGTGAGATCTCGCTAAGATCTTTTCCCACTCAGACATTCCATGACTCAGCACGGGGGAGCTCTGTTGAGGAGGCCTGCATGGCCTCAGAGCTGGGCAGGACTATGTCTGGCTCTGCCATGACCATCATGTATTGTGTGACCTCTATGACAACATGACACCACCACCCCAGAAATGAACTGCTACCTGTGAGTTTGGGGTGAGCATTCTTGTAAATCAATCATTTGAGAAACCTAGAAAAAAGTCCATCTGTGCATTGTAAAAGTTTCTGGTTTTGGAGCTGGCTCCTCTGCATTCTCCTTCCCTCTTGCCCTTGAACATGAGCACTCTCTTGGGGACCCACTATTTCAGAGAATGGCATCACTCACCCACCCAGCTGACCTAGCCAGAAAAATGACCAATCATCTTTGATGACTCTGTTACCAACTGACCTAAGTCATGTTGGTTGCTCACACTGATCTGTTTGACAGCGAATGCTCTCTCTGATTTGTTAGAGAAAGGCGAGGGCTATAGCTCTCCTCCCCCGCAACCTCGTAATCAGAGCAAGTCTCAGATCAGATTCTGCCTTGTTTACGGACATTTGTTAGCAACAAGCGCATACAAAAAATCGTCCCATGACCAGATCTGTAATCCCACTGGAGTCCCTGCTGTCTTCCCTCTTAGACATTCAAAAGCACCTTCCGACAAAGATTCACCTTGAGGGAGATGTGACAATATCCCAGCAGCAGGATTCAGTTATCCTAGACCAGTGGCTCTCTTCCAGGCTGATTTTACCTCCCAGGGGATTTTGGCATTTCTGGACACATTTTTGGTTGTCTCAGCTAAGGGGAGGTGCAGCTAGCCTCTACTTGGTACAGGCCAGAGATGCTGCTAAACGTACATTCCTACAGTGCCCTCAGTCAATCCCCAGGGCCTACATGTTCTCCTTCCTCAAGATGTATTGAATCAGTTTCTCTCCTCCTCTTCCCTCTCCCCTTTGCTACCCTAGTTTGGACCTTCATCTTTCTGGCAAAACCTTCTTCCTACCAGCCTCCCCTGGCTCCTTCTGCTCCAATCCTGCACCCTGACATCAAACTGATCTTTTGAAACTAGGAATAGTATGCTATTTTTCTAAATTCTCCAGCAGTGCCTCCCTGCATGATAAACTATAAACTTCCTGCTTCCTCTCCTGCCTCTCCTCCCTTCAGGCATTTGACTTCAGCATCCTGCAATTCCTTTAATATGCCAAGCTCTCCAAGCTCCTGGGCCTTGGTGCATGGAATACCTTCCTGTCCCTCCTTACTCTCCGCCACCTTTCTAGGTGCTCAGTACCTGAGCTGCAACCCAAATACAGTCTTCCCCATTGTGTCCTCTGGGCTGGACTTGGGCTCCTTAATGGCTTTGCTCCACTCTGTACCCACCTCCATCAAAGCAGATGTCACTCTTGTCTCTTTGCATCGTAACTGCTTGTTTGCATGTCAGTGTCCCTCCTGGACTCTAAACTCCTCTATGGCAGGGTGTGTGACGACCTCATTGAGCCCAGTGTGACACCTGCTACAGAGCAGGCAACAGCTAAGTATCTGTTCGGTGAACAATCACTTCCTATGCTCTGGGTGTCTGATTGTTGCTTTTTGTGGTTTGTGCTTTATTGTGTGTTTTTATTCTTTGGAGCATATTATATAGTCATACAAATGAGACAGTTGTGGCTATGATTTTCAAATCTCACTGTGCCTGAAAATCATGTTGGAACTTGTTTCAAATGCATATTCCCAGGCCCAAAATGTCCAGGCGACTTTTAAAATTATTAATTTTTTTTATCACCACATCATAAATTTTACCCTTATAAAGTGTACAACTCAGTGGGATTTTTTTGGTTTGTATATTCACAAAGTTGAGCAAACATCACTATTATCTAATTCCAGAACATGTCATCACCCCCAAAAGAGACTCATATTCATTAGCTATCACCCCACTCCCAGACCCTGGAAACCACTAATCTATATTCTAACTCCACGGATTTGCTTATTCTGGACATTTCATATCAATGGAATCATATAATACGTGGCCTTTTGTGTCTGGCTTTGTTCACTCAGCATATTTTCAAGGTTTGTCCATGTTGTAGTACGTATCAGTACTTCGTTCCTTTCTATGGCTGAATGTTATTCAATTGTATGGATAAACCACATTTTATTTACCTATTCATCAGTTGATGGACATTTAGGTTGTTTCCACTTTGGAGCTCTTACGAATAATGCTGCTATTGAACATTTGTCTACAAGTTTTTGTGTGGATGTATGTTCCCACTTCTCTTGAGTATATTCCTAGGAGTAAAATTGCTGGAGCATGTGGTAACTCTATGTTTAAATTATTGAGGAACTGCCAAACTATTTTCCAAAGTGGCTACTATTTTGCATTCCCACCATCAATGTGCCATCTCTACAACCTCACCAACACTTGTTAATGTCCATAATTTTTATTGTTAGCCATCCTAGTAGAAGTAGGTGATTTTGGTTTGGACTTCCCTAATGACTAATGATACTGAGTATCTTTTCTTGTGTTTGTTAGCTGTTTGTATTTCTTCTTTGGAGAAATGTCTGTTCAAATCCCTTGCCCATTTTTAATTGGGTTGTGTTTTAATTGTTGAGTTTTAAGAGTTCTTTATGTATCCTGGATACTAGTCGCTTATAATTTTCAAATCGTATATTTTTATATGATATATAATTTGCATATATTTCCTCCGACACTTGTTGCCTTTCACTTTTTGATAATATCGTTTGAAGCACAATATTAAAAATTTTAGTGAAATAAAATTGATCCATTTTTTCTTTTGTTGCTTCTGCTTTTGGTGTTATATCTAAGAAACAAAACCATATCTAAAAATCCAAAGTCATCAAGATTTATGTCTATGTTTTCTTCCAAGAGTTTTATAGTTTTAACTCTCCTATTTAGGTCTTAGATCCATTTTGAGTTAATTTTTGCATGTGGTGGAAGGCAGGGTCCAACTTCATTCTTTTACATGTAGATACCCAAACCAAACACCATTTGTTGAAATTTTTGTAATTGAGAAGTGTGCACCCTCTACCTTTGTTACTCTTTTTCAAGACTGTTTTGGCAGGCCTGGGTCCCTTGAATATCTGCATGAATTTTAGGACCAGGTTGTCAATTTCTGCAAAAAAAAGAAAAAGAAAAAGAAAAAAGAGAAGAGAAGAGAAGGGAAGAAAAGAAAAGAAAGGAAAAGAAAAGAGAAGAGAAGAGAAGAGAAGAGAGAAAAGAAAAGAAAAGAAAAGAAAAGAAAAGAAAAGAAAAGAAAAGAAAGAAAAGAAAAGAAAAGAAAAGAAAAGAAAAAAGAAGAAAAGCTAGCTGGGATTTTGATAGGGAATGTGTTGAATTCATGAATCAATTAAGGAGGTATTGTCATCTTAACAATATTAAGTCTCACAGAGAGGATTTTAAGGCAGGTGACTGAGGAACCACACTTTGGAAAACTCTGGTCTGAGTTAACATTTGCTGTAAATAGAAGCTAATCCAGAACAATTGTTCCCACTAGTCTGAACATCAGAATCACTTCAAGAACTTCCAAAAAACATCCTGATTCCTAGGTTTCCCTGTCTCTCTCCTGACCCTCCCCAACCCAGGTTTGATTCAGTAGGACAATGATGAAGCTCAGCAACCTCTGTTTTTTAAGTGACACTCTTGTGATCATTGAAAATTGGTCATCATTCCCAGGTGATCATTTGAAGCCCTCTCCAATACAAGGGCCCTATCATGTTAGCAAAAGAGAAAACATTTTAAAAGGTATCTTGTGTGTATTTTGCTTGTCAGAAGGGATCTCTCTGATGAAACACTCAGAAGATGGCTCTCTGAAAAACAACAGAAGTAAAAGGGCCGGTATTGCTCTAAGAGGTCCTGACTGGAGAGGGGATAGCCTCTATTTCAGAGTTTATGCAGATGGAGTTCCCAGCCCAAGGGGAGTTCCAGTGTCCCCTTGGGGCTCTGTGCCAGTTTGAATGTATTATGTCCTCCAGAAAAAGCCATATTCTTTGATGCAATCTTGTGGGGCAGACATATTAGTGGGAATTAAGTTGAAACATTTGGATTAGGTTGTTTCCATGGAACTGCGCCCCACCCAACTGTGGGTGATAACTCTGATTGGATGATTTTCACGGAGGTGTGGCCCCACCCATTCATTGTGGGCCTTGATGAGTTTACTGGAGCACAATATAAGCTCAGACAGAAGGAGTGAGCTTGCTACAGCCAAGAGAGATACTTTGAAGAACACCCAGGAGCTGAGAGAGGAGCTGCAGATGAGAGACATTATGAAGATGACTGTTGAAAGCAGACTTTTGCTCCGGAGGAGCTAAGAGAGGAAAAACTCTCCAAGAGCAACTGAGAGTGATGTTTTTGAGGAGCTGCAGTCCAAAGAGGAATGTCCTGGGAGAAAGCCATTTTGAACCCAGAACTTTGGAACAGACACCAGCCCTGTGCCTTCCCAGCTAACAGAGGTTTTCCAGACACCATTGGCCAGTGAAGGTAACCGATTGCTGATATGTTACCTTAGACACTTTATGGCCTTAAGACTGTAACTGTGTAACCAAATAAACCCCCTTTAAAAAAGCCAATCCATTTCTGGTGTTTTGCATTACGGAAGCATTAGCAAATCAAAACAGGCTCCCATGGCCCTATGCTCAGTCCACATGTCTATCTCCCCCACCAGACTAAGGTCCCCTTGAATAGAATAGGGGCCTTTCTTCTTTGGCTCCCCAGGGCCTGGCACCTAGCAGGCATTCAATAAAAGGTCACTTTAAATTCAACATTTTCTATGTTTAGTTAGTAGTGCATAGCTAAGATCAAATAGCTGGCTTGATGTAAAAATGCTGGGTATGTGGTGCTTTGAAACAGAACTGGGAGGGAATTAAGCAATGGATTAAACAGATTATCAAACAGCAAGCAATTACTTTTTTTATTTTTTTAAAAAAACAGCTTTACTGAGCTATATTTCACATACCATATAATTCACCCATTTTAAAGTGTACATTTCAGTGTTTTTTGATACATTTACAGAGTTGTGCAATCTAACCCTGTGAAGATTGCTGTTTTTAAACATTTTTAATTTTGAAATATAACATATATACAGAAAAGTGATAACTTTCAAAGTACAGTTTAACAAGTAGTTATAGTGCAAATTTTAAAGTATGGTATGGGTTATGGTTTTACAATTTCAGTTATTTCCTTCTAGCTGATCTAATACACTAGAGAATTAAAAAAAATACCTATATAATGATCCAGTAGTCATAATCCTTCTTAAAATCCTATCTTGTCTGTTGCTACCTCTCCCTCTCATTTGATCACTGTCTCAGTCTTCAGCTATATCTGGGCAATGACTGCTCTATCATGTTCGCATTGAAAAGGGGTGTTGACATTATGGGGAAAGGGGGTGCATCTGGTTAATATTCTTAAAGACACTGATGCCTCTGGGTTTGGGGACTTATCTGCCATAGGAACAATTGGGAGGTTTTAACTTTCTGAAAAATAAACTTAGAGACTGAAACTTTTATAGTCTTAGATAGGGACCTGGATATTCTTTAGGATTTTTGGGAATGCTGTTAGTTTGGACTTATCCTATTGTGGCAATTTGCAATATCTAGCTGAAGCTTGCATAAGCATAACCTCCAGGATAGCCTCTCGAATCTATGTGAAATTTCTTAGCCACTGAAACCCTATTTTGTTACATCTCTTTTCCCCCTTTTGGTCAGGAAGGCATTGTTGATCCCACGATGCCAGGCCAGGCTTAAGCAATTACTTCTAAACCACAGTTATCCTCTCTGTCCCCACCCACCAGCCTAGTGACTGTTCTTATCAGGGTCCCTGCAGGATGTAGGTGATTCCCCAGAGCAGAAGGAGAAAACAGTTCACAAAAGTATGGGCAGGGTTGGGGGACGACCAGGAATGAATTCCCTGATATGGCAATGGTGACGTGTTCTAACCATCCCGAGGCCTGAAGGGACAAGGGGAGGAAGGAGTTGGCCAGAATCTGGTGAGCTCTAAAACTTTGGGAGAGGGGCTGCCCAGAAGGGCCTGTGGCCATAGGCAGGAAATGGGCAGAAAATGCTTCTGGGAGGACATGCAGAGACTAACCAACATACCCACCCATAAGGAATGGGAAGACAAGGAGAGATTTAATAACAAGACATAGGATTTAGCTCCTTAAATTTAGGGAGCTGAGTTGCAGCTAAGCAGGAAAACTTCTTATTGTGTGGCTTGTCTGACTCTTTCTGGAATGCCTTGCATTTCACTTATTCATTCATCAAACACTTATTGAGTCCCTTTATGTTCTAGACACAGTTTTGGGCCCTCAGGCCACAAGGGTAATAAGACCCATTTCCTGCCATTATGGAGTTCACAGTGCATGGGGACATAGATAGCCAAGTCTAACACAATATAGTAAGTGCATGTGAGGGTAGCACAGGGATTACAAGAGCACATAAGAGGATAGTTGTGGAGGAGGAATGAAGAGAGAACAACTTGTCTGGACTTAAAGGATGAGTAAAGATTAGTCAAGTGAAGAGATGAGTTAGCAGAGGAGGAGGAGGGGTCATTCCAGGTGGAGGAGAAAACAGAAGACAAAACTGACTATTGGATTTGGTGTTGCTGGAGTGGAAATCTCGAGGCCGCAGTGAAGGATAGGCTGTGCTGGTCACAGAGGGCCTTGTATGATCCTCAGAGTCTAGCCCAGAAGGAAACCGTGTTAAGATTTAGCACAGGGAGTTGACAAGGCCAGTTTTGCCTTTCAGAGGGATCACTGTGGCCGCTGGGTAGGAGATGGGAAGGTCTGCAAAGAGGCAGCCATCTGTTGTATTTGGCTAGGCAAGAGAGAGGTAGTGAGGATAGCAGAGAGAGAAGCAGATAAGTTTGAGAGATTCTTGTTGGGAGAGAGAATTGGGAGGACTTGATGATTGACTGGATAAGTGTAGAGATGGGAAAGAGTTGAGGACCCCACCTCCACTCCCCATATCTAGTTTGGGAAGCAGAGAGACCAATGGTGACATTTGGTAAGGTAAGGAAGATGGGGGAGGAGCAGCCAAGGGGGACATGATGATTGGAAATTCTGGGTTAGTGGTGCCTGTGGGAGAAGCTAGGGCCAAAGACCTCAGATGGGAAGAGGGATTTGGGAGTTATTTGCATATCCCATGAGACAGCATGAGTTTTCCCAGGGAGCATGTGTGGCAGAGGAAGAGGGGCAGTGAGTCAGAACAGAATCCTGGGTACACCAACACACACATGGCAGGTGTAGGAAGAAGAGCCCATCAGAGATACAGAGGACATTTCAGAGGGATCATGAAGAATGGAGAACGCAACAGTATATGGAAGTTAAGAGATCAGGAAGCTTCGAAGAAGGGTAATCCATATTTTCAAGTGCCACAGAAAGTCCTCTTAAGAAAGGACTGAAACTGGTTTTTTCAATATGTCATTAGGGATGTCGATGGTCACCAAGGTGACAGCAATTTTAGTAGAACGGCAGGAGGAGGCAGAAGCCAGATTACTAAGAGCTGAAGAATGCATGGATGTGTGGACAGCAAGAAGCTCGGGAGAGAATGGGAGAAGAGAAGTTGGGCAGTAACTAAAGGGAGAAACTTGAGTCTATTTAGAGGCTGAAGGGGAGTTGGAAGAGGTTTAACTATCAAAGTCTGTCTGTAGGCATTAAGGGATAGAGCAGAAGCCACAGAAAGAGATCATGCCTCAGAGACAAAGGGGAGGATGGGTACAGATGTGGAGGTGTTTGTGGGAATGGGGTAGGATGTTGAGGATGATCGGGCCTGATGGCCTTGACATTGGAGATGAGTTTATCTGACTTGGGTGTGAGGAGGAGCCTTGGGGAGAATGTTTTGAAGACTTGGGGTGGTCATCAGGATTATGAGAGAGGAAGGTCTCTGAGACAGGGGAAGGTGAGATGGGCAGCACTGAGGGCCCCACAGAGGCCAGGGGCTGTGAACGTGTGGTGGCCCAGCCTGAACCTGATCCTGACCCTTTGAACCTGAGGGTCACCTACCTCAGGAGTGCTCAGTCCCAAAGACATGGCAAAGGCAAAGACAAAGGCAGTCGGGACTTCTGTGCCTCCAGGGTTGGGGATTTTGCTTCTTGAACATTGAGGAGAGCTAAAGGGTCTGGTGAGACCTAATGAGCCACAGGTCCCTGCAGGAAAGGGAGGAAAGAGAGGGCAGGAGGAGCCTGAGGGAGGGCGAGATGATGCAGGAGTCGGCAGAAGTGAGGATGCGAGAGAGCCGGGAGGGATTTGGAAGTTATTTCTATTTGCCATGAAAGAGGATGAGCTCTTGGAAGCCATCAAAGAAGGGATATACCTGTACTAGTTGCAATTTTACCCATGTAAGATACCAAGTTAACAGCAAATATTAATACTAAGGACTCATCCCTCTATTCAAGGGCACCATGTTACTTTTGTAAATTGCTTACACAAAAGGATTGACTCTGGATTAAAGGGGAAACAGAGAGGATGCTTCCCAGCTAACTTGGACAATGCTCTTTGTCTGGGTGGGTAGAGGATGTAACGATGTCCCTTATTTTTTTTTATTTATTTATTGTTTTTTTGAGAGAGAGAGGGAGAGAGAGTTGTTTAGAAACTAAAGGGAGAACCCAGCCAATTTTTCTAATCTATAGTAGAACTGGTGTGGTATTTGAGCCCTTTCTCAAGACAGTACAGTGTAATAGGTAGCTCTATCTCTCCATGAATAATGAGCTCGCACTTTGCTGGGAGGGGCTGTGGACAAAGAGCAGCAAACAGAGAACTCTGAAGTCATTTCCACTTGCATTTTCCAGGCTCGCTGCATGACTGATCCATGGCAAAGGATGTCTCAGTTGTCCAGATGCAGGCATCACATGCTGGGGGTACTGAGACCCGAGTGCTGATGTGCAAAGAGAGCTTGGGACCCTTGCCAAATCACCAAGCAGAATGTTGGCTGTGCAGCAAACAGGCCTGCTTACTGTTGGCAGCCGAATGTCCGTCTCCCAGAGCCAGGCCCTGTCGCATAAGGAGCACTGTCCCAAAGACTGAGTGACAATCTTGTGTTCCACCACACACCCTTGGTCACGCTGCTGACCCTCCACCACATTCACCAAGCCAGGCCCGTGCTCTGGATCCAGAGACGCTATTGTTCCAGCACACACAGGCCCCTTTGTTCAGAAACATGCATGCAGGAGATGAAGCAGCTTCCTCGGGTTCTTTACTCAAGCCCCGGGAAGCAAGGCTGGTAGCCCAGCAGCGTGGGGTTGGAGGTGGGGGCCACCCTGCTGAAAGCTAGTTGACTGCAGTGGGGCCCAAGTGGAGCTTGAAGGGGCTGGGCCAGAACTGTGCAAACCCTAACTTCTGTGCCATCCAGGCCTGTGCGAGGCTGGCGGGGGCCCTGGCAGCCCCTGCTTCTTCAAAGTGTTGAGAAAGTGGATCCGACAGAAAAAGCTCCTGTCAACACCGATGCTCTGGTGCAATCATTTCAAATGACAAGGAGCCTCTTGCTTTGCGTGTGGAGAAAAGCTGAAAAGCAGGATAGATTCAACATGAGGCGAGGGGCTAGTTGAGTAATTACCATTTTCTTCTTCTGTGGCTGCTCCGTCTGCCCTGGAGTGATCTTCTATCAGCCAAAGGACACTCAGCCATCCAATTCAGGGGCATTTCCTCTCTGCCTTCCCTTGCACCACCCGAAAACTTCAATGTCACATTCTAAGAGGCAGCCAGAGGGGGAGATTAATCTTCACCCTCCTTCTCTGAGCCCAGAACAAAACCTACAGCGTCACCTCCCAGTCTCCAAGTAATGCTGACAAATGGGCTCCATTCCTGCAGAGGGCAGAGCTAGTTTCAGCTCACTGTTCAGCCTTTGCCCTTAATAAACAAATAAACAAGTAAGCAAAGAAAAAGTGAGATCTTTTTCATCCTAAACGTATGATTTCCTTCTTTGTAAGCTCCAGAAAGGATTGCTACTGAGTAGTTCTGAAAGTTTGCTGCCTGGCTAGCATCCTGTTCAGAGATTTGCAATTGCCCAGTGGAATGGAAGGTTAAAAGGAGCCCCCCGGGTTCTTTGCACTATGCACACTTTGGTACCACTTCACTGGCCAATGCTATAAAGCTGGAAGCAGTGACGAGAGTGCCAGTGCCGAGCTTGCCGAATGGCCGAGGCTGTGCCCCTCCTGCCCTCTAAACTTCAGCGTCATCACTACTTTCCCCCTGAACTCTGCTCTGAAGAAGCCCCTAGTTTAGGCATTTCCCCAGTGGAAGAGAAGTCATGCTCCCCATGTTTTATGTTACCCTAGGCTTGAGTACAGCACACAGCAAGGGTTTAACATATTTTTAATGGATGGATAGATATTTAGTTTGTTTTGGGGACAAGGAAGAAATGTTTCTTTGTATTTTGGCTCTATCAGCTTTCTTTGGGGTTGAGACCAGGGCATGTATCTCTTGAAAGTCACTCCAATCTAGCCATTCTTATTTCACCACTGCTCCCAGCCGCTCAGCAGGAACCGCCAAGAGAGGGCCGCCATGGCCGAGTGAAGTTCCAGACAAAGAGGGACTCATTCCCACCCCATCCCCATCCCTGGAGAGTCCTAAGATTTAGGGTTTGAGCCAAGGAGCTTGGAGAGCACCCTTCAGTTAATTTGATGCCTCTAGTTGTTCTGTCTGACTTCTAAGATGTTTCTTTAGAGATCTAGTCTATCCTTCCCCATTGACCTTTCCTTTGGACTGCTTCCTTGCTTCCCATCTTATATTCAATCCACAAATGTTCATTCAAAGTGTACTGGGTGCCTGACACCCTGCTCAGTACTGGGGATGTAAACACGACTGTGTTGGTTTGAAGGTGTTACATACCCCAGAAAAGGCCATGTTCTTTTAGTCCATTCCTGTGGGTGTGGACCTATTGTGGGTGAGACATTTTGATTAAGTTATTTTGATTGTGCTGTGACCCGCCTCATGCAGGGTGGGTTTTGGTGCTTTTACTGGTCCTTTATAAGAGAGATGAAATTAAGAGAAGCTCACAGAGAAAAGCCCCAGAGAAGCTAAGAGAGGACCCACAGGACACAGAGGAAGCCACTGAAGCCAGAAGCTGAAAGCAACAAAACCCAGGAGATAAAGATGAGCATGTGCCTTCCCATGTGACAGAGGTGTCCCAGATGCCAGTGACCTTTCTTCAGAGAAGGTATCATCCTGTTGATGCCTTAACTTGGACATTTTCAAGTCCTTAGAACTGTAAATTTGAAAGCTAATAAATCCCCATTGTAAAAGCCAACCCATTTCTGGTATATTGCATTCTGACAGCTTTGGCAAACTGAAACAGTGATTATTGCCCATCCCTGTGTTTTAAAGGAATTTACAGACCATAGGGGCTAGTATGAGATGCAAATACTCAGCCTTGGTCTTGCAGCTTTGTTGACACATGATCACATAGGTGGGGATATGTTGGTGGGAGAAGTTCATGGTAAGGGTAGCCTGTGAAGAAACCCCAGACCTCATTTTTGTATTTTGGAAGTTTGGCTTAGTGGTATAATCATACTACCTGTAATTTATATTTGCAGTTTACAAAACATTTTCTGATATATTATCTGCTTTATTCCTTACAGTAGAAGGTCAGGGATGAGATCTTTATTTTACAAATGAGGAAAGTGAAGCACAAATTAAGTGACTATTCAGAGTCCCAGGGTTAATATAGGCCTTGAATTCAGGCTGTCTGAGGATAGTCCAGATACTTCCTGTGCCACAAAGCTGCCTTTCCAGAAGGTCAGTAGCCCCTCCACCCCTCCAGATGGGAGAACTGGGGGTTAAATCTTTTAAAGAGTGTGGGGCAAGAGCCCCAAAGCCAGAGTTTCATCCCCCGCTCTCTTTCTTTGGCCTCAGCTGCTTGTCTTTTTGGGTTTTGGTTTCCAAACTAGGAAACAGAAATAAAAATAGTGGAGAGAGTCTTCTGTTGCTTCCTTAATGAACCCACCTGCTGGCTATTGCCTGAAATTCTTTAAAGAGGTGCAAATCCCTTCATTCTTCAGGTAAAAATAAAAAGCTTAGGATGCAAATGCCTGGAAGCCTTAACAGAGAGATATAAATAAGTTCCACTCAATCCAAATGATGATAGAATATTCCATCCTGCTTATTCAGAGCTAGAAAGCAGACATAACAATCACCAACATTATAGAGCACTTACAGTTCCAAATCAGTTTTACCAGAATCTCTTTGATTCAAATCTATACATTCAAGTGTCTATGAGGTGCCAGGCATGGTGTTGGGTACTAGGGATACAGCAGAAACCAAAATACACAGCTTACCTCCCTTGTGAGGAATGCAAAATTACTAACAACAGGCATGAGGAGTGCTATGGAAGGGGATTAGAGTGAGATAGGGTCTTCCCAGGCCAAGGAAACAATATATTCAAAGGCTCTAAGACAAGTGTGTGGTATGTGAAAGGCCTGAAAGAACCCAGAGAGGTGCAGAGTGGGAGGTTGGAGCAGGTCAGGTGGGTAGGAACAGAGTGTCCTGAGGAAAGCCTGGGAAACCTTGGTTAAAGACTTTAGGGCAATGAGAAGAAGGTTAAGGGCTTTACAGCAGGGAGCATAATCATATGACTTGAATTTTTTTAATTTTTGTTTTTTTAAATTTTTAAAAATGTATTTCATTGCAGAGTAGGAAATGGGTAGGAGGATTGCAAGAATGAAGCCACTGTAGTAATCCGTGTGGGAACTGATGAGCATTGGACTGAGATGGAAAGGTGGTGGTAGAGAAGAAATGAAGCTGGAGATATTATAACTTACAAAATTGGTAAGTTTCAGTAAAGTGATGTGGGGGTAAGAGGAGGAAGAGTCTAAAGTGACGCCACATTCCTGACTCCCAGTTGAGCCACTTGGATGTCGATGCCACCCGTCCAAGAGAGGGACCACACGAGAAGCAGCAGGCTTTGGAAGGAAGAGGATAAATTCAGCTGTGCATGTTGAGGTTTAAGTCCCTACTATGTACATATGAGTTCGGAGCTCAGGAAATAAGTCTGGGCTGGAGATGTAGATTTGAGAGGGGCCGTCATAGAGGGTGTCAAAAGGCAGGAGGTGACTGAGATTTCCCCAGGAGAGAGCACAAAGGTGAAAGAAAAGAGGACCCTGAACTGAGGAACTCATGTGACAGTCTGGTAGAGGAGTCAGAAAGACTTAGAAAGAGCAGCTTGGGAAGATGGGATTTAAAGGAGGACAAAATTTCTAGAAGGAACAAGAGTCTGGGGGATCAAATTCACTGAGAGATCAAGCAAGTTAAGGCTGAAAACTGTCCCCTGGACATGGAGACTATTGGTGACGTTGACAACAGTGGTTTCCATGGAATAGTTGAAGGCAGACTGCAGTGGATTAATGAGTGGATGAGTGGGAAGTAAGGAAGGAGAAAGCCAGTGTAAGGAGAGTAAAAGGTAGTAAGGAAAGAGATCACTAGATGGAGATACCAGGATCAAGGAAGAGTTTTGTTTAATTGATTTTTAAGAGACGAGAAGTTGATCACACTTAACAGCTCTTGGAGAGTATCCAGTAGCAAGGAAGGGGCTGGATGCATGAAAAAGACATCTTATCTTCATTTTAGAGACAATTAGGAGAAGCTGAGAGAAGATCTGACCGTGGTAAGGTCACACATAGTAAGTAGCAGAATGAGGACTTGAACCCCGTTTATCAAGTGTTCTACATCCAAGTCTTCCCACCGTGCAGCATAAGCCTCCTCATGATTGCTGAAGGCTCTGACATCTCAGAATCCACATGAGCACAGGAGATGGACAGAGTGATATTTTTGCTTTTTAGTGGCTGAGGTGGCCTGCCCTGGGGCCAGTTCAGTATCCAGCCCACTCCAGTCTGGTTCCACCTACTCTCTTATCCGAATCCATAGAACACAACACATAGAGGCAGCGATGTGGAAACAAACATTCCTCACACATTAAATGCTTCTTCTCTGTGCATTCTTCATTTCCTGACATTGGAATAGAGGGAGAAGCCAGTTTCTGCAATGTGCAAATCAGGGATGCCCTTATTTACCAGATCCCAGCTGCAGAGCTGAGCACTGCTTCCCAGCGTCCTGTGGCCGGCACTTACACAGCCTGTGGAATTCCAGATCCTGCAATAGGAGAGGAGAAAATGCAGCCTCGCCCCATGCACCGCGTGTGCCTGTCAGCCTGGCTAATGGGACCGTTGGCTGCTATTGACAAAGCCTCATCTTTCAAAAGGCAAATAAACGTAAACCACCATGAGAGAAACAATGCAGATAAAAAGTCCATTTCAGGATTCCTTATGACCTCTACCGTCCTTCTTTTTTCCTTCTAAGTCCTTTCATTGATTATATTGTCTTTTAAAAAGAAAAAGAAAAAAAGAACAGAAGCTAAGTCTTTTGCCGTGACTGAACTGTGCCTGCTATGAATTCTCCTTTATGGGCAAGTTTTTAGGCAATGGACAGAAAACAGCCTTTTCCAAGCTCTGCCCAGCCTGGAAAAGGCTTGCCAAGGTGTTCTCCCTAAATCACCTCACCTAGATTTCTGCTTCCCAGGCCTTGCTGGCTTCTAAAAATCTTGGAACTTTGTGTATAGAAGAAAAGCAAAGTTCCCATTTTAGAGGAAAAGAGGGTCTATGGAGTGCACAAAGGACCTTCTGTCTCTCCTCCTTGCCTACTTCAAACCTTCTCTCCTTCCTTCACACCTTTCCGTTAATGATTGAAAAATAAAGGCTACAATTAGAGATGTCTTAAAATGAGAATACTTCTGAGGAGAAGTGAAAGAGTGTCTTTATCTCACAATAAAATAAGGCATCTTGGGCCTCATCCTCTAGAAAAGCAGAGGCCAAAGGTGAGAGGTGTAAGCCAGGGGGTGAGGGTCAAAGTGGGGTGAGGAAAGACAAAGCTACAAAAGATAGTCTAGGAAGCTCTTCCACTCTGGCCAGGGCTAGCAGCTTAGTACCTGTGTTTACCTGACAGAAGGGACTTCTCTGGAAGTGTTGCAAGGGGAATCACACCTTCTACCTCAGAACAGCTCACAGAAGGGAGAAAGGAGAGCTCTCTATCTACCCGGGTCCCTCCCATCTCCCGTCTCCCATCTGACGCTGGTGCTCCATCCCTGTGGAGCTACTCCCCACACTTCCAGATTGCATCACCCTGTCCCTCATTGCAGGAAACCAGATCCCATACTATGCAATGTGTGTTGCAATCAATGTGGAGGGTCAACAGGGCATGGGTGGGGCACAGTGAGGGGAGGGAGGGAGAAGAAGGAGGAGGAAAAGAAGGAGGAGGAGGAGAGCAGGAGGAGGTGGTGGTTAAGGGAATCTGGGAAGGAGCATAAAATCTATGTTCCGGTACAATGGATGACATAATTTTATTTTCAGAGATTAGGTTTTTAGAGGGAAAAGGTGGAGAAAGAAAAGAAAAAGAAGAAGAAGAAGAAGAAGAGGAGGAGGAGGAGGAGTTGGAAGGGGAACGGGAAGGGGAAGGGGTTCAGCCTGTGGGGGATGGGAGAACGAAGAGGTCTAAAGTGTGCTTAGAAGGACAGAACTAAGGGGTAGGGCTGGCTGTGCATCAGGAAACCAGGGGGGTGGAGGGTGGGAGGAAGGAACTCAGGGGCAAGCAAGAGTCACATTATTTGGGAATTAAGTGCTTGGGAGGCACATGGGTGCTTATGCACAGACGTCAGTCCTCATAAAACCCAGTATTGTGGTTGGTGAGGAGGAGTGAGTGCTGGCCTGCACCCTAACCCACCTAAGGCCCCAGGACATCTAGAGATAAAGAGGCACCTGCTGATATACCATTTCTCCAGCTAAGCCCACCGGTAGACTCTGTGTATTTGGGTGAGGGACATGGAAGTTTCCCTGAGTTTCCCCATTTCCTAGAGCAAGAGCCAGACCAGCTACTCACACTGCCCCTGCCTCCCAACATACACACGGCCCCCCTCCCAGCAGACAGGGAACCAGGGTCCCCTCTAAAGATGTTCCATGGCCAGCTCTGCCTTGCCTGGTCAGAGAAACAACTCAGCCCTGCAATTTCTTTCCCAGGCCTTGTGCCTGAGAGGACTTACGGGCAAAGCACTCATTTAGGCGACAGAGTTTTCAAGGTCCCTCTGTTGACCCCTGTTGGGCTCCTGGGATTGGGTTCATTGGCTTACTCTTGAAAGCTGCTGAGGGCACCAAAGAACTCCTGAAGCGTGTGTCTTACCTTTGTGAAGTCAGTTACAAGGAAGTCAGAGAACTTGGGCAAGATCCCGGGATCCATTCAAACCAGCCTAGGGCACAAGGGCCTCTCAAGCTTCAACCTAGGTTGCAATTAATAAACATTATTCGCATATAGCATTCTACAGTTTGCAAATGCTTTCACTTTCACTGTCTCTCTTGTTTTTTAATAACAATAGTGTGAGGTCCTTGATGAACAATCTAGACTCAGAGAGGTTACTGAGAAGTGTTCTCAAGGTCACACCACAGACAAAGACTTGAGTACAGATCCTTTAATCCTAAAGTCTCCAACTCTGAGTTAGGAACCTAAAGAGGAGCCTGAGGGATGAGACTTTGCATTAATTTGATTATTCTAATTTAGAGACATGGTTCCAAATTCTTGCATAGCAACCAGGACTCTTTTAGGCCTGGTCTCCACACAACAGCCACCCTGTGCTATCTTGGGCAACAGCCATGAAATCCTCCGTATTGTGCATTTTCCTTCCTCAGTTATCATCCCTCCCACCTGGACTATTTTGAGAAGAAAATCAACAAGCATTTCCCAGGCTTCTTCTCTCTCAGGCTCTCTCTCTCTCTCTCTCTCTCTCTCTCCCTCTCCCTCCTTCCCTCCCTACCCACACACCCCTTCTATTTCCAACAAGTGAAATGCCTCTGACGGAGACTCCCACAGAATTTTAATAGCATCAATCAGCCTCACAGCTGGGGGCAGAGATAAGGGTGCCACAGGTTCCTCCCCGTAAAGCTTTTTGCCAGGGTTTGTGGGTGTAACTCTCACTTCTTCAATTTGGGAAACCTTCACACCAAGACAAACACCTACAATTATCAGTCCCCAGTGTGGAGAGAGGGGAGGAGAAAACAGCTCTGGCTGCCAGCTTGTTTACCTCCTTATCCACAAGGATCCTCCTTCTCTTCCTTCTCCCAGGGCCCCCTCTGTGCCCTGCAGGCTTCCCCCCCATCCCTGTCCTCTTGAGCTGAAGGTGAGGAGCCTGGCCACTGGTGAACTCTGGGAAACTCCCGAAAAACAGGAAAACCCTGTTTGAGGCTCTGGATCACCTCTAGACTTAAGGTGGCAGTGGGACCCAGGGCAGTGAATGGGGCCTGCGGCTGCTTCCCAACCTGCCCCCTCCACCACCAGAGGCCTTTGAGACCAAGCACCGGATGTGTTGTGTTGTCACCTTCCTAAAACACTTCTGTTCTCTCTTGTCCCTCCATTATATGTAGCCGTTCTGGGACTGTCTTCCTCCATCCCCCAGATTTCACATGCCTTGAGGAATAACATGCTACCTTATTCATCGTTTCATGACCCAAAGTTTTTAATGGGCTAAGAGGTCCCATAGTGTGATTTAAGGAGGAGACCTGAAGAAACTTGTATAAAATAGTAATTTTTACCACTTGCAGGGAGTATGTCCTAGGGCCTGTAATCTAACCCCTTTCTGCCTCAGTTTCTCCAATTATAAACTGACAGTTCTGAAAGGGTTATTGTAAGGACTCAATGAGATAATTCACATGGAAGCCACGGGCCCATGGAAGGACTCAATAAAGGTGAGAGCCCTTTCCTAGCACCGGGTCCTCCTAGAGGAGATCCTGAGTGCCCGTGCACTGAATTGAAAGCCAAATAAAAGCATCACCCCTCGCTTTGAAAATCACTTGTCCTTATGGCTCTTTGTTTCTCTCCCTAGGAACCTAATGTAGTACACAGTGAAAACTCCACACTACTATTTTCACTGTTATTCTTCCCTTTTCACTTAAGTTGCAAGTGAAAGGTTCACTTTGTTTCCTACCCCAAGTCACCAAGGTAATTCCATCCTCCCCATCTTCCCGTCCCTCCTTGCCTCCCACACACCTGCACTTGCACTGGGAGGGAGAAAGAGCACACGGAACTATCCGCTTATTTATTCATTTATTTTTATCCACCTTGTCTCAAAAAGGATTTCAGGCAACTCAAAGTGCACCACTACAATAAGCTACAATTTTGGATTAAATTAAATGGAAGGAGCTGAGGGCATTGGGACAGGGAACGATGAGTATTAGAGGGGTAAGAGGAAGCCAGGAGTGAAGTTAGCACACAAAATGCATGTCAATTTTGTGAGCAGATGTGAGAAGAGCTGGATATTGATGAAAATCTTCCCTGCTTCCACTCCCTGCCCCAGTTGACACTTTGGGGACAGGATTAGAGGAGCTGTGGGTGAGAAAGCCACTGAAAACAACAGCTTTGGCCTCTTTGTTTCTTCCATGGGAAGAAAAGCGTTAGGGCTGCTAAAGTCTCTGACTGAGCATTAGCAGAAAGTCGAATCACCGCTGTCTTCTGGAGAAGTCTGTCCAGAAGGTTGGTCATGCATTTGGTATTTTGGGAGCAGGGAGCGGTTGCGCCGAGTTTCAATAACCAAATTCAAATAACCTGGGGCTGAGCTTGGAAAATGCAGTTCGACAACAAATTCAAGCAGGCTCTGACTTTATGACATGCAGCCACTGTATACATTCTAGTAGCTCAATAAACTAAAGAACAGCCAATGACCAAATTGATGATTGGTGTGTCAGGTCCGGTACTAGACACAGGGGAGTTGGAAACTAATAAGATTACACAGGTGTACAATTTGTAGAATCATCTGCACCAGCTCCCCCACATACACACACACCACATCCCTTGTGTAGCTCTATGAATATGCATCCTCCTCCTTGTTTTATGGATGAGGATCCCACTTACTGATCTAACGCATCATAAAGTGATGGGGCGCTCCGTTCCAATGTGTGGGTCTCTTCTACGTGTCTCTACCTTATTTCTTTACTCACCTGCCTTTCCCTTGCCTTTCATTCTGGTCATCCTATCCCTCAAATTCCCCATCCTTTTACTTCCTCTTCCCTCTTCTTTTCCTCTGCTGACTGTCTCTGCAGCACAGCTGCTCCTGATGTTTTTGTTGTTCACTTGTGGGAATGCCCCTCAGAAGCTACAGCACCGGGAATTTTATTCTACCCCATTTCCAAGGTGATATTTGGGTTTCTTACAATGGGTGTTTATCCCACCCACCCAGCATTCATGTTGCTTCATTTGTGTTCAACTACCCATTCTCCTCTTGGCAGCTGACAGGTAGCTTTGATGTGGGGATGTGTTGTAGTTTCTAAAGGAGAGAGATGTCGGTGGGAGGATTTACAGCTGTTTGAAGAATTCCTCCGCCCCAACAATTGTTCTGGAGGGAGGAGCCAGTGGTGCATTTTCCTGACTGGGGGCTGCTTTCCTGAACCCTGTCTCTCTCTGAGAAGGAGAGAGGGGAAACTGAAGTGCTTCCAAATAAAGATCTGAGTAACGAGATTTCATCTGAAGGGATTTGTTATTAAACTCCAAGAATTTCCAGATGCAATCTAAACCTCCAGCAGATTTTATGCCTCCCAGACAGCCAAAGGAGTTGCTCTATTTGGAGGCTAAAAGGGGGTTAGGGGACGTGTGTATTGTCCCCGTCACCATCCCTTTTCCCCTTTAAATTTTTCAGCCCTAAGAGGCTCCTGTTCTGTGGCAGCAACTCTCACCACGTGAATAGTGCTTTCTGGGGACCTCGTCTTTGTTAAGTAGATCTGCAGTGATACTGTAGAGATTTTAATGTGCAGTGCTGTGTTTTAATAGACTATTAAACTACAGCATTACACATTAGCTGGCTATGGCACAATTGCAGAAATATCGGAGATGTGCTCTCGGGAAAGCACTGTTTCTTTTAATGGAGAGATGCTGCAATGGACTGAAATCTCTGCAAAGCAAGCAAAGGGAGGAGGAGAGGACTGGGGAGCTGTGATCCAAGCTGGAGCAAAATCCTCTCCCTATTTCAGGGAAGTCCTTGCCCGGTTGCTACCAACCCAGGACTAGATGGCTTGTCTCCCTGTAACAGAAAGATTCTCACCAAGCTGCAAGTTTCAAGGTCACCTGGTACTCCAAATTCACTCTTACTGGCCTCAAGGTTGGAGTGACTTTGAGGCATGTGGTCATTTGTCTCAGTTTATCTGGTAAGGAGCTTTCATTTTTACAGTTTCCTCTGCTCCCTGTGGCCTGAACGACAGGAGCCCATGGTAGATGATTTTCTTTGCAAAAGACATTTTTCTCCAAGATTTTCTCCTTCTCCCAAGTGTCCCCACCCCAGCACACACCCACAAACAGGCATGCACACACACAAGTGTGTATGCACACACACGACATGTAGGCACACACACCAAATGTCTGCTTTCAGCAATACATTCCAACTCTGGAATTCCAGATGCAGCTCCCTCTCATCATTTTGGAGAAGGCTGGGCAAGTCCATCCCCAGGAGAAAACCAGCAGATTTAAGATGTTAGACTCAGGGGCATCTAGCCATTTAGACAATATAAAAAGTAAAATATGGGTAGGTAGTTTTCCCCTGTATTGTTCTGCAGCAGAAATAAATATTGGGAACCTTGCCCAGATGAGAGCTTTGAACAGCATTTAAAAAAAACAAACAAACAAACAACTCTGTCTTAACTCATATGCTTTTTCCTATTGTACCTTTCTGCTCTACAGCAACATTTAAAAACCAAATTGCAAATTGTAAAAAGAGGCCGGAGCATTCCCAGGATATGCTTCCCAAACACACTCTCTATGCAAACCCGGGACCACAGGACCCTGGAGGAGGCTGGAAGAAATGGAAAGACAAGGGAAATATCCCCCAAATCAGTAGTACAGCAAGAAGTCCCAATCTGCCTGAAGAGTTTGCTCATTCAGCCTTGGAAGTAATCGCCTTCTTACTCACCCAGTGACATTTCATTCTAGGTGAGCAGACAAGAATGTTAATTCCAGTCATGCTCTCCCCTAGGTGTTATTATGAGGAAGAGTGACTTGGTTTTTTTTTTTCTTTCTTTCTTTAAATGGATCCTTGTGAGGAGGGCAGGCCAAGGCTGCCCACTGGGTAGGGTTGGGGATAGTTCTGTACACTGGGTCCTGACCTGCCCCCCGCAGCAAATGCCTGCAGTCCTTTTGGACCTGAAAGCACAAATACAAGAAGGGAGTTTCACAGATGCATTTTAAAACCCTTTTAAAAATAGGGTTAACATCCTCTCTCCCCATCTCCCCATGGCATGGGAAGGTATAAAATGCAAAAGAAAAGCCTCTCTTGCCTCTTCTACCTTACCCTTAGTCTAACTCCTCAAAGGGAGCCACCGTGAACAGTTTCAGTTTTTAGTTCTCCTGATAGTTATTATCACTGTAAATGCTCTATTTACCTTAACCCAACTCAAGAAGCTATCTAGTGATTTCCCATGATGAGAGGAGAAAGAAACATGACTCCCAGTACCTCCCACCTTATTTGTCCTTCCACTTCTTCAGTTGACTCACCTTAGAGATCAGCGGCAACCCTAGCAACAATTAGTTAAAGGTCAGGTAAAAACCCCTAGGATGGGTGGGTGGACGGGCTAACAGGGGATGGCTAGAGACCCAAGTGGGGACCTGCCCACAAAGGAAGAAATGGCACTGACAGGCTAGGGGAAAGGAGCTGGAGACCAATTCTGTTTACTCCGTGGCTTTGCCAGGTTGAAATTGTGGCTTTTCCCCATTAGTTAAGGGATTACAGTCCCGGCAAGAAGAATCTTGATGGTCACGGTGAGGACTTGCTTTAAGGACCTCAAGTGTCTCACATCTGTCTTCATTCATTCAAAAAATGTGTATGTTCATGCCTGCATTAAATATTTAATTGCTCCTTGTGGTAGAGTGCCTTAACGGCCCAATTCTTTGCCGCTCCCTCGAGCCATGCCCTTTGGCAGAGAACTTTGCAGTGTCCCCCACTGTGTGGGCAAGGTGGTAGTCCCATCCCAGAGCTAGCCCACGTGTCTTCCATGGACCAGTGAGATATTGTTGGACATGACACAAGCATGCTGATCTCTCCTCCTCTTGTGCTCCAGCCATCTCTATGAGGATGACCAGCCCAGGCCAGCTCTTGGTCCCAGGAGCATGAGGAACCCACGGAGCAGAGCTGTCCCAGCTAAGGTGCCCCTGCCAAAGCACAGATTCATGAACAAGCCCAGGGGAGATCACCTGTGCCCAACTTAAATCAGTGGGATCCCGCAGACTTGTGAAAAATAAATGTTGATGGTGGTAAGCCATTAATGTTTTGTGGTTTTTGTTATGCAGCAGTTTTGTAGCAGTAGTAGCTGACACACACCCCTACTATCTTCCAGTAGAGAACTGTTGAGAACATGGCAGAAAGCATCAGTGGATAAAACAGAGCCCCTCCTCTCATGGAGCTTGCATTTCAGTACAGCCTCTCACAGTTCGCCTGCTTAATCCTCCTAACCTGGCATGGAGTTCCTGTTTTTGAGATGAGCAAACAAAGGCTCAGAAAGGCTAAATGAATTGCTAATGGTAATAACCTAGTAAGAGCCAGAGCTGGTATTGAACCCATGTCTTCTGACTCCAAGTGTTACGATCTTTCCACTAGTCCATAGTGACCTCTACCTTCTGATAAAGCCTGGAGTCTCAGAGGGATCTGATTCAGGTGAAAAATCTGATGGGAATTGCAAGACTGACCTAGAGAGGACTCTGTTATCAACAAGGGAACAAGGAGAAACAAATCTCATTTTTATCCCCTGAAATTGTTCTTCCTTGCAATTAAACCAATCCCTGTTTACAAGTATTTAGCATGATTCTAGAAATTGCATTTTGAAATTATGCGAACAAGGAGAGAAGGCAGCCCACATAGTGAGTGATTCCTCATGGGTAATTGGCTGCTGGTTCTGGCTCCAATGATGCCTTCTTTTTTAGACCATAATTAGTGACTTCAAAGGAAACTGTTAGAAATGGCCTAGGTCTCCACAGAAAGGCTTTTCTAGCTCCTAACATCAGGGGATCTACTCAAATGCACGCTGACAAATTTCCCTCTTTGTTTTTCTCCTTTTTATGATGACCTACCAAGCTATTTTCAAAGGTTGGAAAGGTGGGTGTACAGAGCTCTTTAAGATATGGGAAAAATCCCAGATTTGCATGAGAAAATTCAGGATCTCTTTGGAAAAGCTGTCTTTCTCCCTTGTCTTTCTGTCTCCTTATCTTCCTTCTTTCTGAGAAACACAGAGTATCTGGATTTTAGCAAAGTATTTAGCAAAATAAAAGCTTGTTTCTCTCTCATATATATGAAAAAAAAATCTGTCAGTAGGCAGTCCTGGGCTACTATGGTGGTTCATGATCAGCAGGGACTAGGCCCCATCTGTCCTATATCCTCAAGGTCACCTCATGATTCAAAATAACTGCTGGAGGTCCAGCCATTACTTCTGCATTCACAAACTGGGGAGGAAAAAGGGCTAGCTCCCTCAAGCTAAGCCAACTACTTTTGGAGAGATTTCCCTAAAGCCCCACAAAATAATTCTACTTACAATTCATTGGTCAGATGGAGGCACATGGCCACATCTAGCTGTAAGAGAGGCTGGGAAAGGTGCTGCTAAAAATCAGGCTTCTGGTACTAAAGAGGAAGAAAAGAATGGATGAAAACTTGGTTTCTGCCACAGAAAGTGACAGTGGAGTGATGTGGACATGTGGACTGAATGAGGGTACAATTCTGTTTGTTTGAAACTAATATCAAAACTGAAGAGACTTTTTTAATTTATCAGCATCATGTTGGGAGCTTGGGCTATAAAAAGGCTTTTCTTCTTCTCTGTTCTGTTCGACAATGCTCTCCATGATTTATGTGAGAACGCTGAGGGTCTTCTATATCTCTGCTGATGGCACAAACCTGGGACTGTGAGCCACCATGCTGGAGAACAGAATCAGAATCTAGAATCTCTTAAAAGACTGAGCCTGGAAAGAAAGTAACAAGAGAAAATGTAACAGGAAAAAAAAAATTAAATCCAATACTTAGACCTAAAAATTTAACTACACAGTGCAGGATGAGAGAGACATGGCTTGGCTGTAGCAGCTTTAATCCATTCATTAAATGTGAGATGTGGCTATCCAAAGATCTAATGGGATACGGCCTTTGACAGGGAGGAAAACAGAAGAAGCTAATATTTATAGAACACATACAACTTGCCACACCATTTGATGGGCACTTACACTGATTCTGGATGTTAAGTGTAGCTATTCCCAGGTTAAGATTAGGTTAATGGCTCAGCTTCACACAGCAAGGAAGGACAGAGCTCTGCTTTTTCCTCTTTCCCACACTTCCTCACTCCAAAGATATCTGCTCCTATGTTGTGACTAAAGGGACTTAAAAGTCCTCTTGTTCACACTACTCACCCTGCTAGAAATCCCCACTGTAGGGACTACTCCTCGGGAGACACATTCTAACTGGCTCAAGACAGTGTTCTATTTGCAAGGGGAGCTCTTTAGCCAGGTAGTGTTAACAGCAATTAGTTTATCTGATTAAGCAATTTGCAGTCTTTGTCACTTAGCAGAGAGCTGGTCCCAGAGGAACCCAAGCATAACAGATAAGATAGGAAGAGAAAAGATGAAGGGAAATATCTTTGGGGACTGCCAGAGGCTTTTAGCCAGCACCAGATGCCAGAGGAGGAGGGAGGGGAGGGCACGTTGAGTGAGACAGCACTGAAAATGCGCATCACCTCTGCAACATCCTTTAAAACAGAGAAGGGAATTGAGGCATAGGGTCAAACAAGAATTTCCAACTGGTTAGTTCCAACTTGACAGCTCAGTAGTCCCAGCTCTGGTTGCCCATTAGAATAACCTGGAAACTCTCAGAAAATACCTGTGCTGGGGTCCCACCCCAGACTAATTAAATCAGAATATTTGGGAAGGGCCCCCGGCCCTGGGCATTTGAGAAAAGCTCCCAGGTGAGTCTAATGTGGAGCAAGAGTAGGCTGGTCTTGGAGACTCTCAGGGGTGAGGGTACGGGGCTGCTCGGGCAGGAGGGGCAGCTCCCCTCCATGTAAGGATTTCCTTAGGGGTGGTAGGGACCTTCCTGGGTCTGCTTGGTAACTTCACTATAATCAATACAAGGCTTTGAGGAGATGACAAACATTTCCATATCAAAAGCTGGGAATCCTAGGAGAGTGAAGTATCACAAAAGCTGAAGCAAGCCAGCCTGGCCTCTTCATTGTCTCCAGGAAATTGGTTGAATTCCCCTTCATTCCATGCCCACTTCTGGGTCCTCCTCTGGCTTCATTTCTGCCTGGAATGCCCGCTCCTCCATGAGTTCGTCACCCGGGCTGGTCTGAAATAACCACCTCCTCCACAAATTATTCCCCAGTTTCGAGAAAGAGAGGTCTCTGCCTCTCTCCACCCCTTGCACGATGGTGCAACACACCCAATGCACTCACCTCTCTCCTATTGTAAACTATACCAGTTTTCACACCTGTGCCAGGCTGGCTGCATAAAGCACATCACCAGAAAAATTAATTAGAAGTAAGGACTCTCTCAGCCAGCTAGACAGAGATTCTAACACCAGTGGTCCAGGGTGGGGCTTAAGAATCTGTGTTACTAGAAATAATGCCCACGGTTTGGCCCTTGGCATACACAACATGGTGTAAATGTTAAGGAATGTTGTGTGTGTGTATGTGTTCAGGTGTGTGCAGAGGGATGAGGGGAGAATGTTCAAATGTGTTACACAGGAATCACCAGGCATACATATTTCTACCCTGGGAAAAAGGTAAGGTGAGAAAATTAATTCTCATTTTATGCCTCAAGTAGGAAGTGAGTTTTTTCTACCAAAAGAAATTTAAAATTCCCCTTCTATCTTCACAGTGTGGAGAATGCTGATTGCAGCAGAGAGTGAAAAGAGAATACAGACACAGAGAAAAGGAGAGAGACAGAGGGAAGGATGGAAGGAAAGAGGGAGAGACAAAGAGTACACATGAGAGAACAAGAGCAAGTGAGTTGTAGGCAACCAGTATTTTGTAGGGTTTTAGAAAAGACTAAACTTTGAAGAAATCAGTTGATAGAGAACATAAGCTGAAACTAAGGATTTCCTGAAAATGAAACAAGAAAGAGATACCCCAGCTTAGATCTCTACGAGATAACAGCATCATGGACATATGAAAAGTGAACTGACAGATCTCAACGAGGAGGACCGGAGATCAGACAAGAACAGAAGCTATATTCTCTTTGACCCACTTACTACGGGTTCTCATGTGTTCCCTGATATGGAGAAACTGGAAATTGATACCAGATGCCCCAAGATATGATACATAATTACTATATATCAATAAAATGTGGAGTAAAATGTATATTTCTAGAATGTTCTCTTTCTAGAATATGGTCTCAGTGATCGTCATTAATCCTTTAGGTAAAATCTCAAGAGATTAAAAACAAAACAAAACCTCAGGCACTGATGGTAGATATGGTAAGCATAGTCCAATTTAGTGCCCAGGAGAATAGGAAGTCAACAGTCCTCCTAGATCCTGTTCCCGACAGGGCTTACTTTTATAAAGGCCTGCTACATGTTGGATTGGCGCAAAAAGCCAATGCTTTGTCTAAAAGTGCATTCAGCAGCACTTAGCCACTGTTTTGCCAGTGTGTTTCTGTCAATAGAATCTTCTTAAACAGAAAGTTGCTTGGAGGCAGCAACGATGCTCTGCTCGGGCTCTTCTCTGGTTCAGTGCATCACCTGGGTGGTAATCAGAGTTGGAAAAATGTTCTCTCACCTGAAGCCATGCGCTGGGGCCTGGAACTCCCTTCTTCACCCCATCCAGCTCTCCTTTATGGATAAAAATGTTCCTCCTCTTCACTCGAAATGCTTATGAGAAATGGGAGATTAAACAAATAGCATCCCATTGAGAAAAAACAAAACCTATGTATAAAATTGGATCCATCCGCATTCCTTTAGGCTGCATGGTTTATTCTCCACATTTCTCAGAGTTGGATTTTGGTTAATTATTTCTCTGGGAGGATAATGATCAAGGTTAGTTACGTTAGGAGGCGCAAACAGCCAAACAAACATATTATTAGTTGTGTATAGATACCCACAGGAAATTCGAGATGGGGAAGGGAAGGAAGCCCAGAAGGATCAGATACATAAAGGGGTGGGGCCTGCTTCAGATGGGATCTGAGTTCCCATTTCGGAGGTTGACGTAGTAGCTCCAAATTTAAGTGCTGAACATGCCGATCTTTACGCTTTGAATTGACCCTTCTGTGACTAAGGTTCTGTGGAAAACAATCAGAACCACTGAAAACTGGCATTTCTTAAGCCAAGAGCAGCCCCTTCATACTCCTGTTTTTGATTAGGTTTGTCCTGGAAATTTTCTTCTAGAGAGAGAGACAACTGCAGAAGATGTTTGCATTTATTTTGAAGTTCCTGGATGTGCAAGGACTTGAGGGTCCCATCACACAGCTGTCTTCTTCCCTGCACTTGGGTTGGCCCAACATTCTAGAGAGGTCCTTGAACCTTTTCCCTTGATGACCATTGGTTTTCTCGTAAGAAGCCTTGACCTTCAGGTTTCTCATGTCTCCCCTCCAGAGCCCTTGTAAGATCTTGCTGCCAAGTTCATTGCCCTTAATTTGGGGATTTCTGAAGGCAGGCAGATTCTCATCTCCTTGGCATCTCTCTCGTGGGCATTTGTCCCCTCTCCCTCCCACCCAGAACAGGATGAAGTCAGGGTGGTTCCCTCTCGGGTCTGAGCTCAGGAGCTGGAAGCCAGACTGGCCCCAGGGAACACGTGGGCACAGCGGGAGAGGCTGCTCTCCTGCAAAGGGGCGAGGATGCTGTCTTTACATTTAGAGCCATGAAGATGTCATGAATTTCCAGGATAGGCCAGGGGCTCCAGAAGGAGACTCAGGAAACTAGAACAGCCTTAGAATACCTGGCTTCCCATGCAGAACTTCCCAGTGGGGAAGGAATCAGGGCTAGGCATTCTAGGAAGGAAATCACTTGAAATGTTTGCCTAGATTAGATTTTTGAAAAAATTAAGGGGTTTTGTAAGCAAACTAGGGGAGGGTTCTTTACCCAAGGAACAATAAATAGGGACTCAGGATAGACTTTGGTCTGTGAAACCTCTGGAACAGAGTCAAAATTGTGGTCTGGGTGGAGGGGACCATAGCTTTCATCAGAATCTGGATGAGCTAAAGGGCACACAAAAGTTGAGAGCCTGACTTGCATCCCTGCCTGGGCCCCTAACAATTGTGAGACTTCAGGGAAACCACAAGTAGCCCCTCATCAGAATAACGCCAGGGCGAGGAGTATCGCCTTGTCCAGCCTAGTCCCCTTAACATCTACCCTCTGTGGGAGGGCCCTCCTATGCAAGACAAAAAGCCCAGAAATCACAGGAGAAAATATTGACAGATTTTAATTATATCAAACAGAAAAGTTTTTACACTGGAAAAAAAAAGTACTACAAATAAAATGAAAAGTAAATGATAGGCTAACAAAATACTTATAATCTACATAATCAAAGTTGATATCCATAATATACAAAGATCTTCCATAGATTTAAAAAAATACAAAGAGAAACATTTAAAAGTTGGGAAAAGACCTAAAGAATTCATTTACAGGCAAGGATATTCAGACAGCTGATAAACATTTAAGAAGACCCACAAATCTCCCTAGTGATCAGATATATACAAATTAAGACAGAGAAACACATTTTCCACCAATTAGATTGAAAAAATGAAGAAGACTGAAAATGTTTGATGTCTAGTTATAAACTGTTGATGGGACTAGAAACAGGTGCAATCATTTCAGAGAGAAATTTGTCAGTTCCTAATTAAATTTAAAATATACATTTTTGACCCAGAAATTTTGCTTATAGGAATTTATTCTCTAGAGAAGTCATTCAAAGGTGTACAGCGTTTACTGAATGAAAGTAATAGTAAAAAAATGAAGGCAACATAAATGTTAATTAATAATAGAATGATTAATAACACATTATGGTTGGTCCGTACTATGGAATACCATACAACCATTTAAAAAATTGCCTATCCATATGTATTGATATGAAAGAAGGTCTATGGCACATTTTTGAATTAAAAAAATTACACATAGTGTGATCCTATTTTTATCTTTATTATAAACATTAATAATGTGTGTATATATGAGTATATGTGTGTGTTCATAGACACCCATTTTCTATGAGCATAGCCAAAGTCTCGGAAAAACGCACATTAATTTATTAATAGTAGTTTCCACTAAGACACTGGGGAATCATTTTCTTAAATTTTTATTTTTGTCAGGTATATAAATCTAAAATTTCCCCCTTTAACCACATTCAGATATATAATTCAGTGGTGTTAATTACATTCACAATGTTGTGCAATTATCACCATCATCCATTACTACAACTTTTCCATCACCCCCAAACATAAATTCTGGCCAATTAAGCTTTAACTTCCCCTTTCCTAGTCCTCCCCAGCCCCTGGAAACCTGTCTTCTATTTTCTGACTCTATGAATTTGTTTATTCTAATTGTTTCGTATCAGTGAGATCATACAAAATTTGTCCTTTTGTGTCTGGCTTATTTCACTCAAGATGAGATGTTCAAGGTTCATCCATGTTGTTGCTTGTATTAGACCCTCATACATTTTCATGGTGACATAATATTCCATTGTAGCTGTATACCACATTTTGTTTATCTATTTTTCTGTTGATGGACACTTGGGCTGTTTCCACCTTTTGGCAATTGTGAATAATGCCGCTATGATCACTGGTGTGCAAATATCTGTTTGAGTCCCTGCTTTCAATTCTTCTACGTATATACCCAGAAGATGGTCATATGATAATACTACACTTAACTTTCTGAGGAACCACCAAACTGTTTTCTGCAGTGGCTGCTCCATTTTACATTCCCATCAACAATGGATTAATGTTCCTCTTTCTCCACATCCTCTCCAACACTTGTTTTTTTGTTTGTTTGTTTTTCTTTTTCTTTTTCTTTTAAAGTAGCCCTTCTAGTAGGTTTAGAGTGGTTTCTCATGGTAGTTTTGATTTGCATTTCCCTGATGGCTCATGATGATGAGCATCTTTTTATGTGCTTTTGGCCATTTGTATATTTTCTTTGGAGAAATGTTTATTCAAGTTTTTTGACCATTTTTTAAAATTGAGTTGTTTTTCTTTTTATTGAAGAGTTGTGGGATTTCTTTATAGATTCTGGAAATTAAACCCTAATCAAATATGCGGCTTCCAAATATTTATTTTCTCCCATTCTGTCGGTTGTCCTTTTACTTTCTTGACTAAGTCTTTGATGCACAAAAGTTTTAAATTTTCATGAGCCTTGTTTATCTATTTTTTCTTTTGATGCTTGTGCTTTTGGGGTAAGGTCTGAGAAACAAGGTCATAAAGATGCTTCCCTACATTTCTTGTAGGAGTTTCATAGTCCTGGTTCTTATATTGAGGTCTTTGATCCATTTTGAATTAATTTTTTGATCTGGTGTGAGATAGGAGACCCCTTTATTCTTTTGTATATGGATTCTCTCAGCACCATTTTTTGAAGAGATATTTTTTTCCTATTTGAGTGGACTTGATTCCCTTGTCAAAATTCAACTGACCATAGATGTGAGGATCTATTTCTGAACTTTCACTTTGATTCCATTTGTCTATATATCTATCCTTGTGCTAGTACCATGGTGTTTTGACCACTGTAGCTTTGTAAAAAGTTTTAAAGTCAGGAAGTATGAGTTCTCCAACTTTATTCTTCTTTTTCAGGATGGTTTGGCTCCTCAGGGCCACTTACCCTTCCAAATAAATTTGATAACTGGCTTTTCTATTTCTGCAAAGAAGGCTGTTGAAATTTCGATTGGGATTGCATTGAATCTGTAAATCACTTTGGGTAGAATTGACATCTCAACAATATTTCATTTTCCAATCCATGAGTATGAATGTGCTTTCATTTATTTAGGTCTTCATTGATTTCTTTTAGCAATGTCTTGTAGTTTTCTGTGTATATGCCCTTACTTCCTTGGTTAAATTTATTCTTATATATTTCATTCTTTTAATTGTAATTGTAAATGGATTTTTTTTCTTAATTTCCTCCTTAGATTGTTCTTCACCAGTGTATAAAACATTACTGATTTTTTGCATGTTGATCTTGTACCCTGTCACTTTGCTGAATTCATTTATTAGGTCTAGTAGTTTTGTTATAAATTTTGTGGAGCTTTCTATATGTAGAATCATGTCATCTGCCAATAGTGAAAGTTTTATTTCTTCCTTTTCAATTCAGATGCCTTTTATATCTTTTCCTTGCCTAGTTTCTCTGGCAAGAACTTCCAGTGCAATGTTGAATAACAGTGGTGACAGTGAGCATCCTTTTCCAGATCTTGGAAAGCTTTCAGTCTTTCACCATTGAGTATCATGTTAGCTGTGGGTTTTTCACACATGCCTTTTATCATGTTGAGGAAGTTTCTATTTCTAGTTTTCTAAGTGTTTTTATCAAGAAGTGGTGCTGTATTTTATCAAATGCCTTTTCTTCATCAGTTGAGATGATCATGTAATTTTTCCCCTTTGTTCTGCTAATGTGTTGTATTAACATTAATTGATTTTCTTATGTTGAACCATGCTTGCATACCTGGGATAAATCATTGGGGAATTACTTTTAAGATCAATTTTCACTGTATAGTTGAAACTTTTTACCACTCTTGTATTACTTTTGTAATTAATGAAAAAAGAAATCTCTCCTTAGGAGTACACCCCAACCCAGTAAAACATGCTTGGCCATGCTTCTAAGGAATACCCATTGATGGCTAACAGGTGCCCATACAGTTATCCCCAGAACTGCCTATTTTGTCTGCCTTTGCTCTGCATGTTTCCTTGACTTCTGCACTGCTGACCTTTGCACAGGTTCCAGCCCTTTTTTCTCCCAGTGCTTGCACCTGATGCCTCTTTGGCTCCATTTTCTGGCTTCTGACTTTGCCTCTCCCATCTGGTCCACCATTTCAGTGGAGCTGTCATTGGCTAATGACCTGCTGTTTGGCCCAGCTCCCACCAAATCTGGCCCAGCTTCCCTCTAGCAAATATGACCAATGACGCATGGAGACAGAGCAAAAATCCAGAGTGGTTAGACCCAGAGTGGGTTGGAGTTGGGGTCATAAACCAGGCAAATTGTGGGGAGTTTGGAAACAGGGGAAACCAGCAGTCACCAGCAAGCTCTTCTGAAGTCAGTTTTGTAAGGAGATACAAGGGCATGAGTGGACAATGGAGGCTGAGACAAGCAGGAGCCAGACTGACACAATAAAGAGCAAAGCAAGGTAGGGGCCAAAAGGGTGGGCTGATGGTCAGAAACGCACACATAAGAGGCAGTGCAAGTAAAAAGCAGTAGTGAGCTTGACCCCCAAGGGCAGGTATTTGAATCCTGGTTTTGCTGTTTGCTAGCACTTAAACCTTTTAAACCCCAATTTCCTCATTTTTAAACAAGGCATAATAATACTCACCCTACCCACCTAATAGACTATCGTGAACCCCCATGCCCAGCATTGCCCACACACCACATCAGATCTAGAAGGTACGAGAGGAGCAGGTGAGAGAACAATTGAGAGGCTCCTTGTGGAGGACAAATTCATCTGGCACAGAAGCTTCTTACTTATGTGTCTCTGCTCTGGCCCTTGCAAGGCCCTTCAGGCAGAACTCCAGATATAGTGGCATTTGGCCAGAGATGGGTAGAACCTAAGAGAGATTCTAATATTTGGTTAAGCCTGATTCTTTCCCTTTCATCGCTCTGCATATTGCAAATCTGGCCTCAAATTCCAAGCTCCCCCCAATGTTTCCCTGCCCCACATATGTACAGATTTTCCTCTCATCCCTGTCTGGAGCTGCTAAGTTAAGAACAAATATATCTGTGTCCAAAATCTCATGCCATGACATGAATTTCCAAAGCTACCTCTATGCAATCTCCTCATGTCCACCAATTCCTCAGAAATCTCAAACAATTTCCATAATTGGCAGGCACGGTGTTTCCTTGTTGCGTGCTACTTTCATACAACTGGAATTTGTAGACAAGAAAAATAGAGCTGTTACGCAGCACTAACTGGGCTTTTATGTAGCTTCACAGGCAGGAGACTGGCTGTGGAATGCCATACACCTCCTTATCACGGCTTGCTTGCTGGGACTGCTATTCATTTCATGCATTGTGTATCTCTGAATTTTCCAGAATGTGGTTGAGAGTCATGTTGCTTGCTCTCAGAATTATGCAAAAAGCTTTTCTTTTTCTTGAGCAAGAAATCATAGGTACTCCAGAACCCTTTTGATACAGGCAGAGCCATGGCGTGGGTTGGGCATGAACTGACATTGGCTGTGTTAACCTATCCATCCCAAAAGGAGTGGGGAACTCCCAGCTCCCACACATGTGTGAGGCCACTGGAGGCAGCAAGCTTCTAAAAGCTCACAGTGGACCCCAGTTCCTTTAGCTTTATGGCTCCATTATGTATTGGCTGAGGGAGCTGCAATCATTAGTTGTCTATTTTTTTCAATTAAAATAATTAAGCCAATGTAGTGTGCGTGAGAGGGCCAGAATTAGCAGCTTGGGAGAGCCAGATGTCTGTCAGCACCAGGGTCCAGGAGGAAGTGGAGCTCTGTGAGCTCTCTGAGGCTAGCTTCTGGGGAAGGAGAGCTGGAGGAGCTATTTCCCCTAAGGTGGGGGGAGGAGCAAAGGCCTGGAGGTGCAAAGGCCTTTGTCCTAGAGCTAGCCCCTGGCCTCCTTCCAAGAGAGGAATTTGTCTTGATTGTCCAGCCATTTGGGGAGGCACCTGGAGTTCCTCATCGCTCTGTGCTGCTTTCCAGCCTCAGTTACTTCATCAGAGGATGCCCAGACTGATTTGCCTCCAAATTCATCAGGCAACCACTGTAGCTGCAAGTTCGTCCTGTGGGTAAGTGATTTTGCTCATTTCCTCTCTAAAAGTATTCAAGATATAACAGGATAGAGGAGGAGCTCTGGAGGAGGAAGAAGGGAAGAAAGGAAGACTAGAGTATCCTTGAGGAGGGGACCTTCTGGGATGATGGCAAAGCTTGGCAGATTCTCAAGGGAAGGCCCCCCAACCACTGCTTAGGTAACTTACAGCTTCCACCCCTCCGGGTGCTTCTGCCCCCCAAGCTAGGCCCCGGGAGGCTGGTGTTTCCTTTCTCTCCCTACCACATCCTCCAAAGTTCAGCCCTGGAACTTCAGTATGTAGGGACTGTGTCCCACAAACAACATTAACAGACTATGTGGCAAGCCCCGCCACGGGAGTTGCCAGCTTTGCCACATTAACCTGTAGATCAGGCTTTCAGTGTCCTTCATGGGCCCGCTTCTAGCTTTATCCATCCCCTGATTTGGCTTAGTCTAAGTGACAACCCTTTGGGATACTAAGGTTTAAAGGACCTTTCTGTCAAGATGTCAGATCCTCCTCTCGTACCTTTTCTGATACTCTGCTTAGTGGCTCTGTGGGATTTTGTTCACAGCATGTTCCCAAATAAGACCCCAAGGTTCTTGGCACAGAGTCCATCATCCAACCCACCCTCACACTCTGCAGTCCACAGTTTCAGTAACACAGTGGTACATTTCCTTCCGTTATTAGACCTCTGCCGCCACCTTAGGCTTCTAATTCCGGTTCTTACCCAAAGAGCCTTCAGGAATGGACTGTCCTGAGACCTACTTCCCCTTCTGAATATCACACCAGTACAAACATGGTCAGTCTCCCAGTTACTCTTCTTGAAAAAAAAATTATTAAAGATCAAATGGGACAAAGAGGTTCAAGGAGGTGTAAAATGCAAAGTAACATTCTCTCTCCTCCATCCTCCCAACCTAGCCCTAGAGCCATTAAGCAAAGATAACCACTTCTAGCTGACTTTAATTCTTGTTGTGGGCCTCACCATAACTTGGAATAATATGCTTATTTCTTAATTTCCTGATTCATCAGCTTCCAGCAGCTTCCATGACTCCCTCCCTATGGTAACTCTTATGCCACAAAACGTTTTGAAATGTTGCAGGTGTTGTCATATCTCTACTTACAGATAAACCTTTTCCCTTACTGCCCCTCCCTCCTTCATAGGACCACCTGTATAATGTACTGTGTCTCCTGAACCAAGGGAATTTCATGTAGGCGAGGACTCATATTAAATCAGCTTTTGGGGGGACTGGCCAGGGCAGGCAAGGATCCCATACAGAGTCTCACCTCTGGTGGCCATTCAGGAAATGTGCTGGAAGAGAATAACGAACAGAGGGCAGAGTGAAGCTGGCATCCCTCTGCGATTCTGCATTCTTCAGTAGTCCCCTCTGCCTAGATAACCCTGATCAAGTTGGGACTAAATGTTCAAGGGTTGTAGGTAACTAGCCGATCAAACTCCACTTGCATTCTCCCTGCCCAATCCCTGCTGCTTTAGGGCTGTAGCTGCTGACAGTGCCGGGCTCCCTTCCCAGCCACACCTGATCTCAGGCCACCCAGGGCAGTGAGGGTCCCAGGTGCTTCACAAGCAACAGGAACCTGGAGATGAGGTGCGGCCTGCACGCCACAGGTCTAGCCTGAGTCTCCCAGCTCACCTTCGCATCTACTGCGGAAGCTTCTGTCTTCTGGTTCCATTGCCCCAATCCCGTCCCCTGCCCTCATCCTCAGTTCTCACCTGGAAGAGCAGACTGCCATGACCTAAGGCCAAAAACCACCCTCATCGCAGGGCATTTCTCACTAGCTGTTTTCTTACTTCAATTTGAATTTGCTGAGGACTCTCCACATGTAGCTACATGTGGCTACTTAAATTTAAATTCAGTAAAATTAAATAAAATTAAAAATGCTCAATAACCATTTGTAACTTGTGGCTACCATTTTGGACAGTGGAGAGCTGAGACAGTCCCGTCATCACAGAAAATTCTGATTCTAGGCTTTCTACCGTAGCTCCTCTTCTAGCTGCAGACTTTCCTTCTCCCAAATCCCCATTCCTTTATAATGCACAGAAAATGAATATATATATATGTACATATATTTTCTTTTTTGGTCTAAACCTCTTTCCTAGATGAGGCTCCCCACCCATCTCTTCATAAGGAGAGCCCAATAAAAATTTTCCCTATACAAAAGGACTTTGCACATCTGGGGAGAATTGTACCTCTCTGCTTGAATGCTTAGGCACTGAGGTGATCTCTCTTTTGAGGGTGTGGTGGGGGGTGTAGCAGGCGAGCAGGCCAGCCCCCAGAGCGCCAGCAGGCGAATGGCCAAGGGAGAGCCTGTGGGCTGGACTTGGGTGAATGTTCCAGAAGCTGCCATGTGGAGACTCTGATAATCATAGCTGGGCTGATTAGAACAGGTACCTGGGCAAAGCTTGAAGGACCACATCTAAAGATGTGCAGACTGCGAGAGACAAAAGAGAACAGAGAGGTCAGTGAGTCCAACTCTTATTTGAAGTGGAGAACAGTGCAGTGCTTAAAAACACCTGCACTGCTAATGATCAAAGGTCTCTAATCTGTGTAATGCCAGCATGTGGGAAAACAGATGGTCCCTGGAATGGGAAGTAAATTGAAGAAAGAGGAAAAAATATAGGCCTCCCAATGAAAACTAGGAACATTCCAGAAAAAGCATACTCTGGAAAGAAATTGTTTTTAATAAACCCCATTTTCCTTTCGACTTCCAGTATGGAACTGGAAAACAATACGTTGTTCTAGTTAAAAAAAAAAAAAAAAAGCAGTGATGGGCACCTAGTAAGTGATCAATAAGTAACTGCTGATTGATTGAAAATAAATCACAAAATAAAAATACAAATTAGGAGTCAGTGTCTTTGCCAGATAATGAGTTGTTTATTTCATGGGTAAGGGCTTTCTTCTTAGGAGTTGTTTAGTACAAAATAGTGCTTGTTGAGGCTGGGCATGTGCAATCAGTATTAGACATTAGATTGAATCTTAGGTGGTGGTACTACAGAGACAAGACAGCAGGCACAAAACTTCCATTCTTTTCATTTTAGAGTGAATGTGACGATGCATCTGTCCCTTAAATGAGGAATTCTATTTTTGGCATTTCAATAAGTGAGGAGAGCTGCACCGCACTCAGCACACTTGGGGCAAGTCATGTTTTGAGTAGCAAAGGAAGGAAGAGGCATTTGCTGGGTAGGAATCTCAAGTCATACAGTCTGGTCAGTAAGCCGGAGCTGTGAATCCCTGTTCCGAAATAGCTTGTGCATGATAATCATGTTGCCAGTCATCACAACTATTGCAGTGGGCATGTGTTGTTTTTGCTTCCCAGTATCCTTTCCCCCTGTGATGACAGTAACCCCACAGTTTGCTTTGGAGGGGAAGATGCTTCTGTGATAGGAGGCAGTCCCAGTGTGGCCTGCCACCTCTTCCTGGGACATCCAGGTATCTGGCCCTGGCAGGATACAGCACAATCAATCCCCTAGAAGATAAGGGGGCTGCTGAGACATTCCTTCCCCTATTGTCTGGAACATATGCAAACATTCACTGGAGACGTCTGACTCTGGTGGCATGTTTCATGGCATCCATCTCACACCCGTTGGCATATCTGCCCCTGGCAGGGAGGGAGCACAAACACAAGAGAGGGGTGGTGTTGCATATAGAACATCTCCCTGCTTGGTCAAGGTTTGAGACCCCAGAGGTGGGGAAACCAGTGCCCACTAGTGAAGCTGACCTTGCTCTGTGTCTTCCCTATGTGAATAAATTGACTTTCCTTCAATACCCTTGTCAATCATGTTTTTGCTAGCGACACCAACATCTGTGTCGAAGTGGGTTGTCATATCTCAAGACGTCGCTCCTTCCGACCAACAGTTCGTCTCCCATCTCTAGCATCAGTTAAGGTGAAGACCCTAAAATGTAATGGCTCGAGCAAGATAGAAGTCCATTTCTGTTTCATAATGATTCAGAGGCAGTAGACAGGCTCTAGTTCACAGTCATCCAGGGATCGGAGGTGGTGGGGCAGCCCTGCTGTCCTCAAGACATGACTTCCAGGCTTGCCCCAGTTTTCCCATTTCCACCCAGCAGGAAGGAAACGGGCCTGAAGGAGTGCCCACCCTGTGTCTTTAGGCCCTGGTCTGTGAGTGGCCCACACATCACTTTCACTCATATTCCATTGGTGGGAACCTAGTCTCATGGTCACACTTGGCTGCAAGGTGGCTGGGGCATGTGGTTTCTAGCCAAGCCCTGTGTGTTCCAGTCATAACTTTGGCCAAGAGGTGGGCTTGACCTTTGAATCTTGAATAGAATGGCAAAGATTCCTGACAATTCAACCCAGGAACAACATCCCAAAGAGATCCTTCCATTGATTTCTGCTGCCTAGAGCCCCAGAACAGCCCTGACTGGGTTTTCACCTCTCCCTGTGGCATTGTTGCCTGCATTTTTTCTGTTTAAACTAGCCAGAGCTTGTGTATGTTACTTGCTACAAAGACGTGTTTAACTGATACAACTACCTTTTAGTAACTGCCCGCTGTTAACTCAGTAACAAATACTTCCTGTGCATGTACTGTGTGTAAGGTAACGTTCTAGGCACTCAAGATATATTGGGAACAGAATAGATTAGCAAGTTTCCCACAAGGACAAGTGCACAGGGAAGAGAGTACCAACAGCACTCGAGCTTTCCTTGGGCATTCTTGCTTTTATCTTGCCTTGTTTTTCTGTATGCAAGATGTAAATTAATTACCAGTGCATCTTGCAAGTGGGTTATCACCGGGCAGCAATCTGACTCTTTTCACTGCATCCTGGACAACTCCACCAGCTATTGACATAATTTTTGCAACAAGGTGGAATTTGCATATTAGCAGGCTTCAGTGTACTGCTTTGCAGTGAACCCAAATGACAATTCCACCCTCTCCAGGATATCCTTACAGGCATCCAATACCAACAAGCACATTCAAACACAGGGGCCTTCCTTACAGTCTCCCGTTTAACTCATTGTCATGCAAATCGCCTGAATGATAGAGTCTTAAAAAGTGCTGGAGAGGTGACTGGAGTGTAACTAGTCAATGTTTAGGGCAATTCTTAATTAATTGGGAGTTATAGCAAAATAAAACAGGGCCCAGCCAATGGGATTCTTGCTGTCACTAAATTATCTGTGAATACCCTCCAGGACTGTGAGAAACTCCCTCTTGCTACTTCTGTAAATTCTTCGTGGTTTTCTTTTTTTTTCCCCACTTTTCTTTGAGGACTGGAGGTGGGAGGGAAGAAGGGGTGAGGATTGGAAGGAAGCGCCAGTTGGAAATATTCAACCTAATTAGAGGAGTGCCGGGCAAGGACGCAGAGCACGTTCCTGGGCGGTGGCAGAGCTGGGCAGGACGCGCACGTGATAATAGCAGCCTAGCAGGTTTCCTCCCTAAAGATAAGCGATGGGAAGATGGCATGAATAATTCAATGAGCACGAGATCCTGAACCCACGTTTGCTCTCATAAAGAGGACAGCCATGTGCCTCAGGTGCAAAGTTTCTGATAGTCGAGCTTAAGCTCTTTCAGAGCTTTGTTACTAAGTGCTGTGTAGGTGTGAAAAGCCTTATTACCATGTAATTTTGTTGGGAGCCGATTTCCAAGTACCTGCTTTACTTTATATTCACATACACAAAAAAGATCAAAATCTATTTTATTTCCTAACAATAGCCAATTTTGGTATAATTATTGTAAAATACCGAATTTTAAGGCACGGCGCCCAAGTGACTCCCCACGCCGCTCCCCTCCATGCATGAATATCTTCTTATTTATTGCCTTTCCCATAATGAACTTTGAGATAAACAACGGAAAAAGTAATTTGTTTTTTGACAATGCCGAACCTTTGAATAGAGAAAATCACACAGTTGGGCACAGAGCACAGTCCTGTGTGGTAAGTGGTATCCATGGCAACCAATAGATTTTATGCTAAGTCTGGCCTTTAAAAACATTTCACGTTTACCACTGAGAAAAAGATGGCCTTGATTTAAAAATGATACAACAAATACTTCGAATGGGCATGCTTTCTGCTCCGGGCTGCAAACACAATTAAGAGGCAGCTCCTCGGCACCAAGCCACCTCAATAGTATCTGTGTCATCCTTGACGTACATCACGGCCAGCTGGAAAAAAGGGAAAGGTTGGACGTTTTGTATTCTGCTGCAGGGCCTAAAGCAGTTTGTTTTTCACTTGTTCTCCTCGTATTTAACACCAGGGGTAAAAAACAGGGAGTAAAAATAGCATGTTGGCCTCTTATCTTGGTCTGTGATCATGGTGACAGTGAAAATATTATGGCCTGCTTATCTCGGGAGCAGCTCCAATGGCCAGCGCTTATTATAACTTAAAATAATGGACGGAGAAATACCTACCATG
Source organism: Choloepus didactylus (assembly GCF_015220235.1). Classification (NCBI taxonomy): domain Eukaryota; kingdom Metazoa; phylum Chordata; class Mammalia; order Pilosa; family Megalonychidae; genus Choloepus; species Choloepus didactylus. The sequence goes on along the minus strand of NC_051309.1, from coordinate 165,251,452 downwards.
CCAGCCTCAGACTAAGCACCCTAAATTAGTTTCGGTACACGTTTAGAAAGTTGGGTACCAAAAATGGAATGCGGTTGCAGCAAAGAAAGGATGTCACCTTAACACTATACTGGAATAAAATGGAAAAGAACAAGCCCCCTGCTTTAAAAAGAAAAAAAGAGACGGATTTGATCAATGATGCATCAAAGGAAAGACATAAAATGAATGTTTCGGGGAGAAGTTTGCTTTTCTGAACTGTTTGTAAGTTCCTTGATGTCTTCCTTTCTAAGGTAGCATTTCTATTTCAAGCTCTTCTATGAGGTTGGGGGGTGGGGTGGGAGTTGTCCCTTATTTCTCAAGAAGGGATTGTGTCTGCCAGACCTGAACTAGTTGAGTGTACCACAAATCAGATCAGAAGGAAGGTGGAGAAACCCCTGGCTGGTTTCCTCTGGAGATAGTTTCAGCTGGAGTGCTTCTGCAGTTAACTGGGGTGGGGTGGGATGTTCTCTTAAGGCAAAAACAGTTTCCTGGAAGGTATGGGAATCGGTACATTGGGAAAGTAGATTGAAGAAAGCATTGTTTTGTCTTGTTTTGTTTTGGGGGGGGGTGTCTACTTCATAAATATACCTCACCTACCTCCTCTGACTCCCATCCACAATTGTCAGTAGCAAATAGGACAGTTTTGTGACTCCTCAGTAGTTGGCTTTGATGAATCAAGGATATTTTCTGATTCATCATTTTATAAAGAGGAAAGTGAACACTTCTTTATACCCCCGAAATACCTGAAAGGTGAGGTAGACCGGGAAAGAATGATGATGCTGGAAAGGAATGTACCCGGGAGACTGGGCTTTGTTCTCTAAATCCATAAGCTCTGCTTGATGAGCAGGCCTGGGGCGCAGGACCACACAGCGGCCGCCTGCCCAAGGCACAAGCCATTCATCTTTCTGAGGTAATTTTCTTCCTTCAGCCGTGGGCCTATCTTTGGGCACCGAACGAATGTTGACTGTTTCACACACTGAAACATAAATCACTCTCTTTAGGCCTTGTTAATTTTTACTTATAAACTGTTTTAATGTAGAACTGTCAGGACCCTGTGAAAATAATGGGTAGTGACAGCTTTAGGATTAAGACCTTCTCAGGTAGTTAGAATGGTGAGTTAGGTTATAAATTGCTTTTAAAGAGCTGAGGCATGGATGTGAGCTTCATATGCCTTCTCCAAATGGATACCAATGAGGCAGCTGGGACAAGTATATGCTAGTAATTCATCTTAATTATTTGTCAGCAAAGCCATCTTAATAAGAGATGTCTTTCATTTTGATGAAAATAACCCTTGGTAATCTCTAAAGGGTCTTGTCTGAAAGGCACCATTGAAAGGTAGAAGTTGAGTCTTCTGGGACTCAGGATTTTATGTCTCAAGCAAGGAGTACTGAATCAGAAAAATGTATCAGCTGATGTCAAGATAGAGCTCAAGTGTCCAATTATAGATGCATCCATAATTCTTTCAGATGACTTTATTTGCTTCGTTGTCAGGGCATCAGTGGGCTCATAATTTCTCTCAAAACCTATCGTATCTCAGGGCTCACTAGATAAGAATGGCTGTTTACTCACAGACAGGCAGGGCTCTGAGGAAAGGCCAGGACCTGCCATTATACACTACAGCTCCTGGCTTGGGTAACTGCGGCAGTTCAGTGCAGCAGGCAGAGAAACCACTGCCATCTCCAGCCACAGGGAAGCAAACAATTTTCTTAGGGGATGTTCCAGTTTGCTAATGCTGCCGTTAAGCAAAATACCAGAAATGGATTGGCTTTATAAAGGGGGTTTATTTGGTTACAAGGTTACCATCTTAAGGCCATAAAGTGTCCAAGATAAGTCAGCAACAATCGGGTACCTTCACTGGAGGATGACCAATGGTGTCTGGAAAACCTCTGTTAGCTGGGAAGGCACATGGCTGGCATCTGCTCCAAAGTTCTGGTTTCAAAATGGCTTTCTCCCAGGATATTCCTCTCTAGGCTGCAGCTCCTCCTCAAAATGTTACTCAGTTGCTCTTGGGGCATTTGTCCTCTCTTAGCTTCTCCAGAGCAAGAGTCTACTTTCAACAGCTGTCTTCAAACTGTCTCTTATCTGCAGCTCTCTCTCAGCTTCTGTGCATTCTTCAAAGTGTCCCTCTTGGCTGTAGCAAGCTCAGTCCTTCTGTCTGAGCTTACATAGTGCTCCAGTGAACTAATCAAGGACCATGCTGAATGGGCGGAGCCACACCTCCATGGAAATTATCCAGAGTTATCACCCATAGTTGTGTGGGTCACATCTCCATGGAAATACTCAAAGAATTACAATCTAATCAACACTAATACGTCTGCCCACACAAGATTACATCAAAGATAATGGTGTTTTGGGGGACATAATACATTCAAACTGGCAAGGGGACTAAGGTGAGCAGATGTCCCAAGGTTGATGAAGCAGGAATGGGAATCTGGGTAAGAACCAGACTGGGTACTGGGTTGGGAGAGAGGGACAGACTTGTACTGTTTGGAAGTCAGGAGTTCAATGATCCTGTCATTCCTGCCCTGAACTACTAAGGGCTTAGGGAACACACCAGTGCACGATGGTCGCACAGAGGAACCTCTAAGAGATCAGACTATCTGGTCATTCATTCATTCAATAATAGCTACTGTACACCTACTGTGTGCCAACACTATCAGTGAACAAAACAAAAATCAGTCACTGATGGAACTTACTACCTTCTGTTGGGGTCTGTTATTCTACATCAAACCTTATCCATCAAATGAGACCAAAGGTACTTAAGTGGTTTGTTCCTTGAGACTAGAGCTGCCTGGGCCAAGAGTGGGCCTGAGCCTGGCCTCAGGAACCTGGAAAAATACTTGCAGGAAATGAGCACGAGGAGCTGGCTGCCCCAGAGTCATACATCCTCTCCTAGCTGATGCTTCTGGGTGGAGAAGCCTTTCTGTCTCTTGGAGAAGCTCTACAATTCAATAACAATTCACTAAAATATTTCTGACTTTTAAACATGTAACTATAGATACAGACAAACTGTTGCAGTGCTTCAGAGAGCCATCTGCTAGACTTTAATTTGCTTCTTAGGACTAAAAGGATTGCATAAATCATGCAATAACGTGTTCAGGAACATGCTTTCCTCCATATTTGCGGGTTTAAAAAATCACAAGTAGCAGTATAAACTGACTTTACCATTCTTATTTTGAAGTATTCCTCTCCCAGGACTTCTTATTGATGGACATAAACTAAATGAAACCTCCCTAATATGGTGCAAAATTTTACAATTATGATACATTGTACACGAATATAAATGATTTAAAATATCTTTCCATAGGAATGTTTAACAGTTTTTTCTTTATTAAATGTATAAGACTATTTCCTTGTAATTCCAAAGAGTCATTAGCAAATTCCAAGACTCACAAGTGAAGGATCTACAGTGAACATCTAAGGTCCGGGGGTGATGGTTACATATGAAAGAAAAGGCTTCCAGCTCACTAGCACGAGGACATGCACTTGACATTGTGCTTCTAATAATAGCATCTTTCATTTAACAAAACTTGTTGAGCACCTATATTGTGCCAGGCCCATTTCCTCTCCAGGATGTCCCCAAATGATGGAGAAGTAAACACAGAAATTCCATAAAATATGATGTGTGTTTTAGTTTCCTGGCACCTGAGCCAGGTAAGATGCAACGTGTTGGCTTTAACAGGAACTTACTGGCTCATGGTTTCAAGGCTAGGAGAAGTCCAATATCAAGACTTCATCAAGGTGATGCTTTCTCCCTGAAGACTGTGGCACTCTAGGGCTGGCTGCTGGCTATTCTTGGTCCTTGGCTTTTCTGTCAGAAGGCAATGCACATGGCCACTTCTCCTGGCTTTTCTGGGTTCCATTGACTTTCAGCCTTTTCCTATGGTTTTCTTTCTCTTATGTGGCTTTCCTTATGAGTCCTTCAGTGATAGGATTAAGATGATCCTGAGTCAATTGGGCCACACCCTAACTGAAGTATCTTCACCAAAAGGTCCTATTTACAATGGGTCCATAGCCACAGAAATGGATTAAGATTAAGAACATGTTTTTCTGGGGTACATAACTCCAGGCCACCACAATGTGTTATAAGGGACCCTTGATACACAAAGGAGGAAGCCCTTAACTCTGTCTGGCATATACATCCCAGAGGAAGGGACATTTGTGCTTCATTGAAGAATCCTCAGCAACTATAAGCAGTATTCTGGTAACTGCAAGCAGATTGGCCAAGCTGGAGCCCAGGGTTCAAATGAGAGAGTGATGAAAGATAAGGCTGGAAATATTGACCAAGGCCAGATTGTGACATGTCTTTTCAACCATATTAGGAAATTTGGACTTGATCTTAAAGAGGATTTCTTTCTGCTGATTCATCCACACTTGCTCATGCCATTATCTTGAAATAATGGAATTCCAAGATGGTGCACTCTGCTCATGAAACGGAGGGAAGCCAATGGATCCACTTGAGGGTCAAGTTTTGCCTTCTGTTTCATGTGCTTTGACTTGGAAAAATAGTGCAGCAGTCTTGGAAAGGAACATCTTTACCATGTCAAAGTTGTCTGGTGAGAGATTTGTCCCAAGTTAGATACTTGAAATCTCAAGTCTGAGAAGGGTAGGTCAGTATCTTTCTGACCTCAAAGATCTGAGCTTCTGCATCAGGCTTGTTGACCCAGACTGTTTCTTACTAGTCCCTAAATTATATAGCATGGACCTTGCAAAACAAAAACTAGGAATGGGGGAAAGAGCTGGCATCAACTAATATACTTTATTTTATATATATATTTTGTGCCTTGGCTCTTTAAGAAAAAGGCATATAAAGAATTATGCCCAGAAAATGCTTTTTCTTTAGACCTTGCCCAAACTACTTTCAGATATGATGAGATGGCATCCTGCTTACTTAACAAGCCTGAAAATGAGAAGTAAATGAGTTGATATGATCAAAGAATTTTGAAACCCTTTCTTTAAATGGTTCATTTGTTTTATAGTCTGAATGGGATGAAATTTAGCAAATCAAACTTGCCTTTCAATATGAAGAGGATTGGAGTTTGTTGACTGAACATTTCTACTTGGGATCTCTCTCATAGTTCCAGCATCAATCAATTGCTCTGAGTATTTTAAGTTTTCCTGCACCATGGAGGTATTTCAGCCAACTGACACTTCTGTGGGAAAAGAAGACTTTGGAGGATTGGAAAGAGCCCTGTCAATTCTCCCTACTCTATTCTGGGCTCTGTCAGTGTCTTGATTTGTAGGGTGGGACAAAGCACTTAACCTTTGGGTCTCCAAAAGCAAACGATGAATTCTGCTGCATTTATGCTGTTTATTAACAGATGGGAGTTGCACATGATTAACTGCTCTGTTCCCTGGCTTCTCTGACCTTAAGATGAATGTCTCATGAGGGGGCTGCTATGCAGATGAGCAGCATGCAGAGCCACAGACAAGGTGATCAGCAAACACTCTCCAATGATAAGGATGATGCTGAAACTCACTTGACTTCTCAGCAAATGCCAAACTCCCTGCAGGATAACAAATGTGGCAGAAGAGCCCTATCCAGTTTGGAGAGCTCGAGGAAGCTGGAAGAAGTGATGTAAAATGAAAAAAGAAAGTAGGAGTTCAGCAAAACTGAACATACCCTTCTCTACCATTTTGCCTAGCAAAGCCACTGATAATAACTAAATTGATTCCAAACCAAATGGCAAGTCAGATCTTGGATGGATTCCTAGAGATTAAATCAGCTAAGTGCTGTTGACACTTGGCCACTACGCCTAATGGGGATTCTTTGACCTGGTAAGACATTCATCAATATCTCTGCAGTTGAAGAGAGAAGAAATGAAGTCATGGAGATTCCAGCCTTTTTTTTTTTTTTCCGGTCAATCCGTTTGCCAACCTGCTCTCAAAATTTTCTCCATGGCAGCAAAGGATACTTTGCTATCCTCTGGGCCTGAGAAGATGAACTACAGTTCTCCTCTGTATTTGAATGTATGTCTGACTCCATATGAAATTACATGGAAAGATTTAGGACTTTCTCTAAGCCTGCATATCTCAAAATATATTCCACAAAAAACTAGTTCTACATGTTCTTCAAATTAACATCCCATGGTGAAGTAAGTTTGGAAATACTTAAAAAAAAATATTTGTGGAGTGCTTGGGATATAGTGATGAGCAAGTCATTCAATGTCTGAGCCATCATGGATGAAAAATGAGATAAGGTCAGAGAAAAGGCAGAGGACAGTTCATGTAAGGTCTTGTAGACCATGGTAATGACTTTGGAATTTATTCTGATTAGAGTAGGTAATCATCAGGTTTTCGGCAGCTTTTCTCCAGTACATTGTGGAATTTTAAAGTCTCTGGGAACTCCTGAGAGGAAGAAATCTGTAAAATGTTATTTAACCCAAAGTTACCCAACTTATTTGATTTCTGATACCTATTAATACATTGAGAAACACAATTTTTAACTTAAGAGAAGCATTCCTTTCCCCCTTTTTGATATCCTTGCCCATAATGCCCTTTTAACATTAAAAATGCTGCTCCCAGAATAGGTTTTCCATGGCAAAATTATTCCAATTTTGAACCTTGGCCACTTCTCTCCATTCTTCTTTTTTGTTCATAGTGTTGTGTTATTGTTCTTTACAAACATTTATTTCTTCCCTTGTATTAGTCAGGATAGGCTAACTGCTGTAATAAATCTAGAAAGTGTATATGGCTCAAATACCATGGAAATTTATTTATTTTTGATGTAATAATGGTACAAGGCACAGTGATTAAATCAAACAGGTATCTCTTCTCCGTACAGTTATTCAGGAACTCAAGCTGATGGAATTGTTGCCATTTTTCAACATGTGGTTTCCAAAGTTGCCTTGGGAGTCATTTCCATTCTATCCAGACAGCAGAGGAAGAGAACATGGAGGGGTGTGTGTGTGGGGGGGGGGGGTAAGAAGGGGATTATGTGCTAGGGCTGGAAGGCATCCATCACTTCTGCTCACATCTAGAGCTACATATAATCACGTGGCTCCACCTAGATGCAAGACGTTTAGGAAAGGCAGTCCTGGGTGGGACACACCACCGTAGAGTTGCATGGATTTTGTTGACCTGCTCCCCACTTCTGGTACACTCCTAGTACACTACCAGCTCTTTGCGGAAGGACTATATGTTTTAACGTCTTCATCTTTGTTGCCTTCATAAGTATGTCACAGTGTTTGTATAAAATAGGTGCTCAATAAATGTTTGCTGAAATAAGCAGTAGTACATCTAAAACTTAAATATCTCAAACAGGAGGATGCAAGAGTCGAGGAGACCATCAGAAAACAGAACAAGTATTTCAGTTCCAAAGAGATAAGCATTTTCAGAGAAAATGGTCAAATTTGAAGTTTAATTTCCTCCATGATTTATCTAAAGTAGGCCTTAAGCAAACAGAGATGGATTTAAAATAGGGAATGAGATTTTCAGGAGCTTACCTGAAAGTGAGAAAAGTTCTTTCTACATTTCTTCATTTTTTTTTTATCGGAGCCTCACAACCCAGTCTGAAAGCTGTCAAACATCTTCTGGGTCATAAATCACTCAAAAGCATGGTAAGCCCTAAATTGATACAGCTTCTAATTTTTGAAAAAGTGGGAAGGTGCTTATGTAACCCTGCTGAAGAAAGGGAAGGTCACTGGCAGCTTGCCTTGTTTATCCTGACTCAGATTCATGCTCGGAGCCCTCTGTGCTCCTGAAAGCCCTTTTGCTAGGATGGCACCAGGGAAAACAATGAAATCTGCAGTCCTTGGACACTGGGTTTCCCCAGATTCTCTCGTTCTAGCCATAGCTCACTTTGCAATCGGAACTGACTGAGGAGAGTTGTTTACAGTGTTGCACACTGTAATGCTGCTAACATTTTTTCTTCTGTAGGAGTAAGAGGAGGTGGGAGGGAGAGGAATGAGCATTTATCATCTGGGACACGTTCCTGCCCAAATGTGATCATCATACCTCTTTAGTGTGTAAAGCATTTTTAGTTCCTATTTTGTGTGATTCAGAGATTTTTGAATTTTAACTCTTAACAGCCTCCCATTATGATCTTAGAGCAAAGAACCTCTAAGCAGAAACACAGCCTATACTTCAATCCTTTAGCTTCTCCGTCTACCTGTTTATTAGCTACACCCAAGGCCAGCTGAATGCACTGGGCTTTCTTTAGCTGGAAATAGGAGTGAAATGCTTTTTTCTTTCCAGCAGATCCAAGGTGGGGAGAGGCACTGGCAGTTTAATACTCTTGATACATGGTCCATTGAGCCAGTCCAGCAAATTTCAAGAGGGCTAGCTATCAAAACTGCCCTTCACGGACCAGGGAGAGTTAAGTGGGAGAGAGATAAAAAGATATGACGTAAATGATCAAAGCAATAAAACTCATTGCTCAATTAGTCACTCGGAGAAGCAAGAGGTAGAGGGAACTGATGGTTGAGGAAAAACATTATTTGCTCTGCAGGGATCCTATTCATTTCGCAGTGCCTCCCTAACTTGCTTGGCTCAGCTGCAGGATTCAGGCTGGTTGTTAATTTTATAGGCGGTCCACCTACCTCACCACCCCCAACCCCCCACTTCTGTTACTTTAAAACATTAGCTAGTTAAACAAAGTAGATCCATCATCCTATGCAAATCATGCCTCTCTGTTTTGACAGTGGTAGGAACACACGGCTCTGCATCTACTAATGCTGGCAATTTAGGTTTCTTTCATTTTTCCAAGATACCATTAGAGGTATCAAGATCTATTTGGCAACTGCTAGAATCCTGTATGAATATACATTTTTAAGGGCTTAACATGCCATAAGCAAGTCCTGATACTAGGTGTTTCTGACAGTCGTTCCTGGCCTGACCCTGGAGGGTATTCTAGGAAATCCAGAACTAGGGCAAAATTAGGTGTGCCCCAGAAAATCTGTTCTGTCATCGAGAAAGAGCAATGTATATTTGGAGGCATTGGTGTATGCTAATAACTACTTCTGAATTTTTTGAAGCTGGTCTAAATTAGCCCCAGTATTTCCTAGGTCTAACTACCTAATGAGAACAATTATTTCTGGATTTCAATTAAATTTAATTAAAGAAATATTTTATTCATATGTATTTGTAATTTTTTCATTATCAAAGTAATATAGCCACATTATAGAACATAAGAAAAATATATTGGAAAAAAAAGACTCTCATAATCCCCTGCCCCAACAAGACCCTGCATCGATCTTGGAGCAACTGAATATTTAAGGAGCAGCTACAATGAGAAATGCAGTGGGGGACAGGCAACAGCAACAGCATGAACAAAAGCTAGAGGTTTGAAGTCTAGTTCGGGAGGCCCTGCATGTGCATGTAATTCAGACACAGAACGAGATGGTGATGGAATAAATAAGGGTTAGGAGTCAGGGAGCACCCCACAAAGGTCACGGGAAATGATGGATGGCTGGAATGTGGTAGCTGGAGAGGCTGCTAGAGTCAGGGGGCTGGGGTAGCCTGAAGAGAACAAGGAAATGAACCTAGCATGTTTGTCAGGAATAAAGAAGCTGTTTTGGCTGAAGAATTTAAATGGGAGAAAGTCAAATACAAGATTTGATAAGAAGTATGAGTTCTCATAGTGTGGCCTAAAAAGTCCCTGAGAAGGAGCTGGGTTATGGTGTTCACCAGCATAGTTTGTCCCATAATAGGCATTTCAAATGTTGTGCCATCATTCTTTTATTCACTGATGTATGTCTATTGACTTACATAGTGTCTGGAAAAAGGAGATGCTCAATAAATCCTTTTTGACTGAATAAATCAATGAGAGGTTGGGGTCAGATTATAAACGGTCTTGGAAGTCGGCATGAGGAGTTTCAAATTCAAGGACAGTGAAGGATTCACTGTTCTGCTTTTTGAATTAAGGTTGGAAAAGGGGCAGAATGAGACTAGTGGTCTAGAAAGTTAATGTGGTATCTAAGTGCATAAAGGACTGGAGAGGAAGGAACTGGGAGGGAGGGAGACCTGTTAAGAAATTATCATAATTGAAGAGAGGATGGTGACGAGAAGCTGGTGGTGAGGAAAGTAGTGGCAGGGGAAGTGGAAAGGAATGGAGAGAGATGAAACTTGAAGAATAATTGGGAAATGGGGAGATTAAGTAACACAGGGAAATGATCTTGAAGAAGGCAGAGTCAAACCTCTCATAAAAACGTTGCGCTTGAAAAACTGGAGGTGTTAGTGAAGGAAACTGGGCAAAGTAGGTTGTCTTTGTTGGCTTTCTCCGACTGGCTACATCCAAATTTGTCTTCTTTATAAGGCCTCCAGTCATATGGATTAAGACACAAACTGATTCAATTTGACCACGCCTTGACTAATAATAGCATCTTCAAAAGGTCCTATTTACAAATGGGCTCACACCCACAGGAGTGTGCTTTGAGATTTGAACGTGACTTTTGTGGAGTACATGATTCAATCCCTCCCAGAGGGGAAAGGATATATTCTAATTTGAACTTCTTTGGCTTGGAGCAAAATTTGGACACTGAGACCAAAACATTGGACCATGGGACTGCAGCTAGGTTGGTTCTAGTGGTGCCCTCTAGACCAATCATCTCCAAACATTTTTGACCATACACCCCTGTCAACAAAAACTTTTTGAGCATAATCCCCATTATTATTAAATTTTATTACTGTGCTAACATATCAGGTAGATTACAATGTATAATAAATGTCTATAAAGAAAGGGTAAAGATGAGAAAAGACAATATTTAAAAATATTTTGCTAATGTGATAGATTCATTTGATTAGCTAACGCTAAATATCCCAAAGAAACTCTAAGGGGAAAGTTCATCATTAATGGTAATGAATACAAATTCATATTTCAAATAGTCTTTTTAATAATTTCAGAACATTTGGGTCAGCTTCCTGACAGACCTTATTCTATTATAATTGTTTTTTATCTTGAGTGTGGCTGATAGAATAATCCTATGCCAGGAGTGGAAGGGTCAACACTTCATTTTCTTACTGTTTTCTTTGCATGCATTATTAATAGTGTGGACATATGTCCCTGGTTACTTTGGACAACCCCAGTTCACACCTGTTTCCTGGCATAATGATTGAGAAGGTGATCTTATAATTTATTATCCAAACAAGGATGCTTTTGAGAGCGAAAGGGAGCATTAATTATTAGTATTATCTTCAATTCATAGTTTTATGCAGAAAATATTTTAAGCTGCTTTTCAATCTTGGATGGGTTAGTTTGGTTAAAAATAGATGACACAATCCATAACTCCACTTAATGAGCACACATAAACATAACATGCTGCAACAGGCTGCAACGAAATCCGCAGTGAGGGCTCTGCAGTCAATCTCTCTTTGTGTGGACATCCATTTGTCTCAAGGATCACATGACAGGACCCATGACGGTCTGACTTTTGGACTTATGAAAGGATAACTGTCAACATAAATACAAAATATTAATAAAGCTTAAGTCCTATCTTAGTTTTCTCATGAAAAAGAATTAGATATTTATTAGGACATTCACTTTGGTGGATTGTCTTGAGCACCCACTTTGGGCTCTTGAAGGGTCTGTACCTCCAAAGGTTGCCACTGTTTCTGGCACAGAGTTGTTCAAGAGGTTCAAGGAATAATGAATGAATGAATGAATGAATGAATAAATGAATGGAGGAAATTCAGGTGAAATAAGGAACTGGAAGTAATGAAGAGGAGAAACTAATATTCATTGAGTACCTTTCTTGAACCCAGCACTTTCACTAATGCTTTCATTGAATCCTTCCCATAATCTCATGATATGCTTTATTATCCCATTTTTTTTTACAAAGGAAACTGAAATTCAGAGAAATTGCCTAACTTGTTCAAGGTAAGTAGCAGGGACAGGTTGGCCTGACTTCAAACCCGTATTCTTTCCAGAGGTCGGCAGCACAGAGGTAATATTTAAAGGCATTAAAATCAATGAGTTCTTCAATGCAGAGAATGTAAAACCAAACTAAAAAAGGGATAATAGTTGAGTTTGGGGAATTGCCTATAGGTAAGGACCATAAAGAAAAGGAAGGAATGGAAAGGTATGAGGGAAACCAGGTAAAGTGCTGGGTAATAATGACGTCTGCCACAGGAGAAGAGAATTTCATTAGAAAAGGAAGGCTGGTTTGTTCAAAGCTTGCTGTGGGCCAAGAAATGGGGACTGAGAAAGAGTATCTGGTGACCTCCAAGAGTGTATTTGCAATTAAACAATGAGAATAAAGGCCACGCTGCAGAAGATTAAAGAAAGAGTGGCTGATGAAGAATATAGAGGGGAAGCATGCACCCATTTGGGAAGTTTCTCTCTGAGGTCCACGAGGACACAGGCAAAGTGTTCTCAAGTCGGAGGAAATGTGTGCCTCTCTGGAGGTTGTTGCAGAGATGTTTGCTGTTCACCAAATAGTCCTTTTGTCCTCCCACATTTCTCCACCTTTTTTCTAAATAGATTCGGGCCACATGATTATTTCTGGACACTGACCCAGGAGAAGAAGTGACATATAACTTTCAGTGGAGGCTATGAGAAACCAGTGTGCTCTCTCCATCAGCCTCTTTCCAGGAACTTGGCAACCCTGGAGAGCAGAGTTTCAAAATGCAGGAGGGCTCCCCAGTCCTCATCAGATTTTGTGAAAGTGAGAAATGAGTCTTTATTGTGTTAAGCCACTGAAATTTGGGGTATTGTCCTCAGGCGTGTGCTAACTAGAGAACCACTGAGGAATTCTCAGAGGGACCGCTTACCTAGAGCCTAGCTGACACGGGCTCTCTCCTCAAGAAAGATATAAAGAGCTGGAAAATGTCCAGAGGAGAGGAACTAAAATGATCAAGGAAATGTAATTTCTGTATGAGGAGAAGCCAAAATGATTGGAGTTCTTCAACTTGGAAGCACAAAGACTGAGCAAGATGTGATCAGAGAGGTTTTATTGTGAAGGGGACAAAGGGTGAGGAAGAGACGGTCTGGCTCACCACAACGTGCAATACTGTAAAAAGGAGCATATCCTGAAACTTGAAAGAGGTAGTTTTAAGCTAAATAACCAAAGCACTACTTTCTACAGCAGGTTCATTATTGGCATAAGGTATGGCATAAATGTAAATATAAGTACAGCAGGAAACTGACTTCAGAGATTAGATTCCTGAAAAGTTGTACAGACATTAAATAGAAATAGATTAAACAGGGATTTTGCAGGGTTGGAGGCAGAATGGAAAAAGCATGTAGCTTAGAGACAGAGATCTGGGTTTTGAATTTCCCTTACTTGTTGTATCCCATCATGTACTCAAAAGATATTTATTGAGCATCTACTATGTGCCAGCACTGAGCTACATTGAACAGGATTCTAGTAGCAAACAAGAGGCCCCTGCCCTCGTGGAGTTTACAGTTTAGTGGAGAAGGCAGATAGAAAATAAATGATTGCATAAATAATTATATAAATTACAGCCTTGATGAGAGCTGACAAGGGCAAGTGCATGGTGCTGTGATAGCATCCAAGGGACTTGACTAACATGAGGAGGATGAAGGAAGCCTTCCTTAGAATGAAATGCACAGGAATCATAAGAATTGGCAAGTAAAGAAGAATATAAGGAGCGTGCCAGTCAGAGGAAAAGGCAGGCATAAAGACTGCAAGGCTGACAAGTTCCTTACCCTCTGTGAGCCTCTGCTGTCAGTGCTCCATACCATACATCCCCCCAGCTGCCGTGAGCATTGACTGCTAACAGCTCACAGAGCGGCCCCTTCTCTGGAGAATTTGTCCAACAATAACAGAGCCACGGAGATAATCTACACCCATCCCACCCACACCTCCGGCAGGGCAGGGAGGGGTGGGGTGTAGCCACAGACAAGGACTGGCTGACCCAGGGCGTCTTCTTTGCCAGGGCTGCTATAACAAGTTACCACAGGCTGACCAGCCTAAACAACAGGAATTTATTGTCTCACAGTTGTGCAGGCTAGAAGTCCAAAATCAAGGGGTTGGTAGGGCCCTGCTTCTCCGAAGTCTTTGTTCTGGTGGATGGTGGCTTGCTGAAATCCATAACTCAAGCTCCTCCTCTCTCACATGGCCATCTTTCCTTGTCTGTCTCTTCCTGTGTCCACATTTCCCCTGCTTATAAGGATTCTGGTCATATTGGATTAAGGCCCACCCTGATTCAGTTTGGCCTCACCTGTAAAAAGATCCTGCTTACAAATGGGTTCACACTTCCAGGAGCTGGAGTTAGGACTTGATGTGTCTTTGTGGGGGGCATGATTTGATCCAAAACACAGGAGTACAAAACACCACCCCTTCCTCAGTCTGTGGTGTGTCAGGCCGAGTCTGGACTTCGGCTGATACCCCATTTTTTGCTTGACTTCTCCTGCCTTATCCCACACCTCCCCTACTTCCTCACAGGTTTTTCTCCTGAGTACACTCCCTCAAAAATCACTTGCACAAGAATTTCCATCTCAGGCTCTGCCTCTGGGAATGTGACCCACGAGAGTTATCTTACCTGAAATAATGGATTTCAAGGACTTTACACATACATTGAGAGCCACGCAGTAGAAGAGTGCATAAAACAGAGCCTGAGGCAGGAGCATCCCTTAACACACAACCTCACCCCCATCTCTGGGTTCCACATTTTATGAAAAGAGTGTTAACATTATTTACACAGTACTTTCACATCCATTCTCTAATTTGGCTGGCAAAACAAACAAATTGTGAGACCTGAGCCATCCTGCAAGAGGTCAAGGCCTCACTAGCAGTTGTGGGACTTGGAAGGTTCAGCAGCAGGGGAGAAAGCAGCATCAATAAACAACATCAAGTTTTGGAGATCAGTGTACTTGGTTAAGAAAGACAGACTGACACTGTGCTAGGTTCCTTTCCATTCCAAGTCTAAAATGGCAGCTCTCAAGGATCAGCTGATTCAGAATCTTCTTAAGGAAAAACAGATCCCTCAGAATAAGATTACAGTTGTCGGGGTTGGTGATGTTGGCAGGGCCTGTGCTATCAGTATCTTAATGAAGGAATTGGTAGATGAACTTGTGCTTGCTGATGTCATAGAAGATAAATTGAAGGGAGAGATGATGGATCTCTGACACGGCAGCCTTTTCCTTAGAACACCAGAAATTGTCTCTGGCAAAGACTATAACGTGACTGCAAACTCCAAGCTGGTTATCATCACAGCTGGGGCACATCAGCAAGAGGGCGAAAGCTGTCTCAGTTTGGTCCAGCGTAATGTGAACATCTTTAAATTCATCATTCCTAATGTTGTAAAATACAACCTGAACTGCAAGTTGCTTGTTATCTCCAATCCAGTGGATATCTCAACCTGGAAAACAAGTGGCTTTCCCAGAAACCGTATTACTGGGAGTGGTTGCAATCTGGATTCAGCCCAGTTCCATTACCTAATGGGGGAGAGGCTGGGAGTTCACCCCCTAAGCTGTCGTGGCTGGGTCCTGGGTGGGGGGCATGGAGACTCCAGTGTGTCTGCATGGAGTGGAGCAAAGGTTGCTGGGGTCTCTTTGAAAAAACCTGCACCTGGTTTAAGCACTGATGCAGATAAGGAACCGTGGAAAGGGGTTCACAAGCAGGTGGTCAACAGTGCTTAGCAGATGATCAAACTGCAAGGCTACACCTCCTGGGCCATTGGGCTGTATAAGTCTAATGGAGAATCTTAGGCAGGTGCATCCAATTTCCACCATGATTAAGGGTCTCTATGGAATAAAAGATTATGTCTTCATAGTGTTCCTTGAATCTTTGGACAGAATGTCAAGGTGACTGACTCCTGAGAAGAGAACTGTTTAAAGAGAGGAGTGCAGATACACTTTGGGGGATCAAAAAAGAGCTGCACTTTTGAAGTCTTCTGATATTGTACCATTTCAGGGTTTAAGCTACAGCAGGATTTTAGTTGGGGGTGTGCCGGGATGTCCTTTATGTCTTATGTGTGTTTAAAGCAGTAATATTAAGATGGAACTTAGAAGTAGGAATGGCTCATAAAACCCTACAGCTGTATCCTGATGCTGGAGACGATACTTATCTTGTGCAGTCCCGAACTGGTTAGTATAAAATAGTTCACCTCTGAGGCAATGTTGCACAAGCTGCAGTTGCCTTTCCAACCAGAAGAATGTGTGGTTACTGTGTGTTATATGCCTTTTAGTTCCTTCATCCAACATGCCTAGCCCAACTTCTTTCTCCCCAATCACTCACATCCTGGACTTCAATGTGTGCATTCAATACTGCATGTCTTGCACGTAACTTTTCTAAAGGATCTTATTTTTTGTGTACCAGCTTATCAAAGTCATGTTCACTGCCATGTAGTAAAAAGAAAGATCTACCTATAAACAATGCAACCAACTACCCAAATGTCATGCCACCTAAAATACCAAATAGACTATGAACAGTGAAACAACAACAGCAACAACAATCCCTTGAATTAGGAAGGAACAGGTTTTAACCAAGCCTTGTGATACAGATGAGGAAGGTCAGTCAGAGAGGTGAAATGACTTGCTGAAGTTAATCCAGTGGTGGAGCTGGGACTCAGAGCCCTGAACCCCGACACCACGTTCTTTGCCCTCCGCACAGCCTGTCCACCCACTGTCGACTGGTGCCCTGTGAAGATTGAACATAGAACGAGATGGAGGATTTGGCTGGCTTGGTGTGGCATTTCTTGTGCCCCTGTGTATTTACTTTCATTTTGCTGATTCAAAAGTAAAAGGCAAACAAGATAATGAGGTGAATGCACACAACACTTTTCAAAATGTGTATATGTGTTGTCTTTTTTCCAAACTCAATGAAATGTGCTGGTTTCCTCTTTACCCATGAGATTATCCCCCCCTCTTCTTCAAGTGGCAAAAAGCAGAAAATCTTTTAAGATTCAGCTGTTGCATAAAAATCTAAAGGGAAAAGTAAATGATATTGTTTGGGTATCATTTCAGTTGAGGAATTAGGAAGATCTTAAAAAGGCACGACCTCTTAAGCAAGTCTGCTGAAAGGGGCCAGATGATTTCAGAGAACAAGTCCCCACCCCCACCCCCACCCTCTCTCCCTGTGAGCTCTGAATAAGTAGGCTGAGCAACCTTGGGAGAAACCTGTCTGGTCCTGAAATTCTATAGGAAGAATAAAGGATGCCTTGGCATTTGTGTGATATCCTCTGGATTTTTCTTTCCCTGTGTCCGAGTGCACACAAACAGGACTTGCATTTCTTGGGAATTAATTTCCTTCAGCAGCTTATTCACCATCTAAAGTCCCAATCCTCTTTGGGGAAGCAATTGGTAATTGTGTAAAGGATTTTGAAGTTACATACTAAGGATTATTGCTCTATTTGGTGAGAAAGAAGCAGTATCAGGAGAACTCTTACACACCAAATGCCCAGTTTTGATGAAAATGTTCCTGGCAGAGACGAATAAGAGAAGGGATAGTAAAATCTATGAAGTCATTGTAGGTAGAAGAATTGTTAGTGAGAATTTTATCCAGATCTGGCATGTTATTTCATCTATTGGGCATTGCAATGTATTTCTGTCCTGTGTACTAGGACACTCTGATATAATTGAGCTTTACTGATTTTATGAAACTCTTTATTTCCATTATGTTTTATCACACCACTCTGGCCATAAACATAATCCCTGCCCTGTGTAACTCAGAGGGTTGCAGTGAAGAACAAATGAGAAAATGTGCTTTGCCAGAAAACACTACACAACCACAAGGAGGTATTATCACCAGGTGCAGCCAAACTTTATCACCACAAAATAGGAAGTCTGTGGCATGAGTGTTTCCATGTTCCTGAATTCTAGCCTCTTGTCATGGGTCTACATGAGCATGGTTTTATTTAAACATGTACACAAACCTGACCAAAATAACACTCATGAAATATTAACTTACAAAATTTAACCCAGGATGCAAAGAGGTGGGAAAATTGCAAATTTCATAACGTTGGTCATTCAGTGTCTTTCACTGCTGTTTAATTTTTTATATAAGCTGTGTATTTGCAACCAGATCACGTTGGCCTAAACTTCAGAATATTAACTTTAGCATTGCATGGCTCCTCGGAATTTATCCTTGTGCCTCACTAGAGCTGCACACGTCTTTACTCCTGGGAGGTATGTACATTCTTCTCTCATTTGGTTCTCTGAGTTAATTCACTCCACAAAGAGGTACATCATGGTCCCAGAGAACCCATTTTTCTTCTGGCCACCACAGCTTCCAGCAAAAATTCATGTTGATCATTGTTGCTTTGGTTTGGAAATAAACTCTAGGGAAAAGAACTCCAAATCTGCCCTGAAACTGTGTGACTCCACCGTTCCAGAAAATGCTGCACGACTAATAACAGGGATGGACCCTGAAGCCCTGGAGTGTATGTCACCTTCTACTTAGGCCCATTTGCTGCAAAGCATAATCATATTTTCATAAGGAGAACAGGTGCACTATTATGCTTTTAGTAAAAATGTTTATATCTCATCTGCATTAAGGTGAATTTTCAACCATTTTGAGTTTTTATTGGTTCCCATGTATCACTTTTCAGTTGGTATTGACTGCCCATTGATTCCAGTGCCCATGTACGATGCTCTAATGGCCATATTTTTCATGCACAGTGACAAGTGATGCTTTTAACAGTGACTCCAAGGTACCACGAGATCCTTGAGTGCCTGTAGAATCATCAAGGATTAAATGATGCTCACCATGGTCTTAGGGTTAAGTGTATGTGATTTTGTTATAATTCATTGCAAAATGGATAACTCCTGTTGATATATAGGTAAGTCCAGTTTAAATAAAATATTAACAAACAATCGTGTCATCCAAGTGTCACATGAAAAAAAAAATAACTGGCATCTTTTGAAAATAGAAGCTATGAGAGCAACTTTTAGAAAAACTTGCCAAAGGACTTCAAATTTTGATTTTTAATGGATTTGTTCAGGATGAATTTGCAGCCCTACTCACATTCCTGGAAGCAATACAAACATGTACAAGACACATAGCCTTTCTGGAGCATAAACATCTTGGTCACTGGACAGCAGTGAATTTGTTCACTTGCCTGAAAGGAGAGAATCAAGGGGTATCTCAGGTCACAGCTCTGATCAAATAGTCCAAGTAAGTATATTTTTATGAGGCTTTTTTACCAAACCTGGGGGAGTAACCCAAGTCCCTCCCATTTGCAGACATATTCTGTGTTCCTCTGTTGGGCAGTTCTGAAGGCTGTCCCTGTGGGCTCCTCACCACACTGGGATCGTTTGGGTCTAGGATGACTCATCAGTCAGTTCCACTCCCTTGGCAGTTGAGCAGGTGCCAGGGTTGGTAGACAAAATAGAGTGTTCCTACTGTTGACTTTCAGTTAATATTATAGAATATTATAAGTGCATGGACTTTGATATTAGTTAGCCTGAGTTTAAATTCCCTTTTTGCCATTTGAGTTATCCTTGTACAAACTACTCTAAACCTCTGTTTCCTCCCTGGTAAAACAAGGATAATAATGTTATTAATACTATCTACTCACAGAGACGCTGTGGATTATATGAGATAATGTATGGCCCAGCACCTGGAGTGCTGTAAATCCTCAATCAAGAGTGGCTATCTTTTTTTTTTTTACCTGGCAACCATCCGTAACCATCTATACATGTGCAGGCTTATTGATTCAGTAACCTAAAATCACTTTCTCACTCATGATTATAATAGCGATCATTATTGCAATTACTGTTCGTTCATGGCACCTCACATATTATAATTATTATTTTTATCCTGCTCTCACAAATGTCATTAATAACCACCAACCATTAGTTGTCATTAATAATTGCCAATTTCATGACATCCCACCCTGATGCTCAGGATAAATACAAGTTTGTTTTATTGGTAACAAGAGTCAGCCATAAGTGAAGGATTTGTCTCCATTAAACAAAACACTCCCCGGAATGTTCAAGGTGAGTTTGTTTTCTGCTCCAAACTAAACACAATGAAGGAGTAAATTTAATGTCTGATTGAAAACATCTGAAAAAACCATGTTCTGAAGGAAAACATTTCAAGGCTATGTAGAGTGTGTGAAATCATGTGCACCGGGCAGGAATATGTCCTTCACTCTTCGGTGAGACAATATATCCAGAGAAGTAGCTGAGTTCCTTTCTTTCTTTTTCTTCTTCTTCTTTTTTTTTTTCTTCTATTTTTTAGCTATGTGAAATATCAGCTCACTTTATTAAATTCTCCATAATGCACATGTGAGAATCTGGGTATGTAAGTCCAAACTCATTATGAACTTCCAGATATTTCCAAATTATTTTATTTACTGGGATTTTGCTGAAATTTTTAAATACATTATACCAGATAGAAGACAGACTGTGGGGGCTTTAGCCACCAAGGGAAAAAACTACAGTAAAAGGCAGTTTCACTTGAGCAGGGAAATGATGATTTTATAAGAGTGACAGATGAGATATGGAGAATGACCAACATTTCATTTCAGGTTTCAGACTTCTGATTTCCCTCCTCCACATGTCACTCTCCGCTGTCTTTTGCTTCTGGGGTGAAGAGACTCTGGAACTCAGGACGTCAAGGAGAGGATGCAAGGTCTGGAGACACCTGCAGTGGCCCAGTTGCCCTCCCTCACACCCACCACTGGTTTGAGGGGTTGGGGTAGGTTGGTGTGATCATTTCCACATGTGCAAGGGCAGGTGGGGCCCACCCTGGAATTATTTTTTGCTCCTATACATTTATATACTCTTTACTTGTTTCCTTAGGGTTAAGACTACAGACTTCTCAAGGCCAGGGATGGAGCCGTGCTCATGTTGGTATCTCCAGCATGTAGCACAGGTTCTGCTGTACAGAAAGAAGGTGGTCTGCAAAGATTCCCAAATGAAAAGGGCCTGGTGTGGAGAGTAAATCCAGATGTGGGTGGACGAGCACAGTGGTGAATGGGTCTGAAGGTCAGAAATGGTGGTGACCTAGGGCTCTTTCTAGTCCAAGTCACCTTGGATCACCTTTACCTTTTCCCACCTTGATTCCTATACGGCAGAGAGGTTTTAGTTAAACCATATGAATAGTTAAATATGTTTGAATATTGACAGTTAAAGGTTTGACCTGATAGTAGGCAGAGGGGTTCAGAGCACTTATTTCAGAGGCAGAGATGTGAGTTTGAATTCTGACCTCTCCTTAGACATTGGACAAGTTACTTAACATTTCTAAGCTTCTATTTCTTTGTAGAACTGGGACAATAGCACTTGTGTTGTTGCAAAGATTTAAATAAGGTAATACATATTGAGTACTTAGCTGGTAAATTCTCTAGGGTTCGGAGAACTCAGACCCTGATGCTTTGTGTTTGCCTGTCTTGTCCCAAAAGCAGGTGCTGGCCATCTTTCTTCAGTCACTCTGCACACTGCAGCATTCCCTCTACAGGTGTTAGTTATTATAATGTTTGCCTTTTCAAAACAAGATGGAAATAGATGCTTAAAAATAAGCCATTCAGGAAGTAAGATATGGTAGGTTAGTATAGGCTGGAGTGAAATAGTGACACATCCCAGAGTAATTTGGGCAGACGATAAAAAATATATTTATAGCCGCAGACCCCCCCAGGCCCAAGGATCTGGGGGAAGGTGCAGAAGTGTTGGACTTCCTCACCTGGACTGGTGTTGATGTTGTCACAAACATTGGGACTGGTGGTTTGATGTGCTGAGCCCTCGATCATGGGACTTGCCCTTATGAAGCCTGTTACTGCAAAGGAGAGGCTAAACTTGCATATAATTGTGCCTAAGAGTCTCCCCCTGAGTACCTCTTTGTTGCTCAGATATGGCCCTCTCTCTCTCTAACTAAGCCACCGCGACAGGTGAACTCACTGCCCTCCCCACTACGTGGGACCCGACTCCCAGGGGTGTAAATCTCCCTGGCAATGCAGAACATGACTCCCGGGGATGAATCTGGACCTGGCATCGTGGAACTGAGAGTATCTTCTTTACCAAAAGGGGGATGCAAAATGAGACGAAATAGATTCAGTGGCTGAGAGATTTCAAGTGGAACTGAGAGGTCATTCTGGTGGACATTCTTATGCACTATATAGATAACACCTCTTAGGTTTTAATGTATTGGAATAGCTAGAAGTAAATACCTGAAACTACCAAACGCCAACCCAGCAGTCTGGACTCCTGAAGACGATTATATAACAATGCAGATTACAAGGGGTGACAGTGTGATTATGAAGACCTTGTGGATCACACCCCCTTTATCTAGTGTATGGATGAGTAGAAAAATGGGGATAAAAACTAAAGGACAAATGGGGTGGGATGGGGGGGATGGTTTGGGTGTTCTTTTTTCACTTTTATTTTTTATTCTTGTTCTGGTTCTTTCTGACGTAAGGAAAATGTTCAGAGATAGATTATGGTGATGAACGCATAACTATGTGATCATACTGTGGACAGTTGATTGTATACCATGGATGATTGTATGGTGTGTGAATGTATTTCAATAAAACTGAATTAAAAAAAAAAAAAGAAAAAAAAAGAAATAAGAAAAGAAAAAAAAAAATAAGCCATTCAAAAAAAAAAAAAAAAAAAAAACAACAGCAACAAAAAACAAAAATAAGCCATTCAATTGTGGGGGGTTTTTTTCCTATTAAAATCAGAAATTTCAATGCATGGAGAAAGTATTTTTTGGTATTTAATTATTCAAGCTAATGAGTTTTATTGTAATGAGATTTTTAAAAACCATTGTAATGGGCAAAGGGCTGAGGCTTAAACTATTTTCATTTACAGATATGTTCTGCTTTAATCAAACCCAATATTCAAAAATCTAAACTTGGGTATATTAGAAGCTTAACCTATGATTATATTGTTTACCTCACAAAGGGGGTATTCTGCTTTACAGAAGCATTTATTTCAGTGTTTCTTTAAATAGTGAAATCCTTTTGGTGCATTTAGAATACAACTTGAATTATTACAATACCATTTACACACAGGTGTTTTGTGTAAAGCAAGGTTCACCCAGGGAGAGTTTGGGGTTGCAGTTCTGAACTGCATAATCAGTCAGAGAAAAGGAATTGAGATTTTGAGTGACATCCTTAGCAGAAGGTAAGAAAGGTTCAACATGAGACTTTCAGTGCTCCTATCTAATCTTGATTTGAAAGTACCTGTCAAATGCACCATTATATCTCTTTAGCTTAAACTGAGTGGTGTTTAGCAATTAAAGTAATGGAACATGAATCAGGAGTCCTGTTTTCTGTTTCTGTCTTTCTTCACTTCAGAGTAGACACTCTTGACGTGTTTGCTCTAAGGCTAGTTTTCCATTTATAAAGAAATTTTTGTTATCCTAGGGGATGTAGTAAAATCTTGTTAATGTTTTTTTAAAAGCCTTGTGACCTTTTTGGGCTAAAGATCCGGCCTTGTTGCCTGCTCCCCACAACTCTCACTATCCCATCCCCCCAGCTTGTGAACCAAGAGCCAGAAACCCTCTCTACCCATCAATTGCTTTACTTTAAAAAATGAAATAAGTGCTTATAAAAACCCAATCATCAGTTATGGTATTAAATCAACAGCAACAAAACAACAAAGCATGTTACCCAAACGTACATAAAAAGTTTCCCAAGCAATTTTATTAAATAAGACTTTAAAATCTGTTAAATGGACAGCAATCTGTTATTAAAGCTGTTGTACAGGCTATTTTATTTAAAAGAATTTGTTAAATCTGTATCAGCAAATCATTGCCAGTTTATGTAGTTAGTTAAAAGACAAATATTATCATTATATAGAAGGGGGCAAAATATTGAATATATCTCACAATTTAAATCGTGAGTATAAAAGTTTCTTTTTTTATTGTATATGCTAACACATATACGTAACAGTGACAGATTTCAAAGTATGACTCTACAAGTAGAGAGCAAACCTCAAACTATGTCATGAGTCACAGTTCCACAACTTCAGCCATTTCCATTACTGTAAAATACAACATACATATAGAAAGGAGTCATCTCTTGATGTACAGCTCAACAAACAGCCATATAGGTAATTTCAAAAATTGCCTTGGGTTATAGTTCCACAGTTTCAGTCCTTTTCCTATTATGTAATACAAGGCATATACAGAAAGGTGAAGAACTTCAAGGCACAATTCAAGGAGCAGCCACAGAGCAAATCCCAAAGGACACTATCACTTACCATGTCACTTACCTCCTTCCAGCCATTCCAACACCCCAGTAGAGTTTTAACAATTTTAAATATATAGTCTTTCAAAGCAAACACTGTAGCACTAGAATTGTAGTAGAATGATAACCTTGGATGTAATCATTTAAATATATATAATTTCTTTAATTATCTAGTAATGTAAAGCAAAACTATCTTTAAAAGAAAACACAAAGGGAAGTGGGAGATGTCTATACAAAGATAAAGGAGAACAAATGAACATGAAAACATGGGCCAATGGTTGCTAAGGCTTAAGTATATAAGTTATTTCCCTTTCTTTTGCTTCCAAAAGTAGAACTCATTCATTTACTGCTGCTTTCTAAATACAATATGAAACCAATCTCTCCAGAACCTAAAGCAGTGTCTACAACAGAGTAGATGATTAATGAGTGAGTTGGCATTTACAGAAACATCTTACCTCTTTACACAGGGGTGGGTGGTGGGTGGGGTCCACCATGAAGGCAGGATCTCACAGTTAGACCAGGGTTCCCCCAGGCCCCCAATCACACTTAGCATGGGTGGTGGGTTAGCAAGGAGCCACCTCCCAGCCACTGCACCACAGCTGGAGGCACAGCACCCATGGGCTGTACAGTTCCAGGGAGGGGTGTTGGCTAAAGTAAGCTAGGATTTTAAGTCCCAGAGAGAATGAACAGAGAGATCCTGGAGTGAGGAGAGGAGAACCAAGTGTCATAGCTGGGCCAGGAACAAGCTAGCCTCGATGCCAAGGCCTCATGCTTGATGTCAGAATCTGCTATGTGAACTGATGTCAGGTTCTACCTGAAGACGGAAGACTACTATTCCCAGCTCTGGGTCAGGAGAGTACATTACGACTGAGAACACGGCAAGGCCATGAAGTTACCATGTATATGTTTTGCCAGTTTTTAAAAGAAACAAGAAAGTCTTTAAAATCTACAATCCAGTAACAGTTCATAAGGTGCTACTGATTACCATATCAGAAAAGGAACAATTAGGAGCAAGGATTATTTGAATTGAGGCTTTTCTAAGCATTCCATTAATAGCTGACTCCAGAAATAATCTAGAATAGGTATCTTATTTTTTTTTTCCTTTAATGAAGAAGGCTTTCCCTCTCTGTGTCAGGAAGCCATGAAACAGATGGCACCCTCAGACTGGGTAATTTGAAGAGAGTTTAGTAAAGGAACTATTTGCAGAAGTGTGAGCAGGATCTAGGAAACCAAACTGGCCAGGGCCGTGCCCTGACTAGCAATGTTGGGAGCTGTTGTGCCCTTAGTCCTGACGGGCAGTATCTGGAGAGGCTTTACTTCTGGAGCTGTGGTCTTTGTAGAAGGAGTGGCAGGGAGGCAGCGAGGGTTATGAAGAATCCAATCATCCTCTCCCCTTACCCGCTCTTCTCCTGTCACTGTCTCTCACTGGCTGAACCCCACCGGAAGCCAGAGGGCACAGGGGTCAACCTCCGGGGCAGAGTAGGGTGGAGAAGGGTACAGAGAGGATCCCCAAGGGCAAACAGAAGATGGCCAGCACACCCTTATTGGGAAATCGATGCAAATTAAGAAAATTATACCACAAAGATATTGCATGACACTAAAACAAACATCTTCATTTGGGGGAATTGATGTGATCAGCTCAATTTGACTTTTCGGTATATTTAATATTGATGGTACATTGCATAAAATGACCCAAACAGGGTGAATATCTTTGGTTAGACCATGAACTGTATACACAGAATAAAGCAGGAACTGTGCTCTATTCTTTATCCTCAACAGCTAGCACAGTGCCTGGCACATAATTCATATTCAATAAACATGTGTTGATTGATTGAATATATGACTAAATTAATGGATAGAGTACATTCTGGTTTACTTTAATTTTCTTTGTCAAAAAAAGCTTTATCCCCAAAGAAAAACACAGAAAGCCTCTTTGATCTTCTAACCCCAGGACTGAAAATTCTTCCTAAAGTATAACATTGCCTCTTCCTGCCACCCTAAGAGGATTATACTAAGCATGAAGGAATATGTCTTTGATGACTGAGAATCTTGGAACACTCAGAGCTGTCATTCTAAACTGTAGATGTGGGCAACAGGGCTAACTTTCAAGACACTAAGTTTTTAAGCACAAATAAATAAACACATGGGAATTGCCATACGAGGTCACACTGGGGGTTTATCCTGCCAAGAATTCTCTGACAGGGCTGACTTTTCTACGTGTTTCCTTCAATGCATAAAACCTCTGATTAATTTAAAATTTGGGTTAGATAGGTTCCAATGAGGAGAGATTTTGCTTCTCTATTTAAAAACTTTTTTTTTTTCTGCCACTGTCATATTTTGACTTCTCTTCCAGAGCTTTTAAAATGTCCCAAAACAATTTAACTTTTTTTTTTTTTAATTAAAGCCTCTGGACCATAATTTTTTGTTTTCTGTTGCTCTTCAAAAGATCTCTTTACTGTCTTACCTCAGCCTGGTAGAGGTTAGGTGGTGTTAACTTATTTCTTCTTTCAAATATTCTTTCATTAGCAATTCTCTCAAACTTTCTCTATAATCCAAGTTGCCTAGTAATGTTATCAGTTTGATTACTCTTCTATGAACCTCACCAAAGTGCTCATGATTTTGAAAAAATGAGGTCCATTCATCTGCCCACCACTAGTTTTCTGGGGACAGCCTGATTCAGGGTCCTGTTGCAGGTCCAGATTGATCAGAGAACACTGACTTCCATAGCCTAAACAAAGGATCGTAACTCAGCTTAAGTGGATTTCCCCTGGATAATTTTGTTTACCCCTAGGGTAATTTCCTGTGGTCCAGTTCTTTTGTCCCTTCAGAAATCTGGCTGTTAACACTGGCTCTGTTCTGTTTCCAAAGTCGACAAGTCACACAGACGCATGGGTACCACAGCCGCTACAGGCCCTTTTTAGTGTCTTCTTCCAATGCTTCCTAAGAAGAAACCTTCCCTACATTTTGTATGTCAAACCTTGAAGGCTCTCTTTTTTTGGTCATTGTTAGAAGAATGGTCCCCATTCTGTGTGAAAGAGCTTTCTAAGACCCAAAGACTCATCAAATCATCCTGCGCCTTCTTGGTACAACTGACTATTGCAATCCTTTTAACTCTTTCTCATATCTTTCTCTTCCCTTCTCCACAACCCCACTTCTCCTACTCTCTCCATTACTCCAAACGATTTTGATCACTTACTTTTGAACTCCCTACAAATTGTCTAATTCCCTTCTTAACTTTGTCCTGACAGTGACTTCTTGAATAAGGAGCAAATTTTACTTCAATAAGAGGATAAAGTTTATTTTTAAAATCAAATAAATTTATACTACATATATATGTATGTGTATATGTGAGAAGATACAGATTAACAAAAAATTTAAAAATCACATATGGATAAACAAAAAATTTAAAATTAGCAGGATAAAAATCACCTGAAATCCTATCATTCAGAAACAACCATTGTTTACATTTTGATGTATATTCTTCCAGTCCTTTTTAAAAACCATAGATACATATTTTTAATAAAAATCGGACAGTATTATCTGTAACTCTCTTTTATCTGTGCTAAATAATACATTAGGAATACTGTTCCACATCATTAATCTTTTACATCATTGGAAATGACTGCATACTATTACATTTTATCAATGTTCATATTTTATTTAAAAAACCTCATAGATTCCAATTTTCATCTCATTAGTGCTATGACTATTTTTTGCCTAAATATTTGCACATACCAATATAAAGAAACACCTCTAGTAGAATTACTAGATCAAAGAGCATGCAAAATGTTGAGGATTTCAATATAAACAAGCCATATGGCTGAGATTTAGAATATGCCCTGCTGGAAACATTGAGAATGGAATTTGTGTGTTTCAAGGAATTTTTCCAATTTGTCTGGGTTATCTAATTTGTTGGCATACAGTTGTTCATAATATTCTCTTTTTTCTTTTTATTGAGATTGTTCACATATCATACAATTATCCAAAGGTCCAAAGTGTACAATCAATTGCCCACACAGCACCATCATACAGCTGTGCATCCATCACCACAATTAATTTTTTTTCAATTTTTAGAACGTTTTCATTACTCCAGAAAAGAAATAAAGACAAAAAAAGGAAATGCAAATCTTCCCATACTCCAAACCATCCCCTCTCCATTATTGACTCATAGTATTGGTATAGTGCATTTGTTACTGTTGATGAAAGAATGTTAAAATACTACTAACTGTAGTATATAGTTTGTAATAGGTATATTTTTTTCCCTATATGCCCCTTGTATTAGTTAGGGTTCTCCTTGGAAACAGAATCAATGAGAGATGTCTCTTATTATCAAATTGTAAAAGTGACTCACGCAACTGCAGGAGCGCACGAGTCCAAATTCTGCAGAGCCGTCAACAAGCTGTCAACTCCAAGGAAGACGTCCGACGAACTCCTCGGGAAACGAACCGACAACTTTGACGAACTCCTCAGGAAATGAACCAGCAACTTTGAAGAACTCCTCAGGAAACGAACCGGCAACTTTGACGAACTCCTCAGGAAACGAACTGGCAACTTCGACGAGCTCCCCAGGAAAAGCTTCACTGAGCAGCTGAAGAAGAAGTGAAGGTTCTCTAACCATCCGGCTTATAAGCCTCCAACTGATCACCCAGACCAAATCCAGCCAATTGCATTCTCTCACTGTGGAAGCATGCCCCTTGATGAGTCATCAGTCAGCTGCAGTCAATTGACTGATGATCCGACAAACCAACCAGCCTCAAATAGCCTCACAGGAATCGTCAGGCCAGTGCCCGCTTGACCAGACAGCTAGGCCACCTAGCCAAGTTGACACATGAACCCAACCATCACAGTCCACCCCTTGTCAACTTGGCAGTCGTACACATCACCTAAAACCATATCTTCAAAATGAACGTTACAGCTTATGCCATATGATAAGGGGATAAGACAGAGAAGAAAGCAAAAATATTTTCTTCACAGACAAACACAAACATAATCATCACAAAACGAGGAGGAAATATTCATATCATCATAGTCCTCGTTTCTGTAACTGGTCACGTGGCCGTAGTTCATATTTATCACGACCTTCTTCCACTACCCATTCCATGTTCCCTTTACCCTCAGCAAGCACTTCAGCTGGCCGTGGTTCTTTGCCTGGTGGGGTGACCCAAACCTTCATTCCTGAAGTTTCTTGGCCATTGGTAGTCCTGCCTGGATTGGGTTGTTGCAGTTTTCCATTGACTTGAATCACGGGACATGGTAGTACTAAGAGACGCCCCAGGGGATCTCCTATATGCCAGGAAAACTCTTCTTTACTTCCATTGTGTAATTGCAGTGCTATTTCCCCTTGATAGTCAGGATCAATCACCCCAGCCAGTACAGTAATCCCCTTACTTGCCTGTTGATTCAGAGGCATAAGAAGCCCAAAGTGGCCAGGTGGCAGCCTTAACTTCCAGTTCAATGGGATTATTGTTGTATTTCCTGATGGAAGCACTCCTCCTTTTGGAACCAAGACCTGTAGACCAGCAGAGCTTAAACTTGCAGGGACAGGAAGCAAAAATTTCCCTAGTGGATCATTGGAGTGACAGTGAGTGGTGCTACTCCTGTTTCCACCCCTTGATTCCTGGACCCATGAATCCTGGCTATGGGAGAAACAGCACCATAGAGTGGACGCTGATTCAGAGCATACACAGCCTCCTGGAGAACACTGCCCCAGCCCTGAAAGGTATTGCCACCTAGTTGGCGCCGTAATTGAGTCTTCAATAGGCCATTCCACTGTTCTATCAATCCAGCTGCTTCTGGATGATGGGGAACATGGTAAGACCACAGAATTCCATGAGCATGTGCCCATCCCCTCACTTCATTTGCTGTGAAGTGGGTTCCTTGGTCCGAAGCAATGCTGTGTGGAATACCATGACGGTGGATGAGGCATTCTGTAAGTCCACGTATTGTAGTTTTGGCAGAAGCATGTCGTGCAGGGAAGGCAAACCCATATCCGGAGTATGTGTCTATTCCAGTAAGAACAAATTGCTGCCCTTTCCATGATGGAAGTGGTCCGATGTAATCAACCTGCCACCAGGTAGCAGGCTGATCACCCCGAGGAATGGTGCCATATCGGGGACTGAGTGTGGGTCTCTGCTGCTGGCAAATTGGACACTCAGCAGTGACTGTGGCCAGGTCAGCCTTTGTGAGTGGAAGTCCATGTTGCTGAGCCCATGCATAACCTCCATCCCTACCACCATGACCACTTTGTTCATGAGCCCATTGGGCAATGACAGGAGTTGCTGGGGAAAGAGGCTGATTGGTATCCACCAAACGGGTCATTTTATCCACTTGGTTATTAAAACCTTCTTCTGCTGAAGTCACCCTCTGGTGAGCATTCACATGGGACACAAATATCTTCATGTTGTTTGCCCACTCAGAAAGGTCTATCCACATACCCCTTCCCCAGACTTCTTTGTCACCAATCTTCCAATCATGTTCCTTCCAAGTCCCTGACCATCCAGCCAAACCATTAGCAACAGCCCGGGAATCAGTATACAGATGCACCTCTGGCCAGTTCTCCTTCCAAGCAAAGTGAACAACCAGGTGCACTGCTCGAAGTTCTGCCCACTGGGAGGATTTCCCCTCACCACTGTCCTTCAGGGATATCCCAGAAAGGGGCTGCAGTGCTGCAGCTGTCCACTTTCGGGTGGTACCTGCATATCGTGCAGAACCATCTGTAAACCAGGCCCGAGTCTTCTCTTCCTCAGTCAACTGACTGTAAGGAACTCCCCAAGATGCCATAGCTGTGGGCTGGGCAAGAGAAGGTAAGGTGGAAGGAGTGGGGGCCATAGGCATTTGGGCCACTTCCTCATGTAACTTACTTGTACCTTCAGGACCTGCTCGAGTTCTATCTCGTATATACCATTTCCATTTTATGATGGAGTGCTGCTGTGCACGCCCAACTTTATGGCTTGGTGGGTCAGATAACACCCAGCTCATGATAGGTAACTCAGGTCTCATGGTAACTTGGTGGCCCATGGTTAAGCGTTCTGTCTCTACTAAGGCCCAGTAGCAGGCCAACAGTTGTTTCTCAAATGGAGAGTAGTTATCTGCAGAGGATGGTAAAGCTTTACTCCAAAATCCTAAGGGCCTGCGTTGTGATTCTCCTATAGGAGCCTGCCAAAGGCTCCAAACAGCATCTCTATTTGCCACTGACACTTCCAGCACCATTGGATCAGCTGGATCATATGGTCCAAGCGGCAGAGCAGCTTGCACAGCATCCTGGACCTGTTGCAGAGCCTCATCTTGCTCCGGTCCCCACTCAAAACTAGAAGCTTTTCTAGTCACTCGGTAAATGGGCTGGAGTAGCACACCTAAAGGAGGAATATGTTGTCTCCAAAACACAAAGAGGCCAACTAAACGTTGTGCCTCTTTTTTGGTTGTAGGAGGGGCCAGATGCAGCAGCTTATCCTTCACCTTAGAAGGAATATCTCGACAGGCCCCACACCACTGGACACCTAGAAATTTTACTGAGGTGGAAGGGCCTTGTATTTTTGTTGGATTTATCTCCCATCCTCTGCCACGCAAATACCTTACCAACAAATCTAGAGTAGTTGCTACTTCTTGCTCACTAGGTCCAATCAACATGATATCATCAATATAATGGACCAGTGTGATGTCTTGTGGGAGGGAGAAATGATCAAGATCCCTGCGGACAATATTATGACATAGGGTTGGAGAGTTGATATAGCCCTGAGGTAGCATGGTGAATGTAAACTGCTGGCCTTGACAGCTAAATGCAAACTGTTTCTGGTGGTCCTTGCTGACAGCAATTGAGAAAAAAGCATTTGCCAGATCAATAGCTGCATACCAGGTACCAGGGGATGTGTTGATTTGCTCAAGCAATGATACCACATCTGGGACAGCAGCTGCAATTGGAGTCACCACCTGGTTAAGCTTACGATAATCCAGTCATCCTCCAAGACCCATCTGTTTTCTGCACAGGCCAAATAGGAGAGTTGAATGGGGATGTGGTGGGAATCACCACCCCTGCATCCTTCAAGTCCTTAAGAGTGGCATTAATCTCTGCAATCCCTCCAGGAATCCGGTATTGCTTCTGGTTCACTACTTTGCTAGGCAGAGGCAGCTCTAGTGGCTTCCACTTGGCCTTTCCCACCATAATAGCCCTCACTCCAGGAGTCAGGGAACCAATGTGAGGATTCTGCCAGTTGCTGAGTATGTCTATTCCAATTATGCATTCCGGCACTGGGGAAATAACCACAGAATGGGTCTGGGGACCCACTGGACCCACTGTGAGACGGACCTGGGCTAAAACTCCATCAATCATCTGACCTCCATAAGCCCCAACTCTGACTGGTGGACCAGAGTGACATTTTGGGTCTCCGGGAATTAATGTCACTTCTGACCCAGTGTCTAATAATCCACGAAATATCTGATCATTTCCTTTTCCCCAATGCACAGTCACCCTGGTAAAAGGCCGTAGGTCCCCCTGGGGAAGGCTGGGAGGAAGATTAACAGTGTAAATTTTTGGCAGTGTGACAGGGTCCTTCTCCAAGGGTACCCGGCCTTCCCTTCATTCAAGAGGCTCTGGATCTGTAAACTGTCTCAAGTCTGGGAATTGATTAAGGGGCCGTGACTCTCTGTTTTTGTAATTCAAGGGAGATTTTTGTTCACATGGCCTAGAATTCTTCTGCTTATATAGTTCAAACAAGAATTTAGTCGATTGCCCATCTATTTTACTACTTGGTACTCCATGATCCACTAGCCAATGCCATAAGTCTCTGCGAGTCATATTATTTTGATTGCTGCTTTGAGCCTGTTTTCCATTATGGTAGCCCTGTCCACCTCGTCTGTGGCGATTAACTGCAGCCACTTGGCTTCTGCTGACTCGGGACCCGATTATCCCCATTGTGTTTAAGGATTCCAGTTCAGTGACAGCAGTTCCTACAGTAATATCTGACCTACAGAGAAGGGCAACTACAGAGCTCTTCAGGGATGATGGAGCTAGTTTCACAAATTTATTCCTTACAGTCCTGGTAAAAGGTGTGTCCTCTGGACATTCCAGGACTGTGTGAGCAGGTTTTCCATGATAAATCCACTCTAACATTCCAATCTCTCTAAGCCTTTGAATCCCCTCCTCCACCTTATACCAGGGCAGTTCTGGCATTTCAACTTCTGGTAATGCCGGCCACCTTTTGATCCATGTTTCAGCCAGCCACCCAAACAAACTGTCAACACCCTTTCTAACCCCTCGAGCTACAACATTGAATGCAGAATCTCTGCTTAGTGGGCCCATATCAGTAAATTCAGCCTGATCCAACCTTATATTCCTTCCACCATTATCCCACACTCTCAATATCCATTCCCACACATATTCCCCTGGTTTCTGTCTGTATAAGTTGGAAAACTCATACAGTTCTTTTGGAGTATAGCGTACTTCCTCATGGGTCACACTTTGTACCTCACCCTTTGGGGCTTGTTGGGACTTGAGCCTAGTTATAGGTCTTGAAGCAAAAACTGGTGGTGGGGGTGGGTCATGAAAAGAGTTAGAATTATCTCTCAAGCCATTCACCTCAGGGCACTCTGTTGCATTTTCATCTCTTAAAACAGGATTAGTCTCTCCAGACAAAAGAGTGAGGGCTGCTTCCTCAGGGGAGGTGATTACAAGATTAGCAGGCATTGAAGGGTCAATCTCCTTAGGTGGGAGTTGCGTGGCAGGCTCCTTAGGGCAGACTGGAGGCAGAGAAGCTGTTTCCCCAGGACAGCCCTCTACAGGTAAATCTAACAATGACCCAGCAGAATCCAGGGTTCCAATGTCCTCACTGTCATTATTATCAATCCATATGTCTCCATCCCAAGTTTCTGGGTCCCATTCTTTTCCAATCAATGCCTTTACTTTAACAGCAGACACCCTGAGAGGTTGAGATTTTAGTTTACGCTGTAAATGTGCTACTCGCACGATAAGAGACTGCGTCTGATTTTCAGAAACCTCCAGTCTGCGGGCACAGGAAATAAGATTTTCTTTCAGGGCACAGATGGAACTCTTTACATCTGTCATACGGCATTCAAGTTTTGAATTTGAAGCCTTTAGCTCATCCCTTTCTCTTACAACTGTATCCAAAGTATCTAAGAGCAGCCAGCCAACATCATTATACTTCTTAATACTGCAAAACTCTGTGAAAGTGTCGAAAACGCTGTCACCCAGAGCCTCGCTTCGTACTAGAGCACAATTAGGAGAATCAAATGGTGCTATTTTGCGTATTTCCTTTGCCAACTCCTGCCATGGACTCTTAGTACCCTCTTGATTATTGGAAATAGAGTCATTAGTGCCTCTGAATCTAATCAGAGTAGAAAACAAGTTGTAAAAGCCCATTTTAAGATTCCGTTTCTCAAGAACCACTCTCGGTACCAAGTTGTATTAGTTAGGGTTCTCCTTGGAAACAGAATCAATGAGAGATGTCTCTTATTATCAAATTGTAAAAGTGACTCACGCAACTGCGGGAGCGCACGAGTCCAAATTCTGCAGAGCCGTCAACAAGCTGTCAACTCCAAGGAAGACGTCCGACGAACTCCTCGGGAAACGAACCGACAACTTTGACAAACTCCTCAGGAAACGAACCGGCAACTTTGAAGAACTCCTCAGGAAACGAACCGGCAACTTTGACGAACTCCTCAGGAAACGAACTGGCAACTTCGACGAGCTCCCCAGGAAAAGCTTCACTGAGCAGCTGAAGAAGAAGTGAAGGTTCTCTAACCGTCCGGCTTATAAGCCTCCAACTGATCACCCAGACCAAATCCAGCCAATTGCATTCTCTCACTGTGGAAGCACGCCCCTTGATGAGTCATCTGTCAGCTGCAGTCAATCGACTGATGATCCGACAAACCAACCAGCCTCAAATAGCCTCACAGGAATCGTCAGGCCAGTGCCCGCTTGACCAGACAGCTAGGCCACCTAGCCAAGTTGACACATGAACCCAACCATCACATCCCTCTATTATTAACTTCTAGTTACAGTGTCATACATTTGTTCTAGTTCATGAGAGAGTTTTCTAATATTTGTACAGTTAATCACCTCTGTCCATTTCCAAACATTTAAGTTCAACCTAGTTGAACATTCTACCCATAATAAGCAACCGCTCCCCATTCTTTAGCCTCGTTCTATGTCCTGGTAACTTATATTTCATGTCTATGAGTTTACATAATATAATTAGTTCATATCCTTGAGACCCTGCAACATTTGTCTTTATGTGTTTGCCTTATTTCACTCAATATAGTGCCCTCAAGTTTTCTACATCAACCCATTTTTTTAAGACAGTTTTGTTCACACACCATACATTCCGCCCTAAGTAAAAAACTGGTGATTCCCTGTATAGTCGCCTATTTATGTATTCACCACCACCACCACTATCTAAATAAGGACATCTCCATTCTTCCACAAAGAAGGAGGAAGAGTCAAAGAAAGTAAAGAGACAAAAGAAAAAGAAAAAAGGAAGAGAAAAAAAAAAACAACAGCTAGGAAGCAACAAAAGGAAAGATAGAATTAAACTAAAGTAGAATATCAAGAGTCAGACAACATCACCAATGCCAAGAGTCCCATACCCCTCCCTTATGTCTCCCTCTTATAGGCATTTAGCTTTGGTATATTGCCTTTGTTACTTTAAAAGACGCATAATGCAATGTTTCTGCTAACTATAGTCTCTAGTTTGCATTGATTGTATTTTTCTCCCAATACCACCCTATTTTTAACACCTTGCAAGGTTGACATTCATTTGTTCTCACTCATGTAAAAACAAATTTGTACATTTTATCACAATTGTTGAGCACTCTAGGTTTCACTGAGTTATACAGTCCCAGTCTTTATCTTTCCTCTTTTCTTCTGGTGTCCTACATGCTCCTAACCTTCCTCTTTCAACCGTACTCACAGTCATCTTTAAGTGTACTTACATTGTGGTTCTACCATCACCCAAAATTGTGTTCCAAACCTCTCACTCCTGTCTTCCTGTCTGTAATGCTCCCTTTAGTATTTCCTGTAGCACACGTATCTTGTTCACAAACTCTCTCCTTCCCTATTTGCAGAGAATATTTTAAATTCTCCCTCATATTTGAAGGACAGTTTTGCTGGATATAGGATTCTTGGTTGGCAGTTTTTCTTTTTCGGTTTCTTAAATATATCACACCACTTCCTTCTTACCTCCATGGTTTCTATTGAGAGATCTGCACATGGTCTTATTAAGCTTCCTTTGTATGTGATGGATAGCTTTTCTCTTGCTGCTTTCAAGATTCTCTCTTTGTCTTTGACATTTGATAATCTGATTATTAAGTGTCTTGGAGTAGGCCTATTCAGATCTATTCTGTTTGGCGTATGCTGCATTTCTTGGATCTGTAATTTTATGTACTTCATAAGAGATGGGAAATTTTCATTGATTATTTCCTCTATTATTGCTTCTGCCCCTTTTCCCTTCTCTTCTCCTTCTGGGATACCCATGACATGCACATTCATGCTCTTCATGTTGTCATTCCATTCCCTGAGACATTGCTCATATTTTTCCATTCTTTTCTCTATCTGTTCTTCTGTGTGTAGGTTTTCAGGTATCTAGTTCTCCAGTTCCTGAGTGTTTTCTTCTGCTCTTGAGATCTGCTGTTTTATGTCTCCATTGCGTCTTTCATCTCTTGTGTTGTGCCTTCATTTCCATAGATTCTGCCAGTTGTTTTTTCAAACTTTCAATTTCTACCTTATGTTCACCCAGTGTTTTCATGATACACTTCATCTCTTTTGCCTATCTTCCCTAAACTTTTTGCCTTTATTTAGCATTAGTTGTTTCAATTCCTGTATCTCAGTTGAAGTGTAAGTTTGTTCCTTTGACTAGGCCATATCTTAGTTTTCCTTAGTGTAAGTTGTAGTTTTCTGTTGTTCAGGCATCTGGTTTCCCTAGATACCCCAATCAGGTTTTCCCAGACCAGAATGGGCTCAGGTCTCAGAAGGGGGCAATATTCAGTAACAGGTTTCCCTGAGGGTGTGCCTTAGAAGATTGACACACCCTGTGAGGCCTCTAGCCACTGTGCTTTTCCTAATCTGCCCAGCAGGTGGCACCTGTCAGCCTGTCACTCCGGACTAGTTTCTGTCTTGGCTGTTTTCCCCCAGGCTCTGGTGTCTGGTTCTGAATGGAAGGCCAGTAGAGAGCTTGACCCCACCTCCTTCCTCTTAGGGAAGATACACCCCTTAGGGAGTTATCATCTGCATTTAAATAGATTCTTTGTCTCTCTGACTCTGCTATCTCCACCATTGTCTGGGTTAGAGCACTGCAAACTGAAAATGGCTGAAGCTTTCTCCACTGAGCCGCTCAGTTTGAGAGAGAGAAAAAGGAACAGAAGTCCCCCTTTCAGGACCATTCTATCCCACCACCACCACTACCACCACCACCACCACCACCACCACCCCACCCCAGTTTCACTCTTTGGCCAGAGGTAGCACCTGGTCTTCTGGGCTCCCCCTCCTGGGACAGAGAAGTCTTCTGACTCTTTAAGGTCAGTCATCACTAAAAGCCTCTGTCTGCTTGTTGGGGATTTGTAGCTTGTATTGAGCCATCCACATTTGTTAATTAAAACCACAGTTGGAGCTGGACTGAGGTATATTCGCTTTTTCAGAGAGTGCTGCTTTCTAGTACAGAACAAGGTTTTGCAGTTCAGGCTGTCATGGGGGGAGGGGGCTCCCAGCTTGGGTCCACACTTTTTACTTACAGATTTTATGCTGCAATCCCAGGCATTCCTCCCAAACCAGGTTGGTGTACAGTGTGTGGACAGTCATGGTTGTCCCCCAGCAGTTATTCCAGATTATTTACTAGTTGTTCCTGGTTGCTTATTAGTTGTTCCAGGGGGACTAACTCACTCCCACTCCTCTCTGTGCTGCCATCTTCTTAGTCTTCATAATATTCTCTTATAATCCATTGTATTTCAGTGAGCTCAGTAATATCCCACATTTCATTTCTAATTTTAGTTATTTGTGTCCTCTCTCTTATTTTCTTCATAAATCTAGCTAAAGATTTATTAATTTTAGTGATCTTGTCAAAGAACCAACTTTTGGTTTTGGGTTTCTCTCTATTGTTCTTTAGTCTCTATTTCATTTATCTTCTCTCTAATCTTTGTTATTTCTTTCCTTCCGCTTACATTGGGTTTAGTTTGCTCTTCTTTTTCTAGTTCTTCCAGATTTAAGATTAGGTCTCTGATTTGAAATCTTTCTCCTTTTTTAAATTAAGCATTTATAGCTATAACTTTCCCTCTTAACACTGCCTTCACTGCATCCCATTAGCTTTGATAAGTTACATTTTCATTTTCATTTGCCTCAAGACATTTCCTAATTTCCCTTGTCATTTCCTATTTAACTTATTGGTTATTTCACCTACACTTTTTAATTTCCATTTATTTATGAATTTTCCATTTCTCCCTGTGTTATTGATTCCTGCTTCATTCCATTGTGCTTGGAGAAAATACATTGTCTGATTTCAGTATTTTTTAATTTATTGAGACTTGTTTTTTGACCTAAGATATGATCTATCCTGGAAAATGCTCTTGAGAAGAATGTATTCTATTGCTGTTGTGTGAAGTGTTCCAAAAAAGTCTGCTAGATATAGTTGGTTTAGAGTATTGTTCAAGTCTTCTATTTCCTTATTAATCCTCTGTCTAGATGTTCTATCCATTTTTGAAAGTGGTGTATTAACATCTCCTACTATGAATGTAAAAACATCAATTTTTCCCTCCAAATCTGTCCGTATTTACTTCACATATTTTGGTGCTCTGCCCTTCCATGCATATATATTTATAATTGCTACATCTTCTTGTTGAATTTACCCCTTTATCAATGACCATCTTTGTCCCTCATAACTGTTTTTGAATTAATGTTTATTTTAAATTTTATTAGTATAGCTGCCCCAGCTCTCTTTTGGCTACAACTTGCATGGTGTATTTTTTTCCCCATCCTTTCAATCTAATTATGTCTTTTAATTTAACATGAGTCTCTTGCAGACAGCATATAGTCAGGTCATGCTTCTTAATGCATACTGCTAATCTCTGTCTTTTGACTGGAGATTTTAATCCATTTTCATTTACAGTCTCTACTAATAATGCAAGACTTTCTTCTGCCATTTTGCCAATTAGTCTTTGTAAGTCTTATACATTTATTCTTCATTCAATTCTTCCATTAATGTCTATTTAATACTTATTTGATTTTTTATATGGTATCATATGTGTCCCTTTTCATTTCTATGTAGATATGTTTTCATATATTCTTCTTGTGGTTACCATAGGGTAAAAATTTAGCATCCTAAATATACAACAATCAAATTTGGTTTGATATGAACTTGACTTCAATAGCATATACATACATTTTTCCTATACCCTTCTATCTCCCCACCCTTTTTTGTACTTGTCACCACTTTTATCTTTGTACATTGTATGTCCAAAACCATAAATTTATCATTACTTTTTATGCATTTGCATTTCAGCACTTGTAGGAAGTAAGAAGTGGAGTTACATGCAAAAAATACACTGCAATTGTACTGGTGTTTATAATTAACCATATGGTAATTATGGTAGTGTTTCTATACACCAGCAATGAACAATCAGAAGAAGAAATCAAGAAAAATGTTCCATTCAGAATAGCAACTAAAAGAATCAAATATCTATGTAGAAATCTAACCAAGGATGTAAAGGACTTGCACACAGAAAACATTGCTAAAAGAAATCAGAGAAGATATAAATAAATGGGAGGACATTCTGTGTTCATGGATTGGCAGACTAAATATTGTTAAGATGTCAATTCAACACAAAGCAATTTTTTTCTCTTTTTTATTGTGGAATATAACATATATGCATAAAAGTGATAGTTTTCAAAGTGTGATTTAACAAGTAGTTGGAGAGCAAATTTCAAAGAATGTTACAGGTTACAGTTTCACAGTTCACTTATTACCTTATAGTGAAATATAACATATATACAGAAAGGTGATAACCCACAGCAATTTACAGATTCAATGCAATCCCAATCAAAATTCCAATAAATCTCTTTGCTGAAATGGAAAAGACAATCGTCATGCTTATATGGAAGAGTAAGGGGTCCTGAATAACCAAAGCCAATCTTGAAAAATAAGAATGCAGTTGCAGGACTCACACTCCCCAATCTTAAAATTTATTAGAAAGTCATAGTAATCAAAACAGCATCATACTGATACAGACATTTAGAGAAATGGAATCAAACTGAGAGCTCAGAAATCAACCCTTACATTTATGGCCAATTGATTTTTGACAAGAGGGTAAAGACCACTCAATTGGGAAAGAAGAGTCTCTTCCACAAATAGTGCTGGGAAAACTGGATCTTCATTTGCAAAAGAATTAAGGTGGTCCCCTACCTCACACCATATACAAAAATCAACTCAAAATGGATTATAGACCTATATATTAGAGCCAGAACTATAAAACTCCTCAAAGATAATATAGGGAAGCATCTTCAGGACATTGTGCTTGGCCATGGTTTCTTAGACTTTATACCCAAAGCACAAGCAACAAAAGAAAAAATAGATAAATGGGACCTCATCAAAGTTAAAAAGTTTTGCCCCTCAGAGGACTTTATCATAAAGTAAAATAACAACCTACAAAATGGGAGAAAATATTTGGAGACCACATATCTGATAAGGGTTTAATATCTGGAATATGTAAAGAAATCCTTCAACTCTTCAACAACAACAAAAAACAAACAACTCAATTAGAAAGTAAGCAAAGGACTTGAATAGACATTTCTCCAAAGAAAATATGCAAATGGCCAAAAAATACACAAAAAGATGCTCAACATCCTTAGTCATTATGGAAATACAAATCAAAATCACAACGAGATACCATTTCACACCCACTAAAAAAGCTACTATTTAAAAAACACAAAATTACAAGTGCTGGAGAGGATGTAGAGAAATAGGAACTCAATGGTGAGAATGTTAAATGGTGCAGCTGCTATGGAAACAGTTTGGCAGTTCCTTACAAAGTTAAGTATGGAATTACCATAAGAGGCAGCAATCCCCACTTCTAGGCATATATCCAAAAGAATTGAAAGCAGAGACTCAAACAGATATTTGCA
Organism: Choloepus didactylus; assembly: GCF_015220235.1. Lineage (NCBI taxonomy): Eukaryota > Metazoa > Chordata > Mammalia > Pilosa > Megalonychidae > Choloepus > Choloepus didactylus. The sequence goes on along the minus strand of NC_051309.1, from coordinate 165,210,285 downwards.
CACCAATGTTCACAGCAGCATTGTTCACAATTGCCAAAAGATGGAAACAAGCAAAGTGTCCATTAGCCGATGAATGGATAAACATAATGTGGTATATACACACAATGGAATAATGGAATGAAGTTCTGATATGTGCGACAACATGGATGAAACTTGTTGAGTGAAATAAGCCACACACAAAGGACAAACATTGTATGATCTCTCTGATATGAAATAATTAGAATACTCAAACTCATAGAGTCAGAATTTAGAATATAGTTTACCAGGGCACAGATTAAGACTAGGGAATAAGAGTGAGTTAAGGCTTAAAATGTGCAGAGTTTCTATTTGGAACAATGGAAATGTTTTGGTAATGGATGGTGGTGATGGTAGCACAATATTGTGAACATAATTAACAACATGGAGATATATATCAGAATATGGTTAAAAGGGGAAATGTACAACACAGTGAACCCTAAGTTAAACCATGTATTATAGCTAGTATTACAATTATAAAAATATGCTTTCATCAATTGTAACATAAGTATCATACCAAAGCAAGGTGTTAATAATAAGGTGATATATGGAAATCATGTATTTTAGGGATGATTGTCTGTGTACCCACAACTTCTCTACTAAAAAAACAATAGATTGAGAATGTTAGCAAATAGTAAGGAGAAAAGGTAACTGAAAAGAATGGCAAGCATATCATTAGTGAAAGAGACCTCAAAACACTCAGGTAAAGAAGTAAGAGATTGGAAATTTAGCTTGTAAACAAAAACACCTACAGGAAACAAGCCCTATATGAAACTTCAGAAATCTTGTTCATATTTTAACTAGGGAAGTAATTTCATAGATGGGACATCTCAGCACTGCTACATTTATCTCTTCAGATGTTTCCTCAGTGAAATATTTCTTAGAACCACAACAGATTGCAAGATCATGGTCTTGATAGTTCAAAAAAAAAAAGAGGATGAGGGGATTAAAAAAAAGAAGTTGGAAAGTCAGCCTTGTTGATTTCACATAGCATTGCAAATTCTTCCCATCAAAATTGCAGTAGGGTTTATAACAACCCCCATCTCTTAAGACCTTAAGTAGAGATGTGAAGTGACTGTGGTGACATGTTTGTCCCCCTTGAGACAAGTCCAGTAAGGGTGTGTCCCAGTTGTCTTAATAACTGATTGAAATAGATCTTTGGAATAAATATAGCAGGCTGAGGGTCCCCTTTCAGAATGTCCACAAATACAGCTAGGCTTAGAGAAGAATTTTGAGAATGTCGCCAATAATACCATTTCAACCGCAACTTGGGGAGGTTAATAATAAAAATCATCCGTTGTTTTGGTGGGGTGGGGGACATGGAATGTATCCTTAATTCTCAACTAGCATATTTATTTCATGCTAAGATGGTCCTAGAGTCCAGAGCAAACATAAAGCACACCGAGAAAAGAAGGCAGCAGACAAGGCAAGCATAGGAGATGAGTAAAGAGAAGAGAAGGGGAGACCAGAAAGTAGTACAAATGAAGAGAAAGTACAGAACCCACTTCACTGCCACTCTGTGGCACGAGAGTACTATTTGTTGACCTGCTCTAGACTCCCTGTGCCAGTGTTCTTGAAATATTGCATCCTCTTCCCCTCAAGAGGAAAAAATTGTTTCTGTACAGCTTGCATGGCATTGGTCCTTCATATACCCAGGCACACACACAGGTGCATGTGCAGGTGCACACACACACACACGCACACACAAGTCTTGAATGGCCTCCTCAGGAACAAACAGAGTGAACATCAGAGTCCTTGATGGGCTTGTCTGTGGGAGCCAAACATGTAAGCTCATGGGACTGCCCTTCTAGGAAGTTCAATCACGGGTATGCCGTGTCATCTTCGAGGGCTGGGCTTTAACACACTCTGAGTGCTGGATCTTTGATGTCCATTCTTTCTGAGTGGGTTCTTCAGTGTCAGCCTCTCTGAAACTGTAAGCCCCACTTCTCAACCCTGTCACTCATGGAGAGATGCTACAGCTGACAGCAGGAGCCTGGAAAAGTACAATAATATTCTGAGCTGCCTTTAGTCTTATTTTTATTTAGGCTAATTTGCATGACTGGTTTATGCCAAATGAGGATATTTTTCCTTCTCCATGGAATAGCTTCATGTTAAAATATCACTCTTTTCAAAGTGCCCAAATATTACTGTGATGAATAACGAGACAGATGGAGAATAGGAAGGGTGGAGCAAGTTCAAAATGCTTTATACTTGGCAGAATAAATTAGCTTTGCAGCTTCCAGCCTCCATCTAGTTTACCCATCTGAGGGCACCTTCTACCCTATCCTGTGGCGTTGCAAGGACCAGAGAGATTCCTGGTTCTCAGCTTCTACAGGAGCCACTTCAAACTCTACCAGCCTCCTACACATAGTCTATTCAAAGGGCAGGTGGCAGCTGTCTGTCCCCAGGCTTAGCATGACACATTCTAACCAAGGAGCAAGCCCAGGGAAAGCTTCCAAGCCACTTTGCTGATTGCAGAACTCTGCCTGAAACATCAACCATTTTCCAGAAAGATACCAAACAGTGCCCAGTACATTGTGGATTTTCAGCAAATGGACAGTTGCAAGGAGTTCTTTATTCCTTTCTGAACAGACGATCACAAGGAGCAACTACCAGCTAAATATTTGACTCAGTCAGGTTCACAGCTTTATGTTGCTGGTTTCAAGGGGTGTGTCTGATCCCCACAACTACAGCTGCCACACTGATGAATTTCTGTGGTCTCCCCTCTCCCCCCCACCCCAGCTCTGGTGTGCTTCTGCCTCTTTCCTCTACCCAGACCTGGCCTGCCTCAAAGGTCTACATAAAATATCAGCAGCTCCTCCAGGAAGCCTCTCCCATGTGGACGCCTCCTTTCTGGAGCAGTTATTCTTTCCCCTGAACAATTTAGAGATTAATAATGTAGCACCAGGAGAGAGATTAAAAAGCCATCTGGTGAGCAGCCCCTGACACAGCTTAAAATACCTACAAAAACAGGAAGAGATGTGGGCTCACAGTGAGAGCAGAATCATGAGAATCAGAGAGATTTGAGTTCAATTCCTAGACCAGGTACTTATTAGTGATGCAGTGCCTCAGTTCTGGGATAATGATGGTACATACCTCCTAGGGTTTTTGAGAAAAATTGATGATAATTATAAACAATGTAATGCAAATGGCGTAAATGTTAGTTGCTACAACTAATAGTCTTCTAGCTGGGGAAGGACCACCTATTGCCGCAATCCTGGGTGGGAGGTCAGTTGGCTTCGTGACTGATGGAACCAGACTGGAAACACACTGGGTGGTCCTGTGCAATGGGAAAATGGGGAGGAAGTCTCACTGTTCCTGACCCTTGGTCTGTTCCTTGGTGCCAAGAGCTCCCGGCTCCAGAGTTCATTTGTTCATTCATTCAACAAATTATAGTGAGGGCTTACTATGTGCTGTGTGCTAATCCGAGAGCTGGGTATACTCTAGGAGCAATGACTAGAACTGATGAAAGTTCCTGCCCTTATAGAGCTTACATGACAGTAGAGAAAACAGATATATAAATAAAATACATGGTATATCAGGAGAATGGATGATTGTTCTATGAACTGGGGATGATCAGTTTTACATATGATGAGCAGGAAGGCCCTACTGAGAAGGTGATATTTGAGGAAAGACATGAAAGAAGTGAGGGAGGAGACAATATGAGCAACTGGGCAACAGTAGTCCAAGAGGCTCTGACACCATCCCCCTTCTTCCTGAAACTCTTAGCATTCGCCTTGCCCTCAACAGTTCTCTTTCTTCCTCCACAGAGACTTAGCAAGTGGATGTGCCATGAACTGCTTCCCAGGTCCAGCATACGATCAGGAGTGGGACAGCAGAGGTCCCAGCTTCTGGGGAGCCCCAGTGCAAAGAGAAGTGCTCCACTGGTCCTGAGAAACACACATTGGCTGCCTCGTTCCTGTCCTACTCGTAGTGGGGCCAACCCAAGATCACTGAGAGGCCCCAGCAGCAGCAGCCCAGCAGGGGCAGTTTGGATGGTGATCAGCAGTGTGGCCTTGGGCTTCTGCAGAGAAACTCTGGGGCTGTGAGGGCAACCCCTCAAAGTGGCTCAGCTCTCATCCCTCCAAGGTGTCAGCTCAAGCATGGAGAGCCTTAGGTGGTGACTACAAAGACTGAGTGCTGATGATTACCACGAGGAGGGATGGAATTCCCTCTCCCCCAGCACCTGCTAGGTCCCTGCAGCTCTGAGGGCTTGGAGAAGTTCATCCAGAAACTAAAAATCTAGTTGCTAGGGTTCCTTCCTCTTTTCGATTTTCCTCACCCCACTGGTGACCCAGAAAGCATCTGTTATAGAAAATGCCTCATGTTGTTTTTATATATTAGTTTGATCTTCAATCTAAGTGGCCTATAAAGCTTCTTGAGGGCAGGAACCAATTCTTATATTTGAATTACCCACACTAATTTTCTTAGGGCTAAGCAGTAACAGAAATAGCTAATACTTACAGAGCACTCACCACATGCCATTGTCCCAAACACTTCCTGGGTATTAACTCATTTAACTCTCTATTAGGTGATACTCTGCTTCGTGATACTTTTATGATCTCCAGTGCATAGATAAGGAAATGGGAGCACAGAGAGGTTGGAAACTTGCCTGAGGTCACTCAGCTAGGAAGTGGCAGAGCTGGAATTTAAGCCCAGGCCATTGGGCTTTCAAGTCATGCATTGGCACCTTGTGAGTATTTAAGAAAGACCTGGAGAATCCGTGCTTCTTTCTTGAAACTGCACAATCTGTCCCTGCCATTTGTGTCCATCATAAGGAGGTGGCATCTCTGGTCCCCCAGGCAGGAGCCCAAAATGCTCATGGTCTCCTGAATGCTAAATATGCTCCTACAAAATAGAAAATTCATCTCATCACATGGAAATTGTTTTTCACTGGTCTGCACCTGGTACATTTCAAGAAACTAGACTTTTTCATTCATAATTTGACTCATTCAACCAATGATTATTGATGGCCTGCTATGTCTGGAGTGCTGGAATATAAAGGTGATCAGATACATGTTTTGGTCTCAGGAAAGCAATCATACCAGATGATATAAAATTGATTTTAATCAAGTAATCATACAAATAAACATTAAAGAGCCAGTATGGTAACAATTAAAAAGGAGCATTATACAGCACAATGGGAACAGATAAAAGGGGAAGTTGACTTAATAAGGAAGGCTTGAGCCTTATGCGATGTAAAGGATGCCCTGAAGTTACCTATGCACCTAGGAGATGACTAGCAGTCCAGTAGAACAAACAGCAAGGACAAAGGCAAAAAGACCTAAAGAAATGGACACCCAAGCCCTGCTTCTCAGATGCTTACAGAATGAAGGAAGGAGGGAAGGAAAGAAAGGAAGCAAGAAAGGAAGGAGGAAAACGTAGAGGTGAGTAGAAAAAGAGGAAAACTAATGTTAACTGAAATCTCCTAGGTGCCAGGCAATGGGCTCTGCGCCTTCAAATAATTCAGCTCATATTTTTCAACCATAACAGATACAGCTACACAGGACAAGGATGAGGTAAGGCAAGAGAGGCACCCTTGCAGGATCCTGAGAGTGGGTGCCTCCTTAAATTTTGCACCCTAGATGCCTCTCTCGCCTAGCCCTGGTCTGGATCCTGCAGCTGACGGGCAGGTATTTTTCATTTTGCTGAGGCTGCATCTGGGACCACCCCGTCTGGGGCTGAATGAAGCAGCTCTCTCTGCAGCACAGCACCAGAGCAGCACCCTCTGAAAGCCTGACAAAACCAATTAGGCCCCTGGACGGAGCCCATAGCAGAGCTACCGCAGTCCGTGGCTGCCCTCGCCAGTGCAGCCTCCCGGCCTGACTTTGAACAAAGCCCAGGAGGCCGGTGAGGATAAGAAGAGGTCACGAGTGGTGGAATGTGATGGGCTGTGCCAAAGGTTTCAGATTCTCAGGCAAAGTCCAAGATAGCAGGACAAATTTATAGACCAAAACCAAGACCTGGAATATAGGCAGAGAGATAAGCTGGGCTATTTTAAATTGCTGCCCAAGAAATGTGTGTGTGTATGTGTGTGTGTGTGTGTATCAAAAAAAAAAAAAAAAAAAAAATGAGAAAGAAAAGCAAATGCCTCCACTCAAATAAAAAATATTCTGACTTACAGTTGCACCCCACTTTCAGAAGTTCTAGCAGCACTTAGGTCAAAGAGATTTCTTTTATTTTCTGCAATTCACAATTGTGTTTACCCCTAGTACTTGCCTACCTCCTTTTACTAAAGTACAAAAGTAACAGTCAAATACATTTTGATAACACAGTGTCTCTGAAAGTATGACTGAGAGCTTTGCCTTTTACCTAGATCAACATTTATATTAAAGGCTCCATGGGAACATTGTTTTAAAGTTCAGTGCTAAGAAAAGCTTCATTTTCTTTCCAGTAATAAGAACTATAGAATGAACAAAATTTCCCCTTTCTCTAGGGCTGCCAGGAAGCTTGGAGTCATGGTTAAGTTTCAACCGTTGCAACTATGTTGGCCCATAAGGTTGGCAATTAACATTCCCTTTATTTAATGTTGATTTTCTATTTCTTATTTGTACTTATGGCTTCCTTGCATATGTTTTTGTTGTAGATTACTTTATATTCTCTGGAAAAAAGAGAGTATATACAAAAACCCTACAAGTTTTATTATCTACCCCAGGACCAAGCTTCTCAAACTAGGAATTCCCAAAGATTCCCTGGTTATTGCTTCAATGGCCTTGGCCACTTTGACACAACAGAAAGACATTGCCTTAGCACATTTAGCCACCACAGAAAATAATTTGATTCAAAGAGTGTATAATTTATTGCCGCACAATAAATTACCCTAAAGGTTAGCAGCTTAAAACGATAAAAATTTGTTTCATACAACTTCTGTGAGTGAGGAATCTGGGGTGGCTTAGCTGGGTAGTTCTAGCTCATTGTGTCTCATGAGACTGTAGTCAAAATGTTGTCCAGGAATGTAGTCATTTGAAAGCTTGACTGGCACATGAGTGTCTGCTTCCAGGTAGGCTCACTTACACGCCTGGCAAGTTAGTTCTGGTGGTTGGCAAGAGGCCTCAGCTTCTTGCCACACGGACCTTTCCATAGGGCTACTTGAGCATCCTCACAAAATGGCGGCTGGCTTCCCCAGAGCAAGTGATCCAAGAGAGAGTTAGGACTAAGCCACGACACTTCTTATGACCTAGTTTTGGGAGTTACATGTCATCACTTGTACCGCATTTTATTCATTAAAAACAAGTCGCTAAGCAGAGACCACACATCAGGAGGGGAATTAATTTCCGCCTTTTGAAGGGTCAAATAATTTGGGGACATATTTTTAAACCACCACACAGCATATACAGCTACTTTCATGTTTAGAAATACCTATAGCCAAGGTATAGCTTGGTCCTCAGTATGCCTTTCTCTAGATGGAAACTAGGATAGAAAAAGAATGAAAAACAAAAATATTTTTCCCCATTGTTAGGCTGCTGGCTAGCATCCTGAAACTGTACAGCTTCACGAAATTCCAAACACAGGCACATGTAGGAGAGAGAACATTGTCCTAATGGAACTGGGGTAAGAGAATGAAGGGCAAAAATTTTAAAAGGAAAGAAAGGGAACTAGGTTGCTAGCAAATCTTAAAGGTCAGCCCTACTTGAGACCAGAATAGAAGATTAAAACCAAGGTGGCAGGGTCTAATGTATCTGTAAATTACTCTCATCTTTTGTCAAATCTTCTAGTTAGATGCCAGGTGAGAAAAAATGAGTGGTGACTCAGAAAGGAAGGTTGGAGGTGAGAGCTGAGCTTTTTATGGAGGTGATGATGGGTGGTGGTGAGTTGGGGTAAAGGGGGGTAATCACAGCTCAGACTATTGTAGTTCACCGTTGCCAGGAAAATCTGGTAACTCCATTTGGCCAGATGCTGGCGTGTGCTTGGTATATCCCCCTGCTTTTCTGGACCCACATGACAAGGATATTTAACTTCTTATTCATCTACCAATTATGCCCTCACAGTGAAAGAGACCACAGGAAAATAGGGACACTTTCTAATTGTCTTAATATGCCACTATTTTGCTGATTGTGAACACCCTAGTGCTAAGGTTGATTCACAAGATGGCTTGGCTTTTCTTCCCCTTAAATTCATCTTTGCTCTTGCAAAATTGCCATGAAATATCCAATATGCACCAACTAAGTAACCAGCTCAGTGAGGTGTGTAACATTCTTGTCATGTGGGAATCAACTAGCTTAAAATATGGACGAGCCCACTAGTCTATCATGGAATAAAGCATGCAGCTTAGAGCTTTTTCTCTTTATTAAGAAACCCATGTGCCTAAAGATACTAAATTCACAACACTTACCTGCACACACCCCTGCCTCCTGGCCCACACTTCCACCGCCACCACCAAGCCAACCTTATGACACAGCTGTGGACACTTCCCTGATCCACTGAGGCTCAGTTCCTCTGCACCCTGAGCATGCAAAATCCCTGCAGACCATGATGTTTCATGTTTATTGGCCCACAGGCCCATTTCTACTCCCAGAGCATGAGCTATAGAGAGAAGGAATTTAGACAGAAATGTAAACTTCTGAAAATGTACAGAGCCTGAGACAAGTGTTGGTGTGAAGATACTTGACTTTGGGAAGAGATTCCAGGAATAGTTATGCCACCTGGGGAGGGCAAAATAGGGAAAGAGGGCAGCAGTCCCAGGACTGTTCTTGAGTTGGTGCCCGCTGTGTGAGGGAGAAGCGTGCATTCACAAGCTCCATCCTCACCGGCCCAGAGTCACCCCAGGGCACAATGACTCCCTCCCCCTTCCAGGTCCCAGGGGCAGCAGAGCTGAGGGGCTCTTGGAAACCAATGGCTCTTTTAAAAGGTGGAGCAAGAGGATGTGAGACAAGGCACAGGAGGTGACCTCTACAGCGAGCAAACGAGGCAGGGATAATGATTCCCAGGCTATTGCAGTAATGTAGCAAAAGGTGGTAAGGACTTGAGCCCAGAGCTTGGCAGTGGAGACCGAGAAAACTGAGCTGGACCAGTTAGCCATTTAGAAGAGGGCATTGGTATATCTTTCAGATGGATGATGATGATGAGACCTACAGAGAATAATTAGTGATGCCCCCCTGACTCTGACCTAGCTGCCTGGCAGAAGGTGAAGCAGGGATGAGAAGAGGAGGATGGGAATCGAGATGCCTGGTGGGAGGTTGTGACATTCATGGAGGAGCTGGGAGTGGTTGGGGAACAAGCCTTCCAAAAGGGGCTGAAAACCACCAATGAGGGCCCAGCAGAAGTCAGAGGCTGTGATTTATTGTGGCCTCAAACCACATGATGGTGAGACTGTCTACAGACTGGATATAGAAACAAATAATGTTCATAGCAGGTCTGATCCAAGTTTGGGATTTTGTTGGCTGGATCTGGAAGGACAAGTGTGTAAAGCAATTCAAGATTTTGCTAAAAATATGAGAAACTCCAGACCATATGTCAAAATTTATGATGGTCTCTAGATGAGTTTGGGAACATTTCTTAAGTTGCAGATTTTTAAATCAATTCATATAATATGGTGATTTTTCCTGTGACCTGATTTTAAAAAAATAAATAATGCATCCAATGTTGATGCCAATGAATATTTATTGGCAAAACCCATTTTTTTTTAAATGCATGAACCAGAAATTCACAGGCTTTATGGACAGTTGACATGAGCTTCTAGGCGACTTCCTCACAAGGGGCTGAGGTAGTGAAAGTTTACAAGGCATATCCTGGTTTGGCTTCCCACAGCTGGCACACAGAGCTTAGCTGTGGCAACAGAGAAAATGGGAACAATCGATGACGTGGACACATAAAAGCCAAAAGGGCTCTAAGCAATTTCTTCTCCTACTCAGGACTTCATTAGCGTATGTTTGTTCTTCAGCCCTGGTGTTCTGAGTCCCCCCCACCACCCACCCTTGTGTCTCCCCTCACCTATTCTTCTCTATCCCTGCCTCCCTCCAGTTCCTGGTGCTTTAAAGTGAAGAGAAAGAATTTGAGGCCACCCCAACATTTCCCTTCTGGGTATTTCCCTGAGTACCACGCTGGGTTTGCAAGTTCTCCAGTTAACCCCCAAGAGAGCTGGGCAGGATCCTGAGGCGTTTGGCTCAAGCCTGCATTCTGAGCCAGCCCATCGCTGCTACCTAGTATATTCAGTTTCAGGTTTGAAGTCACTGTCGTCCGTAACCAGTCAGGGGTCGTGTGGGAGGGGAGACAGGGCTTTAACACAACTGTTCTGAAAGTCTCGGTTTGGTTCTTTTTTTAAGGCCTTCCCTATCCTCAAGAACGTCATTCCATCTTAGAGTGAGTTTTCAAACCCTTGGGATTTGCTTTAAAGGTAAGTCTGCTTTAAAAGAGCTCTGGTGGAAATTTCAATCATATTCCTATTCATAGGCAAGGAGTGAGTGGGAACTAAAAATACCAGCATTTTGGATTTTTTTTTCCAGAGTCGTGAGCAGAAAGAAGTGCCCCAACACCTCCGACTTCTGGCTTGCCTGCACAAACGCTATCCTCACCCAGATCCACAGATCTCTCGACAGAGCAGTGCATTTCCTCAAGGCCATGTTTCTAAACATGTAAACGAAGCTTCCTAAATACATTACAAATTTAACAGGCAAGACAATTTGGCTATGGGAAGACCTCAGAGTGGTCAGAATGTTCGGGGTGTTAAAAGCCAAATTAGCCGACAAGTACCATCTCCACGCCATGTGCAGCCTGACATCAAGTAGTTCTGCAAGTTATTAGCAGAGCGCTGAGGCTAGAGAGAGCTACATGCTGCTTTAAAGCCCACGTTCATTATTCATTGACTCGTTCTGCCCGCGCCCTTGCAGGGTGGTTATATTCTCCAGGCACGGACAAGCCAAACGAGTCCGGGGTTGGAAAATATGTTACTTGAAAGGCACTGCTAATGTAGGCACTGATTTACCATTGATGGCTTCTGTGTGAGTCAGTCTTTCTAAAAGAGGAAAGGTTCCTTTAAAGGAAAAAAACAAAGCCCTCAGAAATCTGTCAACTTTTTAAAACCAGATCTGTTTTTTGGAATTAGATTTAAATGAAGACAAGATGACTCACTTTGCCAATGCCTCATTAAAATAGAGATATGTACCTTAAGAAGACCAGAAGCTTGGATGTGAAGAGGTTGGATACAAAGTATCCTTCCATTTCTGGAGGTCTGGTCTCATAAAGACAAAGGCATCTGGTGACGTCTTACATTTCTTTGCTGAAAAGGGTCAGATTGACCCTTGGCAACATGGGCACATGTTCTGATTGACAGGCTGAGTTAACCATCTGTAACTAAGGTGATAACCTTTTGGTTGGACCATATCAAAGCTAATTATTAAAGTTAATTAACAGGAAGCTTAATTAACTTATTAGCCAGCCAACAGTGGAGAAACCGCTAAAGGTCACTTAGGGACTGGTCAATTCTCTGCTGTTTCATTTCAGGTTAAGGGTGAAGCAAGAAAATATTTACCAAGTGAAACAGAACAAAAGGAAAAATAGCTGAAAGCTCAGAGGCTCCATGGTAACGCTCCGCTCTAAGTGCCAGGCTGCGCTAGGACCAGGAGACGAGCACTAATGATAACCATTTCTGGTAAACTGTATTAGATAATGCCTGCCACAGAGATACACGGAATCCAGTCATTGTTTCCTGACTATCAGCTTATCTATTCCTTTCATTTAAAATCTGAGGGGAAGAAACTCATCCACAACAGAAACAAGTCACTTCTTGGATAAATTGCCTCAGAGTTTTTTTTTTTTTTTTTTTTTTTTTTTCCTTTTCTTTTTTTAAATCAATCCAGAAGATATGTCTAGGGAAATAAAACTGGGTGATGATCATAACAGGCATTTGAGTAATGTCAATTACCCATTCTCCCTTCCTATCTACCTGTCCCACCCAGGCCCATCTTTACCTTTACGTTTAGTCTTATTTTTCTGGCCAGATAAAATTAATGTGATGTCATACATAACCATTACCTGTTGCCTGCTGCATATTCAACACTGGATAAATCCATCCAAATCCATAGAGGCCGGACGGACATAGATGCAACACCTGGCTCTGCCACTTATACTCTGTGTGACTCAGACGAGTCCCTTGGCCACTCCAGACCTACCTTGTAGGGTTTTTGTGTGAAATAAAAGCAGTAGAGTTAAATTGCCTAACCAGGCCTGGCAGCGAGTAAGAGCTCCACAAATCATATTATTGTCTCAAGTGGACTGTTGAAGTGACAAAGAGAAGAAGGCCCATATATTTATTTCCTTTCATTTAGTAAATATTTAGGGAGCACTTACTATGTGCCAGGTACTGAAGGAGCTCCAGGTTATCTGGGCCTTTGGAGAAGACTGGATGAGTCTTACACAAAGGCCCCAACGAACGGTGGGGGCGTATTTGGGCTATTCCCCTCTGCCCAGGGTCTGATTCAATCAAAGCTGTCCTCACGTCACAGCAGAGCAGGGGTTCTCGAAGTTTTTGATCTCGGGACCCCTTTACACTAGTCAAAACTATTGATAACCACAAAAACTTTTGTTTAAGTAAGTGTATTAGTTTCCTAGCTCAAAACAAAAACAAAAACAAAAACAAAAACAAAAACAAAAACAAAAACAAAACCATGCAGTGGGTTGGCTTCACAGGAATTTATTGGCTCCCAGTTCTGAGGCTAGGAGAAGTGAGTCCAAAATGGTGGCATCAGCAAGGAAAGCCACGCTTTCCCCGCAAAGTCTGTGGCAGGGCGTTTGGGCTGCCTGCTGGCAATCCTTGGTCTTTGGCTTTTCTGTCACATGGACATTCACATGATAATGTCTTCTTTCTTTTCCTGCTTCCATTGACTTCCAGCTTCTGGCTGCTCTCCATGGCTTCTCTTTCTGTGTCCAATTTCCTTTGCTTATAAGAACTTCAGCCATATTAGATTAAGGCCCACCCTCACTCAATTTGGGCACACCTGAGCTAATAACACCTTCCTGGGTCCTATTTACAAATGGGTCCACACCTACAGGACCGGGATTCGGACCTGAGCATGTCTTCTGTGGGGACATGATGCAATCTCCAACAGCGGGTTATAGCTAACAATGTCTGCCATGAGAGACTTAAACATTACTTATTAATTCACTTAAAATAACAGCAATAAAGCCATTACATGTTAACATAAATAATACATGTTAATAAAAAATAATTATATTTTCCAAAACAAACAAAAATGTAGTGAGAAGAATGGCATTGTTTGGCACCTTTGCAAATCTCTTTAACATTCAGATAAGTAGAAGATAGCTGGATTCTCATATCTCTTGTGATATTTTGTTTTTTTGTTTGAAGTAAATGAAAAAAAAATCCAGCCCCACACAGATACGTAGCTGGAAAAGGGAGGAGTATTTTAATAGTCTTTTCAGATAATTATGGATAGTCTTCTGTGATCCTGTTCCAGAACTTAACAAGTGGTGGTTTCTTCAAGGTTAGCTGTAATGTAGAATCTGTACTATATACATGGAAACTTAGTTCTTCTACCTGAAAAATGAAGATAACATTTGCCGTAAAACTTCAGAAGTTTATTATATGAATCAAACTTTGATAATGTGTGTGAAAATAATTTTTCTTTTCTTCACAGCTTTTGAGTTATAATTGACATAAAATAAAATGCACACAAAGTACATAATGATAAGTTACATGTATCTGTGAAACCATCATGCAATCATTCAATAAATATAATGACTATATCTATTGCCCCAAAAAGTTTCCTCATGACCCTTTGTAATCACTCCTTCCCACTTGTTATAACTTCAAAAAAATTTTTCTGCCGCTTCAGCAACCATCTTGCTTCATTCAGCTAAGCCACTTGCCTCAACACCGACCTTTGGCCTAATTAAAGAACAGGTTTCCAGCCCTGGGGCATAAACTTCCCCAAAGCCCAAACCACTTAACACCACTCACGTGCCTCACCCAGAACCCACAGCTGGATGGCATGAAGCCAGCCCCAAATGTTAACGTAACCATCCCCACTGCCCCCAGACCACCAGTCCCTTTCCCTTTTCACATGTTCGCTTTAAACTAACCAGTCCTTGCCTCCCTCGGGAAATCTGCTAAGCTCTACCCCTGGACCACCATAAAGGCACAAACCCACGGGTCCCGCTTGCTCTACTTATGTGATCCCCACCTGCTTGTTCAGCCACCTGAGCTGATGGTGCTTCCCATCAACCCTTCAGGGACCCAACACTCTCTAGAACCTTTTGTGAGTAACAAACTTTCTTTTTTCATGCATTATGGACTTGGTTTCCCATTGTGTCATGCCTGACCTCTACCTGGACCCAAATTTTAACTCCAAAAAAACTAATTTGAAGCCCCTCCTCCCCTGCTCTGAACTTCTTCCCCCAGGAAACCATTGTTTTGCTCCCTGCCACCCATAGATTAGCTTGCTTTATCTAGAATTTTGTATAAATGAAATTGCATGGTATCTACTTTTGTTGTTGTTGTTCTGGCTTCTTCCTCTCAACATAATTATGAGATTCATCTATAGTATACCATGTACCAATAGTACATTCCCTTTTATTTCTGTGTAGTATTCCATTGTATGGACATACCACAGTTCATCCATTCACCCAATGATGTACATTTGGATTTTTTTAGTTTTTGGCTATTACAAATAAGTTTGCTATAAATAGTTGTGTGCAAATTTTGTGTGAACAGATGCTTTTATTTCACTTCAGTAAATACCAAGGGGTAGAGTGGCTGGATCCTATGGTAGGCATATGTTTAACTTTTTAAGAAACGGCCAAGATTTTTTCTGAAGTGGTTGTACTATCTTACATTCCCACCGGCAGCATGTGGGAGCTCTAGTTCATCCACATCCTCCCCAATACTTGGTAAGTCAATCTTTTTAATTTTACCTATTCTAATAGGTGTGTAGTACGTGTTAAAGTGATTTGTACATGTTAAAGTGATTTGAAAGCTAAAATTCAGTATGCAAATGAGAAGTTTTATTAACAATACCTTTTTACTCTGTATAACCTAAGGTTTGTAGATTTAGCTTGCATATCAGTTTCCAATCATTGGTTAATTGTTTTGAAAATATTTTCCAAAGTTTGGGGACTATTTTGAATACTTAAGTTTGCAAATGCTTCAACAGCAGTGATGAGGATTTTTATTTCTTTGATCTTAAAAACAAACAAACAAACTGTTCACTTACCAAAGAGAATATTATCTTCCTACTACTCAAGATTTCTCCAGACTACTTTGGCTCAACATCTACATCCAGCTGAATAGACCTAACCTTGGAGGATTTTACAAATTAAAACCTCATTCAACTAATATGTCCCAGTGACACTGATAGTATCTGTTTAATTTGTGTTGTGCATAAGTCTTTAGGCCAGTTCTTATTTTCACTGTGAAGGCAACTTCAATAAAATTTGGAATTTGAGTTGATTGGAGGAAAGAATAGCTTCAGAATTTTCTTGCAGCTATTTCTTACATAGGAATAACCTACGTAATGCAATCTATCTAAGAGACATTCTGATTTGCATCCCCAGAATCACACTGACTCTCATACCAGAAGGCCTTGCTAACTCTGATTGCTAAGGAGGAAAAAATAGATCCTTAAATAGATCATTAAATAGAAGGAAAGACCAGAATCATTTCTAAAAATAAACACTAATTAGATACACTTTTTAGAAAACAAACACTTAGTTCCTTGTTTTTCCCTTCAGTATTAATCTATGGGGTTACTGCCTATTATTAATAAACCCTTTATCAGTGTTGATAACTTAATAATTTGTAAAACAGTTTTAGATGCATTATTTTATGTGGTCTTGCAGTAAATCTAGGAGGAATTCCCACTTCAGAGATTAACAAACAAACAAACAAAAAGCAGCTGGAGGCTCAGAAAAGTTAAGCGACTTTCCCAAGGACTGTGTATTAGTTTTCTATTGCTGTGTAACATGTTGCCATACGCTTAGCAGCTTAAAACAACACGAATTTACTATATCGAAGTTTCCATGGGTCAGGAGTCCGGGCATGGGTTGACAGTTCTCTGCTCAGGTCTCACCAGGCTGAAATCAAGATGCTGACCAAGGCTGCAAAATCATCTGAGACTTGGGGTTCTCTTCCAAACTCTTGTGGCCATAAGGTTACAAGAGAATTCAGTTCCTTGCGGTTGTAGGGTTGAGATTCCTGCTTTCTGGCTGGCTGGAAACCACAGCTTCAGTTCCTTCTCCCTTGGTCCTCTGACAGTGTGGCAGCTTGCTTCTTCAAAGTCAGCAGGAAATCTTTCTCCAGTCTGCTGTGATGGAGTTATATATAATGTAATGTGATGGGGGTGGACTATTCCAGTACCTTTGCCATTTGTGGTAAACTAATCCCACCTATTAATAGTCTCACTCATGCTCAGGGAATTATACAGGGCCAACTTAGAATTCTGCCTTTCACACGTACACATGTAGAAAGCTGTAAGCATCAGAATTCAGATCTAGATGATCCAATAGCTTTCCAGGTGAGCTTATGAGATGGTCATCAGAGGTCTTAAGCATACATTCCTGTCCTTTATCACATCCGTCTCCCCTGTAAAGCTCCTCTTCAAAGTCAACGAGCCCTTCCCTGCCTTCCCGAGTACACAGTTGAAGTATGTTCAGCAAGACCTGAATTGAGCAATTTGCCCTTGGTTGGGACCAGTCTAAGGTAGGTCATGAGGGTATCCTGAGTGCCAGAAAACAGCATAACAGATGGTCACACACTATCTGGGTGGCTGACAGCATGTTTCAACCTGTACATAGATAAAGAGAGGCCTGTTGTTTCTGGCTGTCTACTGCAATTGTGGAAGCTAGCATCCTTTGCTTCTTTATTTCAGTTTTCCCAGTGACTCTGTTCACAATGCAGCACCTCCCTTTTGCAATCATGTCTTGTTCAGAGGTTCTTTTTCCATGTCTAACAACTCTCAGTTATCCTGTGTCATCATTCCATCACCTGTAATTGTACTTCTGTGGACTTCACCCACCGTTAATTGTCCAATAATATTTGTTCTCTCTTCTTTGGGTACAAAGCTAAAGTATATTTCCCAGCCTCCCTTGCAGCTAGTTATGGCCACATGACTCAATTTATGTGCCACTTCTTGGCCTTACTCATAAAAAAACTCTACATATTTTCTCCTCCATACTCTTTCCTCTTACTTTGGCTAGTCATAGATAAGGTAGAGGCATTTATGGATGAAGAAGCCATGAATGGAAGGAACATTGGAAGAAATCTGCTCTTCCAACTGAGCATCCTCCCAGATCAGTTGCATGAGAAAGATACAGTCTTCTGTGGTGTTGAGCCACTTGCTATTTAGATCTGTTAACTTGTCTAACCCACACTAACACATTCACTACTGTTTCCTTGGCTTCTAACCCTGTGCTTGCCACAGAGCAGGCAATTGACAAAGAATGAACAAGCAAATATTTGTGCCTGCTCAGGAATCCAACCATCTTCTCTTCATTTTCTTCTTGCAACTTAGCAGAATTTCATCATAGCAAACAATGAATGCTCTAAAACCTTTAGTCCTGATATTTAAAGTTCTAGGTATTAATTATAGATAACCTTGACGTTATGCTGAAATTTTTGACCAATTTCACCACCTGAAAGTCATTTCCTCTTTGGGGGCCAGCTGACAGAACTGCATGGTGCCAAGAACCCAGGTTTTGACTGGACTCTTCCTGGATTTATAATAATAACAACTATCATTTCTCAAGTTTCTAACAAAGGCCAGGCACCATATATATGTAGTCTTAATCTGAACAGCAAAACCTGTAAATCAGTACTGCTATCATTATTTCCATGATATAGATAAGGAACTAGGACTCAGAAGTTAGGGGCCTTATGTAGAGCAAATGTTGGTAAGTGGCAAAGGTGTCTTCAAACCCAAGTGCTCTTTCACCTCTCCAAACAGCCTTTGTCTCTATAGCTGTCCCCACTTCAGGGTTGCCCTGCCACTGAATCATTTACCTTCTCCATCAGAAGAAGAAACAGGGTCACCACTAGCCTATACTGTCCTTTTATAGGAATTAGACATTTTTTGTAATAAAAATACAAATTTATGTATTTGTATTGTAAATGATTTTTATTACAAAAAATAGAAACTTTTGTAATAAAAATACAAGTTTATGTATTTGTATTGTAATGATGGCACTCCTTAGGGTTGTTCAGTGCTCAACTTTCATATCTGTGTGGGGCCGCCCTGGGAGGGACTGCAAATTGTCATGTTGATCCGATCCAAATTTCAATACGATTGGTCTGTACTGCTGATTCTTGGGGCCCAGCAGGCTATTGTTTTGTTTTGTTCTGTTTTTTCACAGGAGTTTGGTGGCTCTGTGTCTCCCTATTCTCATCAAAACTTTATTAATGGATGGTATCAAAAGTTTTAATACAGGAGTAAATTTACCACACACAAAATGGACAGAAAAACCAATCTAGAAAAAAGTCCTCTTCTTATTTTCATATCATCTGTAGGACGTTTCCTGACTTTAACTCTGGAGTGGTGGGGTGGGATGCTTCTGGCCAGATTCATGTCCCTGTTGCTCCTCCAGAAGTGCGCCTGCCTGGGCTTCTGATTGCCCTGACTCCCTGGGCACAGGCCGAGTTGTCATGACTCAGAGAGAAGGGGGCTGTTCTGCTTCTTTCTCCTGCCTGTGATCCTCTGACAGCAAACACTGCATCCTCAGGAGCAGTTTACCTGGATTAGCTGGCTCATTGTACTTTGTCCAGAAATTTGGTGGCTCTAAGGTTACAAACCCAAGGAGAGAATGGAAGGAAGCATCTGCTGGACCCTCACAGCAGGGTGGGGAGCAGACGGCGGCAGCAGCCAAACCATCCCTTACTGTTCCTTCTTGTTCTGGAGATCATGCTCCTCCTTTATTCTGTAAACTGGAAAGAGAAATGGAGGGAAAATGGGCTTACTGGAGCACCTTTTAAACCAACCACAGCTATTTGTGCTCCCAGGCAGCACATTAGGAAGAGCCTGAGAAGACAGAGTAGAGGATGTGTTTAAAGAAAAAAATATTAACGTATCCAGAGGGCTTGAAAGGTCCAGGGAGGTATAATTCCCAGCTGCTGCGTCCTGTATTAGAAATTAGAAGTGTTTCTCAATTTTTCTTCTGCTGTATGTGGATTTTTCTGCATTAGGAGAGGAAATCCTTCAGAGCAGAACGAATTATTAAAGTTAATTCTAGAGCATTTGGAAGGAGTCATTTGGGCTCTGACATCCGGATGTAATTTTATCTTTGAGCCTCAGTTTCCTCATCTTTGTAATGGGGAGAGTAATAGTACCTATGTTACAGGGTTGTAACTGTAAATGAGAAACTCAATGTAAAGCCATTCTCTAAGTGTCTGGCATTTAGTAAGCACTCAGAAAAGAGTAGTTATTATTAATAGAAAATAATATAAAACTACTATACCAACCTTTCCCAGGGGTAATAAGACATTTCTCCCCCAGTCTTGTACCCTTTAGCAAAGTTTCCACAAAAGTTTAACAAATAACTTTCAAGAGATTCTGCAGGAATGAAACACTGTAGTGAAGAATTAGTTCTGTAATATATGACATAAATTTGCGTGCAAAAATCACTCAGCCTGCCACCTCTGTGTCCTCCAGCCCTTCTGGGGTGGATTGTGGCAGTGATTTTAATAGAATCCAGACTTCTGAGCCCAACTGATAAAGAAGAAAGAACTAGTCCAATGAAACTGCCATGGGGAGGGGGATTTAGATAAAGCCTCCTTTAGTAAATGTGCAAGTCCCTTTGGAGCTGGGATCCAGCTCCTCCCACCTGCCCACTCCTACACTTCTGCTGTTAGATCTAGGATTAGCCACAGGGCTGTGCACCCACGGAAGAAAGAGAACGAGGGAGTCTGGATTCAGCCAGAAAAAGGCAAGGCTGTGCTTGGATCTATCAGCACCCCCGCTTCAATCCCCCTTTGCCTCTTCTTTACTGAGAACCAATTCTCAGTAAGAATAAGAGACACAGATTGCAATTTTTTTAATTGATTTTGAAGCCCAGAATGCTGCAAATGTAGTTATATAAATGGTTCTCTATTCAAGTAGATCAGATCTGAAGGACAGAAAAGCAAAGATGAACGTGGAGGACTAAAGGACACTCCCTACAACTGACTAAACAATGAGCTTTGAAGGTCCCGGGCTGCTCCATGTGATTGTGCAGGCCGTGTGGGTGTACAACCTAAACAACTGTACATGGGGATCCTGAAAGGGCACAGGCACAGCCAGGCGAGCCATCCTGAGTGGTTACCCATGCCTATCTTCTCTGTTGCTCTGATCAGATTGCAGAGATCAGGGTTGGAAAAATCAGACAGACTCCTGGGTTTGAGAATTGTTTTGCATAATAGGCAGCACTGGGGATCATCTAATGTCTTTGTTCCTTTGAGTCTTATTAGCAGCTTGTCATAATCTGGGTTGCTGGGTCTGTGTGCTGCAAGGCACAGGGTCGCAGGTTGTGTGGTTCTTGGCTGTAATGAAGTCCTGGGCCTCCACCTGCTCACCTTCTGCGTGTTTACTCCTCCTCACAGCTGGGATATGGGGGCGCCCTTCACTTTTCTCTGTCTAGTAGGTGAAATACAGTCTGAAGTTAGGAGCTGGGAGAGTCACATGGGTTTGGGAAAATTAAGGGCTGGGCCAAGGAAATGTCCTGGCCCAATATCAAAAAGGGATGACTCTCCCTCTATTTTTCAGAGAACCTGCCTTTCCCTGTAGGGAGCTGAAGATGTCCTGCTTGTTGTTTGCCTCAAATGGCTGTGCTCTTAGCCAACAGCAGACAAAATGGGGGCAAATGAGCAAACAACCACCATACCTCTTGCTGCTGGATGGACTTTGAGAGAGCTGGGAGCTGTTTTCCTTCCAGGCTTTGAAGTGGGGCCACAGAGGGAAAACATCTTATGGTACTAGAGTAACTTAAATTGTTACATTTTACTTTCACATATTATATCATATCCCATCTCACCCCATCATTATGATATGACAAATGATGACATTGAGGCAGGCTAGAATAGGTCACTCTGGGCAGGCCAGGGGCGTTGGTCAGTTCAGATGGAGAGTCAGCATCAAGCCATAGAAAGCCAGATGGAAAGCAAGAAGGAGGGGCCGAGCCAAAGGGGGACCAAACCCTACCAGCTGAGACAGACAGGTGGAGGGAGAAGGAGCGGTTAAGCCAGAGTGGAGGAGGATGGGAACTTCCACCCCCAACCCTGGCCTGAAGCATAGCAACAGGCTAACATACAAAACCTGGACATAGCTCAACCTAGCACGTCTCCTTTCTTGGGCTCGCCTGCACTGACCTCTCAAGCATGTGTTTCTTTTTACCAACCTTTGCTATTCCCCATGTGTGCTGGCTTTTCAAATAAAACTTTACTGCTTGCTACTATTCCTCTTGTCCATGAATTCTTTCTTGAGACAAGAAAATGAGCCTACACTGGAGCTCACCTCGGGTGCCAACCGGGCTCCAGCAACAACATGATATGATATGATTTTTAAGGGGAAAAGGAGAATTATCTGAAGGTTGAATAAACCTCTCAGGAAATTTCAGTCAGTGGTTTATTTTAGTGTTTGTTTGCCTTTGCCTCTTTCCTTGATACTTTGATCTTGAGGTTAATATTAAAAATATGTTATGAAGACTTCCACCCAGCTGTAAAAGACAGGAAAATGAGGGGATCCTTTCCAGGTCAGGCTGAGTTTGTGTTGAGAATAGAGTCCATGTAAAGTTTCCCCAGGGATAATGGGGTAATGAAGCAGAGAGATGCAGGGGGTTGACAATGCCAAGGAGACTTTGGGGGCTTGGTGGTGGGATGATGAAAATAAGAATGGATCTCCACATTAACCAGGGACAGAGGGAAAAAAAACTTGCCTAGCAACTTCCCAGGGGCAGGGAAGAGGAGTCTTGGGGGACGGGTGCTTTTGAAGGCACTGCTCCTGGCCGTGGGCCACCCTCTGTGGCTGGAACAGACCCAAGAGGCTGGTCACACCTGTCGGCAGCAGGCTCTTCATCCAGGACTTCTTCCTGCAAAAGTGAACAGTCAGCAGGAGTCCAGGGCACAGAGTCCCAGGAGTGTGGGAAATAATATGAGGGGCAGCCTGAGTGTAAAATAATAATGAGAGCTTTTTATTCCACAATTTGTGCCACGGAGGAGGAAATGGCATGGCCATTGGCACCAAAGGTTATGGTTTAAAAATGCATTCAGGTGCCAGCTGGGTACCGAGTTACTTGCTGGGAGGAAACAAAGGTAAACCAGACACGAACCTTGGCCATAGTCGCCTCACTATCTAGTGGGGGAGTGAAGCATAAAGACACATTGCTAATCAGCTGTAACTATGGGGTCTAAAACAATGCCTAGCGGCTAAAAGCACAGATTCAGAGCCACATTTTGAATCCCAGTGTGCATCACACAAGCTGTGTAACTTGGGATAACATGACCTTGGGGAAGTTACTTATTCTCTCAGAAGTAAACCAAGGGTAATAATTCCTATGTCATAGGGTTGCTATGAGAACTAAATGAGTTAGCAGTTGTAAAGTGCTAAGAAAAATGTCTAGCAAATAGTAAGACTTGTAAAACTTTGTTAAATAAATAAGTACAAAATAGAAGCTAAAAAACCCAGGCTATGAGTGCAGTATTGAATGTAACCCAAGTACCTTTCGATATACACATGCTCCTATAACGGTGATGCCCAGCTAGGGGACACCTATGATGCCATACCCAATTTTTTAGTAAGTGGTACTTTGATTAACTTCCTAACTGTTGCAAATTGTTGTGATATACTCTTCTCTGTGAAGGAAGTAGTGTCTTTCAAACTCAGATGAACAGCCTGAGGTAGAACACTCCTTCTTGTTTTCTTTTTCTGTCACCTGGAATGAGGAAGAATGTTCCTATCACGGTGCACTTCCTTTGCCATCAGTACAGCCCCACTCTAGCTCACTTGTCTGCACAGGGTCCATTTCCCTTCCTTCTTCCTCCACGAAACCCTGACGACTGCCTCTAGCTTTCTCTAGAAATACACTCATGTGTCCCCGAGTGCACACAATGGAAACCTTGCAAGCTTCCTGGCAGGTCAGCTTGTTGCCTATTGAATAAAATAACATCAGATCAGCAGATGAGCTTGAGATGTTCTTGATCGCCCAGCTCTGTTCCCCTGCAACAGCCCCCATGATGCTCGGCCGGCAGGACCCAGTGTCAGCCAATTGCCACAGATAGAGACAACTCCAGAATGTCAGCTCTGCAGCGGGCAGGGTGTTTGTGGCACAAGTTTTAGAGAAGAAAAAGAAAGAAGGAGCAAGAGGGAAAGTCCTGAGAACACATGTTCTCTGCGGACTGGCTGCCTCACCACCCCTGCTGGGCCCCCAGGGCCATCAGGAGCCGCCCCTCAAGTGTCCAGACCACCCAGAACCTCACAAACCAAGAGTGTACTCAGTCCACCCTCAGGGTTTTCCAGGAAAGATAAAATCATCAGACTATGGAAAGCCCTAGTTTTCTGCCCCAAAGAGCTTTTTTTTTCTTAGTTTTAAACAATTTTATTCACATCATATAATCCATCCAAAGTTTAAAATCAGTGGCTCTCAGTATAATCACAGAGCATGCATTCATTACCACAATGAATTTGAGAACATTTTCATTACCTCAAAAAGAAACATCCTGTATGCCTTATCCTCCCCCCACCCTATCATTGACACTTAGCATTGGTTTGGAACCTTCATTACAATTGATGAAAGAATATTACAGTATTACTGTTAACTATAGTCCATAGTTTGCATTAGTTGTATT
Organism: Choloepus didactylus; assembly: GCF_015220235.1. Lineage (NCBI taxonomy): Eukaryota > Metazoa > Chordata > Mammalia > Pilosa > Megalonychidae > Choloepus > Choloepus didactylus. The sequence continues at coordinate 165,186,512 of NC_051309.1, read as the reverse complement.
TTTTCCCATATGCCACCCTATTATTAATACCTTGTAATAGTGATGTACATTTGTCCTAGTTCATGGAAGAACATTCTTATATTTGTACTATTAATCACAATCATGGTCCACAACAGGTTCCCTATGTTATACAGTCCCATGTTTTATCCTCTGGCTTTCCTTCTAGCGACATACAAGCCCCAAAACTTTCCCTTTCACCCACAATCACACCCATAATTCAGAGCTGTTAATTGCACTCACAATTATGCGCTACCATCACCTCTATCCATTTCCAAACATTTAAAATCAACCTTATTAAAAATTCTGCACAAATTAAACATCCACTCCCCATTTTCTACCCTCATTCGATCTCCTAGTAACCTATACTCCAGATTTTAACTCCATGAATTTGCTCGTTGTAGTTAGTTCATATCAGTGAGATCACACAATGTTTGTCCTTCTGTGTCTGACTTATTTCATTCAACATAATATCCCCCAGTTTTGATCAACTCAGATAAAGGCTGAGATTTAGAATTCTGTCCCTTGATTCCATGCCTGAGGGCATTTGACTGGAGATGTGCAGAATTCTCTTTTTAAATGCCTCACTTCCCCATGGGAAAGCATAATTTTTGTGTTAAAGTACCAGGGCCTCTTCAGGGAGATAGTAAAATGCTACAGTCTCTCCCTGTGCACAGGCTCTTGATAGGCCCCTCCACGGTCTGCTGGCTATCTCCGTTCTTGCCCATCTGCTAAGCTGGCCAGGGGCCCACTTACAAGTTGGTTTGACCCTTGACCTCAGGCACATGTCCAAGGCCACATGGGCTTAGACGGCCTGTCTAAGTAATGCCGGAGGTGCCATCTGTCCTGCAGGAAAACCATTTTCCATGTCAGTCCTAAAGCACTGGCTCCATATTTAAATCACAGCTGGTAAGTGTTATTGCCCAAATGAAAGATACCTGAACACTAAGGAAAGGAAGGCACGTGATTCCGGGGGCAATTCTAAGTATTAGCTAGAAGTTTCTAGCCAAAGAAATGTTTCTCCTGGAAACATTTAAACCAAAAATGATAATAATAATCATAATAATCAAATCAGAACATTGCTCAAAAGAATAAGAAATTGCTAGGACACTTAGAAAACCCAGAAAGATTCCTATAACTTGGGGAATAGCTTGGCAAAGGGTTTTGTCAAAATCAAAGCCACCAAAAAGGTTCTTAAAGTCTTCCTCATTTGGCATTTCCAAGGCCCTGTCCCACCTTTCTCCATCTCAGAATACACCCAGGTTTCTCCTAGAGAAATCTGAAACTCCAGTATTCCAAACAAGACTTGGATGTCAGGGAAGGAAAGTGACTACACCCAGAAATAATACCACCACTTAGTCGATTCCCAGGATGAGAGGATTGAAAAACATCTCCCTGCTCCAAAGGCCTACAGGCAGAACTGGAAACCATTGCCAGAAAAGCCAGTTTCAAGACAGTCCCTAAACTTGTATTTATTGAATGAGTTTATTGGACATGATTGGCTATAAGCAGGCAGCAACTTGATTCCTTCTTACAAATACTCTCTTTGAACCCCCTGTACCCTTGGGCAACTCCCCTTGGATAATGTCCCAAGCTGATCTTACTGTCTTGTAGTCACTCCCAGATAGGGACAACTCCAAGCCACACCTGTGCAACCTCTTACCTGGATTTCTATCTTTAGAATTTTTATTTCATTTAAAGTTCTTCCCTTTCCTCAGACTTGGACCTGGAGGTGGGGGTGAGAAGAGGAACCCTGAGGGAAACCTCCTTCTCCCCTAACTTCCCTTCCAACTCAGTGCAACTGGTTCAAGTCCCTCAGGCTGGAGCCCAGGGCAGGAAGGATTAGAGGAGCGAGTTTGAAAGGCCTGTCATCTGGTGTGAGTGCTCTCTAGGCATAGGATTATGATAGTGCAGACCAGGAAACTGAAAGAAGAAAATATTACATCACTTGCCCCAAGTTGGAAAGTGGCGGAGTATGGATTTGAACCTGGACAATCTAGTTCCAAAGTCCAATGCCAAGAAGACTCCATTCCCCTTGACTTGAGCAGCACCTCCTCGTGCTGGCCTCTGTGACAGCCACTCCACCCTGGTGTCAGGCAGTACCCCCCACCGCCCACCCCTGACCTCTGCTTGTCTTCCCATCAGAGCTAGCCGCCCTTCTCAGCCGGGGTCCCTTTGAAGATGACTGACAGCTGGGTCCCTTCAGTGTGGTCAAGACAGGTGTCCGGGACAGCCTCTCCCTGCCCTGCCCACTCTGGACGTTCAGGTTTTCACTAAGCAGTTCTGTCTTTCCAGCTGGCAGCTGCCCAGCCCAGCCTTTAGATTTTCAGACATGCACCAGGAGCCAGTCCCTAGAGCCCCCAAATGTCCAGATCCACTTGTCAGGCCCCCCGAGGGGTACCACTGAAGCTATCCTCACTTGGCTTCAGGTAAGGGAAACTCCCAGCCTCCTGACAACTCTCTCCAAAGAAATTCTCTCTTCTGTTTGATAACGTTTCAAGGAATTCTTATCTACCCTAAGGTGGGCTATGGGCTAAGGGTCACAAAATTGGTCTCACACCCCCTTAGCATTTCTTCTATGGGTGATCTGTCATCTACTATTCTCAGTTTGGGGGCTTGGCCAAAACTTGAAACTCAGAACAGGAAAAAGCCACATTTCACATCCTGTTATACATGCTACAGCTGGTATTCTCCAAGTGCAATGTCTATCTTTGTCCTCCAGGTTCTTCCTACACACATAAACGCATACACATATGCACACACAAGAAAAGGAAAGGAAGGGAAGGGAGGGAAGAACAAACTGAGGATTTAAATGCTGGACTCCAAAATCCTGAACTAACATGTGGGATGAAGCCCTCTCCTGGGGAGTCCATGACAGTTTATGAGGCTCTGTGCGGACTATTCTAACACCCTTTCAAGGAAGACACTATAATTACCATTTTATAGATAAGGAAACTAGGCAGAAACCTCAGGGCAGCTCTTTCAGGGATGCCCACAAACAAAACAGGCAGCTTTCTACCAGATTGCTATTTATTTTGCAATTAACACATATTTGAAACATTTCCTTTACTGGGTGGCTAGGTTCCTGGTTTCTCCTGGATCTCCCTCTGCCCTCTCGTTACTCCTCATCCTCCTAACCTCTAAACTTTGGCAGCCCAGGGCTCAGCCCTTGGGCCTACTTTCCCACCCACACTCACTCCTAGGCTATCTCATCTGGATTTGCAGCTTCACCTGGACTCTGTGTGGTGACTCTCAAAGTTTCATTTCCAGGCCTGGTCTGTCCCCTGTCATGCTTTCTATTCGACATCTCCAATGTTATGTGTCCAAAGCTGAGCTCCAGATGCTCTGCCTTGAACCTATTCTTCTCATGGTCTTCCTAGTTCAGTAAGTGGCAAGTCCATTTTTCCAATTGCTCAGAATAAAAACCTGGAAAGCACCCTTCACTACTCTCTTTCTCTCATATCCAATATATCCAACCCAACAGGAAATCCTGCAGCATTCTACCTTCAAAGTGTATCTGGTATTCAAACACTTCTCCCCAGAAACTCTGGTACATCTTGGTCTACGTCACCTCCAGTAGCACAGTAGCCCCTTACCTGACTCCCTGCTTCTATCCTTGCCATGTCACCTACTATTCTCCACCCAGAAGCTAGAGTGACCCTTTTGAAATGTTTGTCAGATCATGCCACACCTCTGCTGGAACCCAGTCCTGCCCAATGGTTTCCCATCACATTTGGAGTGAAACCCCAAATCCTTCTAGGAACTATGCCCTTCGAGAGCTGACCATCTGCTGCCTCTCCAATCTCCCCTCCAAGCGCTCTCCTTCCCCTCACATGGCTGTAGCTGCACTGGCCTCCCATTATCCCTTGAATATACCAGGTGTATTCTCACCTGGGGCCCTTGGCTCTTGCTATTCTCTCTGCCTGAAATGCTCTTTCCTCAGAGGATCACATGGCTTCAAGTCTGTACTTAAATGTCACCTTCCTGGTGGGCCTTCCCTGGCCCATCAGACACTTCTTACGCAGTTGCTCAGATCCCCTTGTCTCCAAGGCTCTTGGTTACTTTGTTCTGCAGCCACCAACTCTGTGGGGGCCCCACCAATGTCTTGCAGGGACAACCCAGCAGCCCCTCACATCATACCCACACCATATGCCTCTCACCTTATACCTCAGGGCTTCCCTATTACCTAAGGCAGGAGACACCTCAGGACCTGCTTGGTGCCCACATATCTGCAACTGGAATTGTGGTGAAGTTAACACCCCAAAGGGAACAGAAGCCTGCAGTTAAATTCTTCTTCCTTCCTCCCTTTGGACAGACTTCCCTGAATTGTGATGGTTTTTACAGCTTCTCAGAAGTCAATCCCATGAGATGCAGCAATCAGTTGCACTTGATATCAAGCAGTGGCCGTCACAAATGCACCTTTGCATTGATTCTCCCTCCTTTCCTGCTTTACCATTTTCTCCCCTACTCTTGCTTCCCTAGGATCTTCTCACCAATAAATGTAAGTGCACATAAGCTTTAATTTCAAGCTCTGTGCTACGGAAAACTCACTTTCTAAAATTGTGAGACTCCTTCCCTAATACACACACGCACACACACACACAATCATATACATACTCCTCTATTCTTTTCTCTTCTTTGTTTTTCACCTCAACACTTACCACCATATACTATGCCCTATATAGACTGACTTCTTGTGTTTACTGTCTGTCTCCTTACTAGAATATAATCTCTATTATTTTTTCTATTTTGTTTACCATTGTATCCATAGCATCTGAAAATAGGAAGTGCTCAATAAATATTTGTTAAATGAATGAATAAATGTGAAAAGGAAAAGGAGTTCAATCTGAAAAAGATTACAGAAAACCAAGTTTATATATGGGTCACCAAAAAAGGAGGAAGTGACTCCCTAAAGATGGAACTGAAGCAGAGACAGTGATATACAGAGGGCCCAGTGGGAAAGTCTTGGAGCGGAATAACAGGTTAGTTTTTTCATGCCCCAATGGTTAGACAGGTGTTGGGAATGGTCAATGAAATGACACTAGACTTATGATTGGTTTATGGTCTATGAAATTGAGTAGACTAGCTTCATGGAAAAAATGTGTTTTGTTGCTCTTGATGGTTTCCAAATCTTTAATGTAGATCTAATTTGTTTTGCTTTACGTTTGGGGATACAAGTGCTATACAACTTCAGATAACACATTTGCTACTATTTTTTTTTTTAATTCCTAGCCGGTCTGTAGTATTCTAGTTATATTTTACCCAGAAAATAACTCTTCATGAGAAGAAAATACTAAAACCATATCAAATGTTCCACAGAAATAAATAAATTCCAAATGGAAGAATTCAGTTCACAGATCATCTTTGTGGGATTAGGAGGAGTTATCCTGCATTTCACATCTCCTGCCAAAGCAAACGAGGTACATTTCTGATCAATTTGGAAACCAGCCATATCAAGAGGCTTTTACAGCAGTCAAGCAATATTTATTTGAAATACAGACTGCCTAGGAGATATCTAAAATTACTTGTCTACTAAAAGCAAGATCAATACAGAATAATAGGGTACCACGAGTGACTCCAAATCTAGAAAACTCTTTTATTTTATCTTGGGTGTAGTGTACCATAACAGGAAACTTTCTATTGAGAGAAATAGTGCATTTCAGAAGAGAAAAACATCTGTTATGGATAGGATTTCAAATTGTTATAGCAGAAGAACCTACAGATATAGCATATCTAGATTTCAGCAGGCATTTGACTACATCACACATGCTGTCTCCATATGGACAACATGGACAAATGAGGACCTTCCTTATAGGATTAATGTGAGGGTTAGAGAAAAAATTATATATAAAGCTCATGATTCAACTCACAGGGCAGAATAGATATTCTAAAAATGATAGTTATTATTAGTAACTTTATATCAACCCCTGTTCCAAGCAGCTAATGCTGCCATTTCACAAAACACCAGAAATGGATTGGCTTTTATAAAAGGGTTTATTTGGTTACAAGTTACAGTCCCAAGGTCATAAAGTGTCCAAGGTAAGGCATCAACAATAGGGTGCCTTCACTGGAGAAAGGCCACTGGCATCTGGAAAACCTCTATTAGCTGGGAAGGCATGTGGCTGGCATCTGCTTGCTCCCAGGTTGCGTTTCAAAATGGCGTTCTCCAAACTGTTGCTCTTGGGGTGTTTTGTCCTCTCTTAGCTGCAGCACCTCTTCAAAATGTCACTCTCAGTTGCTCTGAGCTCCTTCTGTCTGTGAACTCTTTTTTTAGGACTCCGGTGATTTAATAAGGACCCACCCTTAATGAGTGGGCTGACATCTCCATGGAAATTATCCAATCAAAGGTCTGGCCCAGTTGATTGAGTCACATCTCCATGGAAACACCCAATCAAAGATTGCAACCTAATCAACACTAATACATCTGCCCCCACAAGATTGCATTAAAGAACATGGCATTTTGGGGGACATAATGCATCCAAACTGGCACAACTCCCAGAAGACAAGTATGTACTAAAGAATTATGATGTTCAAGAGGAATTAAATGTACCAGTTTCATCCAGAGAGCAGAATGGGGGCTGTGAAACCCCAGCTGAGGAGCTAAGCCAGTGAGGAGTAGGATTGGGACAAAGTCTAAGGCTGTAATCCTTGGATACTGGTAGGTACAATGAGAATCAAGAGGATGACTAACCTGTCACAAGACCAGTGAGAGCTCCTAGTAAGAGAACAGTCATGCAGAAAGCACATCAGTGGTTGCCTGGAGACGGGGGTTGGGAGAGGGGGGTGATTACCAAGGGAAAGAGAAAACTTTGGGGGGTCATGGATATGATCATTCCCTTGATTGTGGTTATGATTTCATGGATGTACACAAATGTCAAAACTCATCAAATTGTACACTTTCCTGGTGTGCAGTTATTGCACATTAATTATACCTCAATGAAGCTGGAGAGCAAGGAGAGAAAGATAGAAAACAGTCAAGTCATAGATGTCAAAGTAATGGTATTGAGTCAGGAGTCAGAAAGTTGGGAGTCAATTCCAAATGTGAGACTGGAGTCACCAAAGAATGAAGATGCAAAGGCAGACACAGCTGGAGTGTTCTGACATTAGGTCAAGAAAGGTGAGAGACATTATTAGGCAAGCAAGATAAGAATGTGTATCTCTGAAAGATGATATGGCTCAATGCTTTTTATTGTGTGTTATTCCAAGCCCACAGACTCTTAAAAGGGACTTGTCTCAGGTCCAGGCAATGGCACCCCCTGGAGCCATATTCAAAGGCAACATCAGGAATGGCTGCACTGGGAGGTGGTAAGTTCTCACCACTGGGAGCGGTGAAATGAAGGTTGGGTGATCAGTGTCAGGGATAGCAATTCTGGTTGCCTAATCACCTAGGAAGCTTGTTAAAAATACAGGCATACCTTGGAGCTATTGTGGGTTTGGTTTCAGACCATCTCAATAAAGTGAATATCACAATAAAGTGAGTTGTGAACTTTTTGGTTTCAAGTGCATATAAAAGTCATGCTTACACTATACTGTAGTTTATTAAGTGTGCAACAACATTGTGTCTTAAAAAAACAATGTGCATACCTTTAATTTAAAATACTTTATTGCTAAAAAAAATGCTAATCATCATCTGTGCCTTCAGTAAGTTGTAATCTTTTTGCTGGTGGAGGGTCTTGCCTCAATATTAATGGCTATTGACTTGATCAGGTTGATGATTGCTGAAGGTTTGGGTGGCTGTGGTAATTTCTTAAAATGAGACAATGAAGTTTGCTCTTCCTTTTATGAAAGATTTCCATGTAGCATGCAATGCTGTTTGACAGCATTTTACCCACAGTAGAACTTCTTTCAAAATTAGAGTCAGTCCTATCAAACCCTGCTGCTGCTTTCTCCACTAAGCTTATGTAATAGTCTAAATCCTTTGTCAACATTTCAACAATGTTCCCAGCATCTTCACTAGAAGTGGATTCCATCTCGAGAAACCACTTTCTTTGCTCATGCATAAGCAGCAGCTTCTCATCTGTTAAAGTTTTGGCACAAGATTGCAGCAATTTAGTTGCAGAAGGCTCCACTTTTCATTCTAGTTCTCTTGCTATTTCCACCACATCTGCAATCACTTCCTCCACTGAATTCTTGAACCCCTCAAAGTCCTCCAAGGAGTTTGGAATGAGCTTCTTCCAAACTTCTATTAATGTCAACATTTTGACCTCCTTCCATGAATCACAAATATTCTTAATGGCATCTAGAATGGTGGATCCTTTCCAGAAAGTTTTCAATTGACTGCCCAGATCCATCAGAGAAATCACTATATCCATAGCAGCTAAAGCCTTAAGAAATATATTTCTTAAATCATAAGACTTGAAGGTTGAAATGACTCCTTGATCCATGGGCTGCAGAATGGACGTTGCATTAGCAGGCATGAAAACAGCATTAATCTCTTACATCTCCATCAGAGCTCTTGGCTGACCAGTTGCCTTGTCAATGAGCAGTAATCTTTTTTTTACATTGTTCCAAAACAGTTTAATTTCAAAAAGGTGAATATTCTGAAAATGTGGGGGGAAACCCAAAAGAGCATACTATGTGAGTCTACCACCTCAGACACAAAGAAACACCATCATCCAAAAAAAATTTAAAGCACAAATTTTATACAAAGAAAATATGAAAAATACTTCCACATCCTAAAAGCAATATGATTCAAAAATAAGGTCAGCTAGGCTATTTTTTTTTTTTTGACAACTGCAATTCACAAATGTTCTCTTTCCTGTTTTCTTCTAATATTCTCTTTTTATTTCTTCTCTAGTATGGGTAACTAGCTGGAAACTGTACAATTTGCATCCTCTTATCAATAGTGAAGAGAAAGTAAGCAAGACTAAAACGTACAACAAAATGTACTGGAATGCTATTGTACAATTTATTTTCTCATATACATACATCAATGCCTTATGAAAGATTTCCATGTAGCATGCAATGCTGTTTGACAGCATTTTACCCACAGTAGAACTTCTTTCAAAATTAGAGTCAGTCCTATCAAATCCTGCTGCTGCTTTCTCCACTAAGCTTATGTAATAGTCTAAATCCTTTGTCAACATTTCTACAAGGTTCCCAGCATCTTCACTAGAAGTGGATTCCATCTCGAGAAACCACTTTCTTTGCTCATGCATAAGAAGCATAAGCTTCTTATGTTTTGTTTTACACAACATACAAAATGGTACTACAGCAAACATAGTGCATCAAGACAGCATGGTGCAGTCTTGCTTTCTCTCATACTGAGCAGTAATCTTTTGAAATGAATCTTTTTTCTGAGCAGCAGTTTTCAACAGTGGGTTTAAAATATTCAGTAAACCATGTTGTAAACAGATGTGCTGTCATCCAGGCTTTGTTGTTCCATTTATAAAGCATAGGCAGAGTAGATTTAGGATAATTCTTAAGGGCCCCAGGATTTTTGGAATGGTAAATGAGCATTAGCTTCAACTTAAAGTCATCAGTTGTATTAGTCCTAACAAAAGAGTCAGCCTGTCTTTTGAAGGTTTGAAGTCAAGCATCGACTTCTCTTCTCTAGCTACAAAAAACAGCCTCATCCAACAGAAGGTTGTTTCATCTACATTAAAAATCTATTGTTTAGTGTAACCACCTTCATCAGTTATCTTCTAGATAACTTGCTGCAGCTTCTACATCAGCATTTGCAGTTTCACCTCCCTGTTTTATGTTATGGAGATGGCTTCTTTCCTTAAACCCCATAAACAACCTCTGCTAGCTTCAAGCTTTTCTTCTGCAGCTTTCTCACCTCTCTCAGCGTTCACAGAATTGAAAAGAGTTAGAGCCTTGCTCTGTATTAGGCTTTGGCTTAAGGGAATGCAGTGACTGTTTTGATCTTCTATCGAGACCTCTAAAACTTTCTCCATATCAACAATAAGACTTTCATTTTCTTATCATTCATGTGTTCACTGGAGTAGCACTTTTAATTTCCTTCAAGAGCTTTTCCTTTGCATTCACAACTTGGCCAACTATTTGGCACGAGAGGCCTAGCTTTCAGCCTAGCTTGGCTTTCGACATGCCTTCCTCACTAAGCTTAATCATTTCTAGCTTTTGATTTAAAGTGAGAGACATGCAACTCTTCCCTTCACTTGAACACTTACAGACCATTGTAGGATTATTAATTGGCCTAATTTCAATATTGTGTTTCAGGGACTAGGGAGACCTTAGGAGAGGGAGAGAGATGGGGGAGTAGCTGGTCAGTGGAAGAGTCAGAACACACACAACATTTATAGATTAAGTTCATCATCTTATATGGGCATGGTTTGTGGCACCCCAAAACAATTACAATAGTAGCCTTAAAGATAACTGATTATAGATCACCATAATGTAACTGAGAAGTTAGGATTTAAGGGATGATTATGATTAATGAATCATATAGATATTCCTTTTTTTATTTTCTGATATATTAGAGTGGACAGAGGGAAATCTCTGAACTGTAATCCAGCTGCCTTGATCTCTGATAATGATTGTATAGCCTTTATCTTGTGTCCTTGTGATTGTAAAAACCTTGTGACTGGTCCTCACTAGTACCATTTTATGTTTTTTTTTTTTTTACTTTACAGTCTTATGATCACTAAAGACAGCCCTTAATGTCTATTAATGAAGGAACATGAGTCAGCCCAGAACTAACCCACCCCAATTCCAAAGTTATCTTGATAACTGAAGCTGGATCTAACCAAAATGGACCTGCCTGACATGCACAGTAGTTTAGACTTTAAACTATATTGACTTATACTTCATTTTAATACTAAAAATCATGTCCATCATCATATTAAGGCCGCTGTTTTCTTACATATGTTCTGTGACTGAGCATGTAATCAATCTGTGCATGCTCAATAATTAGGTCATCTCTAATTACATAATCTGGGGCTATTGTGCTCATTATCCTAAAACCTGTTCATCTTTTGATACTATAAAACTATCAGAATTACAGCAGTTCAGGGAGACAGATTTTTAGGCCAATAGGCCATCTGATCCCTGCTTTGTGCCTAGCAATAAACTCTCTCTTTGAAACCCCGATGTCTCAAGAATTGGTTAGTTGAGCGCATCAGGCAGAGAACCCATTGCTTTTGATCGGTATCAATAACAGATATAATAATAATGAAAAAGTTTGAAACATTGCAAGAATTACCAAAATGTGACACAGAGACATGAAGTGAGCACATGTTGTTGGAAAAATGGCACCAATAGAGCTGCTCAATGCAGGGTTGCCACAAACCTTCAATTTGTAAAAACTGCAATCTGCGAAGGGCAGTATAGTGAGGTAGCCTGTACCACCCCTCACTCCTAGACAGCCCATTGTTTAGGATTGCTGATAAAGATTTGGACTCAGTTATTGCTACAGTTTGTTTTGTTTTGTTTTGTTTTTTCTAATTCTAAGTTTCCATGATTCAATGAACATCCTGGATATTTGAAATTATCCTTTGTTTCAAGGCTTCTGTCTGGGCCAGACTTCCTTTTTCTCGGAAAAGTGGTCACAGGACCTATTGCAAAGTTTGGGAGCCTCAAGTTTCTGGTTCTAATCAGCAACAAATGTTTACAAAAAGCTGTTTAGCCTGTACCAACCTACTCATCCCTGAAGACTTGTCCATCTCCTCCATGAAATTTCCTCCACCCCACTGTCCCCCAAAGCCCACAGAGACCTCTTCTTCCTCCTCTGAACTCTACATCACCAGCTTTTTTTTTGGCAGTGAGTGGAGAGGGGTGGGGACATTGGGCGGATGGAGGGTGGAGCAACAAAGGGCACATCTTGTCTTGTGTATTATTTTCATTGTTTTGGGGAGGTTCAGTAGACCCAATTAGTAACATTCTTCCTTCCCAGCAAGTTACAAACTAACAGAGAAATAAGACAAAAGAAAAGGGCATGTGAAGACTGAAATAGCATCTTCATTGCTGATAAATCTGTAGAAGAGCAGAATTCACAGGCAGTGACAAGGCAGCATTAGAAAGGCCTTCCCCACAGTGGGGAGCCTGCTCCTGTACAATGTATGTCCTGGAGGAGCAGAGCAAAGCCTGCCAAGAGGAAAGCGGAAGGAAGGAGCTTTCCTCCTCTCTTGGGGCAGGCTGGGTGGGGAGTGGCCAGCAGTGTTACAGAAGGGGACTCCCTCCCCATGGCGAGACCCCAGGAGTGGGAAGGAAACCCTCCCGCTTCCTCTAACACTTTCTTATTCCTCTTTTGCATATGTCTTACTCCTCCATGGAATTACAAGCCAACTGAACACAAGGATTATGTGTTAATTCCCCCATCCCCCACCCCACCCCCTGAAGTACCATTGTGCTGGGAATATTGTGGATGTTAAAAAAAATGTTTGAGAAAGAAACGAGAGGGGAGTAACAGAAAGGGGGAAGGAAGAAAAAGGAAAGGTTATGGCAGTGATTTGCAAGCTTATCTTACAGATGAGTGAAGCACAGTGGTTAAGGGCTTGGACTCTGAAGCCAGATGGTCTGAGTTCAATCTTGCCTCAGTTCCTCACCAGCTGCATGACTTTGGGCAAGTTGCCTAAGTTCTCTCTCATCACAGAGGGTTGCCATTAGCATTAAATGGGTTGTGGCCCATCAAGGGCTTAGAACAGGGGTTGGCCTATTTCTGTAAATAAAGTTTTATTGGAACCCAGTCACCCTATGGCTGCTCTTGCACTACAGTGGCCGTGTTGAGTAGTTGAAAGAGATCTTTATAGTCTGCAAAGCCTAAAATATTTACTATCTAACCCTTTATAGAAACAGTTTGCCAACCCCTGGCTTAAAACATAAGAGCTCCATTCTTTATCCCTAAAAAGTAAAAGGCTCAGTATATATGTCACCTCTTTACAGCAGTCCTCAATTCTTGCAATTAGACTTTGTTGCCCCTCTCCTCTGTCATCCCATAGCACCTCAAACCTACCACCCTTTTATAGCATTTGTCACACGCATTGTCTCATTTGTTTTGTCTCCCCACCTTGGACGCTGCAACTCTCCAAGGTGGGATCAGGCCTCATTTGCTGCTCTTACTTACCGCCTTGGACAAAATCAATACCCAGGAAATGCTTACTCAATGAATGTATTAACCATTAAATAAGCACTCACAGTATAAGCCTGCAGAAATAAAGGACTATAGACCTACCAAGTGGCAATGCCTAGCTGGGGTCCGAAGCAAGCCACTGAAGACTTTGTGAGGAATAGAGATTTCCATTTCCTTCTCTTCTACTCCTCTAAATTTCCCTTCTCTTGTATCTCAGAGCCTGGCCGGATAGAGTAGCAGCAGCTCGGCCCTCATTGATCAGCCTGCAACCTACAACTGGCATTCCTTTTCATTCCCGTTGGGTCATCAGCCTCCCCGTCAACGCTTGGAAATCAATGCCAAAACATGGTGGCGGGAAGGCGGCAGCCCCTGGTCGGACGCTCGCTCCGGGGAGGAAGGACGCCCGCCCTCGTCTCTCCTCCCGTCGCAGTCGGCAGCAGGTGTGGCGGGGGCCTTCTCCCCGAGCTTCTTGCTGAGATGCATTTGCCCCTGGTTTTCAGAACTCCTGATTGTTTTTTTACTTCAAAATGTTAAGCTGTCTCATCACCAAAGCTGCTCCTTGAAATTTCCGTCCAGGAAACATTTGAGTTGAGCCGTCAAGGAGGGAGAGGGTTGCGAGCCCCTCTGACTCTAGCATCGAGTGCTCCAGGAGGATGTGAACCCTCGCGCTGGATCTCCCTTTATATCGGCTTTGCGCTGCTTTACGCATTGACCTGCTTGAGGGGCAGGTTGTTGGACGCTGATCTTTCATCCTCCCACTGACAATATCTTGCCCAAATCTTCAGCTCTTAAGGTAAAAATTCCTCAAAAACCTCTGAGTAGCCTCAGCTTTCCCCAGGCTCCTTGGGGTTCAAAGGTGAAGTCAATGTTTGCCTCCAAGGAAGAATTCATTAGCTGCCATTGCCAATCAGAGCTGTTTTCTCCGAGCAGAAATGGACTCCCTGGAACTTTACAGGTTAGCAGGTCAACAGCTTAACATGCAGAGTCTGCAAATGCCAGTGGTCTCATCCACCAGAACGGGCAGGTACACAAAAGATTCCGCTTCTGGCTCCGTGGTCTGCCTTCCCATCAGGGATTGGCTGAAAAGTATCTGCCAGGTCTTGCTGATGAGACCCAGGCTCCATCAGATGGAACTAGGAACTTGACTTTCTCTCCTGGGCATCCTGGCTTGCTCACTACCCAGAAATGACACGACTTGAAAGAAGAGTTTCTTTTTTTTCTCCTGATGGTATTTTTATTCCCATAGGAATCAGTAAGTAGAAACCTATTTGTAAGATAATGGGTAAAAATGATTACTGAGTTTTAAAAATGCTCTTTCTGCTATTCCAATTTTTATTTAACTCAATGGTGACAGTTATCCTGACAGCCACACTTATTCATGATCTAGAGAAATCTTCTTTGCCTAATACTGCATTAAGCTCTGTTTGAAAAGTCACATCCCGTGAATAGTTTTCCCCGCGGCATTCAGGGCCCTTGCAACCCTACCTCCAAAGGTAGCAAAAGTCAGCTCCTGATGATGGGATTCCATTTTGGGCAAAGAAATAGTTCAGGATGGGCACAAGAGTCTGCCTTCCTCAGATAAATTTGCCTAAAGGAATGACACTGGCCCAACACACATCTCTGCAACAGACTCTGTTCTGACTGGGAAGAGGCCACAGAAAGCCCTTTTTAATTAAAACCCCAGAACCTTACTTATTAAAAGACTTTTGGCACATGCTGCCAGTGGAATTTTTCCTGCATGGTCCTTTTGGGAGCCACCTAGATGACTTTGGCAGAGAAATGACATATAAATAATATTTAGGATTATAATTATTGGGCTATATTCTCATCCTGTGTAACTCTCCGGGAATTCTAATGCTCAGTCTTGCTTGTTAAAAATACCGTATCTTTCACCTTCCTCTAAGTGCACAGGAGATGAGGTAGTAGTGTGCTGTGTGGGGGTTAGAAAAGGGCATCATTTGGAATATCCATTAACAGAAGTCAGTTTGAAAGTCATTCTGCACATGACTAAATAGATTATAAAAAATTATTCCCTTATTTCAGGTAATTTATTCCTTCCCCAAGTCTCCAGGGAGGTAAATGGCAAGTAGGTTTTATACCCATCTCAGGAATGAAAAACAGATTGAATTGGCCTAGTGGGTAATGAGGTAATAGAATAAATAACACTGGCCTGGCCATGGAGTAAGAAACCAGGATCTGTTGCAGGGAGACTATGTCTCTAACCAGATGGGACAACGTCTGGAGGCAGGAGGTAGGGAAGGTGGACTATTCCCAGAATCAAAGAGAAGAGCTTCTATTTAGGAATGCTGGTACCAGATCAATCCTAGGTTGACCATTGACTCACTCAACTAATATTTGAGTCTGTACCATGTGCCAGGTACTATTCTCTGTACTGGTCTGGAATGGTAAAGAGGCAAAGGACCCTCCTCTTTGGAAGCTCAAATTCTAGGGTGTGGGGTAGGAGGAGATAGATGACAACTAACCAAGCAAACCAACAAATATGATACATTCAGAGAACTAAAAGTGGTACAAAGTAAATAAAACACAGAACCGAGATAGAATGTGACTGGGGAGGGTAGGTCTTGGGGACCCTGGATAATTCAGGAGAGTGCACTAGAGTGTTATCTCTCGAAGGAGATAACATTTGAACTGAGACCCAAAGGATGAGAAGGAGCCAGATCTGTGAAGATCTGGCTGCAGGGCTTTTTAGGCAGAGGAAAGCAATTGCAAATACCCTGGGGCAAGGACTTGTTTGGCATGTTCCAGCGGCAGAAAGAAGCCAGGTCCTGTGCAGCCTGGTGAGCCATGGGGAGAGGGCAGGGGAGGTAGACAGCACACATCACACAGGGCCACGGAGGCCAGGGTCAAAGTTTGGGTTTCATTCTGCATGTGTGGGTAGCACTGGCAAGGTGTGAAAGAGATCACTAGCTGTCCCCCTGAATCCATTCTCCTGCTCTTCCTTTTAGTCCTTGAACCCCTTGAGTTTTAGCCAGGCAAATGACCACCCAATTAAAGGGTACATTCTTGACTCTTTTGCATATATATGTGATAATCTCTTGCCATTTAGATGTGAGCAGAAGCAATGTGTGCAAATTTCTGGGTCTTGCTCTTAAACTGAATGGGCATGTGCTGTTCCCTTTCTGGATATGGAAACAGCTGTAGAGTCAGCTTCGACTAGGGAGAAGGCAGGGCAACATCCTATGGTATGATAAACAGCAAGATAGAAGGAATCTGGGTCCCTGCATGGCTGTGTGCAGCTTGGCCACCTCCCTGCCCTGAACCATCTGCCTTCCTTTGTGTGAGCCATTGTATTGTGGGTCTCTTTGAAATAGCAGCTTAGCCTGTATCCTAATTAATATAGCCTATTTTAAGCAAGGAGGTGACATGATCTGATTTACAGGTCAAAGAGATAAACCTCGCTGTCGTGTGGATTAAGCAGTGGGAGGCAGGGGGGAGAAGAGTGGACCTAAGAAGACCAGAGCTCCATTAGGAGACCACTGCAGTAATCCGAGCTTGGGGCACTAATGCTCAGTGAGACAGTTGCTCTGCACACAGAGAGACATGGGATCAATTTTGGATGCAGAACCAAAAATATTTGAGGATGGATTAGACCACTGGGAGGGAGGCTGAGGAAAGAATAATCAAGGTGACTCCTAGTTTGGGATCCTTTTTTTCCAGATATCTTGTTGGAATCTGGAGACAATGAGAAGTGAATCCCACTGAGGGGACATAGGAGCCTCGCTGACACAGTAGCTACCCCTGAGATGGCACACTCAGAGATGACCCAAACCACAATTGTCAGGCTAATTATACTCTGTGTAGACACAGATCTCATGCCCCATATTTGAGTTGTGAAAATACTCATGATTCTTTTAGTTACATGTAACTGAAATCAACTCTGACTAGTTTAAGACACAAAAATAGTTTATCAGATGGATTAGACATAGCTCACAGAACCCACATGTAGCCAGATCTTTAAAAAGGACCAGAACTGGGAACTAGAAAGATGACAGGAACAGGCAATAGTCTTACTCTTTGTCCCTCAACAGACCTTTTGTGTTTTTCTGTAACAGTCCAAATGGTGGTATTTACATTATTTCAGCTTTTATACTACTTGCACAAACAGACTAAACAGATCTAGACACTCTAAGTCCCAATTCTAAACCCCTAGGAATGAGAGTCTAAGTAGCCCAGCAGTTGGGTCAGTGGCCCAATAACCATAGTCAGGAGAACAGGGACCGAATAGTATAAAAACGGCTGCTTCAGCCCACCCATGTGGGCACAGAGAATGGGGAGGTCACAGGGAAAGGGGTCCATGTTAACTGGGCATATATCCGCCGAAGTGCATTTCTCGGCATATATCCACCAAAGTGCATTTCTGACAAGGTCCATATTGAACACAAATATTAGTTTCATGAAGACACAGCATCAGAACTCAAAAGCCTTTTAGAAATACAAAGCTAAACTGAAACCACCTTGAGCATTTTTAAATAAGATATTTTTAAAGCTATCTTGCATAGAAGACTGCATAGTTTTCCTTGGGGACCATTGGTGGGGACTCACAATTGTCACAGATATGTCCTTCTTATTTCTCACCTTTGTGCTTGCCACAGCGAGTGTAAGCTCTTCTCGTTCCCTCCTCTTCAAGAAGAGGGCCAGCCGAACACCAGTTCTACTATACTAGTCAGTACAGCCCTGCAGACGGTGCACCTCGGGAAGAGGTGGAGTGGATGTGGAAATCTGTAGCTGTGACCTGATGTTACCCTACAGCCTCACAGATTTGTCTTCCACTTAGATTTGTTTTTCCAAAAGCATCTATTATTCCACAAGTAAGTGATTGCATCTCCCTCTTCCCTTTGCTTAGTCTCAAACATTCATTCTTTATTCCCAACCAGGGCACCCTCTCCTCACTTCTCCGAATAAAGTTTAGAATTGAGCTATAAGAATGGAGATAGCAGCTCTTTATCTGTCAGAGAAAGATTAACTAAGGATAGTTATGGGCCCCAGGCAAGGATGAGGCTGCAGTCTGCCTCTTAAAGGCT
Source organism: Choloepus didactylus (assembly GCF_015220235.1). NCBI lineage: Eukaryota > Metazoa > Chordata > Mammalia > Pilosa > Megalonychidae > Choloepus > Choloepus didactylus. Next base: position 165,168,443 of record NC_051309.1, on the reverse strand, counting down.
TGATTGGGAGGATTTTATTGTTACTGTAAAGATGCACTTTCTTTTAAAAGTTTAGAGCTGGGATTTTTTTTCTTCTTTTAGTCACAGGAGGTCATGTACTTTTTTTTAAGACACTTTTTTTGTTTTAAGGCTGTGCAATAAGAACTTTGGGAAGTGAGTGGGCCTCTGAGGAAAGCTCTTTGCCCCTATCAGTACAGGGGTACTCGACCTGATGAGTTTTGTGCCTCTTGGTAATATATACAGGTCACAACCTTTCCACCATGGAACAAGCCCACAGCAGGGGCTTGGATACACTTTTTCCAAAGGCAAGGCAACGAAAAATGACCTTTTGATGTCCTTTCTGTCTCCCGGTTCCTTTGACTTTTTTATTATGCAACTAACGATTATGATCAAGTGAATATTATGGATAAAAAGTGCTCTAAAAAATACAATCCTATTATTTTTACAGGTATTAAATTTTCATACCAGAGATTCTGCTCAAGGTGTTCACAGCCAGTTATCATTACCCCTAAGAGCTATCATAAGCTTCTCCTTTTTTTAAAAGAATTGGTTTTTGTTAGAGCAGTTGCAGGTTTACAGAAAAACCATGCAGAAAGTATAGTATAGAGTTCCCAAATGTTCCCTGCACACACACACACACACACACACACACACAGTGTTTCCTAGTATTAAAACTTTGCATTAGTGTGGTACCTTTGTTATAATTGATGAAATGATATTATTAGAGTTATACTATTAACTATAGTCCACAGTTTACATTAGGGTTCACTCTGTGTTTTACAATCCTATTGGCTTTTTTAAAAAATTTTTATCCTGGTAACATATGTACAACTTAAAATTTCCCATTTTAACCACTTTCAAATATACAATTCAGTGCTGTTAATTATATTCACAATGTTGCGCTACCATCACCACCATCCATTACCAAAACTTTTCCATCACCCCAAACAAAATCTCTGCACCAATTACCGTTAACGCCTCATTCCCCACACAACCCTGGCCCCTATGAACTTATATTCTAGTTTCTGACTCTATGAATTTTCATATTCTAATTATTACCTATCAGTGAGATTATAGAGTATTTGTCCTTTTGAGTTTGGCTTATTTCATTTAACATGATGTCTTCAAGTTTCATCCATGTTGTTGCATGACTCAGAATGTCGTTCTGTTTTAAGCCCCTGCTTCATAATTGATTCTCCAGATCAGGCACCAGCCTCACTCCCTGCCACACGCAGTCTCCAACCACCAGGCCTGCCCAGCCTCACACAGAGAACAGAGGCCGTCCATTCTAAATTGTGGCCTTTACATAAGAATATCTCACTCTGCATTCTTCATCTTATTTAATCCTCATGAAACCTTGCAAGCTAGATAGTACTGCCTCATTTTATAGTTGAAGAAAATGAGACGTGCATAGATTAGATCACAATGCTAGTAAACAACAAAGCCAGGGTGCAACTCAGCTTGTCCAAATACCAGTTCCTGCTCTTAACCATTATGCTATCCCTCTTGCCCCACTGACTATCAAAATTGTGTATCTGCCAACCACCTGGCAATACAGAATCCAGATTCTTGCCAAGGATTAAAACCGTGACCTCTAAGTTGTACAATCTTTATACAAAACCCCAGGTTGGAAAAATATTTACATAGGCGGTACATGCACTCTACTGAGAGGCAGTGTGGTGTAGTGGTTACGTTCCCAGGCCCTGGAACCAGACTGCTTGGGTTCAGCAGCTGAGCGACCTTAGCCAAACTACTTAATCTCTGTGATTCAGTTTCCACATCTTTAAAGTAAGGATGATGAGAATAATAATAGCACTATCATTGAGTTTTACTGGAGATAAAATTAATTGATGCATATAAAATTGCTAAAAACAGTGCTTGGTGCTTAGAAAACATTATGTATATGATTATCATGGATTTCTATGCCTAAATGAGTCTTCCATATTTTTGATCATAGATATTCCTTGAGATTCTGATGGTAGTTATCTATCTCTGTATCAGTTACATGCTTTCTGATGCATGTAATGAAAATTATGATTTGACTGGATTACACTAGAAGAAAATGTCTGGATATATCTTAAATTGAGAGGTAGAGCAGATTTGAGGCATGGCACATTTAGCAATTAATTATTCTCTCTATTACTCTGTTCTGCCATCTCAGCATCTGCCTCCTCCTAAGTCTAGCTCCTGGGAGCAAGATGGCTTCCAGTGACTATGAGAGCTTTATGTTCCTGCTCAGATCTAGAAAGACAGAAGGACTGAATTAGCTCAGTCTCTTTATGATCAGGCCAACTCTGGTCTCATGCCCACCTGAGGACCAGTAGTGGTTGCTGGAGGTGTGTCATCAAGAGCCCCTTTTGGAACTGAAGGAAGGGTTCTCTTAGAAAGACCAGACTAACTGCTTCAAGCTCCTATGCCCCCAAAAATGCAACATGCAAACTTGACAGACCATTTCGGAAGTTTCATTATCTCCAGATTAAGACCCTTGTGGTGGATTTTCTAAATGTTATTATGGATGAAGCCAGAACTCCATAGAGTTGTAAATATGAAATGTATTGCTTTGACCCATTGTAGAACCACTGTTACCTAATTGCACATCAGTATTATGCTGTGGGTCTCTTCTTCACCCATAATAGTCCTAGGAAAAAATTGCACTCATTTGTTTTAAGATTATGGGTACTGTGTGATTCGGTTTGCTAAAACTGCCAGAATGCAATATACCAGAAATGGGTTGGCTTTTACAGTAGGGATTTATTAGTTTACAAATTCACAGTTCTAAGACCATGAAAATGTCTCAGTTAAGGCAGCAACAGGACAATACCTTCTCTGAAGGAAAGCCAATAGCAACCAGCGTTCCTCTTGTCACGTGGGAAGGCACATGGCCAGCATCAGCTGATCCTGCTCTCCAGGTTTTGTTGCTTTCAGGTTCTGGCTCTTTCAGTTTCTTTGAGTCCTTGCTTGCTTCTCCCGGGGGTTTTCTCTGTGAGATCTCTGGGTGTTTCTCTATCTGTGTGCTCTCTCTGGGTGTTTCTCTGCCTTTTACTCTCTCATAAAGGATTCCAGGAAAGAATTAAGACCCACCTTGAGTTGGGTGGCTTACCTCTCCATGGAAACAACCTAATCAAAAGGTCCCACCCACAATAGGTCCGCACCTACATGGAAGGATTAAAAGAACATGGCCTTTTCTGGGGTACATCACAGCTCCAAACTACCACACTGTGGAACACATACTTAACCAGGTTTTCCTCTTCTTTTAGGTGTCTAGGAACCTTAAGTTTATGATTTACTTCAAGGAAATGCTAAAATTTATTTCTCTATACTAATCTTATATCCGGTTGTATAGAATTTTCCTAGTATATTTTCTCTTCTGCCTAATTCACTTAAGTATTTAAAAATTGTTTAATATTGTATATAAATTTTTAACCTACTAATTTCCTTATAGATGAAAATAAATAAATGCTTTGAGCTCCAAATATGGAAAAAAATTATACTCAATAATGTCAACCCCAGCATTATTAATAGTTAAAAAAAGCAATCTAAATATTCAGTTAAGGGAACAATTGAATAAATAAATAAATTATTGAATAATTAAATAAAAGACTGAATAAATCATAAACTTAAATATGCAAAAATTTAAAATTATGTTTACAAAGAGTTCGTGATAAAATGAGGAAATGCTCTTCTTGTAATATTTGTTGAAAGAGCAGCAAGGAAAATGGAGTATGGGTCTTCAGTTTCTGACAATATAGTAGGCTGAGCTAGCACACCCTGCTTCCATTACAAATAATATAAATGCCAGATTTAATTTTTGGAAATAAATTAAATACATAGCTGAGAAGCACTGAAAAAAGGAAGAATGATAGTGAGACAGCAATAATGAGAGGGAGGAAGGGAAAAGGGGGAGCCCTACATGAGGGAAATAAAGCCAGAGTTGTAATTGCCTGAGCTCATACCATGGAAGTCCCAGAGCTCATGGACTTAGAAACATACCCTAACAGCTGGGGCTTTTACACCCTTGTTGGGACAGAATACTGAGCCTTGAAACTAGACAAAGCGGGGAACTGAAACTGAAGTCTCTTTATAAAAGAGAATCCTGCTGCTCTTTCCGTGGGGTTAAATAGAACCCACTGGGCCAGAAAAGCACCAACAAAGTTTGTCTTTTCCTGTGATGGGGAGGGGGAAGCCTCCAGAAAGAAATTAAAATCCCCAAACCCCTTACATATACATATGTAATGACCAAATATATTTTATTCATGAGGTGGTAATATCAAGCTGAGAAACTAATGATTGGTGAAACCACTAGGAACCCAGAAAAATCAAGTGCAGAATCCACCCTATGAGGAGGACACTTTCACAGACTGCCATAAAAAACAAGCAAATTAAAAAACACTGAGGATTATTATATTATCAAAGCAGTTAAAGAAGATGTAATAAACAGAATTGGCACCCAACTTGAAAAAAATGTTAGAACAATATGAGAGAGATTATAAATAAAAGTTTAAATTATCAAAGAGAAAAAATAAGGAATAGACACATAATGAAAGAATGAGATACTATAAATTAAAAATATAAAAGTTGAAAGTAATAACCCAATATAACAGGTGATTAGAATCAGCTAAGCAGAATCAGTAAACTAGAAAACAAACTTGAGGAAGTTAAAAAATACAGTGTTAAAAAAAGAATGCAACATAAAAAAAATAGAGATGAAAAATAAGACATTTTAACAATTTAGAGGCTTAAATGAGAATGTACAACATATAACTAAAAAGAATTCCAAAAGGAGGGAAAGAGAAGCAATACCCAAAAAGCAAACAGCTAAGAATTTTCTGTAATTGATGATAAGTACAGATCCTCAGATTACAAAAACAATCTAAATACAGAATAGGAAAAATAAACATAAATCCACATCTAAACATCATACTAATATTGCAGAGTACCAGACAAAGGGAAAATGCTAGGAGTAATAAGAACAAGAAGACAGAGATCTAAAAAGAAACCACAAATAGACTGCAACAACAGAGAACAAGTATGGTGGAACGACATCTTAAAAGTATTCAGGAAATATTATTGTCAACAAAATACCTAGAAAAACTATCACTCAAGAGTTGAGTGCAAACCAAAGCAAAGATGAAGAGAACCCAGCACTCACATGCCCTAGATGAAAGAACTCTGAAGAAAGTTATTTAATTATAACTAAATTGAACCTAGAAAATAGGAGTGGAACACATAAAGCACTGTTGAACAACGAAGTTAGTAAATATGAAGGCAAATCTAAATAAGCATTAACTGCAGAAAAACAAAACAGAAACCCTACACATAAGAATGACCAATTTTAGGGAGCTTAAAAGCAAAGCAAGACTAACATGAGATAATGACATGGAAGATAGATGAGAGTCATCAGGTTCAAGTACTCTAAGGTCCTTGTGTTTTTCCAAGGAAAGTAGATGTACTTATTTAATGTTAGATTTCTTAAATCAAATACATAGGCTAAAAATTCAAGGGTAACCACTAAAAGAATAGGAATAGAACACAGATACTTCCAAATAATGGTAGATAAAACACCAAATACATAAATATAAAAATAAATATAAACATAGTAAGTTCACCCATTAAAAGACAAAGATGATCACAGTTTTTAGAATATGCTTTACCTTCCTAGCGAATTTTTCAACTATTAAATAATGTTTATCTTTATCCCTATGAAATCATTTTTTTTTGCCTCAACATTCGTTTGTCTGATATAAATATAAACTCAAGTCTCTTAAGTCGATCACTCTTGACATTTTGAAATATTCCCTAATGGCCTTTAGAAATTTTATACCATATGTTAATTTTTTTCCAGAAAGGCTTTGACTCAAGAGGATGTCCATTTTAATATATGAATAGTATTAACTATCATAATCACTACCTTTTGATTTCTAGGCCTCCTCCACCAATATGATTTATCCTCTAAGACATGGGCAATATGTTTCAAAAAAGTGTGTTTATTTTCAGTAGGTTTTCTATAGATGCTCTTCGTCAAGTTAAGGAAAGTGTTCATTTATGAATGGATGATTCTTTAATTTTATACTTTTAAAACATTAGAAGCCTTTGCAAAATAGGCCCATCCTCTATCCCAGGTTCTAGTCAACTTTGTCTTATAGGAGGTCTTATCCAACAGAATAAAGCAAGAAAAAGGAAACCAGAGCTATGCAGATTAAAAAGGAAGAGTCAACATTGTCATTATTCACAAATAATATATAATTTTTCAATATAGATAATCTTCTGATGAACTCTTGGAATTACTAGTGGTTTCAGCAAGGATGCTAGATATGACAACCTTATATATGCAAATTAACATATCATCATTAATATTGCTCGCATCTAGAGGGATAGATCCATGTCACATTATTGGAGCAGGCCTAGAAATGAAAAGGTAGTGAATATAATATTTAACATTATTCATATATTAACATGGACATCATTCTAAATCAAAGCCTTTGTGGAAAACAAAATGACATATGTGTATTTAATTTCTAAAGACCACTAGGAAACGTTCCCAAATGTCAATAGTGGCTGATCATAGGGAATGGATTTTTATGCATGGCTTTTAACTTTTATCTCTATAATTATCTGTGTTTAAAAAATGTTCTACAATGATGTACTAGTTCATAATCAGGAAGAGAAATACTTTTTTTAAGAAATAAAAAGAAAGGCACTGGAGCTAGCCCTATGCCACATCTACATCTTACCCTCCACCTCCCTGAGAACCAAAGGAGGCATTCATACAGCCCGAGAGCTCTTGCCTATCCAAACTGCTTTCCGCCTCACTAATTCCATCTTATTTTCACCCTCATCTGAAAAACACAAACAACTTTTCTTCATTCCTTAGCAGTATATGCCTTAATTGCTCCTCCTCTGCTTCCTATAATTACATCATCAAATCATGTGATGAACTTTTGCCCATGGGAGCCTAGATTATAATAAAACCTTCTCCTAAAAGTGCAGTATCTGACACTTGCACAGTCCTTGGCTGATAACGTGGCAGAGAAATAGTGACAGGACCTGCCTTTTGTACCCAGAATAGGTAACTGCTAGGGTGGAGAAGTCTCACCGTGTCTGAAATTCCACCCTTTAAATCTTTAGGTTATGCATTGTCTTATCTTGGTTCCTTTCTGAAGGTTCTTAATCTGATGGAAGCGAGTAAGACAGTAAACAGTTCTCCTGTTTAAAATCTCCCTCATAAATAGAAGGGAGTGGAGGAGCTGGACAAAAGGATAAACACAGTTTCTCAAAATCTGGACTAGGCCCACATAATAGTGGGTTCCCTTCTCTTGTTGAGGCAAGGAAGAATTTCAGAAAAAATCAGAAAAGAGATTGGGTCAACAAAGCTGACTTTGGTGTTACTAGTGTTACGTTCTCTTAAGAAAGACTTCCTCAGCTTATTCGGTAGGAGTCTGTTCTATAGAAATTATGACAATCTAATTTTTCAGAATTTGGACAAATCCTCCCAGTTTTACATCTAAGTACTTGGCTAATGAAAGTGAGTGAGAAACCCATCAGAAAGCCTCTTTTGATAGGCAGGAGTTGCTGGGGTGGGGAAGCTTCTGTTCTCAGTCCTCACCCCAAAGCAAGGGGCTCTGTGTGAGGGAAGCGACAGGGCCAGCCCATGTGCCCCCTACCCATCCATCACCCATCACCCCAGGAGACCCGTTTCCAGCTCTGTCCTCTCACTCACACCCAACACTGGGTCCAACAGGGTCACCTCCTTGTCCTGCTCAGGTTGGTGTTTGAGTTTATTAGCTTAGGGTAACCCCATCAATGAGCAAAGAGAAGTCTGGGAAACCCAGAAACTGTAAAACATAAGTATCTCTAAGCGATCTGAATTTTTTTTCAGGCCATAAAGGAAGTTTAAAATAGTTGGAGATTTATTCAGTCACACAGTCATTTTATTAGTAAACAACTGTCAAGCTTCCCTCCATGTGTAAAGCCTCCACTATGCCTTGCGGTGGCGGATATAGCACCATCTTATATAAGCATCTAGAAGGGAGAGAGACGACAATAGGCAAATAACCACAAAACAAAGCCATGTAAAGAAAGTGTCATGAAAGTTCCAAACCAACTTTGTGGCTAAGCACTAGGGTGAAACTGATAGGATGAAATCCTGGATCCAACACTTCCTAGCTTTGTGACTAATACGAGAGCCAACAAATATTGAGAATGTTCTCTATGCCAGGCATTATATGAAGCACTCTGACATCCTTTTTTCATTTACCCTTTAAAATAACCATAAGAGGTGTTGTTTCCTTTTTATAATAGGAAACTAAGAATTAGAAGCAAATGCTAAAATGGAGTTTGGGGTGCAAGATGCTTATCAGAGATCAGCACTGTGAAAGGTGTTCCATGTTGGGCTGAAATGGCTTTGACACCTCCTACCTCACTCAGACACTGGGTGCAGCTGCCCCCAGAAGGACCCACCCTCTGCAAGGCAGCTCTGCAGCTGGAGGCCCCTGTAGGACCTGATGGCTGGATGCTGACTCCTGAGCACACTCCCCTGTAGCTGGGCAGCAAGTCCTGAGCAGCTTCTCTCCATGTCCACCACCACAAGTGCCTAACCTGCCAAATGGTTGGAAGCACTAGAAATAACATATGCAAAGTGCTTGGCACAGAATAATTGCTCAATAATTTGTAGCTTTTCTTACTCAACACAGAACTGAGACAGGAAAAATGTCACAGCCACTCCTGAAAGATACAACAAAAGGACAGTGTCGAAGATGATGGAGTGGTGAGGTGTAGGTTTTAGTTACTCCTCCAAGGCAGTAGGTAGAAAACCAGGAACTATGTGGACTGGACACTGGAGAGCAATCTGACTTTGGGCATACTTGACACAACACTCACGAACACATGGAACAGCTGAGATCAGCTGTTCTCACAGCCAGGGACCCACACCCCTCCCTGCCAGGCTCAGTCCCCTGGGAGGAGGGGCCATCGGTGCTGGGAATGAGGAGGAAGAACTGCAGTTGCGGCTCTTATTGAAACCTCAGACTGCCAATTCAAACTCCAAACATAGATAGACTGAGACCAGACACCGGAGAATCTGGGAGCAGTCAGCCCAGCAGAGAGGAGAAAGGGCTAGCAAAAACAGAAAAAAAAAAAAAACAAAAACAAAAACAAAAACAAAAAAACTGAAAATCAGAACAGAGACTTTTTGGAGTTCTGGTGAAAATAGAACGGAGAAGGGCAGGGCTCAAATAGAGTCAGGCTCATATGCAAATCCAGAGAGTGTGTTTCCTTGTCTGAAGAGTTGGATTCTCTGCTTTCTTGATTGTTCCCTAATGGCCCTAATCTCCTTGTCTCTTAGCATTTCAATAGCCCATTAGATCTGCAAGGAGGGCCCTTTTTTTATTTTTTTTTATTTTTTTATCTTTTTCTCTTTTTCTAAAATAATTACTCTAAGAAGCCCATTAAAGAAAGCCTTAAAGACTTGCAATTTGGGCCCAGACAAGAGCAGAGCTAAGAGAGCTCTCAGACACAAGGCAATAAGTCCAGTGGCTGAGAAAATTCGCTGAACACCACAACTTCCCAAGAAAAGGGGGTTTCCCCTCACAGCCATCTTCCTGGTGGGCTGGGAATGCTCCTGCCCAGTGCCAGCACCACAGCCCAGAGCTACCCCAAACAAGCCAGTGTGACAGGAAGTGTTTCCAACAACACACATACACACCACAATATCAAACGTGGACAATAGCCTTTCCCCCACCCTCAGCTAATTGTCCCGGAGCTGGGAAGGCAGAGCTGTGTGAAAAGGGGGAAATTAACATGCCCCATTCAGCCATCCTTTCAGCAGACTGGGAATGCCCCTACACAGCCCGGTGGCCCAGAACTTCCCTTGGGGGATGGTGCTCACCTGTGATGTAGCAAGTCATCCCTCAGCAGAGGACTTAGGAGTGCACTGCTTGGAAGAGGGACCCACTTATAAGTCCCAGGGACCATACACCAATGCCAAAGACTTGTGTGTCAGTGGCAGGGAAAAACTGTGGCAAGACTGAACTGAAGGATTAGACTATTTCAAAAGCTTTAAATCTCCAGGGACACCTGGGGGATTTGATTATTAAAGCCACCCCTCCTCCCTAACTGCTCAGACACATGCCCCATATGCAGGGAGGGCAACACCAACTACACATGTAAGCTTGGTGCACTAATTGGACCCCACAAGACTCACACCCCCACACACCACAAAGACAAAGTGGGGGAGAACTGGCTTCAGGGGAATAGGTGGCTCGCATATGCCACCTGCTGGTTAGTTAGAGAAAGTGTACTCCAACAAGCTGTAGATCTGACAAATTAGAGATAAGGGTTTGAATCGGTCTACATATCCTAAAAGTAACCTATCAAGTTAAGCAAATGCCAAGAGGCCAAAAACAACAGAAAATTTTAAAACACATGAAAAAAACAGAGGATATGGATAACCCAAGCCCAAACACCCAAATCAAAAGATCAGAGGAGACATCGTACTTGGAGCAATTAATCAAAGAACTAAAGACACACAATGAGAGCATGGCACAGGATATAAAGGACATGAAGAAGAGCATAGCACAGGATATAAAGGACATGAAGAAGACCCTAGAAGAGCACAAAGAAGAAATTGCAAGAGTAAATAAAAAAATAGACGATCTTATGGAAATAAAAGAAACTGTTGACCAAATTTAAAAGATTCTGGATACTAACAGTTCAAGACTAGAGGAAGCTGAACAGCAAATCAGTGACCTGGAGGATGACAGGATGGAAAATGAAAGAACAAAAGAAAGAATGGGGGAAAAAAGCAAAAAAATTGAAATGGACCTCAGGGATATGATAGATAATATAAAATGTCTAAATATAAGACTCATTGGTGTTCCAGAAGGGGAAGAGAAGGGTAGAGGTCTAGGAAGAGTATTCAAAGAAATTGTTGGGGAAAACTTCCCAAATCTTCTAAACACCATAAATACACAAATTATAAATGCCCAGCAAACTCCAAATAGAATAAATCCAAATAAACCCACTCCAAGACATATTCTGATCACACTGTCAAATATGGAAGACAAGGAACAAGTTCTGAAAGCAGCAAGAGAAAAGCAATTCACCACATACAAAGGAAACAGCATAAGACTAAGTAGTGACTACTCAGCAGCCACCATGGAGGCGAGAAGGCAGTGGCATGACATATTTAAAATTCTGAGAGAGAAAAATTTCCAACCAAGAATACTTTATCCAGCAAAGCTCTCCTTCAGATTTGAGGGACAGCTTAAATTTTTCACAGACAAACAAATGATGAGAGAATTTGCTAACAAGAGACCCACGCTACTTGAGATACGAAAGGGAGCCCTACTGACAGAGAAACAAAGAAAGGAGAGAGAGATATGGGGAAAGGTTCAGTGCAAAAGAGATTCAGTATGGGTACATTAAAGGACATTAAGAGAGAGGAAAAAAATATATGTGACAAACATAAACCAAAGGATAAGATGGCTGATTCAAGAAATGCCTTCACAGTAATAACGTTGATTGTAAATGGATTAAACTCCCCAATCAAAAGACATAGATTGGCAGAATGGATCAAAAAAAAAGAAATGATCTATCAATATGTTGCAAACAAGAGACTCATCTTACATACAGGGACACAAAGAAATTGAAAGTGAAAGGATGGAAAAAATATTTCCTGCAAGCTACAGCCAAAAGAAAGCAGGAGTATCAAAATTAATCTCAGATAAAATAGACTTTAAATGCAAGGATGCTAGGAGAGACAAAGTAGGCCACTACATAGTAATAAAAGGGGCAATTCAACAAGAAGAAATAATAATCATAAATGTTTATGCAGTCAATCAAGGTGCCACCAAATATATGAGACAAACACTGGCAAAACTAAGGGAAGCAATTGATGTTTCCACAATAATTATGGGAGACTTCAATACATCACTCTCTCCTACAGATAGATCAACCAGACAGAAGACCAATAAGGAAATTGAAAATCTAAACAATCTGATAAATGAATTGGATTTAACAGACATACATAGACCATTACATCCCAAATCACTAGGATACACATTCTTCTCTAGTGCTCACAGAACTTTCTCCAGAATAGATCATATGCTAGGACATAAAACAAGTCTCAATAAATTTAAAAAAATTGAAATTATTCAAAGCATATTCTCTGACCACAGTGGAATACAATTAGAAGACAATAACCATCAGAAACTTAGAAAATTCACAAATACCTGGAGGTTAAACAACACACTCCTAAACAATCAGTGGGTTAAAGAAGAAATAGCAAGAGAAATTGCTAAATATATAGAGATGAATGAAAATGAGAACACAACATACCAAAACCTATGGGATGCAGCAAAAGCAGTACTGAGAAGGAAATTTATAGCACTAAATGCATACATTAAAAAAAAAGAAAGAGCCAAAAGCAAAGAACTAATGGATCAACTGAAGAAGCTAGAAAATGAACAGCAAACCAATCCTAAACCAAGTAGAAGAAAAGAAATAACAAGGACTAAAGCAGAAATAAATGACATAGACAACAAAAAAAACAACACAGAGAATAAATAACACCAAAAGTTGGTTCTTTGAGAAGATCAACAAGATTGACAAGTCCCTAGCTAGACTGACAAAATCAAAAAGAAAGAAGTCCCATATAAACAAAATGATGAATGAGAAAGTTGACATTAGTGCAGAGCCCGAAGAAATTTAAAAAATTATAAGAGGATATTATGAACAACTGTACGCCAACAAACTGGATAATGTAGAGGAAATGGTCAATTTTCTGGAAACATATGAACAACCTAGACTGACCAGAGAAGAAACAGAAGACCTCAACCAACCAATCACAATCAAAGAGATCCAATCAGTCATCAAAAAGCTTCCTACAAATAAATGCCCAGGGCCAAATGGCTTCACAGGGGAATTCTACCAAACTTTCCAAAAAGAACTGACACCAATCTTACTTAAACTCTTTCAAAACATCGAAGAAAATGGAACACTACCTATTTTATGAAGCTAATATCAATCTAATACCAAAACCAGGCAAAGATGCTAAAGAAAAGGAAAACTACAGGCCTATCTCCCTAATGAATATAGATGCAAAAATTCTCAACAAAATACTTGCAAATCGAATCCAGAAACACATTTAAAAAATCATACACCATGACCAACTGGGGCTCATTCCAGGCATTCAAGGATGGTTCAACATAAGAAAATCAATCAATGTATTACGACACATTAACAAATCAAAAGAGAAAAATCAAATGATCATCTCAATAGATGCTGAAAAAGCATTCGACAAAATCCAACATCCCTTTTTGATAAAAGCACTTCAAAAGGTAGGAATTGAAGGAAATTTCCTCAATATGATAAAGAGCATATATGAAAAATCCACCACCAGCATAGTACTCAATAGTGAGAGACTGAAAGCCTTCCCTCTAAGATCAGGAACAAGACAAGGATGCCCGCTGTCACCACTGTTATTCAACATTGTGCTGGAAGTGCTAGCCAGGGCAATCCAGCAAGACAAAGAAATAAAAGGCGTCCAAATTGGAAAGGAAGAAGTAAAACTGTCACCGTTTGCAGACAATATGATCTCATATCTGGAACACCCTGAAAATTTGATGATACAGCTACTAGAGCTAATAAACAAATTTAGCAATGTAGCAGGATACAAGATAAATGCACATAAGTCAGTAATGTTTCTATCAGCTAGAAATGAACAACTTGAAGAGACACTCAAGGAAAAGATGCCATTTTCAATAGCAACTAACAAAAATCAAGTACCTAGGAATAAACTTAACCAAAGATGTAAAAGACCTATAAAAAGAAAACCACTTAACTCTACTAAAAGAAATAGAAGGGGACCTTAAAAGATGGAAAAATATTCCATGTTCATGGATAGGAAGGCTAAGTGTCATTAAGATGTCAATTCTAACCAAACTTATCTACAGATTCAATGCAATCCCAATCAAAATTCCAACAACCTACTTTGCAGACTTGGAAAAGCTAGTTATCAAATTTATTTGGAAAGAGAAGATGCCTTGAATTGCTAAAGACAGTCTAAAAAAGAAAAACTAAGTGGGAGGACTTACACTCCCTGACTTTGAAGCTTATTACGAAGCCATAGTTTTCAAAACACCAAGGTACTGGCACAAAGATAGTCATATTAATCAATGGAATCAAATTGAGAATTCGGAGATAGACCCCCAGATCTTTGGCCGACTGATCTTTGATAAGGCCCCCAAAGCCAGTGAACTGGGACATAACAGTTTTTTCGACAAATGGGGCTGGGCGAGTTGGTGGATATCCATAGCCAGAAGAATGAAAGAGGACCCCTACCTCACACCCTACACAAAAAGTAACTCAAAATGGATCAAAGATCTCAATATAAAAAACAGTACCATAAAACTCCTAGAAAATAATGTAGAGAAACATCTTCAAGACCTTGTATTAGGCGGACACTTCCTAGACTTTACACCCAAAGCACAAGCAACAAAAGAAAAAATAGATAAATGGGAACTCCTCAAGCTTAGAAGTTTCTGCACCTCAAAGGAATTTGTCAAAAAGGTGAAGAGGCAGCCAACTCAATGGGAAAAAATATTTGGAAACCATGTATCTGACAAAAGACTGAAATCTTGCATATATAAAGAAATCCTACAACTCAATGATGATAATTCAGACAGCCAAATTATAAAATGGGTAAAAGATATGAAAAGACAGTTCTGGGAAGAGGAAATACCAATGGCCAAGAAACACATGAAAAAATGTTCAGCTTAACTAGGTATTGGAGAGATGCAAATTAAGACCACAATGAGATACCATCTCACACCAATTAGAATGCTGCCATTAAACAAACAGGAAACTACAAATGCTGGAGAGGATGTGGAGAAATTGGAACTCTTATTCATTGTTGATGGGACTGTATAATGGTTCAGTCACTCTGGAAGTCAGTCTGGCAGTTCCTTAGAAAACTAGATATAGAGTTACCCTTCAATCCAGTGATTGCACTTCTCAGTGTATACCCAGAATATCTGAAAGCAGTGACACGAACAGATATCTGCACACCAATGTTCATAGCAGCATTATTCACAAGTGTCAAGAGATGGAAACAACCCAAATGTCCTTCAACAGATGAGTGGATAAATAAAATGTGGTATATATACACGATGGAATACTACGTGGCTGTAAGAAGAAACGATGTGAAACATATGACAACATGGATGAACCTTGAAGACATAATGCTGAGTGAAATAAGCCAGGCACAAAAAGAGAAATATTATATGCCACCACTAATGTGAACATTGAAAAATGGAAAACAAATGGTTTCTAATGTAGAATGTAGGGGAACTAGTGATAGAGAGCAATTAAGGAATGGGGAATGATAACCCAATAAGAATAGATAAGCTATCGTGGGTAAATTTAATGTTCTGGGAATGCTCAGGAATGACTATGGTCTGTAAATTTCTGGTGGGTATGGTAGGAACAAGTTCACAGAAATGTTACTATATTAGGTTATTTTCTTGGGATAGAGTAGGAACATGTTGGAAGTAAAGTAGTTACCTTAGTTGTCTTTTTCTTACTCCCTTATTATGGTTTATTTGAAATGTGGTTTTTTTAATTGTATTTTTTTAAAATTTTTTATATAGTTGATTTTAAAAAAAGTTAATTAAAAAAGAAAAAATATAAAGAGCCCTCTTGAGGAGCTGGTGCTCAGCTTCCCCACCTCAATGGTTGCTGATGTGCCCACAGACATAGGGGACTGGTGGTTTGATGGGCTGAGCCCTCTACCACAGGATTTACCCCTGGGAAGACGGTTGCTGCAAAGGAGAGGCTAGGCCTGCCTATAATTGTGCCTAAGAGCCTCCTCCCGAATGCCTCTTTGTTGCTCAGATGTGGCCCTCTCTCTCTAGCTAAGCCAACTTGAAAGGTGAAATCACTGCCCTGCCCCCTACGTGGGATCTGACAACGTGGAATATGACTCCTGGGGAGGAATGTAGACCCGGCATTGTGGGATGGAGAATATCTTCTTGATCAAAAGGGGGATGTGAAAGGAAATGAAATAAGCTACAGTGTCAGAGAGATTCTAAAGGGAGCTGAGAGGTCACTCTGGTGGGCACTCTTACGCACAATATAAACAACCCTTTTTAGGTTCTAATGAATTGGAATAGCTAGCAGTGAATACCTGAAACTATCAAACTACAACCCAGAGCCTATGAATCTTGAAGAAGATTATATAAAAATGTAGCTTATGAGGAGTGACAATGTGATTGGGAAAGCCATATGGACCACACTCCCCTTTGTCTAGTTTATGGATGGATGAGTAGAAAAATGGGGGAAGAAAAAAAAAAAAGGCACCCAGTGTTCTTTTTCACTTTAATTTTTATTCTTATTATTTTTTTGTGTGTGGTAAGGAAAATGTCAAAAATTAATTTTCATGATGAATGCACAAATATATAATGGTACTGTAAACAATTGAATGTATGCTTTGTTTTGTATGACTGCATGGTATGTGAGTATATCTCAATAAAATGAATAAAGAAAAAAGGACAATGTCATCCACATTGATTGAACCTCAAAACTCAGTTTCTCCCCCTTTCCTGTCCAGGGCAGGCAGTCACTGAGGCTAGCCCCAGCTACCAAGTGCCAAGCAGCAATGCAGAGTGATGTGGACAAAGAAACGGCCAGTTACAGGTGCAGGTATTGCTGTGAGGGAAAGGAAGCATGGGTTACAGGTAAAATTTTCTTATGGCAATATAAGATGGAATTTGTTAGTTTTGTGAGCATTTAGTAGAAATATTTTGCAGGGATGGTGTTTCATGGAAAATGCTATGGGTGGGTGGGAGGTCACTTATTATTCACCAGCAGAAAGGTACACAGTGCGGAGGTGTTTGCAGCAATTTTGGGATCCTCATCAAAGCTGAGCTCTGAAGGAACCAAGGTGGAGTCTGTGTGGATCTCCTGGTCAGGTCAAGAGGAGCTGTGATGGAACTGCAGTTGTTAAGCAAACCCACGCTCTCCAATTGCTCACAGCGACATATGTTCCTAAATACAAAAATGGCAGCTGAGACGATAGGAAACCTGCCTTTAGAGCATGTGTCCCACTCGATAGAGAGAAGCCTGGCTGCCCCGTGCCATTGATCCTATCAGTCTGATGGAAGCTAATTACCTGATGTGCACGACACTTGGAGAGCACTGCTAATCTGCCTTTAAAAAAAAAAATTAGGAAAAGGTAAGAGCCAAATGGTTTCCTGTTTTTATGTTATTTTGTTTACATTTGTAAAGCACGTCACACTTTTCAAAGCATTTTCACATCTGCGATCTCTAGCATTTTCAGCTTCTTCCTCCCTGGTGTACCCAGTTCCTCCCTGTTGCTGGACCCCACTACCCATTATGTATATCAGATTCTGAATAAATAGGAACAATTACTGTCATTCTCAATTTGTAAAAATTCTCTCCAAATTCTTTCCTTCTTCAAATATCTCGTGTTCTTTCTTTACGCTATTTAAATACTACCTTGATTGCTTCCAAGTCTACTCAGAAGGATTAGAAATAAGCCCTCACCCCTCACCTATATGTCAAGAAAGAAAACAAGGTTGAGGATGGAAAGCAGAAATCCATGCAAAGGGTGAGTAAAAACAAAGAAACTGTGGAAGACAAATTTATTTTCTTCCCTAGGAGTTTGTTCACTTGTTTGTTTTCAACCAAATAAAAATGCCTTGGAAGAAAACAAGATGTTTAAAAGTTGTTCTGTGCCTTTATACCTCTAACAGAGATATGTTCCCTCACAGCAACACCTGCACCTGTAACTGGCCGTTCCTTTGTCCACATCACTCTGCATTGCTGCTTGGCACTTGGAAGCTGGGGCTAGCCTCAGCCACTGCCTGCCCTG
Source organism: Choloepus didactylus (assembly GCF_015220235.1). NCBI lineage: Eukaryota > Metazoa > Chordata > Mammalia > Pilosa > Megalonychidae > Choloepus > Choloepus didactylus. Next base: position 165,150,556 of record NC_051309.1, on the reverse strand, counting down.
GACAGGAAAGGAGAGAAACTGAGTTTTGAGGTCCAATCAATGTGGATGAAACTTATAATGGTTTGAAGCTGTAGGTGTCGCAGAAAGGCATGCTCTTGAAATTAATCCATTCCTGTGTGTGGGAACCCATTGTAAGTAGGACCTTTTGATGAGGCTATTTCAGTTAAGGTGTGACCCACCTCAATCTGGATGGGTTTTAATCTGGAATCCTTTATAATTGGAATGAATATAACAAGAAAGAGAAAAAGCCACGGGATCATGAAGCTGAAATCAACAGAACCCGGAAGAGAAGGGAGAGCCCAGCAGATGCCGCCATTTGCCTTGCCATGTGACAGAGAAGCCACGGATCACCAGCAACCAGTCTTTGGGAAGAAAGTACCACCGTGATGGTGCCTTGATTTGGACATTTTCTTGGCCTCGAAACTGTAAGCTAATACACTCCCATTGTCAAGCCAACACATTCCACGGTATCTACTTTCAGTAGCCTAGCAAACTAAAACAAATCTTTTGCTGCCAAATTCTAGGAACAGGAGACCTATACCTTCAACCTCTCCTTGGCTGTCTCCTTCCATCACCTTCTGAGCTCCTTGCAGTACGGATTCTGCCACCACCACTCAACAGGAACCACTCTCGGTATAGACCCCAACAGGATCCTTCGGGACAAAGCCAATGGCCCTCCCTTAGTGTTTATCAAAATGGTCCCTCTGAAGCACTTGACATCTCATGTCCATTCCCTTGTGGAGCTTTATCTGTTTCTTACTACACTAAGGACAGCAAACAAATTTTAATTTGAGGGTCAACTTCTCCCATCTGGTAACGGCTGCCTGGAATGTTGTCTAGGGAAGAAAACCAAAGCTACATCTAGGATGCAGTGATCGATTAACATGCCTGCCACAGACACAGAATAGGGAGGCGTGGCATGGATTCTCCGTGTTCACCTTCCTGTGCCACACTAACTTGCTTTCCCTCATTTCTCTTTAAATTCTCCTTTTCTGTCACTATGTAAGTACTTGTTGACTTCTACCTGACCTCTAATGGAGTCTATTTCTACTGCAGGCTGTGATGGGGTTGTTAAGCGTATTACATGAGTTGATGGAGAGAAAGCCCCTTATATATATCAGATTCTGAATAAATAGCAACAATTACTATCATCCTCAATTTGTAAAAATCTCTCCAAATTCTTCTCTTCTTCAGATATCTCGTGTCCTTTCTTTACGCTATTTAAATACTACCTTGATTGCTTCCAAGTCTACTCAGAAGGATTGGAAATAAGCCCTCACCCCTCACCTATATGTCAAGAAAGAAAACAAGGTTGAGAATGGAAAGCAGAAATCCATGCAAAGGGTGAGTAAAAACAAAGAAACTGTGGAAGACAAATTTATTTTCTTCCCTAGGAGTTTGTTCACTTGTTTGTTTTCAACCAAATAAAAATGCCTTGGAAGAAAACAAGATGTTTAAAAGCTGTTCTGTGCCTTTATACCTCTAACAGAGATATGTTCCCTCACAGCAACACCTGCACATGTAACTGGCCGTTCCTTTGTCCACATCACTCTGCATTGCTGCTTGGCACTTGGAAGCTGGGGCTAGCCTCAGCCACTGCCTGCCCTGGACAGGAAAGGAGAGAAACTGAGTTTTGAGGTCCAATCAATGTGGATGAACCTTATAATGGTTTGAAGCTGTAGGTGTCACAGAAAGGCATGCTCTTGAAATTAATCCATTCCTGTGTGTGGGAACCCATTGCAAGTAGGACCTTTTGATGAGGCTATTTCAGTTAAGGTGTGACCCACCTCAATCAGGATGGGTTTTAATCTGGAATCCTTTATAATTGGAATGGATATAACAAGAAAGAGAAAAAGCCACGGGATCATGAAGCTGAAATCAACAGAACCCGGAAGAGAAGGGAGAGCCCAGCAGATGCCGCCATTTGCCTTGCCATGTGACAGAGAAGCCACGGATCACCAGCAACCAGTCTTTGGGAAGAAAGTACCACCGTGATGGTGCCTTGATTTGGACATTTTCTTGGCCTCGAAACTGTAAGCTAATACACTCCCATTGTCAAGCCAACACATTCCACGGTATCTACTTTCAGTAGCCTAGCAAACTAAAACAAATCTTTTGCTGCCAAATTCTAGGAACAGGAGACCTATACCTTCAACCTCTCCTTGGCTGTCTCCTTCCATCACCTTCTGAGCTCCTTGCAGTACGGATTCTGCCACCACCACTCAACAGGAACCACTCTCGGTATAGACCCCAACAGGATCCTTCGGGACAAAGCCAATGGCCCTCCCTTAGTGTTTATCAAAATGGTCCCTCTGAAGCACTTGACATCTCATGTCCATTCCCTTGTGGAGCTTTATCTGTTTCTTACTACACTAAGGACAGCAAAAAAATTTTAATTTGAGGGTCAACTTCTCCCATCTGGTAACGGCTGCCTGGAATGTTGTCTAGGGAAGAAAACCAAAGCTACATCTAAGATGCAGTGATCGATTAACATGCCTGCCACAGACACAGAATAGGGAGGCGTGGCATGGATTCTACATGTTCACCTTCCTGTGACACACTAACTTGCTTTCCCTCATTTCTCTTTAAATTCTCCTTTTCTGTCACTATGTAAGTACTTGTTGACTTCTACCTGACCTCTAATGGAGTCTATTTCTACTGCAGGCTGTGATGGGGTTGTTAAGCGTATTACATGAGTTGATGGAGAGAAAGCCCCTTATATATATCAGATTCTGAATAAATAGCAACAATTACTATCAACCTCAATTTGTAAAAATCTCTCCAAATTCTTCTCTTCTTCAGATATCTCGTGTCCTTTCTTTACGCTATTTAAATACTACCTTGATTGCTTCCAAGTCTACTCAGAAGGATTAGAAATAAGCCCTCACCCCTCACCTATATGTCAAGAAAGAAAACAAGGTTGAGAATGGAAAGCAGAGATCCATGCAAGGGGTGAGCAAAAACAAAGAAACTGTGGAAGGCAAATTTATTTTCTTCCCTAGGAGTTTGTTCACTTGTTTATTTTCAACCAAATAAAAATGCCTTGGAAGAAAACAAGATGTTTAAAAGCTGTTCTGTGCCTTTATACCTCTAAAAGAGACATGTTGCCTCAGACCAAAGGCTCTGACCTCCAGGTGCCCTGACCTCTGGCTGCATGACATGAGTTCCGATTACCTGCTGCCGTGCCTTCCTTCCTATCTCCTGCCTTCTTCTTTCCTGCTGTGGGTCTCTCCAAGAGTAGAAAGGTCAGGTTAGCAGGAGAAAAAGAAACGCAGAAGTACTAGCCAAGGAAAACAGGGAGAGGAAGGAAACAATAAGGGGTGGGGGCACCGCGGTCAACAGTGGAGCCCTCCCTGCCCAGAGCCCGGGAAGCCTCTCCTGGCCTCCACAGCCCTGACCTTGACCCTGGCCAAGAGCAAAGCCTTGGCTGACCCCTTGTGGAAGGACACTGTGCCTTCTGTTTCTATTTGTCTACCTAAGGATGGATTTTGCTTTTTGTGCGGGATATCTGTAATCCCCCCTTTTCTCTTCCTCTTAGCAGTGTGGCCTCGGGAAGCTTTATGGTGGCCACAGTGTGGGCTGCTGCCCCCAGCTGTCCTTCTCCTTGGTTTGCCAGGAGTCTCAGTAGGAAGTGCCTCCATTTTGTAGGCTTTTTCCACTCCCATCCCCACCCTCCTCTGCCCTCTCACTAATCTCAGACTCCAGTAGCCCCTTTTCGCAGTGATGATTTAGTCTGTTTCCCACTTGCTAATGCTAAGGGTTTTTCTCACTCCAAGAAATTGACTTCTTTTGCAGAGGACAGCCCGATCTTTTTGGGGGAGCTTTAGGGGCTGTGTTCCAGGCAGTCTGGTGAGGGGGGCACACCTCACTGCCCACAGGCCTCCTGGGCACTCAGGGTAATGGCTCAGCCTTAGGGCTCCAGCTCACAGGCAGACTTGGGTCTGGGTGTAGATTCTGATGTACCCCAAATCTAAAGCTAGCAGACCCCCATGGGAAAAAAAAAAAAAAAAAAAAAAAAAAACTCTTCTCGCCATAAATAAATTAGTCACCTTACTTAGTAAACTGCATTATAAAGAAATCCATCAGTCTCCGTGAGCATTGCACTGGGTCAGATAAATGATATTTTATCTTTTTAATGAATAGAAAAATATATGCCTATTGCTTAAAATTAAAAAGTGCAATGACAACAAATAATTCCCAGGAAGGATTCTGGAGTCTGTGTTTTGTGGGGCCAAGGCATGGGGGTAAGGGGGTGTCTGTCTCTGCTCCACAGCGATGCTCCTTCCCCATAGTGACGCCTCCTTCCCAGGTTCTGCTCTGCTTCTCTGTCTTCAGTCTATGGCAGTCCACCGAGGAGGGGGCACGCCCCATGCAGCAGGCACTCAGGAAGTTTCTACTGTCCACACCATGAGAGATGCTTAAACACAATGGAAGGCTCCTACCTTCCCCTCTGGATGCTCGCTGCCTCTCTCCCTGCAGCCCCAGCTAAGTGGGAAATGTAAAGAGTAGCTGTGGCAACAGGCCAGGCCTCAAAGCTAAGACCCAGGCTCTTAATTACTAAGGCTCTAATCCCAGCTTGAAACCATAGCAATTTTCCCAGAGCATAAAGAGAATGCTAAAACTGTCTCTTCCCCCTGGCCTTTGGAGGGGTTATAAATAAGTGCTAGGAAGACCTAGAGAATTTGAATTTGGGGGGAAAAAGAAAAAGTATACAAAGCAGGGTGACACTTGTGCCCCCCACTCAACTCCCTCACACATTGTCTGGAGGAGGGAAAGATAAGGAAGCGGTCATAGGAACCTCCACCCCACAAGCTGGGAGCATCACCGGGCCAGCGATGTGATTTCCAGGGCCCAGTACAAAAGTAAAATGCAAGACTCCTTATTCAAAAAGCAGGAAAAATGTCATTAAAGGTACTAAAATATAAAGCTTTTACCTTTCTTCTGCAATCTCCCTCTCTTTTATTTGCTATTTAATGTTGCTCTAAGTAAAGAATAATTACAATTTTAAATTATTAGACTGAATTTTACCATTCTACTTTATATTGTACAATGCCAGTTTTAAATGCAAATTTAAAAGGGTTTAACTCAGATGCAGAATCACTGAAGTTATACAATTCGTACTTCATAGCACGTGCATGCATATGTATTTCGTTCTTACCAGAGTAGTGGAAAAGCTGCACTAAACGAACTCAACTGTGTTTATTTCACCTCTGGATCCACACACATTCTAGCAACACTCTCCACCTTTGGCTTCCTGATGTGTAAGAAAGGACAGCAAGGAAAAGGAACTGTGGGTTGCCTTCTCTTTCCCTTTCTTTCCATGTCATCATCTTTGGTTAAGGATTTGGCTGATTCAGGGATTTAACATAAATACAAAAGAATATGATAGGATCCCTTGGTTGTGTTTCTTAGAATGCCATTGCCATCTTTCTGCATTCAAAGCAAAACCAAAAGCCAGGCTTCTGGAACTGTTAGTACCCAAGTTACTCAGTCCTAGAGGTAGCAGAATAACCTCGTGCTTGCTTTAAGTGTCTCTGAACTCCCACGTATCATGGATCTACCGCAATGCACTGCTGCCTGGGGCATCACAGATGCTATGTGCAAGGGGGCAGGAAGACGCGGCAAGCACGCATATTACTTGTCTCTCCTCTGCTTGCCCACGTGCTGCACTATCTCATGGGATTTCGCTACAAAACACAAGCTCAAAGGTAAAATGATTGAGAATTTCAAGACGGTGACTGCAGAGCATTCAACCAAGCACAGACCCTTCTAATAAGCCCCAGCCCCGGTGCAACTGCCCAGTTCACACATCCGTGAAGCTGGGGCTGAGCATCAGCGAGAAAATGCCCTGACGTGACATCTCCTGGCTGCTGCTTGGAAGAGGGTGCACTGCAGGCCCGTCAGTGTGGCACAAGCCAGAGAGACAACAGCCGGTGGCATCTAAACATGACAAGCACCACCTTAAAAGTAGCAAAGAGGAAGTAAATAAATAAGCCTTTAGGGGTCCAGAAAGAAGCCCTAATATTAGCAAGGACTGGGTATCCCACTTTCAAAAGTCTGCCTGGAGTAGCAAGTGCAAATAAGCATCAAGAGGATGCCGCTGACAGAGCTTTGAAGGGGATGAGGCTAGAAAAATCCAACTGAATTTGATCCAGAAGTCACTAGATTGGATGCATTTACCTGTGCATGTCTGTTTGATGTTTTTGCTAAGGGGGCAAACTGGGCCTCAGGCTGGGTATTAAAAAGCTCTGTCTCTCTGCACCTCAATCTTATGTATAGTTATCAGTTAGGTATCAGTTGAGTCCTCGTGGTATTGCCAAGTACTATATTAAGCACTATAAGTACATTTATTATCTCATTAAAGTCCTAGCACCCTGAGATTTTGCCTCAAAGCACTTATCACATTTTGTCATCATACATTTATCTGTATGATTATTTGGATTAAGATCTGTCTTCCCAGCTACACTGAGCTGTCTGAGGGCAAGGACGGTGTCAGCTTTTCGCATCATTGTATCTCTAGCTGCTTGCACAGTGCTTGGCAAATCATAATTCCGGTTGAGGGGAGGGTTTGGGATTGTTGGGTTGGGGACGGGAGGGACTTTAGTTTGGTTTCACTGTACTAGACATCTTGGCTTCTTTGGGATCTTGGCTCTTAAAGAGCCCCTGGTGATAACCAAGAATCTTTGCTTCAAAATAAAATGAATATACATCAAAAGTTTTGCAAACAGTTCCAGAAGGTTTCAGGCCCCTTAAAGCCTATCCATGGACCCCAAGTTTGAGAACTCAAAAACTGTACAGTTGTACCCCGTTTTTTCAATTGACATTTTTAAAGGCATTTCCCTATTTCCATAAGCATCATTTCTAAAGACTAAAACTTCATAATAGCATGAATCATCACAATTTACTTAACTTTTGCCCTACTTTAGTATTTCCATATTTCTGACTATCTTTTATGCATGGATTTCTAGGTATTGAATCATTGGTTCAAATGTTACAAATATATTAAAGATTCTTAATACATGTTGCCATATTGCTTTGTAGAAAAGTACTACACATTTATACTCTGCTAACATGCCTATGCTAGCACTGAGTTTCTCAGGTTTTAAAATTTGCTAATTTGATTTAAAAAAGGTATTTAGTGGGTATTTTAATTTTTATTTCATTATCTCAAATAAAGTTAAACATTTTGTTAGCCATTTGTATTGCCTCTTCTGTAAATAATTCACAAAAAATTTTCTATTGTTTTGAGGTCTTGTTGTTTTTTCCTAATCAAAGTATATGAGTTTATTAAGGATATTAATCCTCTGTGTGTCATATTTATGGAAGCCATTTTCTTCTCAGCAAGTTGTCTGTTTTAAAGTTGTTTTATTGTAGTTTTTCTTTTTTACATACTCACTGATGCTTTAAACATTTATGCGGTCAAACCTATTGATTTTCCTTTGTAATTTAAAAAAAATAGTTGTGTACTTACAAAGTCCTTTTCTGTGCAAATATTTATATCAAATTTTTATTGCTATTTAAAAATTAAACTATTTAAACCATTTGGAAATTATTTCAGTGTATGCTGTAAATCGAGGTTCTAAATGCATATTTATTCCAAATAGCTAGACAGTTTTTTCCAGGAACTTGCCAGCATGTATAATCATTTAGATGGTCCAGCACCCAAGAGCAGCACGTCTAAAGCAGTAGCCTTCACACTGAAGACATTGTAGATTCGAGTATTAATTATGACAATTTTCTGGCAGGAGGCAGTGAAGTGTCTTGTTCTCACATATTCAGTGTACTATGACAATTTCCCAGCAGATGGAAGTAAAATGTCTTGAGGAATGGGCCCCTTTTTCTAATTCTCGAAATGCACTGTGTGGTCTAGCAGCAGCACTGCCTGATTAGCTAAATGAATTAACGCTTCAGAGCATCTCACTTCACAGTTAGGGAGAAGCTTTATGGCCGGGAGGCTCTGCCCTGTTAGATGTTGCCACTAAAACACACACACACAATAATAGAATGCCTTTCCTTCATAAATATGAAAGGCTGTCCTGCATGAGCCATTTAGCTACTTTCAAGTACTGAAGAACCAGAGAAGTGTTCGATTTTCTTTAACCTGAAATGCAACCACAAAGGTTCTCTCCCTCCAATCTCTCTCTTCTTCCTCTGTCCTCTAATAAATAAGAAAAGAAGAAAGTCGTCTCTCATTGGTTATAACAACTGGCCTTACAGAAGGGATCCCACACCCCAGAATGAATAAACGCCAGGGTTGCAACATGCAGATTAGGCAGGAAATAATCTCTCTGCAGCAGCATGTACCACATCCTCTAACAAGCCTCAAAATGATTTGTGCCACCTGTTTATGGCTCCAAGTGCTTGCCTCCGGTCCTTCAAATATTCTATTAAAAACTTTTGATTAACTTGGTCTCAGGGGTCAACTTTTTGTTTGTTTGTTTCTTTGGGGTGAATAAACGGAGGCTCCACGCCCTGTGTCTAGAGGACCACCTGAGTAAATGGCCAGGAAGCAATCAGGCTTAAAAATACCAGGAGTGCAAGCAGTACCCTCAGGCCTGACATTACCTGAGAGACTCAAGATTTGTCTGATTCATAAAAACTCCACTGCACAGGTGTGTAGAGTGAATCCTTCCCATTTATTTTAAGGACATGTTAGCTGTCAGGAGTTGGGGAGAAGGTGGCTTTGTTTTTTATGAGGCTGCAATCTTTTTCACTGCCGGATGCTGAGTGGTGATTGCATGTGTGTATACTGAGACACATCCCCAGTTTGGACCCAAGTCATAATAAATTTATATGCTATTTACACATGGCTTTAAATCATTTCACAATTCCATTGCCTGGAAATTTAGCTGCTGTTTCTGCTGCATAAATGGCCACCTCTTTAAAAAATGGAATGGAAAGCAGAAAGGGAAGAAGTAGCTTCCACTGTAACCAGAAAACTAATGATAATGATTTGTTTTTGCATAGCACTCAGTAAAGTGCTCTCCCATCCATGATCTCATTTGATCTTCATAAAATCCCTGTGAAGCAGGAAGGGAAGGGATTGCTATGCTGATTTTTTTCTTTTTATAAATGAAGAAACAGATGCTTAGCAAAGAGTGAACCTTCTCAAGGTCATGCAGTTTGTAAGTATCCGAAAAGACCAGACCTTCAGCATTATGACATCAGGTAGTCCAGTGGTCTGTCTAATATTCCACATTGCCTCCGCAAGCCACTAACGCTTTATCATCCACTATAGGGCCTTGATGTATTTTAGAAATTCTGGTATAAAATTTCATTTAGTAAGCCTTGTGCAGTTACTGAAAAGTAAGTCTCACTGGGATGGGGGCCTGTATAGGAGTCAGCACCATTGTGGAAGGGAATAGAGCAGGCAGATGGACCACCATACTTATACCGCACTCATGGCAGACATCACCAATCAATCACTGCACCTTTTCTCAAGGCAGGGCTCTAAATAAGCCAATACCAACTGACCAGAATCAGCATGTGAGAAAGAACCTTGTGGCCACCACACCCGGGCATTCTTGTGCATATTATTCTTGATCATATTAATTACTGTATATTGACTATATTGTTTCTTCCTAACTGAGTTCTGCCAAATCCCAGCCACTACCCCATACCACTAGAACCAGAGGCAATAACACATTAAGCTTCTTAGAGCATAAAACCTATGGCTCCATCCACACCTACCACACCCTCTGTAGGACCTGAGTTGAAAGCTACAGGGAGAATCCTGGCCATTGGTTTGCAAATAAGCTCTACTGCTGAAGGGGGAAGAATGAAATGGCAAAAGGCGTATATATCCCTCAAGACCTTGTTCACTGTGTATCAGGCCATACTCTTAATTTATTCACAGCACTATTGATTTGTTTAAATATTTATTATCTTCAAAAAGTAAAAGTAAAGTGTAAGTTCTTGAAGGCCAGGTGGACCTTTGTAGTGTCAGGCATGTGGTAGATCTTTGAAAAATATTTGCTGATGGACTGACAAGAGTGGAACTTAATGGCAAGAAAGTTTATTTGTTCCTTGCATGTTGGGAAGCAGATCCATTTCTAAGCATGGGGTTTTATAAGAAATCCCTAAATCTTGAGAAATTTGAGTTACACATGCCTGGGCTTTGGGGAATATTCTATCCATCAACTAATTTTCTCATTTTTTCCAGTCAGTAAGTATCACCCAAACACAATAAGGTATCCAGACAACAGTCTACACTTATCAGAAAGACCTCAGGACCATCCAGCATAGATGGACATCCCCAAGGCAGTATGAAAATGGACATCCCCAGCCTGAAGTCTTGCATCAGGAGGAAGAAACAAGGTTGGGCTAAGTCTTTATGTCCTCATAAACCACAAGCATGGGTTGACCTCCAAACATACTGTCTTTTTGGGTGGATTCCTAGAGGGTTAAAAGAACAATCATTCACATTGCTTCATTTTGCTTCTATTCCCTTCTGAAATGCCTCTGTTCTCAGAACTATAATTTAAGCTCAGGAATGGGTGGTAACTTTAAATTCCTTTCTTCTGTCCCACCTTCACTCCCTGTCTGGCTGGTGAGTTCCATGGGGTCTGTCTAATACCCCCACCACCGCCACCACCAGGAGAGGGACCCAGCACTGCCCTACCTAAATCCATTTTCTCAAACATAGCCTAATTTAAATGACACACCTCTTTCATCCCAATGAAACAATCAGGAATGGGACAAGATTTTATGTAAGGATGTCCAGTGCAGCATTCATTTATAACAGTACAACCCAGAATCAACATATTCATCAAAGTAGAATAGTTAATTAATTATGGCATTTATATCACATGGAACACAAAGTAGGCTTTATATATGTTTCCAAAGCATGTTTAATGGCACAGAGAAATGGTCCTCATATAATGGCATGCAAAAAAAAAGCAGATACAAAAACTATGAACCAGTTATGTAACTGCATGCAAAAGAAATGTGCATGCATAGAGAATGATCAGAAGAAAACAAACTAGAAGTTTAATAATAGTTAACTATCAGTAGTGCAATTTTGTGTGGTTTTTTTTTTCTTGTTCATACTTTTTGTACCTTTCCAAATTTTCTATAATAAACAAATTACACTGTAATCATAAAAAAGCAATACTCATTTGTTGGAAATAAAGTGGTACCGGTAAAGGAATAAATGCTCACTCAGTTCTGGAGGAGAAAAGAATTTATTTACAATCTTGCAAGAATGGGCACAGAGCCAGAAATGCGGTAGGCTGGTGCACCAGAAAAAGAACATGGTGATAGTTATATCCTATTCCTAATACGCATATCCCTCCCGTTTCCCCCTTGGCTGGGTGCTCCAGAGGTTACAGCCTATCCGAGAGAACTAACTAGCCCGCCTTTTGGATTTTAAATTGTACAGCCTATCTGAGAGAGCTCATCCAGTTTAAATTTCCTACTGAGAGTTCCCACCTTTGGCCATACCTCCACATTCCTTTACATTCCAGTAACCCTGGTTATCTTTCCCACATAAGGAACTGGCACTGATTCTAGACTTATGTCAGAGCACTCTCTCTTTTTCCGTCCCCTCACTACAGGGCTAGTTTAAGCCAGCTCTTCCACCCAATCTCCATCTTCCCTCTTGCATGTGGTCTTTATATGAAAGCTAAACTTAACCCTTCCTTACACGTTGAGAAGGTGTGTGCTCTCAGACTTTAGTGTGCACAGAATCACCTGAAGGGCTTGTTAAAACACAGATTTTTGGGTTCCATCCCCAGGATTTGTAATTCAGTAGGTCTGGAGTGGGGCTCAAGAATTTGCTTTTCCAACAAGTTCTCAGATCATGGTGGTGCTGCAGGTCCAGGACACTCTTTGAGAACTGCTCTTCTAGGTATTTCAAGCAGAGCTAATTTTAAGTAGAAAGAGGTATTTCAAGTAGAAAGAGGAGAAGTGTGAACAAAGTTTTTTGGATGTACTCCGCCTCTGCCAGAGGAAGAATAGCTCCTTTTTTCCCTTCCAAATATCACTAGTTTGCATCTCACCTGGAAGCAAGTGACTCTGGGAAATATAGTTTCCAAGTTTCCAGCCTCTGAGATACAAAGGGGTGTATAGACATGATTGGGAGGGAATGCTGATTGACAAAAACCGTATCTATCAAAGAGGAAGAGAGAGAGAAACTGAGATAGAGGAGGGGAGGGGAAAGGAGGGGTGAGGGAGAGAGGAGGGGAGGAAAGGTTGCATCAGGCTAACATCACAGAAGGAATTCATTTGTATGGGCAAAAATGTGCACTGGAATCAGACCCAAAATATGTTAACAGAGTACTGGGAGGCCAACATTTGCTTGGACCAGGATAAGACAGAAATTCTGACTTGAAATTTGTGAAGTTTGTGAATAACAAAATTGTGATTCCTCCTGCCTAATTTCTATCCTACACCTTAAGTGGACTCAGTTTAAGTGAGTAGATAAAAGTGATTGTAAAACTGGAAACACTATATAAATGTAAATAAGCATCATCTTTATTTCTCTTTTTCCCTCCTTCCCTCCCTCCCTCCCTCCCTCCTTCCTTTCCTTCCTTCCTTCCTTCCTTCCAGGTGGCCATCTAAGAATAACAACCAAATTGTCTGAAAAGCAGGGACAGGGCTTCTTCCTGAAAGCCTCTGAGCACCTGAAGGAGATAAAGAGGCAAAGGAAGGAAAACCATTACTCACAGTTCCCCATATGCATGTGTTGCTTTACTGTTTGTGCCAGTTTGGATGTATTATGTCCCTCAAAACACCATGTTCTTTGATGCAATCTTGTGGAGGCAGATATATTTGTGTTGATTAGGTTGGACTCTTTGGATTAGGCTGTTTTCATGGAGATGTGACCCACTCAACTGTGGGTAATACCTTTGATTAGATTATTTCCATGGAGGTGTGGCCCCGCCCACTCAGCGTGGGTCTTGATTAGTTCACTAGAGCCCTATAAAGGCTCAGATAGAAGGAACTTAGTGCAGCTGCAGCTTAGAGACACATTTGGAAGACGGCCGTTGAAAGCCAACACTGACATTTCGGAGAACACCATTTTGAAACGTAACCTGGGAGCAAGCAGACACCAGCCACATGTCTTCCCAGCTAGCAGGTTTTCTGGATGCCAGTGGCCTTTCTCCGGTGAAGGTACCCAATTGTTGATGCCTTAACTATCCCAGCCACGCACCTTCCCAGCTAACAGAGGTTTTCCAGATGCCACTGGCCTTCCTTCGGTGAAGGTATACTTGTGTTGATGCCTTAATTTGGACATTTTCATGGCCTTCAAACTATAAATTTGTAATCAGATAAACACCCTTTATAAAACCCAACCCATTTCTGGTATTTTGCATAATGGCAGCATTAGCAAACTGGAACAACTGTGCAGCCTTTAGACTAGCTGTTATACAATAGACCGATTGGAATTGTTTTTCAACTAAACATTTATAGGTAATAAAAGCCACTGCTTTCTCCTCTTTTAGCAGAGCAGACTCAGTGCTGAATCTCCAAATGGATGAGCAGGAAGCATCAGGGCAGGATTCCCAGGGCAGCTCGGATCCCAGAGAACAGTATTCTGGAAGCATGAAGGTAACGCTGGGCAATGAGAGAAGAGCTGAAAAACAGCAGAGGGAGCCTGGGAATTCCCAAAGGAAGCATGACAGGAAGCTCTCAAAGCCTAAATATGGAGTAGGTAGAACGTTTCCTGATATTATTGACCAAGGAGAACGAGACTTAGATTGGACAGCAGTGGAGTTCTCTCAGATTCCCCCAGGCATTTCTCCACAGTGCCCATTTTCTGTTTCTCCAACATCAGTGATTCAGTCTGATGCCCTCGTCTGCAGTCCCAGGTTCTGCTGAAACCAAGGAGGTGACTGTAGTGACTGAAGAAAACCATTATGAGCAGAGTCAACTGCCTGGGACCTCGGATTCCTCAGACTTTCCTGCAGCTGTCCTAGCCCACTTTGTATCAAGGAAACGCCAAAGCCTCACCTGACAAGCTTTCTCAGGGCAAGGCAGCACCTCAGCCAGCCAGCACTTCTCAGAAATAGACCCTTTTCCCTTTCACACTCTGCCTTGCTGTCACTATTGTCATTGATTTGCTTCAGTGTTTTGGGGTTTACTGAACGGCCCTGGCTGGCCTCCAGCAGCAGCATAAAGCACCCCTCTGCCCCTCCCTCTGCTCTTTTTCCCCCAGTGCAAACAAGGACCATGCCTGCCACATCCCCCTCTGCCCAAGACCAAGGATGCTGAGGGGGACTTCGGCTCTACCCTCTTTCCTGAAACCTCAGTCTCTTTGAGGCAGCTCTCTTGCCCCCAGAACTAAGCAAGGCAAACCTAGAGCTGCTGAGGAGCTGGTGTCTGCCAGCTGGAGGCCGCTATGGAGACCATTGTTACTCTAGTTTTTGGGCACACTTTACTTTTCTTCTCTGACTTAGGGCAATGGCTTGTGGTTCCAGATTGACCTTTCCTCAAAGCACAGTGGTAAAAAGCCCAACTCAGGAATGGACTTTGGAAGGAATAAAACAAAAGCAAATCTCTCAAACCACTTTTGGTCCACCAAGCCACTTTTGGTCCACCAAAATTCCCAACTGTTCTACTTTGGAGTTTGTGGCAGAATCCCCAAGTAATAACACACCAGTGTCTTGCTTTGCTTTGTCCCTTGCAGATGTCCCAGGTGTGTGTAGCCATTGAGGACAGGCTCAGGTGCTATGAGCTTATCTTCAGAGATCTGGGTCTATATTAAGGTATCTGATTTGAACGAGCTTGTGATCCTGACCACTCATTCGAGGCAATGAGACACTTTCATTGTCCCCTTCAAAGCAGAGAGTTCCTGCTTGGCATATTGTTTTCATGGCCAAAACTGCCCTGGAGGTCATACCTGACTGATCACATGGAAAGAATTCTGCTTGCTCCTCCTTGTCCTGTGACTCTTGCAGACACAGATATTTCATAAAGCTCGTGGGGACACTTTCCTACCTGAGGGCCAGGGTTGCTGCCTTTCTCACCCAGGCTAGTCTGAGGGTTTCCCAGGGCTGTTTTTTTAGGCAACGGCATTCACGGCATGTCTCAGAGATTTTGAAAAGGCTACGGGGTAATATACTATCTATCTAGACATTTAAAGGACATTTTTAAAATGCCAAATGTCTGTTCTTTTTCTGATGGGGTGAGTTTCTGTGCTTCATTTCCACTTTAACTCCGTGTGGGGAGGGCTCCTGCAGAAGCGAGCAGCCTGTGCAGAGAGGAAGTCAGTCAGCCTGCTTCCTTTCCACAGCAAGGGGATCTGGTTGACCAGTCTATACCCCATCTCTGATTTATCTGCATTTAAGAAGCTGATTTGGACAGCTAAGCTGAATATGATTGCAGTATGATATTCTCTGAGGAAAAACTGAGAGCTGATGTGGGGAACCCAAGCAGCAAGTGGCTCTAGGGGGCAACTCAGGAACAGGGATGATGTTCTCTACCACATGAGGCTCTTACTTCTCATTTGCAGCAGATTCAATGGTGTCCCAAGATGCCATTTTTCATTTTTGATAATGTGTGAGTTTTGTGATATTATCCCAGCATTTGACAAATGGTTTCCAAGTCCAAACGTTTGGTATAATTTTATGCTCTGTGAACGTGGAGCTGTAAGCAGGTCCAATCTTGATTCGTAAAACTGGTTATGTGCGTGTTGTAATTTGGTCACGGATGTCTTTTTTTATTCAGCAGTCAAGCTGTCCTTGGAATACTTAATTCACAAAGAGGAAGAGCTGCTGTTTGTGTTAATAAGTGGCCAGCCCAAGAGAGAAGCTTAAGTCAAAAGCGTGAGCCAAGTAAAAGGCACATGTCACTCTCACCAAAGATGTGCTTCTCAGAGGATCTCTGAGCTTAGTTTCTCCTAGGTTTTCCCAATATTGGCATTATAACCTCAACCATATAAAGTTTTATGACTATTTATCAACATCTAGAGATACATATTACCCATAGATACATAATAGAGTAATTAGAGACCAAAGTATATAAATAAGGGGCCATGAGAAATTGCATCAAGTATTTTAATCAGCCATTTAATCGATCAGCCAATATTGATTATCAGTCATTCATTCAAAACTATTAACTGGGTGTCTCTATAAACCAGGTACCATGGCAGCTGCTGAGAATACAACAATAAGTATGATATTGATCTTACTCTCAAGGAGCTCGTGGCCAGGTGAGAATCCAAGAAGTAAATCAATGAATACAATACAGAAAGGTAAGTGCCATAATGGCTAAATCCAGGGGGCTGTGGTAGCACAAAGGAGGGGCCATTAATTCAGGTTGGGTGGGGAGAGGAAGGGTAGAGTCAGAGAGAACTTCCTGGGACAGGTCACATCTACTGAATGTTGAAAGGTAGAAGATTACCAGTCAATGGGTAAGGAAAAAATACCTAGTAGGCTTATGACCCCCTCTGAGGCAAAGAATTAACTGGAAGCAGAAGACAAGTGCCAAACAAGTAGTTTAGTGTAATTGGAATTCAAAATTCAGCAGAAGTCATCAGAGAGGCTTTCCAGAGGATTAGATATGGCTCTTCTGGGTCAATCCAGATAGACAAAGAGGATAAAGCACCTCTATGAAGGAAAAAAGTTGCAAAACCAGGAAAACACAAGGGTGCTTAATGGTCAATAAGGAGAACATTCCTTCAATAAATGTTTATTGAGAGGTACACAGTTCTGTAGGAAAAAAGTTAGTTAGCCTAAGATAATGCTTCTGCCCTCTGTGCAAGGTCAGCAAACTTTTTCTATAAAGGGATAGATAGTAAATATATAAGCCTCTGTGGTCTATAGGCTGTGGTTTGCCAACCCCTACCCTAGAGATTTACATACACTCTTTTTGGTAAGGCAAGCTATGTATGCAGATAATTATAATGGATAAGTCTAGTCATGGGGACAGGGGTCATGTTGTGGAGGGCTTTGAATGACAGGCTCAGTAGCAGGATGCAATCTTGTAAGTGGGGACACAATTGATGGTTATAAGCAAGAAGTTGTCATTCGAAAGATTCTTTTGCACCAACATGCAGAATGGACTAAAGTAAAGAGAGCCTGGAGACAGGGAAACTTCTAAGAACTCTGTAGTGGGACTCAAACCACAAAGTGAAAAGAACTCAGATTCAGCAGTTAGTAAGGGAAATGGAATGAAAGAAAAGGGTGAGAGGCATTTCACATTGTTTGATAATTGGATATGAGGACTGAAGAAAGAAAGGAGTCAAGGATAACTCCACATTTACAAACCTGAGCGGTTAAATGGCAGAGCTGAATGAACAGATTTGGAATGCTGGGAAAGGAAAGTGGTTTAAAGGAACCAACTTGTTTAGCTTAATACATGTTGAGTTGGAGTTGACAGTGGGACATCTACATGAAATGCTGGTTTCAATGGCCAGGAGGAGCCCTCGTAAGTGTGACCAGGATTGCAAAAGTAGATTTCTTCATGGGTCATCCCTGAAGAAAAAATACACATAATGGCTAAAAGGATAATAACATCCCTGGTATGCAAGAGTAGTTCAACATAAGAAAATCAATTAATGTAATACACCACATTAATAAAACAAAGGTGAAAACCAGATAATCATCTCAATTGATGCAGAAAAGGCATTTGACAAAACCCAGCACCCTTTCTTGATAAAAAACCTAAGAAACTAGGAATAGAAGGAACCTTCCTCAATATGAAAAGGGCCTCTATGAAAAGCCCACAGCTAATGTCATATTCAATGGTGAAAAGCTGACAGTGACAGTTTTCCCTCTATGATCAAGAACAAGTCAAGGATGCCCACTGTTACCACTGTTATTCGTCATTGTACTGGAAGTTCTTACCAGAAGTTTTTACTAGAGCAATTAGGCAAGAGAACAAGATAAAATGTACCCAAATTGGAAAAAAAGAAGAAAACCTATCCTATTTACTGATGACATGATCCTATATACAGACAATCCTGAAAAATCCACAACAAAGTTCTTGGAGCTAATACATGAATTCAGCAAAGTGGCAGGGTACAAGATCAACACCCAAAAATAAGTAGTGTCTCTATATACTAGTAATGAACAACCTGAAGAAGAAATCAAGGACAAAATTCTGCTTACAGTAGCAACTAAAAGAATCAAATGTCTAGGGATAAATCTAACCAAAGATGTAAAGGACTTGTACACAAAAAACTACCAAACATTACTAAAAGAAATCAAAGACAACTTATATAAATGGAAAGATATTCCATGTTCATGGATTGGAAGACTAAATATTGTTAATATGTCAATCCTACCCAAAGCGATTTATAGATTCAAGAAAATCCCAATCAAAAGTCCAACAATCTTCTTTGCAAAAATGGAAAATCCAATGATCAAATTTATATGGAAGTGTAAGGGGCCCCAAATAGTCAAAGCCATCTTGACAAAGAAGAATGAAGTTGGAGGACTCACACTTCCCAATCTTAAAGCTTATTACAAAGGCACAGTAATCAAAACAGCATGGTACTGGCACAAGGACAGGCATATAGACCAGTGGAATCTAATTCAGAGCTCAGAAATCAACCTTCATGTTTAAGGGCAACTGATTTCTGGCAAGGGTTCCAAGTCCACTCAATGAGGAAAGAATAATCTTTTCAACAAATGGTGCTGGGTGAACTGGCTCTTCTTCAGGACATTGTGTTAGGCAATGGTTTCTTAGCCTCTATACCCAGAATATAAGCAACAAAAGAAAAAATAGATAAATGGCACCTCATCAAAATTAAAAGGTCTTGTACCTCAAAGAACTTTATTGTGAAAGTAAAATGACAGCCTACACAATGGGAGAAAATATTTGGAAACCACCTATCTGGTAAAGGTTTATTAACCAGATTATATAAAGAGGTCCTTCAAGTTAATAATAACAAGAAAGTAACCCAGTTAAAAAAAATGGGCAGAAGACTTGAATAGACTTCTCTCCAAAGAAGATATACAAATGGCCAAAAGTACATGAAAGGATGCTCAACATCATTAGCCATCAGGGAGATGCAAATCAAAACTACAATGAGATACCATTTCACACACACTAGAATGACTGCTATTTTTTTTTTAAATGGAAAATTACAAGTGATGGAGAGGATGTGGAAAAATAGGAAAATAGGAACATTCATTCATTGCTGGAAGCAATGTAAAATGGTGCAGCCTCTGCAGAAGACAGTTTGGCAGCTCCTCACAAAGTATAGGATTACTGTATGACCCAAAAATCCTACTAGATATATACCAGAAAGTATTAAAAGCAGGGACTTGAACAGATATTTGCACACTGATGGTCCTAGTGGCATTACTTAAAATTGCCAAAAGGTAGAAACAACTCAAGTGTCCATGAAGTTCTGATACATGTTACAACATGGATGAAACTTGAAGCCGTCATAAGTGAAATAAGCCGGATACAGAGGGTCTAATGATGGATGATCTCACTGATATAATTAGGGTAAGCAAGCTCATAGAGTCAGGATCTAGAATATAAGTTACCAAGGGATGGGCTGGGGATAGGGAATGGAAAATTAAGGCTTAAAAATTACAGGGTTCCTATTTAGAACATATTTAGATATATTTTGGTGATGTATGGTGGTGATGGTGGCGCAGCATTATGAATGTAATTAACAGCACAATGATGTATATTTTAACGTGGTTAAAAAGGAAATGTTAGGTTGTTTATGTGATAACAGAATAACTTAAAAAAAAATAAATGGAACTGCACTACACAAACAGTCAACTCTAAGTTAAACCATGGATTACAGTTAATAGTATAAAAATGTGCTTTCATCAGTTGTAATAAGTATTCCACACCAATACAAGGTATTAATAATAGGGTGGTATATGGTAACCCTTTATTTTATGCATGCTTGTTCTGTAAACCTACAACTTCTCTAATAAAGAAAAAAAGATAATAAAGAAAAAAACTTCTCTAATAAAGAAAAAAAAGATAATAACAGCGAGTACTAATGGAGAGCAATTATTATGCTAAGGTGTTGCCTTAGCCATTTTACATGTAATCTCCTTTAATCACCCCCACAACCCAATGAAGTTAATATTGTTATCCACATTTTATGAATGAGGAAATTGAGCCTCAGAGATGTTAAGTGATTTACTCAAAGTCACACAGCATGTAATGTGTAAAACCACAATTAGTAGTCATGTCTCTCTGCCTCATAAAGCTGTGCTTGTAGCATCAAACTGCACTGCCTCTTCTCAAGGGAGCCGTTCTGGGGGTGAAGAAGCTTTCTTCTCTCTAGGCTGTCAAACTCAGAGCCTGGATTCACTCTTGGGTTTCCAATGTGGAAAAATACCATCTTTCTTTTCTAAATTAACCTGGAACCAGATGGCCACTCCTCACAGTTACCCACCCACAGCAGGTGTGGGTTCTCTCTTAGTGGTTTCCTCACCCTCTTCTGTTAGCAAGGAGAACCAGGGCCAACCGAGTGGCTTGATCTGTGTGCCTTCTCTAGTTGATGTCACAGGATTCCTCAGATTTGTCCCTCCCTTACAGGCTTTGAAGCAATGACCTCTTCCTGCCTCACCTGTTCTGGCAGCAGGGGCTGCCAGACACCATTTGTGTGTTCCCCATTTTTTTAGCTCCCAGTGTTAGATTGCAAAAATGGTCACAATTCTTTCCCCTTTCATGTATCAATGCCACTGCAATGTGACTTTGAGGCATTTTCCATCAAGAGGTAGGGTCACCTTCCCCAGTCCTCGAATCTGGGCTGCCGTTATGGCTGCTTTGTCCACCAGCATGTGGGTAAGTGACACTGGGCCCGTTCCAAGTGTAGGCTTCAAGAGGCGTTGAATGCATCTACCTTCTCTTTAGAGACCGCTGTCTCTACCCGATGAACAAACCTCAGCTAGCCTGATGGAGGATAAGAAACCACGTGGACCAGAGATGATTAGCTTCATTGTCCCAGCTGAGGCCTGAGGCATGTGAATTGCCTGGCCAAGACAAGCAAAGCCACCTACTTGAAACACATTGACTGTGGAAGCATGAAGGAGCCTTGCTGCATCCAGACTAAATTAATGATTTGCACAACTTTGAGCTAAATAAATGGTTGGTTTGGTTTTCTTCTTTAAACTACCAAGTTTGGGGTTACATAGAAGAATCTAACTGATCCACTCCCTTTGTTTCACAAAGACCTCAACAATATCTGCATTTGAACAGCCAACAGCTAGTTCTACTCTAGAATTTCCTGGATTTCATATATCTGGGGACTTGGAGATTCATCACCTTGCTTGTGGTTGCTATGAGTTAGCTCCAGAACTGAGAACGGAAGGTAGGGCCAGGTCAGCTGGACTTAGGACACCTCTCTCTCAGATGAAAGAACTCCGATTAAAAGGCAGGAAAGATCAAATATCTCTGGAGTTCACTGCTAAAGATATATAAAAAACTGGTTCTTAAAGTTGCTTTGCTTCTGACTATTCACACATTAGAAGACTAATTAACTATGACAAGCTGACCACTGGAAACCATTTGCATAAGGATGACAAGATGATAGATGAGTCCATGCTGTTACAATGTCATGGCTAAAAAAGATGTGACAAGTGCAAGTTCCAATTAGATGCACGTACAATACAGAGTTCTCTTTCAAGCCACAGAACCCCATTGAAACAGACTGACATGTGTCACCTTTTACGTATTTAAGGATTATATTCATGGGCTGATGACATATTGTGCTATACATGCAGGGCCACCTTCTCTGCATCTGGCAGCTGGAAGTAGATTCAACTGTATCTTGTGGCTTCATGGCTTTAGATATCAAATAGGAAGTTTGTGCAATGGAAAAATCCAACCCAGAGCATTGTTTTCCCAATTCCTTTTTCAACATGGGAAACACATGTATGGTGTGTGTATCATGTGTAATGCTGCCCCACCAAGTAAACTCCCAATGTCATGACTAGGCCTGCCCTGTCACTCAATGGAGTGCGTGTATTGGATCTGATATATTTGGCTAGAAGTTGGCCTCTGTTTTTCAATTTTTCATTTTTAATTGTTTTTTCAAGAAGTTACAGGCTTACAGAAAAGCCATGCATAAAATACAGAGTCCCCATGTACCACCCTATTGCTAACCCCTTGCATTAGTGTGGTACATTTGCTACAATTCATGAAAGAACATTTTTGAATTGTATTAACTATAATCCACCATTTACAATGTGGTTCACTGTTTTTGCTGTACAGCTGTATGTTTGGTTGTTTTTAAATTTTTATTCTAGTAACATATATACAACCTAAAATTTCCCCTTTAACAACATTCAAATACATAATTCAGTGTTGTTAATTATGTTCACAGTGTTGCACTATCATCACCACCATCCATTACCAAAACTTTACTGCCAACCCAAATAGAAACTCTGTATAATTTAAGCATTAATTCCACATCCCCTAACCCTACCTTGTCCACTGATGCTCTATATGCTAGATTCTGACTGGATGAGTTTCCTTATTCTAATTATTTCGTATCAGTGAGGTCATGCAATAGTTGTTCTTTCGTGTCTGTTTTATTTCACTCAACATTATGTCTTCAAGGTTCATCCATGATGTCGCACATATCAGGACTCCATTCCTTTTTGTGGATGAATAATATTCCATTGTATGTATATAACACATTGTATTTATCCATTCATTGGTTGATGGTCACTTGAGTTGTTTCTATCTTTTAACAATTGTGGATAATGCCACTATGAACATCAGTGCACAAATATCTGTTTAAGTCCCTGCTTTCAATTCTTTTGAGTATCTACCTAGAAGTGGGATTGTTAGGTCACATGGTAAGTCTATACTTAACTTTGTGAGGAACTGCCAAGCCATCTTCCACAGTGGCTGCACCATTTTACATTCCTAACAACAATGCATGAGTGTTTCTGTTTTTCTGCATCTTCTCCAACCCTTGTAAATTTTTTTTTTTAAGTAGTAACCATTCTAGTGGGTGTGAAATGTTATCTCATTGTGGTTGTGATTTGCATTTCCCTAATAGCTAGTGATATTGAGCATCTTTTCACATGCTTTTTGCTCATTTGTACATGTTCTTTGAAGAATTGTTTATTCAATTATTTTGCCTGTTTTTAAATTAGTTGTTTGTCTTTTTATTGTTGAGTTGAAGGATTTCTTTATATATTCTGTATATTAAAACCCTTATCAGATATGTGGTTCTGAAATATTTCCTCCCATTGAGTAGGTTGTCTTTTTCCTTTCATGTTAAAGTCCTTTGATGCACAAGTTTTTAAGTTTGATGAGGCCCCATTTATCTATTTTTTATTTTGTTGCTTATGCTATGGGTGTAGAGTCTGAGAAACCATTGCCTAACACAATGTCCTGAAGATGCTTCCCTACATTTTTTTCTAGGATTTTATAAGTCTCGTTCTTATATTTAGGTCTTAGTTTCATTTTGAGTTGATTTTGTATATGGTGTGAAGTAGGAGTCCTCCTTCATTGTTTTGCACTTGGAGATCCAGTTCTCCCAGCACTACTTTTTGAAGAGACTATTCTTTCCCCACTGAGTGGTCTTTGCTCCTTGTCAAAAATCAGTTGTCCATAAATGTTAGCATTGATTTCTGGGCTCTCAGTTTAATTCCATTGGTCTATATGTCTGTCCTTGTGCTAGTACATGCTCTTCTGATTACTGTGGCTTTGTATCAAGTTTTAAGATTGGGAAGTGTGAATCCTCCAACTTCATTTTTCTTTCTCAAGATGGCTTCAGCTATTCAGTGCCCCTTACCCTTCCATATAAATTTGATGATTGGCTTTTCTGTTTCTGCAAAGAAGATTTTTGGAATTTTTATTGGAATTGTGTTGAATATGTAAATCACTTCGGGTAGAATTGACATTTTAACAATATTTAGTCCCCCAATCCATGCATATGGGATGTCTCCATTTATTTAGGTCTTCATTGATCTCTTTTAGCAATATTTTTTTATTCAATTTTATTGAGATACATTCACAAACCATACAATCATCCAAAGTGTACAATGAATTGTTCACCATACCATCATATAGTTGTGCATTCATCACCCCAATCTATTTTTGAACATTTTCCTCATACCAGAAACAGTGAAAATAAGAGTAAAAAAAAAAAAGTAAAAAAGAAGACCCAAAGCACCCCCCCACACCCTATTTTTCATTTAGTTTTTTGTCCTCATTTTTCTACTCATCCATCCAAAGACTGGATAAAGGGAGTGTGGTCAATAAGGCTTTCACAATCACACTGTCACCTCTTGTAAGCTACATTGCTATACAATCATCTTCAAGAGTCAAGGCTACTGGGTTGCAGTTTGATAGTTTCAGGTATTTACTTCTAGCTATTCCAGTGCATTAAAACCTAAAAAGGGTTATCTATATAGTGCATAAGAATGCCCATCAGAGTGACCTTTTGACTCCATTTGGAATCTCTTAGCCACTGAAACTTTATTTTGCTTCATTTCTCATCCCTCTTTTGGTCAAGATATTCTGAATCCCACAATGTCAGAATCATATCCCATGTTTCCAGGAAGATTTATACCCCTGGGAGTCAGATCCCATGTAGGGGGGAGGGCAATGAGTTCACCTGCCGAGTTGGCTTAGTTAGAGAGAGAGGGCCACATCTAAGCAATAAAGAGGTACTCAGGGAAAGACCCTTAGGCACAATTATAAGCAGGTTTAGCCTCTCCTTTGCATTGATGAGCTTCTTATGAGCAAGTCCTGTGATAGAGGACTCAGCACATCAAACTACCAGTCCTCAATGTTTCTTTTAGTGATATTTTATAGTTTTCTGTGTATAAGTCCTTTACATGCTTGGTTAGATATATTTCTAGATATTTGATTCCTTTAAGTGCCATTGTAAATAGAATGTTTTCCTTGATTTCTTCTTCAGACTGTTCATTACTAGTGTATAGAAACACTACTGATTTTTGCATGTTGATCTTGTACCCCACCAGTTTGCTGAATTCATTTATTAGTTTCGGTAGCTTTGCTGTGGATTTTTCAGCATTGTTTGTACATGGGGTCATGTCATCTGCAAATAGGGTAAGTTTTACTTCTTACTTTCCAATTTGGGTGCTTTTTATTTCTTTTTCTTGCCTAATTGCTCTGGCAAGAACTTCCAGTACAATGTTGAATAGCAGCAGTGAGCATGGGCATCCTTGTCTTGTTCCTGATCTTAGAAGGAAAGCTTTCAGACTTTCACCATTGAGTATGATGTTAGCTGTGGATTTTTCACAGATGCCCTTTATCATGATGAGAAACTTTCGTTCTATTCCTAGTTTTCTAAGTGTTTTTATCAAGAAGGGGTGCTGGATTTTGTCAAGTGTCTTTTCTGCATCAATTGAAATGATCATGTGATTTTTTTTTCCTTTGTTCTGTTAATTAGTGTATTACATTAATTGATCTTATGTTGAACCAACCTTGCCTACCTGGGATGAATCCCACCTGATCATAATGTATAATTCTTTTGCTGTGCTGTTGAATTCGGTTTGCTAGTATTTTGTTGAGGACTTTTGCATCTATATTCATATGGGATATTGGTCTGTAGTTTTTGTTGTTGTTGTTGTTGTTGTTGTTTTCTTCTGTTATCTTTATCTGGCTTGGTGTGAGGGTGATGTTGGCCTCATAGGATGTTAGGGAGTGGTCTCTCATCTTCAAATTTTTGGAAGACTCTGGGCAGGATAGATGTTAGCTCTTCTTGGAATATTTGGCAAAATTCACCAGCGAAGCCATCTGACCCTGGGATTTTCTTTGTTGGGAGGTTTTCAGTTACTGACTCAATCTCTTTACTAATACTTATTTGTTGAGATCTTCTATATCTTCTTGATTCCATGTAGGTAATATGTTGTTTGTAGGAATTTCTCCATTTCATCTAGGTTATCCAGTTTTTGGTGTACAGTTGTTCACAGTCCTTTTTATTTCTGTGAGGTTGGTAGCAATGTCCCCCATTTCATTTCTGATTTTAGTTATTTGTTTCCTCTTTCTTTTTTTTCTATATAAGTCTAGCTAAAGATTTATTGACTTTATTGATCTTTTCAAAGAATCAATTATTGATTTTGCTGATTCTTTCTACTGTTTTTTATTCTATATCTTATTTATCTCTGCTTTAATCTTTGTTATTCCCTTCATTCTGTTTGCTTTGGGTTTCACTTCTTCTTCTTTTTCTAGATCCTCTAGTTTTGAGGTAAGCTATCTGATTTGAGATCATTTATTTTTTTATTTTTTTAATTGAGATTGTTCACATACCATACAATTATCCAAAGATCCAAAGTGTACAATCAGTTGCCCATGGTGCCATCATACAGCTGTGCATCCATCACCACAATTATTTTTTTTTAATTTTTAGAACTTTTTCATTACTCCAGAAAAGAAACAAACACAGAAAAGGAAACTCAAATCCTCCCATACCCCTAACCACCCCCCCATTATTGATTCATAGTTTGATATAGTACATTTGTTACTGTTGATGAAAGAATGTTAAAATACTACTAACTGTAGTATATAGTTTGCAATAGGTATATATATTTTTCCTACATGCCCCTCTATTATTAACTTCTAGTTATAGTGTCATATATGTGTTCTAGTTCATGAGAGAGATTTCTATTATTTGTACAGTTAATCACAGACATTGTCCACCACAAGATTCACAGTTTTATACATTCCCATCTTTTAACCTCCAACTTTCCTTCTGGTGACATACATGACTCTGAGCTTACCCTTTCCACCACATTCACACACCATTCAGCACTGTTAGTTATTCTCACAACATGCTACCGTCACCTCTGTCCAATTCCAAAAGTTTAAGTTCACCCTAGTTGAACATTCTGCCCATAATGGGCAACCACTCCCCATTCTTTGGCCTCGTTTTATATCCTGGTAACTTATATTTCATGTCTATGAGTTTACATATTAGTTCATATCAGTGAGACCCTGCAATATTTGTCCTTATGTGTCTGACTTATTTCACTCAATATAGTGCCCTCAAGGTTTCTTCATCAACCTTTTTTTTTTAGGAAGGTTTTGTTCACACACCATACATTCCGTCCTAGGTAAACAATCGGTGGTTCCCTGTATAGTTGTATATTTATGTATTCACCACCATCACCTCTATCTATATAAGGACATCTCCATTTCTTCCACAAAGAGGGAGGAAGAGTCAAAGAAGGTAGAGAGAAAAAAGAAAAAGAAAAAATAAAGAGAGAAAACAAAACATAGCATTAAACTAAAGTAGAATAAAGAGTCAGACAACATCACCAATGTCAAGAGTCCCATACCCTTCCCATATGTCCAGCTCCCCCATATGCATTTAGCTTTGGTATATTGCCTTTGTTATGTTAAAGGAAGCATAATACAATGTTTCTGTTAATTATAGTCTCTAGTTTGCATTGATTGTATTTTCCCCCCAATCCCACCCTATTTTTAACACCTTGCTATGTTGACATTCATTTGTTCTGCCTCATGTAAAAACATATTTGTACCTTTTGTCACAATCAGTGACCATCCTAGGTTTCACTGAGTTATACAGTCCCAGTCTTTATCTTTCGTCTTCGTCTTTCATTCTGGTGTCCCACATGGTCCTAACCTTCCTCTTTCAACCATACTTGTCATCTTTGTTCAGTATACTTACATTGCTGAGCTACTATCTCCCAAAATTGTTTTCCAAACCTCTCACTCCTGTCTTTTCCTTTCTGTCTGCAGTGCTTCCTTTAGTGTTTCCTGTAGAGCAGGTATCTTATTCACAAACACTGTCATTGTCTGTCAGAGAATATTTTAAGCTCTACCTCCTATTTGAAGGATAGTTTTGCCGGATACAGCATTCTTGGTTGGCGGTTTTTCTCTTTCAATATCTTAAATATATCACCCAACTTCCTTCTTCCCTCCATGGTTTCTACTGAGAAATCTGCACATAGTCTTATCAAGCTTCCTTTGTATGTGATGGATTGCTTTTCTCTTGCTGCTTTCAGGATTCTCTCTTTATCTTTGACATTTGATTATCTGATTATTAAGTATCTTGGCATAGGCCTATTCAGATCTATTATGTTTTGGGTATGCTGAGCTTCTTGGATGTGTAATTTTATGTCTTTCATAAGAGATGGGAAGTTTTCATTGATTATTTCCTCTATTATTACTTCTGCCCCTTTTCCCTTCTCTTCTCCTTCTGGAACACCAATGACACATACATTTCTGCATTTCATGTTGTCATTTAATTCCCAGAGACATTGCTCATGTTTTTCCATTCTTTTCTCTATCTGTTCTTTTGTGTGTAGGCTTTCAGGTGTCTTGTTCTCCAGTTCCTGAGTGCTTTCTTCTGCCTCTCGAGATCTGCTGTTGTATGTGTCCATTGTGTCTTTCATCTCTTGTGTTGTGCCTTTCATTTCCATTGATTCTGCCAGTTGTGTTTTTGAACTTTCGATTTCTACCTTATGTACACCCAGTGTTTTCATTATATGCTTCATCTCTTTTGCCATATATTCCCTAAACTTTTTGAATTGATTTAGTATTAGTTGTTTAATTCCTGTATCTCAGTTGAAGTGTAGGTTTGTTCCTCTGACTGGGCCATAACTTCATTTTTCTTAGTATAGGTTGTAGTTTTCTGTTGTCTAGGCATCTGGTTTCCTTGGTTACCCCAATCAGGTTTTCCCAGACCAGAATGGGCTCAGATCTCAGAAGGAAGCAATAGTGTCACATCTCTCTGAGGGTGTGTCTTAGAAGACTGATGCACCCTGTGAGACCTCAAGTCACTATGCTTTTCTGCCCAACAGGTGGCACTTGTCAGCCTATAGCTCCAGACTGGTGTAAGGGCATGTGGCCTGTGGCAGTTTCCCCCCAGGCTCTGGGGTCTGGTTCTGAATGGAAGGCAGGTAGTAGAGCTTGGCCCCACCTCTTTCCTCTTAGGGAAGATACTCCCCCTAGTGAAAGGTTATTAGCATTTGAATAGTCTCTCTGCCTGTGCTATGTCCACCCTTGTCTGGGTCAGAGTGCTGGGAACTGAAAATGTCTGAGGCTTTCTCCACTGAGCCAAAAAAGGCACAGAAAACCCCCTTCAGGGCCAGCTCATGGCCACCCTTGGTTTCACCTGTCAGCCAGAGACAGCACCCAGTCCTCTGGTCTCCCCCACCCTCCTAGAGAGGTCCTCTGGATCTCCAAGGTCAATCATCACCCAAAGGCTCTGTCTGCTTGTTTGGGATTCATAGCTTGTGTTGAGCAGTCCACATTTGTTAATTAAAACCCCAGTTGGAGCTCAGCTGAGTTATATTCACTTGCTTGGAGAGTGCTGCTCTCTAGCACCACGAGGCTTTGCATCTCGAGCCGTGGAGGGAGGGGGCTCCTGGCTTGGATCCGCAGTTTTTACTTACAGATTTTATACTGTGATCTCAGGCATTCTTCCCAATTCAGGTTGGTGTATGATGAATAGACAGTCACGTTTGTCCCCCCACAGTTATTCCAGATTATTTACTAGTTGTTCCTGGTTGTTTATTAGTTGCTCCAGGGGAAATAACTAACTTCCACTACTCTCTGTGCCACCATCTTAGCTCTCTCAAGATCATTCTTTTTTAATGAAAGCATTTACAGCTATAAATTCACTGTTTTCCTTATATCCTTTAGTTATTTCTTCATGTTTTCCTTTATGTCCTTGAGCATATTGAAGATCATTGTTTTAAAGTCTCTGTCCAGTAATTCCAACGTCTGATCCTCTTTTTTGATGGTTTTTGGATTTTTATCTTGTTCCTTTGGATATGGCATCATTTCCTGTTTCTTTGTTTTCTTGTGATCTTTTTTTGCACACTGTACATTTTATTATTTTAAAATGTTAATCCCTGGGTTGTCCCTTATGTTTATATCCAGCTGATGATATGACAGAGATTTTCTTGAATGCCCGAAGCTAATCACAACAAAACAAACCAAGGCAAAAATCACCTTTCACTCTTTGGCTCTGCTTTGGCTGGTGGTCTCCTTCAGGGCTTAGCCCTTCCATCAAGCAGATCAGCCAAAAGCAAATGGAAAGTGCAGGGTCCTCTCCATCTTACCTGAGCTTGGGTGGAGCCCCAGCCAGGGATCCTGCATCTTCTCCTGGGCCTATGCTCACTAGCCCCAGGAATTCCCTGTTTACTGTCCACAGGAGTTTGAGTGAAGGACCCCTTTACTACTTTTGGAACAGACCTCCTCCCCCTCCTGGGTGCTCTTTCGAGGGACTTAATGCAGGTTGACCTTTGCCCCAGGCCACTTCAACTTAATTGATTCTCACACTGTCCCAGCTGTCTGCAAGTGGCTTCTCTGCCCTCAGGACAAACTCTGGGAGGGGAGCCTGAAACAAGTTCCCTGACTCAGTCTCTCAGACTTCCATCCAATAGATTGACACTGGCATACATACATCCCAGTGTGCACACAAGGACCTCTCCACTCCCTCTGGATCAGGGCCAGGGACCCTCAGTGGGAGTGCTAGCTGGCCCCACCCTGTGTCATCGAGGGTGTGGGGATGGAGCCAGCAAGGGCACCAGGAGCTTCCAAGGCTTTAGAAACTGAGTTTTCTTAATTCAGCACTTGCACAGTTAACGTAGCACTTTAACTGTTTTCCATCATTTTGAGAAAGGTTGGTGCTGTAAGATTTCTCTGCCACCTTTGCCCCGGGGGTATTGGAACAATAGCTGCTCTCTTGTCAAAGGCAGATATCTGGGATCAGATCACACATCCCAGGAGTTTGGACTCTACCCTGGCATCTCCAAGCTGCTCCAGGAGCCAGAGCTCCAGTCCCCACTGCTGCCAGCTATGAGGCTGGGGGAGGGGAATGGTAGCCCCTGCAGGAAGGTTGACACTCACTGGTCTTTGTCACAATTTACCAGCCTCTTCCTCCCAGTCCTCCCTGGATGCTGCACAGTGTTCTCCTCCACTCAGGAGTAAGTGGTTGCTTCAGATAGTTCCCACCAGTTCAATAGTTGTTCCGGTGGAGGGACTGATTCCTGGAGCTTCCTACTCTGCCATCTTCCCACAGTCCTCTAATCTGGCCTCAGTTTTAGCTCACATTTTAGAGCAGAATTTGGAAAATGAGTCTCAAAAGGCCTTAAATCTGGGGTCAGCTAACACTTTCTTAAAGGGTTAGATGGTACATATTTTAGATTTTGCAGGGGAAGAGGCAAAAGCAGCAATATTATGTAAGTATTTATATGACCATTTAAAATGTAACCATTCAAAAATGTAAAAACTGTTCTTAGCTCATAGGCAGTAAAAAAAAAAAAAATAGGCAGCTGGCCAGATTTGGCCCACAGACCTAGTCTACCAACCCTTGCCAGAATTGAACAAAATTGCTGGATATCTCACTAGTGTTATATTTCTGCAGGAAAAATTCTCTGAGTTTCATGTACAGAAAATCTGGTGTGCAAGAAGTTTGCAAAATAAGTTAGTGTAAAATTATATACATTACTATGTTAATTATTATTTTTTCCTGTTAAGATCACCAACCAATTTTTTTGTTTTTGTTTTTGAGAAAATTTAATCCTCCCTTGTTTGGTTCCTGATGTGACCACTAATTCATGACTCATCTAAAGTTCCTGGTCTTATAAAACAAGAGGGACCATGAGGAGCTGTTGTCTTAAAACATGCAGCAAACACTTTGATTTTGTTATTTGAAGTGTATGGAGAGGAGAGTTTAGGAAGCTCCTATTTTAGTCATCTGCTGACCTTTAAGTGTCTTTTCTATAAGAAAATTGAACGCTCTGTGGCATTAATACTTTTAATTTGACTTTTTTGTTTATCCATTTAATAATTAAACTTTCTTACTTCAGTATGACTTTGAAAAAATGTTTCTTGTAGTAAAATATATAAAACATAAAATTTGCCATTTTAACCATTTTTAAGTGTACAATTAAGTGGTATTCATTACATTCATAATGCTGTGCAGTCATCACCACTATTTCCAAAACATTTTCATCATCCCAAACAGAAATTCTGTCTCCCTAAGCAATAACTCCCTATAAAATTCTTAATAAACAATGCATTCATATGATTCAAGAATCAAACTGTTCATAAAGAAGTATAGTCTGAGAAGTCTTGCTCCTACTTGCATCCACCCTGTAGATAAACCTTCATATGCTTCTAGTGTTTCTTTACACAAATACAAATATTATTATTGTTTGCTCCCTTTTATTGTACATAAGTTAGCATACTATATACACTGTCTTGTACTTAAGCATTTTTTTCTCTACTTACAATCTATCCTAGAAGTTTTCCATATCTATTCATAGAGATGTGACATGGACTTAACAGAACTGAAACTTAGCTCCAATTTATTTTGTAAATAGTTTATTGAGATGTTTTAACTCTGTGGGGATACACAAATTAATCTTAATTTTTCCAAAACTGCCTCCAACCCTGCTATGCCAAACACTTCTTTCTCATTGGGTAGTAACTCCCTTAACAATATCTCAACCTGATTCCTAAATGTCTCAGTTCATTTGGTTACTAAAACTCTCAGTTTTTTTTAAGAATGGCTTAAAAGTTCACTCCATGCACTGTCACACATACTGGACTTGAATCTTTAGATACTTGGAGTGGCGCAATCATCTATTGGCAGGGAATGGGTGCCAGTACTTGAACTCTTCCCCTTTCCCATTTGTTGTTGGGGTAGGGACAAGGAATAGGGGCAAGGGATTGCTTTTTTTAGGCTGCTGCCATGGAGAAGCCATGGCCCTCCTCTGGAGTCAGTCATTAGCTCAAGGGAGAGAGAGAAAGAGGTCATCTGGCTCATTGCCTGTGGGCTTTATGTAGACATTTGGTAGCAACTCTCTTAGGCAGTGGTGGTATGTATCATTAGAAAAAAAATGCTATTACAGGTAGCAGAAATCCCAAATAACAGTGGCTTAAGTAAGAAAGGGATAATGAGAAGTCTAAAAGTAGATAGTCTGAACCTAATGCATCAGCTCCACAATGTTGTCAGTGACCTAAGCTCTTTCTAGCTTATAGCTCTGCCATCCTTTGAGTATGACCCACATCCTCACTGTCACAAAACAACTGCTGGAGCTCCAGTCATCTCATCCAAGTTTTAAGAAATAAGAGAAAGAAAAAGAATAGAAGGAGGAAGGGAAAGTGCTTACAAAAGAAAAATAAAGACTTTCCAGAAATCCTCACTCATTGGCCAGACCTGTTTACTTCAACAAGGAAAACTAGAAAGTGCAGTTTTCAGTCAGGCATATTGCCTCCTCCAGCAAAATTGGAGTGTGTGTGTGTGTCTGTGTGTGTTTTAGTAAGGAAGAAAGTGAGAGTAGCTGTTAAGCAGGCAACCAACAATCTCTGCCATATGGCTTCTTGCAAAATTCAGCCATATTTTCCAGTGACCAGCTTGTGACCTTGCAGCTTTCTGCAGCTCTCCAAACTCTTGCAGATCTATAACCCTCAAGCTTATTTGCCATCTAGAGACCCCGCTTCCAGGGTCTACCTTCATATACCAGCAACCACAGGGGATGGCCTTGCTCTCTGCTCTGCCTGGCCATCCTGCTAGCCCAGCTCTCTCTCCTGCTTCTTTCTCCAAGCTCCAGCAACCATGAGGTAATCTACTCCCTGGAGGCTCAGCAGTTTTTAAACAACTTAACAGAGGGGGCCAGTTTGGGCAGCCCAGTCTTTCTGAGAGATCAGTCAGTGAATCACTCCCTTCTCTCATGAACACTGCCCTTCCCCAAACAGGAGCCTTCTCTCCCCTCTGAGTCCTCCGCATATGTTACCTGCAGTAGGTCACTGTGACTGGTGACAATCACTGGCATTTTCCTGAATTTAGATTGCCAGCAACTTGGAGCCTTTTATTCCCATTCTTAAGCTTTGGCTGAAATTCTGGAATGACCAGGAAATCCCACTTGGCTCCCAACACACCCTGTTCTACTTTGGAAAGATTCTTTTGCTACCCCGTCCCCTCTGCTCCCTACCACAGACACGATGGCGAGGTTCTGATATTAACACACTATTCCAACTTTCAACCCCTCATTGGGTTTTCTTTTCTTTTCACAAGTATTCATGACCACAGAGCCATCAGATGATGCACACATGAGCTACCTCAAATCAGGAGGAAGCTGCTTGGCTGAAATCAAGTCCAGTTAATGAGTTTGAAACAGTTATTGGGCTTTGAGCCTCATTGCTTCTATCTTTTTGAAAGCTTTAGGGTAATAAGTCATTATCCAGGGAGTAATATATTTCATGTCACAAATAAAATGCCTAGTTTATTTTCTCCTGAATTGTGAACTTTGTTTAATACGCAGAGGATGGGGGAGCTCTGAGTGGGAGCCGTGGTGCATGTATCAGGGCTGCGTGCAACTCTGGGGAGCAAAGAAGGGAGATTCTTCAAGGAGTCGTTTTATCTTTTAAAAGCCTATATCTCTAGGCTCCTTCTTTCATCCTGTTCTTCCGATACCTTCCCCCAGCTTCTCTCCTCCGGGGACAGATCATCCCTCTACCTTCGAATTCTTCAAACACTGTCAGAATTTGGATTGTTTTTATCCTGAATTCCTCAAGTGAACAATATTCGCAGCCATGTGGGATGGAGGCGTGGGTGCAGCCAGGAGGGACTGGGGCTGGGGACAGCCTGGCTGGAGAACTTCGTGGAAGCAAAGTCCATTTAGGGACCACATGAGGAGCTCTGGCTCCTTCCAGGCCTTGGCTGAGCCATCTCCCTTGCCGGCAGGTCTGGAGAGAGGTCCCGGTCTCCTCTCTGACCCACAGTGACCTTGGGAGCTCCAGGCTGGGATCATACTTGTTTTTTGTCTGTTCCACCCATGAGAACGTAAGCTCCACACGTGCAGAGATTTGGGTTTGCTTTATTCCCTACCACAGTCCCAGTGCCTAGGACGACGCCGGCACATAGATGCTCAGTAGGCATTTATTGAGTGAATGAACATCGGTCCTTGACTAGGGCAACCTGAGGACCAGGTCAGTTCTGCAGCTGACTCGGAGCTTGCCTGGATCCAGACCACACACAGATCAACAGGAACAAGTTCAGATTTGACAGGCCTCCTCGGGCTGTGGGCACCTGGGGCTGGTCGGGAATCCTCCAGCTATCCTAGAGCTGGGAGCTCGAAGGCTGTGTCTGTTACTGTTCCATCCATGCACCGTCGGGCCCGGGACAAGCACAGGCAAGGGCAGTCCCTTCTCTCCAGCAGCCGCCTCCCCGCCGCGGATTGCGCGCTGCCTTCCTGCCTTGCAGCTCCTTACGCCGAGTTGCTGCCTTCCTGCCTTGCAGCTCGTTACGCCGAGTCATCACAGCCTATGGTTTCTCGTTCTGCCAAATCATTTGCCTTCCTTTTTAAAAAGTAAGGATAATTCAGTTCACCGATCAGGCTTCCAGACAAATCAGTTGGGCATTGAAGATGGTTACATTATTGTGTGAGTGTGTGTGTGTTTTTTTTTAAAGGTGGAAAAAAAAAAAAGAGATAAGACTGAAAAGAAAGGCTTATGTGGTTTACAGTTTGGAGCATTTCTCTTTGGAATCTTTAGAATTGTTTCTGTGAGGCTTAATACTGCAAAGGCTACAATGGGAAATGTGCTTATCAGAGATCTTAAGATGCCAGGCAGCCTAATAAATCCACTCCTCGCTTAAGATTAACATTGTCTGAAGCTCTGGCTTCTTGGTCTAATCTATAGTCAAAGGGTAGCCAAACATCTTTTCATGTGGACGACTGCTGACTTTTTAAAAATCGCAGAAGGAGGACCAAAGGAAAACGTTAAAGCTGACATCGTCAAACTGTATAAGCTGAAAATCACCTCTCCCTGCTGAATGGGAAAAAAAAACAAAAACAAAGATTTGCATGAACTGCCAAAGCAGCACCCAGAGGAGTCCCAAGTTTTCTTAAACAAGACTCATTCTGAGTCCCCAAATTGCTTCTGTGAAAAGAGTCCAGGATGGAATTTGGTATAACTGAGGTAGAAAATTGTTGATTTAGTGGAGGGGAAAACACTGAAATAGATTTTCTTAGTGCTGAAAACCCTGCAGTAGCCCCCCATTTCATTTCTTCCCCATGCCCAGAGCCTACATCACTCTGCAGCATCTGAATCACTCTCACTTCTCTGTTCTAGCCCCAGCCTCCCAGCATGCACCAGGCACACTCCTACCTCAGGGCCTTAGCACTGCCTTCTCTTTGCCTGGAAGGCCATCTTCCAGGTATCCACGTGGGCTGACTCACTCCTTATCATCCCTCAGGTCTTTACTCAAATGCCACCTTCTCAGTGAGGCCTTACCCCCAAATCACAAAGATCACATTACTCCATATCGCCCATCTCCTTCCCTATTGTATTTCTCTCCATAGCATTTTTATTTTTTTCTCACTTGTTTATTGTCTACCTTCCCTACTAGATCATAAACTTCCGAAGGACAAAAAACGTTGTGTTTACTGCTGTATCTCTAGCACCTGGAACAATGCCTGATGCGTAATAGACACTTGACAAATATTTTTTATTGGATGAATAAATTAATTCACCCAACCTAAACTTTCTTAGCTGAGGTCTGGACTGGGCTGTACATCTTCTATGGTCTCCCTTGTGTTTGCAAAGTGTGTGTTCCCTTCAGTCAGATCTTCCACAGTCTTCTGCCGGGTGCTAGTGGTATGGGCCAGATGGGAGTCACGTCCGACCCTCAACGACTCAGGGCAAGAGGGCCAGAGAGGAAGCCAAGCCTGGACAAAAGAGGGAGTGGGGAAACCAGCAGAGCACAGAGGTTAACTCCAGAGAAGTCAGCAAGCGTCTGAGAGTGCGCAGCAGTCTGGGTTCTGTGCATCCAACAGGAGGTGGGCAGAGCGCAAGGATTCCAATGTGAATCAGCGCTCAGCAGTCAGGCCGGCTGGGGCATATTTCCAGAAAATCTGTCCATATTCGACAGAGCCTAACCTGGGAGTTGAGGGCAGAATTCATTCCCTTGGGAGGAAATGGACCAGAACGACGGACACTATCAAGCCCTTAGAGGTGCAGTCCTGGGAGAGTAGGGACAGAAGAAATCAAGAGTCTACCACATTGTCCATTCTGAGACCGAGGGGTATGTCGCTCTGGGGGTCTCAGAGGGACTCAGGCCTGAACTAAAGGGGTTTGGCTCTGGCTGCAGTGAAAGGACCAGTGGGGAGCAGAAGCAGTGGTTGTTGCTGGTCCCCTGGCCCCACTGGAGGATGAGAAGTGACAGGTTCCTTTTGTCATGCTGGCTCAGAAAGTAAAATAGGTCTGAGCCTGGGAGGTGTAGACACCCCATGGATTTAGCTGTGAGGAGTTGGAAAAGGCAGATGAGGGGGAATGAGTCAGAGTTGCTGATTCTACTGAATTGTTTTAATATTATTATTATCTTGCCCCAAGGGAAGCTTAAGAAATCACATTTCTTCTCTCAAGAGTTGCTTCCTAACAGTATTCGTTCATTTAGCTTGCTACTCCATTTCTGGTGCCTCATTCTGTCTGACAGTTGAATTTAAATTCAGTATTTTAAGTGCTACTGCTTTAACAAAAGCTTATCCAGAGTCCAGAGGACTTACCCAGCCCCCAGAGTCAGAGCTAATGTTCCATTCAGAGCTCAGTCTGGTGGTGGATTAATTAATTCTGTCTTTAAAAAAAGAGAAAGAGAAAAACCCTTGTCTTTCTTTTAGAACCATGATAAACTACATCATTTTTTTGGGTGTGTGGGGGGGTGGTTTTATCAACTTTTTTTTTCTTTTTTTTTTTTAAGAACTGGATTCAGCCTTATTGGATTTTT
The DNA here is from genome assembly GCF_015220235.1 of Choloepus didactylus. Lineage (NCBI taxonomy): Eukaryota > Metazoa > Chordata > Mammalia > Pilosa > Megalonychidae > Choloepus > Choloepus didactylus. The sequence goes on along the minus strand of NC_051309.1, from coordinate 165,112,941 downwards.
TTTCTGTGCCCTTTCAAGTAAACAGAACTTTCATTAGCACTGTTCTTTGCCTGTAAGAGCCCGGGCTTCCGAGTAGGATCTTCTTGGAAAGCCCCGAGTGATAGCACCCAGGCATGTCCCTGGGTTTGCATCTGGCTGCATTCGTCATTTGGGGATACTGTTCTCCAGGAAATGACAGGCTCCGGGGAGATTTCCACACAGATGCAGGCATAGATGTTTGAAAAGTGAGTGACAAAGGACAGAAAAGAAAACATCCTCCAGAGCTCTGCTTCCTTCATAGAACTTTGCACTGCTCAATTTGGATCTGCTTCTCAATTTGGGGCCAATCAGAGGAAATGACTGCTTTAAGCACATTCATTTTTTCAGCTCTCTGTGTCGTACCTCAAGGAGCACTTCCAGGGCACCCTTTTGGCCTCACAATCATCCAGTCCTGCCTTTCTCCTAACCCTGCTTCTCTCCCTGCCCTACTCATCTCCTCCCCCAGGAGCTCTCTGTACTACTAATTCTGAGAAGAAAGCCCAACTGCTAAGCTTTTCTTAAGTTACCAAAATTTTAGTGGGGCCCCGATTTAGGGCTGTGCTAAACCCAGGTCCCAGAGACCATCTAGGACCACAGGTCAGGCCACTCCTGGGCCCCTTCACTGCAGCCAGAGCGAAACCCCCCTCATGCAGGGTGAGTCCCTCCAAGTCCCCAGAGTGTGACATGTCCCTAGGTCCTGGGATGGAGCACTTTGTAGGCTCTTGATTTCTTCTCTGTTCCTACTCTTCCAGGACCGCACCTCTAAGGGCTTGATAGCTTCTGTCATGTTGGGCCATTTCCTCCCCGGGGACTGAATTCTGCCCTCGGCCCCCAGCACCATGCTTCTGGCCTCCTTGAAGCAGTCAGGCTCATCAGAGACCTTGGCCTTGGCTAATCTGGGGCAGCCAGGCTTGGTGCATGTTCTCATCAGACCTCTTTCCCCTGGCCATGGCAGAAAGACGCACTGGGCAGTGCAGCCTGGTGCCCAGCCTCTTCTTAGACTTGCCTGGCCACTGGGTCTCCTGGGGTGGTGCCTGCTGCACAGAGCTTTTGGCTCCCTGAACAGGTGTTTCTGCCACTCAGCCTTGCAGGATGGAATCTTCCTTCTCTTTTTTTTTTTTTTGAGCAAGCCAGAGCCAATTCCCAACTTCCATATCTCTGTTACAACTTCGAGCCGCTTTTCAAGGTGGATTTTATGGTTATTTGCAGCAGAGAGCTCCCCAAGCTCTGCTTTCCCTCCCATCCCCCAAAGAGCCAGCCTTGACAAAGTGATTCTGAATGACTCCTACCAGCAGGGAGAGCATCAGCGGTTCAGATATAATTCAATAAAACCTACCAGCCTTGTTTTCTCACCAGTAGTTTTGTAGCTAAGTGCTAATGGTGTCTTCTCTTGAATTGATTAGGTCTATTGGCTGGGTTTCTAATGCCCAGTGCCTTTCTAGGGATGTAGAGCACTTTCTGCTTTTCTGTCTTTTACCCTATTCATTCCACCGCTTCTTAAGGCAAAATAAAACATTTCCACCCACTTTTCTATTTGGAGAGGAAGAAACTGAGTAAGGCATTTCACCTAAAAAGCCCATGGCAGAATTGAGCCAGTGGGCTTCTAGGTACCCACGATCCTCTGCCACCAGGTCACTTTGGTCAATCACACCAGACAGTCCAGTTATCCGGCCCCTCCTGAGACTCCTCAGAGCTCTGGCTGATCCCACCCAACCAGCGGGGTGGGCCAGCCCCTCTCCTCAGGGCTACCCAGTGCCTGGCAGGTGACCTGGCATGAAAAACTTGCCAAGGAGGCCAAGCCCATCATATCTGCTTTTAGGAAATTTGAACTCAGAATATACAGAAAGCCCACTAGTTTTCTAAGGGAGCTGCAGAGATTGTAGAAGCTGAGGCAAAACAACTGGGTAAAGGCAAGGGCTAGAGCTGTAGGCCTGATGCTGAGGCCGTTACCTGAAAAACCCGGCTGCCAGGGGGAGAAGTTCCTGAAAGTGGTTAACAGGTTGTCAGGCTCCTCCGAAGCATCTTGGGGCCATTAGAAGTTTGTCTTCCTTATTTCCTTCTGAATCCTTACGGTCAGCGCTCATGACTGAAGATAGACCAACCACAGCAATCCGAAAACACCCAGCAAACATATCAACCATAGTGAAAACAAAAAAAGTTTTAAAATGTCTTTCGTTTGCTAATACACATTTCATTAGAACCATGGAAACTGTTTTAGAATTACATCATGCTTTGTACTTTTAAAAAGTACAGGTACAAATCCCACCAGGCTTCCTGAATTGAATCATAATGTGATCAGTTACAAGAGATAATCTAAGTGGGAGTAACCAGTACAATGTCTGGAAACTAGTAGGAGCCCAAGAAATGTACATTTTGATTTGGATATTGACAGTTATGATTGACCCAAGACAGACAAAATGTGGGTCAGAATTCCTGGAGGAAAGATGGTGGAAGGGTTGGGGTGGAGCACGGCCTCCAGGGCACTTTCAGACTGGACAGTGTCCTCTGCACCATCATATTCAGAAGGCCAAGGAGCCAGGTTCCAGGGCCTCCGACAAGACACCTCCTTAGTCCGTGCTGGCAACGCTGATGATCCGTTTTCTCTATGGCAGGATTGAAACATAGCAGAAAAATGGATGAAGGAGGCAGAAACGGAACATTCAAGAAGCTTGGAGCCCATTCATGCCGTGACAGAAAAATAAAACAAAACAATAACAAACAAACAAACAAAAAACCAGCAGCTAGAGGGGAAGGGGAACAGGGAATTCATGAGAGTGGGATAATGGAAGCCATACTGGAAGATGGGCAGGATTGATGCCTCAAGCTAGGTTTTAAAGTTGCTTCACATCTGTTAATTCTGAACAAATCAGCAATCAATGAGTTCACAGGCTACCCTGAGTCATGAGTACATGCCATGGGCGGGACCCTGCCTTTTCCTTGATTCCTCAGAGTTTAGGGGTCTCATAGGGACAGAGGAGCTCAACACGCTGACTCCCTGCTTTTTAAACCACGAGGCCACAAGCAGGACATCAGCTCTATCAGTCTACTTTTGACCACGTGAACAAGCTCCTGCTCCGCTGTGGCTATATACCTCTGCGTTGTATTTTTTTACTGGTCATCTGGCCTATGGGGAATCTGGCCATGGTCCACCCAACAGAAGGCCAGAAATAAGCTGGACCTCAAGCCAGGGTCCTCTATCCCTACACCCTGTGCCGTGGTCTCCGGGAGAGACAATTCCAGCTCCTGAAGATGAGGCCTCTGAAACTGCTGCTTCACCAGAAACAGCCTCCCTGGCCTTCTCTTCCATCCTCACCACCAGCTCGGGGTCAGGACTGTTTATCCAACCCCTCAGTGGAAGGGAGAGGACAGCCACCAGAGCTGGAGCTGTGTACAGGCTAGTTTACATGTGCAATCTCATTTAACTTTCACCCACCCTACTGAGTAAGTAGTAGTATATTATCACCCCATCCTACAGATTAAGAAACTGAGGTGCTGGGAGATTAAATCCCTTCCTCAAAATCACAGAGTAAGTTCATATACTTAAACACAAGACCATCTGGCACCAAAGCCCAGGCTCTCCCACAGCACCACTATACCCTCTAACTTCCTTAGCATTCTCACATGTAGCCCAAAATGTATGTGGCCCAATAATAGGTTCTGAATGATAGGTTGAATTATGTACCTCCCAAAAAACACATTCTTGGTCATAGTCTGACTTCCTGTAGGTGTGAACCAATGGTAAATATGATCTCTTGAAGATGTTTTAGTAAGGGTATGGCCCAACTGATTGAGAGAAGGCCTTAATCTGATTACTGGGGTCCTTAGAAGCAGAAGAAATTCAGATACAGTGAGAGAAAGAAGGATCAGAAACCATTATTCAATGATCTGGAAGGGAAAGGAGAGGATGTAGCCATGTGACAGGAAAGCCAAGGAACCCTGGGATTGCTGATCAGCCAGAACGCTATCCACCCCAGGAAGACACAAGTCTATACAAGGCTACACGTAGCCTCTGAAACCATGAGCCAAATAAATTCACATTGTTTAAGTTGACCCAGGTATTTGTCATAGCAGCCAAGAAACTAAGACAGAGTACACTTGATTTGTTTTAGGTTTGTTTTTTTGTTTTGTTTTGTTTTGTTTTTGGTTGTGTTTTTTTTTACTTTATCTCACACCTCACATACGATCTGCCAGGACAGCCTGTTGAGCCAGCCGCAACAATTTCTCCAGAATCTCACCCTCTCCCCTGCTACCATCTTGTTCTGAGCCACCAGTCTCACTCTCCTCGATTCCCGCCGTAGGACTTCTTTCCCCACTACATCCAGAAGGATCTATTTGAAGCATAAGTCAGATGTGTCAAACTCTACTCCAACTATTGTGATTACTCTCCTCTTCACTCAGAATCCAAACAAAGTTTCCAACATGATTTATAATGTCTTAGGTGATCCAGCTCCATTTATCTCCCTCAGCAAGTGATGGGTATAACTCAAATCCCACCTCTTTCTCCTTTACTCTCTGCTCCACCAACCCTGGCCTCTTCAGCCCCTCTGCCCATTCCCACCTTCAGGCCCTTGTCTGGAGCATTCCTATCCCAGGTATCCACTTGGCAGCTCCTCTACTACCTTTCAGTTTGCTCCAACATCACCTTCTCCCTAGGCCTCCTGGCCTCCCCTTTTGATACCACAGCCTGTCCTCATCTTACCTTTCCAATCCCACTTACCCTGCTCTGGTTTTTTGTTTTTGTTTTTGTTTGTTTCTTTTCTCTTCCTTTTTTTTTTCCACTTATAACCCCCTAATATATCTTATAATTTACTAATTTATTTTGTTTGTGGTTATTGTCAGTCTCCCTCCACCAGAATGAAAATTACCAAACAACAGGAATCCTTATCGATTTTGGTCACTGATAGATCCCACATGTCCAGAACAGTGTCTGGCACATAGTAGGTGTTCCTGAGTATTGGTTGAATGAATGGAATAATGAATGGGTATAGAGATGACAGGATATAAAGTCTTTCTGCTTCTCCCTTCCTGGGTCTGTCTGGCCACAGCTACAATCCTTTCTCTCTAATATCCAGTGTCCAATGTCTAGGGCACGATGCTGGCACAACCTTGACTTCTCTGCTTCACTTCCTAAATTCCTTCCACTGGGAGGAAACATCTGTGTTAGGCATATGTCTCAATGAGCTCTCCAAGCCTTCCAGTTCTGTTGTAAATGCAAAACAGTTCACTCCCACATAAGGGCAGCTCTTGGTTCTCTCCATTCTACACAGAATGAAGACTTGAGGCATCTGAAGCTCATCCAAGGGATGACAGTACAAGGGCAAACCCCAGTGTGCATTAAGGAACAGAATCCCCCATGCAATTTTTATTGGAGTCAGAGTGGCTAATGGTGAACATCATTAGAATAACATAGGCTTAAAACTGAAAGTGAATTCACATTCATAACAAGAGAGGATAATTAGTTTCTCCACAGACTGTTTACACATAATTTCTAAAGCTTATTATTTATTCTATTTTGTCTTGTTTAGGGCCCTTGGTAAATTGTTTGCATTTAACAAGTTGTTTGACTCTTGCTAGTCTTGTACTTCATATCTGAGAAGTCAAAGAAACACCTTTGATCAAAGTGGAATGTTTTGATTAAATAACTGTAAGATTCCCCTCAAGGAAACAAGTAGACCCAAAGGCACAATTAACAGATTTTTCTCATTGTTCTTCTCAATTCTTGACATTGGCCCAGTTTGGTCTCTATTCCACTGCAATTTCTATTACTCAGACCAGTGTCCTCCTCGCCACTCTGGCACCCTCGGCAGTGACGGCCGTGCCTAGTTCATCATCACACCAGCTTGTGAGTTTCCCCCGAATGAAGAATCTCTTGAAGTCCTGATCTAGTAGGTAAGAGATGGGGCCCTGGAATCTGCATTTTAAAAGCTCCCTGAGTGTTTCTGGTGGGAACTGGTGCATTAGTAACTTGCTTCAGACAAAACCTTATAAGGCACTTGCACATGGTGGTATTCATTCCCCAAATACACATTGATTGGACAGAAGGAGTAGAACTGCTGGCTATTAAGCATCTGATAAGGAAGCTCAAGGAAAGTAAGGTACTTGTTTGTCATGTTCTCAATCTTTTCTTCAGTACTTTGCATGATACTGGAAGCATAGTAGGTGTTAATGAAAATAAGTTGAAGGAATGAACCTACTGAATGTTGATTTCTTTACATACAGTGTTCATTTAACCTATTGCTTACAAGAAACTTTGTGAAGTAGGTTCTATAGGCCCTATTTTACAAATGGGAATATGGTGATTCAGAGAAGTTGAGCAAGTTGCTCAACTAGTCAGGGAGTGCCCAAGAAAAGACTGGAACTCAGGTTTGTTTAGCTCCAAAGTGTTTGCCTATTGCACACCCCATAGTGGCCAAGATGAGCAGGTCACCCTGGGTTCCAATTGTGCCAGCTAGTGCCCTTCCCAGCCCTATACTGCTGGGGTAATTGAGGACCTGTACCCTGCAGGTTCAGCCCACCTACCTCCTGACCAAAACCAGCAGCATACCAAGACCTCCCACCTTCATCAGATGGTAGGTTCTGAAATGCAAGGCAATAGATGTTGGGATTTTGTTGTATCTAGGATAGCTCCACCCATACACAGAGCTGGGCTCTTCCCATCCTGTCTGCTTTCTTCCCAATCCCCTCCAAGAGGGATTTATCTGTAAGAACCAACTTCTCCTGGATTCAACCTTGGAATTCTTGTTTCCTTTAGATGGGGTCCTGACAACTTGCCCATCCCTTGTTAATTCCCTTTTCCAGGATCTCCAGCCTGCCTCCCTGAACCTCCTTCCCCACATCTTCCTGACCAGACTCCATGTGTGTTCAAGACCTCATCGGGTTTCCCTTGGCTTATTCTCACAGATTCCTAACTGGTCTCCTGGCTTCAAGAATTGTTCTACCCCCCAGACATTTCCCAGTGGGATTTATTAAAGCCATGTCTCTGCCTGATTTGAAATCTTTGAAGGATTCCCCATCACCTACAGATTGCAGGCCCAGCTTCTGATCAGGGCCCATTTGTCCCTCCACAATCTAGCCCCTGCCTACTTCTCTAGTCTCATTTCTTACAACTCTAGGCACACAGACCATGAGGTGATGTTCTTGCTCTTCCCTCTGCCTAGAGCGTCCTCCTCACCTTTTAAAAATAGAATCCTGTTTGACTCATCCTCCAAACGTCAGCTCAGGTGTCACCTCCTCCAAAAATCCTTCCTCAATTTCCATCCTGGTTTGACTACCTTTCCTCCTTGAACTCACAGCAACCTTAGCAGGTTATGTTGAAATCATGTTGTGAATTCCTCAAGGGCAGGGGCCCGGTTTTATTCACTGCTGAGCCTAGCACTGTGCCTGGTGCATGCTTGACGTTCAGTATGTGTGTGTGGATCCAAAAGGACAAATATTGTGTGATCTCATGGATATGAAATAATTAGAATAAGCAAAGTCATAGAGTTAGAATCTAGCATATAGCTTACTAGTGGCTGGGTTGGAGGGAAAGAATAGGGAATTAATGCTTCAATTGTACAGAATTTCTATGAGTTTTAGTAATGGATGGTGGTGATGGTAGCACAACATTGTGAAAGTAATTAACAGAACTGAATTATATAAGTGAATGTGGTTAAAAGGGAAAAATTTAAGTCGTATATATGCTACTAGAATAAAAATTAAAAGATAAAACCTAGAACTGTTCAACAAAGTGAACTCTATTGTAAATGATGGACTATAGTTAACAGTACAATTATAAAAATGTTGTTTCATGAATTACAACAACCGTACCACACTAATGCAAAGTGTTAGTAATAAGGTGGTATATGGGGAAAAATACACCTTAATGTAAACTATGGATTATAGTTTATAATATTCTTTCATCAGTCGTGACAAAGGCACCACACTAAATGCAAAGTGTTAATAATGTGGGGGTATATGGGAACTTCGTATTTTCTACAAGATTTTTCTGTAAACTTACAACTTCTCTAATTAAAAAAATTTTTAAAGTGAGGGCTTTGCAGAAAAATAAAACAAAACAAAATAAACCAGAATGTACCCCACAAAAGTTGTAATTTAAGCAACAATTAAAAATAAGCTGGTTTGGGTCCAGCAGAGACAACCTATCAGAAACAGACATATAATAACCAATCTATGCTCATTTCCCACTTTGTAAGACTCTCTTTTGTAATAATGAACTTAAATGCCAACCAATTATTGTAACTTCCCCTTTGGAGATTCCCTATTTGCCTTTATAAGTCAACGTAACTTACTAACCATTTGATACTCTTACTTGTTTTGAGATATCCCTTATCAAGCAGTTTCTATTTCAATAAATCCATTGTAAAGATCACTGATTTTTAAAAAATGTAAATACAAAAAAAAAAAGTGTGTTTGGCTCTAATTGCCCTGAAGCCTGGTGGGAAACCCCCAGAAACCCACCACCCTTAGGGAGCCTAGCCCTCCTTCCTACTTGCCTGACCGTCAGGATTCTAGCTTTCTGGAGACTTCTGGCCAACCACTCACCAGATCAGAATATCAGAGTTTCAAAGCCAATCGGGGCTTGGTGCACCCCTTGTATGTGGAGATTGACATGAACCTTTGACTTTCCCTTGGGGGCAGCTTCACTGGCAGTGGATCCCATCCACCCCCAGCCTTTCCTCCACATCAATTGCTGCGCACAAGCCAGGCCCAGCAGGACTCTGAGCCACATCTCCACATCGGCTGGGGCAGATGGTACCTTTAGCCCAGGTCACATATCTAGCAAATGAGTGTCACAGCTCACAAAGGACCAGGAAGGCAGTGCTGACAGATCAACATGCTCCTTACATGGACATCTTTAAAAATGGATTTTCTCCAAGAGAGGTCAGGAGTTTCATCTTCATGCATTAATAATAGCATGGTAATATGGCACCATGCTGGGTAAATATGTCCCAATTTTCTTGTCCCCAAAGGCAAGTCTAAAGCCCCATCACTTCTGTGCCCTGATCCTGACAGTAGAGGATGATGGTGATGGAGAAATTTTCAGCAGTGCTGCAACACTCACTCTTCTCTAACACTAACGTCTTAGAGCCATAAAAGTCCATTGTATTTTCAAGCCTTGTTTGATCCCATTTCTTTGTAAATTGCATTAAGATCTTTACTGTATATTACTGGTATTAAAAAAGAATGAATTCACATCTTGCAAACACAGCAAAAAACAATCACTCCCATGGCAAGAAAGTCATTGGCCGACATCCACAAGAACTCAATTTTAACTTTTGAGCCCAGTCAGCAGATAAACGTGCTGGCTGGTGGCAGGATCAGCCCCAGGCAGCATGGCAAGTTGGGGACAGAGAGCTGTCAGCGGCCCTGGTCCCTCTCTTTTCCTCTCTTTCCTCCCAGTTTAAGTTTCCTAGGCTGCTTAAAGCAGATACCATGAAACGGGTCTGCTTAAACACTGGGATTTTACTCACTTACAGTTTCAGGCTGAGAAAATGTCCAAATCAAGGCATCATGAAGGCAATGCTTTCTTCCTGAGGACCTGCTGCCGGTGATCCTTGGCTCCTCCGCCATGTGGCAAGGCACATGGCGGCGTCTGTGGGTCTCTCCCTTGTCTTCCAGGTTTCGTTGATTTCAGCTTCTTGTTTCCATGGCGCTCTCTCTCTTTGTCTGAATTCATTCCATTTATAAAAGACTCCAATAATAGGATTAAGACTCCTCCTGATTGATGTGGGACACACCTTAACTGAAGTAGCCTCATCAGAATGTCCTACTTATGATGGGTTCACACCCACAGGAATGGATTAGATTTAAGAACATGTTTTTCTGGGGTACATACAGCTTCAAACCTCCACACTCCCCCTCCTCTTTTAGCTCCTCCTTAAACCCATGCACACCATCCTCCTCACACTACCTGGTCTCACCTGTCTCCTAGGGGAAAAAAAAAGCCTATAATATGTTCACATGAAGGTTAGGTATGTAAGACACATGGCCCAAGTGAAAACGACTTATAAACATTAAGTGCTACACAATTATAAGAGTAATACCTGCTGGGAAAGTCACAGAAAAGCTCAGGGGCCATCTCCCTGCTGCCTACCCCACTCTTTTTCTTTGTGTGCAGATGTTTTAATATATTTCCATTTCACAGCAGGGAGAGACTTGAGGTCTAATGGAAATCCTGAGGGTCCCTTGAAAACAAAACCAGGAACAAGCAGCCCCTGCTTCTTGCCAGGGTGGAAACTCTGAACAAAGATTGCTTGATATATGCCTTTTCCTCAGCAGCAGGGCCCCCTCCCCCTAGGATATAAACACCCACTCTCGGGCAGTACAGCACATCTCCCCAGGAGGACAGCCATGATGAGATCCCTTTCCCTGCTCTTTTGGACCCTTTGTGCTGTGTAAGGAATAAAGTGGTCATTTGCTGACGGTTTGTGTGTGCCTGAGCCTGTGGTCCCACAACACACCGTACAGCGACTTGCTCCATAATACCTTACATGTGAATTGCAAAGCTCTCTTCTTGTCTTATTGGCATAGGTACTGTTTTTAAGGTTTTATTGCCATCTCCCCACCTCCAGTTTCTTTGCAGTTTAAAAGAGGATCCTGGTGGTAGCCACTTTAAAAATCAAAGGAATAAAGAAATAAAGGTTAAATTTTCAGGCTTCAGGATTAGGGTGGAGCCTAGAGAAGAGTTGGGGAAGTTTATTGTGCTCTTCAAATTACCAGAAGGCTGGTAGCCCTAAATTTGTCTTTTGGCTTTAACCAATGGGTTAGTGCAATTATTTTAAATTATTGGGATCAATAAAGAGGAGAAAGGAAAATGGGCTACTTTGGTACAAGAAATGTCTATAAATGTCCATGTCTAAGAGAATGATTAAACAGTATGCATCAATTAAAAGAATAAGGTTGCTCTATATGTACCAACATGGGGAATTCTTCATTGAAAAGAACAAGTCACTGAATAATGTGTGTAGAATAGCAGTATCCCATTTATATTGTGTGTATATATATACACCATATTAATCATGTATACATGTAAAATATGTATATAATAATACACGGAAAATTTCTGAACAGATTCATCCCAAACTATCAACAGTGGTCACTGAGTGGAGGGTAATGAGAGTACGGGATGGGGACTTAAGGGAGATTTTCATTGTTTGACTTGAGGCTTATGAGGAACATACATTGATTTTGTAATCTTTTAGAAAGCTTTTTAAAAACAAAAGGATACTCTCACATCAAGAAAAATTAATAAACTGACCCCTCAGTGGTCAGGCATTTAAGGAAAGCAGTTTGGGGCCTGGCCAGTGTCACCATGTAAATGGTCATAAAGTTGTTCCCATGACTCAGGCAGGAAAGCTGAGCACTTACCTAGAACCTACACACCTCCATTATGCCCAGAAGACCTCCTAACTTGGAATATGGAGAGAAACTTCCTGCTAAGCACCGAGACCTTGGCTGTACTATGTTGGACTAGAATACCAGACTCCATTGGTTCTTCCTAATGGGATCCACCCTGAGAGTCAGGGAATGAAAATATTTTGCACGTCTTACAGTGGCACCTGGATAAACACATACATATGCCTAGTTGCCTGACTAATGATCTTGCTTTGAGATTCCTTTTGCAAGGAGCATAGGAGGAAGGGTATCACAGAAATTGTGCCTTACCTAGGAAAATGCCATTGATTTCTAATCAAATGTGCAGAAAATGCCAAGTTTAAAAATACATGTCTATGTACTGTCTTCCTTATACTGAATGCAGGTGAAAATTCTGATTGACGGCTCTCAAGTGTGTGCCTGTCAGTCTTATCACCTACAGCTCACCTGCATCTCCAGCTCTCTCTGAGATGGAGTCCCCAGGCTGAGACTGAAGGCTTCTGCTTCTCTGTGAAAGGTAATTGGCCTGAGCTATGGCAGGGCCAGAATCTCCTCGCCTCTGCCCCCAGGGCCCCTTCTGAGAGAAAGAGGATGCTCTAGGGTCTGGGGGGGATCAGGCTGCTCACCCCCAGTGTGAAATAAGTTGTGAAAAAGTCCACATCTCCCTCCTGACAACCCAGTAGAGACCTACCTCCTGTTTCCCCTCTTGGCCCTGGGTGAACATGTGAATGTCCTACTGCTAGAGCTGACCCCAGTCAGTCAGGAGCTCAATAGTAAGGATCATTACTATTGGGATGGCCAGGAGGTCTGGTGAAAACCAAGAGAGGTGTGGGAGAGGTTTGCCCCAGTCGCTGATTGATAATAAGGTTGTGTGTGTGTGTGTGTGTGTGTGAATTGTCCATAGAGATTTTATAAATAATGATAGAACCAACTAAAAATTGGTCTGCTTTGTGTTATCACCATGCCGCTAGCAATTCCAAACAGTGTCAGTGATAATATACTCATCCCTGCCAGGATGGCCAACTCTCATGCTCCATCCTTTTCCTCATTCAGTGCTGCCCGAGAGCCTCAAAGCACATGAAAAAAATAGAGTGCTGTGGTCAAGAATGCAGGCTTTGAAGTTAAACATCCTGGTTAGAATCCTATGTCTGCTGAGCTGTGTGAGCTTCACAAGTTACTTAACATCTCCAACCCCCAGTTTCCATTATCATAAAATATTGGTATAATATTTCCTGTTGTTTTTGTGAAGATATAAACAGAGAAACTATGTGAAAGCTCTTGGTAAAGTGGTATAGAAATGTCTTATTATTTGGGATTAAATAGATTTGTACTTGAGGCTCCCCAAATATGGCATGTGTTTTCACTCTTCCATGTTTTTACATATGTTGTACTCTCTTTATGGAATGCCTGCCCTCTTCTGTACCTGTCAAGCTCTTACTCCTCTTTATCCCTATGATCTGTATCTTCCAGACCTCTCCAGTTTGTTGTTTCAAAATAAGGCCATGCTTCCTTTCAAAATCCAAATTAAGTTGGCCAAAGCCCCTACCCAACAAGTTATAGTATGAGGTCTGTCTTTTCTTGGGTTTTTCCTCCCATGGAACCCAAAGGATCACCTTCACTTCCTCATGAATCAGTTCCCCTTGCCACTCACCTACTACCATCCCCCAGGAGTTCAGACCGTGCCTCAAGGCTGGACTCCACATGGCCACAGTCAGCCCTTGATCCTGCTACCAGGTGAAGACTTGGTGCTGCTGAGAGTCTTGCTAGAGCACCAGGAATCCCGCATGGAAGCTCCTTCTCTCAGGGTCGAGTCAGCAAGGGGGAGATGTGGGCAGCTGGCAGTGCTCACAGCAGAACAGCCTGGCACCAAGGGCACAGCTCTTAGCACCCCTTCTTTCAGTTGGCATGTACTATCATTCCCCCAGAGTGAACCACCCATGGTGCCAGGTACCTGAGCCAGAGGGGCTCGAGCATCATTCCCTTCCCGTGTCCTAGGCCTCGGGTTGAGTCCTGCTTACCAGTCCAGATCCCTTCCGTTGTACTTAGTGCATTTCCCAGATCAATCAGTGCCTCTGTGCAAAATTAGAAAATAATCCTGTGCCCTTGATGAGTCTCTTAATGCACATTACCTTGTTATTTTACCCGCATGAATGAAAACTTGAACTACTTTCAAAATGACTTGAGTGCATCTCCTAGGTCCAGCTTGATCAAGTTATCAGCCACAAAGCCAAGCCACTGGGCACCTCTTATGCTAGGAATTGCCAACGTATCGTGGGATATCTCTGGGAGGTTTGGTCAGGAATCTGGCAAAGCCTTAGGATGTTAGCCAGCCTCTGCCCCTCTCCATGCATCCTCTGGTAAAGCTGGACAGACATTCACTAAAGCAAATGAAATCTGATTCTGGCTTATCATAGAGGATGAGTTAAAAGGAATTTTTAAAAAAACAAGGCCATGAATCAGATGGAGGCTTTTGGCCTGAGGCTGTCTTCTGGACCCACCCCTTCCCCATCTGGTTAACTCAGGCCACAGCTCTGCCTCCGATGCCCACAAACTCTTGTAGTCTTTGTTTCTCATTCTTAGCGATAAAACTTCCCCTCTGCCACAAGGAATGTGTAACACGACCCAGGTACAGCAGATGGGAGTGTGGGGTAGTGATATATTAGCAAAGCAGTGAAAGTGGTGATGATCACCCTTTGTTAATGTTTAAGCTTCTTCAAGGTCCAATTTCTATACATGAGCTCCTAGGCAGACACAACCCAAGAGCTGAGCTTGGAAACAAATGGACCAATGAGGAGAGAACAGTTGTCCAGAGTCTCGGGGCTCTGTGCTGCTGGCCTCTATTTCTAAACATGGAACAGAAAAGCGGTGAGTTATCCTGGAGTCAGAGAGAAAGCGAGAAAATCTTCTGAGAATGGTGCTGTAAGAGAAGAGGCACCTGCAGCTTGCCTGTTTTAACTGCTCCAGTCGCACGTTTTACAACTGGCTCTGAACCTACACTGGTAAGCAGACCAGAGAAAAAGGAACGATTTGGGTTTGGTGCTTTTTCAGTATTTTTTCTTAAAAGAAACATTATAAAACTGAACATCTGAAATGCTTTTGGATTCACACCCACTGTCTGTGGAACAGCTTGAAGCTGACTAGATTAGCTCATTGAAACACTCTGGGGTGGGCACAGACACTGCCCACACAGAAGAGGCTGGCACCAGCCAAGCTCAAAGAGATCAGATTTCTGCAAACAATTTCTTCTCTTTTCATTTTCCCTCCTCACGTCAATTTGGGCTGCTCATCTCCATCTTTATCTGGGTATTGAAGGCAGCTTCGTCCATTCTTGCCAGGCCCTCACACAAAGCTTCCATGACAGAACAATGTTGACCACTCTGCCTCTTTGGACAGGTCCTGGGAGTCACACTCCCACTCTCTGTCCTTCCCCTTCATTAAATAATGCTGGTATTTTTACATATCTGAACAGGCTGCTGCGCAAGCCTCCTTCGCCTCACCAGCTCACTTCCTGCCAGCTCTTGTTTTCGCGCTCCCTCTTCTCTCTCTGATAACCAATCGCTCTGACAGAATGGGTCTTATGTAACACGCCTCCCCATCATTCACAGCAAGGGGGGCTTCCAAGCCCTGGCTGAAGCACGAACATCTATATATTCCACTTGCAGGAGCACACATCGTGCTGGGCTCCCTGGCTCTGCTCCAGGGCTGTGAGAGGAGAGGCACAGCTGACTAAAGTTCAGTCTGGCCTTGCACCCTGTTTGTCCCTACCTCCACTACCTGGTCAAAGGTTACATGAACAATGGTCACATAATTGCCATTTAATCTCTTTTCAGAGATTTCAACTGCCTCCAAATTGTTTTGGCTAATAAAAACTAAGGAGATTTGCAAGAAACTCCAGATGCATTTGAAACTGGGGAATTGCACAGCATGAAGGCGGATGAAACTTAATTCAAATAAACATAAGGTAATGCACGTGGGCAAAAGTTACCTAAGCTGTGAGCGCAGATCTCTGAGCTCCAAATTTGCAGCCACTCTGAGAAAGGAGACATGGGAGTAGTTCATAATGGATAAAGTGGACACAGCAGCCAAAGAATGCCCCAAGGTGACTACTACTTGGCAAAGAAAACTGGATCTCATTTCACAAGGACCCCATCAGTGACCTAACCTGGAACCTGTGTCCTGGTTCCATTCCATAATGTCTCACCCTGCTTACCGGTGTGGGAAGACAATGACAGCGAGATGTGGTTCCCAGATTCTGGTGATCTCCAGCCTCCCCTGCAGGCCCAAAGCCCCTCATGCCATGGAGGAGAAAGGCAGACATGGTCACAAGCCCCCCTTGTGTGTGTTTGGCCTGCCCAGTGGTTCATGGAGACAAATCATTATTTGGCTAACAACCTGAAAGGCCAAACTGGGCAGGTGAAGGGTAGCTCTGTGTTGCACAGTATATACTCTCCAGAAATTCCAGTTGCATGAAAGTCAGTCACTGAAAATTGTTTCCAAGAACTGAACCCATCTCTCCTCTTCTGCTGTCAGCCCTGATTCTGCCCTGGGGTCTCTCTCCACCGGTCTGCTGACAAGTAAAGGCCACTTCCCAATTCTCTGCTGCCCTGGTGCCACCGAAACAAGCATGCCACTCTAACTTTAGGCTTTTAAAAGATCCTTTATTCATAACAATACTGGAAATGGAGTCATTCATTTATGCATCAAATACTTGTCACTGACTCTGTATAAGATAGTATACCAGGCATTGTAGGAGATAAAGATTTAGCAGCCAACTTGAAAAGAGAAACTGCACACAATTTGCAGTGTTTGCAAGAGCAAACAAAGCAAATAAAATGATCGGAAGAACAATTTGTCTTGGGACTGATGCTAACCTGGAATTTTTCCTGAGAGGTCCTAATGAAGAGGAGACTGAGCAATATGATAAACAAGGAATTGATCAGTGCTTCTCAGTGGTTAGCATACGTGCAGATGGCTGGAAGATCTGATGCAGAAGCTCTGGGCTGGGGCCTAAGAGTCTGCGTGTCTCTCAAGCTCCCAGGTGACACTGATGGAGCTAGTCCTCAGACCACACTCTCGTCTTACTTCCGCTGGGCTGTGTCTTATATGAGCATCTGTGTTCTAATGTCCATATGCACATCTATAAAAAGAGTATGGAAATAATTAGAATAATCAAAGTTACAGAGTCAGAATCTGGCATACAGGCTTCCTGGGCATGGGGTGGGGTAAGGAATGGGCAGTTAATGTTTATATTGTACAGAGTTTCTATCTGGGTTGACCATAAAGTTTTTCTGGTTTTTTTTTTTTTTTTTTTTTTTTTGGTTTTTTTTTGACAGCAGCACATGTCTTTATTTATAATGATAGGGGGCAAACATGAATAAAGTTTTAAGTCTGTGTATTTCATACTTATACCATTTCTTAAGAGCTTAAGACATGGAAAAGAATTTAACAAAAATAACAATCATCATCTATGGGTTTTTCTCCATTAGAAAAGAAAATAATTATTTATACTAGGGATCACAAAAGGAAATGAACATAATCTTGCAATTCTAGAACACAAAATTAAACTTCATGGTAAGGGATTCTTAAATTTTCAAAGAGTGGAAAAAAGAAAAATGAAAAGAAAAATTGAGAACAATTTAGGACTGTATTTCTCAAATTTAGCTCCTTCCACAGACATAGACATATTCTTGGGGGAGGGGGCTACAAGATTTCTATGAGAATTTTTTAATTTTGAGTTTTAATTTTGATGATACTCTAAATCAAATTAATACACACTCACTTAGGGTTACCTGGACAAGCATCTGATATAAGAATATTACCACATGATTGCAGCATCTGCACTTGTGTCTCTGACCCCTGTGGCACTGAGTGAAGACTAACAGTGCTTAACTTTTCCTGCAGAGTTTCTCAACTTGGGACCTCAGACGTTTCATGGAAATGTTGCACATTTCCCATGAGTACTTTAAGTTGTCAAGGCTGAGAACACTGGCTCAGGGCAATGATTCTCAAAATGGGATAAGGTAGGGTGAAGGGAGATATGCATGTAGCTTGAAAAAACACATTTAAGAAGCTGTTGATCTCATAATGCAAACTCTAGAAACAAGCTCAGGAAAATAATTTTGGTTGAGGGGTAGTACTGAAGATCAAATATAGATTTTTCCTAGGGGACTTGGAATAAACATGGTTGTTGTTGAGAAACACTGGTTTAGAGATAGAGATGGCTGGCACATGGAAAATAGTCAGTAACAAAAACATGTCCAAAAGAACATCTTTTGGGTCAATGGATGAATCCTAAATCAGAACTTATCATGGTCTTTAGGAACCCAAAAGTTCAGTCTAGAAGAAACCCAAAACAGTCCATCAATCTATTCAGCCTCATGGTGGGGAGAAAGTTGGCCTACTTTTTAATCTGATCCAAAAGAAGAAGAAAAGCTTTCCCCCATGCCCAAACTCCACTCCCCCATTATTATTGTTGTTGTTGTTGTTGTTGTTACTATATTTCAGAATTTAAGTAAACAATTGCTGTAGCTGGGTAAGAATGGCCCCAGGTCCATCCACCAAGAAATGCTGTCATTGTTGGTGACACCATGCAGTTCCCAAGGGGGCGTCTTTGGGGTCTGCTCTGTAATTATTTTAGAGCTTCAATTTGCTATAGCCAGGTCTCCAGTTCCCCACTCTTTTGCATATTTATTAAATCAGAGCATCTACCTATACAATCTTTTCCAATAAAGACCCAAGGTACCATTGTTGCCCCTGTGGGTTGTTGGAAATAATCTTGAATCACATTTGGTGTCACTGGTGGCTGTGATATCAACAAATTCCAGAAGTCCTTGTCTGAAGGCATTTGACAGAGGATCTCTTAGATCCTTCTGCAGTATGGGCAGGTGGGCTTGATGGACACAACCACCTTCCCAGGGAGGATTTTGCTATTCTCACAGCGGCCCAGACGGCTGGCTCTTTTAAAGGAAACTCCTTGGAGGAGGCAGTGATCATAAAGTTTCCATCGTGGATGATGGTGATGGTAGCACAACATTGTGAACGTAGTTTACAGCACTGAATTATATATGTGAATGTGGTTAAAAAGGGAAATTTTAGGTTGTTTGTATGTTACTAGAATAAAAATTTTGAAGCAAAATATAGGACTGTACAACACAGTGAACCTTATTATAAATGATGTGTTATAGCTAGTACAATTATAAAAATGTTCTTTCATGAATTGTAACAAATGTTTGACACTAATGCAAGGTGTTAATAGGGTGATATGTGGGATCTCTGTGTCTTATGCATGATTATTCTGTAAACCTACAACTTCTCTAACAAAAAATTTTTTTTTAATTTGAGAAAAAGGAGTATGGGCCAGTGATATAGCAACGAAAAGCAATTCAACCCTAGCAATGCAATGGGATGTTAATTTGACACTCAGGTAGCTGCCTCCCAACCAATCTGGTATTACCCAGGAATAGTTTCCAGAGTATCTGGAGGAGTGAGCAGATTGAATACATATTTTTAATTTTTCTTAAATGTTGTTTGTCTGAGTCTAACTTCTTATATTGCTAGGTAGTTATAAACTCAAGATAGTTCTCCCCAACAAATGCCAGGAAGGCAGCTTGGAGGCCCATAGGATACAGCCAGGCCCATCTGCCACAGTGGAAGCCGAGGAGCCTGGGAAGGTGTGCCCTCACTTAAGAAGGACAGGATGTGGGTAGGATGAGGAGGGGAATAAAGAACTTTCCAGATGAAGCAAAGAGCTTGCATAAAGTCACAAAACAGGAGGAAGCATGTAGAGTGCACAGAAGCCACTTAGTTTGCCTAGAATGCTCTCCTGACTGGGACGTGCATGGCCCGCTCCCTCACCTTGTTGGGGTCTGCTCAATTGTTGCCTCCTCAGACCACCGGTCTAAAAAAGCCTCCTGCACTCATCAGGACTTGCTATCCCCTTACCCTGCTTCGCTGCACTCATCACTATCAGATGTCCAATCAGATATTGAAGAAAATGCATTTTAAACAGAGGATGCAGCAAGCATAGAGCCCTGAGCCAGGAACAAGCTGCTCGAGCACAATGAATGAGGATGAGTCAGAACGTGCCATCAGGGAGGACGCCGAGGACCATGAGGGACACTGTGGCAAGGACTTTGCATTCTGCCTCCATCAGCACTTGCGCACGGTTACCACCAATGCTTTGTGGCGTAGAGCAGTACCATTTGTTTCTCACACCACATCTGTGGGTCAGTGGGGACAGTCCTCATCCATGTTTCTCATTCTAGGGCAAGAATGGAAGAAAATCAGCTCCTGGGGTAGATGCTGCTCCTAGCAGTGACAGAAGTACAAAAGGGCAAGCCCAACAGGCACATTTCAAGCATCTGCTGGAGTCAAGTCCACCACCATCCCACTGGCCAAAACACATGACACAACTAAGTCAAAATCAAAGGGTGGGGAATCCACCCCAGCCACCAGGAGCTGTGGCCAGGTTATGGGGACTAAGTGTGATAGGGAGCCAGAGGAGTGACCTGACCAGATGCACAGTTTTTGAAGTTCTCTGTGATTATTGCATGAAGAATAGAGTCTAAGGGGGCATGGGTGGAACAGAGAGACCCTACCAGAATATATCAACAATGAACACCAGCTCCCTGAGGCCTGCTGCATGCCCAGCAGCTAAAGGAATATGAGAGAAGTGAAAGACTCAGACCCTATCCACTAGGCATGGAAAGCCAGGAGAAAAGGGAAGCATGCTTGGTTTTTATTCCCAGGTGCCTTAGTTTCCTTGGGCTTCCATAACAAAGTACACTGATGTGGTGGCCTCAAACAATAGAAATTGTCCCAAGGCTAATAAGTTTGAAATCAAGGTGTTGGCTGGGCTCTGCTCCCTCTGAAACCTGTAGGGGCATCCTTCCTTGCTTCCTAGCTTCCAGTGGGTTCTAGTGATCCCTGACACTCCTTGGCTTGTAGGTGCCTCACTGCAACCTCTGCCTCCCTCTTCACGGGGCCTTCCCCGCCGTGTCAGCCTGTGTCCCTTTTCCTCTTCTTAGAAGGGCATTGGTGCTATTGGACTAGGGCCCACCCTACCCCAGTGTGACCTCATCTTAGCTAATTCCATCTGCAACAACCCTGTTTCCAAACAAAGTCGCATTCACAGGCCCAGGGTTAGGATTTCAACGTATCTGCTTAGGGTACACAATTCAGTCCGTAACCCTGGCACCCCCCAGCCCTAGCACAGACAGCCTAGGTGGGGACAGACACAGAGGAAGGAAGCAGGAGTCTCTCACCACAGCACCAGGGTGGCAGACAAAGGCAGCTAGGAATGTCATGGGAGTGGAAATGGCCACTTGGACCAGATGTGAACAGCAAATCCCTAACGGTTCTAACTGCATGTTCGGTGTTCAGAATGAAGGCAGAAAGGAAGAGGAGAATTTTGCCTCATTTTAGCTGTAAAAATAAGGCAGCAGGATGGTGAGTCAAAAAAAAAAAAAAAAAAAAAAAAAAGGCGGCTGGCTTCACACCCTCCAGAAAGAAATGAAAGGCTTCCCACCTCTTCCCATCCCACTTAAACCCTGTGTATGTCATGTCTTAGATTTCCTGATGGAGATGGCAAAATGAGATGCTCTGAGAAAGCAGCGTTTTGGAAAGCAGGCTGTTTCATAAAAGGAACAAACAGTAACTAGGAGTTTTTAATCTGTGGAGAAATGAACACGCTTTCTACTAGAGGGCTTCGAGTAGAAGCTGTAGGAAATATTGGGGTAGAGAAATTCCTGAATTGGGCAGGCGCAGAGTGGGGGCTGCCTCAGGAATCCTACAGGTCTGTTGGAAGTGGCTCTGGATCCTGAATAACAGAATAGAGCTAGTTAGCTGCCAGCTGAACAGACAACAGCATTTATCAAATACCTTCTCTTTGCAGCACCATGGAGGTTTACAAAAGAAAAGGGTTTTAAGGTCAAAAAGGAAATCCACATTATTCAAGATTTCATATTAACATAAAATAGCAAAAAATGAACACACTTAACCAGAAAGGATATATAAGGCATAAAATGGCTCTGATCAAGTCATAAAACTTTCAACTTTCATTTTTTTCTTCATCTTCAGACTGGGGCGTTTGAAATTCTATGATCCATAAAAGAACACCTTGCAAGAAACTCCAAAAAATGTCAAAACAAAAACAAGAAACTGAGGGCATCAATGGAATGCAGTGAGGAATGAAAAAAGAAATAGAAAAGAGATTTTATCAACAGTTGGCACTGCCCTTCAATGAGAAAAATGTGCACCCTTGAAATGGACGGCATGGAGCACTTGATAAAATTGTAGTAAGTACTTAACTGGCAAACCAGGTATCAATAAATCTCCCGGATGGGTTGTGATCCACCTAGGAATTTCGAATGAATTCATGGGCAGAATTGTGGTGCTGTCAACTGTAAAGTGAAACCAGTTGTTGGAACAGCTGTTGTGGTAGAGGACAGGCAGGTTGCCAGCGTTAGCCTTCTACATTGCAGAGGGACCATGGAGACCACCAACTGGTTGTCTCTCCCTTCCATGCTAGCCAAGCTGGCAGGATCTTTATAATTAAAGCACAGAATTGTGGGGAGCTCAACTCAGCACAATCGACAGAAGCAAAAACAGTATACAGGTTCTGGACAGAGAAATCCGATCAAATTATCAGAGCTCTTAAGGCTACATGGAGAGAGGAGAGCAAGTCATTTCTTAAATTTTACACATACCTTTGACAATTTACAATTTGAGTCACCATAGGATTAAGGGACTCTTTGAAATGGACAGATAACTGAATTTCAACATAGGAAAACCAGGTACTATGAGTTATTTCTTTGTCAAAATGTAAGGGTTCTCAAAGATCAGGAGAAGCTGGTCTTGGTGCCTAATTTTATAAAGATATTTGAAGAACTAGATGCACAGTGAAATTTTCAAGGTTGTAGATGACCCCAAGACCTTCTAAGATATAAAATGCTGAGTCAATGAGGGTAGAGGCTTTTGAGGGTAAGCAGAAAATAGTGGAGGAATTTCAGTGTGTGCAAGTTCAAGTTAAAGCACCTTGGGAACAAAACAGTTGTAGAATAACCTAAGAACTAGCCATAAAGCCAAGAGGAGACCTTGGGAGTTATTTGCTTTCCTGAAAACATTAAGCCTAATGCAGGACAGTAGCTTCAAACACAGTAAAATGCCAGACATTCCATAAATATTTGTTTAATGAATGAAATGCTGAACCATCAGGAAGACAAAAAATAGAAAATTTGTCTTAACCTTGAACAAAACTATTCTCGGTAGCAGGATGTTAAAATGGGACTCTTCCAGTTTTGGTTTCAGCTAAAGCACAAAAACAATAACTGCTATTACATTCCAAAGTAAGACCATCACACAGGACTTTTTTTTATTATTATTATTAAATTCAGTTTTATTGAAATACATTCACACACCATACAATCATCCATGGTATACAATCCACCGTCCACAATATGATAACATAGTTATGCGTTCATCACCACAATCTATCTCTGAACATTTTTCTTACATCAGAAAGAACCAGAACAAGAATAAAAAATAAAAGTGAAAAAAGAACACCCAAATCATCCCCCCATCCCACCCCATTTGTCCTTTAGTTTTTATCCCCATTTTTCTACTCATCCATACACTAGATAAAGGGGGTGTGATCCACAAGTTCTTCACAATCACACTGTCACCCCTTGTAATCTACATTATTATATAAGTGTCTTCAGGAGTCCAGACTGCTGGGTTGGAGTTTGGTAGTTTCAGGTATTTACTTCTAGCTATTCCAATACATTAAAACCTAAGAGGTGTTATCTATATAGTGCATAAGAATGTCCACCAGAGTGACCTGTCGACTCCATTTGAAATCTCTCAGCCACTGAAACTATTTCATCTCATTTTGCATCCCCCTTTTGGTCAAGAAGATACTCTCAGTCCCACGATGCCGGGTCCTCATTCATCCCCAGGAGTCATATTCTGCATTGCCAGGGAGATTTACACCCCTGGGAGTCGGGTCCCACGTAGCGGGGAGGGCAGCGAGTTCACCTGTCGAGATGGCTCAGTTAGAGAGAGAGCGGGCCACATCTAAGCAACAAAGAGGTACTCGGGGGGAGACTCTTAGGCACCATTACATGCAAGTTTAGACTCTCCTTTGTGGTAATGAGCTTCATAAGGGCAAGTCCCATGATCGAGGGCTCAGCACATCAAACCGCCAGTCCCAATGTTTGTGACAACATCAACACCAGTCCAGGTGAGGATGTCCAACACATCCGCACCTTCTCCCAGATCCTCGGGGCTGGGGAGGGGGAGGCTGTAAATATATTTTTTATTATCTGCCCAAATTACTCTGGGATGATCACACAGGACTTTTAAAAGAGAGATGGCTGAGAATCTCAAAAAGATACATACTGCATGATTCCATTTATATTTTTCATGAAATAACATAATTATGGAGACAAGAACAGATTAGTGGTTACCGGGTAGGGATGAGAGGAGAAGGGGATATGGCTATAAAGGGGTAGCATGAGGGACCCTTATGTGCATAGGGTAGTAGGGTGCACAAGGCCTCCCTGTACATTTCTTTGCAACTTCCTGTGAGCTTATAATCATTTCAAAATATAAACTTAATCAGTGATAAAAAGAAATGAGCTATCAAGCTACAAAAAGACATGGAGGAAACTTAAATGCATGTTGCTAAGTTAAAGAAGCCCATCTGAGAAGGCTACATACTGTGTGATTCCAACTATGTAACATTCTGGAAAAGACTCTAGAGATAGCAAAAAGATCAGTGGTCACCAAGTGTTTGTGGAAGGATGAACAGGACATTTTTAGGGCGATGAAATTATTCTGTATACTGTAAAGGTGGATACCTGACAGTATGCATTTGTTGAAATCCATAGGAAACTGTACAACACAGACTGTATTCTAATATTTAGACTCTTATTAATAATGATCAATATTGGTATCAGCATTGGTTCATCAATTTTAACAAATGTACCACACTAATGTGAGATGTTAACAATGGAGAAACTGGGGCGGGGAGGGGGAGGACCAATATGGAAACTCTGCTTGCTGCACAACTGTTTTGTAAACCGGAAACTGCTCTAAAAAGTAAAGTATATTTAAAAAAATAAAAAAACAAAAAAAAGCAAGGGAGATGGTCAAATGCCAGTTTCAACCCTGAGGTGGCCATTGGCCTCCAGGAGAAGCCAAGAAAGGAGAGAGTGGAGGCTGGAGAATATTTCATAGAGACCTGTAGGTGTGTTATGATTCTAGACCTACCCTTCTGGGTAGCATTGGGGCACCATCTCTCATGGTAAAATCGGTGAAAGAGCTTCTATAGGGATACCCTGAGAGCATGAATTTGTGTCAACTGCAGTTGAGGGGCACATTAAGCAGGTCTGACTCCCACCTGAGAAATTTCAAGAGCAGGAGTTGGGATGGCCAACAGCTGACACACAAGCCAAGAAGAGGAGGTTGTGCTGGAAGACTGCTTTCCCAGAATTTGTCAGTGCAGGGATTGTATCATTTCTTTCCATGAGCCAGATGTGGACCAAGTGAGAGAGCCAGCATAGGTCTTATCCAAGAGGGCTGCCTGGAGAGATGAACAGACTTCAGGAGAGAGGCTAGAGGTATTGCTGAATGCCCTGGAACCAAAGAAGCAGTTAGCTGGACAAGAGTATGTTGCCAATTTCATTGAGCCACAGATGAGAGGTCTCCAGTGATAAGAATGTGCAAAAAGCCCACAAAATACAGATGAAACAAAAGTCAGCTTTAGACACTTCCCAGGCCCAAAGTGGGCAACACCACGTTCACAATAGCATCAGGCCAGGAAGAACTTTTCTGACCAATGTCATCCCTTCTCCCTCCCTGTGCTCCATCCTGGAGGGGTCAGAAATCACAGTTAATGAGATGGAGGAGGGAGATGAGGAAGCACAAGGTGGAGAAAGAGTAAAGAACTACTGCATTCCTTTTCCAGACTGCCAGCTTCTACCTGCAAATCAGTCACAGTCCAGGAAGGATGAGAAAACTTAATATTGAACCAGTTTAAAGTGTTATCTACTACAGGAGACTGGACTTTTAAATCGTTGATTAGAAGACCTTGTATTACATGGGTGACCAGAAAACTGGCCTGATCTTTCATCTAGGTGCAACAGAAGAACTAAATGTATATAACAGATTTAAAGGGACAGTGGGAGACAAAACACTGATTTATGGTTACATGCCAGAGTCTGACTTGTTCAATGCAATGGTTACATTGAGCTCATACGAAGGTACTATGTGTAGTTCTCTTTCATCAAGAAAGTATCACATAACTGAAGAGGGACAACTAAAAAGTCCAAAGGCATACGGTGAGGGGAGGGAGGTCTGGCATACAAGGAGAGATTTATAAAGATTATGACTTCAACATGAAGGCAAAGGTTGAAATGGAAATTTTATAAAAATCCATAAAATCATAAATGATATATATTAGGTCAATAAGGAACTTTGCCAGACCCCAGAATATAATAACAGGAGGGCACCACTCAAGGGAAAAGAAAGAAAAAGCAAGGACAAATAGAAGTACTTTTAGGGAAGATATTAGCTCTCAAGAAGTGGTATAGGTTAAAAATATAAATGTGTACTTTGAATTTTAAATTCGCTTGAATTTGAAAAATAAGTGTATTTCATACAGCACATTTAGGGAGAAGGAAGAATTCAAAATCACATCAACAAGATGAAAAGCCATGAAATGCAACTAGAAGTACTCATACTATACTGATATATAATGTATTCCAATAATTCACTTTAATATTCTAAAATTCTTCCCATGTGGCACTTTTATGGAGTTGGAAGTATCTGTTAATACAACTGTGCCAACCAGATTAGTAGTAACAACTTGAAGGGTCAATATCCACCATATGGGTAAGAAAATGTACTTAATGGATAAGCAAAACATTCACTAATGGAATGTCACTCCTGTTGTTCCTCCAATTAATATAACCGGGTTCTTTTTCACTTCCTTGGAACAGACTATAAAGAGACTTGTAAAGGTTTGGATCAGTGCTTCTCCCCCAGCATGTGCCTTGCATCCTCCTGCCCTAAAGAGGGTGCTGTTCCCTCTGCCCAGATGCTCTTCCCACCCCCATCACATCAATCAGGACTCTGCTCAAATGTCTCCTGCTCAGAAATACCTTTTCCTTTATTACCAGATTGAAAATTACCATCCTTACCCACCAATACATGAGAATACTGCATTTATTGTTTGCTAATTTGTTGTCTGTGTCTGTGCTGGAATGTCAGCTCCATAGAGCAGTGACCCTAACTTTTCACTGCTGTGTCCCCAGGGTCTAGAACGGTGCCTGGCACATGGGCTGTGGCAGGGCTTCCAGTCTCCCACCCAACAGCCATGCTCCCATTCTTTCTTGTGACAGAGACTCTATACCATCAGGGCCCAGCTATAAAAATCCATCTGCAGCCCCTCTTGTCTGTAGAAGTGGTCGAAAAAGTCTAAGCAGAAGTGACTGGGTGGAGCTCCTTAGGAAACACTCTGAAGGAGGCTTTCTCTTTAAAGAAGGCCTGCCCTTTTCTTTTGTCCTTGCCCCTTCCTCTTTCCTACTGCCTGAAACATGAATGTGATGGCTAGAGATGTAACAACTTTTTTGTGGCCATGAGGTTAGCTTATTTATGGGAAGAAGAGGCCTGTGTCTTTGATGTAATCTAGAGATTGAACTGAATTAGGGCATCTGGAACCTCACTACTACATAAGATGATTTAGAGACGAGTAAGCAGGGCATAGAAGAGCTTACAGTAGTCAAATGTTTAGTTTGATAAATATTCAGGCATATTTTCTCTCAAATACTAAATGCCTGTGATGGACTGAGCCTAAGGAAAAAAAAATGTCTCAGGTCAGTCACGTTTAAGCTATAAGAAGACTATTGTCAGAGCTGCTGTCACAAATACCACAAATTGGTTTTGCTTTGACAACAGGAATTTATTGACTCACGATTTTAAAGCTAGAAGGAGCCCAAATCAAGACAGCGGCAAGGCTGGCTTTCTCCCGGAGTCTAGCCTTCTGGTGCTGACCACGGCAGTCCTCGGGGTTCTTGGCTTGCACCTCTGCCTTCCTCCACTTGGCAATGTCCTCTCCTTCCTGCTCTCCCTGTTTCTGCTGACTTCCTGCTTCTCCCTGTGGCCCTCTCCGATGTCTGACTTCTAGTTTCTTCTCTTAATAAGGCCTCCAGTAATACAGATTAAGACCCATCATCAGTTGGGCCACAGCTTAACAAAAAATAACATTGTCAAGAGGTCCTATTAACAATGGGTTCAAACCCACAGGAATGCGAGTTAAGACAGTGTCTAAACGGGTACATAATTCAATCGACCACCATTATTTATAGATGGCTCATCCTTCTGCAAGGGCTGGTTAGAAGGTGACTTGCAGGGAGTCTCTTGCACCCCTCCTCAACGACAGCTCCCTCTGGGCACATCTCCTCCCCTCTTGAAGGTCTTGCTTGGTTTCAGATTCCTGTTCCTTCCTCTCACCCACCCCAACAGGCCTGGGGTTTGTAAGAGCATACCTCTATTACTAGTCTCCGAGTGCCTCTTCATCTTTGCTTGTTCCCCTAACTCTGCCTTTACCTCCATAAGTCTCTTCCTTTGGGGAGGAAAAATCTGATGTGCCTATTGACTTTAAGAGGTACGTAGACAAATGGCTTCCTGACTCTTCAGTTCACTGATGGTTTTGCCACATGCGCCCATCAGTGACACTGGGCCTGTGTCACAACTCAGCACTGGGTGAGGTCCTGCTCTGACTCCTCAGCCAGGCCTGGAGCTTAGTCTCTGACATAGAGCATCCTCGCCCTCGAACATGATGCTCTGGGCCAGATAGAAGTATCTTTTGAAGAAAAGACCCTCTATAAAGGTGGGCACATATGCTTCTAGATGGACCCTTCCAGGACTTTTATTTTTCTTTCCTGACACTGATAAAATTGTATGAGATTCTAGATAGCCTAACTAAAATCAGGCATAAGTCTCCCTGTGACATCAGCTCCAGGGGGAAACAGCATAGGAAATACTTTGCAGTTAATGCCGTTGGCTGTGAGAGATGGTGGAGGACCCAAACGCAGGTAAAAGGAAGAAGGAGTCCTGTGAGGCACTGCTTTCAGAGAAATGGTAGCCAGCTCAGCAGAGTGAAAAATGCTCGGGCTTTGGAGTTGCAGAGACCTGAACTTGCAGCCCGTCTCTCTGGAAGGTGGGGGAGAAAGTTCCATACTTTCTAGGATTTCTGTTTCCTCTTCAGCAAAATAGGTTTAGTGTGAGGATGAAAGGAGATACCACGTGAAGGCTAGCACCAAGCCCTGCACAAAGTAGCATCTCAAATAATTGGAATTTATAATTGTCATGGGGGAGTGATTGTGTAGCTGAAATAGCACAAATAAACATCAGCCTTTCAAAGTATTCTCTGTGTCTCTGTGTTTCTTAAAGTTTTCTTTGGCCTATGTTATGGGTTGAATCTTGTCCCTCCACACCACACCCCCCCTCCCAGTCCCTGTGAATGTGACCCCATTGGGAAACAGGATCTTTGAAGATGTGATTAGTTAAGATGAGTCCAAACTGGATTAGGGTGGGTCCTAATCCAATATGACCAGTGTCCTTATAAACAGGGAGAGTTGGACTCAGACCGATACAGGGGTGAAGGCCACGTGAAGATGAAGGAGGTGGAGGTTGCATCTTCAAGCCGAGACACTCCAAGGGTTGTCAGCAAACACCAGAAGCCAGAAGAGACAAGGAAGGATCCTGTCCGACAGATTTCAGAGGGAGCATGTTCCTCCTAACACCTTGACCTTGGACTTCCCGCCTCCATAACTGTGGCACCATGAATTTCTGCTCCTTTAAGCCATCCAGTTGGTGGCACTTCGTTATGACAGCCCCAGGAAACTAAGGCAGGTATGAATAATGTTGCATCAGTTGCTGTCTCAGAGGGAAGTTGTGAACACATCTACAGCCAAATTTCTCCAGTCTTGGTGCGTACAGCTCTAACACCTGGAACACTTATAAAGCTGCAGATACCCGGGCCCGATTCCAGCCCTCAGTGCAGATAGAACCTGAGACTCGGCATTTTTAACAAGCTTTTCAGGTGAGTTGCACCTGCAGCAGTATGAGGATTTCTGGTGTGTGTGCCCTAGATTTTATAATTCATTAGTGATTTTTTTTAAAACAGAATCAAAGAGGATGGAACAGTGGTGCTATCAGCTGGTGAGGATCATCTTGGTTATAATTGAATGTAAGTTTTTCCCAGTCCCTAGCAGCAGGCAGGGGTTTTTTTGATTCTCATGGTTTCCAGAAAATATGCTCTCCTGCCTAGGAAAAAAAAAAATGCCCAAGTAGCAAGGAGCCTTCCCCAGATCTGCCTATATTACCAAGACTTCCTGATATTTTGGAAATTTTCTGAAATCTAAAGTACTTTTTCTTGGCAATTTGAGAGGCTCACACTACATCAGCAAATTCTTATTGAATAAGAGAGAAACTAGACTGAGGACTGAGTGAAAGTGAGTCCACCTCTAAATAATTTATTTAAAACTTTTTAGGAGTAGGTTGCAAGGTGCCATCTGACTGTCCCCTTGCCAAAAGGCAAAAACGTCTGGAATACGATTCCATTACTTGAATTTGGATACTAGTCAGGAAACACCAACATTTTGGTATTTGTGGAGTCACTGTCCATTCTTTCCTTCCTAATTTTTTTTTCTTTTTTCCCATTCACCCAAAACAATGTTGTGTGCCTTGCGATCTGGACATTAGGAAGCAAATGCTGTCTGAGGCCGTTCAGAGCTAGTGCTCTGTCATACCCAGTTTCCCTGCATCTTTCCGGCATTGATTCCCCATCTGCCGCATGTACTGCTCCCAACACGGAATAACAAGCAGCTTTCTCCTCTGGATGTCTATTTAACTGCCCTTGTCAAACTCATTCAACCGTAGGCAACACAAAAGGGTCTTTGTGATCTGAACCACCAGGATTTGAGAGCCCTGTTCTTTGAACTGACCAAAGCTACATCTAACAGAAATGAAGAAATAAAAAGATTTCTTTTGCTGACAGGTCTGTTACCATTTATCAAGGTATCTCTATAAACAATTAATCTTTAAGTTCTTCCGAAGTGCCTGGCTGAGTATCTCATTGTGAGGGAAGCTGAGCACTGTCCTAGGACTATAGGATGTAGCTGAAGAGGGCACCACGTTGATCCTCGCCAGGTGTTACTCTACTGGCTAATAGTCTCTTTTGGGTGACTCCAAGAAACTTTGCTCCCTTAATTGACCCTTCTTTGGTTTCTGTGTTCTGTCTAAAAAAGAAAAACTGCATATGGTTAGGTAGTAGGGGAGTGTTGTGGTTAAATTGTGTCCTCCCAGAAAATATGTTGAAGTCCTAACCCATAGTAACTCAGAATGTGACTCTAACTTGAAACACAGTCATTGCAGATGGAATCAGTTAAGATGAGGACATAATGGAGTAGGGCGGGCCCTTATACAATATGACTGGTGTCCTTATATAAGGAGTGGAGAAGAGACATGGAGACAGAGCCACACAGGGAAGAAGCCCACATGAAGGCCTGATGTGTCTGCAAGCCCAGGAAGACCAAAGATTGCCAGGAACCACCAGAAGCCAAGAAGAAGCAAAGGTGGATTCCTTCTCAGAATCATCAGAGGGAGCATGCCCCTGCTAACATCTTCATTTCAGTCATCCAGCCTGCAGAACTGTCAGAGAATCTGTTTCTATTGTTCGAAGCTGCCCAGTTTGTGGTGACTTGTTGCAGCAGTCCCACAAAATGAGTACAGGCAGCCATGCCCATGTCTCATGATGAACTTGGTGATGGGGCTACATATGTTCAGAGTTTTGGGTCTCAGATGGTCCTGTGAGAAGAAGACAGCTCCTTTTATACCGACCATTTGTTCTTACACATGTATATGCCTGATGACAAACAGGACCAGGAGAGAGGGATGGATAACTCATTCAATGTCCATTCATTCAACAAATACCCACTGATTACCAATTCTTTGTTAGGTTCTCTGTGAAGCAGTGGGGTTATAGTAGTGAGCAAGGCACAGTTTCTGCTCTCAAGAAGCTCCCAGGCCAAGGGGAAAAACAGACCAACAAACTATTCCCATGAAGTCTAAGTAGAGGGCTGATCAAGATTCTGCAGAATCAGAGGATCAGTCAGCTGCAGGACACAGAATTCGGGAGTCAGGTTCTGTGACAGATCAATAGGAGGGTATCATTATCATAGTTGCTTGAGTGGCAGGAGAAGAAATAGCTGCTTGTTGCAGTATAAGCCTTGCTCCCTTGCTTGATATTCTGGGAAGTTCCAGCCTACTTGGTGAAGATCATTTCTTCCTGCTATGGAAAATCATGTTCCTGTAAATCACCCTATACCCCACAGCCACTAGTTTTCATCACATATGAGCTATTATTCCCAGCTGGGTGTTGACAAGACAAAGCTGTTTCCTAGTGCTTAAGTAATAGACTGGAAAATAGTTGACAAAATATGAAAAGGTTGATTTTGATTATATATACACTCTCTTAAGAACAAAATGTGTTTGAATTGATGTGAGTCATTCCTTACAGGGCTGGAAGTTATTTATTTAATTAGTTAGTCATCGAATCAGTGAGTTTTAAAATAATAACTTTCCTGGTTTTAAACATGCATATTATAAAAAATTCAAGAAATGTGAAAAAGAGAAATCAATGTATTATCAAATCCCACTACCCCAAAATAACTGATGTTAATAAATGGTAAACATGAATTTAGACATCTCTCTATACAGATATAAAATCGAATGGAAGAATGGACCCAAACAATCCCATAGGAATGGAATCATGTCAGATTTCTTCTAAAAATAAAAATATTAAATTTAATTTTACATGAATTTAATAGAAGACAAAAGCAACTAAAATGAAAAGAAAGGAAATGCAAAATTCATAGAACTTTCCTCAGTGACGTATTCATTCTTAAGAGCTCACTCCAAGGATAAGTAAAGAATGTGAAAATCATTAAGAGGCTGTTTTCCTAATTACTTATTTCAGTGCTAGACTGTATGAATTGAAAGATTTTGCTATGAAAGATTAAGCAGCCAGCATGCTTTTATTTCCTCCCACCTCTCCTCATGCCAGCTGCTGATTTTTTGGTGCTGTATTTTGTTTACTTAGTCAATGCTCACCAGCGGTTATTTTATAATTCCTAAATTGTCTATTTTGGTTCATCTCTTGTTGGAATGGGTTTCTTCATCTTAATGATACATAATAATAATAACAGTTAACATGTGTATTTAGCATTTACTATGGGCCAGGCACTGTTCCAAGCAATGTATACATATTAATTCATTGAAGCTACACAAACAAACTAATGAGGTAGGAACTGTTATTATTCCCATTTTCCAGATGAAGAGACTGAAGTACAAAGAGGTTAGTTAAGTAACTTGCCTAAATTAAACAGCCAGTAAGTGTCTGGAAGAACCTAAAACCAAAAGCTATAAGAACATAAGTTAAATAAAACAAAAGATCAAAATAAGATGATGAAGAACCAAAGAAACAAAATAAAATTCCAAGTAACTATTAGAAATAGAAATAGAAAATAGACATAGCCAGGCAGTCTGACTAAAATCTGCCCTCAAAGTCTCCCTTCAAGAAGGGTTTATGGGGACTATATTCCCTGTGCTTTGTTATGTTTGAGAATGTGCTCCTTGATGCCCTTACACATGAATAACGATTTGAATAAAAATACTGTAGATCACAGTTCTTTTCCCACGTAGACATCGCCCCAGGTTCTGTGGCATTGAGAGTTGGCAGGGAGAAGTTGGCAACCCCTTGATTATTCTCCCTTTTGCTTTATCTGCAGGATGCCTACAGAATTGTTTATCTTTGAGGTTGAATAGCTTAATCATTATATGACTCAATGTTGTTCATTCTATTATCAATTTTTCCTGATATACAGTGTGATGTTTCAAACTGCTGAAAAAATTCCTGTATTATGTTTTCCAATATTTTTTCTATTCATTTGTTGGGTTCTTAGTGTCAGAAATATCAAATATCCTTATATTCAATAGTTGTTGAGCTCCTTAACTATTACATTTTTTTCTCTGCATTTGCTATGATTATTTCAAGTCTTTCCTTTGCCATTAATATCATTTTTAGCTATGTCTATTTTCTATTTCTATTTCTAATAGTTACCTGCAATTTTATTTTGTTCCTTTGGTTCTTCATCATCTTATTTTGATCTTTTGTTTTATTTAATTTATGTTCTTATTAAGTTCTTGCTGAAAGCACAATGTACTTCCAGGGAATCTGCTTGCTATTTTGGTTTCAGGTTCCTCCAGCCAGAATTTTTCATGTAACTTTAGCATGCATTTTTTTCATTAATACATTTGTACAGTGACTATGCCATTTCTTTTCATCTTATTTATGGTTGAGGGCAATTCTGACTAATTGTCTATTGCTTAGATAGAATATAGTGTGGGTGATTTTTCCTTGACACCCTCCTTGCCTTTTAGAGGACTTTCTATCTTTCCCACTCTAAGCTGCAGTCTGAGTCCTAGTGTTATTTTCAGTCCCCTTTTCTGACACTCAGGGGTGTGGAGAAGAGGAAGGGTATTCAGCGGGGCCCCAGGGGAGTCTCTGCTAGAAGCCTGAAGTTTCAGCTCTTTCTGAGATGCATCTAAATGTCTTTTATGGGAGCCCAGACAATCTAGCAAGGTTTTTTCCCCACTCCCTTGGGCTTCAGATTGCTCCTGCAGCTCCCACGGGCCTGGCAGCCCTTCCTGCCTCTGAGAAAGCCCCAGGGTCAAGCACTGAGGCCTCTTCTTCCAAAGACTTTTCCTAGAATTTTCCCAGAATTACTTACTCACTGCTCCCCATCCCCACCCCTCAGTCTGCATCTCTTGAAACTGGAGAGAATAGTGAGAATCCTCAGGATTTTGTTAATTGGTTGGCGAAGTGAGATTAGGTGTCCTGCTCCATCTCTCTTTGTGGCTATTACTTCCTGATGCTTATGGCATAAGTTTTTCTTTCCTTGCTTGTTTGATGCTGGTGAATCTCTCTTTCTCTCTGTCTCCTCTCTCTCTCTCTTTACCCTCCACCTCTCTTTCTCTTGGATGCATGTCTATTTTCTGAGCATTTCTTAGGGAATAGAAAAGC
Source organism: Choloepus didactylus (assembly GCF_015220235.1). Taxonomy (NCBI): domain Eukaryota; kingdom Metazoa; phylum Chordata; class Mammalia; order Pilosa; family Megalonychidae; genus Choloepus; species Choloepus didactylus. The sequence continues at coordinate 165,078,401 of NC_051309.1, read as the reverse complement.
TGGGATTACTACTATATAAGATTTTTAAAACAAAAGAAAACTTCTGCCCACTTCATTCTTTAACTGTTTGTAGTTAGTGTTATCAGACTATGACACTGATATAAATTTATAAAACCCTGGCCCCCTATTTACCTCAGCATTTGCCATATTGACCCTTCTGCTAGCCTGGACAAAGCCATTTTCTTTCCTTGCATATTCATTTGTTGAATGAATCCGTAAATATATACTGAGCACTTATTACATGGCAGATTCTGATTGGCATTGTGGATAGAGGAAGGAGGAAGGGAGGGTCTCTGTCTTCAAGTTACTCTTTGGAGAACAGAAGAGATAGACATTATGTTAGTTTCCTGTTGCAGCCATAGCAAATGACCATAAATTTAGTGGTTTAAAACAACAGAAATTCATTATCTTACATTCCTGCAGGTTAGAAGTCTGACACAGTTTTCTCTGGGCTAAAATCAAGGCATCAGTAGGGCTGTATTTCTTTTAGGAGGTCCTAGGGAAGAATTTGTTTCCTTTCCCTCTTGACCTACTAGAGGCTGCCCCGCTCTCCTTGACTCATGCCCCCTTCCTCCATCTTCAGAGCCAGCCATGTGGCCTCTCCCTGACCCTAATTCTGTTATCACATCTCTTTCTCTGATCAAAGCCCAGGAAAAGTCCTCTGTTTTAATGGATTCGAGTGATTAGGTTGGGCCTACCTGGATAGTCCCTGATAATCTCCACATCTCAAAGTCGTTCGCTTAGTTACAGCCACAGAGTTCCTTGGCCATGCAGGTTGACATATTCTGGGGCTTGTTCTGGTATATTCTGGTAGCAGGCTCTGGGGATTAGGGCATGGACATCTGTGGCAGGAGACCAGTATTCTGCCTACTCTAGACGTGTAAACAAATAAGAATTGCCAACATTTATGGAGAGATTACTCTGTGCCAGGTACCCCTCATTTCATCCCCATAATATTCCTGTGAGATAGAACTATTATTGACCCCATTTATAACTGAGGAAGATCCTGAAGTGCAGAAAAGTCAAAATGACTTGTCTGACATCTTAGCTGGTAAGTAGCAGAGCAAGGATTTTCACCCATCAGTGTAACCCCAGAGCCTGTAGTGTTAACCACTTCCTTGTGAAAATTCCATAATTAAAGTATAGGACACAGAGAAAAGATTCAGCAAGTATATATCCAAGGAGAAGATGCTTGGACTGAGTCTTGAAAAAGTGAGCAGTTCAGGAAGTCTCACCTAGGAAGGATTCCACAAAGTGGGAGGAGAGCATGTTCAAAAGCCTTGGGATGTGAAATGCTGTGAGATGTCAAAGGAGCAGAGGATGGGAGGGGACAATGGAGGTGAAGACACGTGAGCTAGACAGGGAAGTCTCCATCTGACCCTGTGGTTTAAACAAGCCCACAGAACACAAGCCCACTGACCATCAAAAGCAAGCCATGGAGTACCCTGGGCCTTACTTGACCTGTTCTAAACCTGCGCTTCTTCCTTTCTGCTTTTGTCCACATCTGGCACCTTGGCTTTACCAAACCCTGCTCCTGCCCTTTGGATACAGAATTTGAGAATGATGACCAGCGTTGAGCCCGAGGACCTTCTGAGGACCTGGGCTCAAGCTCTGCCCTCTGGGTCTTCAGACCTCCAGCTGTCCAAGTGGGAGCCCATCCCACTTTGTCCTCAGGGACACAACTCATGGGACCACCTCTCTCCCTAGTGCTCAGCCAGACCTGAGGGGAAAGGAGGAGCAGCTAGAACTGATTAGGAAAGACTTTATCACATAGGGCAGGGGCTCTCCACCTTATTAAGGAGGAAGACTCCTTTTTAATGTTAAAATTTTGTAAAGTCTGCTGAGATTTATTGTTGTCTTTGTATCTAGCCATTGATTGAGAAAATATATAATGGCAAAAAGGTACATTAAATATTGAAACTCATTTAATGAATTTATCTCTTATTGATCAGAGTATTCATATACCCATAATAAGACCGAGCTACAATCTCGTATCAACAATCTTTAATTCCGTATAGCACTGAAAACAAGTTTATTGGTAGGTTTGTAACAGATTCATTTTGGGAGCAAAACCTAACCTGAGGCTATTTATAGTCTTTCTGTATTCCATTAGTAGTGCACATTCCCACATTTAACTGCAGAAATGTTAATGTGTTTGATTACAGGGTGCTGCCCCAGACTCTGCTAGGAACATTAGTAATACATGGTATACACATCTTATTACCTTTCTAAAACCTGAAATAATCTGAATTCCAAAACCCATTTGGCTCAAAGGTTTGAAATAAGTGATTGTGGACCCGTAGGAGAGATACGCAAAAGGTATGCTATTTGTTTAGTCTATAATCGATGCTTAGTGTACTGAAGGGTCCATTGGCACCTTGCGATAAGTTCATCCTGTGCATGCCAAGCATTCCTGGCCTACTTTGCAATTTTACCTACAGTCCTTTGTCCTGGTTTAAGATGCCTGAGCTCCTAATCTGGGAGCTACCTCATCTCCTAGAGGCTAGTTCCCTTCTGTTTGAAACACATACCATATATGACTCTAGTGTGTTTAAAGGAAATATTTCAAAATAATAAGCTAACATGATATAACTACAGAATAATATAGGGTGGAATATCACCATGTGCAATTACAGAGAAGAATAAATCACTGCAGATTGTTTATTACAGCATGCTTTAAAGAGAACCACAGTCACACTCCACTGCTTGGAAAGCTGTCTTAGAAACTCAGGACTTATAAAGCATGCAGATTCGAAGATAGAAGAGCTCTGACTCAAGGGACATGAATTCTGGATTCTAGTTCCGCCTCTGCCGTCTCATGCTGAGTGAATGGCTCACAACTTGCCTTGCCTCTCTGGGCCTCTGTTTCTTGTCTATGAAGGGAGGTGGGTTTGATTTACTTTGCTATGCTAGATCCTGTGATTCTAAGGAGTGCTCTTTTAGGAGGCAGATATGCATTCAGGGATAGAAGTTAGAACAGCATTCTAGAACCTCAGTTTTAACCCATATCAGCTTCCTATTGAATGAAATGCATTTTTTACATAGATAAAATTTAATATTTGTATCAATGAACAAAACATATTCATTTGTGTGCACTTTGTAACTCACAAATAACCAAAGGACTCAACAATTTATCAGATGTTCACCTGGGGTCAGTAGGTAGACAGCTCCCTCCCACCTCTCTGGGGACTGGTTAAGGAGTCAGCCCAATTCAGAGTTGACCCCAGTGTTGAACTCCTTAATTCAGTATTTACTATGCAATGGGCACCATGCTGAGGAATGGAGAGGGAGAGGAGAAAGCTATGGGTTTTGCATTTATTAATTTGTGCTAGGTACTGTGTAGCTATCTAGCTGTCACAGCATAATGATGTCTCCTGTCCCCCATCAACCCCTCTTGGGTCCAATGATGAGGGAAGGAGTTGTTGACTGACATGTCAGTTGATTCCCACCACTCTTAAAAAATGTATCACAAATAATTAAGGTGTAATATTGATGGCAGTAGGCAGAGGATTGTTTTGGAAACAGGTTTATGCTTGGTTTTTGTTTGCTTATTTTTTTCCCAACAGAATACTGATTTTTAAACTTAGCAACTGAATCCAGACAAACATCACATTGAGATTGCCTCTGCATAAAGAGGTGGGCAACATGCAGGGGTTAAAGCATTAACGATCAAACCTGCTTGCTTGTGCACCTGGCAGCAAGCTCAGGGCCTCTCTGGAGTCCAGGGGTGTTTCTGCACTGGTCTCCTTAGCACTGGGTATGCCCTGCCTAAATTGAGAAGCCGACACCAGGTGCCCCAGACACGATTCAGGACCAACACTGGCACCCGCTGCATCCACTCCACAGCTGCAGAGGGGGAACCGGGCACTGGTTTCAGCCACATCTGGCTGACAAGCCCTCCCTGTGAGGCTCACCATGCAGAGGAGCAGATGGTAGGTGAGGCAAGCTGGGCTGCTGGGGTATGCAGCTCTCTCCTGCTCTCTGAACCTTGTGATTGCTGGCAAACGGGGACATGTATGTGCATATGGGAATGTGTGCCTGCTGAGCTGAAGAGTCGCCTCCCAGAGCCAGAAGCTTGGAGCCCTTGCTGCTGCCTCCCTCACCTACTGCCTCTTTCCCCTACTCTGACTTCCCAGGTGGAGGGACACTATGACTGGCTCCCAGTATCAGTCCCCTCTGCTAGAAATCTTTTCCTGGGAGCTGTGCTGGAATTACCCAGGAAGGTTAGGGACTGAGTGAATTTGGGAAACAGGAAGAGGATGTAGCCAAAGCATGCTGGAATGTTTCTTAAGAAACACTCGGAATTCTCACTCCTGGGCACTGGTTGGTTTTTGCTCTTCCTTGGGCTGCTCTCCAGGTCTGCACGGTAAAAATCTCTGCTGTAGGATCTTGTTAATCCTCTAGTGATACTGATCAAAGCAGTGGGTTCTCTGCAGATGTGTTCAAATGACCAATTCCTGAGACACCAGGGCGTCAAAGAGAGAAAATTTATTGCTAGGTGCAAAATTTATTGTTAAGAGCTTAGATGGCCTATCGGCCTCAAAATCTGTCACCTGGAACTGTAGTAACTCTGGTAGTTTTATTGTATCAAAAGATGGACAGATTTTAGGATAACGAACACAGTGACTGGAGATAACAAGGTTAAAGATGATCTAATTATTGAGCATGTGCAGATTGATTGCATGTAAAGTTTAAGCTACTGCACATGTCAGGTGGGCTAATTTTGGTTAGATCCAGTTCTGTCTAGCAAGATAGTTTTGGAATTGGGGTGGATTAGTTCTGGGCTGACTCAAGGCCCTTCATCAATAAATATTAAGGGCTGTCTTTAGTGATCTAAAGACTCTAAGACTCTAAAGTTGAAAACCAGGGTAAGGGCGTAAAAATGAGATTCAGTCACAAGGTTTTTACAATACCAAGATAGAGGTTATATAGTTAGTATACACTCATTATTAGAGATAGAGGCAGCTGGATCACAGTTCATAAATTTCAGGTATTTCCCTCTATCTATTCTAATATGCTAAAAAAGTAAAAAGAAATATCTATATAATGATTCAGTAATCATAATTATTTCTTAATTCTCAACTTCTCATTTATACTACCCACTACTGTCACCCAAGATTTACAACCTCAGACTTCCTCTCTATTCTCTTTTCCTTATATCAGGCCCCCTCCTCCCTCAGATACCCCAGAATTCTGCCCCCTGAGTGAGACACTTGGAGAACTCACTCATTTGCTAGAAGGTTATTCATTCCCCTGTGGAAGGTTTACATTTTAAAAGATACCCAAGTGAAAGGTACTGCTTACCTCTAAGAAACAAAGCACAAGGTGGCATTTTGACCTCCAGAGATGAGCCAAAAGGAAATTATTTTTAGATTGTTGACATGTCTTAAATCAAACCACAGAGCACTTTGTTCTCTTCTGCATAAGACAGCTACTCATTCCTTCGCAAAATGAGACACGAAGGACTGACTGCAAGTTAAGCCGAAAGCTATTTCCTGCTGGGAGGCTGAGCTTGGGGCTGGGGCCCTTGGAGGTGCCAGTGGCAGGGGACAGACCCAGGATTCAGAGGGCTGCCTCCCCCCTCCTCCCAGGCACTCTCCTCCACTGATTCCCAAGAGGGAAGAGAGCAGCACTGGCGCCTTCCACTGTGGCTACTCCCAGCCTGGCTCCCTCCCCTTGCAGTGGGGAGAGGGAGTGACAGAGGCTGGGGTGCAGGATGAGTGGGAGCGGCCTGGCAGGGAGAAGAAAGGAGACAATAATGGTGAAGATCAATAAATAACACCCATTCAGTACCCTTGCCCACCACCCCAGATTTGAGCTAAGTGGATGAGGATGTGAGGAACATCCGAAATAAACCCAAAAGGGGGTTCTCCTTAGAACTGCAGATTAATGGAAATCCAGAGCAGAATCTGGTCCCCCAAACAGTATCCACAGCGTTGGGGGGCGGGGGTTGGCTTTGTAGTGCAGGCACTCCTCTTTTAGTGATTTTGACTAAAGATGGCAAGACCAACTGAGGAAGACAAAGGCTGCCAGGCTGAAGCCTCGCAGCGCCTCGGCCAGCCAGTGCCCTCTGGGTGCCCACAGTGAGCTCCGCGTGCAGGAGGACACGGGGGCGTCTGGCCTGATCACAAGAACCTGCCATTCTGTGTCTTTACGCTCAGCCCCTAATCACCACACTTGTTACAGAAACAGCAGGGTCATTTCCTCACCCCGGGTCCCCCAGGGACTAGAACTCAACACTGAGCTGAGCGGAAGGGGCAGGCAGTTCCCTCCCGCGGCTGAGGAGATTGTAAAGGGCAGACTTCCTTGTGGTGTTTTTGATGGTTTGTTTTCTGCGGGACTTTTTCCCCCTATTCCAGCCTTTCTGTTTGTTGAAGGGAGTTATTTTCTGTACTGGATTTATTGTCTGTATCTAGAATCTGTTTTCTCCAAAGGCATTGTCATAGGTGCCAGTCCGTCCATTCTATCCCCGGGGATAAAGGGCTCTGAAACTGACAAGAAATGGAAGAAACTTAAAACCCAGAAAGGAATGGAGTGAGATGGTACAGGACATTCGTGTTCTCTCTGAGTCAGACCTTCCCCACTGCTGGAACAGCAGCAGCGTGGCGGAGAGAAGGACTTCTGTAATCAATTTCCCTCGCAATCCTGCAGAAAACCTAATGAGCTAGGCTCTCTCTTATAGGTAATTTTTAAAATCTTCTCACTTCTCTTTATATAAGAGTTTCAGCCCATTTGTGGGAAATTCCACATGGGTATATCAAGGTGGAAAATTTTTGATTTGTGAAATTCCACTCATTCATTAAAAAAATATTTTTATGTTCAGCCCTGGAGATACAGAGATGAATATTATGGCTTGCCTCTTGGAATTCACAATCTAATGAGGGTGACTGAACAAAAATCCATCATATCTAATCCATCATCAAATCCAAAACATAGCTCCAAAAATAACTTAAATCTGTCCATTTCTCTTTGGCTTTACCGACATCACCCCATCAAAGCCACCATCTTCTCTTGTCTGGATTAGAAAAATAGCCTCCTGCAGTACACTGTATTACTGTCTACTAAATATTTCATTTCCCTTCCTTGCAGTGCAATATCCACTCTCTGTTGTACTCGGGAGTGGCCCTATGACTGGATTTCACCAAGAAAATATGGGAAAAAGTGCTGGTGAACATCTAGGCAGCAATTTTAAGAGGCAGTGCATGGTTTTCTTTGTTCCAATTACTGCTATAGCACATATCAGTATTCAAGAAGGTGGGCAGCTCCCTAAGTCTAGGTACTGGAGTAAGTAGACATGGAGTAGAGTCCCTAGCTGACCTGATAAATATGTAGCATCAGTGAGAAATAAACTGTTGTGGATATAAGTCATGAAGCTTTGGGAGTTGTTTGTTACTGTAGCATAACCTAGCCTGTCCTGACTGATACAACTCCTAAATGATTTCCCTGTTTCTACCTTGTCCCATTCCAATCTTCAAACAGCAGCCAAAATTACTTTAAAAACGAATCAAAAAAAAAAAAAAAAACGAATCAAACATGCTAGAAATATTTCAATGTATTTCCATGGTATTTAGAATAAAATCTGAGTTCCTTAACATAGTTCTGCCCATTTTGGGCCCTGCCCTTTTTTTTCTATCCTCCTCTTATGCCACTAGATGCTCCCCTTCTCTGCCCCTACCCTACACCCACACCTGCCCCCACTGCTTATCTGTTTCACCTACACTGGCCTGCTTTCAAAATGTTCCTAATAAGTCAGACTCCTTCTTATTCTGGGCCTTTCCACATGCTGGTTCCACTAACTGAAACACTGTTTCACCGTTTGTAACATGACTGGTTCCTTCTCATAATTCTGATTTCACCTTAAATGTCATCTCCCCAGAGAGGTTTGCCTTGTTTATCCAATTAAAATCAAGTATCCCTGTTGTTGTCATTAACACCATGTATTTTCATTCGTAGCATTTATTATGGCCTTTAATCATCTATTTGCCTCTTTATTTACTTTCATATTATTCATTGACCTCCACTGAGATATAAACTCCATGAGGTTAGGGCCCTTCCCTGGTTTGTTCTAGCACCTTACACAGTGCCTGGCACATACGTATTTATTGAAAAAAAATGAATGAATGAATACACAAAAAGAAGATGATTTATTTAAAAAGGCATAGTTCTGGAAGAGAGAGGTCTGAAATGGCAGAGAGGGTATATTTCAGGTTGACATAAGACTGGTTCCAATATTTATCCAGACTTTCTAGTCACATTCAAAGGAAGGTTAGACTGAAAATTAAAATCTCATGAAATCAGTCACTTGAGAGAATCTTTGAGGCACAGTCAGTTACCCCTACTTCCTCTCCCATCTCCCCAAGCCAGCAAAGAACATATTCCCTAGGACCATATGTAGGTGCCCCACTGCAATGGTGTTTTGTAGTTTTTGTTGCTTTTTCCTTACCTCCTATCTTAGTTTGCTGGGGCTGCTATGAAAAATACCATGCAATGGATTGGCTTAAAGAGCAAGCATTTATTAGCTCATGGTTTTAAAGGCTAGAAGTACAACATCAAGGTATCAGCGAGGCCATGCTTTCTTGTTGGGCCATCCTCCATCACACAGCAATTGCTCTCTCCTTTCTGGCTTCTTCTGACTTCTGCTTCTTCCCACCACTTTCTCTGACTGGCTGCATCCAAATTTCTTCTATATAAGACCGCCACTTCATAAGGATTAAGACATATCCTGGTTCAATTGGCCACACCTTAACTAATAATAACTTCTTCAAAAGATCCTGTTGACAAATGGGTTTGCAGCCACAGGATCGTGGATTAAGATTTGGACATGACCCTTGTGGGGGACATGATTCAATCCCCCAACAGTTACCTTCTCATAGAATTTTGAAAACTAATGTGCCCCCTCACACATTTTTAAGTTAACATTTAAAGTTTTCATTGTAAGTTTAAATAATGGCATACAGTGTAATTTGGGGGTTATTGTAAATATTGACATTTCTAAAGAAAATTGTGACATCGCTCTGTGACATTTATCCAACTGAATCAAAATTCTATAATATTTGAAACCCTCCATTTTTAAAAGTACATGAATGTGGTCTTCTTTTAGAGTTGGAAATTTTATTTACATAGTTCCTTTTTCTCCTTGAATTCATATTTTCATTACACTTTGCCCATAGATTTTAATACTAATATAAACTTTGTGCAATCAAATATATTACAAGTCTTGATTAAATAATTGCCAAACATATAGTAAAATTTTATTTCAAATGTGTCTTTTAATGGGATAGATGAGGCTTTTTATTAATTAGCTCATGAATTCATGGATGAGCATTACTTTTTCTAGAATAAGACAGGGTTCAGCAACAATTCTCTTTCTACTTACTCTGCTTTAAAATATAATCACTGAGAGCTCTTCATCACACAAATACACAGATATGGAACACAGATAGGTATGTTTTAGCAATATCACTAAAACTATTTCTGATTTTTATACCAAAAATAACAAAGTAATATACCATCCCAAATTATTTTTAATGTTTGAAAGCTGACAAGTTAATTAAAACCTCCTTAAATTTTATTGAAAGCAGAGTTGAAATCCACTTGACTTGCAAAAGGATTTGTTACCCATCATTGGAATATCTACTTTCTTAAATGCTGAGTAGTGTTCCAAAAAGTTTCTGCCAATACTTATTAAATGGCTGTCATTTATACTTTTTACTCTTTTACTTAGGGCAACTTGTTTGACCTGGAATACTCATACAAGGTTGAAAAACATTAAATTGTTGCTAATTTCATTAGATCTTTACCAATATAACGTTTTTAATTAAATGTTTCCATATTATCTTATGCCTTGACTATTTTAATACAACCTTGGAGCTGTGCATTTAACTCATTAATTAATGGAAAATATCTGCCATATAAACTGTCCTACTGTCAAATAAGTCAGCCAAGTCAGACTTACCTTCTGCCAGAACATGTGTGACTTCATTTATTAATCCCAATATACATGTTAATACATGTCCCCATGACAACCATCTAGTATAAATATACATACTCCAAGCCTTGCCATGAAATAAGACCCTGCCTTCATTATGCCTTATTAAAAGTCACAGGGATTTCCTCAGTAGGGAGTGTTTCTTTGGCAATATTGGGGAACGAAAAGACAAAATTCTAAAAAAAAAAACAAAAAAAAAAAACAAACCTACTTTATTTTTAACTGTTCCTTTGACTGTTGCCACAGAGATTTTTACGTCCTGGGAAAGGCATCATAGTACAATTTGGGATGGGCAAAAGATAAAGGTTTTTCTTTTGTAAAGTGGGAGAAGGAAGACTGTAAAAGGAAACATGGGAAGGGAGAAACAATCTTATTTTCAAGCCACTGTTACTCAATTTTAGGAAAAAGCACATACAAATGTTGAGTATCTGGAAACACTCCCTTAAATCTATGAATGCCACTGTTTCCCCTGGAAAGTCTGTAGACCTCCAGATTTGAAGACCAGTACCCTTGGTCTTGGGAAATTCTACCTTGGGCCACAGACGGGATCAATGTTCTCCCTTGTGATGGGTGAAGACAGCTGGGGATGCTGAAGGACAGCCAAAGGTTGTCCTCATCCATCTGGTTCTGAACCTGCTTCTCCCCTCTCCACATCTAGAATATCAGTAGTGGCCAAAGGAGTGGGTCAGGCTGAGGGACCATTTTACTGCTGCTTCTGGTTTGCACAGCAGTTTTTCTGGTCGAGACTGATCCATCTTCTTGGGAGGGGTAAAGTGGGGAGATGCTTGCTTCCTGCCACCTGTATTTTCAGTTCTTTCTCCACCCATCAGATTTTCTAATTTTATGCTCAGAGACTTTGAATGATCCAAAGCAGTTTGTTTCAGTAAATGTGGTAAATTTTACCTGGAAATCAAATCAAAGTGGGATACAAAACAGAATTCATGTTTTTCATTTATTTATTCACTTGTAACAAAGCTGTTTTGATATGCCAAACACGTTGCATAATAATGCCTAATCCTTGCAATAACCCAGCAAGGAGGCTTTGTGGACCCTATCTTATAGCTCTTATATTTAGATCTTTGATTCATTTTGCATTAATTTTTGTATATAGTGTCCACCTTCATTCTTTTGCATAGGAAAATCCAGTTTTCCCTGAACCATTTGTTGAAGAGACTATTCTTCCCCATTGACCCTTGTCAAAAATCAATTGATGATAGATGTAAGGATTTATTTCTGAACTCTCAATTTGATTCCATTTATAAATTTGTCACTTGTTGTGTCAATACCATGCTGTTTTTTGATTACCATAGCTTTGTAATAAGATTTAAAATCAGGAAATGTGAGTCCTTCAACTTTTTCTTCTGTTTCAAGATGGCTTTTGTTATTTGGAGCCCCTAAATTTTCAATATAAATTTGATGATTTGCTTTTCCGTGTCTGCAAAGAAGGCTGTTGAAATTTTGATTGGGATGGCATTGAATCTATAAATTGCCTTGAGTATAATTGACACCATAATAATATTGAGTCTTTTGATGCGTAAACATGGAATGTCCACCGATTTATTTAAGTCTTCTTTAACCTCTTTCAACAATGTTTTGTAATTTTCCACATATAAGCCCTTTACATTCTTGGTTAAATTTATTCCTAATATGTAATTATTTTAGTTGCTATTGCATATGGAATTCTTTTCTTGATTTCTTCTTCAGATTGTTTATTACTAGTGTATAGAAACACTACTGACATTTGCACTTAGATTTTTTACCTCGCCACTTTGCTGAATTCATTTTTTAGCTCTAGTAGCTTTGTTGTGGATTTTTTTTTTTTTTTTTTTTTTTAGGATTTTCTACATATGGGATCATATCATCTGCAAATATGTGAAGTTTTAATTCTTCCTTTTCAATTTGGATGCCTTTCATTTCTTTTTCCTTGCCTAACTACTATGATTAGAATTTCCAACACAATGTTGAATAACAGTGGTGACAGTGGACATCCCTGTCTTATTGTAGATATTAGAGGGAAAGATTTCAGTATTTCACCATTGAGTATGATGCTAGCTGTGGATTTTTCATATATGCCCTTCATCATGTTGAGGAAGTTATCTTCCATTCCTGGTGTTCTAAGTGTTTTTGAAAAGAAAGGATTCTGTCAAACACATTTTCTGCATCAATTGACGTAATGATGAGTTTTTTTTTCTCCTTTGTTCTGTTAATGTGGTGTATTACATTAATTGATTTTCTTATGTTGTACTAGCCTTGCATACCTGGGTTAAAACGGTATACAATTTTTTTTATTGTGCTGTTTGATTCTGTTTGCTAGTATTTTCTTGAAGAATTTTGCATCTAAATTCATAAGGGATAATGGTCTGTAATTTTCTTTTCTCATGGAATCTTTATGTGGCTGTGTTGTTAGGTTGATGTTGGCCTCATAGAATGAGTTAGGAAGTGTTCCCTCCACTTCAGTTTTCTGGAAGAGTTTTAGGATGATTGCTGTTAATTCTTCCTAGGTTGTTTGGTAAAGTTCACCAATGAAGCCTTCTGGTCTTGTGCTTTTCTTTGTTAGGAGTTTTATGATGACTGATTCAATCCCTTTTTTTGTTATTGGTCTATTGAGATCTATTTCTGTTTGAGTCAATGTTGGTAGTTTGTGCGTTTAGGAATTCCATTTCATCTAGGTTATCTAATTTGTTGTGTAGTTCATCATGGTATCCAGTTAAAATCCATTTTGTTTCTTTGGAGTTGGTAGTCATGCCCCCATTCATTTCTGACTTTAGTTATTTGTGAGCTCACTCTTTTTTCTTTGTCAGGGTAGCTAAAGGTTTGTGGATTTTATTGATCTTTTCAAAGAAACATTTTTTGGTTTTGTTGGTTCTCTATTGTATTTGTTCTGTGTTTCATTTATCTCCATGCTAATCTTTGTTATTTCCTTCCTTCTTCTCACTTTGGGTATAGTTTACTCTTCTTTTTGTAGATTCTCCAGTTCTGAGCTTAGGTCTCTGATTTGAGATCTTTCTTCTTTTTTAATGTAAGCATTTAGAGCTATAAATTTCCCTCTCAGTACTACCTTTGCTGCATCCTATAAATTTTTGTATGTTATGTTTTCATTTTCATTTCCCTCAAGATATTTCCTAATTTCCCTTGTGATTGTTTTCTTTGTCCCATTGATTGATAAATAGTGTGTTGTTTAATTTCAATATATTTGTGAAACTCCGGTTCTCTCTCTGTTATTGATTCCCAGTTTCATTCCATTGTGGTGGGAGAAGATACATTGTATTTTTTCAATATTTTTGAATTTATTGAAGCTTGTTTTGTGTCCTAACCTACAGTCTACCCCAAAGAATCACCCGTGTGCACTAGAGAAGAATACATACTATGATGTTTTTGGATGAAGTGTTCTATGTACATCTGTTTAGTTCTGGTTGGTTTATAGCATCATTCAAGTCTTCCATTTCTTTACTGATCTCCATCTAGATGTTTTATCAATTATTGAATGTGGTGTATTGAAATATCCTATTATTAATGTAGAAGTCATTGATCTCCTCCTTCAAATCTGTCAATATTTGCTTCACATATTTTGGGATTCTGTCATCAGCTGCATATGTATTTATAATTGTTATGTTTTCTTGTTGAATCAACCTCTTTATCACTATATAATGACTTCATTTTCCTTCACTACAATTTTTTACTTATACTCTATCTTATGTTATAATTGTATAGCTATCTAAGGTCCCTTTTAGTTACTATCTGCATGATATATTTTTCCATCCTTTCACTTTCATCCTGCTTGTGTTTTTGAATTTAAGGGGAGCCATTTGTAAACTGTATATAGTTGGTTTGCTAAAGCTGCCAAAATACAATATACCAGAAATGGATTGGCTTTTACAATGGGGGTTTATTAGTTCAGAAATTTACAGTTCTAAGGCCATACAAATGTCCCAATTAAGGCATCAAGAGTAAGATACGTTCTCTGAGGAAAGGCCAATGACATCTGGGGTTCCTCTGTCACATGGGAAGGCACATGTCTGGAGCCTGCTGGTCCATTCCCAGGTTTAGCTTCTGGTTTCTATGGTTTTCTCTAAAATTCCTCTGGGCTTCTGCTTAGCTTCTCTGAGCTCCTGTGGGTCCTCCTTGCTCCTCCCAGGAGCAAACTCTGGATTGCATATCTTAGCTTCTGTGATGGTTAGGTTCATGTGTCAACTTGGCCAGGTGATGGTACCCAGGTGTCTGGTCAAACAAGCACTGGCCTAACCGTTACTGCAAGGACATTTGTGGCTGGTTAAGAAACCAGAAGGCTGGTTTATTTAATCATCAGTCAGTTGGTTGCAGCTGTGACTGATCACATCAACGAAAGATGTGTCTTCCGCAATGAGAGAATTTAATCAGCTGGATTTAATCCAATCAGTTGAAGACTTTTAAGTGAAAAGATAGAGGACCTTCACTTCTTCTTTGGTTAGCCAATGAAGCATTTTCTGAGGAGTTCATTGAACACCTTCATCGGAGTTGCCAGTTTGCTGCCTGAGGATTTCACCGAACACCTTCATTGAAGTCGTCAGTTTGTTTCCTGAGAAGTTCACCGAACACCTTCATTGGAGTTGCCAGTTCACTGCCTGAGGGGTTCATTGAACATCTTTATTGGAGTCCCCAGTTTGCTGCCTGCCCTGCAGAATTTGGACTCATGCATACCCACAGTTGCATGAGACACTTTTATAAAATCTTATATTTATAGAAATCTCTTGTTGATTCTGTTTCCCTAGAGAACCCTAACTAATACAGCTTCTCTTCAAAATGTCTCTCTGAACTTCTCTGAGCTCTCTTTGTGGGCTGTTTTAAAGGACTCCAGTAAAGGATTAAGACCCACCTTGAATGGGCAGGGTCATATCTCCATGGAAACAATAGGTCCCATCCACAATAGGTCTGCACCCACAAGATTGGATTAAAAGAACTTGGCCTTTTATAGTGTACATAACAGATTCAAACAAGCACAGTTGGGTAATACTTTTTTAATCATTCTGCTAATCCCTGCCTTTTGTCTAGAGAATTTAATACATTTACATTTACAGTAACTACTGATAATGCAGGCTTTTCTTCTGTCATTTTGCCATTTGATCTTTGTAAGTTTTACACATTTTTCTTCCTTCAATTCTTCTGATAATGTCTATTTTCATATTATTTTATTTTTTGTTGTGTACTGTTTTGAGTTCCTTCTCATTTCCCCCTGTGTGCTGGTTTGGAGCTGTTATGTACCCCCAGAAAAGGCCATCTTATTTTAATCCATTCTTTTGGGTGCAGAACTATTGTGGGTGGGACCTTTTGATTAGGTTGTTTCAATTGAGATGTGACCCACCCCATTCTGGTGGGGTCTTAATCCTTTACTGGAGTCCTTTATGAGAGGATAAAAGGAAGAGACATTTGGAGAGAACTTAGAGAAAGAAAGGTCCCAGAGAAGAAATGCCCTGGTGATGCTAAGAGAGAACACATAAATGCTCAGAGAGAAAGCCACTGGAATCAGAAGCTAAAAGCAACAAAACCCAGGAGCAAAGGATCAGCAAACACTGGCCATGTGCCTTGCTATCTGACAGAGGAACTCCAGATGCCAGCAGCCTTTCTTCAGAGAAGGTATCCTCTTGTTGAAGCCTTAATTTGGACATGTTCACAGCCTTGGAATTGTAAGCTGTAACTTAATAAATCCCCATTGTTAAAAGCTGACCCGTTTCTGGTATTGCATTTTGGCAGCTTTAGCAAACCAAAACATTCTGTTTGTAATTTTTTCAGTTATTTTCTTTGTGGTTACCATTTGGCTTAAATTTAATACCGTAAATATATAGAAATTATGTGTGATTCGATAGCAAATTATCTTCAAGGGCATACACAAATATGGTTCCTGTACTCCATCCTTCTCCCACTTTTTTGTTGTATTTGTTACAAGTTATATCTTTATTTACTGTATGTCCAAAACCATAGCTTGATCATTACATTTTATGCATTTGCATTTAGAACTTGTAAGAAGTTAAAAGTGGAGTTACACACCAAAAAGCACAATACAATAGGACTGGCATTTAAAATTACTCATATTGTTACTTTTACTGGAGGTCTTTATTTCTTTATGCCGCTTTGATGCACTAGCTAGTGTCCTTTATTTTCAGTCTGAATAATTTTCTTTAGTATTCCTTTTAGGGCATATCTAGTGGTGACCAACTCCCTTAGCTTTTGTTTATCTGGGAGTGTCTTAATCTCTCCTTCATTTTTTGTTGTTGTTGTTGTTTTTGTTGGGCACTGGACAGGCAAGGCCCCTCTAATTGACATGGATAAATGTTCAAGATTCTGCTGTTAGAAACAACAATAAATACACCCACAAACTATCAATATTTCCCAACACATTGATTTTTTTTATTTTTTAAATTACTTTACTTATAAAATAAAAAACATTTCCATACAAAATAAAGCAAATCAATGAGAAAAACAAACAGCCTGAAATAACTTCATTCCTTGCAATATACTCCTACCATACCAAAAGAAAATTAATGAACCATGGTCACATCTGAGCATTCCCATATCATTTAGATCACCTCAGTATCTTGTTTGTGATTATTAGATTATTGTTCCCCCTTCCCTAGCTGCTATCATCTCTAGGTTCCCTATATTCTACAATGTAAGACACTTATCACATTAGTGGTAACATACAATATCTCTCCTTTGGTGTCTGGCTTATTTCTCCTTCATCTTTGAAAGACATTCTCACTGGATATAAAATTCTTGGTTGGCAATTGTTTTCCTTCAGCACTTTAAATAATGCATCTCCTTGCCATTTGCCTCCATTGTTTCTGATGAGAAATCATCATTCAATCTTGTATGGGCTTTCTTGTACATAACACATTGCTATTTTCCTGAACTTCCAGAACTGTCTCCTTGTCCTTGGCATCCAACAGTTTGACTACTGTGTGTCTGGGCATGGTTCCCTTCAAGTTTATTCTGTTTGGGGTTTGTTGGGTTTCTTGAATGCATATATTCATGTCTTTCATTAAATTTGGGAGTTTTCCTGTCATAATTTCACTGAATATTACCCCTTATCTTTTTATTCACTTCTGGCATGCCCATAATGCATATATTGGTATGCCTGACGATTTCCCACAGGTCTCATAGGTTCTGTTCACTTTTTTTTCAGTCTTTTTTCCTTCTGCTCTTCAGCCTGAATCATTTCAGTTTCCTTGTCTTCAAGTTAACTGATTCTTTCTTCTGACAGCTCCAATCTGCTGTTGCCATCTTCTAGGGAATTTTTTATTATATTCTTTTATTGTGGAATATAATATATATACATACAAGTGATAACTTTCCAAGTGCAATTTAACAAGTGGTTAGAGAGCAAATTTCAAAGAATGTTATGCATTACAGTTCCACAGTTTCAGTTATTTCCTTATTGTGAATTATATATGCAAAAATTTAATAACTTTCAAAGTACAATTAAACAAGTAATTATACAGAAAATTTCCAAAAATTTTATGAGTTACAGTACCATAGTTTCAGTTATTTCCTTATTGTGAGATATAACATATATACAAAAATGTGGTAGCTTTCAAATTACAATTTAACAAGTAGCTATAGAGCAAATTTCAAAGAATGCTATGGGTTACATTTCCACCATTTCAGTTCTTTCCTTCTAGCTATTCCAATACCCCAGAAACTAAGAAAAAGAAAATTATACAGAGATTCAGTATTCATAATCCTTTGTTAAATTCCATCTTGTCTGTTGCTACCCCTTCTTCTAGTTTAATCACTTTTCTAATCTTCAGGGATGTGTAGGCAGTGATCATCCTAGCTTGTTCATGTTGAAAAGGTGTGTCAACATTATGTGAAAAGGAGACATATCTGGTTGATGTTCTTGAAGAGGCTATTGCCTCTAAGTTTTGGGACTTAGCTGGCATAGGAGCTCTCTGCAGGATTTAAGTTTCGGAATAATAAACTTAGTGAGTGAAACTTTTCTAGAGTCTCAGATAGGGATCTGGATATTCTTTAGGGATTTGGGGACTACTGTTGTATTGGGCTTATCATACTGTGGCCATTTGCATATCTAGTTGAAGCTTGTATAGGACTAACCTCCAGGACAGCCTCTTGACTCTATTTGAAATCCTTTAGTCACTGAAACCTTATTTGTTTGCCTTTTTTTTTCCCTCTTTTGGTCAAAAAAGGATTCTTAACCCCTCAATGCTAGGGTCAGGCTTATTCCCAGAATCCAAGTCCCACATCACCAGGGAGACTCATTTACCTGTGGGGGGCCCTGTCCCATATTAGGGGGTTGGTGATGAATTTATTGGCAGAGTTGGGCTTAGAGAGAGAAAGTCACATTTGAGCAACAAAAGAGGTTCTCAGAAGGTGACTCCTAGGCATAATTATAGGTGGGCTTAGCCTCCCCTTTACAACCTTCAGTTTCATCCAAGCAAGCCTCAAGATCGAAGGCTTGACTTCTAAAGTAGGGGGTTCCTAAATTCACATAGCATATATTCTGTCCATGATAATCCATTCCTTTCTCACACTATCATTACTTAGTTGGATAATCCTCATTGCTCTCCATTTTAAGCAATTCTCATGACCCAAAAACACCCCATAGTTCTTTTCAGCCCTTAATTATTTGTTGTTAGTATCTGTGTGGTACTAGTAAGGTATTCCTATTAATTATAGTCCCTAGTACTCAATAGGGAGATTTTTCCTATATACCATTCTGTTGTCAACTCTATACTAGTGTCATAACTTAGAGTATGTCATGCAAGCACCTATCTATATTTTTTAGTGCTGATCTGTGGGATATATGCCTTTAAACAACCCCTTTCAATTCTATTTGCCTTCAATACAGCTCTGATACTTATAATCCCATTAACAAATAATCACCACCCCTATCCATTCCCATAACTTTGAATTGACCCTCATTAACATATCTGGACATATTAGATTATCATTCCCCATTCACTAACTTCTGTCTGTCACTAAGTCCCCAATATTCTACATTATAAGACATTGATTTTACATTGTTCAGGAAGTTCATAGTAGTGGTAACATACAGTATTTCTACTTAGGCTTCTGATGTATTTCTTTCAGCATTATATCCGGTTCATCCATGTTGCTATATGTTTCAGGACCTTGTTCCAGCTTACTGCTGCATAGTATTCCATTGTATGTATATACCACATTTTGTTTATCCACTTGTCTGTTGAAGGACACTTAGATTGTTTCCATCTCTTGGCAATTGTGAACAGTGCTGCTATGAATGATGGTATACAAATATCTGTTTGTGTCACTGCTTTTAGATCTTCTGGGTTTATACTGAGAAGCAGAATTGCCAGATCATGGGGTAATTGAATATCTTGATTTTTGAGAAAATACCAAACTATCTTCCACAGCAGCTGTACCATTATACATTCCCACCAGTAATAAATAGAGTTCCAATTTCTCCATATCCTGTCCAGCATTTATTGTTTCCTGTTTATTTAATGGCAGCCATTCTTATTGGTGTGAGATGATATGTCATTGTTCTTTTGATTTGCATTTCCCTAATAGCTAGTGAAAATGAACATTTTTTCATGTATTTTTTTAGCCATTTGTATTTCCTCTTCAGAAAAATGCCTTTTCATATCTTTTTCCCATTTTATACTTGTGTTGTTTGTACTATTGCCATTGAGTTGTAGGATTTCTTTATATGTGTAGGATATCAGTCTCTTATCAGATATATGGTTTCCAAATATTTTCTCCCATTTTGAGTTGGCTACCACTTCACCTTTTTGACAAAGTCTTTTGAGGCACAGAAGCTTTTGATTTTGAGTAGTTCCCATTTATCTACTTTTTCTTTTGTTGCTTGTGCTTTGGGTGTAAGGTCTAAGAGGCAACCTCCTATTACTAGGTCTTAAAGATGTTTCCATATATTGTCTTCTAAGAATTTTATGGTGCTGTCTCTTATATTGAAGTCTTTGATCCACTTTGAGTTAATATTTGTATAGGGCATGAGGTAGGGGTCCTCTTTCATTCTTTTGGATATGGATATCCAGTTCTCCCAGCCTCAGTTGTTGAAGACACTGTTCTGTACCAGTTCAGTGGATTTGGGAGCCTTATCAAAAATCAGTCAGCCATAGAGCTGGGGGTCTATTTCCAAACTCTCAATTTGATTCCGTTGATCAATATTTCTATCTTTGTGCCAATACCATGCTATTTTGACCACTGTGGCTTTATAGTAGGCTTCAAATCAGGAAGTGTAAGTCCTCCCACTTTCTTCATTTTTTAGGATGTTTTTGGCAATTTGAGGCCCCTTTACCTTCCAAATACAATTGATGACTAGATTTTCCAAGTCTGCAAATTAGGTTGTTGGAATTTTGATTGGAATTGCATTGAATCTGTAGATCAGTTTGGGCAGAATTGACATCTTAATGATGTTTAGCTTTCCTATCCATGAGCATGTAATATCTTTCCATCTATTTAGGCTCTTTCTTATTTCTTTTAGTAAAGTTCTGTGATTTTCTGTGTAGAGGTCTTTTACATCCCTGGTTAAGTTTGTTCGTAGGCACTTGGTTTTTTAGTTGCTATTGTGACTTGAATGTTTCTTGATAACCTCTTCAGTTAGGTCATTATGAGTGTATAAGAACATTAGTGATTTATGTGTACTCATCTTGTATCCTGCCACTCTGCTGAATTTGTTTATTAGTTCAAGTAGCTTTGTCATTGATTTATCAGGATTTTCCAAATATAAGATCATATCATCTGCAAATAATGATAGTTTTACTTCTTCCTTTCCAATGTGGATAACTTTTATTTCTTTGTCTTGGCCAATTGCTCTGGTTAGAACTATTAGCACAAAGTTGAATAGTAGAGGTGACAGCGGGCATTCTTGTCTTGTTCCCGATCTTAGGGAGAAGGCTTTCAGGCTCTCACCATTGAGAACTATGCTGGCTGTGGGTTCTTCATATATGCCCTTTATCACATTGAGGAAGCTTCCCTCAATTTCTACCTTTTGAAGTGTTTTTAAAAAAAGGGATGTTGAATTTTGTCATATGCCTTTTTAGCATCTATTGAGATGATCATTTGATTTTTCCCTTTTGATTTGTTAATGTGTTATATTACATTGATTGATTTTCTTATGTTGAGACACCCTTGCATGCCAGGAATGAACCCCACTTGGTTGTGATGTATGTTTCTTTTAATATGCCTTTGGATTCAATTTGCAAGAATTTTGTTGAGAATTTTTGCATCTATATTCATTAGGGAGATTGGCCTATAGTTTTCCTTTTTTTGCAGTAATTTTTTCTGGTTTCAGTATCAGAGTGATATTAGCTTCATAAAGTGAGTTAAGTAGTGTACATTTTTCTTCAATTTTTTGAAAGAGTTTGAGCAAGAATGGTTTCAATTCTTTTTGGAAAAATTGGTAAAATTTCCCTGTGAAGCCATCTGGCCCTGGGGTTTTATTTGTAGGTAGATTTTTAATGACTGATTGGATCTTTTTGCTTGTGATAGGTTTGTTGAGGTCTTTTATTTCTTCTTGTGTCAGTGTAGGTTGCTCATGTTTTTCCAGGAAATTGTCCATTTCCTCTAAATTGTCTATCTTGTTGGCATGCAGTTGTTCATAGTATCCTCTTATGATTTATTTCTTGGGGGTCCATGGTAATTATCCCACGCACATTTCTGATTGTGTTTCTTTGGGTCTTCTCTCTTTTTTAACTTCAAGCTAAGGGTCTGTCAATCTTGTTGGGTCATACTTTTTAATCCATTCTACCAGTCTGTATCTTTTAATTGGAGTGTTTAATTCATTGACATTCAAAGTTATTACTGCAAAGGGAGTTCTTGAACAAGCCGTCTTATACTTTGGTTTTTAGTTGTCATATTTTTTTTCCCCTTATCTCTTTTTTCCTTTAAGTTACCCTTACTAATACTCTTCAGTTCTGTGCCTTTCTCCATGCCTCTCTCTGCTGTCTTTTTTTTCCCAGCTGGTAGAGCTATCTTTAGTATTTCTTGCAAGGCAGGTCTTTTGTTAACAAATTCTCTCAGCATTTGTTTGTCCATGAAAATTTAAAACTCTCCCTCAATTTTGAAGGAGAGCTTTGCTGGATAAAGATTAACTGGCTGGCAATTTTTCTCTTTCAAAATCTTAAATATGTCATATCACTGCCTTCTCACCTCCATGGTGGCCACTGAGCAGTCACTACTTAGTCTTATGTAGTTTCCCTTGTATGTGGTGAATCGATTCTCTCTTGCTGCTTTCAGAACTTTCTCCTACTCTTCAGCATTTGACAATCTGATCAGAATATGTCTCAGAGTGGGCTTATTTGGATTTAATCTACTTGGAGTTCATTGGGCCTCTTTGATTTGCATATTTATGTCATTTAGAAGGGTTGGGAAGTTTTCCCCAGCTATGTCTTAAAACACTCTTTCTAGCCCTTTACTCTTCTCTTCTTCTTCTGGTACACTGACAATTCTTATATTTGTTTGCTTCATGTTGTCCATTATTTCCCTGAAATCTTTTCAAGTTTTTCAGTTTTTTCCACCATTTATTCTTTTGTGTGTTCACATTTGATTTTACTGTCCTCAAGTTCACTTATCCTTTCTTCTGCCTCTTCAAATCTGCTTTTGTGTGTCTCTAGTATATTTTTAATTTGATCAACAGTATCTTTTATTTCCATAAGATCTGCTATTTTTTAATTTACTGTTTCAAATTCTTCTTTATGTTCTTCTAGAGTCTTCTTGATGTCTTTTATGTCTTTAGCCATCTTATTGAAGTTGTTTTGGAGATTTGTGTGTACTTCTTTAAAATTTATTACTCCAAATTCTGTGACTCTTCCAGCTTTTTAATTTGTTCATTTGGCTTATCCATGTCTTCTAGATTCTTCAAGTGCTTTAAGATTTTCTGTTGGCTTCAGGGCATATTCTTGTTTTGATGAAGTTTTTTTTGGAAATTCAGGATTATTTGAGAGTTCACATGTAATTTGGCAGAGCTACAGCTTGCTGGAGTGCAGTTTCCCTATCCTACCAGCAGGTGGAACTCTTGAGCTGCCTTTTACTCTCGTCAGCCTCCCCTGTACTTCTCCTAGGCACTGGGCAGGGTCCAAACTAATCAGGGCACCAGTTTTCTGTGTGCACTGGGGACTGCTTGCTCCGGAGGTGCAGTGTGGGCCCCGTGCAGTTCAGCAGGGAGTCTGCTTAAGGGCACCCCACAGATCAAACCTGCCCTGTTCCCTGCCTGCCATGCACCCATGAGACTGGGGTGTGGGAGGCTCCTGATGTGTCCGTATGGTGCCTTCTCCTATCCCCACTTCTTGCTGGTGCCCCCCCCACCCCCCAGACTTCTGAGAGGGGAGAGTAAATGCTGCCTCCTGGGTTCCCTCACAGGAGCTCCTGACTTTATGGATGTAGTGGATCACCTCCCCAGCTAAATGACAAGGTGGGTGTTTGGGAGTGGAGAGGCTGCTCACTCCCTTGCCTGGCAGCTGTCTCTCTGTTGACAGCCCCAGGAGGTGGAACCAGTCCAAACAAACTCACCCCATCCCTTGAGGCACCATCCCTCCATGTTTTTGCCCATGTCCCCACCAGATACTATAGGGGTCCCTCTATGGCCAGTTACATCCCGAAACCACAGTCCCAGGCTTCCTCCAGCCCCTCTCTAGTTTCTTTCAAGGAGGAGAAGCCCACTTCACCTCACCCACTCCACCATGTCCCTGGAAGTCCCCCTAGGGAATTTTTCATTTTAGTTATTGTGGTCTTCAACTCCAATATTTTTGTTTGGTTCCTTTTTAAAATTTTTATCTCTTTATTGAGATTGTCAAATTATGCCTTCATATCATTTCCTTGATATTCTTTCATTCTTTCTCCATATTTTCCTTTGTCTGCTTTAGCATATTGAAGATCATTTTTTAAAGTCTTTTTCTGGGATGTTCATAGTCTGGTCTTCTTTGATGATTTCTAAGCTTTTATCTTGTTCCTTTGGATGGGCCATCATTTTACATTTCTTTGTCCTATAATCTTTTATTGCACACTGTACATTTTAATATTTTAATATGTTAACTCTGGAATTTAATCCCTGAGCTGCCTTTTCCTTAAGTATGTATCCTACTGGTGATACAAGATAGATTTCCTTGAGTGCCAGGAGCTAACAAAAACAAACCAATGCAAAAAAACCTTTTTGAAGTCTTCGCAAATTGACTTTTTGTTGACTGGTGCATTCCTTCAGAGTTCAGCCCTCCTATCAAGAAGATTAGCCTGAGATGAATGTCCAAGTTCCTCTCCTTCTTCTCTGAGCCTGCTTCTTGTCCTGGGCATGTGCTTCTGGCCTTAGGAATTCCTCGTTTACAGGAATTTGAATGCCTCTTCCACTCCCTATGGGACTGACTCCAACCCCCTCCTGGGTGCTCAATTGTATGTCTTAAAGCCTATAATCCTTTGCCCCAAGTTGCTTTGACTTAATTGTTTCTGACACTGCTTTAGCTGTCTGCAAGCCACTTCTGACTGTAGGGCAAATTTTGGAAGGGTGAGGCAGAGAGGAGTTTCCTGCTTTCAGGCTGCCACCTGACAGATTGGCATGAACACAAAGGCACCCCGGTATGTGCATAGGGGTTACTCTGCCTGGCTGGAATAGGGGCCAGGCACCTACAATGGCAGTGCAGGCTGGTTCCACACCATGCTGGGAAGAAGCTGGGGGAGCTGGCAAGGGTGCCATGAGCTCAACCTACTGTTCTTAAAGCTGCATTTTCTCAATTTGGCACTTGCCAAATTTCTACAACCTTTTGACTGTTTTCTGGAGTTTTGAGGAAGATGGCTCTGCCAGTTTTTGCTAATTGTTCAAATATTCTGTAGGGGAACAGCATCCTGGAGTGTCTTATGCCACCGTCTTAGTTAGCTGGAACTCAACTAGTTTTAATAACGACTTAATGTAACTCTGGTCTTCTTATCCCCAGAACAATTTAGTTTGTTAGAATGAAATGAAGAGAAAGCCTAAGCTTTTCTTTCTAGCATTTGTGTTCAACTTGGAAAGTCCTTATTACTCCTCTACTTTCTCAATGAATCAAATGTTGAACATGTCAGAAAACAGCATTTCTACATTGACAGCATAAAAGCCACTACCTGTTTTTCCATTGTGTTCTTTAAATTACAGCAAAAATCACCAGCAACTTTCTAGTTAGAATTTGCCAACTAAGTGTAACTTGGAATTTGTATATAATTCTTTTAGCAACTCTCTGGAAACCTGCAAAATTTACAACTGTGCAAGTGAGCTTCTCATAAGAAAAAAAAAGTTGCAGAGAACGATCATATCTCTACTCAGAATAAAATACCTTAAACAATAAATTTAAATAAGACTTTCTGGTGTATAGATTTAAATTGGCTTCACAGTAGCCATATATTTCAAAACATTTTAGTTGAAAGGTAGTGGTTGGAGGGATTGCTTTATTTAAGCCAAGAATAGTAAAACCTGGGACTGGCTATGTCTCCCACCAATGCCACAGCAGATATTATTAGTTTATCACAGCACTTTTTTTAAACTGAATCTGGTTGCAGTTTCTGCATTCTTCTTAGCACAGCATTCTGGTAGACCAATGATCTTAGATGGATGGAAGGAAATCATAGGGATAAATACCAGACAGCATTAACGATACAAAAGTGAACAAAAGAAAACTTTTGCCCTCATGGAGCTAGTGTATAATGGGGTAAACATACAATAAACCCATAAACAGAATTTGGAGCAGATTTTGCTAGTTGCCTACCAAGCATCTGTTCTCTGCTTCTCTCTCAAATTAACAGAATAATGTTTTTTACCTGAGTACCTGACCTCCCAGCTAAAAGACCATATTTCCTAGTCTTAGGACTAAGATCTGATCAATGGTATATAAGCAGAAATACTTTATTGGACTTCCAGGAAGTTTCCTTAAAAAGGAGGGAGCACACCCTTCTTCCTGTATTCCTCCACCCTGCTGTTAGGAAACTGGGTGTGATTGCCAGAGACACAGCAGCCATTTTGAATTTAGAAGATTAGAGTCACAATCTTGGCACTGTGCTTTGAAAAACTGGAAGACTCTTTAGTCCTCAGTAACCATGTAACAACAACATTGGCCCTGGATTGTCCACCTCCAGAGTTCTTTTTTTTAATAAAGAAAGAAGTTTCTACCTTAAGTCACTACTTTTCAAATTTCTGTTATTCATAAATAAACCTAATCCCAACTGATGATAACAATTTAAAAATATACACACACATAGATTGAACTAGCAACAATAATGAAATAGATTTCCAATGCTGGGTATCAATTTGTCATAGAAGAAAGGCAGACTTCAGTGCTCCAACTAGAATAAACAATTATAGATTCAAATGTTGACATTTGGCTGGAGTAAAGTACATATTTTCTTTTGTGGTTGTAGATTGTATTTATGGGTGGCATCATTTCTAAAAAGTTGCAGTGTTCACACTGAGTAAATTAATGAATGATTAAGCTGCTATATTAAGTTGAAGGATTGTTTTCTGTTTAAAAACAGTTTAAAGAGCCATAAATTTCCCATTTGCACTGCATAGTCCAAGGAAATATGTTTCATCTGCATTCTAGCTCTCTATGTGTCCTTTCATCAAAGAAACAGTACCACTGAAATAATACCAGTGCTGCAATCCTATCTTCCTGTTTCTGAAAGCACCAAAGCCATGCTTATTTGCATGTTATTTGGCATAAATTTGAATATTAATTTCAATAGTCATTGGCTGTAAATACAGAGAATAAATATAGCCTGCTGCAATTATACAGATAACCAGTATTTAGGGCACATGAGCGCCTAAAACTTTAAAACCAGTTACATTTAATTACACTCAGATTATTCTTATACTCACAAACTCACACACACACTGGTCAAATTACAGGGTACAAACTTCACAATGAATTTATTCCCTTCAGTCTAAGTGTCCAGATGTCAAAGTTTGGAAGAGCTAATTATTCAATTTCAGGGATGTATTGGTCAGGACCACTTTCAGTTACAATGACAGAAAACCAACCTAAAATTTCTTTAACTGCTACATTGCAAATTTTTTGGCTCACTTAATTTGGACGTCCAAGGAATTGTCTGACTTCATGTACAGCTGGACTGAGGTGTTCAAATGGTTTCTCTAACCATCTTTCTGTTCTACTTGACACTTCTGGCTTCATTCTTAAGCAGAGTCCCTCAACAAGTAAGATCCCCCTGCTGTCCCAAGCCACTGTTGTCCTTGCACCTTATGATCTCTCCATATCAATCCTCAGAAAAACATTGTTCTTGGCCAGCCTCAGCCAAGTGCCCAGCCTTGAGAGGAAGAAAATGGAGTCCCATGGTTGGCAGCCTTGCCAGAATTGCATACAGCTAGGAAGGAATAGTTCCCAAAAGGAAACAGTGGAAGCAGACAAAAACGGAATGTGTGCTCATGAAAGAAAGCCTGGTCATTCATTGGCTTTTGCTGAAATGGGGAAGAAATCAGCTTTCCACTGCCTTAGAAAAGTTGTATCCCTTCTCAGCGAGTCCAGGTTACTACAGTGAGAAAACCACTAGGGAGATGGTGGCATGTGCTAGTGCTTCCCAAACATTAATGTACAGATGAATCACCTGGGTTTTTGTTATAAAGTACAGATACTGATTCGGTAGGTCTGGGTAAGGCCCAGGATTCTGCAGTTACAACAGGTTCCCAGGTCATGCTGATTCTGCTGGTCCACAGACCACCTTTTCGAGAGCAAGGGTAGGCTCTTGAGCTTTACTGAAAGACTGACAAGAGCATGGCTCACTATTTCTCTTCAGAGCTGTTCCACTACCTTCACTTTAGCACAGCCTTGGTTCCCATGAATAAAGCTGTCTTTTCTGCTGCTATTCAGGGCTGACATGGTTAAGGTCCCTGCCTTTTTTTAATTCTCCTGGAATGGTTTTAATGGCTTCTGCATTGGGTGTAAAAGAGCCCCTGCTGGGCAAGCATCCTTCTCTGTGAGTGGCACCCTGTCGAAGCCAATACACGGTGCTGAGCAATTAGGCCTTGTCACTGCATGATGCCTTTCAGTTTGCATTCTCCTAAATTATGGAGCATTTAGGAAAGCTGTATCACTTACAGTGCTTTCTGGACATGCAAAATTACTTGTTTGCATAATTTACAGCAAATTCATAAGTCTTACTCAGCACCTGGGTCTTCTTGTTCATTTAGCATGCAGGTGTATAAAAGATGTATAAGACCTTCGCTGGGATGCTCTCCAGAGATAATACTCCTCAGCTGCATCCCGAACAAACAGGAATTTCATCTGGGCTTTTGCACAGGGACATGAGAACGTGAACAGCAAGTGGAAAGACATTATTTGGCTGAATGCTACACTTCTATGCCCCCTCCCGGCCTTCTGCCGGACACAGCCTGACATGTCCCCACCGCCTCCCGCACTCTACACACACATGCAAACTTAGCCCACATCCAGCAGCCCACTCACTATCTCCCTGAAGGGGAAAGTGCTAAAGTGAAGACCTAGCAGGACTTTGAAAAAAATCACATGATGCAGTTTTCTCCAACATTTTTAATAGGTAAACTCAGGTGAAAACGAACATGAAGGATAGCCTTAAAGAGGAAGAGAATTTTTGCATTGCATGTGTTGAAGCTGGAAGAGGCAATCCCACCCCTTTGACCTGGGAGATCCTAGGAGTTCATAGGCTGATTGCATGTCAAGGATTGTATATAGATTTTGTCTGGTGAAGTCACCTCCTTCTTCTGGCTTGTTTCCCTCTCTGAGTGACAGCCAGGAGGGCAGCCATCCTGAAGAAAAAAGGGGGGAAAGGGAAGCAAAAATGAGAACACTAGGAGTTTGCATAAAACCAGCTGAATCCCTGCAGTACCCCCACCCTCAGAAGCACCCCACCCCCAGCCCTCCAGTTCAGAGATCCCTTTGCCACCCTCTCCCAGAGTCATAGCTCAGTACACGCTGTCCAAGAAGATGAAAATGTCAGTCTAGTCAAGTGTTTGATCGCAAGAACTTGCTTGAGGTACAGAGCTCAATTTCCTGTGCAGAAAATATGCCAGTCTAGGGAATCGAAAATTCATACCACATTTTGTATAAACCTGATGGGAAATTATGTCTGGGGAAATTTCCACAACTTAAGTTATGCAAATTCTCTATTCAATTGTAATGCCAAACCATGATCCAGTGCTACCACCCTGACTCTTATAAGATGAGAGGCTATAAACACTAGTATATTAAAAAATGTATCCACCAAAGTAAAATTAATGCTCAGCAAATGCCTACTTTTCTAGAATTTTATTTCTCAAATGGATTGGTAATATTTTTAGTGGTACATATTGTCAGCCGATAATAAATATGTAAGCCCATCAAAACCTGATAGAAAAAAATTCATCAGATAATACACTGTGAACTAGGGATCAATTCAATACTAGCCTCAGGGGATGCATCTGGTGACCTAATAGAATGTTTCCAATTCTAATTTTTCTGATTCTGTGAAATCAATTTTTCTATAAACTGTTCCTAGTACATGAGTGTTTTGCAAAAACTAATCATACTGGCATAATAGGCATGTCAAGTTATGGTGTAATGGACATTCTATTGTCCTTTTATTGAAACTAATAGACTAGCATAAAAAGGAATAAAATACTAAAAATGGCAACAGTTTATGACTTTGACTTTTTTTTTCCTGCCTTTCACATTTGATGGTATAGTATATTGGCTTTTAATATCCTTTTACGGGTATTTGAGTATGACCCCGTTAAAAATGACAAAGAAATGGCTAAGAAGAAGAATTTTCCCACTCTCTTACCCTCAGCAGTACAGTCAAGGAATAGCCATGCTATGGCATCTTCATCTATGAGGTTCATATGTCAGCTGCTGCTGCTGGAAAAGTTTAATGAGGGAGAAGAGTTACCAGGATAAGGCTCCTGCTCTGTAGTGTTGACAAATTAGCCGATCTCAGCTCTGTTTCAAAAATACTTCTACCCAAGGAGAATGAGATGAAATTGAAGTTGGTCATGCCAACCCAGGATGACCTTGAGTGAAACAGATCTCTCTGTTTACTAGGCATAAAGATTACAGTGGACTCATCAGTCAAGAGGCCAACAGTATCATAGATTTGCCTTACTAAGTTGACTCCTGGGCATTGGAAGCGAAAGCTTTATTGTTAATTATTGTCATTATTATTTAATGGGATATGGAAGTCTCTCCTAAAACAGATGGACTTTCCTCTTTGACTTTTGTCACAATGGTGACTGATAATTAATTTTGTGATGATATATTTAATGTTTGACTCCTCTACAGGGTGATCGGTGCTATCATGTCAGGAACAGTATTGATCATTCTATCCTCATCATACATGTGTTCCTAGCACATGTGCTCAATAAGTAGAAGGACTGGATTGCTCAGCAACAGTTTTTCCCTGTTGTCTTGGCATAATTATTAAAATATACAGTCACTCTATCATTAAGTACATGTTAGGTGGATGACTGGATGAGTGAACACTTGGTCATGTATTGCAGCTCAGAGTCAAGAGAAACTGGTTGGAGTTCTAACTTTGTGGCTTGTTGCAAGTGACTTAAGCTCTCTGAAGCTAAGTTTCTTCACTATGAAATGGGAAAAATACAGATCAAACATGATGCTTATCAATTGTTGCTTCTTAATAAGTATTTCCTGTATTTTTTTCTTCTTCAAGTAAGGGAGCACTATCCAATAGCATGTTCTGCAATGATGGAATGTTCAAAATCCGTGCTGTCCAATATGGTATCCACCAGCCACACGTACACACTGAGCACTTGAAATGAGACTAATGCAACTAAGGAACTGAATTTTTAATTTTAGGTCCTTTAAATTCATTTAAATAGCCACATATTGTTTTAACAGCTCTCACTAACTGTCCGGGGTCTTCAGCATCTAGGATTAATGATTGTATTCCATATCCTTTTTGAGTCACATATTCTGGGACTGGCCATTTTGCATTGTTTTACTGAATTGTCACCCATTGGGTGCTCATTAACGTCTTTGTAGGCCAGGACAATTCTCATAATCATAGCACACATTTGGTATGAAATGACTTGGACTTCTTTTCACTCATGAGACAGACACCCATGGAACCCTCACTGTGCTAGGAGAACTATAATTTTACAATACTGCTTGGCTCCCATCGAAATTATGAAGCCAACAAATGGTTTTTAATTATTAAGTAAATAACTTGCAGTTATTTGGACTTTTTCCTAGCTTTGGTGAGCAATATTTTAAGCAATTCTGAATGCCAGCCTTTTTAAATGCTCATTATTTGGGAGTGTGTTCCTTTCAATTGGGTTTCAGGCTGTTGCATTTGTCCCTGAGTGATAGTTAATTGTTCACTTGCGGGCAGGTGGGGAAATGGGACAGGCAGAGTGGGGGGTGGTACATTCTCATTGGATTCCAGAAAAATTACATGGAAGAAATATTTTTGACACTTTACTTGCAAAGGGGATATCATTTAAAAACTCAGATGACTTTCTCTGTAGCTACCTTTTAAACTTGCAGTCATGAGTCATTTGCTCAAAACACAATAACAGATTGCTCTGCAAGCTGATTTTTAAGGCATTTTGTATACATATTAATACCAGAGCCCATGATCCTTGGAGAATCAAATATGTACTTGTTACAAAATCCTCAGCATTTGAAATTTCAAAGAGCTGAAAGAAGATCAAATATGTAATTTTAATTTGTTTGAATCTTAAAGACACGTTTCTCTGAAGATAAAGTCAGTTCTATTTTCATTGCAGTAGTATGAGAAAGGACTGATACCTAATTTTGCAGGCTTGCAGGTTGCTGCCCACGAAGGCAGTATTTTGTCCCTTTTGGGTTACCTTATGAGTCTTTTTTTTTTTTTAATAGATGCCCAGAAATGGCCTTTCAGAATGTACCTAGATGAGAAATTTGCTTCGAGTCACTGTCACCACCACACCTTTAGCTTGAAAACCACCTGTTTCAATCAGGACAAACTAAAAGTGTTGGCTTTTAAAGGCAAATCCAATTTCTTATCTGGCTCTCTTCAGAAGCCATTGTGCCTGGTTGCCTGGTTCTTGCTGAAAGCCAAGCCAGGAAACCTCACTAGTAGCTCAGCACACACCAACAGTTAATTGTTACTCCAGTGGAGAGTGGTTCATGAGATTATATACAGTTACAGCATGATTAACTCTCTGCTCATCAATTCAACATTTTTTATCGGAAATGTTGCTGCAAATGTGGCATAAATTTCCTGGGCACAGCATTCAGTTCCACCTTATTATGCAGCACAGAGATATGAGGTACTATGGCTAATCCTAATTTAACTTTAGAGGAAGAAGTTAGCTCTCTGGCTTGCTACAAACTGAGTTCCATTTCTGATGTTATCCATAATTCTGAGACGAGCTAGAAATACCTGCGTGAATCATGATACCAAAGAATATCCCTGAATCTGGAATAAAAATGCAGAGTCTCAGAAATTTCCTGGCACTATCAAGATTGAGCCTACAACAAAGGTAGCTGGACTCCGCAGCACGTTTTACACATGGTTATCAGCATCTGTACAGCCTCATAATCTACTATTAAAAGCATCACTCCAATCTTCCAGCATCTCACAATTCCCACAACCAAGCCACTGGCCTTTCAGGGGCGAACTCAGTTCAGAAAATCCCCTCTTATTAGAGCAAATAAATAGGTTGATGCCTTTTTAATCTGAACAGATGCATAGAAATTCCTGTGGGGGATTCTCACAAGGATGTTTATACTTGAATGTTTTTCTGCAAGAGAGAAGGAAGAGCCTGGTGTCCTCCTGGATCAAAAGTACAGGCTTTTCATTAACTTGTGATGAACGTATATATGTAAACTCCACATGAACTCAAAGAGGTGGAAATTACCCTCCTGGCTTATTGGACCAGGTGGGGACTGTCAGTCTCATTGGTTCTTAACAACAGAGCCTTAATAACTCCATAATTGAAGAAATTCTTCCAAGACCATGGACATTATTTAGCCTTTCTAATACCAAGGATCCACACCAGGAAAACTATGTGCAAACACAAATCAGATATTCTACTGGGTTTTATTTGCGGAATGTTGCTTGGAGAGAATTCCCACGGCATCAAAATTATGCTTGGAGAAAAAATGGAAGACTCAAAGTGAACCATGCTGCTTTTTGCAAGAACAAAGCAATATAAACAATAAAGCCTTGTGATGAACTGTTTTGTTCCCCACTGCTACTGTCTTATTGGCAGCATCTTCCTTCAGATTGCCGGTCAGCCTTGGGGTGAAAAATGCTTCTCGGGCTAACACTGCTACAGTTTCTGCTTCAGGAGAATTTAAAAATATGCTGACTTGAAATATGCTGAATTTAAAAATCTAACTGTGGTAGACACATTCAAATCCTGTGGGTGTGGACTCATTTGAAAATCGTATCTCCAAATAACCTATTTAGATGAGGCCAAATTTCAACATTTTTTAAATTCCTGTTGTTTAAATCAACCAATTTATGGTGTTTGTCCTGGCAGCCCTGGCAGACTAAGACACTAACAAAGTGTCAATTCTGATATGCCTTCATCCAAAAGTCTATATAAAGGTATATCCTTGTGTGTCTGTGTGTGCACAAGTATAGGCATTATGACTATCTCACAAAACCCAGTTATGTGGAAATAACATTAAGGTTGATGCATCTTAAATTAAAGCTGCTAATCTGCTCTTCCACGATTTTAGAAAACCTTTACCAAATGATCCACTTGCTCATCTAGAAAAATAGATATTCATTCAAGGAGAGGTAAGAAAAAGAAGATTTGAAAGAATCAAGGAGAACTTGCTGCATAGATTTTTAAACTTAAAATAAAAGTGCAATAAGTAAAACAGTGTGGTGCCAGGACAATAATAAATGGCAAGAGCAATGGAGCACAATAAAGCATAGACAAAAATTATATATATAGTTTCTGCTTACACACACAAAGACACAAACATACATCTATATACACATACATATGGTGCTTCTGTTTACACACACACAAACATATATATACATATGCATATATATGGTGTATTCTACAATAATGTTGGCATTGTATGGTGGAGTAGAAAGAGTATGAACTTTAGAATCAAATTCAAACCTGGATTTGAATTCCAGTTCTACCACTTCCTAGCTGGTTGCTTTTAAGCAAGTTAATACTCTAACTGCATATTAATTACCTAAAATCTAATAGGGGTGGTGATATGTATCTTGAAAGGTCATTGTGAGGATCCGAGAATCAAATGATATCCTACACGTATCATTCAAGGTTTTTAGTTACAGGTAATGCAGATATGCGCTGGCTAAATAGGGAGAAAAAGGAATTTGTCAAAGGCTTTTGTGTTGCTGCAGAATGGCTGAGAAGGGTGGAGAAACAGATTTGGGAAAAGGAAGGAACAAGGGAGGTTCAACAGCAGCCAGGTTCACAGAAATTCATGCCACACAGCACACATGAGGACTTCCAGGCCCGCCGCTAAACACTGCATGCCACAGCCAGTGCTGCCACACGTGCTCCTGGAAAGTGGGTGTTGCTGACATCACGCATCAGACTGGCTTTCCGAGTTCTAACTTCTCTGGGTCAATAGATCTGGTCGTTAAATCTGGAGCAGGTCTATTGCTTGGTTGAGCCTAGATCACATGCTCCTAAACTAAGTGCACAGGAAGCTGGGTAAATAAGTTCTTGGCATTTTCACATTTTATAGTCAAGAAAAGCTTTTCTTCCCAGCAAGATTCATATGATGAAAAATTCACCAAAGGAAGGAACTTCAGATTCTGGGACACCTAGAAGGACAAGTCCATTAAAATACATATCAAAGCACCTAACACATAGCAGGCAGGGAGTCTGGTAACTACGAACATTTTCACAATTCAGTAGACAAAAGGAACAATCCATTATTCAACCCTTGGTGCTGGGACCATTAGTTGTATGGGGGAAAATCTATGATTTGCCAAAATAAATTCCAGTTGGATCAAAGATTAAAAAAAGAGATCAATTTGTAAAGCAATACAAATCACGGTGCCCATCAGTGCCCAATCTACCCTGAAAGGATGTTAATTTAAGTACAGTAGTTTTTCTAATGGTGTCTCCTCTACCTCTGGAAACATGACTACTACCCAGAACCAGAACCACATGACTCAGTCTTATTTTTGCATTTGACCCTCAAATGGAAACCCTCAGCTTTTATTTACTGAGAATAAAATATTAAGATATCTTCTCAGGGGTTTAATTTCCAGAAGTCTTCATTAGTGTTATTGTCAGCATAGCAGATGGTGGTACCAGGAGTGGCCTGGTGGCTCATAGGCAAGGGCCTTGTTTTGTGCATCTAGTGTCAATGTCTTGTACATAGGAGGCTCTCGATTCATGATGGAGGAAGAATACTGAATTTCTGATTGACTTTTCGAAATGTCTGGTAATGGTTTTAGGCTTGAGCACTAACTCAGATCACGTTAATCTCTCTGATCCTGAATTTCCTTTCCTTCCAAAGAATGAGAACACTTTACATTGTCTTTAATACCCAAACTTCTCATAACATCAAATACTGATAATTTCAGGCTCGATGAAACAATTCATAGGTGATGGCTCTTAAGTTCACAGTCAGTTTTCCAGAATATGGACTACCCTTTTTCCTATGTTACCTATAATCCTTACTGTGCCCAATTTCCATCTGCCACTCCCATATCCATTTAAGAAAGGCTAGTGAAAGATGAGGGAGGCTGGTCAGAAATTTTTTTCTTTCTAGCTGTATTTCTTGTGGCGACATTTATCCTCTTAATTTACTGCTTTTCATTATTGTTAAAATAGATATGTGATCTCAGGCTTTAATTTCCTCATGACTGAGGTAATGCTTGCTTTTCCTTTGGCTTTCTAAAAGGTTCTGCTATTATTTCCTTGAGAGAGCATTTTGAGACCATTGGATGCAAATAACTGTAAATATGTACATTCTTAATGTTGCTGCTGCAAAAAAGGGAAAAACTCATTTCTTATACATAGTTTCTGCATTTTTAAATGTTGAGCAAAAGGACTGTTGGCCATGATACATCCTGAAATAACACATGAATAAAGATTTGCTGTCTCTGAAAGAGTCCTATTCCACTCCAGACCTGAAAAAAGAACACTTTCCTCTCCTCTCTAATTCATCTCCTAGAGTGAAAAGGACCAAGAAGTCAGTTCCCTTTAGCACAAACTCCCTATTATATTTTATTTGCTAATGTACAACTAATTTCTAAATTAAGAATATGCTTACAAGAAAGGTTAAGAAGTTATTCACTCCAATCCATTAGTAAACCTGTTTTTGATTGAGATTTTAAACAACTTTTGATAATTACTGCTTCTTCGCTTTCAGATTTCAAATAAGATGAAAGAATCCATTTTCTTTTTGATTCAGAATTATGCTAGTATTAGCCCAGTCAAAAGATTCCAAGGTTTCTCCCAAAGAGACAAACATTTTGGGAAATTCCCTAATTCTCCCAAGGAAGATATGTGCTGATCACAGATTTCCATCGCCAAATTCTAAATGGTCAAAATGTTGAGTCTCTATTTGTGATTAGGTCAGGGATCAGGGACCTTCTTCTGAAAGGGCCAGGTAGTAAATATTTTAGACTTTGTGGGCCAATCTGTCACAACCTGTCAACTCTGCCATGTAAGAGGAAGGCAGCCCTAGATGCTATGTAAATGACTTAGCACGTCTATGTCTCAGTAACACTTTATTAATGAATATAAAAACTTGAATTTCATACAATTTTTATGTGACATAAAATATTCTTCTTTTGATTTGTTTTAAATGCAAAAACCATTCTTAGCCCCCAGATCAGATAAAAATAGGCAGTGGGCCAGGCTTAGCCAGTGGACTGTAGTTTACAGACCCCTGCCTCAGGTAAGCTGGGCATGGATTTATTGAGACGTTTTCACTAAGAAGCATATAATATTGAAACCCAAGCTTTGCCACATTTTCCATAATTTTTCATCATTTTCCACCGATATTGGCTATTCCCCAGAGCACACGAAGTATAAAACGTGTACAGTAGGCTGAATTTGTGTTTTAAAAGGAAAACCATATTTGCATATATGCCTCTATATACCAGAAATTTCTAGCAGTGGTTGCCTCCACAGGTGGGAATTAGAGGATGAGGGAGACACAGGTGCACAGGAGAGCGCTTTTCACCATATGCCACTTTGTATCTTTTGATATTTGTACTACTTACATGAAGCTATTTTTTAAATAAATTAATTTTTAAAAACCTCTTCCATGTATGTTGAAAGGAACGACTAGAGGAATCCTGAAGTCGATATTGTAATCTTCCAAATTAAAACACAAGAGCCTGCATTGCCAGTTCTGGACACGTTTTATAGGAGGGCCTCTAGCTGAGGGAAGGAGCTAATAATAACAGAATAACAGCCTAGATCGAAAGGATGAGAAAGTTTACAAGCATAGAGGATATATAGTATTTCAGAGACAAGAAATATTTTTAAATAGAGAAGAGCCTCACAGCCTAAGGGTTTTTTATTAGTTTATCTCTATCAAGTTTTTAAAAAGATTTATTGTGGTAAAAAATATATATATATCTATATATATATAACACAAAGTTTGCCATTTTAACAATTTTTAAGCATACAATTCAGTGGCAATAAAGGCATCCACAGTGTTGTGCAACCATCACTACTATCTAGGTCTAAAACTTTTCATCACCTCGAACAGAAATTCTGCCCAACAAAACAATAACTCCTCATTACCCTCTACCCCCAGTCCCTGGAAACTCAAGTCGACTTTCTGTCTCTATGACTATTCTAGGTATTTCTGATAAGTGGTACCATACAACATTTGTCCTTTTGTGTCTGGTTTATTTCACTCAGCATGATATTTTTTAGGTTCATCCAGGTTGATGCATGTATCAGAACTTCATTGCTTTTTATGCCTAAATAATGCAGATAAACCACATTTTGTTTATCTAGTCATCTGCTGATGGGCACTTGTATTGCTTCCACCATTTTGCTATTGTGAATAATGCTACTATGAAAATTGATGTTTAAATATCTGTTTGCATCCCTACTTTCAATTATTTAGGGTCTATACCTAGAAGTGGACTTGGTGGGCCATATGGTAATTCTATGTTTAACTTTTTTGAGGTATCACTAAACTTAAGATTTTTAAAAAGGAAAAATAGACTAACAAACATACACACTAGGCCCCGCGGCACTTCCTACATCTGGTCCTGAATGGGTGCTTGTATAGCTGGCAACCACTGATCTCCTCCTTCCTCTCCCCACACCAGCTGCCTGCAGCACCACGAGGGCTGTCACGCTTGCTGAGGACACACAGCCTGCACATCCAAGGTCTATCCCCACTTCCATCCCCACACAAAGGACCTCAAGAGCCTGGGGGACATGTTTGTAAACTTTGGGGCAGGGAATTCTGGAGGCGCAAAGACCAAGAATTTGGAGCTTGACCTAGAAGGGGAGACACTGGCCTCCAATTGAACACAGTCCTTTTGTTAAGGAGATGCCTCTGCATAATAGGGACCACGGGCAGGACTGCTTGTTATGATGGGCTGGAACCAGGACAGGAGACCAAAGAGACTAGTCATAAGAAAATATTTCTTGTGTGTTTGCTAAAAATAATGATAATAATAAGTAAATAAAAGAAAGAGGAAAGGGGGAAGTGAGGAAAGTGGAGGGGAGAGAATGGGAGGGAAGGGAAAGGAAGAAAGAGAAAAATGCTTTTCCAATTTTCCCACCAAAGTTCCCTAACAGCAAAAAAAAGGGTTGAAAAAAATAGCTTCAGGGGCTTGGGGATGGGTCCAAAGCTAAACATTCAAAATGTCTGTTAAGTCTTATTTTATCTTAAAAATTTATGTGATTTTTTTTACCATGCTTTTCATAATGTATTTTCATACCTTAAAAGATTTGAAATTAGCTTATCGGTTATATTAATTACACTTTTGCCTAAAAGTTAATTAGAAGTGATGATCCAGGAAGACACTCTGTTTATCATTTGGTGTCAAGTGCTGCACGCTCTATTAAGTGCCCTTGTTTAAAATCACAGTGTGACAAGTTATAGCCCATAATGAAATTCAACAGAGTCCCAACTCTGCCCCTTATTAAAGGGTCAGTCTCACCTATGAAAATGGGGCACTGTTAATACTGAAGCACAGGATATAGTTTGTTTTTTTTTTGTTTTTTTTTTTTAATTGTGGATTTACAGACTATATATATAGGTTTTTTGACAGAAAAAAAAGTTAGCTGTGTCTGCAGTGATTTTATTTAAGCCCCCTGTGATTATTTCTTTGATGGGAAAATAATCTGCATACAATAAAATATGCCAGTGTATTTGAAAGTGCCTAGAAGAGTTCCTGGTTTATAGTAGGCCCTAAATAGATGGAATCCTCATTTGATTCTAAAGTCTGGATAGGGACTTTTACCAATGAACATGTCCCTAGTGGGTTAGAACAGGGGGTTGGCAAACTAGAAGCCATGGGCCAAATCTTAGCCAAGGGCTGGGTGGTGAAAAGAAGAAAGGGGAAGGGAAGGGAAGGGATGGGATGGGAAGAAAAGGAAAGGGGAGGTAGAAAGGAAAAGGAAGAAAAGGAAACAAAGAAGAAAGAGAAGAAAGAAGAGAGACGAAAGAAAGAAAGAAAAATGAATATGTAAGAGAGACCACACGTGGGCCCACAAGCCTAGAGTATTTACTATCTGGTCCTTTACAGAGTTTGACAACTCCTGGTTTGGAATGAACCCAAGAGTAAATAAAAGTTAGGGATCCAGACCTTGAAAGAAATCAGGTAGCGGACTGAGAGTGTATCGATTACCTATTGCCACAATAATGCTACATAACAAAACATCTCAGAGCTCAGCGGACTAAACCAGCAATGTATTAGCTTCCTATGGCTGATGTAACAAATTATTACCAATTTGATGGTTTAAAACAACAGAAATTTATCCTTTCACAGTTCTGGAGGTCAGAAATCCAAAATCAGTATCACTGAGCCACAGTCGAGGTGTTGGCAAGGCTTACTCCCGCCATAGGCTCTCGAGGAGAATCAGTTCCTTGCCACTTCCAGTTTCTGGTGGCCTCTGGCATTCCTTGACTTGGGGCCACATCACTCCAATGTCTGCCCCCAGGTCACATTGCCTCCTCCTCTTCTATGTCTATCAAATCCCACCCTGCCTTCCTTTTAAAAGGATACACTGGTGGTATTTAGGGCCCACCTGGATCCAGCTAATCCATGATAAATTTCCCCATCTCAAGATCTTTAACTTAATCACATCTGCAAAGACCCTTTTTCCAAAATAAAGTAATATTATAGGCTCCAGAGATTAGGACATGATATCTTTGCAACCACCGTTCAGTCTGCTGCAAACAATATTGAAGCACACACACCGGCGGTGAGCTGGGCTCAGCTGGAGCAGCTCTGCTGATCTTGGCTGGACTCACTCAAGCAGCTGTGGGTTAGCTGAGGTCGGTGGAGGTGAGTTCATCTAGGCTAGGTCAGGGTGGGGTAGTCTGCTTTACACTGCCAAGCTTGTGGGTCAGAGTTTCTTCTACTGTCTCTCACCCTCCTTGGATCAGTGTGTGGGACAGTCAAGACATGCTCTTCCCATGGTTGTGACAGAGGTCACAAGGGAGTGGAAATATGCAAGGCCTCTTAGAGGCTAGGCTTGGAACTGTCACACTGTCATCTACTTACCCTGTATACCACTGACCAAAGCAATTCACACAGCTGAGCCCAAAGTAAAGCTGCAGGGAAGTATTCTCCACCTGTAGAGGAGCTTCTAGTTACATGGCAAGGAAGTGAATAGGCAGGTGGAGGATCAGGGTCAATAATGGAAACTGAAATTACTGAGCACCAACGTGTGCCAGGCACTCTTCTTAGTGCCGGGGATACAGCAGTGAGCAAGACCCATGGCCATCACTGCCCTGGGAGTGGAATTCTAGTGGAATATGGAAGATTTACTATCTAATGCCACCCTCTTCCTAGCCTACTTTTTTCTGTTTCATTGGGGCTGAGTTTGTTGGCATTTGGCTCCTGGAGGGCAGGGACCATCTAGATTTGGCCAGTGTTATATTTCCCAGTACTGGGCATTGGGCAAGGTAAGTGCTTGATAGTAAATGAGTGAGTGAGTGAGTGAATGAATGAAGCATTTTCCAGCCTTCATTTCTGGGAATCACTGAATCTCTGTCAATTCATGTACAGATGGGAAAGAGTGAAATGACAGAAATTCAGATCTCCAGATTAGCAGATGATGTGAAGTTGGGATGCAGAGCAAATGACAAGTGACAGTGAAACGGGATTTAAGAGAATTTGAGTCATTTGGGTGAGAGAGTCTGCAGATGGCACAGGCTGTTCAGTGTAGAAAAATGGGTCATTGCTCCCAGACCAATTACTATTCGGTCTAGAAAGCCTGTGAGGGGCTTTGTGCAGCAGGCTGCTCCGGGAAGGGTTTGGGCACATTGTTATGGCAGCATACAGATGCCGTCGTGTGGGAGGCAAACGGGGACCCAGGTCCACATCAGGCTGGCAAACAAACTCAACAGGGAGTGCCATGCTCCCTTGGGTTCTTACCTTTGTCCCCTCCCTGGGTAGCCTGAGGGTGAGCTACTGCACAAGACAGAGACCCAGCAAGGCTGGCCGGTGGGCACGGTGCAGCTGCCATAGTCTCTAAAGGAGCCCAGTGCACCGTGCTGGGGCAGCCCTGGGTGGCTGTGGTTGTTTTTGACAGGCTCTCCAGGCCTAGCTCTGTCTCCTGGGAAAGGCCCCCTGAACTTAATTTCTTCATCTGTGAAAGCGGGGCAAGGATCTTTGTACTACTTAGGTCGTAGGGTTTTAGCAAGGATTGGAAGAAATAGCAGATGTAAAAATAAAACCAGAAACTGTCGGCCCTCAACCAAAATAAGGCTGATGCCAGGAAGATGAGTAGGATTTGGTCTCATCTTGAGCAAGCAAATGATGCCAGTGTTTGGCAAGGGGGAGAAATGCATGGGGATTAAAGAAATGCTCAGCATCATGAAGGAGATTTTTTTCAAAGTTGGGAGGAAGCCATTCTTTGTGGGAGGAAAAAATAACTGTGAGGAATGATTTTTCAGAACTGGAAGAGTGGAAGTTTCAGAGGCCCAATTCCTCTCAGGAGAGTAATAAATATAGGAG
This sequence comes from Choloepus didactylus, assembly GCF_015220235.1. Taxonomy (NCBI): domain Eukaryota; kingdom Metazoa; phylum Chordata; class Mammalia; order Pilosa; family Megalonychidae; genus Choloepus; species Choloepus didactylus. The sequence continues at coordinate 165,036,313 of NC_051309.1, read as the reverse complement.
GGAGATAAATTATTTTGAAGGTAATTGAAGCAGAGTGTGAATGAGTCCAAAATATACCTACATCCTTTTACAATGAAAGAGAATAGAGAAATTTAAATAATAATTAAAAAAAGGCAAGGAGGCAAAGATCAATGTTAAAAAGGCAAACATGTTTTATATCTTAAATGACTGTGGTCTCATGATATGGAGGTATCACACAGACAGGCATATCCCCTGCCCAATATTTCTCCCCCTTCTAACCTGTTAGGGGTGGTTTGCACTGGAGCCAGTCATTGGAAAGCGCTCTGTGAGCTTTCCTCTGATTGCATCACAGCCCTTCCTAAGGCATTACCTATCACCACTTTTATTTCAAGTCTCTCTCTTCCTTTCCCTCACCAGTGGGGCAAGAGAAGGAAAGATGGGTGTCATTGTGATGCGGAAACAGCTTTAAACCTCCACTGGACTGAAAACAACAACCACCACAACAAAATTTATGCAATCCATGAAAGCACAGAATTGGGTAGTAAAACTGGATAAATCATCTCTCTTTTTAAAACAAGCTCTAACCAACTGCCACCCAGATCATAACATATGAGGAGCACAGCTCTTCACCTGGACACCTGTCCCCCCCTAAAAATGAAGTGCCTCTACGCCTGTGAGAATTATGCAAATGCAGGCAATATTTATTCATCTGGGTGGTTCATCAGCTATCAGACGGTGTCTCCAGGCATGAGTTACAAGGTCTCTAAAAGCAATGACTCTTTTATGGGGTTTTTGATGATGGTGATTTTCCGTAAATCCTGCCGGAGTCACACAATGGGCCAAGAGCAATTAACATTAATTAAACAGTCCCCATAAAGAGGTTGCTGTGCTGACACATTGATAACCTCCGAATGCACTTCGACTGCTAATATTCTTGAAGTTGTTTCTTCAGCTTTCACTAAGGCCTCCAGGCAGGTTCCCACTGCCCCGGGCAGCTGCACACCTGCTTGTAACACCACACAGCTTGAGCACAGCCCTGGAGACTGCTGGCCCTGGAGACTGCTGCTTCTCACACTGTAATGTAGGCATAAGAATCACCTGGGGGGCCTGTTAAAATAATTCTGATTGGGTAAGTCTGGGGAAGAGCCTGAGATTCTGACGAGCTCCCAGGGGATGCTGATTCCGCTTGTCCACAGCCACAGTTTGAGAAGGAAGGAATGGATCCAAGGTGCGTGGTGTAAGGAAGAGACTGGAGAACATCCAGAACCTTGGTGTATTCCCACCATGCTGGCCTTTCTACTCGGCCTTTCTCCTCCCCAGGGAATTACAGATGAGAAATAAGGACATAATATTTTATGCGAGGCACCAAGTTAATCCCAGAGTCACCCCCAGATCCTGGAAGCCCAATCTTCTGGTGCAAGGAGCAGAGATAAGAAACCAATTTCTAAGAAAGACAAGGGCAGCAATATCTCCACCCTCAGGTCCTCTGTACTGTGCCTTCTAGGGAAATCGCCTGGGGAAAGCCAAGCCCCAGCATTAGGAGGGACTTTGGAGTGAGGCTTTCACGGGGATGGAAAACTTGGGAACCAGAAGGTTAGCTTTTCTAGTGCAGCCAAGAACCCCTGTCCCTAGGCAAAGACTCACTTCTCTGTTTTTACACTGTGGGGCACAAAGGAGGAAGGGTAGTTATAGGCTGGCATGTGGCCAAAAATGAGGACTGGGCTGGGGGGGTGGGAGGGGTGGCTGTGCAAGGCCAGAAATCAGTGTGAGTATGTGGGTGATGGGTGCAGCAGGAAATGGGCAGAGGTCAGACATTAAAAAATAGCTCGAGAATCTCTGGCAGGGACTGGCTGGTGTTGGAGTGGTGACAGGCTTGAGGAGTCAACCCAAGTGGGGTAACCAGCAGAAGAAAAGAGTGCTGGATCAGGGCTGGGCCAGAAAAATTAGAGAAGAGAGTACAGAGAGCAGGAGAGAGAAGTTAGGAGGCTCTCAGGGCCCATCTCTGGGAGCAGATGCGAGGTTTGTAGCAGCCCTGTAAAACTGTAGGCCTCTCATAAAATTATATTATGATATTATAATGATGTGGCTGCAGAAAGTGTCAGTAACAGTGTGTTGTCTGTGGAAGGTTTCCATTTTAATTCAGTAATGATGTGATCGAAATTAGATGCGTTGCATGATTCCACAGAGAGGGGCTTGTGTACTTTTCTTAAAGTAACCACACAGCCATTTCCAGATCCAAAATAAATTCAAGCAGGAAAACGTCTGGGAAGGAAAAGAGGAATGTTCATTTTGGTGGATGAGATCTCAGGAAAAAAGTCACGGGAGAAGTGGGTAGGGGGAGAGCCCCAGACGTCGCGTTTTCACAGACACCTCTTGGGATTCCTCAGAGACTGGGCTCCTCTGACTGAGAAATTTGCCCTTGAGTCCGTGGCCTTTCCTTTTTCTTCTCTCTGACACCCTTCCTCTGTAGCATTTTCAGCGTGACTTAAGCCAAGTCAGCTATTTATAGAGCAAGAACAAGTTTACCACAGGGTGTGGTGTTTAATTTAAAGTGAAGTGAAAGAGCTGAGGGGCAGATGGCTGAGCAGGCAGAGCCGCCCATGGCACATGACCTTGGTGGGGTCACCCAAATCCACTGGCTCATCCCCAATCTTGCAGCTCCAGAGATGTGGTCTGAGAGTGAAACCTGATCAAGCAAGGAAGGATAAATTGATGAGCCAGGTGAATGCTTATTAATTTCCCAAGTTATCTGTGGGAAACGAGAACATTATCACTTATCATTCAGGCCATCCTTTCTGGAAATTTTTCCAACTCAAAAGATACAATTATATATCACAAGGTCACTTGGATTTGGAACATACTGAAAGAGAGAAAAAGAGAAAGAGAGGAACGAAGGGAGAGAGGGAGAGAGGGAGGGAGGGAAGAAAAGAAAGGAAAACTTTCAAAGCACTTCCTCCTCAAATCACACTGAAAGAATAACCGATTTTTGTTTTTCCCACCCCACCTTCCCACGGATTCACTGCAGATCACTCCCCTCCTGCTAACCCCCCTTTTCTTTAACTGGTTATGCTATAGTGTGGTTTGATTAAGCGTGTATTGAGCATTTGCTGCTATCTACCACCATACAGCCAGGTGTTGAGGTAACCTGGGTAAGTCTGTCCCCTGCCCTCAAGGACCCCACAATCTGTTGAAGGAGACTATATATGAGCAATTTCCTTGGCTTTCCTCCCCATACCCCTGGCTGCAGAAGCAAGTTTAAAATACATTGATGCCCAGACTCTACCCCAGACCAATGAAACTGGAATCTCTAGGATGAGGCCCAGCATCAGTATATTTGACTAGTTCTCAGGTGATTCTAACATGCAACCAGGATCAAAAAATCACAGACAAGGGAACAATTAATTCTGCCTGAGGAGAAGACTTCACAAAGCCATGGCATTTGAGCTGGCCCAGGAAGAATGAGCAGTATTTTGCCAAGCAAATAGGGCAGAGGAAAGAGTATTAGCAAGGGAAGCAAGGAAGAGAGGGTATGAAGAAGGAAGGAGCAACTGGAGAGGAAGCTAAAATGGAGAGTTGAGCTCTGATTCTGATTTGCTGCAAATGCCACGGCTAAATAATACAGTTACTGGAAAGTTTGAAACAGGGAGTGACGTTTTGTATCTGCATTTTAGAAAGGCAAAACTGAAAGTTGCAAGGACATGAAAGGAAAGCTCAAAGTGAGGCGGACCAATTAGGACATCATTGTAAAAGACTAAGCAAGGGATGACTTGGTTCTGGATTAAGGAAAAACAGAGAGATGCAGATATTAAGGTTTGGAACACAGGAGGAGAAACATTTTATGGAGGACATAATGAGTTGTTTTGCCATTTAAATTTGAAATGCCACAGGGCATTTGCTTGGACATGATAAAAATCACTTTCTAGCCCTCAGTGAAGAGGTTTTATTCTTGATAGATAAAGATTTAGGAATAATCAGAATGTAAATGATAATAGAATTAATGGGAGTGGGCAAGATGAAACAGGAAGAATATGAAGATGATTGAAACCAGAAACCTAGGATATATAAGTGTTTATGGGACAAGGGAGGTGGGGGAAGTTATTAAAGGAAGCTAAGAAGGTGCAATAAATGAAATAAAAGGAGATTAGGTGCGAAGTGTGTCATGGAAGCCATATCAGTCTGGGTCCAATCAGGAGACCGAAATCACACATTTAAAACAGGAGAGAGTTTAATATAAAGAATTTTACAGCAATAATAGGAGAGTAACTATATAGACGAGAACTCTAAAATGTACCCTAGGGCTGAGAGAGTATCCAAGGAAGGGCAAACTTGAAAGTGGGGCTCAGCACTCATTGAAAAAAAGTATAGGTAGGAAAGTATATTCTTCCCATAGAGATCAAAGAGAAGGTATTTAACATTTGCCAAATAATAATCTAATTAAAATAAAAGGGGCAGTCAATATTGTCAAATGCTTCAAAGATGTTGAGTAATTATTGGAGGCCAGAAAAAAGAATATTGGCCATCTCAGGGGTAAGTGATGAAAAATCTAAAACATTCTATTTTGTTTTAAAACAACTATTGATGTATCATGGAGCAGAAAGGGAAGTTAGCATGAATTTTAAAGATTGAAAGGAAAATTCTCAGAAATGTGTTTGCATGGCACATTTACTACGAAGCTCCCTTGGGTATGCATTCTTCTGCTCTACCACTAGAGGCACTGTGTCGGGAAACTGTGCACTCCTAAGGAAAGTAAACCATTTACCGGAAAATAGTTTGTTCTCAGAAAGTTCAAGCTGAACAAACTGCCCCGTGAGTCTAATATCCAACCTAGGAATCTAGAGCAATCATGGTAGACCAGTTCCTCCCCCCACCCTTTTTTTTTGAGGGGAAGTAAAATTTGGGAGGAAATTTGGCATTTGACAAGGCTCACGTATCTTAATTGCTTCCCAGGATTTCTTTTGTTTCTTTCGAGGGGAATTATTCCGTTCTGCAAAACACCTTTTTCTACTAAAAGCCTAAATGATTTTAAATAAGTGATACCCTGGTTCTCTCATCAAGACTCTCCTGTGACTCTTGGTTCAGTACTAACCAAGTACACTTGGTCTAACAATACCCTCATTCTCTGAGTACTGAATATTTACTTAGTTCAAAGTTGGTCCCTCCCTTTTCCAGACTTTTCTTTCTCTACAAAACAAGTGTGATTCTATAACTTGTCTCTTCTTTCAGGAAAGCCTAGAAACTATTCTTGCAACTCCAGTGGACAGTCATCATCATTTTCCTAACTGGGTTGGAGATGCTGTCTTAGGGTCTCTCTCCAAGGGTCTCGGAGTCTCTAAAAGGATTGCTAGCATGAATGCTCACCTCACCTCTTGTGACAGCTCATTGTGTCAATGGTCCTTGATAAAACAGCCCTCCTGGAACTCACACCTCCCAATATTCATGTGATTCCCCTCCCACTGAATCTAAGCTAAGTCTGTGACTTGCTTTAATCAAGGGAATATGGCAGAAGTGATGCTGTCCCTGTTTCATGAGCTGTTACTACTGCATTCTTAGGAGTCCTGAGCTGGTATATTAGAGGTCTAGCTTTCTTGCTGGAGAGGCCACTTGGAGAAATCAAGGCCCCGAGACAACAAGAAAAGAGAGAGAGAGAGAGAGAGAGAGAGAGACCCAGTCTTGCCAGAATCCCAGCTGAGCCCAGCCCACAGCTGTCCAGCTAGCTAAATGCAGCCGCATGAATGACTGTTGGCAAGACCACAAAAGAACCACCCAGTTGAGCTCAGCCCTAACTGCAGAATCAAGAGTAAATTAAATGGTTGTTGTCTTAGGCCACCAAGTTCAGGGGTGGTTTGTTAAGTAGCAACAGATAACCAAAGAACAAAAACAATTATGACTATGTAAAACAGAAGCTGGCAAGGGTTGCATGCTATGCCCTTTTCCTTATGTGGGTGATAAAAGGTGGACTTACCAATTTTCCCCAACCTATAACTTCAGGGAGTATAAATGAGCAGGTCAAGTCCTATGGCGAGTGTGACTCTCACACGTAACTAAGATGGGTGAGGCAGTGTGGTCAGGAAAGACCATCTCGTTACATTGTGCCATTAAAAATAATAGCTATTATATTTGAATATTTCTCATTAATCCTCAAAATAACTCCATGAGGTGGATTTTATTGTCCTCATTATCCAGAAGTGAAAATTAAGGCTTGGATTAAATAATATGCCACCAGTTAGTGGCAGAACTAGGATTTAAACCCAGATTTGTTTGAATCCAAAGCCAGAACTCTTCTAAACTCCCAGGAACCCTTGCTGTGCTCACCATGGTTTGCCAATCCCTCCTATATGTTATATAATATCTGTGTTTTTAACACATGAGTTTTATCTTTTTAAATAACTTTTCCTGATTATAAAATTAATAACTATTCACTAATAATTAGAACTATAAAGAAGAAATTGAAAGCACTCGTACAAACGCTCTGAGATGAACTACTGTTAATATTTTGGTGTCGGCCCTTCCAGTCTTTTTTCCATACATATATGTATTTTATAAAACTGAGATTAAACTCAATGTCTCTTATAACCTCCTTTCTTAGCCCAAAAATATATTGTGAGCATTTTATCATGCCATTAAATATTCTCTAACGTACGATTTTAAAGGCTGATTTTTAGTTTCCTAGTTTATAAATCCTATAGTAATTTATTAATCTTCCATTATCATGAGTTATTTATAATATTTGGCTATTAAAAGTGTTCTAATGAAAATCCTTGTACATCCTTACATATAATTATTTTTATGTATTTTAATTCATTTTAATTGTAGGCATTTCTGACTAATAACCTAGGATAAATTCCTAGACGTAGAATTGTTGAGTCAAAGAATTTTAAAGACTTTTGATGGCTATTTGTCAAATTTCCCTCCAGAAATCTTGTACCTAGTTCCACTTTACTCCAGAGATCTTTTCTTTGTTACTAAATATAAATAGACTTATTACTAGCAATTGTCCTCTGTGACTAAAACACACACACAGCCCTTTCCTTGCTAACTATAAGCAGAGTTTAGTCTTTGATTACTATCTGTAATTGGTAAATGAGAGGCTCTCTAGACTTGAAGTCTTTATCCCAGAAGAGCAACTCTCTTTCCCAAAGCGAGTTGCCAACCTAATAGTTGAGCAACTATTGTTTTTCAGCCATGCAAAACTCTGACACATGACCTCCTACATTGCTTAAATGCCAGGTTTATGTGCATCCCTCAAAGCATATGCACATTGCGAGAAACTGTGTACAGGAAGTCTGAAGACAGAAGGACAAAACGCAGTGCATGCTACTTCAATAAAGAAGGAGGCTGGAAGAAGTGGCATTTTATCTGACTCTAAAAAACTAGAGAAACACAGCCTCACACAATGCAAATAGAAGGCTATCTCACTCCCCTGCATGTATGGGTAAATGGGATAGCTCCCTACCTAGTGTGATCTAAAGTGCCCCTCAACAGGCTCATGTTCCCAAATGCCATGCTTCCCCAGGAACCTTTCCGTTGTTTGCCCTAAATTCTCAGTAGTAACACCTTTGGCTTTAAGATGCAAATAGATGAACTGGAAAGGCTAACACCTTAAACCATTAGTGTCATTAACAACTTAGATCAAATGAACTTATCCAAGAGCTAGAGTCACCTAGGAAGGCCCAAGGAAATGAGACCCAAGTAAGTGATACTACTTGGGCCCTGGATAACTTGGGGACACGATAATGACCCTACTGGCAAAAGGGAGAACAAAAGAACTTGAAGTGAGAGGCTTCAAGAGAAGTGTTCAATGGGATTCAGGCAATTAATTGGACTCTCTGGACTAAAACCTCGAGTCCCGTTTGCTGCTCTCTTAACCACACTGGTTCAAAGCAGAGAACACTTCTGCAGCTTCTATTGACTGCCACCAACAGAACCTCCAGCAATCAAAGGACTCCGTGTGGTTGCACCTCTTACCTCTTCCTCCCCTAGAGGTGTATACAGTAAGTATCCCAGGCAGGCCCTGCACAGACCAGCTCACATCTATTAACAGGGCATTGGTTAAACGGATGGCAACCCTGGGTAGATTTCTTTATGCTGAAGTAAGTCACTAAATATAACAGCCTCTTAACTGGCACATTGTTATCAGTCTTATTATGGCTTTCTCTTCATGCCTGTCACTGGATTATGGTAATTTTTTTCAGTCGTGGGTTTTAATCAGAGTTGAAGTCTCTGAGTTACTGACAGCTCAGGAGAGCTGTAACTGCTTGAGATTGACTTCACACTGTCACAAATCATAACACAAGCAGAAAGCTTGTGGCTTTCACAAGCCTCTTCCCACCAATTAGAAACAAAGAAATTTCCTAAACAGCAGTCTTCACACAAGAGGTGAGGGAGGCAGGGGGTGCCTGCTTCTCCCCTCCTCCTTTCACCAAAGTTCAAAGCAAGAAACAGTGATCCTGTTGAAGGCGGTGCTAGAAGCAGATATTGCAATTTAGCTAATGGTATCTACAGGAAGCGAGAAATCATTGCTTGGCACGCAGTGGTATTAAACAGCATCGAGGCCTTGTTGAGTTCTCCTGACCTTGCTGTACCACCTGACAGACAATGCCTATGGTTGTCTATTTGAATAGGCACAACAGACCTGGGAAGATGTTAACTGGGCTCTTTGACACCTCAGGCCTTGAATTCTTGTAGTCATGTGTAATGGAAGTTCTCTCCTGACCAACTGGGATCCCAGCTGCAAAGCATCTAGGATCAGGCCATGTGTTAGGCAGAGACACTAAATGTTTTTTTAATGTCCCTTGAAGAAGCCTTAGGAGACCACAGTACCAACCTTAGACAAACCCTAGATATTTCTCCATTTTGCCTTCTGGGTTCTCCCATTTCCTCCATTTGTGATGCTGTTCCCCTTCCTAGTGCCATTATCCTCAGGAATCCCATGATCAGCATAGATCATTATGATGTCTAACTTAGTCCTGATATGGATGTCCCTCCAAACCCTCGTTTGCTTTGTGTCCTGTTATCAAGTAGCTGTTACAGAAGAGAGAGACCTGAATGTGTCAGTCAAGATACGTGAGGTTATGCTGCAGTGGTAAACAACCCCAAAATCTCAGCAGCCAAATCAAGGGTTTCTCGCTCTTGTTGTTTATCCGTCATAGTTGTCGAGGGGGCTCTGCTCCTCAGAGTCCGTTAGCAACCCAAGCCACCATCTCAGAAGTTACTGCCATCATCTGTAACCAAGGAAAAGAGGCTCTGGAGTCTTGTTCTGGCAATTAAATGCAATGGCTCAGAAATGACAACTATTTCCTGCTCTCTTAAGTCATTGGCCAGGTTAGTCACATGGCTCCATCTAACCAAAAAGGGGCCGGAAGTTCATCTTCCTTTGTGCATGAGAAGGCACAGAGCCAGAAATATTTGGTGAATTGCATAAATGACTCACACACTAATTCATTAACTGACACTAAGAAGAAAAATGAGGGTCTACCGCCTAAAGAGTTACCTCTCCCAGTAGTATTTGCTAGCTTAATGAAGCTCATTATGTTCAGTTCTCTAGTGCAGGAACTAGGTGAGAAGGACCAGATCACGGAAACCAAAGAAAATATCTCCCCAAGAGCAGACCCTAAGTTTGCTTCATTCTCTCATAGTTCTCAAAATAGTTTGCCAGAGTGAATCCAAAATTATACTCATACATGCTGAAGATGAGAAGGCTGAGGTGAGAATGTGTTTCAAAGAATATGCTAACCAATTTAAATTTGGTGGGGGAGGGATGAGGGTGGGAGAAGAACTGGATGCCAAAATAGGAATCTGAAAGGGGCAATGGGAGGATGAAAAAGAAGTTGGATGAGAATAATTCTTGCTGCTACCTGCTGGCTTTCTGGAAGCAGCAGAAAAAAAGCTAGGATGAAGATTATTACATCAGTCTAAACATGAGGCATTTAAGGCTTGGAGCAAGGTTTGAAGAGAAGAGACATCTGCTATTATTGAGGCAATGAGGTAATGGTGTGGGGAAGAATGGAAATGCTAGTTGTTCTTGGAGTCTAGAGAACTGCTAAGCATTAGCCAGAACTCTTTGCAATGGCAGCAAGAAGCTGACTTTCAGAAACAGAAGGACAGCAGAATTGTGTTTTTGTGCCCTATAAAATGCTATATATGTGCCTAGGGCAAAAGCTAGCAAAGGGAAAATCAAACCCAAATATGACCAGTGATGTAGTCTTGAGAACCCATCATCAAAGCCAAAGCAGGATGGAGGTGGAATCACAATAATCTCTGTGTAGCTTGGCAGCAATTCCAGGGAAATGGGGCTGTGGTGTGATCCCATATGTAATCTGTCAGCTAATTCAGTTGCCTCTACCTTCTACTTATAACCAAAACTGGAATGCATCTTACCTCCTCCACCTACCACCTCCGAGCCACTCTCATCCCTTGTCTGGAATTTTGCAGTAGCATCTAACTGATCTCCTACTTAAACCCTTGCCTCTTGATTGTCTGTTTTCCATGAAGCAGCCAGAATGATCCTTTGGAAATGTAATAATTTCTCTAAAATTCCCCAATGTCTTCCCATCCCTCTCAGAAACCCAAGAGCTTCCCTGGACCTAGAAAGTCCTATGGGATCACGTCCACCCAAATCTTCTTGGACCTCATCCCTAAACACTCCCCTTCACTCCCTCAGCTTCGGTCACACATCGCTGCTCCTTCTGCCAAAAGCCCCATCTCAGCCTTTGCACCAGCAGATCCTCTCCCCAGGATATCTGCACCATGGCTTGTTCCCACACTTTCTTTGGGTCTTGCTCAAACATCACTTTACCAAGGAGGCCTTTCTTCTCCATCCTATTTAATAGAGCATCCTCCACCCCTAGTCCTGAAGGCCTGATCCCCCTTAAACCTATTTTTCCTTGATTAATTTAATATGAAATGAGTTGTCACACCTAATATATTTTATATTCTACTTGCTTACTTTTTGTAGAAGTAATTTCCAAGAGGGCAGAGGTCTGATTTGTTCACTGCAGCAACCCCAGTACCTGGAGCAGGACCTGCCACAGAGTATGAGCTTAATAATCATGTGGACTGGATATACAGAAATTTATCCCAACCCCACCTCTGCAGGGATCTAACTTACTAGAAGTCAAAGAGATCGGCAAAGGACATGGTATTTCTTTCTCTTGAAACGCCCCGTGAGGATTCAAGACCGCCTCCGACCTGGTATCAGCTGCCGTGGATTCACATTTTTTAAAGAGTTCGAGGACAGGACAGATGCTTTACATTGGCTTTTATGTCCTCCATAAAATTAACAACAAGCAAACCTTGGGTAACGGAGCTATAATTCTGTCTTGCAATTCTGATCCGATACGGACTGTAAGAGCTTGGCTCTCAAGGCTAAAAGCTGTTTCCAGAACCCTCAATGGAATTATACCTCTGTAATTCATTTAGTGTTACTCATTTTATATATGTTTACAGAGAGAGCCAAAAAATCACACAGCCAACAAAACCAAATCAAAGGGGAAAAAAAAGATACCCGCTGATTTTCATTTTTAAATTACAATCATTATGTAAGACACTGTATTTTGCCACACTACAGCACTTCTAGGCTAAATAAGAAATACACTTAGCAAGGTAAACATAATAAGATAGCTTTTTTAAAAAATGAATATCACCTTGTTCTGTCTTCAGGGATGTTATTTTCAATAGCAAAACCAATTCACAAAGAAAAGTCAAGAGTATAATTATGGCTTTTTAGCCAACGTGATGGATACATGTAAACAAGATCAGGGAAAGCATTGGGTAATATCCTTCAAGGGCCTCTGAAGTCATTGTCCCACTACAGCTATTTCAATTACACGACCAAAAGCAATCCTATAAGCTTTCATCATTTATGTCCAAGTTGCTAATGAAACAAACCTCATGGAAAATAAAGAATACAGATGGGCTTGGAGAGATCTGGCATCAAATCTACCTTCTATGTTTCTTTATTTTAATGGTTTTCATTTTAATACCATTTAGTGTATCCTGAAGTGGTTTGTCAAAAAGAAACACTGAAAACAAATGACATTTTCCACACATCAGACACAGCCTAGATAATGAAAAGGCACATACTCTTTCCTCAGCCTGTAAGCTAAAACCTCATTCGAGAAGGAGTGTAAAGCACCTGAAGGGTTCTCTTTCTCCAGCCCTCTATCCACAGACTTCAGGCTGCCACTGATGACCTATTTCATATAAAGGTTGCTGAACAGCCTCCTCATGGTGTGTGTATGATTCTACAAATGTTTTCCTTGTTTAAATCAGGCGTGACCTTTCAAATATATAAAAACATACACAAGAAAACTGCCCACAAGACGTCTGAGAAAAGTCAGCAAATTTACTCCACAAATATTTTTTGAGCACCTACTATGTGCAATGCATCAGCCTCAGCACTGAGGACACAGCGGTGAGTGCAGATTAAAAATCTCTGCCTTGGGGCAGTTTCTAATCTAGTGGACAGAGGGGGAGGGGAGAACAGACAGCAAACAAAATAAATTATATATTTTTAAGGTAATAACTGCTATGGACTATAGAGGAAAATAAAGTGGGGAAGGGGGATGGGAAGTGCCAGGGAAGGTGGGGGGTGGGCTACAATTCTAAATGGAATTAGAGTAGGCTTGACTAGGAAGGTGATATTTAGCAAAGACTTGATGGATGCCGATATCTAGGAGAGGGGCATTCCAAGCAGAAAAAACTGCAAGCGCAGAGATCCCTGGGTGGAAGCATGTGTGGTGTGGGACTGGAGCTGAATGAGCGAGGGAGAGCAGTGGGTGAGGTCAGGGAGATAGTGGGCCTGTATCCTATAAGGCTTTTCCCCCACTGAGGAGAGCCACAGAGCAGGGTAATGTGACATGATATAGCCAATGGTTTCAAAGCCTTAGGCTGGCAGCTTTGCTAAGAATAGCTGGGGGTTTGGGGTGGAGGGAGTTGGGTGTGGGGGTGGGGAAGAAGGGACAAAAGTAGAGGCAGGGAGTCCAGTCAGCAGGTGTAGCATTCCTGCAAGCAAGTACCAAGGCAGGTGTGGACCAAGGCGGTAGCAGCATGTGTGATACGCCACGGCCAGAGTCTGGATATATTTTGAAGACACGCGAAATAGAACAGGGACAGCAGAACTGGGCTACTCACAAAGATCCCCACGACCACCTTCGGTGTGCCTCTCCTCACCCAGCTAGGTCCAGGGCACTGTAATTTATACTCGCTCCCCCACCCAAACCTCACTGGCCTTGGTGAGAATCTTGAAAGATAGTTCAGAAATGTGCATTTTGAGGGATGATTAAGAACCCACATTAGAATTAAAGTGCTCCTGAGTCAACAGAAGGTTCGTGTCTCTGCTATCCCAAATCATGGGTATGTGTGAGGGGGAGAGGGTTAGTCTGTCTCTCCACCGGCGTCCTTCTTCCTTGCTGACCCATCACCGTGCTAGTTGCTGCGAGCAATGGAAGCATATAGTAGTATTTATTTCTGTGCTCAACAATTCCCAGTCCAGTTGGGGAGGTGTATGAAACTACCTCCTCCTTCCTTCTGCATCTCTTTCTGTTTTTCTCCTCTCCCTCTGCCCATGCCTGGTCTCCCTGGGGCTCTCCAGGCACCAAGAACCAAAGAGCTGCTGACTCTCGCTCATGACGATGGTGAACCCTAGAGGGAAGATCTGTTTTCCCTGTGTTCCCGTCTGCTGTCTGATATCTGCTCAAGCACAGCTTCCCTCTCAGGCGTGGCCTGGCTCTGGTGCTGACTTTCTTCTGTATCTTCTGTTGGTCCCTATTTAAGGTAAAGCTCTAACCCAAACCAGCCCTTTAAACTCCAGGATCAACCTAAGATTATTGACAGTGTCATCTTTCATGGGGCCTTTAACTTAGATGCTCAAAATGCCACAGGGCAGCTCCTACCAGGAAGGGGCGGCAGTAAATTATTCCTCTTTGAGAGGCTGTGTTCAATCTTCCCGGTTACTTGGATCTTTTAGTAAATGAGCTCTCCCAGGCTGGCACCCTGCAGAAGGTCATTATTGTTTTGTTTCCCGATGCCTTTGAAAATATAGCTAAGGTCTTGTACTGGATATCGTGCAGGCTTAGGAAACCAGGGTTTTACTGTCTACTTAGTTTGTAAACCGTATCTTTGAAGCATATGCTCTGGCAGATGGGAGGTGCTACCTTGGTGTGTTTAGCTCAGTGAGATCCTTGCTAAAGCTCACCTGTCCCACCTGCATTCTCTAGAGGCCAGGGCATTGGGGTACCTGTACTAAGAAATCCATCAAAGTCAGGACTTGTAAAATGTTAAGTAATAGTAATGGGCCTGGGCTGGAAGTGCACTAATGAAAATGCAGATCTTCTCCATTCAGAGTGGAAAGAAACAACCTTGATCTATATCAGAGATCCTTCCAGCAAGGCTGTCACCATGATCTGTGATGTGCTATCAGGATGAAATTGGAACCAAATATACTTTATTCAGGACATCTGTGAGATAAAAAATATATAATGCTCCTTTTCTATCTTTGTGACATTGTTTGCAAAGATGTGATTTGGCTGTTAAAACCACTTGTACTGTATCTCAAGGCCAAGGCTGACAATTCAAATAAAAGCCTCTCTCTCTCTTTGGTTTGTTATCTGAGCTTCAGTTAGTTGTCATGGCTATTCTATATACCAGGGCACTTGGGGAGGCAGAGGAGGATTTGCTCGGTCTGCTTCAGCCCCCACATCTGACCCCACGTCTCTGCAAGAGGTCTCCTTGCTCCCTATTTAATTTCCTGGAGTTCTGGGGAGCTAGTTTCATTTTGTTCTGTTTTGTTTTTTATAATGACCTTAACACCATGTGTAGTGTTAAAAGACAAACAATGATGTTTAATATTTAATAATTCTATGGTACGCACTTTGCAGAAAATTTGGAATAGACATAGTAATACAAAAAGAGAAAATAGGATCTCATCATTTCAGATAAGCATTATCAACATCTCAATGAATTCCCTTCCCATGTTTTTTCTGTGTGTATGTGCTTCGTTGGTTTGTTTTTGTTCTAAAAGAAGGGGTCTGAATGAGCAATTTTATGACTTCTCTTTAGCAATTTATGACAAACCTTTTTTTCCAACAATGTTTAATTCTTAACAGATGTGGGCACACTACTTTTTGCCATCATCATCAATCTGCAAAGGAGAACACCATTCCAGAGGAGTGTCTCTGTAAATTGTCATAAATCACTTTAGAACCTTCATGGAAAGAAACACTGAGAAAGGTCTCTACAGGGATAAAGTGTCACAAACTTAGAACCTTATCTACGTTACTCAAACCTCCTTGTCCTTCTTACTGTAATTTGAGCAAGCTCTGTATCCTTGCTTGCTCAATCTCACCAAGTCCCTGAGAACCTGAGTCTGCCTCTAGTTGGGGCCATCTTGGCTTGTAAAGGGTCCCCCACCAAGATGTCCTGTTTACCATCCCTTCTGTCCAAGAATGCACCTGGCTTTCTGCAACTCTTACAGCTAAACCAAACGGACTATTTCCCTGTAATAAGTCAACTTTCAGCTGAATGCATTTGTATATTTTCACTTGGAGACAGTGGGTTATAAACTGAAAGTCCAGTAAAGGCTTGTGGAGCTAAAGGGGGGAGATGGTATGGGAGTTTGAATCATGTGTCCGACAAAGTCATGTTCAAATCCTAAAACCCTGCCCTGTGGGTGTGGAGGTATTTGTTAGTAGGATTTCTAAAGATCCTATTTGGATGAGGTCAAATTAACTTGGGGTGGGCCTTATTCCAATAGGACTAAAGTCCTTATGAAAAAAGGAAATTTTGTATGTGGACATAGAGGTGTGTAGCAAACAAAGATAAATCACCGTGGAATCACTGGCAAGCCACCACCCGAACGCTAGAGACTTTGGAGAAAGCATGGCCTGCTGTTACCTTGATTTTGGGCTTCTAGCCTCCAGAACTGTGAGACAATAAATTCCTGTTTTTAAGCCAACCAGTGTGTGGTATTTTTCTTAGCAGCTCTGGCAAATTAAGAGAGGCAGGTAGGCTAAATCTGAGAAAAGGAACACTGAACGGTCACTTATTAGGATCTACTGTTGGCCGACAGCTGTTCAGTCAGCCCCAGTATTTGATGTTCACTAGGCTGTTATTGTTGCCCAACTGTCGCACATTCCCACCGAGGAACCCTCAGGGGACACTGTTGTGGTTTGAGGAGCAGTGTGGCCTCCTTGAAAGAAATTTTACTCTTGGAAAAAGAAAATGATGGGCATGCACTACTTGCCTTTTGTCCTCTGAACTGACTTTGCATCAAATTCAGGCCAACTGGAGCACTTGGCGGAGATTTCCATCTGGGAAGCACAGTGGTTGGGACTAGCCAGCCGCTGCCCCATTAGCTACAGGTGCCAGAAACCAATGTTCACGTTGAAATTTTAGGTAGAGAGATGTTTGCTTATTTTATTTTTTCCAAAGTCAACTTAGACATCCATTTTCAACCTCATACAAAATTTTTTTTTTAACATTTTGAGAGGGGAGGGAGAGGAAATGGAGACACAATCATACTATTTTGTTTTTTTCTTTTTGGAGAAACAGAAACCGCAGTATACTACAAAAGGAACCTGAAATCTCAACCACATCAGCTGGAGATGAAGACACACTGTTGTATTAAATTGCTTTCCTTTCCCTTTCCTGGGTTGTAGAAGAGAAGAGAAGGGAGGGACAATCAAACTTCATTTGGACATTTAGAATAAATCCCATTAAGATGTGGCCAGCTATACCTCAATTATTGCTAATAGAAGTAACTGCCTGTGTGTTAAATAAAATGTGCAATCGTTTTTTTATTTACGGGCAAATCAGGAGCCTGCAATGATTTTCCCACCTCTACCTGTGGTTATTTTCCCCTGTTCCTTTAATTATTTTAAGCTGTGTGTAGGTAACTACTGCCATCCAATAGGCTAATGCCCGGCTTCTAAGCAATTAGAATTAATAGTTTGCATTAGAGCACACAACCTGAAGTAAACTCATTGATTGTATGGTTAAAAATCCACAAGCACTAGGGGCAACCTCTTGGCCAATTGATTATACTTTGTTAGGCTCGTTTTCATGCTAAAATTAACTGAAGATTCAAGTAAAAATGTCAATATGGGTCAGGAGTGGGAAAGCTAGAATACGTAGCTTCCAAATACAAAAATATTGGCTTTCAGACCCAGCACAAAATGAGATAAAAGAAAACAAGATTTCATTTTCACAGACCAGGTCAGGGCCAAGGGCACTTCCATTAAAAATAATACTCTATAAACATGGAAATCAACCAGTGGTTCTCAGAAAATGTTGCTAGAGCTAGGAAGAAACTTGCAGGTGTTGACATTTTCACTGTGTAACAAATTCTGACCACCAAAGGAAATAAATCAACAAATCCATAACCCAAAAAGAAGAGGAAAATCTATTAAAAAAAGAAAAGACTCACTGAGCAGTTCTTGGGAACTGAGAAAGGGGAGGTGATTGGAAGCTTAAGTAGAGAAGGAAATCTCAGACTGAACACATCCATCTATGGCATAAGAAGAAAAGAAGCAAGGAGAACAGGAAAACTATAGGAAACAGACAAGGTTATGAAACAGAGGTCCCAACTAATGCACATACTGGAGGGTATTTAAAGGACAGTTCGTTGAAGGGAATGCCTGAGAAGCCAACGCTGGTGCCTCTGCCATCACCCTGAGCATAAGACAGATTCTAAATTATGCATTGATGCATTTTCATAAAATCTGCATCTCTGGAAAACTGGGTCCCATAAATGGAGAGTTTTGTTACATTAAGCTTTACTGCTAACTTTGCAGCAGTTTTAGAGGGGCAATTTATTTTAACCATTCAGAAGTCTGGAACAAGCTTGCAAGATAAAATAAATAAAAAGTTTGAAAATTAATTTAATAAGTCTATTTGTTAAGTAGTCAAACAACACTGATTTTTTTATGAGAAATAAATTACATATCAGTTAATACAGCTGAAATTAAATGCAGTCAACTTTCAATTACCAATGCTAATGGAGAAAAGACAGACATGAGAAACAAGATCCACAGAAAACTCTGGAAACTTATTTCCATTTCAGTCTTTTACCTCATTTCCTTTTCAATCTTTTATTAAACTAATTTGAGTTTTAGAAGCCTCTTCATTTCCTTTCAGGTCATTAAATAAATATTTATCAAGGCCCTACTATGTGCCATGTCCTCAGCAGGGCATGCAGGAGAAAGAGATCAGAGCCACGAGTTGGTTTCAGTTTCTTTTTATCATCATAGCGGAATGCAAAGCATCAACTAAAATTAATAAAAAGAAAAAAATGCTCATAGTAAATAAGGGCATCTTTATTTCAATTCTTCTCTAAAATAGAGTGTTTCCCAGCAATCACTCTTAATCCCAAGCTTTGTCTGAAGAAATAGCAGCCAGGGGAAAAGGGAGAAAGCACAGAAATTAGGCTGAAAGCAAAATACATAGAAAATTGAGACAAAAATAGAAGAGCAAAAAGAATAATTCATTTATGAACAATGATGAAATTAAACCCAAATTTCCTTAGTAAATGAAGAGCTAAAAAAAATGGATTTAGAAATGTGAATATTATAATTGACAAGCTATAGAAGAATGTGGTCAGGATGTATAAATGAGACAGAACTGCTGTCTATTCCAACAAATAGCCAGAAAGAAAAGGCAGCCGGAGAAGTCAGTAAGCAGGAGAATTTGATCCAAACTTATTACTGGAGGGACCAGACAAGGTCTGGTTTTTAAAACTCAAATTAGTTCAATAAAAAAGATTGAAATGGAAATGGGGTGAAAGATAGAAAAGGAAATAAGGTTTCAGTGTTCTCTGTGGATCCTTGACTAGGAAACAAGGAGCAGGTCAGGGCAATTGATGATGAGCTCCTACAAACCATGTTTTATATTTATCATTCCACAAATATTGAGATGCACTTACTGTGAAGCAAATTGCTGCCTGGTATGTCATAGGACCACAGGCTCAGGCACAACAGAAACTTTCAGCAAATGACCACTTTATTACTTACACAGCAACAAGGGTCCAAAAGAGCAGGGGAAGATCCCCTTATGGCTGATCTCCCAGGGAGGCTGACTGCTCAGGTCAGTGTCAGCGGATGGCAGCTCTGCATGCCCCACTTCACGCTGGAGGGCAGAGACACCTGCACCGTCTGAGGGCAGGGCAGCTGTACAACCCTAGGGGGAGGCATCCTGTCACTGAGAATTCCCACCCTCATAAGCAGCTGGGGCTGCTTGTTCCCTGTTTCTGGGTTTAAGGCATAGTCGGGCCTTTTCATTAGACCTAACATCTTCCCAAGGCTGCAGACCAAAACATTTGTACACAGTAGAAAAGGAAGCGGGGGTAGGGTAGGGCTGGAAGATGGCCACTAGGTGTGTCTATGACTTCCCCAGCACTCACAGAGCTCATCCTACTCATAGGTGTAGAATAAATATTTTTAAACCAGGGAATAAAAGAAGAAAATAATGAATGAACAAGCCTAGGCCTCAGAAAGTCCACATGCTCATCTTTAGCACCCACAGCCCTCTGCTAGGAACTTCCTTTTCCTCAGTCCTCTTGGACTCTTTCTCACTTCAGCTGCCAAGACATCAAACTTTCACAGGCCACAACAACTAAGTGAACCCAAGTGAGCCTGGTCTATGACTTTTGAGGAATCCAAAAGTTCCGGTTTGCTATATCAGAATATAATATACCAGAAATGGTTTATCTTTTCAATGGGAATTTATCAGCTGACAAATTTACAGTTCTAAGGCCATGAACATGTCCAAGTTAAGGCATCAACAGGAAGATACCTTCTCTGAAGAAAGGCTGCCAGCATCTGGGACACCTCTGTCACATGGGAGGCACATGGCTGGTATCTGCTGGTCCTTTTCTCCCAGATTTTGTTGCTTTCAGCTACTGGCCTCAGTGGCTTCTCTTTCAGCTTCTGTGGGTGTGTCCTTGTCTCTCAGCTTCTCTGAGCTCTCTCAGCTTTTTCTATCTTTTATCCTCTCATAAAGGACTTCAGTAAAAGGATTAAGACCCACCTTGAATGCGGTGGGTCCCATCTCATTTGAAATAACCTAATCAGAAGGTCCCACCCACAACAGGTCTGCACCCACAGGAATAGGTTAAAGGAACATGGCCTTTTCTGGGGTACATAATAGCTTCAAACCACTATACCAAATAAAGGCAGGCGGTAGAATTCCAAGAAATAAGATTAATGATCATATTCTTAATTTTATCTCTCATGGGCAAAGTGAAAATATAAGCATTAGGTTACCAAATACCAAGGTAACCATTAGGTTACCAAGGAAGAGGACATCTTCCTTGGATCATTCTTATTCTCATACAGAGAAATGGCCCTAACATGAGCCCTCATCCTCAACAACACATCCGCCTTCCATGATAAGGCATGTGGTAGCCATGATGTGATCTTTAGTAAAGCACCAATGCTTGTTCATGCATCAATGAGACGGGATGGGAGGACATTGAAGGACTTGCAGTAACACGGCTGTCTCCAGCTGTCTCATTGCACAGCACAGGCTCAGGTTAAAGTCAAGCAAGGGATACCAGGAGCTGAGAGAGAAGATGGAGAGGACCCCAGGCCAAAGAACATCACTCAAACACAACCCAACAGAAGTAGTGTGGACCCAACTTGACCACAGAAATCCAAAAGAAATTCTTCCAGAATTCAGTGCCTAAGTGATGCTGCCTCTGGGCTAAAGTGATAATAAGCTCTTCCATACTGACAGGTATATTTTTAAAAGCTCCCCAACGTTGAGAACCACTGCCTCACCATCTCTCCATAGTAAGATTCTAGTTCTTCCTCTTCTCAGTTGCCTCAAGGTGTTTAAATATAAATGACAGGTGATTAAACATAAAGAAAAGTCACTAGATAAGAATCTCTGAGGGTGTCATAAGTTTTGTCCAAGACTAAATATCCTAGGAACATGCTTGAAATGAATGGTGGAAATCACCGAGTAAAATTACGTGGTTGACTGGTCGAAGCAGAATTGAATATGGCCCAGGCCTTAATGAAGAGGACGCTACGATCTCCTTGGGACCCTTCTTCTAAGCTTTTATCCCCCTTCAAGACTGTCTGATGGGCTGGAAAGCCCTCTGTGAGCTCCCCACCAAATCACTCTCTCGGTGTCATTGCCCTGTTTATTTCCTTTTTGGCACTTGTCACTAAGTAACTTGTAATTACTTAGTATATTAGAGGAGATATTTTGAAAATTACTTAATCAGCTTTTCCTGTTTACTTTTGTATTAGTAGGCCAGAGTGTTCATCTGCCTGGAGGGGAGATTAAAATTTGTTGTAGAAATAACAAAGAAAAAGGATGTCATTTCTGACATGCAAAATAGGATTATTCAGCAAAACAATAGCTTTACAAGCCAGGTTTTTGTATTGAGAGATTTTTCCAAATTCCTCTAATATCCGCTTTATTAAGGACCAGCATTGGAGCTCTTGTTTTGTGGCAAGCAGCTATCCCTTTCCCCCTTAAGACAGGAAACCCATGAGGCTTGTTGCTCAATGGAAGGATGTAATACGGGGGAAGCTAAAACATAAAATAGCAAATGCAAAATCCTGGGGAAGACTTATGGGTATATATCCAGATGAAGTGAAAGCTGGAACTTGAACAGATACTTGCATGCTGATGTTCATAGTGGCATTATTCATAGTTGCCAAAAGATGGAAGCAACCCAAGCATCCATCAACAGATGCACGATTAAGCAAAATGTGGTATATCCATATAATGGAATATTATTCAGCCATAAAAAGGAATGAAGTTCTGAATCCTGCTATAATATGGATGAACCTTGATGACATCATGCTAAGTGAAATAAGCCAGACACAAAAGAAGAAATAATGTATGATTTCATTTATATGAAATACCAATAATATGCAAATTCATAGAGACAAAGAGTAGATTACAGATTGGGTTTGGGGCATGGGGAGTTAATGGGTACAGAATTTCTGTTTGAGGCAATGAACAAGTTTTGGTAATGGATGCAGGTGATGGTAGCACAACTTGTGAATGCAATTAATACCACTGAATGGTATACTTGAAAGTGATTAAAATGAGAAAGATTATGTTGTATATGTAAAGTAAAATAAAATGATCTCCTGCATTGGGCATTGCATGAGGGACCCCTTTCTGAGAAAGGATTTTCCAGAAGACAAAAACAATTGACCTGCAGGAACTTTCCAAGAAAATAAAATGATGGAACTACCCTACCGAGCTGCAGAGAAACACCTGGTGATAAATCAGTTTCAGCCCAGGAAAGACAGCTTATCAGATTGGACGTACCATACTACCCAGTGTATATCTGCTCCCCACTCTGTCAGCACACACAAACACCTCCCCCCCATGTAAAGTGGATGTTGCCTCACTTGCTTCCACACTCACCCTATTTAAGCTCCCCCTTCTCACTCCCTTGGTGGAGCTCCCTTTTATTTTCTGAATGGGATACTGCCCCATCCATGAATCACTCAATAAAGCCGTGAGATCCTAAATTGTGTGAAAATTTTTTCCTTTTAGCATACATATGTTACTATGATAATAATAATAAAGCCTGGGGATGAACGACAAAGTGGGGTGGAAAGTAGAGAAAAGGTCAGAGTTGATAGACCAACTTTGTACCAGAAGGGTAGGTGCTGTGGATAAATGAGGATAGTGAGGGTCACACCAAGGGCAAATGTAGGTTGTGGCCCCCATCCTCTGTTTAAGTCTCTGGAAAAAACAACACAACCTAGGCACATCCCTGGACAGAGACTTTCTGAGCTTTAGCTTTTCTGAGCCACTCCCAGTTCCCATCTTACATGAATTCTGAGTTAAGAGCAAAGAAACTTGACATTTTGGTTAGCCTGTGCAGCCTTTCTGTGGATTCTTGTACTGTTTCTGTCAGGTGTATTGAAATATTGAAACTAGTTTTACAAAGTAAAACTGCACTGATGTATCCACTCTGGTCGACATTCCTCAGGATAATAAATTCCAGACACCCCAGCAGTTGTCAGGAGCCTTTTACTGACAAGCACCGGCATTTCCCCCATCCCCATCCCCAAACCAGTCACTATGATCACACATAGTTTGCTTATTCATTAATCAGCCACTGTTGATTGAGTTCTACAACGTACCAGACCCTGGGGTATATAGAGCTGATACAGTAACTGTCCTCAAAAAGCTTAGAGTGGAGCAGGA
Source organism: Choloepus didactylus (assembly GCF_015220235.1). Lineage (NCBI taxonomy): Eukaryota > Metazoa > Chordata > Mammalia > Pilosa > Megalonychidae > Choloepus > Choloepus didactylus. The sequence continues at coordinate 165,013,174 of NC_051309.1, read as the reverse complement.
AAGGGTGACAGTGTAAACCAAGATTGTAGCAGCACGGGAGGGAGGAGGGCTTCCGCAGGGAGTTCACACAGCGCAGGGAAGCCCAGGGCAGGGATCCCTGTCCTCACACAGGGTGGGATGCTTTCTGTCTCCCTTCTGAGTGGCAAAGCAGAAGTGGGAGGTAGCAGGTGCATGGAAGTTGCCAGCTCAGCCAGAACAATGTAGGAAGCCTGGAAAACACGCTGCTCCATCTTCAGAAAACGTGTTCAGCCACTCTAGAGGAAACCAGGCACGTGATAGACCAAAATGGAATGCAACCTTAAGGTGCGGGGCAAGAAGTTTTCACAATGAACAGAAAAAGGAAATGAGAAATCAGCAACAAAGCCTGAAAACAGGAGAGGGAACAGGAGTTCTCCAAGTGCCTGGGAGTTGCCTCAAGGGCTGTTAGTAAAGGAGCCCAAGAAAATGAGGCATCAGGGAGCCGTGTAAATTCATGATCTGTAGATGCAGTACAGCTGGCCACTAGTGCTCTGTGAAGAAAAGGGAATGAAATGTTGCTCAATCTGTTTCTCAATGAGATATTATCATCTTTATTATTATTACTTCAGCCAAGCTGACACTTTATCTACTATGCTGATATTTCAAGAAAGGCTTTCTTAGTTGAAATGGTCTCCTATCTTCTGCTACTAGATTTTGAAAATAAACGCATAGCCCAGAGAATGTGTATTTGGAATTTCAAGGGCTTTTCTAGGTAAAATGTACTCTGCCGTCTTTTAAAACAAATGGGTTTAGTTGCAGAAATACATTCATGCCGAACCATTGCTCAAAGAAGTACACTGTAAGCTCCATAGATCATATTCAAGTTTTTATTCCAATACTAGATGTCATTATAAATCACAGAAAGAATAGGGATGAAAACGTTTGAACAATTGTTTCACAATGCAGGAATTTTTTTCTCCTTCTAATTCCAGTTTAATTGAAATTATTTACCAAGGTAGCATGCAGGAAAATGTTTCAAGATACAAGTAGGAAGAGACACACACACAGAATTTTCTTAATAAGACTGTTGATCAACATCTTCAGCAAATGAAAAAAAAAAACATGCTAAAGCTTAATTTTTCAGAGACCAATTACTCAGGTTTGTCTTCTCCCTCCTGCTATTGACTGAAGAAAGTCAAGGAGAGAGGGTGGGTGAGTCAGGAGTTTCCAGGGCCTTCACCATTCTTGGTTCTTGATATATTTGCATTTTAAGCTTTACCTTTATTATAGAGTATTTCCTTCAGAAGGAGCTATTTTATGTGCTAAGGCCTAAAATCTCAGCACCCAGTAAGCAACATTCTCCTCTTTTGGGTTCTGCAACCCCAGAAATAAATGACATTAGAAGGAAAGAGGCAAGATAGGACATTTTCATGCAATTAAGGACCCAAAGTCCAAACAGCTGGTTGTGATTAACATGTATCCTTTTCCTAATGCTAATTCATTTGTTCATTTATTGGATTTTAAAATTGCACCCTATGCCCTCCAGCCTCAGCAAAGAAAGACATAATTTAAAATACCAAGACACAAATGCGCTATTTGTTACTGTGTAAAAGAGTCATTATTACAGTGACTTATTTTTTTTGTCTTCATGAAACTAGCTCTTTTCAAGTTGTTTGCCATGTTGTCAATTATTAGCACCATTAATAATGATAATGATAATCACTGAGAACTAGCAATGTGCTGAGGGATGAATAGAGCACAAAGCTAGTCATGGTCCCAACCCAGTGAAACAATGATGATTTTGTTTCACCCCAGATTTCACAAAGAAGGGACAAGCAGAGCTCAGGAAAATCCTTACCCATTATCCTCCCTCATCTTTTTTTCTTTCAAAACTCTTTTTTCTGCAATTCCTTGTGCACAGAGAGGGTGTAAATTCACACTCAGCCTCTTATCCATGACCTGGCACGCTAGCACCCCAAACCTTGCAATTCTTCAGGCTGGCGCTAATTACCAGCTTCCCCCCAGCTGAGAGAGACTGGATGTTTGTACCACTCGATGCACTCTTAATGGAATCTGTTATCAAGTCACAAGACAAGATGTTAGTCTGGCACTATTCTACAAACTGGAAGTGCATGGGGGAAATACAGCCATCCTTCTGACAATGAATAGCTAAGCTGTGAAGCTAATAATTGACTGGGCACCTCCTAGAAATTAGTCTGCAGAAGTGATTGCACTATAGGAGACGGAGCATTGTGGTCTGTGTGTCTGTGTCTGTCTGTCTGTCTATTTGTATGCATGTGAATCTTTCAACTTCCATAAATGCATGTATAAGTATTTAAGGAGAGTAAATAATAACTGAAATTCTAGGGCAATATCTTGCCTGGATTAATGTGTTCTGATAACATTCTGAATATAAATCTAAGTGAAACATTAGAGGCAAGACTAGAAATTTATAAAAGCTCTTTTTCTGAAGAGTAATCTCTTTGAAATAATTTATTCTCACTATTTTTATGAATAAAATATGTAATTTATTTTGAATGAAATATGTAATTTATTTTGATCATTTTATAGACAATGTAAACTTTAAGTTCACCCCCGCCCCCCAAAATTGCACTACTTTTCATTCCAAGATCCTGAGGCTTAATTTTAAACATGAGGAATATAGCTATGGAAAAGAAGTAATGGCCCTTCTTATTTTCCTTCTGCTCCCTATCGGTTCAGCTGACTATAGAACCAGGATCAGAAAAAAAAAAATAAAAGGCAATGTGGGTGGAGGGAAGCCCTAGTGGAGGGTACCCCAGTCTATGGCACGTCTATTTCGTGGCCCCATTTCCTATTTGTCCCATTTGCCGGCCATCTACAGAGAATCGGGTGTAAGAAACCCCCTACCCCCCTCAGGAACCCTTAAAATAGAAGCTTTTCCAAAAGCTGCAAGGCAGGGTCATTTAACAAGAAGGAAGGAGAGAACTCATCCCCTTAGCCCTGATTTATACCCAGTCATTCTATTCTCGTAACCTCTCTCTCCATTGGCAGTGGATAGAGACACAGAAACTCGACATATACACACACACTCTCTATATGGATACAGAACCCATGCGTCATGCTAGAAAGAACAGCATCTGCCCTTGGAAAAACACACATCATTCTGAGATCCAAATACAGCCCTCGGTTTGTGCAATTATCTCAGCAGGAATTATCTATGTGAATCAAAGGGTGAAATTTGGTCTGGGCTAATTAAGCTTGTTTTCCTTTTATCATTTAGATAGTTGAGTGGTATTTCCAAAATATGTTCATCACGCTTTTAGGAAAGAATTTTTCTTCCATATACTTTTAAGTTATGAGTGCTGTGGGTGCCTAAAGCAAGGACTTACTTGTCAATTACTCACTGGGGGCTTACAGACATATCAAACCATTTTTTGCAAAGATGTTTTCCTTCAATTTTTAGAAGAAGGTGGAAGGAGGATTGAGCTTTTTATTTAAGTAACCTGAGATTTGTGCCTTTAAACTTCTAATTACAGGACACAGATTTGCTGCTGAACCTTCTGTAAACGTATCAGTTAAAAGCCCGTGTAGTTTTATGGCATGTCACCTACAGCCTTTGATTAGCAAATTGCAGGCCAAGCTAAAACATTTAAGTGATGCCACTGCTTGTATCATTTTGGAGGACTAGATCATTGCAGTTTAGTAATTTAGATAAATCCTTGCTGTCTCTACTTCTTCACTCTGTAGAGATCTGATGCACAGATAAGGCATTCATGGACAAATTATACACTACACTTTCCTTATAAAAAAGTGCCATGGAAATCTGCATTGATGGGATTTATGAGGAGATTATTGCATTCACTATCAGAAATTATCTTGCATGTTTGCTCATTTTTTTGGTTGTCTCCTCCTTTAAAACATAAGCTCCACGAGATCACAGACCTCACCTGCATTGTGTACTGCTGTATCTCCAGACCAGAGCTTGGAGCTCAACAAATGTCTGTTGAATGAATAAACTTCTTCATTCATCCATTCCTCAAGCACTACAGAGGAGAAAAGTGAGTCCCCTGCCTTTGAGAGGCTCGCAATCTTTTAGGGATGACACAGACACTAAACCACTATGTTATAAGTGCCATCAGCCTAGGGGAGGGGAGGAAACTAAAGATAGATAGTAGCCTTAAAAATATAAGCTAGATGCACCTTTTATTTCTATCTCAGGCAAATATAAACACAGACATACTATGTTAGTCACCCACTGATTAGTTATCCATTCAACAAGCTTTCATTGAACTCCTAGGCAGTGCTACCCTCCCGGTAATTTGGGACCATGTCAAAACAACAGGCTGGCAGTCCCAAGGTAGAGTCAGCTTGGAGTCAGAGGCAAACTGGGGTAAAGTCCAGGCTAAAGGGTGACTTAGGAGGTCTTCACAGTCAAACTAGGCATCGGCTGAGGGTAGGCAGCTGGTATTTGAAGTCAGGAGGATAAAGCTCAGTAAGTCATCAGAGTTTTTTAGAAACAGTAAGACCAAAGCTGTTCAGAGATGCCCATGAAATCTGAGAGGCTGACTAGGAAATAACTCATCCTTTTTTTTCTTTGTTATTTCCCAATTTGGGCATCTACTCTTCAAGATTGGAATCAGGACTTCGCCCAGAGCCCAGACATCAGAATGTCTTCAAAATGTGCTCACTCCAGCCACCCCCTGGCTTCAGGACCTCTGAGTCCAGGAACACAGGAATGGAGGTCTTTTGATAATAATAATAATAATAATAATAATAATAATAATAATAATAATAATAAGAAGAAGAAGAAGAAGAAGAAGAAGAAGAAGAAGAAGAAGAAGAAGAAGAAGAAGAAGAAGAAGAAGCAACCTGTGGCCATGACAGGTTATCTCTATTTAATAAACATTTATTATGTGTGATTTATGTTAGCACACAAAATAAATTCCTTTTGCAACCTTGTTTGGACTCTGAATGATGACTCAATGCATATTTGAAACAGTTGCTTTGTTGTTGAATAGCTAGTAACAAAAATAATAGCTAATATTCACTGAGAGCTAATGTCCCAGGGCTCTGTTCTAGAAATTTTCCATTTATTAATCTATTTAATATTCACACCACCTTTATGAGGTAGCTACTGTTACTATCCTATCTTACTGATGAGGAAACAGGCTGTGGTTGAGTAATCTGCCCCCAAATCACACAACTCCTAAGTTGTGGGATGGGACTGAACCCAGACTGCCTGGCTCCAGGGCCTGCAAACCTAACCACTGATAGTCACTACCATCCACTGAATGCCAGCTATATGCCAGGTGCTTTACATTTATTTTTATCTCTAGAAGTCTGTTTCCTGCAGCAACACTGCAAGGTGGGTATTATTTCCCTCATTTTGGAGCAAGGACACTTGTGGGTGACCCAGTAAGTTCTGAGAGTAGGGTGTGAACCCTGTCCATCTGTCTTTTCTTTTTTTTTTTTTTTTTTATTAAATTCAGTTTTATTGAAATACATTCACACACCATACAATCATCCATGGTATACAATCCACTGTCCACAGTATGATCACATAGCTATGCGTTCATCACCACAATCTATCTCTGAACATTTTCCTTACATCAGAAAGAACCAGAACAAGAATAAAAAGTACAAGTGAAAAAAGAACACCCAAATCATCCCCCCATCCCACCCCATTTGTCCTTTAGTTTTTATCCCCATTTTTCTACTCATCCATGTCCATCTGTCTTTAAGGCCTCTGCCCGTTCACTGCCCAGGGTGTCCTCTATGACCCAGTGTGTTCCACTCTCCTGGCTGCTATCTTATCTGATTCTTGCTTTTCTATTCTTGCTTTATTTAGTTTTCCTTGGTCAGAACCAACAATGATAAGCTCTAGTCGAGTATTCATTATGAGGTTCTGTGTTCCTTTCTGCGAGTTATAAACGTTCACCTTCATATATTACTATATGTATTTCCAATAATGTTAATTTATATGCCCTCGTTTGATTGTCACAACAACACTGAGCTATAAAAGGTGGTATTATTGTCCTTCATTTCTCAAATGAGCAAACCTCCCAACAGAGTGTGGCGGCATGCCCAAGGGGTTTGCACCTGGTCCTGCTCTTATTCCATTTACTTGCCTTTGTTTCTACTTTAGGTAAACATCCTGAAACAAAGTTTGATAGGTGGGAGAATCAAGTCAACAAAAGAAAATCTAGCTCTCACAGAGACCATATGGATTTCTATAATAGCTTCCCCACCTGCAATAAAGATATCTCAAAAAAGGTCAGGGGGTTTCAGTTAAATACAGAGGACTGGATACAAGTACTTACCATCAACTCTTCTTAAAATTATGTCAAAATGACAGAAAATGCATAAAGTAGAGCATAAACCCACAATCACAAAGATATTAAGAGAGAAAATCAGTCTAGAGGCCTAACATCAGAATAGCAGGAATTCCAGAAAGAGAGAACAAATCAAAGGGAATTACCAGAGAAATATAAAAAAAAAAAAAATTTTCCAGAACAGAAAGACATAAATTTTCAGATTGAGATGGTCAACAGAATGTCCAGCTCCACAAATGAAAAACAGACCCACATGAAGAGACATTGTTAAGAAATGTCAGAACACTAGGAATGAAGAGAATATCCTAAAAGAGTTCAAGAGAGGAAAATGGGTGACATAAAAAGGACTGAGAAGCAAAATGGCATAGCACTTCTCAATAGTAATGTTGAAAACTAGAAAGGAATAATGCCTTTAAAAGTCTGGGGTAGAAAGGGGAGACAAAAAAAGGCATGGGAGAAATTATTTGTTTCCAAACCCATCCAAATTATCAATCAAATATGAGGGTAGAATAAAGACATTTTCAGCTATGCATCTCAAAAATATTTACTACCAATGTGTCTTTTCTCAGGAAGCTATAAGAGAATTTGCTTTACCTAAACAAGGGAATGAACTAAGAAAGAAGACTTGGGATGAGAAAAAAATGAAACTGAAGAGTCAACACATGAGAGAAGTGAAGGAAATCCCCAGGGTGGTAATGATGGGATTGCTCAGGAAGACAGTTATCATCCAGACCAGAGAGCAAACAACCAGATCGGAGCAATAGGAAACAGGTTTCCAGAAGCATGTCTCCAAAACAAAGAAGCAAAAATTGATAGAACTGCAGAAAGAAAATTGTAAATGTCTACAATTATAGTCAGAGATATCAATACCTAGCCTTAATAATCACTAGAACAAGTACATGTAGAAGAGTAGAGATATAGAAGATTTGAACATTATTGTTCTAGTTTGCTAATGCTGCCAGAATGCAAAACACCAGAAATGGATTGGCTTTTATAAAGGGGTTTTATTTCGTTACACAGTTACAGTCTCAAGGCCATAAAGTGTCCAAGGTAATGCATCAACAATCGGGTACCTTCACTGGAGGATGGCCAACGGGGTCCAGAAAACCTCTCTTAACCGGGAAGGTATGTGGCCAGTGTCTGCTCCAAAGTTCTGGTTTCAAAATGGCTTTTTCCCAAGACGTTCCTTTCTAGGCCATAGCTCTTCTTCAAAATGTCACTCTTGGTTGCTTTTGGGGCGTTTATCCTCTTTTAGCTTCTCCGGAGCAAGAGTCTGCTTTCAAACCATCTCTCATCTGCAACTCCTCTCTCAGCTCCTGTGCATTCTTCAAAGTGTCCCTCTTGGCTGTAGTAAGCTTGCTCCTTCTGTCTGATCTTATATAGTGCTCCAATAATTTAATTCAGACCCACCCAGAATGGGCGGGCCAACACCTTCATGGAAATTATCCAACCAAAGTCATCACCCACAGTTGGGTGGGGTGCATCTCCATGGAAACACTCAAAGAATTACAATCTAATCAGCACTGATACTTCTGCCCACACAAGATTACATCAAAGATAATGGAGTTTGGGGGGACATAATACATTCAAACTGGCACAATTATCAACCAACCTGACCTGACATTCATAAAACACACCTCCCAACAACAGCAAATACACATTCTTTTCAAGTGCTCTCAGAACATTTACCATGACAGACCATAGTCTGGGCCATGAGTCTCAATAATTTTAAAAGAATTCAAGTCCTACAAAGTTTGTTCTCTGACCACGATTGAATTAAAATAGAAATTAATAACAGAAAAATATCTGGAAAATCACCAAATGTTTGGAAGCTAAATATCATACTTTCAAGTAACTCATCTGTCAAAAAAGAAATCAAAATGGAAATTAGAAAGTATTTTGAACCAAATGAAAATGAAAATAAAATATATCAAAATATGTGGAATTCCACCAAAGCAGTACTTACAAGAGAAATTTATAGCCCTAAATGTCAGTATTAGAAAAGAAGAAAGGTATGAAATCAATAACTTTGGCTTTCACCTTAAGAAACCCCCAAAGGGGAAGAAAATTAAGTCCAAACTACACAGAAGAAAGTAAATAGGAAAGATCAGAGCAGAGATCAATGAAATAGAAAACAGAAAAAATTTTAGAGAACATCAGTGACACCGAAGCTGGTTCTTACAGACAAATGATAAAATGGATAAACCTCTAGCCAGAATCATCAGGAAAAAAGAGAGAAGACACAGGTGACCAATATCAGGAATGAAAGAGGGGCTATCACCTCAGACCTTGAAAGGATAATAAGGGAGTATTATGAACAACTTTATGTCAATAAATTTGGGAAGTTAGATGAATTGAACAAATTCCCTGAAGGATGCAAATTACCAAAGCTCACTCATGAAGAAATAGAAAATTGAATAGCCCTCCATCTATTAAAGAATTTGAATATGGAATTTAAAACCTTCTCACAAAGAATACTCCAGGCGCATATGGCTTCACTTGTGAATTTTACCAAACATTTAAGGAAGATAAACTTCCAAATCACCCCAAACTCCCTGAAAATTGAAGTGCAGGGAATACTTCCCAAATCATTCTGAGATCAGCATTTCCCTAATACCAAAAATAAGATAAAGACAATCCAAGAAAAGAAAACTACAGATCAACATCCCTCAAGAACACAGAGGCAAAAATTCTAAACCAAATTTTAGCAAATCGAATCCAGCAATCTACATTAAGAAAAATACACCTGGCCCATGTGGGGTTTATCCTGGAATAAACTTTTGGTTTAACTTTTGAAAACTAATCAATGTAAGTCATCATGCTAACAACTAATAAAGAAAAACCATATGATCATTTCAGTAGATGAAAAAAAAAAAAAAAAAGACAAAGTTCAGCAGATATTCCTGTTAAAGTCTTTCAGAAAACTAAGAATAGGAGGGCACTTTTCAACCTGATAAAGGGTATCTATGCTTTCCAACTAAGATTAAGAACAAAACAAGAATGTGCACTCTCACCTCTTCTATTCAACCTGGAGGTTCTAGTCAGCACAATAGCTGAAGAAAAAACATGTGTCTGAGTTGAAAAGAAAGAAGTAAAACTGATTTTACTTGCATAGTCCATGCAGAAAATCTGATGGAGTCTACAAAAAAGCAACTAGAATAAGTGGGTTTAACAAGGTTGTTGGATATAATATCAATATACAAAAATCAATTGTATTTCTATACACCAGCAACAAATAATCAGAAGTTAAAAATTTTAAAACAATGCCATATACAACAGCATCAAAAATATGACATACTTAGGGATAAATCTGACAAACTGTCCAAGATGTGCACTGAAAACTACAAAACATTGCTGAAATAAATTAAAGAAGAACTGAAGAACTAAATAAATTAAACAGGACATAATATTGTTAAGATGTTTAAGATGTCAGTTCTCCCCATATTTTGAATCTGTTTATAGATTCAATGCAATCCCAATCAAGATTCCAGGATATTTTTTTTTTAGTAGAAATTGACAAGCTTATTCTACAATGTATATGGAAATGAGAAGGACCTGGAGTAGCTAAAACAACCTTGGGGGGGAGGAGCAAAGTTAAGTGATGAACACTAACCAATTTCAAGGTTTATTATAAAGTAGTAATTATTAACACAGTGTGTTATTGGTGTAAAGGTAGACAAACAAATCAATGGACTAAAGTAGAGAATCCAGAAAGAGATCCATACCACATATGGACCACTAGTTTTTTGTTTGTTTGTTTGTTTGTTTAATTTTAAATTCAGTTTTATTGAGATATATTCACATACCATACAATCATCCATGGTGTACAATCAACTGTTCACAGTACTATCATATAGTGTGCATTCATCACCCCAATCCATTTTTTGAACATTTTCCTTACACTAGAAAGAATAAAAATAAGAATAAAAAATAAAAGTAAAAAAGAACACCCAAATCACCCCCCCTTCCATCCTATTTTTAGTTTTTTGCCCTCATTTTTCTACTCATCCATCCATATACTGGATAAAGGGAGTGTGATCCACAAGGTTTTCACAATCACACTGTCACACCTTGTAATCTATATTGCTATACAATCATCTTCAAGAGTCAAGGCTACTGGGTTGTAGTGTGTTAGTTTCAGGTATTTACTTCTAGCTATTCCAATACATTAAAACCTAAAAAGGATTATCTCTATAGTGAGTAAGAATGCCCATCAGAATGACCTCTTGACTCCATTTGAAATCTCTCAGCCACTAGAACTTTATTTCATTTCATTTCGTATCCCCTTTTTGGCCAAGATGTTCTCAATCCCACAATGTCGGGTACAGGCTCATCCCCGGGAGTCATATCCTGCGTCACCAGGGAGATTTCCACCCCTGGGAGTCAGGTCCCACGTAGTGGGGAGGGCAGTGAGATCACCTGCCAAGGTGGCTTAGTTAGAGAGAGAGAGGGCCACATCTGAGCAACAAAGAGGCATTCAGGGGGAGACTCTTAGGCACAGTTGTAAGCAGGTTTAGCCTCTCGTTAGCAATGGAAAACTAGTTTTTGATGCTGGTGCAAAGGCAATTCAGTGGGGAAAGGACAGTCATTATCTGTACCAAATGCCAAAAAAAAATGAACCTTGATCCCTACCTCATACAATTTGAAAAACTTAATGCAAACTATATTGTAGACTTAAATGTGAAATCTAAAGCTATAACACTTCTAAAGGAAAACATATGAGAAAATCTGCATAACTGGTTGCCAGACTCCTAATTTCAGAGTGCCTCTCCTATAGTGCAAAGCCTCCTTTGCACATACAGGGTGACATCTGACTCTCATTGCAGCCCCCTGGATGGGGAGAATGAGATGTGAAGAACCCATGAGGTTACAATAGCTCTGCCTCTGATCCAGAGACCTCTTGTTTGCTTTCAGGAGAAAAATAAATAAATAAACACATATATAGAAACATTTTAATCATACTATTCATCCCCCATGCTGAATAGCCCCATCCTTTTCACACTTTTAACCACCATTTATCTTCTGATGACTCCCAAATCTGTATTTTCCAGTCCAGATTTCTTGGGTTTCAGGTCAGTATTTTCCAGCTAGTTTTGCATATGTTGATGTCTCATGGACATCTCAAATGCAATGTGTTCAAAACTGCACTTAGCATCCTCTCCCACATGTCATCTCCACTCAGTCTCCCATGCTAGAAAACTGGTGGTCTCCAAACACAGGTGACTGTATAAGGAGAGGCAAGAATCCCATATAATTTCCATGTCCAGACAGAATGGCTAAGAAAAAATGGGTTATCACCAACAGAAAAAAGTACAGGGCAGAAATATTACATTCAGGAAGGAAGATTCCGAGATTGTGGACGTGTTGATTTCAAGGTGCTGACAGGGCACCCGAGTGGAGATTTCCAGCAGTCAGTTGGAAATGCCACTGTACATGACAGATTGCTGATCTTGGTTATGGAAATGAAAGCTCAAGAGCTTTTCTGAAAAGTTTAAGCTGTGATTTGACAGAAATCATACTGTTTCTAAGAGTGAAAACACTCAGAAGCATTCAGCTGTGGAGGATAGATCATAAGGGAGAAAAAAGAAAGAGGAACCTTAAGGAGAAGGAGGAGTGGCGTTTCTGCTTTTCTAGCCAGTTAAAGCACAAGTCAAAAATTTTTCTGGTAGGCCCTTTAGTAGCAGGTCCTTAAATATGTGTCTTCTTTCTCTTCTGCCTCAAAAAATCTCTTCCCTCTATTTCCTGCTTTCTCTTTTGCTCCTACTTTTTTTCTAGCCTGGAGATGCCTGTGGGGTGGGGGTGGGAGGGTGGGGGGCAGGAAGAGGACAAGGGCCTGACTGTAGGTTTTCCACTCCACTGCATTAGGAGAGCAGACAGGAAGCAAGAGGTTAGCAGGAAAAGACTTGAGGCTCTGGCTGCCCTATTTGATTTGTGAATTAGTGCCATGGACTTGACAGCCTGCCTGGGAAAGGCTGAAGGGGTGTATGTTCTGCATGTCTGGAATGTATTCCTTTGGCTCTGTAAGATGTGACACTGCATAATGGCCATGAAGAAGTAATTTTGATCCTGTGAATATCTTGGCAAAAGTTCTGGAAAGACATATGGACGTAACCTTCTGGACAGTTTTAGAAGAGCCTTCCTTCAGGTCTGTCTTTGCAGGCTTGCTCTCACTTCTGTTCTTAACTGCTTTTATCTTAGCTTTACCCTGTTTTATATAGGAGATAAATTGTATTCAAATGAAAGAACTAAAAATATTAATGTAGGAGCAAGTCATCGTTATGACAAATATCAGTTTCTCACCTCTAGACAGTGCCCAGAGGCAGGCTCTGGATATTAGCCCGGTCATAATTAGGGAAAATGACATCTGGCTGGATCTAGATACACAACGTGAAAATAAGTTTTCACCAAGCTGGGGTCTGGCAACTTTATTTGTAAATTTCCGAAGAGGTGACATTAAAAAGAAATCTTCCTAAGAATGATAACTTGCTTAAATGTTATTGTGTGACAAACTGATCCCTGTCTATGACCCTAAATTTCAGGTATATTTTGAGGAATTATTCATTTCTAATTAGAACAGATTTCAATCTATACACATTTTTATTTTAATATGTTTGTGACAGCACATAAATCAGCTAAATTTCTTCTATATTTCCATGTGTAAGTTGGGAAATAATCACTTATTAAATTTAAACTTCATTTAAGATCTTCATTTAACCCTGGTGCTGTTTTCTTTCCTTGAGCAGTCTGACTAATATGGTGATAGAAAAATTCAGAAAATTCTAAAGATCCTAGTCCATGGAAATTGACTGTCCCCAAACTTGCCCTTTAAAACTAGCTCCCAGAAGAATGACAGTCAAGAGATCTGCCAGGAGCCGATCTTTTTTCATTCTTCGGTGTTTTGTGAATCCTCCCTGAGAAAATTCTTGGGAAATTGTACTCTTGGGAAAAGAAGAAAGAGACTGACACTGTGTAGACAGAGGCTCCCTGGGGTATAAGGTCTTCTTTGCCTGAACCTCAAGAGTTTTCCCTTGAGGAAGTACTCAGAATCACCTTCCAATTGGAATACTAAAAAATTGCCTTGGCTGATGGCCAGTTTTAAAGGGACAGGCCTCTAATTTCAGTGGTCATTATGTAATGTGGCCTAAGCAAAGGACTGTTACATGAATCTTGGCTAAGAAAAGTGAATAATCAAGCATTCTTCTGCATTCCTACACATATATGATTGTAGATGATGTCAGTCTTATAGAATCTGATTGTAGACTCAGAATTACAGATCTGGAAAATGCTCAAGAGGTCATCTGATCCAGCCTTCTGATCCACCACGGCTGGTGGATAGTAAGTCACAGGCAAGTAGGAGCACCAGCAGGCTATGTCATCGGGGCCTTCCATGGTATTTGGAGCATGTGCAAAAATCCCCTGTACAAGCCTGCGATAGAATGGGGGGATGTGTGTTGCTCATGTGTGCATGTTAACAACTTTCTCTACATGGCTGGAAAAAAAGATTGCTATTAGGTTCCCAGTTTTACCCAACTGGAAAAAAACTTCTTTTCTCAGTTTTGGTATAAACAAATAAATAAAGAAAGAAAGGACTCTAATTGGTCCCTTCCCCCAGGACCCAATAAACCATGGGTGTGTGCATGCACGCATGTTTGTGTGTGTGTAGGCAGGGAGCAGGGCTGGCTTCATGGGCATGCAACCAGTGCAGTCACCCAGGACCCTGCACTTGGAAGGGCTCCATGCTTGGTTGAATGCTCTGCTGCCGCCATCTTGAAATTCTTAACAATTTTTGAAAAGGGACCCCATAGTTTAATTTTGCACTAGACCCCACAGATTTGTAGCCAGACTTTACATGGAGTACTAACTCAGCTTGGGAATTTCTAACATAGCCATGTGGATGGGGGTGGGTGGGGAAGAGAAAATAGTTCTTGGGAGCAGTAGTTAGATGGTGGCCAGTATAACTAGCATAGTTCTGAAAACTGAAAGGACATTGAAAAATGAAAGATATGTTTCTTATCCTCAAAAATCTCACAGTCTAGACTATTTTCCTTCAAGAGTTTGTTTCCCAAATACCCACATATCCAAACTATGTTCATCTTGAATATGAATGGAAATGTCCAACTGCTGTGGAAAAGTGATGAATAGGAAAAGAAAATATAGAGAGAATATCCACCCTTGTTTATAACATCACAAAGACTAGTGTGGTGGTTTGGAATTGTCTGCACCCCAGAAAATCATGTTCTTTAGGCTAATCCATTCCTGTGGGTGTAAACCTGTTATATGTAGGATCTTTTGTTAAGGCTACTTCAGTTAAGGTGTGACCCACCTCATTCAGGATGGGACTTAATCCTCTTACTGGAATCCTTTATAAACGGAATGAATAAAGAGAGAGAAGGAGAAAGCTACAGAAGCATGAAGCTGAAATTAACAAAACCCAGATAAGAAGGGAGAGACCAGCAGGTGCTGTCATAAGCCTTTCCATGTAGCAGAGAAGGCAAGGATCACCGCAGTCAGTCTTTGGGAAGTAAGCATCACCTTGATGATGGCTTAACTTGGACATTTCTCAACCTCAAACTTGTGAGCCTATAAATTTCCATTGTTTAAGCCAAACCATTTAATGATATCTCCTCCCAGTAGCCTAGGAAATTAAAACAACTGGTTTCAATAAAACTACAAATGAGTCTATGATTACAGATGAAATTTAGTCTCTTGTACAGCAAGAGTGACACCATTCTAGCACCAGTAACTTACTAATACAAACTGGTAAAAAAACAAAAAAGTTCTTCTACCAAGATCTGTAAGGAATAGGACAAAGGAAGCCCTGGAACGGTGCCTGTAACCTAGTAAGGACTCAATGAATAAATAGAGAATGAAAAGGAGAAGGAAGTAGAGTGATGATGAAAAGGAAGAAATGGAAGAAAGGAAGTTGACCATATTCATATTTTTTTCAAGATAGGTTGTCCAGGAAGATGGCAAGTGGAAATCATAAAGTAATGTGTAAGCCATATTTAGAGCAATAAATTTTATGAAATGTTAATTGGGTTTACTCTCAGAACTCTCCCTTTCATTATTATGTTTGACACCAAACACTAAAAAATTAATAAGGAAATTCCATCTGACCAACGATTTTAATTTATGAAATCCCTTTTTCTTCTGAAGATTAAAAGCAACCCTCTGAGTGAACTGAGCATTCAAAGAGAGCCCTGAGCAGCCCAAACGAAGACTCTAGAGTCATTTTCCTTTATATTGCAACATCTTTAAGTCACTTGCAATCTATAAATAAACTTGCATTTTACAGAAATCCGTCTACAAAAAGCAGCATCATGCTGGAATTCAATACTCAAGACTATTTATAAAAGCGTTTTGATTTTTAAAAAATTAATTATAGGCCCTAGATAACATGAGAGTTATAACTTGGCTTAGTATATGTTTTATGTCGCTTAACAACTCTTTAAATAATTCTTATTTTAAGTGCAAGTCAACATTAATTGAAGATTTTGTTGATTATGGCTGCCCTGTCCATAGGGGGAAAATGGAATCAGTAATATTCTGAAATCAGTAATAAATGCCATCTTAAAAAATGTGTTTGTTTCTCCTGATTTTAGATTTCTTTGGTTTCCTTAGGTGCAGTATAAGAATTTATCTTACATTGAAATGAATCTTTGAAACAAAAGTCCTCCGGTTGAAAACATATAGAAGAGAAAAGCAGAGGAAATTTGTGGACAATATTTATCTTGTCAGAGCCATGTTTGACTGTAAATCTATGAAACAGTAGCATTAAGAAATAATGGGCCTAGATATATTTGTGCATTTGAACTTGTTAGTTGATTTTATATCAAGGGATAACAGAGAAAAGTTCTTGATGTGGATCAGACTTACATGAAATCACATGGGAGACATTATGGCCTTTACCTGAAAAAAAGCATAGCTAGTATGATATGGAAGTTGTCATATTTGGAAACTTTAGGTCTCAGAAAATAACATGCTAATTGCCCTTTCAAGAGTATGAGGTTTAAAAGTATAGGAAGAGAAGAAGCTATTCAAGGAAGAAATGTATTTTTGACTTTGTCTAAATTGACAAGGATTAAATGTCTAGGTTGTATCAGGTTTTTGCTCTAGAAAAAAAATCTATGGGCGGTTTACACCTAAGAATTCCTTTGGAGAAGAGCAGACATTAGCTATAGTAACTGGAGACAAAACAGGGCTTTGGATATATGACTCTTGTAACAGAAACTAAGTAATTGATTTTCCTGTAATTTGGCCTGTCTTGGCACATTATGTTTTAGACAGGGCGAAAATTACCGCTTCCAAGCTTATTGTTTCTTCACAATTGAAAATGAATAACAGCATTTTTTTTTAAGAATAAAGAGTAAATACAACATTTGACTCAATGGTGCTACAGAAATCTAACCAAAAATACATACTTAGTTTTATTTTTCAATTCCATAGACAACTTCTAGTAACTTACAGAGTGAGAGCCCGGTAAATTGAATTCATTGCCCAATAGAACCAATGGCTAAAATTTTGAAAGAGATACTATCACTTTGAAATACTTGATATCTTATATCTCTTTTGGGTAAAGAGAATACAAGGGCATAAGAATAAGGCTGCCAGAAGTTTCTAGAAAGAAATAATAAACCATGTAGGCCAACAGCAAAATACTCTTGGTCTCATTGGGGAAAATAAGCTACTATTTTAGAAAGCAAAAGACTTGTAAGGATAATTGTTCATATCACCTAATATCATCTTGTCACAGATCCTAAGAGGAAAGTCCCAGACACCTAAAATGGTGGCCTGTTTAGAGAACTAAGGAAAAAAAAAAAAAGAAAATACTTTCTTTCTGAAACTCAAGGTTCTTCATTTTGACCTCTGCTAAGGACACTTAACTCTCAGAGATTGTGAAATGTCAAACTGATCTGTACAAACTGAGAATGTTTCATGAGCTTGTGTGAGTTTGAGTGTGGTAAGTGAAAGGCAATGCATTTATTTAAATAAATTTATATAAACTTTTAAAAATCATGGGCTCTGAATCCCTGGAAAATGTTTCTGAAGATATTGTACCAAAGTACTTGGCAGCCAAAAAGTCACGCTACAGGAAGGAGACACAAATTTTAAAAAGAAAAAAAAGGACACCTTCTTTCCAAACTCAATTGATTGTCCAGTGGAATACTATATGCAGTTTGGAGTTTGGGTTAAAAAAAAATAAAGATAACAGCTTTAGGGAATGAACAAAGATGGAATACTGGGCTAGATGGGCCCTTGTTTTTGGCTACGGTGGCATTTTATATATTCCTACTTTCTCCTGCCTTTTGAAGAACATGGTATCCAGTCTCATTCTTAATACCATTTCTTTTCATTTTTACTATTTGTGAGAAGAATAAAAATGCTTTTAGTAGCAAAGCTTGTCTAAGTGTGGAATCAACATCAACTTGAATTCACTGTTGGGCCAAGTCATCAAATCTTATTGTTGAATTAGAATCTCAAGTCAGACTCCAAGGAGACATGAATAATGTCTATTCTGGTCTTCTCCTTCCTAATTAGTATTCATGAATTGCTGATAGTATTTTTCTGTCTCTTTCTTTGCATTTATCTCAGTAGTTGTATCATTTGATTGCTAATGTGTTTGAACTGAGCTGCTTGATTTTAATTCAACCTGGCACCTCTTCACGAGCAGTAAATTTCTTCTCAGTGGCTATACGTTAAACTGTGGTGAGCCCTGGAGGCTCTGCCACCAACAAGATGTCAGCCTTTATTGCTTTGTGCAGCCCATCCATTCTTGGTTCAAGGGCAGCCTAGATACAGGGATACCAGGTCAGATACCTGCAGGTAATGACACCAGTTACCTGGCACGATGTGTAAGATAAGCCTTTCTGTTCTCTCCTGTACCATGCTGGTGGACTCTGACATATCTTCCCTTCATTTGTCAAGTAGGAGCCCATTCGCTGAAAGAAATTTGTCATCAAAGTTCATGCGTCTTGGTGGTGTTCCTTAACATCCTATGTTTACTCCTAAACACCTTAAATTTAAAGACAGCACAACTGTCATATAAAAACATCATCTGTTTTGAAACCCAAAAGCTCCTGATTGTTATTTGTACCTGACCCTGAGATAAGATACTGCTTAGACATGTGTGTACAAGTTTAATAATGCTGAAGGCCAAATACTCAATTACAAAACACAAGAGAGAGCTTCTTAGTGTGTAGCCGGGATCTGATCACATGCTAAACATAGCCTATAGGAACACAGAGTTCAGCATGTTTTACTACCCATTGCAACTCGGGTGTAACTTCTTTCAAATAAGTGGTGAGTCAAGAGGATGTGTAGGATCAAGGAAGGGTTTTTATTTGTGCATAATTCCTGTATGCTTTCTTGGATTAATCAGATTGCTAGATAAGAGGAAGCCTGGGAAAACAGAAAGTGGTCTCCTGAGACAAGTTAGAAGAGGGAAGATCATAGAGAGATTATAGTTTATGGGTCTAATAGCAGCATTGCCCCAGCCTCATCTTCCCCAGAAGCCACTTCATCTCCACAAAGACATTGGACAGGGCATTCTATTTCCTTGCATTGGAAAGGAAGAAAAAGTTATAGATTTCTTTGCCTCAAAGCAATCTTCTAGAGAAAGCAATTGTTCCCTCCACACCAGTATTTTATCAGAATCAAGACTTTAATGGTAAAATAAAAGGAAATGAATCCTGTTCTCCCAATTGCCCAGCATGCATATATTCCCAGTCTTTCTTTCCCCACTAATGACACATCACGGGATCTTAAAATGTGCTTTTCCTAAGGAGGAAGTTTATGTTTTCTGACGGCTGAAAACTAGGACTCCTCTAATTCTGATTTTCTTCCCATATGAAAACAATGGTGCTGATTTTTGTCATATGTACATCATTTTAAGTTTTGTTTTTATTTTAAAAGATAACTTATACTAACCCAGGTGCCCTTCCTCCCTATGCACATGGCATAAAATTTCTAGACAGCTGGCTGGGTTTTACAGCCATAGACAGAGAGAAGCTAACAGTCCTACAGAGGGATTAAACCCCTAACTGTGATTTCATTGGAAATATGTTAAGAAATACTGACATAATCATCTACATCCAGCTCTGTTAGACTGAAAGGAGTGTTTTGATTTATTAGTCTGCTAAATTTTATTAAAACACTGTCTTTGTCCCCACAGGACAAAAGTGATCAATCAAAGAATAGGCTAGTTAACACAACTTTAAGATAAAAAAAATTATACCAATAGATTTTGAGATTTTGTCATGAGATGTTATTAAAAGGAATAGTTAAAGCTATCTCTTTTTAATTTTACTTGAAATTTTTAATGTTTCCATTAAAGTTGCTTACTTCATTAAAAAACGGAAACTTAGAACTACTTGCATTAT